>NC_064841.1:68775315-70025315 GCF_024166365.1 Elephas maximus indicus | reverse complement strand
CTTAGGTCACAGCCAAGGTGACAGAATTGTTTGAAAGTGTTAAGCTATACTTTTTTTTTTTTTTTTTGCCTTTTTCAACTCAAGGAACATACTGTTGAGAAGTATTTCCTCTCTCCTTCAAAATCACTTTCATTTCAACCAGAAAAGGAAGCTCCATTTATCTTGTTATAATTTCTCAGGCTGTATCTTGGTCTTGTCTAACTACACTTGGCTACAATTTCAGGTGTGTTTCAGCTATCGCCACTGCCGAATTATGTTTATGGTCCTTGCCAAGAAATGTTGGGTATCTGCTATGTAATTCTAGCACAGAATTTGGTAAGATCAAAAACACACCACTTTTATTTACAGGGAAGAAAAGAGAGAGAGAAAAAAAATGCTCATATTTAGGACAGGTTGCCTAAATAAAATCTGTATTAAATGTTAAAAAAAAAAGAAAATCACAATTTAGGCACTAATTATTTATGAAAGCTTTTGTTAAGCCATCCCACAAACTTGATGGAGGCCAGCTAGCTTACATATCTACTTTGCTGGCAAAACAAATATCTCAATGAGCCTAACTCATTTTAGCTTTTTAAACATGCACATTTTGTTTGATCTTATAAATAAAATGAATATGAATATTTAAATGAGCAGCAGAAGCTGTATTTGATTGTGCAGAGGAGCACTAAGATGAATATTTAATATGGTGTCCACTTAGTGTACTCCAGATATAATTACTGGCATTTGTCCAGCTAACGAAAAAGAGAGTGTGGAGGAAACGACACACTGCTTATTTTAATTAGGTGAAATTATGTGGTTCAATAAAGCATGACAGCCTGTGTAATGAGGGGAGAGACCCATGTTTATGGGAGAATTATTGGTGACAAAAATGTTGGCAGTATGCATGTTTTACTGAGGCAGTTGAAAGCCACTATTTTATATTTTCATTAATAATTTCCTGCAAAACTCTTTAAAGTGTAAATTGATATCAAGCAGGAGAAAACAACAACAACAACAAGGAAGTGTTTCTTTTTGCTACGTTTAAGAAAGATAAAGGTAGCATACTCAGAGTATTTCTGAAGCTGAAGCTGATCTTAAAAGTTGCCATTGACTGTGATTCTCTTTACAGGCCTCTGTTCAAATAATATTACCATGGTAATAAATGTTTTAATTTTCTATTCAAGTTGTCCACATTTTTTTCTTATTTCACCTAAGAAACTTTTTAACTGATCCATGATGATATTAATGGGAACTCAAAAGGCTAAAAAATAATAATTTTTATATGAACATTAATTTTCCATTTTCAACACTTCTGTCTCAGATTTGAAATTCAGATGTAACATTGTGTAAACTACAAAATTCATGGATGTTTCAGATTTGAAGTATCCAAGGACCTTTATATACTATCAGAGATATTAAAGTTATCTGTGTTCTGTTTATGTATGTTGGTATCCTAGGATGTCAATACATACAGATGAGACAGTGAGGGAAACTTGTATCAGCAATCATAACGGTCCAGAAGGCTAAAAGAGTAAGAAAATCTTAAACAGTATTCTGTGACATATTTTTTTTTCTAGAAGTATATGTTCTGTTTTACTCACAGCAAACCATCTTTATGTATTTATGTTTAAAACTATATTCATTCAGCTGGTGTCCATTTTTAACATTAATTGTGATTGACAATGTAGCGATAGTATTTTGGAATTATATGAATAAAGCAAATGATATCTTCGTTAACTGTACCAAAATTAGCCTTCCCTAAGTAAGAAAGAAAGATGAAGACTATAAATAAAATGTTTTTTAGACTTTAACCATTTGAATTTTTGAAAAGAATTGTCCAAATTCACTGCATATGATGTGTTTTAAAGCTATAAAACAAGTAATTTACATTACCCTACATTTTTCTAGGCAATATTACTACAGCCAACCTTTTGGTTAGCAGCCGTTAACCACTACGCCACCTGGGTTTCCACACTTTATAGTATCTATCTATCTATGTATCTATCTATCATCTATCTATTTATCTCTCTATCTGTCATGATGTGTATATATGTATGTATATATATATATATATATAAATGTTAAAACTGTCTGGAATGTTAATTTGGCATTATAATAAAAACCATGTAGAAGAAAAGTGAACTATAGAAAAATATGATACCCACAAACTGTATTTTCCAATAAACTTAGTGAACCCATTGTTAGACTAGTAGTGTTACATACTGAAAAAGAAAACCAGTTGTCATCGAGTTGATGCTAACTCATGGAAAATACATGCATTGGAAATTCTGAGTCATTTTGTGAGCTTAGCTGTAACTTAGACTTGTGTGAAATTCTACAAGTTTTTATCCAGATTGTTATAAGAAAATACTAGGCTTTATTGAGCTTCTCTAGAGAGAAATCAAATAATGTATTGCACTGGGCAAATTTGCTCCAAAAGACTCCTTCGAAGGGTTGAAAAGCAAAGATATCATTTTGAGAATTAAAGTGCACCTGACCCAAGCCATGGTATTTTCAGTCATCTTATATGCATATGAAAGCTAAACAATGAATAAGAAAGATGAAAGGAGAGTTGATACCTTTGAATTATGGCGTTTGCAAAGAGTATTCATATACCATGCACCACCAAAAGAACGAACAATCTGTCTTGGAAGAAGTACAGCCAGAATGTTCCTTAGTGGTTAGACTGGCCAAGACTTCGTCTCACGTCCTTTGGACATGTTATTAAGAGGGACTAGTCCCTGGAGAAGGGCATCATGCTAAGGTAAAGGGTCAGTGAAAAAAAGACCCTTAATGAGATGGATTGACATAGTGGCTGCAACAATGGGATCAAACATAGCAATGACTGTTAGGATGGGTCAGACCCAGCAGTATTTTCCATTTTGGTGTATATAGGGTATTATGAGTCGAAATCTACTCAGTGGCACCTAACAACAACAAGCGAGCCCCTTGAAAGAAATGTTATCAAGGTGAACATGTTAATTCATGAACTTAATCAAAGATATCATAAAGAGAGACAAGAAGTCAGAAATGAATGTGGTGAATTGAAGTTCTACTCTATTAAATCCTTTTGTTAGAAGTATGACTATGTTGACTGAGATGTTGCTCAAAGGGTCCAAAAGAAAATTTGAAAGGGATTTGAAAAACAGACTATTACTCCTTTAATCACAAAATACTTTATTATTGTTGGTAAGTAGCAAGTACTCAGGTTTTGAATAATTACAAAGAAATATTCGGCTATTTACCATACTGTAAATTCCATTAAAAACAAAGTTCTACAGAACCGTAATCCCCTTAATGGTATTGACTGTTTCTGGTTTTCCCTATTCATTGTTCCTCTGGCCTTATCACACTGCCTAGTTCATAGTGGAAATATAAATACTGGTGAATGAATAAACTCTCTTTTTTTACCTTGTGTTCAAATTTTGATTTTTTTTAATTTAAAATATAAGCCAATTATCTGTGAACATGAAACATGAAACAAATTCATTGCAGTCCAGTCAATTCTCACTCATAGCGACCCTACAGGGCAGAGTAGAACTGCCCCATAGAGTTTCCAAGAGGGACCTGGTGGATTCAAACTGCCATCTTTTTGGTTAGTAGCCATAGCTCTTAGCCACTATGCCACCAGGACTTCCTCTGTCCGTATAAAACTATAAAATATTTACTTTTCATTTATGTAAAAAAAAAAAAAAAGAAATGCTACCATCCATGCTATAGTTATGTACATTTTATCTCACACTTCAAGTCTAGCATATTTACTTAATCTTGGCCTTTAAACCCCACTGAACTATCAATAATGTTCCTTCATGGTAATTGCTGTTATTAATTTAAAAAAAAAAATTAAAGCATCAATCATGACTAATATCATAACTAATTGATTCAAGATTCTTTTCTAAAAATGCTATCATGCAATTTGCTTCATTAGGTAAAACCCACTGCCATCCCATCGATTCCAACTCATGGCCCTTACAGGACAGAGTAGAACTGCCCCACAGGGTTTCCAAGGCTGTAAATCTTTATGAAAGTAGACTGCCAGGTCTTTCACCCATGGAGCAGCTGGTCGGTTCGAACTGCCAGCCTTTCGGTTAGCAACTGAGTATTTTAACCACTGCGTCTCCAGGTCTCCTTCTAATTGGGCTAATTACCTTTATTTTCCTTGACAATTTGCATGTTAATTTTCACTGACTTTAATGACAAGCACTGGTGAGAGAGGGACATTTAATAGTTGGATCTTGTACCAGGCTCAGCCAGCAGGACACTGGTGACCAGCAAGTGATTCAGTTTGTGGCACCAATGAAATCTCTACCAGCAACCACTCCCTTGCATTTAGTGACAGGGTGGCAAAAAAAAACAGGAAGAGAAGGTTTCCACATGATATCCAGGGAAAAATGTTAACAGATTTCATTCCTCTGTTTAGTTTTTTTTTTTGGAGAGTAGATGAAAGAGCGCACACAGAAAAACAATGCAAAGAATCGATGACTTCAGCCAAATGTGTTACTCTGAAGCATTTCTGTGTCCCATACTTAACATTTGTTTCTTGACCTGACCTCAGCACAGACCAGAGCTGTGGTTCTGAGCAGTTCAGTAGTTCAGGGGGTCTGCCCTCCTCAAGGATTCTGCCAGGCCCCAATGGGAGAAGCGTTCATTCAAGATTTCTGAGCACAAGAGCCTTTTCATAACCCCAATTATCACAGGGTCAATATGCAACCGTGTGTTTTTGAGTGGTACTTAGATTGCCTGGCAAGCAGCTGTGGCCCGAGAGCTCTCTGAAACCAAGTTAAACTGTCATCAGTGTCTGCCTTTTAACGACAGCAGCAACAGAGAATATTTTCTGATAATTGGCTTTTTGAGCAACCAGACCCGGGATTTGACTCTTGAACAAATAAAGCCTTGTCAGGATTAAACCTCCATTAGTGATTCATAAGAAATTTCTGTCAAGTTTGTGTGTGTGGTTTCGATAGAACAAAAGAAAATTAATTTCCTGACTAAAAGGCCTCATATGTTTTAACTCTATTCATACATTTTACTTAAAAAAAAAAGCATACTACCTCTTTCCAATAAATATATTTATGGTCTGCCATGAGATTCATGCATAAGAATTGAAAATTACCCTGAAGCCGATGGCATTCTGTCAATTGATTGAGAATCTTTCCAGCTCTGCCGTCTTATACATTCAGTGAGGTCTTGCTGTAGGTCAAAATGTGGTATGAAAAGGGCACTAAGATGCAATGAATCAAGTGATCCGGTTACATTAAAAACAATGTTCAGCTTGGCAAAACCCAAGGTAGAATGTTTCAAATCAAAAATGAAAATTAAAGCAAATGGTTTAACTTAAAGTCTACTACATAGCCTTATTTAAGGAACTAAATGTGTTGTAGTCACATCCATTTGAATGTTTGTAATATATTATAAACATACTTGTTTTATGCATTATGAAAGCCTTCTTTGATCTCCCCCGAGAAGCACAAAACCTTACTGACAATTGCTTTAGCCTGACAGGTTTTTGGAGAGAATCCATTAAGGCACACAGAAAATCATGTGCTATCATTTTCAAATAATTTATTCTTAAAAAAAAAATGGTTATGCCTTAGATAGTTTAAGAATTTGAATAGAAAAAAAATTTAATACTATTGCAGATAATATTTGTGGTGTGTGTGTGTGTATGTGATTCAAAGTTACATAAAACATTTTGCTAAATATTAAAACTTGCTCCAGCAATACAGGTGCAAAATATGGGACTAGTCTTGACTTTAGAGCCCCTTTTGCCCATTTTAAGTAATATTTTTCAAATACTTTATCATTTACAAAAATTCCAAGGACTTTCCTTCTTCTTTCTCAATCTTAATAAATTATATCTTATTCTTTTGATTATATCCCATAATGAAGGAACTCCACACAGGCTAGGCTTACCCACACATGCTCAAGCACCATCTTTATGCCATAGTAAGTCTCTAGTGCTTAGAATAATGCCTGGCACATACATTAACTCAGACAATATTGAGTAAATTAATGAATATGTGACCTTTAGAATAAACAAAACAGTGAGAAAGATGGCAGTGAAAAGTCTGAAGTGTACTTGGGAATACTTGGAAAAATTTTTTATAATAAAATAATTCCTCCATGGACTTTACAGAATTCAGATGATCTCTGTCTTTATAGACAAGTTTATGTAATCATATATACAAAAATATTTCTCAGAAGACAAGAATATTTGTGCAAGCACAAACTATTTCTAAATTCCAAGAAAGTTTTTAGGCTTTTCAGCTATACAAATGCAGTTTGAAAAAGAAAATAAATACATGTGTGAATGAGTTTGAGTAGGAATTTATTTCATGAAAATGAACTTTGATCTCAGTGGTAGCTGGTAGTAGAATATGTATCCATATCCATTATGAACCCCATAATAAGACCTTGCCATGAGATAATGTCAATAACTGTCTTTTAAATAATTGTTTTCCACCAGTTAGTTAGCATACATCATTTAGATATTTAAGAAGAAAATGAAAATTATTGAGAGTTTTCTGTTTACTAGTTACCACCACAGATATAATTTAATACTCACTACTATATGAGAAATGAATTGAGAGAGCAAGCTCACCTCTATTCTTTACTGGTAAGAAGGCAAGGGTCAAGTACTGTTCTAGAAATGGAGATAGACAGATAGAAAGATAGATAGATGATAGGTAGATAGACAGATAGATGATAGGTAGATAGATAGATAGATGATAGATAGATAGATCATAGATAGATCATAGATAGACAGACAGGCAGGCAGGCAGACAGACAGATAGATTAGATAGATGAATTGAGATATGAAAAACTAAAAGGGATAAAGTAGGGTATGGAAGGGGGATAAAGTACTGGAAAAATGTTTCCTACTGTCTGCATATCAGTTTTGAGATTAGAACCCAGGGGATAAATGGTGTGGACCTGTATTAGCAGGTAAGATAAGATAGAATACTAAGCCTAGACTGATTAATTCAGGTGACATATCCTAGCAGATATTGCTGGAGCAGCTGTGAGTGTAAAAGTGAAAGGAAAACTAACGGTGTTGCCAGTGCCATTCCAAATTCTGAAGCTGTCTCTCCTGTTGGTCACAGTGGTAAAGTAGTGACAGGGAGTACCTCATCCCCAGCAGACAGGGCTTTGGGGCTTGCTCTTGATTTAACTCACAACAATGCTGCAAGACAGATCTCATAGTCTCTGTTGTAGTTATCTAGCACTACTATAACAGAAACACCACAAGTGGATGGTTTTAACAAAGAGAAATTTATTTCCTCACAGTCTAGTTATAATACAACTATTACTCAAATTTACGCACCAACCACTAAGGCCAATGATGAAGAAACTGAAGATTTTTACCAAAATCTGCAGTCTTAAATTGATCAAACATGCAATCAGGATGTATTGATAATTACTGGTGATTGGAATGCCAAAGTTGGAAATGAAGAATCTGTAGTTGGACAATATGGCCTTGGTGATAGAAATGATACCGGAGATCGCATGATAGAATTTTGTAAGACCAACAACTTCTTCATGAAAATACCTTTTTTCACCAACATAAAAAGCGACTATACACATGGACCTCACCAGATGGAATGCACAGGAAATAAATCGACTACATCTGTAGGAAAAGACTATGGAAAAGCTCAATATCATCAGTCAGAAAGAGACCAGGGGCTGACTGTGGACCAGACCATCAATTGCTCCTATGCAAGTTCAAGTTGAAGCTGAAGAAAATTAGAACAAGTCCACGAGAGCCAAAGTATGACCTTGAGTATATTCCACCTTCATTTAGAGACCATCTCAAAAATAGATTTGCTGCACTGAACACTAATGACTGAAGACCAGACGAGTTGTAGAATGACATCAAGGACATCATACATGCAGAAAGCAAGACATCATTAAAAAGATGGGGAAGAAAGAAAAGACCAAAATGCATGTCAGAAGAGACTCTGAAACTTGCTCTTGAACGTCAAGTAGCTAAAGCAAAAGGAAAAAATGGTGAAGTAAAAGAACCGAACAGAAGATTTCTAAGGGCGTCTCTGAAAGACAAAGTAAAGTATTACAATGACATGTGCAAAGAGCTGGAAATAGAAAACCAAAAGGGAAGAACATGCTCAGAATTTATCAAGCTGAAAGAACTGAAGAAAAAATTCAAGACTTGAGTTGCGATCGTGAAGGATTCTGTGGGAAAAACATTAAACAATGCAAAAAGCATCAAAAGAAGATGGAAGGAATACACAGAATCATTATACCAAAAATAATTGGTTGATGTTCAGCTGTTTCAGGAGGTAGCATATGATCAGGAACCCATGGTGCTGAAGGAAGAAGTCCAAGTTGCACTGAAGGCATTGGCAAAAAATAGGGCTCCAGGAATTGATGAAGTATCAATTGAGATGTTTTAACAAACAGATGCAATGCTGGAAGTGCTCACTTATCTATGCCAAGAAATTTGGAAGACAGCTACTTGGCCAACTGACTAGAAGAGATGCATATTTATGCCTATTCCCAAGAAGGGTGATCCAAGTGAATGCAGAAATTATTGAACAATATCATTAATATCACATATAAGTAAAATTTTTGAAGAATCATTCAAAAGTGGCTGCAACAGTATATTGAAAGAGGACTGCCAGAAAGTCAGGCTGGATTCAGAAGAGGATGTGGAAACAGGGATATCATTGCTGATGTCAGATGGTTCTTGGCTGAAAGCAGAGAATACCAGAAAGATGTTTACCTGTGTTTTATTGACTTTGCAAAGGCATTCGACTGTGTGGATCATAACAAATTATGGATATCATTGCGAAGAACAGGAATTCCAGAACGCTTAATTGTGCTCATCAGAAACCTGTACATAGATCAAGAAGCAGTTGTTCAGACAGAACAATGGGATACTGTGTGGTTTAAAGTCAAGAAAGGTGTGCATCAGGGCTTTATCCTATCACCATACCAATGCAATCTCTACGCTGAGCAAATTATCTGAGAAGCTGGACTATATGAAGAACGGGGCATCAGTATTGGAGGAAGACTCATTAACAACCTGCGTTATGCAGATGACACAACCCTGCTTGCTGAAAGTGAAGAGGACTTGAAGTACTTACTGATGAAAATCAAAGACCTTAGCCTTCCATATGGATTGCTCCTCAATATAAAGAAAGCAAAAATTCTCACAACTGGACCAATAAGCAACATCATGATAAGCAGAGAAGAGACTGAAGTTGTCGAGGATTTCATTTTACTTGGAACCACAGTCAACATCCATGGAAGCCCCAGTCAAGAAATCAAAAGACTCATTGCATTGGGTAAATTTGCTGCAAAAGACCTCTTTAAAGCAAAGGTGTCACCTTGAAGACTAAGGTGTCCCTGACCCAAGCCATGGTATTTTCAATTGCATCGTATGCATGCGAAAGCTGGACAATGAATAGGGAAGACCAAAGAAGAATTGATGTCAATGAATCATGGTGTTGGTGAAGAATATTGAGTGGACTGCCAAAAGAAGGAACAAATCGGTCTTGGAGAAGTATGACCAGAATACTCCTTAGAAGCAAGGATGGTGAGACTATGTCTTACATACTTTGGACATGTTGTCAGGAGAGCTCAGTCCCTGGAAAAGGACATCATGCTTGGTAGACTGTAGGGTCAAGGAAAAAGAGGAAGACCCTCAATGAGATGGGTTGACACAGTGGTTGCAACAATGTGCTCAAGCATAAGAACAATTGTGGTCATGGCGCAAGACCAGGCAGTGTTTCCTTCTGTTGTACATAAGGTCGCTATGAGTGGGAACTGACTTGACGACACCTAAAAACAACTAACAACAGTAGGCTAGAAGTCCACATTCAGGGCGTCAGCTCCAGGGGATGGCTTTCTCTGTTGACTCTGGAGAGAGATCCTTGTCATCGATCCTCCCCTGGACTAGGAGCTTCTCAGCTCAGGAACCTTCGGTCCAAAGGATGAGCTCTGCTCATGGCACTGTTTTCTTGGTGGTATGAGGTACCCAACTCTGTTTGCTTCCCTTTCCTTTCATTTCTTGTGAAATAAAAAGTGGCGTGGGCCACACCCCAGGGAAACTCCCTTTACATTGGATCAGGGATGTGACCTGAGCAAGGGTGTTCTATCCCACCCTAATCCTCTTTAACCACAGGCAGAGATTATGGTTTACAACACATAGGAAAATCACAAAATGGAGGACAGCCTGAGAAGGGAATCATGGCCTAAACAATTTGACACATAGTTCAATTCAATCCATGATGGTCTCCGTCTTAAAGATAAGAAAAGTAAAGTCCCAAGTGTTAAAAACAAATAAAGAAAGAAGACAGCTAGAACACAAACCATCTAAGAACAAACCCTAAATGAATCTGATTGCAATGCAGAGGCTTAAGCCACATGTGCACATGGATGTGTGTGTGTGAGTCTGCACTTTGGCAGTTTCTGGGGCTGCACAGGGATTCAAAATGCAACTTAAATAGGGACATATTATGATGTTTGTATTAGTTTCTTACTGCTGTGCAACTAAGTTCCACAAATACGGCAACTTAAAACAACATACACTTATTATCTCACAGTTTCCCTATGTCAGGGTCTGGGCACGGTTTAACTAGTTCTCCAGTTGGGGTCTCACAAAGTTTCGGCCAGGGCTGCAGTCTCATCGGAAGCTTGGTCTCCCCTTCCTATCTCACTGGTGTTGGCAGAATTCAGTTGGTAGGATTTTGCTGTCAGTTTCTACAGGTAATTCACAGCTCCCTGCCATGTCAGACCTTCTATAACATGGCAATTGACTTCCTCAAGGCCAGTATGAGAGAATTTCTCACATCTTTGATCTCACCTCTTGACCCTCTCTTGAAGATCTCAACAGATTCAGTCAGACCCAGCCAGGCTAATTTGCCTGTAGATTAACTTGAAGTCAATTGATTAGGGACCTTAATTGTATCTACAAAATCTCTTCGCATTTTCCACATAAGGTAACGTGACCATGGGATTGATATCTCAACACCTTTGCCATATTCTTTCCGTTAGAAGCAAGTTACAGTTCCTACCCACACGGAATTATACGAGGGAATGACTTATTGGGGATCTTCTTAGATTTCTTCCTACCACATGTATTCTCTCTTGCACCTGTGCCTCTGACTATGCTTTCCTTTACTTGTTTTGATTTAAAATTGAATGTTGTTGTTGTTAGGTGCCCTCAAGTCAATTCCGACTTATAGTGACCCCATGGGACAGAGTACAATGGTAGAATGTCCACAGGGTTTTCTAGGCTCTAATATTTGTGAGAGTATTTTGCTAGGTCTTTATCCCATGCAAATGTGGAGTGGGTTTGAAACATCAACCCTTCGGTTAGCAGTTGAGTGCTTAACCATTATGCTACCAGGGATCATTTTAAATAGAATAGATAGGTAAATTGTGAAAGTTATTTTCAAGTATTTAGCGATATCTACATAAATGTGTTTGACTAAGTTTGGAATCAAAGAGATTAAAATATTAGGAAAGAACATTAGTAAGCATGTCTCTTAATTTTCTTTCTCTTCGTCCTTGCATTTTGACAAGGGCGCTCACAGAAGCCATAAGCTTCTCTTTCTCCTTGCTACTCCAACCAGGATGTACATAAGATTTAGATTAAGCACGTAAGCCAAACTGAAGATGGCATGCTGGCCGGAGGAGAATAGGATAAATTAAGGAATAGTTTACGCGTGCCAAACTAATCTTTTTAACTTCATTAGTCATCAGAAAAAAAAGAAAACTCATAAGATGTCATTATATCATATATCCTCCTTACCATTGCAAAACAGTCTACATTTCATAGAGTCTAGCAAAAGATGTGAGTCATCTATGATGTAGTATACTACAATTATTTGAAAATAAAATTCAAAAGAAATTTTTGCATTCAGAAGTTTCCATAAATTATGGAAAAATGTATTATATAAGCACAGTAAAGATTCAGAGTCTATGCCCCTATGAACCATCAAGTTCAATTAAAAAAAAAAATGAACAGTAAAAGAAGATGGCAGATAAACCTTCATTTACATTAGCTTCTTCCTGCATGTGATGTTTGTCAGAGAAATAAAGATTTTTACCTTAACGTCTTCTCAATAAATTCTATTCAAAATTAGTTATGGTCTATAAAACAAAGAAAAAACCACTTGGTTTAATCAGTTATACTCAGTTATCTATTTTACTTAAAGCTAATAGATTGTGAAGTCAGAAAGCTATTGAATTATAACTCTGCCACTGATTGGGTGTGGCCTTGGGCAAATTACTCAAATTCCTTCAGCCTGGTGGCATACTGGTTAAGAACGCAGGTGGTTAACCAAAAGGAAACCATATGGGACAGTTCTGCTTTGTCCTATAGGGTCTCTGTCAGTCAGAATCGACTGGATGGCAATGGGTTTGGTTTTCAGTTTCAAAGGATAAAATTATCGTAAACCCTTACATAGTTAGGACAATGAAACGGATAACCTAGGTAAAGCAGGGCGTTTCTTGGCAAATAGTAAATACTCAATACATATAGCTATTGTTGTTGTTGTAGTTGTTGTTGTTATTGTTATAAACATGTGAATATATGCCTCATTAGCAGCTGTGACATTAATATAGTTAAAGGCTATGATGCATATTACCAAACTTCCGCTACCAATATGTCAATTGAGCTTCCTCCATGATTATTTTCACATACTTGTACTGACCAAAAGTGTAATTATAATCTGAGCAATTATCTTATCCTTGTATACTACAATTCTTCTATTTCAATTTATTCAGAAAATTTTAAAAAGACAAGCAAAAAACAAAACAAAAAAAATTGGTATTATTGAGTTGATCATTACATTTGTTAACATTGAGCAATGATTTCTATGAATAGCTTGGAAAAATTAATTATAGTTTAACCTACACTTTTCACGTCACTACTCCTATGTAAGGGGCCCTGATGGCACAGTGGTTAAGAGCTTGGCTGCTAACCAGAAGGCTGGCAGTTCAAATCCACCAGCCATTCCTTGGAAACCCTATGGGGCAGCTCTACTCTGTCTTATAGGGTTGCTATGAGTTGGAATCGATTCAATGGCAATGGTTTTTTTTTTATGGTTTATTCCTATGTAAAATGTAAAAACAAACTCAGTTTGTTTGATCTGGTTTTGACCAAATATTGGCCTAGTCTAATAAGATTTTACTGTATATAATATGTGCTTTGTGCTATACTAGATTTCAAGGGAGGTCTAACAGAAGTTTAGACAAAATTTCTGCCTCAAGATATGTAAAACACAAAGAAGATCAAATTAATACCCATCAAACAACAGGAGATCCATGACAGTACAGCTTAAAGAAACTCACTTCCATAAACCACATCATTGTGTGTGCCAAGTTTTATGGAGTATACTGAAAAATTTGTGGAGACACATACATGAAAATCAATGAAAAATGGGACAACCCTGGAAGATATTATTCAATTACTCACTTATTCAGTAGAAATCTATAAACAGTTAGCAATTTCAGAAGAAGACTCTTGGCAGCTTGTACCAAAAAAGGAGAAGATAAGGTGTTACATTTTTGTTGAGATCTAGGTATTAGGAGAAAATACAACAAGGAAGGATTGAACATATTTTACTCCTGATCACAGAGGAGAAACCACTGAATACAGTAGACTGCACATCATGTAAAACTATACTGAATACTCTACTGTGTTTGCCACCCCTACAATCATTTGTACAGGGTCTGTTAGAAATTGTTTCCTTGAAAGCACACCCTACCCACCTGCCACCTCTTCAATTCTTCTACTTCTTTAGTAGAACTAGATCAGAGACGAACATCAAGTCCAAATCCAGTTTACCTATCTTAAGAAATGCAGAGGCTGTAGCTAGTTGTTAGGAGCTGTTTGCTCTATAAAAAAATCATAAGTACTTCAAGTGGGTGGCCATGCATAGACATTCTCATGCTGAAGGATTTCTAGAAGCAGAGAAGGAAGGGAAAAAGAGGGTATGTTACTTTTGAAACACAGAGAATAGGTTTGCTCCCCAGTTACTTCCAAATGCCAATTCTTATTGAGCATGATTGTCTTTTAGGTCTTGTGTTCTTGCCAAGAGATATTACATTTTAAAAATACTTGTTCCCACAACCCCTTATTTGGATATTTTAAAGTGGTTTTCTGTTTTTGTTACCAAAGAATCTTGACTATCACTGATATGTAGGATGCAGCCAAGTCATGATGAGCCATGAAAGCAAGGCAGAAAAATTATGTTTGGGTATAATAGGAAATGACACCATCGAAGTTTTTTTTAATAGGGACCTTAAGTGATCAAAGTGGTTTTAAGAAAGAGGAATCTGGCGGCAGTATTTAGGATTGATTAGATAATCCTAGAATCATGTAAGTCAGCTCACAGGTTTAAGGAGTATGGAAAGAATCATAATTGGAAATGTTATGTATATCTAAACAAAATAAATATTTACTGTTTCAGAAATAATGGATACTATTTGTTGTAATTTTATTAAGGGTCAAGCACTGTACTAAATTCTTTATGTATTTCAATGCATTCGATATTCACAACATTTTAAGACAGATGACATTACACTTTTATTTTAATACAGTTAAATAATCTTTCCAAGAGCAAACATCTGGTTTAGCACTTCATCTGGGAATTAAACTTAGTTCTAACACTAAGGACCATGGTCCTTGTTTTCAGCATTTCAATAAAATGGACATTGTTTCAGCATGCCTTATGTACCACATGCTAGGTCCTAGGTTAGATTCTAGACACCAAAAACTGAATAATCATAGGTACCTGAAAAGTTCAAACCAATTGTAAAATTTTTTGAAAGAACATTATAAAAAAATCTTTTGTATGAACTATTTCAGTCATTAACAGTAAAACAATAGAGTGGCTCACGATAATTGTCTCAGAGAACTTTAAGTATAATTATCACATGTAATTATCGCATCTACAAAGTAGAGTAGCATTTGCAAAGAGAAACACTGAAATATTCTTATTTAAATGGATTTCTTGAAACATCAGCAGGACCAAAAAGTGAGACCAACATTGTACAAACACTGGCCATCAGACAGATTGAGACAGGATTTCAGTTCAGGAGAAGATAGCAAATCAACAATTGCTGCTTGAGTTTTCTTGGGAAGGTCACAAACATGAGAGAGAGCAACAGTGGGCTTCAAAATCTATCATAAAATCTATGCAAAGGAGAAAGGAGAAAGGTGGCATGCTCCCATCTCCCAAGAACAAAAACAAAAAGCAGAAATAGATGGAGTTAATAATCTCAGAACACTGGAAAGTCAGTCAAAGATTTACAACATTTAAAGGAATGCTAAATTAAGAGAACTTCTGCTCTTGAACTTTTTTTTAATCTTAAATGCACGGCACCTCCCCGCATTTATGGTAGTGGGGGTGTGGCAGAGGCTGCAGTTCCAGGGGCAAACCATGGGCCATGAACCGTGCTTCCAGACGGGGGCAGGCTTTCTGGCTTGGGAGTGTGCGAAAAAGACTGCTTTTGTTGATGAACTATTGTATCTGTCAGCCCATATCTCTTTAAGGGGTTCCAGAAGGAATGAGGAGGTGATCCTCTAGGTTTAACCAGCCTCTGCACTCCCACATGACTAGGGAAGAGCATCGAGTGATGCCTGTCAAATGTGCTCTCACTTAATCACATGGGATTAGTGTGTTGAAGCGTAGATTTGTCTTCTAAGGGCCAAAACAGAGGGGCTGGTGTGAGAGCATCTTGCAGAATTTAGAACATTTTAAACACCATATAATAATAAAAAACGGTGGAGTATGAAGTTCTAAAGTTCTGTTCCTCCACCAAAATAGCAATTTCACTGAAAGGAGCAATTGGAAACAATCAAACATTAACTCAATTAGGGAAATGTTTAAAGAAGGGACAAGCTGCAGATAGTCCCTGAGTGAATCGCATGCACCTTCCAGCTACCACCCTCCGTTTGTCAATTCTTCTGTGGTGGTGAGGATGGCAACCTGACTTCTTAGAGTGGACACCTAGTGCCAGGGCACGCGGTGGAGACCTTGTCCTCCAAGGAGTTGGGATCGCACGGCGTGCACAGTTGGGTAAGTCCGTCAGAGCCCTGAATGATGGGTGCAAACCACTGCAGCATTTACGGTCCTATTGCAGAAGTGGCTTTTCTCAGCCAGAGTATTAAAAGTAAAATCTAGAAAAATCTATGAAGCCACTGACTGATTGCAGACATGACAGAATTAAAACACACACTTTGTAAAAATGAGCTAGAAAAAGTCAATAAACAAGCTGTTGACTAAAGTCTTCATTAAGTAACAACAGCAACCCCAGAAGAGAGAGAAAATCTGATGTATTTTCCAGTTTTTACTGTTTGTTACTTCCCGGAGTATAGGGAAATCTTCTCGGAAATACCAGTTCAGCACAGGCTCCGGAAAGGTATCCTCAGTGTTCACACACATTTTGAGAGCAGGAAAAATAAGTAGCGGAGGTTCCTGGAGTGACGGAATATCGTAGCCTTCAATGATTAACAAAACAAAACAAACAAAAACAAACTTTGATTCCTGGGAAAAAGGCAAAGAATCTCAGTTTCAGAGTTAACCTATTGCCGTGGAGTCAATTCTGACTCTTTGTGATGAGTTTCCGAGTTACCACATTAAAATATCCAAATGTCCATTTCAATAAAAATAACGAGACATACAAAATAACAAAACACACAAAAATAAACAAACAAACAGAAACAGGTAAGGGTGCTTCCAACAAAGAAAAGAGTGTTTTGGAGAGACAGAAATTGACCCTATGGAAGCCTGGTTAAGACTTTAAAACTATAATATTAAATATTCTCAAAGCACTAAAGAAAACATGGATAATGAACTAAAGGGTATTCTGAAAACAATAGAGCAACAAAATGATAATTTTAACAAAGAGATAAAAATATTACAAAGACTCAAACATAAATATTGAAGCAGAAATCTGCAATAACTGAAATAAAAAAAACAATGGAAGAACATAGAGACAGGTTTGAACAGGTAGAAAAAACACTCAGTGAATTTGAGAATCAGGCAATTGAAATTGACAGAGAAGATGGAGCAAAGCCTAATGAAATTGTGGGACACCAATAGATGAACCAACATACACAGTATTGAAATCCTAGAAGGAGGAGAGAGAGAAAGGGATGAAAAGACTGTTCGAAAAATAATAGCAGAAAAATTTCTAGATTTTACAAAGGACATGAATTTGAAATCCAAAAATATCAATGACCTCCAAGTAGGATAAACCCAAAGATTCCCACTTGAAAATATATACTGAAACTCTTGAAAAAGAGAGATGATGAATCTTTAAAGCAGCTAGAGCGAAGCGAATTTTCACATCCAAAGGATATTTATTAATTGCTGATTTCTCCTCAAGAAAGCAGTGGAATAACATATTTAAAACACTGAAAGAGAAGAATTGTCAACCAAGAATTCAATATTTTGCAAACCTATACTTCAAAAGTGAGGGTGAAAGTAAGATATTCCCAAATAAACATACCCTAAACCTACCATCAAGTCGATTCTGACTCATAGTGACCCCATAGAACAGAGTAGAACTGCCCCATAGAGTTTCCAAGGAATGGACTCGATGGTAATGGGAAATAAACATAAGTTGAGGAAATTTGTTATGAACAGATCTCCTTACAAGAAATGCTAAAGGGAGTCCTGATGGATGGAAAAAAAAAAAAGATCTCCAGTAAAGGTAATTTCATGTGCATATTATAAGAGCAAGTATTATGTTATAATAAGTTGGTAATCCTACTTGTTATATCCTACATGCATTAAAATATATATATAAATTTATGTTACTAGGCATAAGATAAAGCTGAAATTGGTAATAACAATACCATAAACAGGGACAGGAAGGAGTGGTACAGGAATAGAATTTTTATATGTTACTAAAGATAAGTTGGTATCACCTTAAACTAGGTTGTTATAAAATTTAGATGTTAAATCTAATTCTCGTGGCAACGATAAACAAAATATCTAAAGAATATGTACATAATGAAAGAGGAAGATAATCAAAGTGGCTCAACATGAAAACCCCACTAAACAGAAATGATGGCAGTATTGAAGGAAATGAGGGACAAAGAAAGTATAAGAAACATAAAAACAAATAGAAAAATATTGAAGTGAATCTTTCCTTACTGACAATTACCTTAAGTGTGAGTGGATTAACTCTTCATTCAAAAGACAAGGAGTGGCAGAATGGATTAAAAAAAAAAAAAAAAAACATGATCCATCCATATGGTATCTACGAGAGACACATCATAAGCTCAAAGACACAAATACTTTGAAAGTGAATGGATGGAAAAAAATATTCCATGCAAATGTGAGCTCTAGTAGCTATATTGATATCAGACAATACAGATTTTAAGTCAAAATCTGTTATAAGATACAAAGACACAAAGAAATTATAAAACGGTCAACTCATCAAGAAGATACAACAATTATAAATACAGAAACCAAACTCATTGCTGTTGAGTCGATTCCGACTCACAGCGACCCTATAGGACAGAGTAGAACTGCCTCATAGAGTTTCCCAGTAGTGCCTGGTGAATTTGAACTGCCAACCTTTTGGTTAGCAGCCATAGCGCTTAACCACTATACCATCAGAGTTTCGTATATATGCCCTTAAAACCAGACTCCCATTATATATGAAGCAAATACTAAAAGAACTAAAGAAAAAAATAGACAATTCTACAATAATAGTTGGAGTTGGAAACTTCAATACACAACTTTTAATAAGGAATAGAACATTTAGAAAGATGATCAGTTGGGACATACTATGAACCAACTAGATCTAACAGAAATATATAGAACAGAACACTCCACCCAATATCAGAACTAGATACATTCTTCCCCACTGCACAAGAATAATTCTCCAGGATAGACCATATGCTAGACCACAAAACAAGTCTCAATACCTTTAAAGAGACTGAAATCATACAAAGTAGCTTTTTGGATCACAATAGAATGAACCAATAACTGCAGAAAGAAAACTCAAAAATACACAATACGTAGAAACTAAGTAACACACTACTAAGCAAACAAATGGTTAAAGAAGAAATCAAGAGAGAAATTAAAAAAAAAAACCTTAAATTTGAATGAGTATGAAATCACAACATATCAAAACGTATGGGATGCAAGGAAGGCAGTATTCAGAGGGAAATTTATAGCACTGAGTGCCTACATTAAAAAAGAAGAAAAAACTCATATCAATAAACTACATAACTAGAAAAGAAACAGCAAACCAAATTCAAAATTATCAGAAAGAAGAAAATGACTATCATTAGACTTTAAATAAATGAAATAAAGAAAAGAAAAACTATAGAGAATCAACAAACGAGAAGCTGATTCTTTGAATAAAATCTACAAGCTTTCGGCTAGACTGACAAAGAAAAAGAGAGAGTAGAGGCCAATAACTGAAATCAGAAATGAAAGCGGGGACGCCACAATCAACATACAGACATAAAAAAGATCACAAAAGAATACTGTCAACAACTGAACACTAACAAGTTAGATAGCCTAGATGAAATAGACACGTTCTTATAAACACATAAACCACCTAAATTAACTCAGGAAGAAATGGAAAATCCCAACCTATAATAAGAGAATGAATTGGTAATAAAAACTTTCCAACAACAACAAATTCTGAACCAGATGGCTTCACTTGAGAATTCTACCAAACATTAAAAAATAACTGACACCAATCCTTCTAAAACTCTTCCAAAAAATAGAAGAGAAGGGAACACTCTCTAACTCATTCTGTGAGGCAAGTATTACCCCGATACCAATGCCAGACAAAAACACCACAAGAAAATCTAGAAGTCAATATCCCTTATGAATATAGATGCAAAACTCCTAAATAAAATACTAGAAAACAAAATCCAATGCCATATTAAAGATATTATCCACCATGACCAAGCAGAATTTATTCCAGGAATGCAAGATGGTTCAACATTAGAAAATCAATCAGTGTAATACACCACATTAGTAGGACAAGTAAAAAAAACAAAAACACATGATCATCTCAATCCATCAGAAAAGGCATTTGACAGAATGCAAAACCCACTTAATGATAAAAATACTCAACAAGCTAGTAATAGAAGAGAAGTTCCTCAGCCTGATAAAGAGCAGTTATGAAAAACCCCCAGTTAACATCATGCTCGATGGTGAAAGATTGATAGCTTTCTCTTTAAGATCGGGAATGGACAAGTATGCTTGCTCTCATGACTCCTTTTCGATATTGTACTGGAGGTCCTAGCCAGCTCAGTTAGGCAAGTAAAAGTTATAAAAGGTATCCAAATAAGGAAGGAAAACGTAAAATTATCTGTATTCATTGATTCTCTCATCCTTTACATAGAAAATCTCAAAGAATACACAAGAATACTACTAGAGCTAATACGTGAATTCAAAAAAGTTGCAGAATACAAGGTCAACACACAAAATTCGGCTTAGTTTCTATACACCACTGAACAACCTGAAAAAAAAAATTTAAGAAAATAATTCCATTTACAATAACATCTACAACAATCAAATGACTAGAAGAAATTTAACCAGGGAGAAGAAATTTAACCAGGGATGTGAAAGTCTTGTACATTGAACACTTGAAAATATTTCTGAAAGAAATTAAAATCTTAAATTAATGGAAAGACAATCTTTTTTACAAAATGGAAAAGCCAGTCTTTGCGTTTGTATGGTATAGCAAGATACCTGGAATAACAAAAGCAATCTGAAAAAGAAGAGCATAGTATGAAGACTCACACATCCCAATTTCAACACATACTACAAAGATACAGTAATCAAAACACTCTGGTTTAGGTATAATAATAGGGACACAGACAAATGAGATACAATTGAGAGTTTATAAATAAACTCATACATCTATGGCCAGTTGATTTTCCATGAGAGAACTAAGTCCGTCCAGTGATGAAAGAACAGTCTCTTCAATAAATGGTGCTAGGAAAACTGGATCCGCAAAAGAAAAAGAATAAAATTAGACCCACACCTCGCATCGTATTACAATAAAATAAAATAATTCAAAATTGATCCAATACCTAAATGTAAAAACTAACGCCTTAAAACTCTTAGAAGAAAACATAGGAGTAATGCTTTGAGATCTAGTTTTTAACAATGGATTGGTTCATGGATGCAACACCAAAAGCATGGGCAACAAAACAAAAATTAGATAAATTGGACTTCATTAAAATTAAAAACTTTTCCGCATCTGATATCTTTATCAATACAGTAAAGAGACAACCTACAGATTGGTAGAAAATATTTGGGTGCCATATAGCTAATAAAGTTTAATAGCCAGAATATATATATAAAGAAAACATACAACTCAACAACAAAGAGACAAACAACTCAATTCAAAATTGGCAAATTATTTGCATAAACGTTTCATCAAAGAAGACATACAAATCATTACTAAGCACATGAAGAGATGCTGTATATCATTATAAACGAAAAAATCCTTTGCCTGCGAGTCAATTCTTGCTTGTAATGACCCTATAGGACAGAGTAGAACTGCCCCCATAGGGTTCCCAATGCTATAATCTTTTTGTTTTTTGCTTAAAATATATATATATATATATATAGTACTTTAGATGAAGGTTTACAGAAAGCTAATTTCTCATTAAACAATTAATACACATATCGTTTTGTGACACTGGTTGCCAATCCCACAACATGTTGACACTCTCCCCTTCTTGAATTTGGGTTTACCATTACCTGCTTTCCTGTCCACTCCTGCCTTCTTGTCCTTACCCCTGGAATGGTGTGCTCATTTAGTCTCATTTTGTTTTATGGCCCTGTCTAATCTTTGGCCAAATGGTGAACCTCAGGAGTAACTTCATTACTGAGCTACAAGGGTGCCTGGGGCCATACTCTTGGAGTTTCTCTAGTCTCTCTCAGACCAGTAAGTCTGCTTTTTTTTTTTTTTTCCGTGAGTTAGAATTTTGTTCTGCATTTTTCTCCAGCTCTGTCCTGGACCCTCTGTCATGATCCCCGTCAGAGCAGTCGGTGGTGGTAGCTGGGCACCGTCTAGTTGTACTGGATTCAGTCTGGCAGAGTCTATGGTAGTTGTGGTCCATCAGCCTCAAGGCTATAATCTTTATAGAGGCAGACTGCCACATCTTTCTCCCGTGCAGTGGCTGGTGGGTTCGAACTGCCAACCTTTTAGTTAGTACCTGAGTGCTTAGCCACTGTGCCACTAGGGCTCCTTGGTATCATTATACACTTTACCATTACCATTACCCATTGCAATCTAGTCAGTTTCGACTCATAACGACCCTATAGGACAGAGTAGACCTGCCCCATAGGGTTTCAGAGGAGCGACTGGTGGATTCGAACTGCTGACCTTTTGGTGAGCAGCTATATCTCAACCACTGCACCACCAGGGTTCCCATTATACACTAGGTAAATGCAAATCACAACCAAAATTAGATTATTACTTCACCACAACCTCACCCCCATTAAAATGGCTAATGGAAAATATACCACTCTCACTTATAGACTATCTCGTTATCTGACATTTTGAATTTCTGACAATAGTAAAAAACCTACTATGTACATTGACAACATGCATCTGCTGCTGTAACAAATGCCAAGGTGTGAGGCGAGAGTAACACTGGCTGTGATGGGTAGGGTTATGTGTCAACTTGACTGGGCCATGATTCTCAATGGTTTGGCAGTTTATATAGTGATGTAGCTTAGCAATTGTGTAATGATACGTCATCCTTTCTTTTGTGATCTGATGTAACCATTCGCTACTTTTGCATAATGCCAAATTTCACATCATGACCTGGTCTTTGGAACCTAAGCATGTCAGTGAGCGAGGAGTGGGTTTAACAAGTGTTGGCAAGGATGGAGAGAAATTGGAACCATCATCCATTGCTGGTGACAACACAAAATGTTACAGCTGGTGTGGAAAAAAGTACATAGGTTTCTCAAAAAGTTAAATAAAGAACTACTTTATGACCCAGCAATTCCACTCCTAGGTATATGTCTAAGAGACTTGAAAGCAGCAACACAGACGCATAAACAGCAGTGTTCTTTGCAGCATTATTCACAATAGGTAAAATGTGGAAACAACCCAAGTGTCCATCGACACATGAATAAATAAATAAAATGTGGTATAATATATGTATAATGGGGTATTATTCAGTTATAAATGAAACGAAGTTCTGGTACATACTATGACCTGGGTGAACCTTGAAAACATTATGCCGACTGAAATAAGTCAGACACAAAAGGACTAATATTGTATGATTCCACTTATACGAAATATTTCAAGTAGGCAAATGCAGAGACCCAAGTTTATCAGTGGTTACCAGGGGTGGGTAGGAGACAGAAATAGAGGTACCCTTTAAGGGTTACACAGTTTTAGTTAAGTGTGGTGAAATAATTTAAAAATGAACTGTGGTGATTATTGGACATCTTGGCAACAGTAATTAATCTTACTGAACTATACACTTAAAAATGGTTGAAATGGCAATTGTTTTGTTGTATATATTTCACCACAATAAAAATTAAGGAAATCGCTTAGAGACTAAAGGTGAAAAGAAGGGCTTCAGAGTGTGCTCTGTGTGTTGGGAGTTGGCGAGGGAGTGTTAATAAGTAGAAGAATAATAGTCATATGTGAAAGAGGGTCCATTGACATGAGTTTTCCCACACTCTCCCCTCCACATTGACTTGAGAGGAAGATTGACAATCATGAAGTAGGGAAATAGCAGTCCAGCGTAACACCAAAAAAGAGAGGGCGTGATAGTTCAGTATGGGAATCAATTTGGGTGAGAAATGGATTTTTAAAAAAAGTAATGTATTGTTCTTCTTTCCTAAACTATGGGAGACATTTGCCAAAAAAACCAAAAAAACATAGAGTGCACATTACATTAGTTGGCAGTATCCTAGGAGTTCGGGTCACCCATGTGTTTGTCTTCAGAATGTGATATGCAGTAGCTGTGCTTCTGTTGTCACACAGAAATGGCAGAAGATATTCCAGGAGACTATGCGTTTAAAGAAATAATCACTGAGATGTCTGTGTAATATATGGGAATATGTGCAACATAAAAAATGAACAATCTATAGCAGAGGGAAAACAATTAGTCCATCAGACAGATTAAGAATTTTAAATAATGCATGTGAAATAATAAAATAAAAAATCATTCTAATCTCAATGGTTCATATTACCATCCATCTAGATGACAAAACTAAAACATTTTCTGTTTCCGTCACATTTAGTCAACAAATCCTACCATTATTACTTCTCCTTAGCTCTTAAAAACCAGTAACTCTTACATAAATCTGGCAGTCTCTGTATTCCACCATTCTCTAAACTTCCTTATTCATTTCTATTTCTATGACATTTGGGATCCGAAAGGATTGCTTTGAAAGGACAAACATAATCCCTTAGAAGTGATCACTTTGCACTTTCCCTGCAATGACCTCCTTTGTATTCCCTGATGGCTATCTTTTCACCCTAAATCTCAGTGTAGACAGTATCTCCTTCTCCAGCACAGCTTTCCTTAACCCCTTACCTTCAGTTACATTCACTTTCTATGAGGCCCCTTTGTACCTTGTGATTCCATTATCTTGGTACTTTTCACTACCAATTGAGATAGATTTGTTTATTTTTCTGTCTTTCCAAAGAGATTCCTTGAAGGTAGGTATTGTCCTCTTATTCACTATTTATAATTACTTGTTCAATCACTGAAAACATGAATGAATGAATGAATGAGCAAAAGCAAAACAACCAAAAACCAAAGCAAGCAAAACAAAACAAACAAAAAAGAAACAGAGTTGGGATTCTACCAGAACTAGATTAATGACAGTCCCATCATCATGTAAGAGTCTCTTAAAAAAAAAAAAAAAAAAGCCAGTTGCTGTCCAGTTGATTCTGACTCATAGCAACCCTATAGAACAGCATAGAACTGCCTCATAGAGTTTCCAAGGAACAGCTGGTGGATTTGAACCGCTGACCTTTTGGTTAGCAGCCAAGCTTTTAACCATGTGCCACCAGGGATCCTAGGACCTCCTTAGGGATTAGTATTTAAAAAATCTTTAGATAACAAAAAAATAAATAAGTAAAGAATAAGTATTAGGTACAAACTATTATTCTAGGAGATACAGATGAGTTATTCACAATAATTAATCAGATGAGACATGTACAGATTAGCAGAGATGAACCTCAATAATTCTAGATTTAAAGAGATACATGTTGCCCTATAATAAAAATTCCGTGTTGATGCTATACCTGGATACTTCATAATCACCTGAGACACTTCAAATGATATAGATTCTTGGGCATTTCTGCTCATTATGATGTGAAAACTCACGGTAATTACTAGAGAACTACAGATTAAGGCAAGGTTTTTCAACAGTGATAATATTGACATTTTGGTCAGGATAATTATTTGTTGTGGGGACTGTCCTGTGCATTGCAGGATATTTAGTAGCATCCCTGGCCTCTACTTACTAGTTGCCAGCAGCACCCTCCCAGTTATGACAATAAAAGATGGCTCTAGATATTGCCGTTCCCTGGTAAAAGATTTCCCTGTTGAGAGCCACTAGATTAAGAAGTGACTGCTTCTCTAGTAGACAGTGTTAATGATTTATGATAGCTCAGCATTTCACACCTTATGATTCTTGTCTCCCTAAGGTGGAAATGACAAACTCACTTTCACAGTCTCCTTGCAACTGGGCCATGTGCATGTGACCTAGGCTGTGCCAGTAAGAGACACAACGACACGGTGAGACACTGGGTTCTGAAGAGAAAGCACAAGGAAGCACCCATCACATGGAATCTATGTTCTATCAAGGGTGATGGGGGAGGCTTTTTGCTAGGGGGAGCAACAAGGGTGCATCCATGTTCTGGTTTCTGGTACTTGGCATTCAAGATGCGACCTACAATGACTGGATCAGCAATGAGGTTATTGCTAACGTATTCCGGCTCATTTTTATGATTCTGTTCCTGCCTCTAGATCCTTGAAGTATGACTCCCCTTTCTTAACTGGTCCTTCAACTGACCACACATACAGGAAATGACTTGGGTGACTACTTTCTCAGTTTCCCCAAGAACGGGAAAATTCTTGATCCATTCTACATTCTTTAGAAGAAAGTTCACTTGTTACATGCAATGGGTAGTTTAATGGATCAGGACTTAATTCTCACATGTAACATAGATTGAGAAAAAAACAATTCTTTTGCTACTTAAACTATTATGGCTTCGGTTTTTGCAACTAAAATTGTTGAAAAGAACATAGAAAACTTTAACAGGGAGGTGGCTTTCTTTTGATGGACCTTGAAATACAGTTCAGCTGAGGAAGGTTTTTGCAACTAAAATTGTTGAAAAGAACATAGAAAACTTTAACAGGGAGGTGGCTTTCTTTTGATGGACCTTGAAATACAGTTCAGCTGAGGAATAATTTGCCTATTTCTTATGCTTAAGCATTTCACCAAGTGTTTTTCTGAGAACAATGCAAGAAATGATAGTTTAACGCTTTATCATTCTCACAAGGAGTCCCTGGGTGATGCAGATGGTTAAGCACTCAGCTATGAACAGAAAGATTGGTGGTTAGAACTCACCCAGAGGCACCTCAGAAGTTTCCCAAAGGTCACAGCCTTGAAAGCCCTATAGAGCACAGTTCTACTCTGAGACACATGGGGTTGCCATGAGTCAGAATAGACTTGATGGCAACTAGTTTGTTGTTGTTGTTGTTTAATTATCATCCTTATATGTTACACTATTTCCTTCAATCTTTATAACAACCTTATGCATGACTGACTATAAAATTTGTGGATGCAAAATAAATGTGGAGCTCCTTGCTCAGAACCTATTCAGAATTTCAAGACGGTGAGAGCAGATCCTTAAAGCAAGCATGGGACCCTTCTTAGCATGAGTCAGTGGGACGGACTATGCAGGTCACACACACTCCCACTAAGTCAGCTTTATTCTTATGAGACAGGCAAGCCATATGTCACTTGCCTCAATTTACACATGAAAAGCAAGCAAACAACGAAAACCAAAATTCAGAAGCTTAACTTTTGGTACTATAACAATTTATGAAATTCTAATTCTTCATCACTTGGCACTTCGTAAATAGCCCGTGAAGTGCCAGTATACAGCAGCTTTGCTCACATAGAAGAAAAGTAGATTGTGATGATAATTTACTGAGAGGATAGCACAGAGAGCATATTATTAAATACACAGAAATTACTTAAGAAATGGAGACAAAAAAAAAATTTTACAAAGCCTAAAATTGAACCATAGAGGCTTTACACTACTAACTGCTTAATGAAGTTGGTTGACATCATTACAATTAACAAGCAATACAATATTATTTCTTACAAAGGTAATAAACTTACCTGGTGTACTGAATAGATTGTATTAACTGAGTAGATTCAATGAAGCAGTGGTTTCTCAGATCCACCTGCGCTGTGTTTTGAATATTGTTCCCAGCTTGAACTCCCTCAAGTATGTCTCTTCTTTTTTAACTGGGTTCTTCAACTGACTCACACAGTATTTATCACAATGCTAAACAGTTACATTTCAGTCTCCATGAAAAAACTCATTGCCATGGAATAGGACAGGGTAGAACCACCCCATAGAGTTTCCAAGAGCTGCTGGTGGATTAGAACTGCCGACCTTTTGGTTAGCAGCTGTAGCACGTAACCACTACGCCAGCAGGGTGTCCTCAGTCTCCATACCCATGTCTTAATTTGAGCAAAAATAATCGTGAGAGAAAATTCTGATGATCCAGGCCCTGTACTTATAAAATTCTAAATAAGTATTAAGATGATCATTAGTGCAGTTATTGAAAGTTTTCAGTTAATTTTTTTAAGGAATAGGGAGATTTTGTCAACATTAAGGAGCGTCCGACGATTTTTAAAATTTGGGTAATATAGTAATTATGTATGTCATCACTTTAATACATACAACAATACCTTTGTGGCTTAAAATATAAACAAAAATGTATTTTAAAGATCGCTTTGATTACATTCAGAAGCAACAGTTTATGTTGTACTCCAGTGATGAACTCATTTTATAAATCATCACTTCAGCATGAGTGAACATTGTAAAATAGTGTAATTTTAAATTATTTATGTATTTGTGTATTATCTAGTCTGCTACGCAAAATAGTACTAGTATTTTGCATACATTTTATTTATTGTTTTTGATTCAAAATACTATACTTAATGTTTAGTAATGTATTTAAATATTGTTTCATTTTCTACACGTGTTATTAGGATGCCTGCAGATATTAGGATGTCTATAGATATTAGGATGTCTGTAAAGGTGGAGACTACGACAGTTTTTTAGACATTTATGGTGAGAAGTGATTGATCTGTTCTGCTCCACAACTAAGATCATGTAACTCTTTAGCTAATGGATTATTCATTGCCCCAAAATAAACATACAATTGAAGGCAAACAACAATCATGAGAGAAGTTTGTACTGGTTATGTTTGTAATGAACCAGAAAAGACTGTGAAAAAGTCAATAAAGCCCCAGAGTAGACCTATTCAACTTGTCTTTAATTCACCAAGCTGAAGGATCACCTTTGGGTGCTTACTTAAAATGTCCTTCTAGGTCTTTTCAATGGAGATCCTGATTCAGTAGTTTGGATGGATACATAGAAATTTTCATTTTTACCAAGAATCCTGGGAAACTAATGGTGAGTGTTTGCTGCTTATATAAGAAAACTCTGCATGTATGTTGAATTCTCTCTAGAATGTATGAAGAAGTAGAGAAGCAATGAAAACAAGCCAAAACTACAAGAAACACAGAAAACAACAACAACAACAATAAAAAAGGAGCAACGGGAAAGCATATGTGCCTCGAAACTCCTCTCTGTAAAAATACCGTTGGAGTAAGACGGACCTCTTCATTTATTCGGCAACAGGAAAAAGGGTGGGAGATTTTATTATTTGGAAAGTCTGTCATTGGATGGCATGTGCAAAAGACAACAAGATCAGAGAGTGAGTTAGAATTTATGTTCTTAGCAGAAAATATTGTGAATATTACCGCCAGTATTAGTAGGTATAAGAGGGTAAGTTGACCAATGGCTCTAAACCATTGCTGTTGAGTCATTGCTGAGTTACGGTGGCCCCACGTGTCACAGAGTAGAAATGCGCTGTGTAGTTTTCAATAGCTGTGACCTTTCAGAAGTGTATCACCTGTCCTTTCTACCGAGGCACCTCTGGGTGGATTAGAACTGCCAACCATTCAGTTAATAATTGATTACTTAACCTTTTGTACGACCAAGGGACTCCTATTGATGGCCCTCCTGGGGGGGAAAATGCCCAGGGACCTTCCTTCCCTGGGAGCAGATTTCGGTCACTAGAGATATTTAATTTGGTTGCATTGATAGACTCAGTTCGTGGGAGTGGAAGAGAGGAAACAAAAGCAACAAATCCAAATATAGAGAGCAAATAAGGCTGAGATTAGCTGGATGTGAAGACAGTAGATGCAGAAAAAACAAGTGAAAAAATACTGGATTCAGACTTGTAACTGGGAGCAGTTGAAGCTGCTAAGGAGGCAGGGATCTAGGAGACCAGGGGGAAGAGAGGCATACAGCAACTTATTTGCGCTGAAGGCTTACTAGCAGAAATCTATATTCCAGTCTAAAATGTGAGCACAAATTGATTCATACCTCTATGAGGTGGGGAAACCCTGGTGGTGTAGTATTTGAGTGCAATGGCCGCTAACCGAAAGGTCAGCAGTTTGAATACATGAGGCGCTCCTTGCAAACTCTGTGGAGAAGTTCCACTGTGTCCTGTAGGGTCAGTATGAGTCAGAATCGGCGGCAACGGGCTTGGTTTTGGGTTTTGGGTATGAGGTGGCCTTCTCGGCCCCTAGCCAAAAAAAAAATATTTTATAATATTTTCTTAAGTTTAGAGAAATGATAATGAACATTAACACATCTCACCATTGCAAGAAAACTGACAATATAAATACATGGCATGAGAATTGATTACAGAAATCAGCATGTTTTTCTTAGGTATTTCTTTTTATTGTTTTTGCATTGCATTTTTTAGTTTTGTTTCTACCTTAAAAGTACAATATACAACAATTTTTTGCTTATCACTCACAAAGGATAAGAACTTTCCAAAGGATAAACTGTTCTTTTTTTTTTTCCCTTTTTTTCCCTTTTCCCTTTGGTTACCAATGCTCAAGATGGATAGACACCAAAAAGATAATAGATACCAAGAGTTGGATAAATTGTCACAGTGGACTCTTAAAACTCTACAAAATACAAATAACTCAAGCCTTGCTTTCCCCTTTTATGACATCAGCAGATCCCCTCAAGTCAATTAGTTGAGATTTGACTCTTGGTCATTTTTCACTGTATCTCTTGCACTTATTTTTTACTTTATCATTACAGTTTTGATATTTTTGGGCGTAAATATTGGACAACCAGGATGTCCGTAGCGCTTCTTGTTAGCTCAGTGAAAATTTGGAATGCATATTGAAGCATTTCTAAACAATGCTATAGAAAAAAATGTTGAAATAAATCACCTCATTCCTTTTGTGTCTTTCAACACTGTTCAGACCCACTATTAGATTCCCCAAGAAAACACATTTGGTTAACAAGTGTTGCCCCAGAAGGCAAGCTACGCAGATTCTGATTATTTCTCCAGCTCCTTAACTACAAATCCAATAAGTGCTTAGCATAGCTCACCTCACCACTGAGCATACTGAACTACAAATGGAACCCCGGAGCATTGCTGCGAATACTGGAGGACACCTGATACCATTCACTCATCATTCATCTTCTTTAGTGTCTAAAATCTGTGAATCTTGGCAAAACACACACACACACACACACACACAAAAGTTAAGGAGTTATTATCAGAGTCATAGAATTTGACACTTGTTTTTTGTCGCTTGTCAGCAAAGGCATAGTTTCAAGTTCAGCTATTTTTCTCTATTATAATAGTCCATATTATTTGCCTGAACTTTTTAGAGTTAGCCACATCTAAAATCTCCAAAAAAAAAAAATTACTTTCTGTAAGTCTCAGGCAAGACTGGCTCAGGAGGCAAATACTGCATGTAGGTGGTTGGAATGCCTCTGTGTTTGAGACCTTAATTAAAAGTAGGTCATGAACACCAGTTGCCATATTCCCCACCTCAACCCCCAATGAGGCAGAAATGGTGACATCCACATCAATCGGCTGCACTTCCTGGAACACGGAAAGAAGTGCTTTCCTGTCTATAGCTGCTCATCCATGACAACCTTCTTCCTTGGTAATTGGGTATTTCCCAAATGCCAACAGTCAATAGCACACACCTCCGTCTAAGGGTTCTGTAAGTTAAAACGCCCTTACCGGTGTTTTGTTTGTAAACAATTGCAACTTAAGGTTGCTTATCTAGTTAAGAGGCCATAATTGTATCGCAATTGGGTAGGAAGTAGTTTAGAATATTTTCTCTGTGCTAGATCCACAGAACCCTAAGAGTCAACGTATAACATGACATCGTTATTCCTCCCCGAAGAAATGGATGCGCGTGCGCGCACGCATGCACGCACACACACAAGAACTGCCAAAATTTTCTTAAAAATAGAAATATGGATAGTCAGGAAAGAGGAGAAACTCCCAAACTAACTTCATGACAGTAAGTTTTCATGATGTTTGTAATTACCTCAGATAGCCATTTGTCAAAGAATGTGTATGTGGATTCGCCGTATTTTTGAAACAGTGGAACTGATTTCTAAGTAATTACAGCACTTTGTGGAAACCCTGGTGGCCTAGTGGTTAAGTGCTACGGCTGCTAACCAAAGGGTCGGTAGTTTGAATCCTCCAGGGTCTCCTTGGAAGCTCTAAGGGGCAGTTCTACTCTGTCCTATAGGGTCGCTATGAGTCGGAATCGACCCGATGGGCCTGGGTTTGGTGTTTTGGTTTACAGCACTTTGTAGGTGCCTTCTGACTGTTGTTCTATTATCAAATTTTCTTTAGTTTGTAGAAATCCTAAGAGTAAATAACATAAAACTACTAGACTTCTTCACTGAAAAATCTAATTTTAATTTTAGCTCCTCATTGTAGTTAAAAAATATTTGTTGGGATTTTCACTTGTGCTAGGCTCTAAATTCAAATGTGAAAAACTAGTCAAATTTCTTTTTACATTCAAAACTAACATCTGTGACCAGCGCAATAAGTTCTAGGTAGGTGGTCTGGTATTTGTTTTTCTCAAAAGGATCATCAGATCTGGGACTGTTTCTTTGAAGACCTAACACCTATGCAATGATTTTTTAATATCTTATTCACAGCAAAGAATATATCATATAATTATAGGTAAAACTGTAAACCCTCAAAGATGGAGTACAAATGTTTTAGGTGGGATGAGGTACAGAATGATTAATTTGAAACATCTAGGCAAAGGAAATGCTTTCTTTTTTTGGAAAATTAAAATTAAATTATAAAACTTCCTACTGGTAAATACCATCAAAATGTCCTATGGTCTCTGAAGAGAATGTCGGACAGTTAAATTTTAATTATTTTAACCTGAATAGAAAATCCTGCATTAGAAGCCAATGCTGCACCCAGCCAAGGAATGGTCATGGTTCAGTGATTAAATTTCGATCTGTCATCTCAAAAAGACTCAGAAGTTTGGGAATGATCCAGCCAAGTAGTCTGTTGTGGTAAGAAGACAATTCAAAAGCCTCTGTGACAAATAGTTTCTCTTTCATGAATAAGATAAAGGTAGGATTTGCTCATATCTTAGTTATGCAAAGGATTAGTGATAAATGTTTTCTTAATTCACTCCATGTACCCTCTAGCATTTCATCTTCTTTTCTCCCCCCTACTCCCCCTGAGGGAGGATATACTAAAAATGGGGCAATGGGGACCGTCATCATTATTTTTTCTCTCTCTTCCTCCCTTCTGCATTTGTTATTTATATTTATTTTCAGATGGAATTTGTCAACTTAAAAAAAAAAAAAAGCCAAGTAAGTTATTTTGAAATTTTTGCAGTAAAGGCACCTCTCCAAGACCTAATTTCAGCTGACTAAAAATTACAATCTTCAAAAAATAAGAAAGGACACTGGGAAGTGCTGACCCACAGTCTTCTACAGGCTAAGCTACACAGATTACATCACTTTGCAAGGGTGGTTGGCTGATGTGTCTCAGAACTTCAACAAGTAGCTTTTGTCATTGTATGTATTCTATGTGTTAATAATTCACATGCATTAACCATGTTATTTCTTGAAAACAGCATACACCCTTCTTATTTAATCCTCCCATGGCCTATATTCCTTTGTACAGCTAGAGGGTGAACTGTGACAGCAGGGCAAGTGACCGGAACCAGTATCCCTCACCTTTGTTAAGGAATTGTTTTTTAAAGTACAATCATGACTCTTATACAAATACAAAATGAAGACATACTGAAGATTGTATTTAAATAATTAATTAATGAGATAACCAGTAAGCCATTACAACTGGTTCAAAGGAGAACCTGAATATGTATATTCAATTCAAATATATATACATCAAATATATGTATATGTAGGAATGCTGAAATGTGTTTACAAATTAATATGCACAAGACAATAATTAAGTGAATATTCTCTAGACTGAATTTGCATTTTTAAGGACAACAGTCATTTGCATATCAGTATTCTGTAACTTCCACAGTTTTTAAAAACTCAAAGACAGTGGCAGTTGGAGTTAACCTGGAAGGATGAGTTAGCTTTTTTTTTTTTTCCCCAAATTTTGTCCTTTTCAAAGCCTGACACCTTATATCCAACAGCAATGAGTTATATAGCTTGGACAGATCAGTCTGAGATTTCAGGAATGTTATTCCTATGCATTGTTGTTGTTGTTAGGTGCTGCTGAGTTGGTTCTGACTCACAGCAACCCTGTGAACAACAGAACAAAACACTGCCCAGTCCTGCACCATCCTCACAATTGTTGCTATGTTTGAGCCCATTGTTTGAGCCCATTGTTGCAGCCACTGCGTCAATCCATCTCATTGAGGGTTTTCCTCTTTTTCACGACTCTCTACTTTACCAAGCATGATGTCCTTTTCTGGGAACTGGTAGCTCCTGATAACATGTCCTAAGTATGTGAGATGAACTGAGGACATCCTTGCTTCTAAGGAGCATTATGGCTGTACTTCCAAGACAGATCTGTTCGTTCTTCTGGCAGTCCATGGTACACTCAATATTTTTCACCAACACTATAATTCGAAGGCATCAATTCTTTTTTTGATCTTCTTTATTCATTGTCCAGCTTTCACATGCATATGAGGCAATTGAAAATGTCATGGTTTGGCTCAGGGCATTATGACCCTGTAGGCATAGAATTATGGAACTTTGTTCCGAAGGAAATCACTGGATCCAGTGAACTTCCTATAGGTAAAGAATTAGTGATCATCATTGTTCAGAAGAGAAGAATAAGACTCAGGGATTTCGAGTGATGGATCAAATGCCAAAGAGAAAAGTACAGGGACATGTTGAGTCCGGTGGAACTGCCTACATATTTTCACAACTACTGGTCCATAGCTGTACTTACAGAAGTCTTTGAAGTCCAAAGTCTGAAATATATATAAACACTCGTATGAACCAGGCTCTCAAACTCTTTCAGAGCAGTCACAATGCCTACCCCCTGGGCCAACCGTGTCTCTAACTGCTACCACCTAGACTTTTCTACTTACAGAGAAAGGAGGAAACAAGGAAATGTTAAAAGTGAGTTGGAAGAAAAACAAAGGGAAGGGATCAAGAAATACTACTCCTCCCCACCTCCCCTGACAAACTCCCAGCTGTTTGTCCTTCAGTACTTCTCTGATCCTAGGCAAGATCAACTCGTCACTTTCTCAAATATTCTCATGTTCTCTCTTGCACTTACACTCCCATATTTACAATCATGATGTTGCCTTTTCTGGATTTTTTTTCCTGTGTCTACCTGTCACTTTCTTAGGCTTGTCTCAACAGTCAGTTAAAATGCCTTCTGCTCCATGGTGTCATGATCTGAGTTCTAAAATGTCCCCTTGCTGTTCCGTGACTACAATTTCTTTGCAGTAAGGAGGTAATTGAACTTTACTTCAATCTGCATGGACCCAACAGAGTACTTGGAGCACAGAAGGTGATTAATGATTAAGAATACTAAAATAAAAAAATAGTAGCAGTAAACTAATGATGATCAGAATAACTAGATGAATGAATGAATATAATGATTATCAAATGTACGTAAGTAGCACTTCTCCTCCTAACACTTGTAAGTCCTGGGGTTTGTCAGTAGATTACCTTCAGAGTACGGACAATAAGGGAAGTCTCTGATTCATCTTTTTTTTTTTTCCCCAATTTGAGTCCTAATACAAAACTGCTTTATGATTTGAGGTGTATTTAATCTTTTAAAAGGACTTTATAGATGAGATTCAGTTGTGCCCATCAAAAAGAAGAATCGTTAAAATAGAAATAACTACCGGAAACTTCCATACACTCAAAAATTCAGCTAAGGAATATAAAAAAATCACTCATCTCATCCAGAAGATAAATATCTTAGTGTCTCCAACTGTTATTACTTCATTAGATACAAGAGAAGAAACACGAGAAATTCTTTTGTGTCTTTTTTCACGCTGTCACCAAAGTAAATTCCGACAGGTGCATGGTCTAAGAAGTTTCTTATTTGAATGTTATAGGATGGGTGGGGATTTTATACTACATTCTTGAAATTTAGATTAATTATAGTAACTAAGCACGAAGAGTCTCTGGTTTCATAAGGTGAATCCAAAGCTACAGGATTCTACAAATATGTGTTGAATTGATCTGAAATGAACCTGCGGCATTGGTTTTAATGATGGCAATGGGAATTGCGTGGGCAGATGCCTCCAAGCCCTTTTCTGAAATAAGGCTCCACTCTGCAGTCACTGATAAGTTCATTTCCAAATGTTCCGGTGCTTATTCAAAACTTTCCAAACTATCTTCTCAACTTGCTGATGCACGTTCAAATTCTAAACAATATGTCTTCTATTCTTCTTTACCCAACAATTCTCCCAAAATAACAATATTGACAGCACTTGGGTATCTATGATTGTATATCTTATTTTGAGATGCTAGAATTGTAAGTCACAGATTAGAAATTCAGGTACTCTGAGCATAATTCCAAATTTGCATTAATGCATACATAACCTTTGTGTATTTCTTAACATTTCTGTGTGAACGTATTAACGAGAATTTAATGTTAAAATATTAATGTGGTTACAGATGTGCTAATGGAAATAAAACAAACAAGAGAACAGTTTGGAAAAGACCTATATTCTAAAAACAGATAGTTCTGATGCTGCGTTTAAAAGTTTTTATTTGTTTATATTGGATGAAAGTTTGCAAACTGTGTACTCTGTCAAATAGCCATTAAATGTGAAAAATAGAGATAAGAACTCAGTGGGAGGCTCATTTTTGGAAGTGAGAGCCAGGACATGGTTGAAGGCCAAATATATTAGAAATTATAGAGAGGCAAGATGTTGAGAAAGATGATTGATTTGAACTAAGCTGAAATATGGAAGTGTCCAGATACTTATAAAAAGGGGTTGGATTTTGATTTATTGGTGGTTCAAACCTCACATAGTTTACATAAAGTGGCAGTCAGGGAAGTCTGACTTAGGATCACTAAGCATATAGAATACATTTCAAAAGCATAAAAAAAGTTCTAACAATAAAGAAGCTGTTACTGAATGAAAGTTTTTTGGAGTCTATATACTTTATGGGTGGATTGAGGCTAAGCATTCAAAACTGTTGTAGGGTAAAAAACATAAAGCTTAGTAAAGCAAAAAGAAAGTTTTATTCAGCATATATTCAAAAAGGCAAAAGTGGGAAATGGACAGCCGTGCTGCCACAGCCATGTCTGCCCGAGAACCATCAGTATATATTAACATTACAAAACGGGCCAAACCATTGAAAGCTTCACTTTTTCACAAATTGTCTAGAAACTGCAATCTTACATTTTGAATTGTCTTTCTTAGCAATCATTGGTGCACATTTCAGTAACGACAATCAGAAGAGTCCTCAATGATCCAACAAATCTCCTGTGCACTGAATGCTAATGGAAAAAGATAACAGTGAAAAAAAGTCTCTTGTGTTCTGTTTGATTGGCGTATGTGTAAGGTTCCCTAAAAGATATTTTCTTCCCTAAAACATATCTTCCAAGATTATCTTAGCTATTGACTTTATACCTCAGGGCCCGGTGGATGTGTCCATGTGAGTCCTTGTGAGCCCAGCTCCAGCTGAATCACATTCTCTATGCTCAAAGACAGGGAATAATGACTCCAATATTATTTCCTAAATCATTTCCTCCTTTAGATCATAGATTGAAAATAACACATGATCAATACCCGGACTTAGTCGAGCTCCTAGATGGCAGCCATTGCAGGCTCTTTAAACTCATGGTATTGGTTTTCCACCGGATACCATCTGGTTCTTCACCAGGATCTTAAGTAAGAGCAGTGTTCTCATTAATCCCATTGCCCAGAGTGAGTGGACTCAAGGTTCATCAACATTTTAGCCTGAGGCTTTTCTTCTGCCTTTTAAGTGTGTAAAACAATAGAAGATAAATTTTATTATTCCTAATACTATCAGACTAACAATATTATTTGCAGCAGTGATCTGGCCCATGTACTTAGTCCTGATGGTAACCAACCAAATAAATCTGGTGTTTGTAAGAGTGTTACAACATGTAACCAAGAAGCTTGCTGTCTAATTCTATGTATACCTTTTCTACTTCTCATGTGTTATTTATCCAAATGCAACAAGAGATATTTACTACAGCACAGATGACACTTTTTGGACTAGTAAAAAAATCTAAGACTATTTTGTTATCTCACGTCACTGTGGCTAGATGATGTCAGAGATGGCTGTAGCATTTCCATCCCATTAGCAAACTTGTTTGCTGTTTGTCCCATAGTGATCGACAAATTTCTTAAAGATTTCTGCAATTCAACTATATATCATAAGTAGGAATTAAATCTACCAACCGTACCCTGAGTGTTGGACCAAAGGGCTTTCTTCTGACTCTCTTTTACAATAAGTAACAATTTAACACTATCTTTCCAATATTTACTCAAAACTCACGCTAATATTGACCGCTTTTCCCTCCTAACCTACCGAGTATGTTCTATACTTCTCTGAAAGTGACTAATTTATTTTTAAAATTCCTTTTTGACATAGAAATCTGTACTTAATTGTTTTCTTAACTGGGTAATAATGTGACTTCTGTTGCCTTCTTTTCCTAGCCCTTAAAATTAATTCCTTTGCGAATGAAATCATTTGGAATTCAACGCCATCCAGGGTTGAAAAGATGAAGGTTTTAATTAACTGCCCTAGAGCACATCTTTGCAAGATGGGGTGTTTAGCTCAAGTAGTGTGAACAGCTCTTGAATTATTCTGGCAATTGAGTTTTCATCCTTTTTTGTTCCATATTGTAAAATCCTTTAATGACTAAACACACCCACCAACTTGGACTTTAGACTCTAGGAGCAGCAGGGGGGAGATGGGCAACTGAAGTACTGTTCAATGCCATGTGGACAGAATCATTAGACTTTGTGGGATTCATGCATATGCTAAAGGGCGAGTGTGAATTAATCAGAATGACTACACTCAACGAAGCCAAACTCCTTTAGTTCTTAAAAAGAAGGAGGGCTGGGGGAAGGATTAAGAAGACTGAAAGCGGAAATAAAAGAGAATCCGGTATCCCTGCAACCTTCTCTCACACTCAGTGAGGCCAAATGCCAATACTGTGATTGACAAGCACCCACATCAGGTTGCTTTTGAGCCAAGGAAATGTACCTGAAGATCGAGGCAGCAGATTGATGATCAGCTGACCTAACATGTTATTCATCATTTAGATGGGAGAGTTAGTTCACTTCTCTACACTCTGTAGTTACCAAAAACCCAAACGCATTACCGTCGAGTCAATTCCAACCCATAGCAGCCCTATAGGACAGAGTAGAACTGCCCCAAATTGTTCCCAAGGAGTGCCTGGTGGATTTGAACTGCTGACCTTTTGGTTAGCAGCTTTAGCTCTTAACCACTACACCACCAGGGTTTCCCACACTCTGTAGTTACAGCCCCTAAATTAGAGTGAGCATTAAGACTGGTAGGATACAGTAGAATTGCCCCATAGGGTTTCCAAGGAGCAGTAGGTTTGAGCTGCCAGCCTTTTGATTAGCAGCCGAGGTCCTAACCACTTCACCACCAGGGCTCCTGAGATTGAATAGTTAGTTTTTTTCAGTGGTCAGGTCAAATCCTGAAACTTTGGCACCTTACTTATTGACAATAGACGTGTCACTTAACCTCTCCATATATTTATTTTATTTCATTTCTTAATAAGCAATTAAAAAAAAAAAAACTTGAAAAATCACACTGAGCTCTTCCTTTTGGAGAGATGACAGATATCATGTAAATAACTTGCACCCTGGATTGAGATTCCCAGGTGCCCTCCTAAGTACCTCTGAAATGTGATTCCTAGGATTTTCTAAGTCCTTGCTATTCAAAGTATCTTCCATGGGCCAGCAGCATTGATCTTGGGAGTTGTTAGAAATGCAGAATCTCAGCCTCTGCCTGGGCATCTGTATTTGAACGTGATCCTTTAAATGCTATTAAAGTTTAAAAAACACTGCTGCAATGTTGTTTTTAGCTGCTGCTGAGTTGGCCCCCCACTCATGGTTTTCCTTGGCTTATTTTTTGGAGGTATGTCACCAGGCTTTCTTCCTAGTCTGTATTAGTCTGGAAGCTCTGCTGAAACCTGTTCAGCATCACGGCAACACACAAGCCTCCTGACAGATGCACGTTGGCTGCAGTTGAGGTGTGTTGACTGGGAATCGAATCTAAGTCTTCCGCATGGAAGGGGAGAATTCTACCACTGAGCCATCCCTGTCACCACTATTGCGGTAGTGACTTGTAAATAAAACATAGGCAATGTTTCAAGAGTGTCAGTATTCATCACAAACTTTAGCAGATTTTTTTTTTTTTTCATAAAAAGAAAACATTTTCCTTTCCTGTCCTTGAGCCCCATGAGAACATGGTCATGTCTTAATTACTTTTATGTGTTTAGAATCTTCTGAATTTCTATTTTGTAGCAGGAACTCAACAGATATTTCGGAATTGGTTTAGAATGTTATTCAAAGTGAAGTACAGTATGTGTAAATCTAAATTTTAATCACTTCCCTCTATGATTTAAAAATACATTAAAATTATAATGTTAAATATATATTGTTAGAAAGTTTAACTTGCATTTGCACTCTGTGTAATTCAGAGGTATAAAAGCCAATTTTGTATATTTTATTTTTATTTATTTTTTTATTGTACTTTAGATGAAGGTTTATAGAACGAGCTTCTTATTAAACAGTTAGTACACATATTGTTTTATGACATTGGTTAACATTCCCACGACAAGTCAACATTCTCCCTTTTCAACCTTGGATTCCCTACTACTAGCTTTCCTGTCCCCTCCTGCTTTCTAGTCTTTGCCCCTGGGCTGGTGTGCCCCTTTAGTTTTGTTTTGTTTTATGGGCCTGTCCAATTTTTAGCTGAAGGGTAAACCTCAGGAGTGACTTCATTACTGAGCTGAAACGGTGTCCAGGGGCCATACTTTCAGGGTTTCTCCAGTCTCTGTCAGGCCGGGAAGTTTGGTCTTTCCTTTTGAGTTGGAATTTTGTTCTACATTTTTCTCCACCTCTGTCTGGGACCCTCTATCATGATCCTTGTCAGAGCAGTCAGCATGGTAGCCGGGCACCATTTAGTTGTACTGAACTCAGTCTGGGGGAGGCTGTATTAGGTGTGGTCCATTAGTCCTTTGGACTAACCTTTCCCTTGTATGTTTAGTTTTCTTCATTCTTCTTCGCTCCCAAAGATGTGAGAAGAGTAGAGTATCCTAGATGGCCACTACAGGCTTTTAAGACCTCAGACTCTACTCACCAAAGTAGAATGCAGAACATTTTCTTTATAAACTATGTTTTGCCAATTGAGCTAAATGTTCCCTGAGACCATGGTCCCCACAGCCCTCAGCCCAGCAATTCGGTCCCTCAGGGAGCTTGGATGTGTCTATGGAGCTTCTATGACCTTGCCTTGGACGAGTTGTGCTGGCTTCGCCAGTATTGTGCACTGTCTTACCCTTCACCAAAGTTACCGTTTAACTATTGTCTACTTAGCGTTTTTTCATCCCCACCCGTCCCCTCCCTCTTAAAGCCAATTCTGTTCTGTAAAACACTTAGGCGTGTGTCTGGGAGGTACTGCCACAGTAACTTTCTGCTTCCCCATGGGTCAAAATATGATGAGAACATGGCTACAAAAGTCCCTCCTGAAAGTGTTCATGAAAAGATCCTACTCTCTGCCTCACTATTGAAGAAGTGGAGGGTTTTATTTTTTCTCTTGCTCTAAAACCAGGGGTAAGCAGGAAACATCATGTGAAAAGTAGAGAACCTGCAAGAACTAAAAATGGCATTGATTGTATTGGAGGGAGTCTGTTTAACTAGGAAACTGGATGACATGCTTTTTCCCAGGGAAGGGAGAAGAAAACTGGGGAGAGATGGAGTGTTGGGGGATTATCAGTGGAGAAAGGATCTGGGACCTAATTACACCCAGCACCTTCTCTGTCCTCCTCTGTATCCCCACTCCTGCTCTTCCATTGTGTCCGCTGCCATTCCCTTGGTGAGGAGGTGACTTGAAGACAAGGACTGCTAAAGCCTGGGGGAATAGCATGAGCATGAACGTCTCCTCGTCTGGACACGTTAGAACTTTCTACAAGGTCCCATAAGACCACAGGCTTTATGTAGGAACAGCAGGTGTGTCCAACAAAAGACCACTCCACCTTCACTCAGTCAAGAAGCAACCTTGTCCCTTTTCCTTCTCCTTTCATCTTTACCTTATCTAGATGGAACTAGTGTTTGGAAGAAGGGAAAATAGGAGATGCCCCATAGGGTTTCCAAGCAGGAGCTGGTGGATTTGAACAGCCGACCTTTTGGTCAGCAGCCTGAACTCTTAACTACTGTGCCACCAGGGCACCCACACAGCGCAATCCAAACCCAAACTCATTGCCATTGAGTTGATTTTGACTCCTAGCGACCCTATAGGACAGAGTAGAATTGCTTCATAGGGTTTCCAAGGAGTGGCTGATGGGTTCCAACTACCAACCTTTTGGCTAGCAGCCAAACACTTAACCACTGCGCCACCAGGGCACACTGGGAAATAAAACCATGTCCACTTCAAAAAGTTAATGTCTATCAAAAAGTTCGCTTACATGAATATTCTACAACATGATGTTATCAGATTATTGTTCATCGCAATATATTACTTAGCTTTCATGGCAACTGTGCTATCTTTGCTTTGGGGTCTATGTAGTCAGATTCATCAAGGGGAAAAATAGTTTTAGACCTAAAAAGGGTTTTTGAGTAGGAAGGACACAAATGTGTGTTTGAAGGCTGCACCAAATAGACAGAGAACTGGAGAGACGTTTTTAATCTACCTGCGACCCAGTTTCATTTTTGATAAGTACTGGGGTATGATGCTTCTCATGAAAGGGAACAACTTCTTTCTTTTACATTTGTAAAGGATCCACAGCGCAGAATGACAGTAAAAACATTGAAAAGAAATCATTATACAGTATTTAATCCCCCCTCAAATAGGGACACTGGAATAATTAAGATTAGGTACTTTTTTAAAATATCTTTGTTCACTTTTAAATTTTGAGAAAAGAGGTTATAAAAATTATCCTGTACCTGCTATCTACCCTTGGAAATCAAAAGTCAAGAGTTTACTTTTAATATTCTGAGGGAAACAGAATGCCATGCTTTCAATCTACAAACGGGCAAGCACACAGATACCCCTGTCCTTGCATGGGAATGCTCAGCATCCAGAGGAAAATCGTTCATCGGCCTCGGCACAACCACTAATCCACAGCCTGTTTAAAATAGCGCAATCTCCGATAGCTGTAATTAGTTTCATAACAACTCTTCCTGCTGCCACTTTGCAAATTGGGCTGCTAGTCCAACTTTTAACACAGCCATGTCGTTAATTAGCACTGCCCCAAACCAAGTCCAATAGGGCCATAATGAATGCACGACAATGGGTGGACTGAATTCATTTCTCCATTTGAATCTTGGAAGCAATCCATTTTAATCTGTATGCAAGGGTCGACTTTTGAAGGAATAATTGGACTTTCTTTTGGTCCATCTGGATTGGGCTATAAATATGCCTTCCAGGTTTCATAACATTAAGTTACGGAGACAGCACTCAATGTCAGAATCATGTTCAAGAAGTCCTGTATGGGTGATGAACTTGAGAACATTCATCAAATCCATGCCCTGATCTTAGGCAAAAAAAAAAAATGCATTTTTAAGCTAGAAGTGTTTTCTGGGTCTTTGGTTTTGGTGAATGAGATGAATTCATAAAAAAAAAAAAAAAAAAAAAACTTTCAAGTGCTTTTTGTTCTTTCTTATAATTAAGCATAATAAAATAAGCACATTTTTCTTCTTTCTTTAACTCATGCATATTTTTCTATGCCAGGAATTACATCCAAGTATTAGAGTAATAATAACAAAAAAATCCCATAGTGGTCTCTGTGGTTTCGGCCAATATACCAACCTTCTATGATTATTTTGTCTATTATACTCTTGCATATGGTTTTGCAGGATTCTACAACATGCTTCAAAAGCATTTGAGGTTTGAGATTTCCACTTGTTACTATTTATTGTGTCAGTGTTCACATACCATTGATTTATTTCTCTCCCTCTCCAAGCTTAACTGTCAGTTTTAATCTAAATTAATTCGCGCTTGGAGTTGGCAATATGGTGTCTTCGGTTCATGTAGAGAAACCACAAGGCAAAGCAGAGACATTGACTGTTCTCGATCCATCTTTTTGATATTGCTGACTTCCATCTGCAGTTATCCTAAAGTCAATTAATTAGGTACTTGTAGGAGCCCTGGTGTACAATGGAATGGTTAAGCATTCAGCTGCTAACCAAAAGGTCTGCCATTTGAACCCACAAGCATCTCCATGGGAGAAAAGCCCTGGAGATCTGCTGCTATAAAGATTAAAGGAAACCCTATGGGGATGTTCTGCCTTGTCCTATAGGGTCACTATCAGTTGGAATTGACTCAACAGCACAAAACAACTGTTGTTTAAGAAAATGGATTTCAGAGAGGTGGTACCTAAGATGATTTTCTTCTTCAAAAATATAATTTTTAGATTTGTCACAGATAGAAAATTATGATGAATTCCCTCTTGGTAAGCATGGGCAAAAATCAATTTTGGCGAGCAAAAACATATTACTTTATCATAAAAGCAATGTGGATCAAAAGTTACAGGGTTTATTGGGCACCTGGATTACATGCTTTGTTTATTTTATATCTCAAACCCATGGGATGGTGTATGGAACATAAGAGTTACTTAGTAAAGAGCTGTTGAGTATGTGAAAAAACGTGAATATGAATAAATGGAAATAAAGGATGCCTATTCAAATCCACACATGAGGCACATACAAGCACACCTATAGACACCATGAACTAATATCACACCCTCTCTACAGAAAACATGAGTAAAGTGGATACATTAGTGTGCGGAGATTTGGGTTAGGCACCATTTATCGTCATACAATAAAGGAAAGATTTGTAATATGCCACAGAGCATATAGGAGACAAGTACTCTCTAAGTATATAAGAAGACTGGGGTTGAAAGTGCATCAGAAATAAGATCAAGTTATGTAAATAAAAGGAGTATACATTCCTTAGCCAAATGAGATTGGGATGATGGAGCTTCCTTTGGTAAGAAAGTAATCACCCCAGTTGAGGAATGCTGGAGTTTAGCTATTTTAAGAGAATATGAAATGTCTAATTTAGCTTGATTTGCAATTTTTCCCAACACCTCCTGAATGCACCAGGCAGTGAGAAATATTAAAAGTTCCAGAGAAGGCTTAGACTATCATCATTTTCTTAAGGACATAGGTCTAGTTCAACAGGGTGAAGACAGTTGAGGCTACTAGGACAGAAAAGGATTAGCAGAGAAGGTAGAACAAAAGGAGAAAGGATTGGATATCAGGATATCCTGATCTGAGGATTAGGCAGAATATTCTTGAACCTTTGAATAAAGCAAGGGAATGAAGTTACAACATCATGTTGCGTATTCCCGCCCCACCTGAATTCAGTTTGTTTCACACGGTCAGACGAAAAGTTCATTTTTTGCATTGCTTGTGAGATACTAATATGAGTGGCACAGGCTTTTTATTTATTGTTTTTATAGTCAAGTTCCAAAGGGTGAAAACTTGACAAAACTTCTAGATGTTTTCTGAAATCAAAGTCTATTCATTTGCTAGTGAATTTGCTGAATGATGTCAGTTAACCCATAGACAGCTGGTTAGTAGAATTGTCCATCACAGATCCTTGACTATTGCTTGGTGATTGAGTGTTGCATTGTAGAGCATCTAACAATAATTTTAAGTCTGGGTAGCTTGAGGAAATCTCAAGGGAAAAAACAAAACAAAGCAGTGGTCGGGGTATTGTATAATGTGTTTAAGAATAACCATTAAGTAGACAGGAAGAAACCTTTTCCCATTGTGGATTAAGGTTTGTGTTCTTTTCTGTCTTCAAACAGACCTCAGCTGTTATTCTTACGGAACAAGAAATAAAGGGCTAAGTGAGGCTTTTCCTCCACTCCTCAACAGTACCACCATCTTCTGTCTTCCCAAAGTACTTCATTAACAGCTGCGATCTAACATTGCGGGCAGTGGTGCTTCAGTGACAGAATTCTTGACTTCCATGTGGGAGACCTGGGTTCAGTTTTTAGCGAGTATACCTCATGAACAACCACTATCTGTCTGTCAGTGGAGGCCTGTGTGCTGCTAGGATGCTGAATAGTGGGGACTAAGACAAACTAGGAAGAAAGGACTGGAGATTTGCTTCTGAAAATCAGCCAATGAAAGCCTTATGGATCGCAAGTGTTTGATCTATCACCAATTTTGAGACAAGGTAATGTTTTGTTCCATGAGTTTGGGGGAGTGGTTCCAGACTTCAATTGGTCTCTAGCCAGGGTCAAACTAAAGGTTATAAGGTTTATAATTTTCTGTCTCCAGAGGTTGGACACCCTTTGAGGAAAAGCCAGTTAGACAATAACAAAATGGAAGCATGTCACTTCCCTTTCCATGATATTCACTGGTTTCTGAAGCATCTGGCCTGTAGGAATACTTGCCTTATTATGAATAAATTTCTCTGAGAGTATTTTACTGGCCTAACAATATTATTTCTGAAATATGGTCTAATGCCAGCCATACTCTTTAGTTCCCATTCTTTTAGTAAGCCTGTATATCAGGATATATTTTCCTCAGATTAATTTATATGAGATAAACCAAAAACTAAACCAATTGTCCTCGAGTTGATTCTGATTCATGGCGACCCATGTGTTTCAGAGCAGATCTATGCGTCATAGTTTCCAATTGCGGTGACCTTTCGAAAGTAGATCACCAGGCCTTTCTCTTGGCACCTCTGCATGGATTTGAATTTCCGATTTTTCAGTTAGTAGCCAAATTCGTAACTATTTTCACCACTCTGCAATTTTGTATGAGATAAATTATGTGAAAATGATTTGTAAACTAAAAAGTACTGCAAAATTAAGGGGGTTTTTATTTTATTAAAACAAAGAGAAAAATTTACTCAAGGATTTCAGGGTATAAAATTGAGTTGCTCGAACTCTTTAGTGTATGACATTGTATTATCAGCCTAGACAAAGATTATCTTTTATTTTCCTTAATACAGTCCCCTCGGTCTACGTACTCAATTCTATCATTCTCTTTCCTTACAGAAACCCACCCTAAAGTATTTAAAATATATTCTTACAGTCCAAATTCCATTGGTTTGTTTAAAAAGTTTGTATAGTTTTGAAGAAATATTTCTTGGCTGTAAATCTTTTGATACTTGGCATAATACATGAATCTAACCTTATTTCTTTCAATCAATATTTTACTCTTGAGATCTATTATTGTTGATAGATACAAATTCAGTCTACAGCATCTAATTGCCGTATATTATTTTCTTATATGAATATATTTCATTTTGTTTATCTATTTTCTTCATTTCCACATCTTTTTTTTTCTGATTTGATATGCTTTTCAATCTGACAGATAAAAAATGTTTCATTTTTAACATCTATTTTTTTCCTTTTCTATTTCTCACTGTCTGGCTATACTGAGCTAGGTGGTTAGTTGGGAGTAGGCCCCTGAGAACAGTAATCCACCACCTCTCCTCCAGCACAACTAGGGTTTTATTTGGGCATAGGATCAGTAATCAGTGCTCGCTTACCACCTTACATAAATGGAAACCAAAAACCAAACCAAACCCATTGCCACTGAGTTGATTCTGACTCACAGCAACCCTACAGGTAGAGTGGAACTGCCAAAGAGGGTTTTCAAGGATTTGAACTGTTGGCCTTTTGGTTAGCAGCTGAACTCTTAACCGCTACACCACCAGGGTTTCCTATACAAACAGGGAAATGTAATTAACTTACAAACATCCAGGGTTCATCAGTAACTTCCATGTTTACCTCATCATCTTTATTAAAGATTATTTTTCAAATACACTGTATTTGTCCTTTGTTTTTTTCTGAGATGGAGAACTTCAAACATCTGCTAAACTAAAATTTACAGTACAAAAAATATCTCATGTGTTGACAAAGATGCAGCTAAAGTATAAATAACTTGCTTTTGATGTGTACTCAGATATTAAATCCTTGGAATGTTCCCTCTTAAAATAGATATGTGCATATTTAAATAATTAGGTACACAATTTTAAAATTAAAAAAAAACCTTTTTTGTTTTTAATCTCAAAATGTGTCTTATGTACGTGTTTTATTCTTTATTCCAAACACCATTTCCTGCAAGCACATTTCTGAATTAATGCAATATATTCCTACGTGTTATCCGTGATGCTTCTAATTTTATTTTTCATTGCCAAAGAGAAGGAAGTTACAGTGTTTAAGAGTGTGGGCTTTGAGGAAAGATTGCCTGGATTTATGTACAGTTTTGCTCCTATAAGTTGGGGAAACTTGATCAAGTTAGTTATCATTTGGTACCTCAGTTTCTTCGTTTATAAAAACAGTATCATGATGTTACCTTGTAGGGTTATGCGAGAGCTCGTCCACATAGTCCACACCGGGTATAGAAAAACGCCCGCGGCACAGTATGCTTCAGATGTGATAGTGATATTTATATCATTCTTTGAAGAAAAAAAAAAGTCCTATAGTCCTATAGCACCACCCTATAGTCGTCACAATCTGACAAACCTCCTTACTTGGCTTTCAAGGCCCATCTTACACTCAACATTAAAAAAAATTATTATTTTATTTTTTTTGCAGCTATAACTAAGAAAATTTTATATAAAATAAATGCTAGTATTCTTATAGTGTGTTATACTGACAATCTTTTTTTTTTAACATAATTTTTTTCATTTGTTCCTCCCTACAGCAGGAGCTTATGTGCAAAGAGGAAAACAAGTTGGGCTAATTACATTCAGCAAAATGAAGGTCTAGTTCTTGAATCCAAGCACTCTGAATGTGCAATTTATTTTTCTCTGTGCCAGGGCACCCTTCTTTTAGAAAAACAAAAGCCAAAAGCCTTATGATCGTGAATTTTGCAAAAGCATATAACTAGTGAGAATTTTCCTATGGTTCTTCCCAGGATTTTGGAAAATATCAAGGCCATTTGAGTTTCATTAGTTTTATAGTAAACCTCTTCTTGCTTTATGCCAAAACCTACTACTATATTTCTAGTAAAAATGAAGTGATACTCCAGAAGGAAAATAATATATTAATAGGTGCTTTCTCAAACTTTCAAAGCAGTGAGAAATCTAAAATGTACTTAAAACAAAAAAAACTTACACACACACAAATAAAAAAGAACATCTACCATATCCCTGTACGGGAAGAATAACAAAGGGCAAGGAAGATCATTTTTAACATAATGTATTTATTAATTTACTGACAGACACACATCTATATTTTCTTTTCCTATTTGTTTAGCTGTAAACTATTTGATTGCCTTTTCATATAACAACTATTTGTAATGCCATTTTCAATAGAGAACAGAAATGAAGTTCAGTCTTCAAAGAAAATGTTTTCACTCAATTTATTTTTCAAGTTTAACTGAAAAAGTTCAGTGAAATTTTACTACGAAATTGACAAAATGATTTTATATGATCTCATGGAAGCAGCTCATCAATAGAATTGTAAAAAATAAGAAAGAAAGGATATAAGATTTCTGGATTCTATTTTATGAAGGAAATGGGTCTTGCGGATAATAATATTTTATAGTTTCTTTATAATATAAAGTATAATACAATCTCCAGAAAAGATAGATCATTAGAACAGAAGACAAGTCAAAAGTAGGCCTTGTTATATATGAAAATTATTAATATAATAATGGAAACGTCACTAACAATGGAGAATGGACTGTTAAGCAAACAATACCTACAACTAAAAAAAACAGTCACGTTTGCCCCTTAATCTACATGACATTCAAAATAAATTGTAGCGACATTTAAGATTTAATTATCTTAAAGATATTGCAAATTTATATAAAATACATTGATTCTCTATTATTTGTGTTTTGAAAAAAGAAAAAATAAATGTAAAGGAAAAAAAACAAATGTCATCCCCAAAAGACTTCTATACTATCATAAATACAACAGGAAAGCAGATGATAGATTGGGAAGGGTAGGTATGAAGCAATCATGATAAAGAGTTATAATTTTTATTAAAAACATAGGAATTTCATGGTAAGCATGGTAGACTGAACAAATATTTCAACCCTGCTTAGTTCCCAAACCCCACTAAAATGTTCAAATGTTTGTAATTAAAAAAACAAAAACCATATAACCTTACGAATAAAAGACATAAGATAGGAAATAACAGAATATAAAAGATCACGTCTGTCTTGGAAGAAGTACAGCCAGAATGCTTCTTAGAAGGAAAGATGGCCAGACTTCATCTTACATACTTTGGACCTGTTATCAGGAGGGACCAGTCCCTGGAGAAGGACATCACGTTTGGTAAAGCAGAGGGTCAGTGAAATGGGATGGACTGACACAGTGGCCGCAACAATGGGCTCAAGCATAGCAACAATTTGAGGATGGTGCAGGACTGGGCAGTTTTGTTTTGTTGTACATAGGGTCGCTAGGAGGCAGAACTGATGGATGGAACCTAACAACAACAAAATCAAAAGAAATTAATTTTTTTTTCCTAAGTTAGCACTTTCTATAGACCAATCTTGTACCCTAAATTATGATGGCTTTTAAAACTAGAAATAGTGTACGTGAACTTCGCTTTTATCACCAAAAATTGATCAAAAACAACATACATCTTGGAGGAAAATAGACATTAAAAGAAGTCTAATTTTCTGTTTTTCTTTGTGTAGATCAACAGTATTCTTTTCATATATATTGTTAAAAAAAAAAAAAAACCTCATGAGGTATTTCAAATTAGAACTAAAATTAACTTACTCAAATTAAATTCTACCTACTTTTCTTATTTATCTGACAACATGTAAATGTATATTCCCTTAGCCATCTGAGACGTCTCAGAAAGATGCACATTCTGAGAAAAATAAAATAGATGGGCACACATTGCTTGCCAAGAAAGTAACATCCTGCCTTAAACATAAAAAAGCAAGGGAGATCACAATTAATTTTAATAAAATGACATCAAATGACTTTGGTTCTATAGTATTTTTTATATCCATCATTGAGAACAACATTAACTATGTCTTGCCTTTTTGAATAATAAATGGACCGTAAAGAAAGATCCCTAAGAACAGGTCTGCCACAAGCAACCCCGACTGTGTGGAGGATCACAGGGCCACAGAAGGAGACATTATGTCCCACAACCCAAACAAAGCACATACCTGCATATCAACAAAAATAAAGAGAGTGAGAAACAAACATTAGACTGTTCTTACGAAGTGCAGAAGCCCTGGTGTGCAGTGGTTAAGAGCTTGGCTTCCAACCAAAAGGTCAGCAGTTTGAATCCATCAGCCTTTTCTTGGACACCCTACGGGGCAGTACTACTCAGTCCTCTGCGGTCACTATGAGTCGGAATTGGCAATGGGTTTGGTTTGGTTTGGTTTGATTTTATGAAGTGCACCTGGGTGACTTAAAAGATTAAGTGTTTCAATGCTAGCTGAAAAGTTGGTGGTTTGAACACACCCAGGGGTGCCTCGGAGGACAGGCCTGGTGATCTTCTTCCGAAAGGTCACAGCCTCAGTACCCTATGGAGCAGTTCTACTCAGCACACATGGGGTTGCTGTGAGTCAGAAGCCACTCAATGGCAACAGCAACAATGGAGCACAGCATAACTGTCATCTTCGTTGAAATACTCTGAAGCATGGCATTACGTAGGTCTCTGATAACAGCCTGTGCTCTTAGTTTATCCTTTAGGAAAGAGGGGTGACCCTGAATGACACCTGAATGCCTAGTTCTCCTTCAGGCCTAAGGACCTGGATACCTAAGAGCATACTGGATTCTCATTATTATCAGATATTGTTTCATACTTTGCCCTGAGCCCACACATTCTCTTTTGTTTTGATTTTTGTTTCCCCGAAGGGATAGGTTAGCTTCAAAAGCTGTCATAATTTTGTTTCTGGTTTGCTCTCAAGAGAAGAAATGTCCTCATCATATCCAAACTTGTTTCCTTAGCGTCAGACAGATAGCAGCAATAACCAAGGAAATTTACCCCAAGGCTCCTTCTGGGAACTCCAACAAAAAACTTTCTAAAAACAACGTGTTACACAAAGACATGTTCAAACCTAGCTGTAGATAAAAGACCCATCATCTCTCTCTTCCATACAGGAAAGACACACAAGTTCTGTATTATGCCAAAAACTAACACTGAAAGAGTAAAACATTATTTGGTGTAAAAAGTACATAAAAGCTCTTAACTTCGTGAAATAAAATTGCCTACCACTCCCAACAGTATACCTCGCGAAAACTCTGATTTTTATGACACACAGGGATACATCATGTTAGAGAAAATTATTTTTTATGGTTTGGCTATGTTTTAAAAACTATTTTTGTTTCCAATCACTCCTCCAAATGCCTAGTAGATTTTTTGTCCTGAAAGAATTCGGTGACATCTCTTCTTCCTTAAGTGGTTTTCTCTGTATTCTTAGAAACTGTGAATTTTATCAATAATATATTGCTAGAAATCATATATATTTACTGCAACTCAATCTAACAAGGATTATTGCAACTGCCATAATTTTACTGGGTTTGCTTACAGCTTTTTAAAATCATATCATCTTCAATCGTAACCTGATTTTTTTTTTTAAAGGACTTCTTACTTTCAAAGTTTCAAGTGCATTGTGTTTTCATAACCTAATTTGTTTGGAGTATGTTTTTATGTTCTCTTAGAAATTCATATTCAAAATCAGTCCTAAGTTCAGTTGTGGGCTCTTTCCTTGTACCTTAAGTTCAAACTTGAAAACAACTGCTTATTTAGTTGGTCTCGTGAGGGCAAGAATCCTACCTGAAGGAAGTTTCATGTGTCATAAACAACTTAATTTAGGTCTTAAGAATGAGCGTCAAGGAGAACTAGTGAATCAACTTTGCTTATCACTTGCGAGCTCTTTCCTAAGACGCTGGAGATTTATGGGGGACAGGTTATTATACTTCACTTAGTAATCAGAACTCATGGTTCCCTCGGCAACCTGCATACTTAGTTCCCACCACGCTAGCATTCCTGAATGGGCCCCCTCCCACCCCTCTTCCATGATTTATTCCTTATGGCTACAGCCTGTGGGCACATTACATACTTTAAGACAACACATTAATCTATAACTTTCCACCCCGGATAGCAGACACCGCCATCTTTCTTGATAACCACCTCTGACTATTATAAAGAAAGCATTCCGGATTCAGGCTACAGTCAAGCAATTGTAGGAGATGACGTGTCTTGCACAGACTCCCAACTTAGCTTTAGGCAAACTGCCAGGTGAGTGCAAAAGCCACAGCTGCAAATTTCCATTGAAAATGCCCTACACTGGGTGTCCAGTGTTTCATTTTGTCTACTTTATTACCAGCCTTCTTGATATTAAGTAGTAAGTACAAAACCAAAATCCATAATGTAACATGTATGTTACAGAGCTTGGCTCTTCTGGTGATTTCCTCTCTCTTTCTTCCTTTGTTTTCCATATATTAATTTGGAGGAAAAAAAAAAACAAAAAAACTTTGAATGCTTCCCCAAGATTTTAAAAAAAATAATAATTTCTGTCAGCTCTTAAGGAAATGAGCTTTATTCAATGTGCAAATGTTCTTCTCTGTTTATATGATTTTTTTTTCCCCAGAAGTCTATCATTGCCTAGAATATCAAATATTAAATTTAGGATGGCGGAAAATCCTCATTAAACGGGGATTGGTATTTGATGACAGGAATAGATGAAATTTAAAGGGAAAATAATGAAGATATTTTAACCTCTAAACTTTAATCTCATCCATGGAATGTGCAGTGAATAAAAGTGTATGTGCCATAATACACTGATTTCCTTTTATTGTCACATTTCTACATTATTTTAAGAATTCTGCAGTGTGGCTCAGGGCTTCTCCCTTTTATTTTTTCTCTTTATATCTTTTCTTAAGTATAATGTTACAGTAAGCAGCAAAACTGCCACTCCCCATCCCTTTCCAGGTTATTCCTCTCTCTGCCTAGAGACAACAACCACTATCCTGAAGTTATTCTGAATCTATTCCTTGCATGTCTTGAGGTTTTCATTTTGTCTGTGCAGTATATATGCCATCAAGCCTATTTCAACTCATAGTGACCTTCTAGGACAGAACAGAACTGCCCCATAGGGTTTCCAAGGAATGGCTGGTAGGTTTGATTTGTTAGCCTTTTGGTTAGCAGCTGTAGCTCTTAACCACTGGAGGCACAGCCCTTAGCCACTGACAGCGCAGTGGTTAAGAGCTCTGCTGCTAACCAAAGGTCAGCAGTTCGAATCCACCAACTGCTCCTTGGAAACCCTATGGGACAGTTCTACTCTGTCCTGTAAGTTAGCTATGAGTCAGAATGGACACAAAGCAATGTCTTTATTTTTATTATCTTTACAGGAGCAAATTTCCAGGTCCTTTCTTCCTCAGACTGACTGAGTGGGTTCAAACCACTGGCCTTTCAGTTAGCAGCTGAATGCTTAACCATTGTTCCATCAGGGTTCTATATACATATCATTTAACTAAGTGGTGTTACCGTTTTATATTTATTATGCTGCACCTTGCTGTTCTTCATACAACACCACAATCTTGAAAACGTATATTTAATCTAAGTTCATTTATTTTAATCACTGCATAAGTGGTTCCATGGTCTGCCTCTGTAATCACTATAAATAAAATTAATGTAAATAATTGTCTAAAACTGAAGTGCTAAAATGTTTGGGCTCACCTGTTTTGCAGCATTAAGAGTGGCTAACGATGAATCTAGAACCTGACTTCCAAGTTCTAATCATGCAAATCTCTGATGTAATTCAATTAATTTAAATGCTCAAATAACCTAGATTGATGAACTAATACTTACCTTTAGCTCTTGGTGGCTGAAGATAAATTTACCTAAAGTGTGTAACACTAGACCAGAAGGGATTTTCTTTCTGATCACATATACCCTAATTTTTCACTAAACATGAAATGTGGAAACTTGCTTAGTGCTTCAGGGCCAGGCCAACAATTAGCTTAGAAGTTATATGTTTAAGTCACCATAAAATATTCATTGATTTACTATCACTACAATTTTTCTGTACAACTCAATTTACTTAATTTTCAATAGGCTTGTGGTAGCCAATAACACTTCACACTGCTATGGCCACTCTGAAAAAAAAAAAAAAAACCAAACCCACTGCCATCAAGTTAATTCCGACTCATAGCAACACTAAAAGACAGAGTAAAACTGCCGCCATATTGTTTCCAAGGACCAGCTGGTGGATTCTAACTGTCGACCTTTTGGTTAGCAGAAGAGCTTCTAACCACTGTGCCACCAGGGCTCCAGCATGGCCACTCTAGAAAGACTAAACCAGTTCGTACAGAACCAAGCTCTTGCCTGGATCGTGTTCTGACAGAAAAAAATACCTTACACCTTATAACTGAAAAATCTTAACTTTGAAATGTGGCCTGCGCACAATCATGGCATTTTCTTTATTTTTCCAGGTTGACTAAGTCTATAATTAAATTTCCATAGAGATATTGCACACCCAAACACAGCAGCATGTTGAACTCCCACCCACAGCATGACATCAGAAAAACAAACTCAGTAACACACTCTCTGATGTGTCATTGGGCGTGGGTTTCAATTTTTTGTAGTTTCTACTCATCGGAAAACTTACAAAAGCACCTTGTGCATGAGAAATTAAATACATTCTTTACTTGGATTTCTTTCCAAGCATGGTGACATTTCTAATATCTCACCTCTACATTAGGCAAAGTGGTGAGGTATCAATAATTTTGAAAATTTTCCATGCTGGCTTCAAGTGCTGTCTGACTCTTTACTATTTGAATGATGTTCAGAAAATATTTGTACAAGCTGTTTCCTATTGATCTCCCAGTAGCCTCTCCTCCCCATTCCATCAAATGACTTCATCATCAACACGTTGCTCAGGCCAAAAGTAAAGTCATCTTTGACTCTGCTCTTTCCTCATCCATCATCTGCTGTCTACCCGAGTACTGACGGTTTTGCCACCAAACTATGTGCTGAACCCATTCACTTCTCTTCATCTCTACTGTGAAAGCACTGGCTCCAACCACAATTATCATTTGCCTGGACATCTAAAATAACTTTCTGACTCCTCTCTTTCCTTCCATTCTTCCACTTTCTGCCACTCCTCACCACCCCCCCAAAAAAATCACCACCCGACAGAGTGAGATTTTAAAACTTCAGACTGTGTTAACCCTCTTCTGAAAACCTTCGAACAGTTTTCCATTGGGATTAGAATTAAAATTCAATCAACTTAACACCGCCAAGTGGATGGATGCCTGCCTCTGCCTCTGTCTCTACCATATTGTCCTGCTCCTTTTCCCCTTTTCATTAAGCTTCAGTCAGAGTGCGGGGTTTCTGTGGATCCCTAAACTTGATGTCTTGTCCTCTCAAGGAACCATTTCATTTAATTTCCTCTCTGTCTGTAATTATCTGAATAAAGAAAAGTTCATTATGTTGGCTTGTTTCATTCAGATCTTAGCTAAAAAGTCAGAGAATTCCCTGATGATTCAATCTAAAGAAATGCTCTCTGACACTTTCACATTGGTTTTATTTTCCCCATAACATTTATGACTCTGAAAACTATAGTTCATGTGTTTATTTATTTATGTGGCATACATCTTCCCCATTAAGCTCTATGTGCATTGTTGTCTTGTAAGTTCTACTTAACACTGAGCCTCAAGGGCCGGCACATAGTAAGCATTTAAATCTTGGTTGAATGAATGAATTTTTGAGCTCTTGTGCCCTTATTGGTAAAATGTGGTGTAATGCCCAGTCCATTACAGAATTACTTGTCAGGATTAGCTTTATCTCTGAAGGTCCTACTGTTAAGAAGAATGCTATGTAAAATCTGAGTACTACTTCTTATTTTTCTCCAAACTTTAAACTTTATTAACATTCCAAATCTTATTTTTAACTTCCTTCTTTCTTTGAAATGCAGTAGATCTTCTATGGATGTTATGATGTTTTAATAACTTTAAGTATGATGCAAGCTGTAAAAAGAATGTACAGGCAGCTATAAGCATAAGTATTCGTTTTGTCTGCTTCTTTTCCAAAGATAAAAGAACTAAGGAGGCAAAGGCACGCTTAATAGCATTTAATTAAAAAAAAAAAAAAGAAACTGATGTTCTTACCATTTTTTCTGAATATACATAAAAATAATAAAGGTATGGTTGCAGGCACCTTTGCTAAGATGTCACTTTGAGGACTAAGGTGCACCTGACCAAAGCCATGGTATTTTCAATTGCCTAATGCATGCAAAAGCTGGACAATGAGTAAGGAAGACCAAAGAAGAATTGATGCCTTTGAATTATGGTATTGGCGAAGCATATTGAATAGACTGTGGACTGCCAGAAGAAGGAACAAATCTGTCTTGGAAGAAGTACAGAGAGAATGCTCCTTAGAAGTGAGGTAGGATGGCAACACTGTCTCATGTACTATGGACATGCTACCAGGAGGGACCTGATATCATGGAGAAGAATATCATGCTTGGTAAAGTAGAGGGTCAGTGAAAGAGAGGAAGAGCCTCAACCAAATGGATTAATGCAGTAGCTGCAATGATGGGTTCAAGCATAGCAACGATTGTGAACATGGCCTAGGATGGGGCAGTGTTTTGTTCTGTTGTACAGAGGGTTGCTGTGAGTTGGAACTGATTCCATGGCACCTAACAACAACAACAACACAGTTATAGGGTAACTTCCAGCTGTCAAAATAGTTTCCTGTATATTCTCATCTGAGACACACACAAAACTCTCTGAGCACATAAAGCCAAATGGTATTATTTCTATTTGATAACTGAGGACATTGTGATGCACTACAAGAAATGACTTTTTCAGAGTCACTAGGCCAAGTGCATTGAAAAGTGTGACGATAACCCACATTTGTTGTTGCCTAGTTTATCACTTTTTCACACTGCTCTAGACAACACCAGGGTTGCCTTTTTCTTTTTCCTTATTTTTTTCTACCCTTAATCAATCTCTCCTAATTCAATGTTTCATTTTATTAATTAGCCATTGACTTATTATAACATCTCTCTCTCAGTCCCATTGTTCTGCCAATCACTACTATTTGATTAGTGTGCTCATTGCCTTCTTCTAGCACATTTTGTTTTAAATAACTTGTTTTGTTTTTATTATTATTTTGAAATGTTCCTGTATTTTTGTGTTTCTTGTCTTTTTCCTCTCAGCATTTTAAAATATCCCAGGACCGGGGGATTTTATTCAAATGAGAGTTTCTTTGTGTTGCTAGTCATGTCCTCTGGACAAGTCATGTCTTAGGCTAGATTCTCAGAGAAGCAAAACCAGTAAAATGTATAAATATATAGAGAGATTTATATCAAAGAAATGCCTCATGTGATTATAGAAGCTGAAACATCTTAAGTCCATGGATTAGGATAGAGACTTCTCCTGATTCATGTAGCTGCTGGGGCTGGTGAACTCAAGATCAGCAGGTCAGAGAGCAGGACTCCACTAACAGGCTGTGAAGATCGACAAATCCCAAGATTGGTAGATAAGCTGCTAGCTCAAGTCCCAAGAACCGGAGGTCAGATAAATAAGAGGCACCGCAGGATTCAGAACGAGCAAAAAGCCAGAACGTTTGCTTATATTTGGATACAGGGCACACCCCCAAGGACTCCCTTTCAACTGATTGGCTACTCACAGCAGATCCCATCATCATGGGAGTGGTCATATTTAAACACTAACAATCATGGTCCACCCAAGTTGACTCACAATCTTAATAATCACAGGTGGCTTAATCGTTTTTCAAAACCTAAATCAAATTATTTTTCTATTAGATAGGGCACTGCATTGCATGCAAAGATACCCTTATATTTTGCCTGGGTTATTGTTTTTTTTTTTTTTTTATTGTAATATCACCCAGCATGTCTCCCTGCCTTTGTCTTTGTTCTCCAGAGTGATCCTATAAAATACAGTCCTATCCCATCACTCAGCTGCTCACAACACTTTGATGGCTTACCATCTCACCTATACTAAAAGCCAAAGCCATCACCATGATTTACAAAGCTCTATATGATCTGGTCTCACATTATCCTTGGTAACCTCCTCTCTTATCACTTCCCTTTGCTCACTCTGCTCCAACCACACCACATTTCCTGCCATTCCATCAACATGCCAGTCACATCCTTGTCTTAGGTCCTTTGTAATTACCTTTTTCTTTATACCGTAATGCTGTTCCACAATAGGTTTTTCACGTCTTATGTCTTGTTTCTATTACCTCCTTGTATTATCTGCTCAAACATCACCTTCTTAGTCTGGACTTTCCTGATGGCCATTCTGCAAACTTCAACGTCTTTCCAGAAAGCCCTTTTCTTGGTTTTCTTCTTCATCGTAGACATCAAGATCTCCACCACTGGTGCTCAGTTTGGCAGCACATATACCAAAATTGGAATGATAGAGAAGATTAGTTTGGCCCTTGGGCAAGGATGACACCCAAATATGCAAAGCGTTCCATAGTTTTTGGACTTCAATCATATCAATATGGAACTCAGTCTCCTTGGAAAGAAAAAGAAGAGGCTTCGCATTGACAAATGGTGGGAAAATAGACGGGAACTCTCTACAGCGAGTGCTATCTGTAGTCACGTACAGGACATGATCAAGGGTGTTACATTGGGCTTCTGTTATAAGATGAGGTCTGTGTATGCTCACTTCCCATCAACATCGTTATTCAGGAGGGCGGGTCACTTGTTGAAATTCAAAACTTCTTGGGTTAAAAATATATCCGTAGGGTTCCAATGAGGCCAGGTGTTGCTAGTTCAGTATCTCAAGCCCAGAAAGATGAGTTAATTCTTAAAAGAAATGACATTGTACTTGTATCAAATTCAGCTGCTTTAATTCAGCAAGCCATGAGAGTTAAAAACAAGGATATCTGAAAATTTTTGGAACATATCAAGGTGTCCAGGAAACCCTCATGGTATAGTGGTTAAGTGCTACGGCTGCTAACCAAGAGGTCGGCAGTTTGAATCTGCCGGGCACTCCTTGAAAGCTCTACGGGGCAGTTCTACTCTGTCCTATAGGGTCGCTATGAGTCAGAATCGACTTGATGGCAATGGTTTTTTTTTTTTTTTTTTTTGGTATCAAGGTCTTAAAAAAAAAAGAACTGCTAAGATTTAACAGTTTTCTGGCTATGGAAACAAGGAATGATTTCTAAGACCTATGGGTGATATCTTTAAGATGCAATAAAATTTGTCTATTCATTTGGGTATTTTTATCTAAAAAAATATCTCCAATACCAGATATGATACTTATTTTTCTTATTTTCTGCCTCTCCCACTGGAATGCAAACTCCCTTAGGGCAGTGGTTTGGTGATCTTGTGCATTGCAGAATATCCATGTCTAAATCACAGGGTAGCACATAGTAGGCACGCACTGTGAAATGAGCCAGTGAATGCACTGAGCATTTACATGTACCAGGCTGTGTGGATCAAAATTAACAAAATAGAAATTCCCTCTCTATCATCCTCAAGGAGCTTATGGCTAGTTAGTTTGGCAGAAACTTAAGAACTCAGTGTACCTGTTTTTCCATGATATATTAGATGTGGGAGTAAAGAAAAGGGAAGGGATGACTCCCAGATTCTGGCTGCTAAAGATATGGAGACAGCCAGTTCCTTTATGTAAGCTGTTAACCTCAAACAATTGCAACTATTAATTAGAATCTCTGTGGTGGGATCACAACACGGTTGTAAAAACATTTGGGAAAATTATAATTCATGCTTCCCCATTTCTGGAAATTTTTGACTTCCCAGTGGTCTCTTAGGTGAGAGAGAGAGAGAATAAGATTCATTAAAGGGAGTTTATTTGGAATGGCATCTGTAAGGAGAATAGGGCATATTTCATTGGTCATAAGAGCAAAAAGTACAGGTGGGTATTTTAAGTGTCTCCAGTTGGAAAGTGGAGACACACCAGCAGCCAGGCATCTCCTATAGATATCAGCACTCTCCTTTTTCTCTTTCTTCTTGGAGCCATATGGTCTCTCACCTCTGTCCTCCACCATGTGATTGTCCCATTTCCCCACTAACATTCTCTAATTCATCATTGCATGCAGTCCCAGAAGAGCTACCCCTGTCTCCAAAATTCCATGACCTTCAAATTTAGGTGAGCTTCCTTCTCCCAGGGCTGTGAGGAGGACATACTGGGTGTGGCAGGTGTCCATTCAACAACTGTTTTTTTTTTTTTACCCATTATGTGTCAGGCACACTCTTGTGCATTGGAAATATAGTAGGAAATCTAAAAGGTAAATCCCTTTTTTCATGGAAATTTTATTCAAATGGAAGAAGGCAGAAAAACAAATGAACAATTTCCCAGAGGACCTACAATCTTGAGGTGATGCTAACGAATTTAGCTGAAAAGCTGGATGAAATATCTTCACAGGACTTAAGTCTAAGAGATTTATATATTCATGAAGCTTAAAATCCTAATGACACTTAGTAGTTCTAAATGGGAACAGATAAACACAATGGGAGTTACATGGGAGGGAGAGCTAAGTCTGGCTTGGATGGCCTAAAGAAAGCTGGATTAAAAAAAAAAAAAATTCTGCTGATTCAATTCCAATTCATAGCACCCCTATATGACAGAGTAAAATTGTCCCACAGAGTTTCCGAGGAGCACCTGGTGGATTTGAATTGCCAACCTTTTGGTTAGCAGCTGAAACTCTTGACGACTACGCTACCCAAAAAGCTACCAGCCACCAGGATATCAAATGTAAGAGGTAATTTCTAGATAGGTTGATAAATGGTGAAGAGAAAATCTTGTCAAATTATTTCTCCAATCTGGCTGCTCCTGGCTCAGGCAGCAGCTATTTCTTATGTGGACTTGCATTACTTTTGTAAATGGTTATGGAGTGGAACTGAAAGGTACAGAGGCAAGAATATGCAGAATGTGTTTGAAAAAGAAAGCAGTTCATGGGCTGAGTAAAAGGAGATGACATTACATTGGTGTTGAGAAAGAGTTAGTTTAGAAAGTACTTTCATATGTTATCCTAGTTCGTTTTCAAAACAATCCCAAGACAGAAAATATTTGAGTTGAAAGGTCAGTGGGTGAGATTATATACCTTATCTGTTAATCAATGAAAGACAATTGAAGAGCTCGAAGCAGAGAAACAGCACATTTATGCTGATGAAATTTAATCCATAAGTGTTAGACCTCCATTCTTACACAAGCCCCGACCTCTATCTCCCATGCCTCTTCTCTGTTCTCTTTGGCTCCAGTGCCTTCAGCATAAAATCTTTTCACACAGGTCAAGAGGTAATCTCCTAGAACTTCACAGAATGAGCTCAGCCTCTCATCCTGACTTCTGCATTTTCCCATCTCAGTGCTAGCACCCATGGTTCCCTGACTCTGGAGACCTCTCCATCCCTCTCTTCACCTCTCCTTTCTTCTCTCTTTAATTCTACTAACCATACTTATCTTTTTAATCTAATTTGATGTTCCTCCTCAATCACAAAGACTTTCTTGACAATCATAATCCTTGTAGAGTATAATAAGCATATAAGATTTAAGTGACACAGTTCGGGACTATATCTCATGTTTCTTTTTATTTTTCTATTAGCTTGATCTGTTTTATTTATTGTTATCTCCCATTCTTAGATGTTGTTATCCCCTTAAGTCGATGTCATCATTAATCTTACTTAATGTTTTCATTTTTACAACTAAGTAGAAGGTAGGTATTCTAGAAAAAATATTTGTTTATTGCTAGATTAAAAAAAAAAACATAAAAATTTGATTTGTGGAAATTTTTACTCCCAGATTCCTTTAAAAAGACAGCTTTATCAGAGTATATAGACATTTTTTTCCCCTGTGAATCACAGCAATTCAATGATTATATCTATTTTTTTATCATCTATCTATCTACCTATCTATCATCTATCTATCTATCATCATCTATCTTATCTACCTACCTACCTATCTATTATCTATCTATCATCTATCTATCTATCTATCTATCTATCTATCATCTATCTACCTACCTACCTACCTACCTACCTACCTACCTACCTACCTACCTACCTACCTACCTACCTATCTATCTATCTATCTATCTATCTATCTATCTATCTATCTATCTATCTATCTATCTATCTATCTATCTATCTATCTATCTATCTATCTATCTATCTATCTATCTATCTATCTATCTATCTATCTAATCATCTACCCTTACTCTAAAGGCCTCTCTATAGATACTAGGTCCCCAGAAAACTAAATTAAAAGGAAGATCATTGGATCTTGAACAAGGCATTTCACTATGAAAAAGGGGTAATAATCATGCCAATCTCCTGTGGATTAAAAAAACGAAACCAAACCCATTGCCCTCAAGTCGATTCCAACTCATAGTGACCCTATAGGACAGAGTGGAACTGCCACCATAGAGTTTCCAAGGCTGTAATCTTTACAGAAGCAGACTGCCACATCTATCTCCTGCTGAATAGATGGTGGGTTTAAACTGCTGACCTTTTGGTTAGCAGGCGAGCACGTAACCACCGTGCCATCAGGGCTGCTCCTCTTTTGGAGTAACAACAAACAACCCATTGCCCTCGAGTCAATTCTAACTCATAGCTACCATATAGGACAGAGTAGATCTGCCGCATAGGGTTTTCAAGGAGCATCTGGTAGATCTGAACTGCTGGCCTTTTGTTTAGCAGCCAAGCTCTTAACCACTGCACCACCAGGTCTCCCTGTGGAATAGGGAGGACTAAAACAAATAGTTTATGAAACAGTACATAGTGTAATGCTAGCACAAGGTGAGAACACAAAAATCCAGCAAGATGTTTAATTGGAATAAAAATCAGTAAAAAATATATATATAAATACATATATTCATATACAAATACTGCTCCTTTGTTACTTCCATGTACCCATTACTCCCTTTTACTCTCAATTCAGACATTAAAGAAGCTTTCTACATACATTGCTTAAAAAAAATTAAAAATTGTACAGGGATCACAATACAAGGTCCCAGACAAAGCAGGAGAAAAATGCAGAACAAAGTTCTAATTCACAAAAACAAACAAACAAAACCAGGCTTACTGGCCTGACAGAGACTGCAGGAACCTCCAAGACTATGGCCCCTGGTCATCCTGCTAACTCAGAACTGAAGCCACTCCCGAAGTCCAACTTGCAGTCAAAGATTAGGCAGGCCTATAAAAGAAACAAAGATACAGGACTTGATGGAATATCAATTGAGATGTTTCAAAAAATGAATGCAGCACTGGAAATGCTATGACAAGAAATTTGAAAAACAGCTACATGGCAAACAGACTGGAAGAGATCAATATTTATGCCTATCCCAAAGAAAGGTGATCCAATCAAACGTGGAAATTATCAAACAATATCATTAATATCACAAGGAAGTAAAATTTTGCTGCAGATCATTCAAAAGCATTTGCAGCAGTACATCAACAGGGAATTGCCAGAAATTCAAGCCAGATTCAGAAGAGGACTTGGAACTAGGGATATCATTTGCTGATGTCAGATGGATCCTGGCTGAAAGCAAAGACTACCAGGAAAATATTTACCTGTGTTTTATTGACTATTCAAAGGCATTTGACTGTGTGGATCGTAAGAAATTATGGATAACATTGCAAAGAATGGGAATTCCTGAACAATTAATTGTGCTCATGAGGAACCTGTACATAGATCAAGAAGTAGTCATTGGATTAGAACAAGGAGATACAGTGTGGTTTCAAGTCAGGAAAGGTGTGGGTCAGGTATCCTTTCACCATACTTATTCATTCTGTATGCTGAGCAAATAATCTGAAGAACTAGACTATATGAAGAATGGGACATCAGGATTGGAGGAAGACTCGTTAACAACCTCAGTCATGCAGATAACACAACATTGCTTACTGAAAGTGAAAGGACTTGAAATAGTTACTGATGAAGACCAAAAACATCTCAATATAAAGAAAACAAATACCCTCACAACTGGAACAATAAGCAACATCATGATAAACAGAGAAAAGATTGAAGTTGTCAAGGATTTCATTTTTTTTTTTGGATCCACAGTCAGCACCCATGGAAGCAGCAGTCCAAAAATCAAAGGATACATTGCATTGGGCAAATCTGTTGCAAAAGAGCTCTTTTGAAAATCAAAGATGTCACTTTAAGGGCTAAAGTGTGCTTGCTCCAAGCTTCATATGCATGGGAAAACTGGCCAACAGATAAGGAAAACTAAAGAAGAATTGATATCTTTGAGTTATAGTGTTGGCGAAGAATGTTAAAATACCACGGACCGTCAAAAAAAGGAAAAAATCTATCCAGGAAGTACAGCCCTAATGTTCCTTAGAAGCTAGGATGTCAAGATTTCATGTCACATACTTTGGACATGTTATCAGGAAGGACATAATGCTTGGTAAAGTAGAGGGTCAGCGAAAAAGAGGAAGACCCTCAATGAGATGGATTGACACAGTGGTTGCCACAATGGGCTCAAACACAACGACAATTTTGAGGATGGTGCGGGACCAGGAAGAGTTTCGTTCTGCTTTACATAGGGTCACTATGAGTCAAGACCAACTGGATGGCACCTAACAACAACAACATAAAAGAATCCATAGCACATGTAAGGAATGTGTTTCTTAGTTCATTCAGGTATACGAGACCAAATGGGCAACATCTGCCCAAAGGCAAAGACCAGAAGCCAGGAAAGGACAGGAAAACTGGAAGAATGGACATGGAGAGCCCAGGTTAGAAAGGGAGAGGAGAGGGCTGACACATTTCAGGGATTGCAGCCAATGAGAGAAAACAATTTATGTATAAATTTTTGAACGAGAAATTAATTTGTGCTGTAAATCTTTCACCTAAAACACAACAAATTTAAATTCTTTTTTTAATTGAGAACAAGTATTTATACTTTGTTTTGTGGGAGGTAAGCATGCCAAGTAGGCACCAAAATTCATTAAAATGTTAATAAAAATACTCTCGAAATCACAGATCGAATTTGTGATAGAGATTTGTTAGTTTCTCACTATACTTATTTCACTTTCGTCCTGGGCACAAAATAAGACTGTAGTTTCTAGACTTCCATGTAAATAAGCACAGTCATGTGACTGAGTTCTGTCCATTGTACATAAGCAGAAGTGATGCAAACCACCTGCAATTCTGGCCCATTAAAATGTCCTTTGCAATCTTTCTCTGTCTTCCTTATGCCTGGAGCCTAAGGCAAGCATGAAAGCCACATGTTAAAGATGGCAGATCCTCACTCAGCTGGGATCTTTGAATATTTCCATGGTGGAGAAGCTTCCCTACTTTGGAACACCTCTCACTCCCCTCATACTGATTAGAATTGATATGAAAGAGAAATAGTTTTCTAAAGTGTTAAGTCACTGAGGTTTTTGATTCAGTTATTACTATGGTGTTGACATGGATTATGGAATATTACAGGATCTTCAACCATTTTGGAGAGCTAAAGACAAAGCTTACAGTGCTCAGAGGTAGAGGATATTGGTAGGATGGGAAATAGCACAACTAGAGCTCAAATGCTAGTTGGTGAATGAGACAGAGCTTAGAATTTCAGCCCAGAGGATCAAGCTCAGGAAGGAGGTGAGAGTGAAATCCTGCAAATTTGGGTAATCTTGAAGCTGAAATGCACAGTTATTAACTTCCCAGGGTGTAGCCTTAAGACACTGTAATTTTTTTTCTGAGTAGCCCCCTCCCCATCCAACACTGCCCCTAAATAGTAAAGTATCAATGCTGAGGGAGAAACTTCAGGTACGTGTGTCTTAGTGTAGCTTCTCTGGGCCCAGGGCCCTCCAGCATGGTGGGAGAGAGCGCCTGACAATATTCCTAGCATGGCGTGAAGGGAGAAGAATTGGCCCAGAACCAGTCTTATAGGAAGGATGGGGAGAATGAAAAATTACCTGTGTGGACTTAATTATCAAAAGGCTGATGAGGATGTGTACAGTATTAGAGGCTGAGAAAGAATGAGTAGTACTGAGAAAGTAAAGAATGGGAGAAATAGCCTTCTGCACAGAGTGAAGAACAGATTCCTGCTGAGGTGTTAAGTTATTCTTATGGCACCTATTTGTGTGATTTTATCTTAATATGGTGAATAATTTGAATATCCTTATTACCATGACTTTTCTCACTTTAATATTGAATTAAGGACATATTGGTGTATTTTATATTTAAAAATTGGAAACAATTTCAGTGCCCTTGAGTACAGTATTTGGCTTTGATTTAAGAGTTCATAAGACACCTTTTGCCTATTTACCTGACTGCCTTTCATTGTAGAAACATAAACTTGAGATGTTTATTCACTTACTAAGTAAAACCACGGACTTGGACACCATGACATGGAATATAGAAAGTCCCGAAATTAAGCCGATATCTGATGGATGAGAAATCTTGAGCCAAGTCCCAAGCCTGCTATATATGGGCTCTAGGAGATTACCGGAAGGGTATGTTGAAAAATTTGGGACCTTTAGTCAAGGATACCTTTATCTTTATTTGGCAATACTTGGCAGGTCTGAGTCAGTAATTATTGGGAAAATTTCCGATATAGGGCAAAGGTTTGTGCATAAAAATTAACTATAAATGAGACAGTCTACTCAGTAATGCTGTATTGATCTACTATATTTCAAAAAATCAGGTTCCTAATTAGAGGTAAATATAGAAAAACAAAACCACCACCACCACGACAATAAAAAAACCTTTGTCATTTGTTAAATTATTAAATGCACGTGGAAATATATTTTAGTTTATCAAGAGTCTCAATTCTATCCGGTCTTCCATGTTGGTGAGATTAACCACACCTCCCTCTCCCCGCAAAAAAAAAAAAAAAGGAGAATTAAAAGAGTGACGAGATAAGCAATGCTAGGGACAAGTCATTACAAAGGGTGTAAGTCATCTGACCAGGGGAACTGGAGAGACACTTGCAGACACTTGTTAGGATTAATGATGGCAGAGAAAGAGAAGGAACACCTAGATAGAAAACAAAGAAGAATTTGTTCATGCGGAAGGGTAATAAAACACAAAAAGATGAGTTGCTGCCAAAGGAAACAGATAATCATCATTTTAAGAGCCCATTCCTAAACGTGGATCACATGAGTACTTCTGGGGGGTGGCCAGAGAGGGGAATGGTCTCTCGCTCAGTTTTGAAGCAGGTAATATATTGCTTATTCCCAAGAGAACTTTATATGTACTTTTTTTTTCAATGTAAGAGTTCTATATTGATTTTTCATTGTGATCTCCTGAAGAGTGGTAACAGGTTTTTATTGGAAGAATGATATATAATAAATGAAACACATAAACTGGGTAGCGTTGTGCTTGGCACATGTTCTTGTTGTTAGGTGCCATCAAGTTGGTTCCGACTCAGTGACACTATGTACAACAGAACAAAACACTGCCTGGCCCTGCACCATCCTGATAATCATGGCTATGTTTGAGCTCATTGTGGCAGCCACTGTGTCAATCCATCTCACTGAGGGTCTTCATCTTTTAAGCTGACCATTAGCTTTAGGAAGCATGATGTCCTTCTCCAGGGATTGGTCTCCCTCCTGATAACATGTCCAAAGCACATGAGACTAATTTTTGACATCCTCTCTTCAAAGACCCATTCTGGCTGTACTTCTTCCAAGACAGACTTGTTCGTTTTTCTGGCAGTCGGTGGTATATTCAATACTCTTCGCCAACACCATAATTCAAAGGCATCAATTCTTCCTCGGTCTTCCTTATTCATTGTCCAGCTTTTGCATGCATGTAAGGTGACTGAAAACACCACAGGCTGGGTCAGGTGCACCTTAGTCCTTAAAGTGACATCTTTGCTTTTTAAAACTTTAACGAGGTCTTTTGAAGCAGATTTGCCCAATGCAGTATGTGCCTGGCACATAATCAGGGGTAAATAAATAGTGGTTCTCTTCTTTACACTCCTAGGTTGCCCTAGATCATAAGATTGTAATTCCGAATAAATATCTATAGTGGTTTTACTATAGTGCAAATCTAAATTTAAATTCTATTTATTTCACTGTGTGGGTGAGTAATGATATAAAGACTTTCCCTTAGCAAGACATGGTTTGAGCCCTCTACGCTCAATGAAATTTGTCCACAATGAAGTCCTCTGCATTCAGACATGAAGACAAAATGAACAAGAGTGGTTCATCCATAGATTTAGTCACCTCTTCTTGTTGCAAAAAGCTACTATGTGGGAGTCAGTTAGGCATTTTGGGAAATTGCGCCTGCCGCCTACCTTAAGATTTAATAATAAAATGTACTAATTTCCTTTTTCAAATATGCATGAAATAGGTGCAATTTTAGTGGAATTTTCCTGAGGCTTCTGACGATTCATCTAATATGATATTAATGTGAGAAAAAGTATAAATTAAATAGGATAAATATTAAATGGCTGACTTCTTGACAGTTTTTTATGTAATAGTAATTGACTCAACAACCCAACAAAGCTGAGTTTACCAAACCTGAAAAGGTCCCCGTAGATCTCTCATTATTTCCTTCACCAATGGCTAGTTATTAAGCATTATAAATAATTTAAAGTTTCCATAAACTGTATCACAGTACAGTACAGTGCTAAGACCTACAGATGTAATATTTCTAGGAGTTATTTGGAAAGAATCCATTTTACTAAGTATCAAAAATTAATTATTTATAGAGCTCAGAGCCTAGCTAAAGAGCAATGGGGTTAAACCAGAGATAGACAATAGAGACAGACTCTAGAAATTGAGTAAATATTTCTATTTCCATCAATTAAAATATCTCCAGAGTAACTTCTATAGGCACTCCTGGGTTTTTTTTTTTTTTTTTTAAGTAAAAAAGGATAAAGGGATGATGGGTAAGGAATTGAAATGCTTTCTTTGCCTAGAGCCATGAGCTATACAACTAATTTAGAAGACTACATTATAAAAATTCAGTGTATACCATGTTAATAACAACCAATACAATTTATTAAAATATTCTTTGACTTTCCTTTTCTCTTTAAGTTTTTTTTTTTTTTTTCCAAATCTGGTTGCATTTTTCCTATGCCTATGTCTTTACTTGCAGTCTTAGTGATTTGTTCTGGGTATTTTTAGTTGATAAAAAAAAAAAAAAAAGACTTAAAGAGCTCAGCAGGCGGAGAGCTCACACAGCGACGTCTTATTTCATCCACTTCTTTACGTAATTTTTATGTTAGGTCCCTGCTGCTCCCCTAAACGTTTCAGCCTCAGAATTCCTGCCTACACAGATACGCTATTGACAAGGAAATATAACAAGGACATTTTTGTTTAACTTACTTCATAATAACTAGATCCAGCACAGAGGCTGGAAAAAAAAGTAAAATACGGGCAGAAACGGTGTCCAGTAGGAAAAAGATGTGAACAAACCTATGTCTCTCCTTACTCTAGCTTTCTTTCACTACATTCACCAAAGGTTTTCAGAGTATCCTGGCTACAAATTAGGCAAATGCAGACCTGTTGATCATAGCAGGAAGATTCTAGGATAAAGTGTAGGTTTATCTATTCTTGGGAAATTCCCTAACTTGTTTTCATTATCTTAATAATGAGGTTATTTATTTACTCCACTGGGGTGGGGCAGAGAATATCAAGTACTCTTTGGAAGGTAGTGTATAGCTATCACCAGGAAAAAAAAAAAAAAATCCTTCACCCTTCTACCAGGTTAAACAAGGTATTATAGAAAGATTTCTTTAACCCCCTGATATTTAATGCAGCTATATATTAACTATATTTCTATTACCCAATCCAAAGTCAGAACGACAGTAAATTAAAAGGAAGGTCATTTAGGAAAAACACACACAGGTATACAGACTGCAATAAAGTGAATTTCAGATTTACCTGAAATTTGTGTCTGTAACCCAACTATTTGAAACCTGCAATATATCATTTAAAAATACAGTGGGGATATTTTAAAATAATTTAATGTTCCTTTCATGAATTGAGGAAACCCTGGTAGTATAGCGGTTAAGAGCTACGGCTGCTAACCAAAAGGTCAGCAGTTCAAATCCACCAGGTGCTTCTTGGAAACCGTGTGGGGCAGTTCTACTCTGTCCTATAGGGTCGCTATGAGTTGGAATCGACTCGATGGCAATGGGTTTAGCTTTTTGGGTTTTCACGAATTGAAGTACATACACAAAAGCTACATCTAATCATGGGAAAATTTCTTTAAAATTTCAACTTGGGTGTAACCTAGGACACCCCAATGCGAAGATAGGGTGGCAATGTACTAGAAACCTTTGCAAGATGTTCCAGGTGATAATGTGGGGAATTTAAGTGACCCGAGGATCGGAATCTGAGCTGAGGGACACATCGGGAAATGGAAGAGAAAATACAGGGCTGTTTTTTGGGGGGAAGGAGTAGCAGTACTACATTGCCTGGTAACATCCTCTTTCTTTCTCCTTTCTCTTTAATTTCCATAACGGAAGTGTACTGGTTTTCTAATGGCTATGTAACAAATGCAAACCCTGGTGGTGTAGTGGTTAAGATCTACATCTGCTAACCAAAATGTCGTAGTTCAAATCCACCATGTGCTCCTTGGAAACTCAATGGGACACTTCTACTCTGTCCCATAGAGTCGCTATGAGTGAAAATCAACTCGATGGCAATGGCTTTTTTATGTAACAAATTATCACAAACTCAGTGCCACAAAACAACATCCTTTTATTATCTGCAGTGCTGTAGGTCAGAAGTCCAGGCTCAAGAGGCTGAGTCCTCTGCTAAGGGTCTCACAGGCTACAATCGAGGTGTCAGCTGGCTATGTCCTCTTCCAGTCTCAGTTCCTGGAGGCTATAGAGCTGAAGTCTCTGTTTCCTTGCTGGCCCTCAGTCAGGATCCCTCAACTCCTAGAGACCAACCTCATTCTTTCTCTTGTGGCCTTCTTACAACATGGCTGGGGTAGAATTCCTCACATGAAATCTCCCTCATGCTTCCAATCTCTCTGACTTCCCCAGCCATTTGGGGAAAATTCACTGCTTGTAAAATGTTCACCCAATTGGGTTAGGATCCCCCAGTTACTCTTCAAATCTTAAAATCAAGTGACTTGGGACTGTAGTTACATTGGCAAAATCCGTTTATTGCATCAACTAGATGAGTGTTTGATTGACTAGCCAGGGGATGAGAATCATGGGAGATCGTCTCTAGAATTCTGCCTATCACAGAAGGTTAGGGGGTCCTGTGGGCATATACCCAAAGTGACAGTGAACCGCCTGCTTATCTTTTAATTGTCCCTGCCTACTCTTTTCCTTTGACCCTCTGCTCTGCTAAAATCTGATTTTATCTCTTCTCTAATCCTGAAGACAAACAAAAATACACATAATCTTTGTGATAACTACTCAAGCTTTTCGTTTTGAAAAAATAAATAGCATGAAGAAAAATCAATAACAGTTTCATAATAACTGTTGTTCTTGGTATTCATTAATATATGGATAAAGTTTAAAAACATAATTGGATTCTAGTCTTGCTGCCGTCCAACTTTCCATAGGCCTAGCTTCCAAACTCTCAGAGCTCTCATCTCCTTCTAACAGTAACTTGAAATCCAGGTTATCTAAGATATCTGGAATTTAGAGAACATTCCCTCTCCTCTTCTTTTGCATGTTTTATGGGTTTTTCTGGAATATCTGCTCTTCTGACAAATGAGCAAGGAGACATAGTTGATACGCATTACAATCCAGGCCGAAGTCCCTAATTGCTCATTGTCTTTTCACTGTGTCTTCTGAAAGAGCATGTGGAGTGGCCACCACATCACTCACTGATGCAGGACAGTAAATAGACACATTTTATAACGCCTTTACATTTATCATGAAGCCCTGGTGGCCCAGTGGTTAAGAGCTGGGCTGATAACAGAAAGGCCAGCAGTTCAAATCCACCAGCTGCTCCTTAGAAACCCTATGGGGCAGTTCTACTCTGTCCTATAGGATCATTATGAGTCAGAATTGACTTGAAGGCAATGGGCTACCTTTTTCACACAACAACCACCTTTGTCTTTCTCTCTTTTACTTTTACTTACAGGCCCCTCCTTTTTTTCTCTTGCAAAAGCTGGGAATTCAAAAAAGAAGGAATGGTCATACGTGTGAAGTGACAATGCCCTGCACTTATTAGGTAGACAGGAATTGATCTGACATTGAAGGTAGGTTAGGCTAATTTTATTGACACTAATGGCCCCACCTTTCTCGCTTCCACTTTGGAGTTTACGCTTTGGCAGATGTTTATTAACCATGGTTATTTTATTGAATAACTCCTGTGTTCATAGGCAAGGCTTATAAACCTGGTTTGATGAGTCATAAGTTACCCATCTCCACCCCCACTGAAACCAACACAAAGCTCTCCAATACTTTCTTATCCTCTGCACACACCCAGAATAACTTCAGTAAAATCAGTTGGTGCAATGCGATTATCACACAACTGCTCAAGCCAAATGCAACAAAACCATTTATACCAATTTAAAAATTGAATTTTAATAGTTTAGAAATTTAATTTTTTTCAAATATTGTTCATCTCTTCAGTTGGCATCATTTTTTTTCTCTTTCTGTTTAAAAAAAATAAATATTTTACTTTTTTTCCTATTTGCAAAAAATTAAAAATTTTTTTTTTTTATTCAAAACAAAAAACCTAAATTCTGATATGCATGCATGCTCAAATGGATAAGCTTTTCTTAAGCCCCTTTGACTAGAAGGGCAGTCTGCTTCCATAAAGATTTACAGCGTTGGAAATCCTATGGGGTGGCTGTGAGTTTGGAACTGGCTCGATGGCAGTGGGTTTGAGTTTGGTTTGACTTGACTAGAATAGAATAAAAACTAGAGAAAAGGAACTTCCAGGGAAGAGAAAACAGGTTTTATGAGAGGCACAGGGTGTCTTGAGTGGCCTTGATCTGAAGAATAGCTCTAACCTGCAAGGACACTCAGTTTTGACGTTGGAGGAAAGTTCGGAGGATTACTTCAAGTTAGCTTTGTAACGTAATTGGTCTCAGCAGGTTCAGTGGTTACTATGGCCCCTGCTTCTTCAGTTGGCAATCACATTGCCTTCTAAATTTTCGCTCTGGTTTTTTAACCTTTTTTAAAAATCTCATAAGGGCAAAAACACACATACACACACTCACACACGTACACGAACACACACATTCTGTGTTCTTCAGTGGTCTATTCCCTCACTTCAGTGAGGGCTATCAAGCTGAAATTCAATTTAAGATACATTAACTCTGGAAAACAATTAGGCAGAGAGCTCCCACTGGTGGTGGAGGAAGCTTTACGGTCCAAATGGAATGCCTTGCCCTATTAGTACTCTGAAAATTTATTTATCTCTGAGCCACAGATAAAAAGTGTGCCAATATTGCTCTTTCACCATGTGATGAAACAAAAAAAAAATGCCATTGTTCTCTTAGGTGGTTATGGGTATTAGTCACAGCTGATAATACCCAGGAGGCGTATGTTGTGTTGCCAGGACTGTGTTATTAGTTACAAGTCTGGATGAGCTCCAGATACACCATTTCAAGTAGCTTCAGTGCTTTTAAACTTTTAAGGATTCCAGAACGACTGCTGCAATCCCTTCAGATCTGTTATTGTCTTTACTAGTTTTATATTTAACCAGTGAAAGTATGGCTTTTAAAAGTATAAGTTCCTCTAAACTACTTTAAGGAAGAATGGGGATACTTTGTGTAAGCCAGTTAAAAGATGTCAAACACTAAATTTGAATATGGAGTCTGAGTCCCTTGAAGAGCATGGACACGTCACAAAACAAACATAAATACCTCCTTGGTGACACAGCTCTGCCTCTATATCATACTTTCCTATGAATTATATTTCAACAGGCCCATTATAGTTGACTAACTGGACTGCAATCACCAAGAATGTATCCATTAAAAAATATATATAACAATGGATTTAGAGCCTATTTGGCACATATAATAGAGGGGAAACAATGTTGGATTTACACAGAGAAAAAATCTAGGTTCTTCTCCTGATTTCTTAGATTAAGGTATTTTAGTCAGCCTGCCAAACAGACATTGTTGATACCAAGAAAAGATGGAGCTGGTATAGACTCAAAGTAACACGGACACTTTCAAAGAAAGGAACAAGGCCATTAAGTCATTCTGCCCAATCCAATATATTCCCAACTTGCTTGTAAATATAGAGTTCAGGTCCTTCTGAAATCAGATAGTTATATTAAATTTCACTTGGATTTCTACATTATCTGGGGGATGTAAACTCCTGGGATTTATGAAACAACTGTGAGATTGGAATCCTTCTCTCCAGATCACATCTTGTCAGCTTGTGATACCAATTGTAGTGATGGTTTATTAAACACATAAACTATTTCTGCTATGTTATTTCTAGAGTCTAAACTTTATAAGACTAGGTAGCATAAAAAAAAAAAAAAGGTAGCATAAGCAATCATTAAATTAACTTAAGGTAACATCAGCTCCTTTAGTGGCCCGTAGTAATCGGTATCTCATGTTCTACCCCTATTTCTATAACCACAAAGTCTATGTACTTTGATTACTTAGATCTAAAGAGTGAAATCCAGAGGACAGAAAAGACAATGAGTGGCATGGGTGGGAGAAGATTTAATTGGGAAAAACAAAACAAAAAAAAGTACATGATTCCAAAGCATATTATTCTCTAGTGTTTCCAAAGCACCAATTCCTTGCTGCCCCCTTTTAAATTTGGTTCATTTTTTCATTAATTAGTTGAAATTTTAGATGGTAAGTACAATGCCAGGTATGTACATGAATGCAATTTATGTACCCACACACGACTGGCAAAGCTGTTCTTGGAAAGCTGTTAGAAGGTCAGATGCAAGCGTCTACATAGAATTATTCAAACCAAGCCCATTGCTGTCGAGTCGATTCCTACTCACTGAGACCCTATAGGACAGAATAGAACTGTCCATAGGGTTTCTAAGGAGCAGCTGGTGGATTCCAACTGCTGACCTTTTGGTTAGCAGCAGAGGTCTTAACCACTGCGTCACCAGGGCTCCATATAGATTTGAAGGGGGAATAAAATATCGCTTGCTTATACTTTAAACCTTGTGTAACCCTGCAAAGGCAGTAGCATCTCTGCCCTGGCAGGTGATCTGCCAGTGGGTCAGCTGCCAACACAGCTCTCCGCATGTTTCTCTTCCTGCCAGGTAAAACGCAGGGCAAAAGTTTAAGATACGGGGAATGGGCCATAGTGGAGGCTGACTCCCTCAACCAGCTGGGCACACTTGCAGCAATGCCCCTTTACCCCAATAGGAGCAGCGTGGCAGCAACTTTGATAAAAACTGCTTCTCGTGACTGAGAGAACCATAATTGTCGTTGGAATCTGGCTGCCTTTTTAGAGAATGGCACCTTTTTCAAAGAGTTAAGGACTTTCTGAAACTCGAATGAAGATACATTGCAATTTAAAGAAACACACACTTGTGTGTATATAATTTGAATTATTATCACCTGGGTTCTTCTCACAAAGGGGCTATCTTTGTTTAGTGAAATACATTGCCAAGCCCTGGACTTTGGGCAGAGTGACTCTAAAAGTAAGAGCTTAAATAAGACAAGGGATAGCTAAACTGAACAGAAATAGGAGAGAAGAATTCTGTCTTAATTGTCTAGTGCTGTTGTAACAGAAATGCCACAAGCAGATGATTTTAACAAGGAGAAATTTAGTTCCTCCCGATAAAGTAGGCTAAACAGTCCAAACTCAGGGCATCAGCCCCAGGGAAAGGCTTTCTCTCTCTGTTGGCCTTCTCATCAATGTTCCCCTAGTCTAGGAGCTTCTCCGTGCAGGGACCCCAGGTTCAAAAGATGTGCTCTGCTTCTCGTCACTTCTTTCTTGGTTGTATGAGTTCTCCCTGTCTCTCTGCTCGCTTCTCTTTTATATCTCAAGATATTGCCTCAAGACACAGTCCAATTTTGTAGATTCAGTCCTGCCTCAGCAACACAACTGGTGCCCATCCTCCCTCATTAACATCATACAGGCAGGACTCACAACACACAGGAAAGTCATACAATACAGGGAATCATGGCCCAGCCAAACTGATACACACATTTTTGGGGGGGGTATAATTCAATCCATGACAGTTTCTAAAAAAAAAAAAAAAAAAACCAAACCCATTGCTATCAAGTGGATTCCAACTCAAAGGAACCCTACGGGACAGAGTAGAACTGCACCACAGAGTTTCCAAGGAGCAGCTGGTAAATTCAAGTTGCCGACTTTTTGGTTAGCAGAAGTAGTTCTTAACCACTGCACCACCAGGCCTCCTTCCAAAGACAGAAATGGGAAAAAGAGGTAGACAATATGGCAGGAAGCTGGAGACTTTAGGGCCAAGTGGAGGAAGAGCAAATGGACTTTTAAGGACAGTAAACTCTGCTACACCAACATGTGACGTGGATAACAGGACTGCATGCAAACAAATTTAGAATGGCTAATGTATTAAAACAAGCAAACAAAATTAAAATAATGTTTGCTTTTCTGTCTGCGAGACATTGAAAAAAAAGGGGTTAAGTTCCAGTTCTGGCTAGAGAAAACCCAAGAGAAGAAAAGTGCTGGAGGGACACTTGAGGCTAAAAGTCACTGTGTGTTATGGATTGAATTGCGTTTCCCCCAAAAAGATAAGCTGAGGTCCTAAAACCAATCTGTGAATGTGACCCTGTTTGGAAAGCAAGTGTTTCTTTTGTCATGTTAATGAGGTCATACCAGAGTAGGGTGAGTCCTAAATCTAATCCCTTCCGATTGGTGTTTTATAACAAGGGAAAGGAAACCTGGTGGTGCCGTGGTAAAACACTTGGCTGCTAACCTAAAGATCAGTGGTTCACACCCACCAGCAGCTCTGTGGGAGAAAGATGTGGCAGTGTGTTTCTGTAAAGATTTCAGCCTTAGAAATTCTATGGGGCACCTCTACTCTGCCCTATCGGGTTGCTAAACTAACGCAAAGAGATAGAACATGGGGCGGGGGGGGAAGACACACACCACGTGAAGATATGTCCACAAGCAGCCAAGGAATGGTAAGAAACGCCCAGGGCACAGAAGCTGAAAAAGACAAGGATTTTCTACTACAGCCAACAGAGAGAGAAAGCATCACCCTGCTGCCATCCTAAATCTGGACTTTGAGCCTCCAAAACTATGAGAAAATGAATGTCTGCTCTTTAACGCTACCTGCGTGTAGTGCTTTTGGTACAGCAGCATTACCGGACTAAGATACTGTGTATATATAAAACTCGGGAACTATATAAAACTCTTGGGCTGAGGAACGGACTTTTAACAAGAAGTGGGATAATGGATCATTTGATTTAAAGTCCTCTGATTCTCAAAGGACTAGGAAACTATTATTGATATCCGGATTATTCATGATTTAATAAAAGAGAAGGCAAATCTTTTCCATAACAGCAGAAGCCATTAGTTATCACTTATTGATCGTAGAAGCCATTTTATCATTTTATTCATCGTAGAAGTCCATACCCCGCCAACACAAAAACCCACTGCGATCGAGTCAATTTTGACTCATGCAGACCCTATAGGATAGAGTAGAAGTGCCACATATGGTTTCCAGGTCTATAATCTTTACGGAAGCTGACTGCCACATCTTCTTCCCATCGGAGCAGCTGGTATGTTTGAACCGCCAACCTTGTGGTTAGCAGCCAAACGTGTAACCACTGTGACACCAGGGCTCCCCCCCCCGCCCACATACACCTATACACAAAACAATAGAGAATGGCTCCCTTCTTCTCTCTCCCTCCATGTCTCACAGGAATGGGGTGGCTTAACATTCGACTTCTTTATTTCCTAAATCTATAGCCATTACAGAGTATGAGCTAGGAGACTACTGACAGAAGTACAGGTTATCATAAGCTGATGATTTCTGCATAGCACAAAGTATCCCCTTCCACCCCCACTAGGTCAGTGAATTGGGAGACTGTAGAACACTTTTCTGTTTTACAGGGGAGAGCAAACTGATGACTTTTCCCTGCAAGTCCTTTTAATACACAATCACCCACATCGATAAAAATGGAAAGGTACTTAAGAAATCATGTGGTCCAACTTCCTCATTTCAAAGATCAGAAAGTAAAAGCCCAGTGAAGTTCACACAACTGGTAAGTGCATGTTTGAGTGTCTAACAGAATTGTGTACTTAGATCAATTGTTTTAAGTTGACCATGACTTATCATTTTGATGCTTTTATTTTTTATAACATCAATATAGTTGTTCATGGTAAACTTGTTCACCATTGCAAATAAAATGCAACTAGTTTTACATCAATGTTTAGCTTTAAAATAGGTTCTGTTTTTCCCAGTAATACAGGGAATGTACACTCACACGAACACACCTACACACACTTCTACCGCCATATATCCCACCTCCCATGGCCAGGTATAACTATGCCACCTGAGTAATTCAGGGAGGACAACTTAATGAAGACCACAAACTGTCATGCTCTAGACAGATTGCAGTGGATAAAACTTCGAGACCATCCAAAAAATTAACTGCAAAAAATATAAGCAGAATCTTTGTGAGTGTATATTTTGGAGTTTTAGTAGTTAATAAAACAATAAATCTTATTTATTTCCCAACACAAAAGTTTCTCTCCCAATCGTTCTTATTTTCCTTGATGCTGTCATAATTTTTGCAATGAGCCGGTCTTAAAAATCTCACATTCACTGTTATATTTGACCCGTGCCAACTTCCCACGTCTAATCACTTTTCAAGTTTTGCTTATTTTTCTAAAACAAAACCAATGAAAATTCAAAATCAAAATTACAATACAAAAAAGAAAACAAAAAACAAACCTCTCTATCTGCTCTTATGATATGACCCTAAATCAAGTTATATTTCTTTAAGCCTGGAATTTGGCAGCATATTTCTCACTGGTACACTTATCCCTTGATTTTCTTCTCTTAGCTTAGACCAAGGACATGACCAAGGAAACTTATTCAGTATTAGTTTCAGACTTAGTACAATATCTGGGATATAGCCATGGGCACATATTTATTGAATATACCATATGTTTTTGCACTTAGTTGCAAAGTTAGTTGGCCAAAATTACCACATTATCACTGTGATGCTTAAAAACCATCCAATGTTCCCCACGGTTGACATAATAAACTAAGTACTACTTATCTTGACTTTCAGCTGTCCCCTTAGGCATCACAAGCTCAGCTTGCTCCAGAGGAAACTCACTCCCTCCATGTTCTTTCTCCCCCAGAGTCTGACTTTCCTCCTGTATCCACTTTCTCAGTTATGGCAAAGCTCTCTCCCAATGCAGAAGATGAGATGTTTCACTAATTTAATTTCTTTTCCTCAGCCTCCAGGGTGAACATTCACCCATGCTGCAATTTTTGTTTGTTTACATTTTAAAGTTTATAGTAATTCTCCAGTCGTAGGGACTCATGATCTTCTGCTTAAACTCTTGCACCATCCTTAGACTTTTCTCACTCAGGTCCTTTTTCGTCCCTGTTATTTGGCACTGGGCCAGGAACTGGGAAACAATTGTAGGAAAGAAAGTCACGGTCCTGCCCATCAGTGATCATAGAAGTTCTCATCAGAGAAGACAATCAATGTAGTGGACCTATCCAGCAACCATTTCTCTCTAATTTATTGTCCTTCCCAACACAGTCCTCATTTTCCATTTTTTTTTTTTTCAATCATTGCACCCTTAATGGTAAATATCTATTTCAGATCATCCTGGATTCATTTTTTAATTGACATTATTTTGTGTGTGTGAATTGCGATTACAATTTTAACACCTGGAGGCAAAGATATTGTGATATAATAAAAACGAGAAAATTGAAAACGCCTCCCTTGCCTTAGGGAAATTTTAGTTAGATTGCACACCCAAAAAGATTTACAGCTCAAATAGTGCTAAGCAATGCCTTCTAAAATTTAGGCAAATCTTGCATATTTTCACCCTTTAATGCTTTTAACAAATAATTGTCGGTATATTTCTTACCAATTGTTTCATATGTTTCATAGGAACAAACTTTTAAATATATTCAGGAGAAAAATCTGACACATAAAAAAATATAATTTGCTTTTTTCCAAGATCTTCTGGAAAGAGATGGCCAGGAATCAGTATTGGCTGTCAGAATTATTTCCAAAATACGAAAGAATAACAGAATGAGAGGAAGAATACCATGATACCACAATTCAGCTATCCAGGCACAGATAAAACAACTTTGCATAAGCAGTTTAAATCAGGGAAGAGCTACAACGAGCAGTCCAATGAAAAACGTGACAAAACAAACAAAACGTATGTTGTTTCTTAATCCTGAACCAGATACACAGTATGTATTTAGTAAATATGGAATAAACTGACGTGCTTCATCAAATATTTCAGTTCCACTTGAAGCTATTCACGGAAAAAACAAACAAATTGCTTGTTGGTTGTTCAGAAACAAGACTAGAACATGGTGGAAGGATATTTATTTATAAACCAAAAAGAAAACTCTTATTAGAGTTTTTGCCATTTTTAATACAAGTTTGATCAGGACATAAAAGCATAAAGGATTGACTTCACATAGATAAGCCTTTCTTATATGTGCAACTTTAGCACTGTGCTCTCTGACTCCTTGTGTGTGTTTTGTGTGTGCACGTGTGTGGAGAGAGAGAGAGAAAGTTTTGAACAATGTATATGTGAATGTTTAAGAAACTGATTTTATCTGAGAGCGTAAAGCTTAGTAACAAAGATTGTTGCTAACCACCAAGACAGAAGGCTCTCCAGTAGAAATTACCAAAATATAAAAGACTAAGTAAAAAGATCCTAGTGGTCTGCTCTTGACTGCAGATAAAGTCTATGATTTTTACTATAGATTGACTTCTCAACCAGTAAAGAAGAGAGAATAAGACACATTCCACCTCTGTCCCACCTCTGTCACCTTCAGTTGCTTTCATGGGGCTGATGTCAGTTGCCCTGTTCTCTTGATGGTATCACGGGAGTTTTGGAGGAGAGGATGGAAAGAGAGAACTCCGTTCAACACTGTTAGAATCCATCTCTTTATGTATGTCACCATTTAATTGGTTAATTATCAAATGGCAAGGAAAAGTGGGAGAAAAAGAAGATAATTAGAAATCTAGAGACCCAGGTTCTTGCCTAGCTTGGTCATATGTTAGATGTGTGACCTTCTGCCTTTTATGGAAACATAGTATTTTTAAACTACTACTGGTGTTTATGAGGAAACTCTGGTGTGTAGTGGTTAAGAGTTAGCGCTGCTAACCAAAAGGTCAGCAGTTTGAATCTACCAGCTGCTCCTTGGAAACCTTACGGGGCAGTTTTACTCTGTCCTATAAGGTTGCTATGAGTCAGAATCGACTCAACAGCAATGGTTTTTGTTTGTTTGTTTTTTGGTATTTATGAGTATGTCCCTGGGAGGTGCAAAAAGTTTTTATTGGACTACTAACCTAAAGGGTGGTGGTTTGAATCCACCCAGTGGCACTCAGAAAGAAAGGCCTGAGAATTTGCCTCCATAAAGATTACAGCCAAGAAACCCTACAGGTTTACTGTCTAATACATGGGGTCTCCATGAGTCAAAATTGACTTGACGACAATAGGTTTGGCTTATTTTTGGTTTAGTTATTTATGAGATAATTATTTTTCTCTAATCTTAACAGTGTACAGATAAATAGATACACAGAGAGGTTGTGTGACCATGTGCCCTAGAACTCAGTTCTGTTTCCTCTACTAGGTGAGTTGGGATAGAGGGATAGGCTCTTATTTGCCACATTCACACAAGTGCCAATTTTTAGAAACATGTAGCAAAATGTAGCACAGCAAATTTGCAAGCCCTGGTTGCACAGCAGTTAAGAGCCACAGCTGTTAATCAAAAGGTCCGTAGTTTGAATCTACCAGCTGCTCCTTGGAAACCCTGTGTGACAGTTCTACTCTGTCCTGTGGAGTTGCTAGGAGTCGGAATGGACTCGACAGCAATGGGTTTAACGGTATTGATTCATTTCTTTTTTTTAAATTAGGTTCTCAGTTTCTACCTGCTCCATGATCTTGATTTCTAAAATCATCCTTTACTTTTTATACCTACTTTCACTTGGATCAAAAAAAACAAACCAACCCATTGCCGTCGAGTCGATTCTGACTCACAGTCATTCTATAAGACAGAGTAGAGCTTCCCCACGGGGTTTCCAAAGAGCAGCTGGTAGATTCGAATTGCCTTCAAACTGCTGACTTTTTGGTTAGCAGCTAAGTTTTTAACCACTGCACCACCAGGGCTCCAAAGAATCAGTTGTACACTGGAAATAATACTGCTTGCACTGAGTGTCTCACATAGTTATTATGTGAGATAAAAGTAAATCACACTTACAAAAAAACAAAAACCAAAACTTACAATTTTTTTTAATTGAAATATGTATGCAAGTAAAAATATTACTATTAATACTGAAAAAATATATCATAATTATCAAATTTCTTTAAATACCTACTTTAAGTTGATAAAATTGTTCTAAATATACACTCACATTAAAAAAAAAATGCTATCAAGCGGAGTTGACACATGGCAACCTCACGTATATCAGAGAAGAACTGTGTTTCACCGGATTTTCAATGGTTCATTTTTTGAAAGTAGATCTCCAGGCTTTTCTTCCAAGGTACTATCTCTGTTTGAACTTGAACCTCCAACCTTTTGGTTAAGCATCAAAGCACATTAACCATTTGTACTACCCTGGCAGGGACTACATTACTATGAATGAAATTGTTGAATTTTATATCTTTTTTTTTTTTTAATTCATGCTCAGTATATAGGAGTTTGATATCAAAACTTACAAGAATAAGGAAAATTGGTTTTACATGTTACTTAGAATTATTTATATTATTTGTCTGTTATGCCAAGAAAACTTGATATCAACATTTATCTAACAAACCATTCTCTATCTAGGATCTTCACATGTAAAAAAATTGGTTGATTCAGGCATAATTGCAATCTTATCTTCATTAAAATGGACAAAAAAATTGAGAAAGAGGCAGTATTTGAGAACCAAAAATCTGCATTCTAAGAAAAGCCCCTGTAAAAATATTAGCAGAAGCAAAAGAGATGGATACCTGAAATAAGATAAGTAAGAAATGAAAAGAAGTTTGTTTTTAAAGAAATCATCATGAAGTTTGTATACACATCAATGCTACTTAGAGATTCCTGGTCTACAATACAAGGCTCCTTTGCTTGGCGTTTTGAATCGGGGACCATTTTAGTAAAGAAAACTCCTGGTCTTTTCTGTTACGTCTTTTGTCTTGAATAAAGTAGGAGTTAGCTCAGTATGGATTAGCTGCTTGAAGATGGCAATACATTTAAACCCAACAGTCCTATTACTGAGAGTGCTTTTATCAGATAAGCAATTTCTTCCATAGTAAAAATGGACAAAGGAAAAATAAAAGTAAATAAATCATCACAGTGATTCAGAATGGCTTAGATTTTTCTCTCATTGTCTTACACATTTGAAGAGCTGATTCCAATATCATGAGGGGGTTCCATCTAGAAGGAAGACGAAAAGTGTAAGCTAATACTTAGTCACTGGTTGCAGAAGTTGGTGTTTCCTGAGCATTCTCAGGGAGGGGAGCTCAAGCCTACATATGTGTTATTTCTTGTTCTACTAGAATTATCCTTGGTTCTCATATTCTCCTTTTATCTTTTAATCAAAAAATGTGGGGACTATCCATTTTATGAAAACCCTGGTGGCGAAGTGGTGAAGATCTACAACTGCTAACCAAAAGGTCGGCAGCTTGAATCCACCAGGGACTCCTGGGAAACCCTATGGGGCAGTTCTACTCTGTCCTATAGGGTTCCTAGGAGTCAGAATTGACTGGATGGCAAATTAATTATCACTACTTAAATAATAATAGCTAATACTGTTTGAGCCTTAATGTAATAATGATATCATTTCATATTATTGGGTGTGTACCATGTACCAAACATTTTTCTATACATGTTGCACATATCTTCTCATTTATTCCAAATAATAATCCTGAGAACTAAGTACTCTTATTTTTCTTTTTGTACAAATGGAGACATCAGGACTTACAGAGGTTTATTAACTGGAGATAACACACAGCCAGAATTCAACTGAGGATGCCTATAGCCACAGACCATGCTACTGACCACAAGCTCCAACACTGCATTTATACCCACTCTTTCATTTTAGCGGTAAATTGATATTAACAAGAAGCTCAAATACAGGACAACTTTGAAATCTATAAAATCTTAATTCACAATTTCATTTAAATGAATGATAACTAAAAAGAAAGTAAGGATGGTATACCAAAAAAAGTACAAAAGATTACCTTTTCTGGAGAAAATTCTATAAAATGGGTATTTTCAAAAATGCCCCACTATAAGTAGGTGGTTTAGTATTTCCTTCAGTGAATTGGTGATTCCTAAGTGATTATCGCAGTTGATTAAAACATACTTAAAGTTGGATAAAGCTCTCAATACCTAGAACACTGATCATGACCACTGATTATGCTAAATTTACACAAGGCTGATCTGTATGGATGTACAGCTTGTGCACTGCACAAGGGCTCTTGACCTATGGAGCTAGCAAGGTTGAACTTTAGCCCTCTCTCTGGTCACTAAGTCTTGTGATTGAAGTATTACCTCCATCCTAACTAGGCGCCTTTTACTTACAGGAGTATTCGGTTGGCTATTAGTATCCTGAAGTCACAAAAGAATAAGGCTGGTTGTGTTGCAAATAACAGAGATGGTGGCAATGTTCAGGAAAGCTCTTCAATTGGCCCCTTGGTGACTCAGTCTCCAAACAGATTTTAGGAATATCAGGCAAAGAGGATGAATGTATATGGCCAGCACCAAAAATACTAGATAGTAAAGTTAGAGAGTAGAATCAAATTGAAACAAGAGCATTCATACAATTAGACTTTGAGACTAATTTGAGCAGAGCATTTCCTTGATGTTGTTGTTGTTAAATGCCATTGATTTGATTCCAGTTCAAAGTGACCCTACGTACAACAGAACAAAACCCTGCCCAGTCCTGCGCCATCCTCACAGTAGTTGCTATGTTTGAGCCCATTGTTGCAGCAACTGGTCAGTCCGTCCTGTTGAGGATCTTCCTCTTTTTCACTGACCCTCTATTTTATCAAGCATGATGTCCTTCTCCAGGGACTGGTCCTTCCAACCTATGTAACGATGGAAGCCATAAAGTTGTGTCACTGAAATAACTCTCAGAAACTAGGACCTGAGAGAAATTGAGCTTTGGCCATGTGTTGCCAACCACTTTTGTTTTTCCACTTTTATTCAAGAAATTGTTTCTCAATATCTGACACTTTCTACCACTACTCGAAAAGCTAGAGCTGTAAAAGAAAATATGGCTCATCATTTTTATATTTTTCTAATTATCATAGTATTAATTTAAGATCACACTATTAAAGTTTGCAGTGTACTTATGTATCAAACTATCTCTGCTTTCTCAAACTGTAGTCTAGGACAAAAAAACTGTACTAGGTAAGTAAACAAATACAGCAATTTTCTATACTTAAATCCACTCCCCATATTCGTATTTAAATAAATACAAACTTTGTCTACAAAGTGGGATGGAAATAGAAGCAGCCCATAATATAGGAAAACTACTTCTTTCATCTCGTCTGCATTTTTTGCCTTTAGCAAATTCATAAAAAAATTACATTGCAATATGTCAAAGATAAAGTAAATTAACCACCTTCAAATTCATCTTTTTAAATAGAAAATGTATGAATATTCATTAAATAAAATAATAATAATTCACGGAAATTTCACAAAGGAGCTTTCATTTGCAAATATGCACAAGACAAGTAATTATCTGTTTACTGATTTTTTTTAATGGTGATACAAAAAAATCCAAGGTATTTCAGCCCCCAAACATATATATTACTGAATAAGAGTAGTTACGTGAAGAAACAGAACCACTGATTTCTTAAGAAATAAAGTACATTACGTTTGAGCATCAGTGCTAGCAATATGGCTATGCATATAAATCTTCTTTTCTCTTGGTATAATACAAGCTTATTTTCTTTAATGAAATTGATACAACTTGGGTTCCCAAAGGGAAGGACATTTTCTTTCTTTGTTTTTTATGTTTTCTTTTTCCTGTAAAGAGAGAAACAACACAGTTTTGGATATATATTGGCATTAATTGTGGCTTATAGACCCAATTCCAGCTGTGGCCCAGCTGGATTTAAAGCAAGATGTGATTTTGTTAGATTCTAATTGGCATTTCCATATTGCTTCCATGTAAAGCTCAATACCAACATACCTGGTTCCCATGGATGGTTTCAGTTAAGTAAATAAGTAGATACAAGTAATTAGGTAGAGTCCAAGTCAAATATTTTATTTGTCTTTTTATAGCTAAAGAGTCGTATGATTTCATAAACTTCAAAGAGCAACCTTTTACACTGACCGCTGTATAAACTTCAGTAAAGCCTGGATTTCCTTGGCTCGAAGAATGAAACATGTGTGTAATCTGGGATAAAATTTCCTGTTAACTTTTTAACATCTTAAACATCTTGTATTTTAAAAAAGAAATTAATTTTCAGATATACAAAACTTCTAATATCCAGTAGGAGCTTAAATGTGTATTCTTATATGCTAAAACCATAAACAATAACTAATATTGATGGGGCGCTTACAATGGGCCAGGTCTTATTCTATATGATTCATATGTTATAACTCATTTATTCCTTATAGAAACCTCATAGGGTAGGTATTATTTTTTTAAGTGTAGTTCTTGTTCAGTGGAAGAGGAAACAGAGGAACAGATAAGTTAAATGCTTAGCCCAAAGTTACGCAAATAGCATATGGTAGAACTGGGCTTAGATCACAAGCCACATTAAGTATAGAGATGGAGCTTTTAATTACTCTATCCTGGCAGCCACTTGTAAGGAAAAAATAAGTCTTCCAACAAAGTTTTCAGAGTTAAATCTGAATTTTTTATGGGTTTTGATAATCATGGATAATTCTTAATAGTAAAGAAATCTTGTTCCAAAAGAGTAGACCCCGAAGACATGAAGGTACAGAAAACACCAATTATTGATTTATACAGCATCCAACATTCACTGAACAAATCTGACAAACAAGATCCCACTTAAGTTCTAATGGGGAAAGACAGAAAATAATCAATCAATCAACCAATGATAAATCTATGAACAAAATAAAAACCAGTTGCCGTTGGGTCATTCTAAGTCACGGCGACCCCATGGGTATCAGGGCAGAACTGTGCTCTGCAGGGTTTCCAATGACTGATTTTTCAGAAGTAGATCACCAGCTCTTTTTTCCATGCACCTCTGAATGGATTCAAACCTCCAACCTTTCTGCTGGCAGCAGATCACATTAGCTCTTTTGCATCACTCAAGGACTCCTGAAGAAAACAGAAGAGGGTAATGTAATAGGGAAGGAGCCCTGGTGGCACAATGGTTAAGCACTCAGCTGCTAAACTAAAGATTGGGAGTTTGAACCCGTCAGCCTCTCCAGGGAAGGAAAGACCTATAGATCTGCTCCTGTAAATATTTCAGCCAAGGAAACCCTGTGGGGCAGTATTATTCTGTCCTGTGGGGCCCCTATGATCAGAATCAACTGGACGACACATAACAACAGTTAAATAGAGAGCGCCCTTGTGGGTAGAATAGTGGTGAGTTGGCAATAGACTAGATAGGCAGAACCATTTGCGTTTGTACCACCTGGGTTTATTTCTGAGAAAGAGCAACGCAGCTGTCAGAATATCTACTGGAAGAATGATTCAAGAAAAGGGAAGAGCAAGAGCCAATAAATACCTTGAGAGGAGGTATATTTAATGCACTTGAGTAGCAGTTGGAAGCTGAGTGGGTCTGAAGCATACTGGGCAAACAGGTATATGATGGGGGGTAGGGGCGAAGTTGTATAAGAACGATGGACCAGATCACGTGGACCTTGTAGACTAAGGTTAAGAGAAGAGACAAGCTGGGAAGGGATGTGTTGAAAGTGCCCACTCTGCTTGCTGTGTTTAGAAGGGGAGTTGCTGAGACAACAGAGAAAGAAGAGTCATGCTGGGCGCTAGCACAGAGGGAGGGAAGAAGATGGATTCAAGACCCATTTGGCATATGGAATGCAGCCTCTATCTGTATGGCACTTGAGAGTATTCAAAACACTTTTACGTCCCTCACAGCCAGCAGTCGAGCTGTGAGGAGAAATGTCTCATTCAGTAGCAGTTCCTTTTTTTTTAAATGCCTGACAGAGCAGTAAATAGGTCTGATTCAGTTCAAACATTACCAAATATGAAAAACAAACATTAGCTGTATTCAGTACAAGGACTAGGTGGTTTCTGATTTACCCTGGGCTGGAAACGTAACAAACTGGATGCACTCTGTTCCTCAACGCTCTTCCTCTGGAATCAGAGTCCAGAAAGTGATACATATTCATTGATAGATCTTACTGCAGAGCACACAGGGTTTTTCCCTTTGTAGCCAGCGGGTCCACGGCTCTGTGACCTTCTGAGCATATGAGAGAGAGAGATCAAGACTCCTAAGCACGCCTCTAGGCAAAAATATGGATGGGAATGCGGAGCCTGCCCTTTCACAGAAGAAGGGAGGGGACAAAAATCAAAGTGTATTTTACCAGGACATGGACTTGTCCCTCCCTTCTAAGCTCAAGTTGAACTTGAAATATGTCTCTCCACAGTTTCCTAGTTTTTTGGTTTCTGACAATAATTACCTCCGGTTTAATAACTATTCTTTTCTATTACAAGCGAGGCCATATGCTAGATTTTAATGGTGGGAAAGATAATTATGATTATGATAAAGGTGGTATCCTCAAGGGGAGTTACATAGTCTTATCTGAGAGATAAGGGGAAAAAATTCTTTATCTCTACATCTATCTGTATATCAAGCAATACGGGTCATAAGAGAGGCGCGTAGAAATTGCCATTAATATGCAAAATGATAAAAACTCACCTGGATAATTCAATATTTACTGTTATGATTTTTAAGATCCCTGAAGGATCGATGGGATTGCAGGAGATAGTCTGGGGACTCAGATGATCTAGGTAATAAGAGCTTCAACTTTTTTTCCAGTTGTGCAACTCGTGTGCTTTGTGAAATTTTGATCAAAATAATAATGCGCCAAAGACATAGTCTCTTATCATATGAATGCCTACTTACAAATGTCTTACCATCCTGGCTTCCAACCTTCCGTGAATGGCACATTTAACAGCTCTCATGTAGATATGATGATGACGCCTCCTGTTCAGTTTTATGTACATAGCATCTGGAACTTTCCCTGATTCTCAAATGCCCCTTTCTTCCTTTGAATGTCACCCTGCCCGTAAATACACTTCCATTTCTTCAGATGTAGTCCAGCTCCTTCTTTTGTGTACTCATAAACCTCAGTTAAAGGATTATTTAAATTTGTCTCGTAATAGAATTCCCTTACTAGATTGCAAGCAATGGGCCCCTATATCCACAAGACAGATCATCACACCGTTCACAAATTCTTTCTTGATAGATGTCTGCTAAATCAGATAACGTGAATGTGGTGCTTACCTCAGGGTCTGCCATGGAGGAAATTCTCAATAAGTGTTACTTGTTATTACTGAACTAATTAGTGGTTGGATAGAGAAATCTGCTGTAGACAAAATGCCTTCCATTTATATTTAATAAATGGAGAGTCCAGCAACAAACTGAAGTACAACAAAGGAGAGATACATACATTCTTCTTTAAGATCGCCAGGTAGGGATTTGTGATTGCAGAAGAGCCAGAAAAGGGAAAAAAATGATTCAGGAGAGAGTTGACCAAGAGAGGGAGGCTGGAAGAGTAGATGTAGAGCACTAGGCACTGCCTGCCATAATAGTATTTGCCTGGGTCTTAAAAGCTTGCAGGACCATCCAATGTACAACAATTGGTTTCCATTCACCTGGATCAACAGAGCAAGAAGGAGAGGCAGGAACAGGAAGAGGAAATGGAATCTGTGGCTAATCACCTCCATGAACATCTGCCCCCCATTTGCCATGAGTCCCGAAACTGGATAGTGCCCTTCTACCACTACTGAGCGTACTGGTCAAAGATTCTATAGAAGAATTCTGATCAGTTCTGAGTTTGTAGTAAACTAACTTACCGAACTCTCTCTTAATGTTCATTTAAGTAGTACATTGTTGATAAATAACTGAACAGGCCCTAAAAAGTAGGTCTATGGCACCAAAATAAACCAAAAAACCAAACCCATCGCGGTAGTCAATTCCAACTCATAGTAACTGGGTAGTAGCTGCCAATATACAAAACTCCTAATGGAGCCAATGCTGACTTTGAAGCAATGATGTGGTAAGCAGAATAAGGTTTCCCTCTTCCTAAAGATGTCCACATCCTAATCTGTTTTAAGTCACCGAGTTTGTAGTATTTTCTTACAGCAGCCGCGGGAAGGTAATATAAATGAATAGGAGGGAATCACAACAGCACAGTTAAGATAAGACTCTAGAATTCAAGCAGGAGTGTGGGGAGTTAAGGACACTGTCTTTACATATCCATTCTCATGGGCTGTGATTGATGGAGGGCAGTATCCTGAGTGGAATGGCCTCATAAATTTCTGTGTAAAGGGAAGCAAGAGGATCTACATAAAGAGAGCATCAACCTTTGCCTCTGCCGTGCAATTCTCGTGATTCAGGAATTCATGTTCAGAATAATCTGGTTAAAATGCTCACAAGTAGTCTTTTAGCATATGTAATGCCTGTACCTATTTACGAACATCTTACCAAAGGGGCGTGAGTGCATGTGAGGGTGTCACAACAAACATTTCTTTCTGCATTTCCCTCTGCTTTAATTTGGACCTGCAGGTTTCACTCCAGGATAGGGAACCACTGTGTTCCGCACTCTAGCAATACTGTTGGCAAGTTCTGATTTGCATAACCTGGATTCCATAACCCTATTACTATGTGACCATATGCTACCAAGTTATGACTTAACATGCTTTTAGGGATGGATGATTAGGGTGTTTGTCTCATTGTCCACATAGGTTTGATAACAACACTGTTTAGTAAACAATAGCTGTATACCCCAGCCCATACAGAACTCCTGTATTAGGTTCAGGAATAAGACAAGGTCCCTATTCTTATGGATCTCAGAACCTACTGGGGAAAATAGACAAGTATCTAGCAATATTCAAGTGTTAAGACAGGGTGTTGCAAGAGCATATAATCCAAACGTGAGAGCTCAGGGAAGACTTAAATTAGATATACTCGTGTAATAATTGAAGAGGAGAAGGGTAAGTTTGTAAAGAATATACAAGCACAGTTTAAAAAAAAAAAAATCAGTCTTCCTATTCCTTTGCCTTTCAAGAGATTTATTATAACAGTCGATTGTTCAAAAAACACAAGGCACACTTAAGGATACATTTTCAATAAAACTGTTGGGAAGTTGGCTCTATGGCACCCATTGATGTTAACAGAAGTCCTGTTGTTATATCAATGTGTGTGTTGCTTTGAAAACCTACATTGACACAGTAAATGCTGATTTTTAGATGGTAAGAGGGTAATTGCTAATTACACTGATGTGGAGTAAACAATTTTAGGTAGAAACTATGTTTTCTATTGTTCCCCTTCCATTTAGTTGACCAAGAATTAATACCAACAGAAAACCATGTGTGAACTTGGCACACTGAATGAATTCACACCTTCAAATTTGTAAACCCACCATATATTTCCTTTTGAAAGCTTTCATAACCTCAAAAGAACTATAAAACAGCAAAATCCCTCAAATCTCTACACAGTTCATAAATGAATGTGTGCCTTCCAGCAATATTTAGGTTTTGCCAGGAAGGTAAATACGATAGACTTTGGAGCCATCCCACACTTTAATTCAAATTCAAATAAATTCTATGCCTGGACTTCTGTGTAAATAGAACTTTTTCAAGGAGGAATCAAAAATAGAAGTAATTTGAAAAGAAACCTGAATTATGCCTTTAAATAAACCCTGGAGGTAAAACTAAATTAAACACCAGGATCTTATATTTTTACCAGAGCTCTGGATCCTAGGCAGATTTTTAGAAGTAAGTCACATAACGTGTTGTTGTGACTATTGTTGATAATGGTGGTTTATTTGAAACCAATTTACCAGTTTGGTTTATCTTTTCTCTAAATTTACTGTTTGCTGAGATTGGCTACACCTACCACATATTTTCCTGTCATTTAGCTGCAGCTTTTCCAAACCAACCCAAATGACTGTGTTAACTTTAAAGAAAATAATTTAGGGGAAGAAATATAAATTGCTGTTTCTCAATTTTGCGTTTATTCTGAGATCTTTGAACATAAAGAATCTGCTTAAAAAAAAAAAAACCCTCAAAATCAACTCTTAAAAGAAAGAGCATTATGAATATATTTAGTAAATGAAAACCACTTTAAGCAAACTGGAAATCAGGGAATAGGAGGATCACATACATGTGGAGAAATATTACATATATGAGACATTTGAATATACCAGTTTTTAATTAGCTAGAGTGTTTAAAAGAATTAAGTGTTTTTGGTAACCTCAGTTGCCATTCTCTTAACTTTGAGATAACTCAAAGGAAACATTCAAAGCAAGATGGCAGAATACATTTAAAAAATTGGATCAAAGAGCACTGAAAAAATATATAAAGCATAAAATTTGCACAGATGACTGAAATATTGAGATACGTTTTTATCATATTGTTACCGGGAGTCTCAGGTTCTTGCTCGGTGCAGCTACAGAGACACAAAATGGGTGAAAGCCAAAGGAGAAGCTTTGTTTGGTTAAAAAAAAATAATAATAAGCCCACAGGAAATTCCATTACCAAGATGGCTCCCTGAACAATGGCTGAAACGGCTTTTATTAGGGGCAAGAATCGAGTAAGGGTCCTGGAGGGAAGAAGCAAGGTTGTTGATTGTTGTTGTTAGTGCCATTGAGTCAGTTCCAACTCACAGCGACCCTATCTATGCACTACAGAATGAAACACTGCCTGGTCCTGCACCATCCCCAAAATTGTTGCCACGATTGAGCCCACTGTTGCAGCCACTGTATCAATCCATCTCCTTGGGGTCTTCCTGTTTTTCACTGGCCCTGTACTTTACAAAGCATCATGTGCTTCTCCAGGGACTGATGCCTCCTGATAACGTGTCCCAAGTATGTGAGAAGTCTCACCATCCTTGCTTCTAAGGAACAATCTGGTTGTACTTCTTCCAAGACAGATTTGTTCATTCTTTTGGCAGTTCATGTTATATTCAATATTCTTTGCCAACACCACAATTCAAAGGCGTCAGTTCTTCAGTCTACCTTATTAATTGTCCAGCTTTAACATGCATATGAAGCGAGTGAAAACACCATGGCTTGGATCAGGCGTACCTTAGTCCTTAAGTGACATCTTTGCTTTTTAACACTTTAAAGATATCTCTTGCAGCCTATTTGCCCGATGCGACCTGTCTTTTGATTTCTCGACTGCTGTTTCCATGAGTGTTGATTGTGGATCCAGGTGAAATGAAATCCTCGACAACCTCAATCTTTTCTCTGTTTATCATGATGTTGCTTACTGCTCCAGCTGTGATAATTTTTGTTTTCCTTATGTTGAGGTGTAATCCATACTGAAGGCTGTGAACTTTGATCTTCATCAGTAAGTCCTTCAAGTGCTCTTCACTTTCAGCAAGCAAGGTTGTGTCTTCTGCATAATGCAGGTTCTTAATGAGTCTTCCTCCAATCCTGATGTCCCATTTTTCTTTATATAGTCCAGCTTCTCAGATTATTTGCTCAGTATAGAGATTGAATTTTTTTTTTTTTTTTTAAATAGAGATTGAATAGTTATGGTGAAAGGGTACAACTCTGACACACAGCTTTCCTGACTTTAAACCAATCAGTATCCCCTTGTTCTGTCTGGACAACTGCCTCTTGATCTATGTACAGATTCTTCATGACCACAATTAAGTGTTCTGGAATTCCCATTCTCCACAATGTTATTCATAATTTGTTATGATCCACACAGTCGAATGCCTTTGCATAGTCAGAGGTAAACATCCTTCTAGTATTCTCTGCTTTTGGCCAGGATCCATCTGACATCAGCAATGATATCCCTGGTTCCACGTTCTCTTCTGAAACCGACCTGAATTTCTGGCAGTTCCTTATCGATATACTGCTACAGCAACTTTTGAATGATCTTCAGCAAAATTTTGCTTGCATGTGATATTAATGCTATCGTTTGATAATTTCCACATTCAGCTGAATCACCTTTCTTGGGAATAGGCAAAAAAAATGGATCTCTTCCAATCGGTTGGCCAAATTTCTTGGCATAGATGAGTAAGCACTTCCAGTGCTACATCCATTTGTTGAGACATCTCAATTGGTATTCTGTCAATTCCTGGAGTCTTGTTTTTCGCCAATACCTTCAGTACGGCTTGGACTTCTTTTTTCAGTATGATCAATTATTGATCATATGTTACCTCCTGAAATGGCTGAACATTGACCAATTCTTTTTGGCATAGTTATTCTGTGTACTCCTTCCACCTCCTTTTGACGCTTCCTGTGTCATTTAATATTTTCCCTGTAGAATCCTTCAATATTGCAACTCATTGCTTGAATTTTTCTCTTCAATTCTTTCAGCTTCAGAAACGCTCAGCATGTTCTTCGCTTTTGGTTGTCTATCTCCGGGTCTTTGCACATGTCATCAGAACACTTTGTCTTCTTGAGCCACCCTCTGAAATCTTCTGTTCAGTTCTTTTACTTCATTATTTCTTCCTTTATCTTTAGTTACTCGATGTTGAAAGCAAGTGTCAGAGTCTCTTCTGACATCCATTTAGGTCTTTTCTTTCTCTCCTGTCTTTTTAATGACCTCTTGCTTTCTTCAAGTATGATGTCCTTGATGTCATTCCACAACTCCTCTGGTCTTTGGTCATTAATGTTCAACATGTCAAATCAATTCTTCCTAAATTCAGGTGGGATATACTCAAGGTCATACTTTGGCTCTCGTGGACTTGTTCTAATTTTCTTCAGTTTCAGGCCATTTATTGGTCTGTCCCAAAAAGGCATCCTGGGATGGTTCTGTTGTGGGTGCATTGTCAGTCCAAAAGGAGAGTCTCTCAAACCAGATCTTAGCCTTGGACCCTTCACTTCTGAAAGTCTTCCCCCAATCTTGGGCCACTAAAGTTTGGTCTGTCTGGCAGGAGAAAAGTTCTGGGGTCACTCACTGGATGGGGTTGATGATTCTGCACTTGTCAGGTGGGCCAGATTTGGTTTTAACTGCTTTGGTCTGTGCCTCTAGCCTCTTGTTTTTCTTATCTTGGGCAGGAAGTTGGCCAATTGCCTAAAAAACATCTGAACAAACCATTTAGAAGGGGAAGTGGCTCATGCTACTCTACTTACAAATTGGGGGTTGGTAATGTTGCCTGTAGGCTGTCAGTGTCAATATAAAGTGTATTCTTAAGGTACAAACATTACTTCTTTTTCATAGAATAACTACACTTTTCTTAAAAGCACAGTGAAACTTAAAAAAAAAAAAAAAAAGCGACTGTGAATCAGAAAAAAACAGAATCCATCATCTGATCTTGGGTAAGTTAGTTATCTTGACTGGATTAGATTTACTTTCTTTTTTCATAAAACAATAAGAGAGAAGAGTTATATAGTATTTATATCCTTGTCCTTTTCTTTCTGTTCAATTCATGCTGTCTCAATACACGCCTGTCTCCTGTCTATCATTGCAAAGACCTACTCATTCCCCCGCTACTAGATTTACTGCCATTTACTCCATTTCCTCACTGACACAAGAGTGAATTTTGATCAAATTGTGTTATACTACCCACAGTAACAGAGCTGTAGGTTGTGGAAACAGTTAATGTGCTCAGCTCCTAACTGAAAGGTTGAAGGTTTGAGTCTACCCAGAGGGGTCTTGGAAGAAGGCCTGGCTGTCTACTTCTAAAAGATCAGACTTTGAAAACCCTATGGAGCACAGTTCTACTCCTACATGGGGCAGCCAGGAGTCACAGTTGACTCAGTGGCAACTGGTTTTCCATATTAAAATGCTAGAGTTGTTCTGCACTGGGCTCAGGACACGTCTTAATTCCTTAGCTAAAAGTGCATCCCGGCCACATCTTTCTTCTTCAGCTTTGTTTCTGGTCCCTTTCCCCTCTGCTCCTCCTGACTCGGCTTCCCTGTTTCCCGTGGTTAAATTTTGCCCATCTATTCAGTCTCAGCCTAAACATCATTTGCTTGATGGTGGAAGACCCTGCCCCCGCCCTGACTCCAGACTAAATTTGGTCTTCTCCTAATGTTTTTTTTTTAAATACCCTCTACCTCCCTTAACATCCCGTTGTCCTAATTATATTGCAATAACTTGCTTAGTATCTGTCTTTCCTATAAGTTTTGTTAGACCAGTGTCTGTCTGTATCATTCACTGTCACTCCAGTGCTTAGCACAGTGCTTGACACCCAGGAAGCATTCAATCTTTATTGCTTGAACTTGTGAACAAGTGAATAGATAAATTATATTACTTCTATTCCCTGGAGAAGGGCATCATGCTTGGTGAAGTAGAGGGTCAGCGAAAAAGAGGAAGACCCTCAATGAGACGGATAGAAACAGCGGCTACAAAATGGGCTCACACATAACAACGATCATGAAGATGGCATAGGACAGGAAATGTTTCATTCTATTGTACGTATGGTTGCTATGAGTCAGAAGCAACTCGAAGCCACCTAACAATATTCAGGCATAAGCAGTGTGGGATGATTCATATTAGTTTCTTGTAGCTAAAAAGCAAACTCTACACCTTCCTCACCTTATAGACCTAGGAATAACAGTGAGATTACAATGGCTCGTTTAATTTGCTTTCCCCAACAAGACTTCTCATGGCTTAAAGAATCTGGTTAAAAAAAAAAAAAGTATAATCCGAACATTGCAGCAAACCCCATGAACTCAGTGCATGTTACAGCAAAAGTTTTGGACATAATGGTTTACTAATCTGATGAAAAAACAAGAAAAAATGGATAGCAGATAAAAGATCTACTTAGATTTCTTAACGATATCACCAAGTTTAAATTTATTTTAAAACAATTTTAATAATTATTTAATGGAACTGATACAATTGACTAATTAAATCCTCCAATTTATCTATCAAAAATGATTAATTTAAATGAAATATTGATTTTTTTTTTCTTTTCTTCAAGAGCCAGTCTTTGTTAAAGTTAAAGGATTTTCTATGCGTTCCAGAATTTGAACTACAAAGATAAAAAGTCAAGCTTGGAGGACTGAGTTGGGGTGTGTGCGTGTGTGCATGTGTGTGTGCAATTCTTTTTTGTTTAATTTTTTTTTTTTTCATTGTGCGTTAGGTGAAAGTTTACAGAGCAAATTAGTTTCCCATTCCACAGTTTGTATATAAAGTGTTCCATGGTATTGGTTGCATTCCCCACAATGTATCAGCATTCTCCACATTTTGGCCCTAGGTTCCCTGTCTCCTTTCGTCCTGATTTCCTACCCTTCCTGCCTTCTCATTTTTGCTTTTGGGCAGATGTCCTTTTGATCTCATATAATTGACTGTTTTAAGGAGCACATTCCCCTTGGGTGTTATTGTTTATTTTATGGGCCTGTCTATGGTTTGGCTAAAAGGTGGTCTCTGGGATGGCTTCAGTTCCAGTAAAGAAGGGTGTCTTATGGCTATAGTTTCAGGGGTTCCTCCAGTCTCTGCCAAACCAGTCTGGTCTTTTTTGTGAATTTGATTTTTTGTTCTACAATTTTTCTTCCTCTCTCTCCGTGACTCTGTGTTGTGATCCCAGGCAAAGAAGTCAGTTGTGACAGCCAGGCACCATGTAGTTCTTCTGGTCTTGATGTTGTATAGTCTGTGGTTCATGTGGTCCATTGGTCCTTTGGATGAACTGCCCCTTTGAGACCTTGGTTTTCTTCACTCCCCTTTACTCTGGACAGATAAGAGACTGATAGTTGTATCTTAGATGGCTGCTCTCAAGCTTTTAAGATCCTAGGCACTATTCACCAAAGCAGGATGCAGAATTTTGTCTTTATGAACTATGTTGTACCAATTGACGTAGATGTCCCCCAAGTCTATGGTCCTTTGCCATTGAGTGAAGGAACTTCATCCTGTGAGGCGTTCGGCTGCCTAAGAAGTTGTCCTGACTGTGGCCCTTGTGTTCTCTGCTGTCCGTATTAATATATAAGCAGCACCTACAATTCTCTATACAGAAATATCCACCACCAAACTTATATCTTCAGCTAGATGTGTTCTCTTACACCCTCCCCCACCTCTTGCCACACCTATCTACCTGTGTATCCATTTGTAAATTGTTGCTTATTAATACAACTGTTGCAGGATTGTCTATGCTATAGTAATTACCATTGTTGCCCTTTTAAAAAAACGATCTGTTTAAAATTGTTTAATTGCAGACTGTTGACAATTGCTGAATTTGGATGATGGGGCTTCATTAAACAATTCTCTTTACTTTGCTTATGTTTATTTTCATAAAAAAAAGATAAAGAATATATGACCAATCCTTTAAGATAAACCAAAAATAGGGGAAATTCAGAAAAAAAAAATTTTTGGCGTATTTATATTTGTCCAAAAACTTGTATGTCTTCATGGACACCTACAATTTTGCAAGGGCTTATTAATATTCCCATATTAATATTAATAACATTAATATTAATAATATTAATATTACCATAAGGAGAGATTAGATTAGAATGTATTTGTGATGTTTTCAGCACTTCGATAATGGGAAGAGAATCTGTGAAAATGCCATCAGTTTGAAGATCCATTAACTCTACTCCATGACTCTAGAAATGTTTGTGTAGTTTTTAACGTTTCCAACTCACCGCCAGCATGTGACTTACATACCAGTGGTAAGAGTCTGACACCTAAAACATAAGCACTTTAGCTTTCAGTAATGCATTCCTTTCATTTACTTTTACATAAGAAAATAAATGTCAACAGCAAGAGATTATAGATACGATCAGTTGAAATCTATGGCATATTTCGTATGGCTGCCTAAAAGATAACCCAGGGAAAATGCCTGCAGTAACTTTAGTCGTAACTACGCTGTATGAAAGCAAACATGTTCTCATCCGTAATACGTATGAGAGTGTTTGTGTAAGATATGCACAGTCCAAGGAACATCTCTGACCAGTAATTTAATTTCCCATAATAGCAGCTCGCTGGAGGCATATATCAAGAAAAATATGCTTCCTGTTTTTTTTTTGGATCAATTTAGATATGGTGAAACAAGGTCGCACACATATTACTGTAGGGAAGGAATTCAGCCTCCATTAACCATTCAGCACAGTGGAATGGTTATTACGCTGCAATGTTTAGTTGGTGAAGAAACATTTACCAAGGACCCCTTATTTGCAGTGCACAATCCCAGATGCTGCTTTGGGTAACAACATAAATTAAAGTCACAGCCATTGCCCTCTAGCACCTTTTAATCTATTTAGGAGATATCATACATACACTAAATTAATAGCCTTCATAAAACAAAATAAACTTAAGTAGAAGTACGGTAACTTTCTGTACTAAAATCGTGCATCTACCTTAATATAGCATCCTGTACCTATGCAACAAAAATTGGTTTTAGAGTCAAGAATAATTAACTAGAAAGATGCTTTTTTCTCATGTTTTCATTTTATGAAAGTAAAGCTTTAGCTTCACAGATATGTAACAGTAAAGATGAGATGGGAACTGGAAATCTGAGATAATAGAGGTGGGATATTGGAAAAAAGGTATGTGAAAACTTAAGATGTACTGGTGAACAAAGTGTGGAAGAGAAATAAAATTACTTGGATTTTATTATAAGTATATTAAGACAGCTCATCTATAGACAAGATCTTATATTACATGTTCTCTAGTTGTTTTTCTTTATGAATTATCTCTGTTGTTTTCCTTTATGAATTATCTTCATAACACATTACAAACACAAAAATGCCCATCAAATTTTAGAATGAAGTTAAATCCTCATTGCATCTAGAACATCTTGCCCTTTTTAAAAAAAAAAAAAAAAGACTGTCGAGTCAATTCCAACTCACAGTAACCCTAAAGCACAGGGTAGAACTACCCCATAGAGTTTCCAAGAAGCACTTTGCAGATTCAAACTGTCAATGTTTTGGTTAGCAGCCATAGCTCTTAACCGCTACGCCATGAGGGTTTCCTCTTACCCTATGGATAATTAAAATATATATAACTTAAAAGAACTACAAAATGTTGTAAAATTTAAGATAATACATCGATTTTTCTATTCTGTATATGATTTATCTGCCACTTGTCAGTTGTCAATTTGTTGTACTGTGGTGCCTTGCTTATTACTGTATGCTGGAAGCAATGCCACTGATAATTCAAACGCTAGGCAAGATCACCCATGGTGGACAGGTTTCAGCAGAGTTTCTTGACTAAGAAATACTACGAAGAAAGGACTGGGGATCTACAACAAAAAATTAGCCAATGAAAACTGTATGGATCACAACAAAATATAGTCTGATACAGTGATAGAAGATGAGTCTTATAGATTGGAAGGCACTAAATGACAGTCACAACAATGGACTCAAACATACCACCATGAAAATGTCACAGGACCAAGCAATGTTTCATTCTGTTATACATGGGGTCACCATGAGTCAGAGCTGGCTCTAACACAACTGACAACAGCACTTGTTGTATGTTGCTGAGCCCAGCACAGAAAACCGAGTTAACCCTCAGAGCACACCATCTACCTCTATACCTCTATACGGTTTGCTGAGATAAATGACTCAGTCATTAGCACCTAGTTTCTCATACATACTATACCCCTGATTGACAAAAAGCTCAATACAAAGATGGAGTATTTCATTTTGCTACTTATGATGCCTAATAAGTAGCTAGTTAAGGGAATTATACAACAATAAGCATACCAATAAACTGCCAACCTGCTCTGCGAAATACATCAAACTTTTGCTAGGAAATATTCATGCTTTCTGTGATAAATAGACAGATATTTACTCAGTGGAAGAGAAAAACAAAGGACTTAATTGTGCAGATTTAAATACTAAAATATTAAATAGTATTCCCTTCATATTATTGGGGTAAAAAAACTGAATTTATGAAAAGTAAATTCAACATACTACGATTTGAAGTACTTAAAAATACCATGGAAACCCTAGTGGTGTAGTGTGGTAAAGTGCTATGGCTGTTAACCAAAAGGTGGGCAGTTTGAATCCACCAGGCACTCCTTGGAAACTCTATGGGGCAGTTCTATTCTGTCCTATAGAGTTGCTATGAGTTGAAATTGACTCAACAGAAATATTATTTTTTTTTTAAATACCAGGTTTGACTATAAGCTGAAGATCCAAGTGAGCAGGAGGGCATAGTTACTGGAGAAACTTTATCCTTCTGTTTATATTTATTGAAAATGATTTTTTAAAATCAGATGGGACATCTGAAAAAATTTCAGGCACTAATTTTCAAAGACCATGAAGCCCCCAGGTGACTTTTTCATTTCCTTAACAGATAGTTTAGTTTTAAACTACATATTTTCCCTTGGCAGAGTGAGAGATGAAAAGCCTGCTATAAAACTGATTTGGCATCTACATAAAAGAAAGCTTTGTAACAAGTAGTACTAACCGAGAAGCTCTCTTCACCAAACATATGTTCAAAAATTAAAAGTCATTCAGATCTGGGTAGGATTCCATACCCCAATATATCCCAACAAAATCATATTTATGCTCTTAATTATTATATTTTAGGAAAAAACGAAGCTATCAACTCTTACCTACGCTATGTTTTGCAAGATTTTATGCTCAAGTTTTGTGTTGGGCATATCTTTAGTAAACAATGTAGACATTCTTCTATATTTTTGTAATGAATTTTGACTATTCCTCAAATAAATGTCAGGGACATGCCCTCACAATCATTATACGAATGGAGATGAGGTAGAAAGTACAGTCACCTGCTCTTAGTCTTATGTTTTATGTAAACCAAAAAACCAAACCTATTGCTGTCAAGTCGATTTTGACTCATAGTGACCCTATAGGACAGAGTAGAACTGCCCCACAAGGTTTCCAAGGCTGTAATCTTTACAGAAGCGGACAGCCACATCTTTCTTCCTCAGACTAGCTGGTGGGTTCCAACCACTTGACGTTTCAGTTAGCAGCCAAGTACTTAACCACTGCACCAGCAGGGCCCCTGTGTTTTATCTACATGATCTTGAACATCTTAATTGGTTAAGATTTACTTTGCATAATTACTGTTGTATAAATGTAACCCAGAACAAAGCATCATCCTACAATATATGCAGATACCAAAAACCCATTGCCATTGAGATGATTCTGACTCAGAGTAATCTTATAGGACACAGTAGAACTGCCCCATAGGGTCTCCAAGGAGTGGCTGGTGGATTTGAACTGCTGACATTTTGGTTAGCAGTTGATCTATTAACCATTATGCCACCAGGGCTCCATAAATGCAGAGTGTCTGCATATCTAACTCTTTAGATAAATGGTGTAAGACATGCTTCAAAATTTCAAATATTTTGAGGGAAAAATGTGATGCTTTGCTTTTAAGAAATACAATTAGAATTTTCTATCTAATCAAATTTATTCTTAAAAACATAGGTGGAAAACATATAATACCATTTTTTATTTCATCTCTTCTAGTGTATTTGGGCCAAGAGTGTCTGACCTGTACAATTAAACTGTTCCAAATGCCTGCTAAGACGTTTTGATTAAACAATGGTTGTTTAAGGATAGATACAAAATGAGCCATATATTAGTTTCCTGGGGCTGCCGTAATGAAGTACTACAAAGGGGGTGTCTTTAAACAAGAGAAATTCACTGTCTCACAGTTCTGAAGGCTAGTAGTCAGAATTTAGAAGGCTCTAGGGGAATTTTCTGGTGGTCCCAGGTATTCCTTGGTTTGTAACTATAGCATAACTCTGTGGTCACATGGCTAACTTTCCTCTATATCTCTGTGTCTCTTCTTCCTTTTATAAGGACACCATTTAGATTGGATTAGGGCCCACCTTACCCTAGTATGGCTTCCTGTTAACTGATGACATCTTCAAAGTCCCTTTTTCAAAACAAGGTTATGTTCACAAGTATAGGAGGAACAGGAGGTTATCTTTTTGTGGGAAACACGATTAAATCCATAACAAACTTAAACTAATCCACAAAATTGTAACTTTATGGACTTGGCTCGCAAGTGTTTGCTTCATTGAGTGCTGTTTAAATAAGAGCATCATACACTGTGAGCAATAACAAGATTTAACAAGGAAGAAACGTGTTAATGACAAAGGTTTCAATCCAGTGTCCAGAGACCAAAAACCACGCTTAGCTCAAATAGTCAGTTAGTGACAAGGTTGTAACCATCAGGCTAGTCAAAATCTGTCCTGTGCACGCAATAACAAAGCCTGAAGTGTTTTATTCCAGTTGCTCGTTGCGAATTTTACTATATGGGATTAAAAAAAAAAAAATTCTCCAGTGTCTAATGATTTTTTTGTAATTAATAGTATCTGTTGTACATTTTGGAAACCCTGGTGGCACAGGGGTTAAGTGCTACAGCTGCTAACCAAAAGGTCAACAGTTCGAATCCACTAGGCCCTCCTTGGAAACTCTGTGGGGCAGTTCTACTCTGTCCTATAGGGTTGCTGTGAGTTGGACTTGATGCAACAGCTTTTTTTTTTTTTTTTTTTTGGTTTGGTTGTATATTTTTACACTAACATTTATTACAACACAAGTAATATGCCAAAAATTTAATGTATTTCCTATTGATTCAAAAAGGTTCAGGTTTTGTGAAAAGCTGTAATAGTAAAACCAATCTTCTGACAACCACAGAAGAGTAGGTTTGGAAAAGTGCCTTACGTAATTACCCATTCTAACATCCTACTCATTGCAGGCATCGGTTTTGTGATACCTTGGTAGAGGGTCATACTGACCCTGCCTGGATTATCCCATCGAACTTACTGTCCATAAACAACAAATCTATTCTTGGTGCTCTCTCAGAGTTAGAGAGTATCTTCTTTCATTGAGTTAAGGTCTGTCACCCTGTAGCTTCTGCTGTTCTGAACTGATTTAATACGCCTTCCACATCACAGCTCTTCACACGTTTGGAGACAGCCAGATAGTCCCCATTTGATCAGTCGGGCCTTCCCAGTGCATTTAGTCAGTTCTAATGGAAATTGATCATGTGCATTCCGACTAATGCTGTAAACTGCAAATGCCAGGGCCTGATTTGAAATGGAATGTGAGTCTAACGTTATTCATTGACTGGGGGACATTATAAATGCCATTGGATTGGTAGACTGGTCAGATAAAATCACGATTCTTAATCGTAATTTCCTCTGGAAGTCCAGTTTGACACTCGCATAGTGATTGAAGGAGGAAAGAAGACAAAAATCTCAAATGGAGATTTGGAAACAGTTACTGTGTCTCAGAAAGTCAGCTAAAGCTAAATTCTGTCAATACGTCTTGAGGCTTTCTTGCGATTGTTTGTTTTCTCTTCTATCAAATTTTTCTACATTCTTTTCTTATTACTTACATTTCTCTCATATTTCTATGCTACCATAATTCCATTCCCTCTTTTGTATTGGATGTAAACACAAAACCAAAAAAAAAAAAAAAAAAAGCCACCCCTCTTATGACACAGAGGAAACCTTTGTGGTTAGTGGTTAAGAGCTACGGTTGCTAACCAAAAATTCGGCAGTTCAAATTCACCAGGCGTTCCTTGGAAACCCTGTGGGGCAGCTCTACTCTGTTTTATAGGGTAGCTATGAGTCGGAATCGACTTGACGGCAATGGGTTTGCTTGTTTTTTTATTATAAAAAAGGAATTTAACACTTTTCTGTACATTTTGAATTTATGTTTCCATATTTCTAGGTACAGTGAATCCTAAAGCCAACATCACAGATCTTAAAGACTTAGACATGAGAGAGTTATAACATGGTTTTTCTTATAATTGCAATACAATGATTGGAATCTCAATATTTCTTGAGCAATGCTATATCAAGTTGATTTGGGAGGAACTGTGTTTTTAGAACAAACAATTCTCATAGAAGTATGCGAATATGTATAGAGGCATTTACAAGATAATTCATATATATATATATATATTGTATATTTATCATAGAATATACTAGATATCAGGAAACCCTGGTGGTGAAGTAGTTAAGAGCTATGGCTGCTAACCAAGAGGCAAGTAGTTCAAATCCACCAGGTGCTCCTTGGAAATCCTATGGGTCAGTTCTACTCTGTCCTATAGGGTGACTATGAGTCGGAATCGACTCGAAGGCAACGGGTTTGTTTCTTTTTTTTTCAATACGATATATCATGCTATGTACTCTGGTGCTATATACAGGCAGTTTCCCACTTAGGAACTTCAGACTTACAGACAACTCCTCCTTGCCCTTTAATGTTATGCAAGTCTGCCCTCCCTTTGAAACAACTGAAATAACCCCCTACTCTCAACAAATTCTTCATCACAGTCTCCTTCACTTGCTGCATCTGCAGCTTTTAAATCATTGAAAAGGCTTCCAGCCTTTTCTTGCACTAATGCAAAGCCAAATAAGAACCATATGCACCTACTCCAACATACCTACAAATTTGACTTAAAGACTTACACAGTTAGGAATGGATCTCGTCTGTAACCTGGGGACTGCCCGTATAGCACGATATGTAGAGCAGGGGTGGATTACCCAATCAGTAAGGTATGCACGGACTTACCTCTGCTTACTTACTAATCTGTACTGCACAATTCCAAAATTGCTTTGCACTACATCAGAGACATGGCGAAGCCCACGTGAAAGAGGGCACTACAGATTAGTAAGTAAACACAACGAAGCTCAGGTATATCTTGCTTAACGTAAGATTACGTGTACCTTGCTTACTGGTTAATCTGCTCCTGTGTATATAGCATAATATCATTTGTTGAATTATATATATATATACATATATATACATATAATTTTGGGGATTTTGTTTCTCCATTTTCAAAGTGGTTTTCACCTGTATTATCATATTGCTGGTTATGACCATACAATAGTATACTAACTAATTGTAAAGTGAAAAATCAATTGCCAGATGCATTACCTGGCCCACATTATTGACTTATTGCAGATGTTTTCATTTCACTAGACTTAACTGACCAATTACTTGACTGCTGCATACTACTGAATTTATGTTTCCATTTTAGATGGATTTCTTAGACGTCAGCTTAACTGAATAGGACTCTTTACTATTTGCAGTTATTAGTAGCCTTGCTATGTTTTCAAGATATTTAATTTCTGCCCAGAATTAAAAAAAAAAAAGGCAGTATGTTCTTGTTTATTCCATGCTATCCCACCAATACTTCATTCTTTCTAACCAAGTCACAGAATCACAAGATGAACTAATTAATTTATCAAGTTCTATGAAAACAGCAGATTCTGTGACTGCCTTCTCAGTCATCAGAGCTTAATCATGGAATTACTCGTTCAGTAGCAGCCAAGACTGGCTGATGAATAGCTCTACACATTTTTAGAATTGTCTTCTAGTAAGCTGACATTCCACTTTCTAAATGTAAACTAGATACTGTGCAACCATGACAACTTTTTAGAAGTCATGATAAGGGTGTATAACATACGGAAAATTGTTTTTACCTGCTGTGATGAGTTAAGATAGATTATTTCATTAAAGGAGCACAAACAAGGTTTAATGCAGCTTGATGTTAAAAATTGCGATTTATCAGATGCAACCCAAAATGGGACAAATGGGCGAATGCCCTGGGGGATCGTATTAAGGGCCTAAAATTTCACATCAAGATATGTTGGAATTAGCATGAAGGGAAGAAAACTCAGTAAGACAAAGAAGAAAGAGATAAATATGGACACCATGTTTGAGCTCTTCTTTTTCTCGTAATAGGGTAAAAAAAAAATCATACATAAATAGACAAATGAAGTTTAAAGTATCCTTCTGGAGGTGTCATAAAACTTAAAAGTTATTCCTTGAACTCAGGACAAAGAAAGGACTCCTTTTGATTAATCTGGTGCTATAATATGATTGAGAGAAAACTGAAGCTATGTTTTAGCATTGGCAGCATCCTTGAGGGTCATGGACGAAGGACATGATGTTCAGAAAGTAAGAAAATAAAATACCATAACTTCTGATACTCTGATCCTCCTGGAATGATGACTAAACATATGTAGCAGAGGGTAGACATGTTACATATAATATCTGCTTATTAGAAAAATATATCAGGCATGCATAACCCACACTTCTAAAAAGAAAAGACCCTACTTGATCTAGCTCCTGCCTGTCTCTCCTCACCCCCTTCCTTCCACTTTACCCCTGACTCACTAAGTTTTGCCCATCCAAACCAAAAAAACCTATTGCCGTCCAGTCAACTCCTACCCATAGTGACCCTATAGAACAGAGTAGAATTGCCCCACAGGGTTTCCAAGGAGCGCTGGCAATTCAAACTGTTGACCTTTTGATTAGCAGCTGTGATCTTAACCACTGCACCACCAAGGCTCTGATGAAAGACTACTCCCTCTCCTAAACAGAAAAATGATGACAGAAGCCAGTGCTTTTTTAAGAACAAGTTTTCACAAACAAGGCTACCCAACCATTCAGTCAGAAGATGAATATCAGAAGGCAGAAAAATGTTTGGATTCTTTCTACAAAGGCATCCCACAGTGACACAAAAGTAAAGGAAGGGTATTCATGATATCCCCCTCTCCACCGTTGTGTTTGATTCCAGTGGGCTCCTAACTCTCTCCCTCAGCTGCAGAGACCATTTTCTTTATTTTGAAAGTTATTCCACTCACAGCTGGAACTTGAAGCAAAAGTGAACATGACACAGAGTAAAGCTTCCTTGAATTTGAACCAGTAGCTGTTACAATGGCAGAAACTAATATTACTTAAGCCAAAAGGAGCCCCGTCATTTTGGTTAACACTTACAGGGCTTTAAAGTAGTGATTTGAGGAATAACATTCAATGAGTGCATAGCTACTACCTTTCTAGAGTAGAGTTGTACTATGTCAAACAGAGGTATGTCATTTTGCAAGAACACTGAGCCTTTCATGTCCCAAAGGGTTATATATATATATAACCAAAAGACGAATTGCATTGGGTAAATCTGCTGCAAAGGACCTCTTTAAAGTGTTGAAGAGCAAAGATGTCACCTTGAAGGCTAAGGTGCGCCTGACCCAAGCCATGGTATTTTCAATCACATCATATGCATGTGAAAACTGGACAATGAATAAGCAAGACCGAAGAAGAATTGACGCCTTTGAATTGTGGTGTTGGCGAAGAATATTGAATATATCATGGACTGCCAAAAGAACGAACAAATCTGTCTTAGAAGTACAACCAGAATGCTCCTTAGAAGCAAGGATGGCGAGACTGCATCTTACATACTTTGGACATGTTGTCAGGAGAGATCAGTCTCTGGAGGACATCGTGCTTGGCAAAGTACAGGGTCAGCGGGAAAGAGGAAGACTCTCAATGAGGTGGATTGACACAGTGGCTGCAACAATAAGCTCGAGCATAACAACGATTGTGAGGATGGCACAGGACCAGGCAGTGTTTCGTTCTGTTGTGCATAGGGTCACTATGAGTCGGAACTGACTCGACAGCACCTAATAATGACAACAACAACATATATATATATATACTGAGAGTTAATCATAATAAGAAGCTTAATCGATATGTTATATTCATTCCTTCAACAACAAACACACTTGAGGGTTTATTTCACCATTAAAAGCACCAGTTGCTAACCAGAGAGGTACATGCATGTTAATAGGAAAAAAGGCTTGGCGAGCTCCCAAATCTCAGCCAGTGAAAATGCTATTGATCACAGCTGTCTGATTTGGGCAGCAAGTGTCTCATTCAGTTGTGCATGGGGTCACCATGAGTTAGAGGACAACTGGAAAGCAGTGCTTAAAAATATGTGCAGACTGAGTTTGAGCCACACTTCTAGAACTAAATTTCCACGTACAGTACTTCCATTTCTGGTTATTCATAATATTTATGTGATTGTAAATGAATCAAATTGCCACCTTTCAATTAAACTTGATCTGCCTAAAGACCTCTATGGAACTCTTTTTACTACTTATGATACTGGAACAAACAAATTCTAAATTGTTATGTGGTACTGAGACAATTTTTTTTTTTTTTTTTTTTTACTGAGATAATAGTAGCTTATAGCCACTCTAATCTTAATAGCCATGGCCTCTTATTTATCATTGCATATGTGTGTGTAAATATAGTTATTCAAAAATTTATTTCCCTTCTGCATCCCACTTTGGAGAGTGGCGTCTGGGATCTTAAACGCTAGCAAGCGCCTATCTAAGATGCATCAATTGGTCTCAACACACCTGGATCAATGGAGAATGAAGAACACCAAAGACACAAGGTAATTATGAGCCCAAGAGACAGAAAGGGCCACGTAAACCAGAGACTACATCAGCCTGAGATCAGAAGAACTAGATGGTGCTTGGCTACAACTGCTGACTGCTCTGACAGGGAACACAACAGAGAACCTCTGAGGAAGCAGGAGAGCAGCAGGATGCAGACCCCAAATTCTCGTAAAAAGACCAGATTTAATGGTCTGACTGAGACTAGAAGGACACTGGTGGTCATCGTCCCAGACCTTCTGTTAGCCTAAGACAGAAGCCATTTCCAAAGCCAACTGTTCAGACAGGGATTGGACTGGACAATGGGATAGAAAATGATCCTTGGTGAAGAATGAGCTTCTTGGATTAAGTAGACACATGAGACTATGCTGGCATCTCCTATCTGGAAGGGAGATGAGAGGGCAGAGGGGGTCAGAAGCTGGTGGAATGGACACAAAAAGAGAGAGTGGAGGGAATGAGTGTGCCGTCTCATTAGGGGGAGAGCAATTAGGTGTATATAGCAAGCTGTATATAAATTTTAATATGGGAGACTGACTAGATTTGTTAACTTTCACTTAAAGCACATTAAAAATTAAAAAAAAAAAATTATTTCCCATATGTTCATTTTAAAATGTAAATAACATAATTTCATTGCCTTGCTTAAAGCTTTCTAATGGCTTCTTTACCACAGCCTCTAAGTCGCTACCTAAACCGGTTCTACTTCTTCCTCAAGCCTTATCGCCTACCAGTCACCCCTGTCACTATACTCCATTTTGTTTTTCAAATACATCAAGCTTGTTCCCGCCAGAGGGCCTTTGCTCCCGCTATAATCTCTGCCTGTAACGTTCAGTCCTCAGATACTCTTAGTTAGCCTCTTTCACTAACAAACACTCTCTGAAGACTGTTTTTATGTGTGTATGTGTTTTTTTTTTTTTTTCTCTTTATCACTGACTGGAATTTAAGTACCAGGAATGCAAAATCATTATTGGTTTCTTCCTTGTTCTGGCCCAGCCCCTAGAATAGTGCTTAGCACAAGCAGACGTTCAATAAATATAACTTTCAATAATGAATTTTATAATGTATCAACATGCCGTATTTTTTCTAAGCATGAATAGTTTAACAAAGGAAACTGCCAAATCAGACTAGGAACACAGACTGCAGAATAGATTATTGAATGGCTTAAAGAGGAAGAAAATAGCTATCACTTCTTTCCCTAGGATTGTCTTTCTGATTATTTTTTCTAGAGGTAGAAATAGTTCACCATAATTTATACATCAAATATAAAAATATATGAAAGACATAAAAAATATGATTCTTACAATCTCCAACTGACTCTAATATTATCAATGCTATTATTTTTATTTGTTTTGCTTAGGTTATCATTCGAACGGTAGACGATCCTTTCAAATGATCAACTGAGACTTACAACAAGACACCTTCTACACCCCTCCCAAGAGATGGCCAGTCCATTGAGGGGCTGACTAGAGCCACAATGACGGATATGTCTGTGAAGGAAGTAGGATCCATCATGAGTCCAAAAGAGATAGATGAATATCTGAAATCAGGTAGCAATACAGAAAAATTCCTTTTATTTTTGCCCATTGAGGAATTCTGCCCATCAGCATACTTCACCTATTCCTGCCTTCTTCTCCTGAATTATATTATTGCAATTGTACACTAAAAACACTTCAATTTAGTTTTTCTTTTAATTTTTCAGCATAACATTTGGTCACAATGAAGAAACAAACAAATTTAAAATGGAAAGGAATGTAAGCTCACCAATAATAGTGTATCCCATTTTGCTCAATAAATAGAAAGCATGCTTTATATCTACTAGGCAATATTCATATATTTCTTACTATAAATCTGTGGAATAGGTATTGTCATGGGCTGAATTATGTCCCCCCCAATATGTGTGTATCAACTTGGCTGGGCCATGATTCCTGGTATTGTGTGATTTTCCTATGTGTTGTAAATCCTGCCTCTATGAAGTTAATTAGGGAGAATGGGTGGCAGCTGTGTTAGAGAGGAGGCCTCATTCTACAAGACTGGATTGTGTCTTGAGGCAATCTCTTTAGATATAAAAGAAAGATGCAAGCAGAGCAAACAAAACCATTGTTGTCGTGTCAATTCTGACCCACAGAGACCCTACTGGACAGAGTAGAACTGCCCCATAGGGTTTCCAAGGGGTGCCTTGTGGATTCGAACTGCCGACCTTTTGGTTAACACCCATAGCACTTAACCACTACACCACCAGGGTTTCCAACAGGAGGATCTCATACCACCAAGAAAGCAGTGCTAGGAGCCGGGCGTGTCCTTTGGACCCGGGCTCCCTGCGCAGAGAAGCTCCTAGTCTGAGAGAAGATTGATGAGAAGGCCAACGGAGAGGAAACCTTCCCCTGGAGGTGACACCCTGAACTGGGACTTTTAGCTTACTTTACTGTCAGAAAATAAACTTCTCTTTTTTAAAGCCATCCACTTGTGGTATTCCTGTTATAGCAGGACTAGATGACTAAGACAGGTATTAAACAAATAATTTCTTTAATAAGAATCAGCACAAAGCTGGTTCCTATAAGGTGGAGTTTAAAGCTGTACCAAATGTCCAGATTCTCTAAGTTGCTGTACCACTCCACCATCTCTAATGCCAACTCCTCTCCCCCACCTCAACTTTCTTCCTTACCCCATTGGGTTTGGTAATTTGCTGCAATGTCTCACAGAACTCCTGAAATGTACTCACAGTTAAATGGTAATTTATTAGGAAGTAACAGACTACAACTTGGGATCAGGATCAATTTGGAAGTAACAGGATATAACTCAGGAGACAGAAGAGAGCTTATCAACCAGGGCAGCTTTCAACCAGGTCAGCTCTCTCTTGACCCTTCTCTGTCATGCAAGTAGGCTCTTCTCTCAGCCATGCTCAGCTCTCTGCCTTTTGGCTGTCACCACACTGCCTGGGGGCCCACATGGCTCCTGAGGCTTCTGCTCTGCCATTGGGCATTGAGCCTTTGCCCTGCTCAGGAAAATGTTACAACTCTTTTGGCTGTACCAACAAGTTCCAGGAAACACCAAACCCTTGCCACAAGCTTCCTACAGAACGGCTAAGATACTCTTTTTCTCTATGGGCTGGCAAGCACCGTGTCAACCATCTGTGATCCCGTGGTTCCCGCCTCCCATGCTGTTGCCATGGCCTTGGCCATCTCACCCTGCCTTCACTGTTAACTCTTGACCCCTTAGAGCTCTTTTTTGGAAGTTCCCTTCTCTCTCTGCGCCTCTCTTTAGAAAAACCTTTGTCAGGTTGGCTGCTTGTAATCAAGCTCCTTATCAATTTTAAGACATGGCCCTCCCAATCCTCTGCAAGGTCGCTTAACCCTATTGGGTGGTTTTATGCACCATATTTGCACAGTAATTGACCAATCCCTTGTAGGACTGTGGGCCCGTTAATCATCTTTGGCAGAATTATAATCCCAAGGCCAGAAATGCCATATATAAGAGAAACCAATTGCACTGCACGTGTCATTCTTATTTCCATTATGAAGACGAGAATACTGAGGCACGGGCATAAAACGCTACCGCAGAGGGATGGAAACACTGACTTGTGTCAAATAGTGGCAATACCAGCTATAAGTTCATTTAATGGGAGCTCATAAACAGAGCAACTGACAGAAAAACTCACTTTCAGAGGTGTGCCAGCATGCAGGGTCCACAGAGAAGGATCGGGCACGTGGTACCTTGTAAAAGCATTACCAATACATATAGTTACTTCGGTTTAAGGTTATGACAACCAACAAGGTAGGTATGCTCAAAGTGCCAAAGCAGGAATGTGTGTATCTTGACAACGACCTAGCCCTATCCCACAAATTAAAAGGAGAAAGGGGATAATTAAACATGAAAATCACCTCTCGTTCAAAACAACAAAAAAAAACAAGCCTGTTGCCTTCGAGTCAATTCTGACTCATAGTGACCCTATAGGACAGAATAGAATTGCTTCATAGGGTTTCCAAGGAATGGCTGGTGGATTTGAACCGCCGACCTTTTGATTAGCAGCTAAACACTTAACCACTGGGATACCAGGCTCCTCCACTTGTTCAGGTAGGTAAAATTTCATTATCCTTCTTCCCCAAAGCTCTTTCTTTGAAAGTCACAGACACGCACTATGACTCTAAATTATGGAAAAACCATACTAGTGCTTAGGGAGTCCTGCAATTTAAAATGTTCTTTTTGAAATTATTTGAAAATGTACTAAATGTGTAGCGGGAAACAATATTGGCTAAACACATATTTTTAAATAATAATGTGTTTTAGGTGAAAGTTAACATAGCAAATTAGGTTCTCCTTTAACAATTTTATACAAATTGTTCCATGCCATTAGTTACAATTTTTACAATTTGTCAGCAAGGTCATTATTTCCATTCTGTTTGTTCTGTTTCCATTGATCAAGCTTCCCTCCCCCCTCCCCTGCTTGCATTCTCATCTTTGCTTTTGAGTAACTGTTGGCCATTTGGTTTCATATAGTTAATTGTTGGAAGGGAGCACATTACTCAGGGGTGATATTGTTTGTTTTATAAGCCAATCTATTATTTGGCTGAAAGGGGGCTGCAGAAATTGCTTCAAATTCAAGTTCAAAGGATATCTTAGGGCAATAGTCTTGGGGGTTGCTCTAGTGTCTATCAGTCCAGGGCACATCTGTGCCCTTTTTAGGGATTTGACTTTTTTTCTACATTTTTCTCCCGTTCTGTCAGGGACCTTCTATTGTGTCCCTGGACAGAATGGTCGGTAGTGGTAGCTGGGCACCATCTAGTTCTTCGGGTCTTAGTTTAGAAGTTGTGGTTCATGTGGGCTATTAGTCTTGTGGACTGTTTTCTTCTTTGAGCCTTTGATTTCCTTCATTCTCTTTTGCTCCACATGAGTAGAGACCAACAGTAGTATCTTAGATGGCTACTTTCAAGCTTTTAAGATCCCAGAGGCTACTCACCAAACCAGGGATGTAGAAGATTATCTTTGTAAACTAAATTATGCCAATTGACTAAATTATTCCATGATATTATGGTCCCAAGTCTTTTGACCCAGTAAACCAATCCCACAAGTGTTTGGATATGTTCAGGAAGCCTCTATAACTTGTGACCCCTGTGTGATTTGTTATATATGTGGATATATATGCCGCACACACAAACATATGTATACATATGCCAACCGATGCACCTATACACGCACTTACATTAACTCACATATGCCTTCCTAAAATACACATATATGTATCCATATCTACCTACTTAACCACACACATATTATTTTGGTAGTTTTTACTGTTGCTGCAAAATTACTTACGTTATAGAATTTACCTAAACTCTCCCTTTTTCTGGAAACCCTGGTGGCGCAGTTGTTAAGTGCTATAGCTGCTAACCGAAAGGTCGGCAGTTTGAATCCATCAGCTGCTCCTTGGAAACTGTGGGGCAGTTCTACTCTGTCCTATAGGGTCACAATGAGTCGGAATTGACTCAACAGCAGTGGGGTTGGTGGGTTTGGTCCTTTTTTCTAGTGTACTTTCTAGTGTCTTAATTTACCTTGGTCAATTTGTGCTGACTTGACCCATATTTGGGATTGCCTTTCCCATCACCAAAAGTACACAAGTGTCTACTATCTAGAAAGTGATTCCTCCTTTTTCTTGCTCCCATCCCTGGTAACCATCAAAGAACTTTGCTTTCTGTGCATATATCTATTACTGACTTTTTATAGTAATGGGACCATATGATATTTGTCTTTTTGTGATTGACTTATTTCACTCAGCGTAATATCCTCTAGATTTCATTCATGTTGTAAGATGTTTTGCAGACTCCTCATTATTCTTTATAGTTGCATAGTATACCATTGTATGTATGTACCACAATTTGTTCCACCATTCTTCTATTGATGGGCACTTAGGTTGTTTCCATCTTTTTGCTATTGTGAATAATGCTGCAATGAACACACACAAAAAAATAGGTGTGCATATTTCTATTTGTGTCACTGCTCTTATATCTCTAGGATATGTGACTAGGAGTGGAATTGCTGGATCCTAAGGTATTTCTATTTCTAACTCTTTGAGGAAGCACCATACTGTTTTCCATAGTGGTTGTACCATTTTACAATTCCACCAACAATGTATAAGAGTTCGAATCTACCCACAACCTTGCCAGCATTTTTGTTTGCTGCTTTTTAGATCATTGCCATTTTTGTAGGGGTGAGATGGTATCTCATTGTAGTTATGGTTTGCATCTCTGTAATGGCTAATGATAATTAGCATCTTTATGTATTTGTTGGCAACCTGAATTTCCTCGTTGGTGAAGTATCTGCTCATATTCTTTGCCCATTTTTTGATTTGTGTTTTTTGTTGTTGAGTTGTTGAAGTTTTCTATATATTTAAAAAATGAGATCCTTTATCAGATGTGTTGTTGCCAAAGATTTTTTTCTCATTCTGTAGGTTCTGTTTTCACTCTTGGAAAAATCTTGAGGATCATAAGTATTTAATATTTAGGAGGTTCCAGTTATCTAATTTATCTTTTGTCCTTCTTGCATTTCTAGTTTTGTTTGACAGACTATTTATGCCAAAAATTAGGTCCCCTAGTTTTGATCCTATGTTATCTTTCAGAAACTTTATAGCTTTAGCTTTAACATTGAGGTTTTTGATCCATTTTGAGTTAGCTTTTCTGTATGGTGTGAAGTATGGACCCTGATTAATTTTTCTGCATATGGATATCTAGTTTTGCCAGCACCATTTGTTAGAAACTGTTTCTTCCCCCATTGAATGAACTTTCACCCTCAGTTGAAGATTAATTGCCTATAACCCAGCAAAAACCCAGTGCCCTCGAGTCGATTCCGACTCATAGCGACCCTGTAGGATGGAGTAGAACTGCCCCATAGAGTTTCCAAGGAGCACCTGGATGATTTGAACTGCCAACCCTTTGGTTAGCAGCCGTAGCACTTAACCACTATGCCACCAGAGTTTCCTAATTGCCTATACGTGGATGGATTTACTCCTGGGTTTTCAGTTATATTCTATTGTCTGTCATTAAACCAGTACCAGGCTGGTTTAATTATGTGACTGTATAGTAAATTTTGAGATTGGAAAGTGTGATGACTCCTATTTTTTTCTTCAATGTTGCCTTATCTATTTGGGGCTTTCTTCCTTTCCATATAAAAGAGGGATTGGTTATTCCATTTCATTAAAGAATGTTGTTAGGATTTGGATCGGGATTGCAATATATCTATAGATTGCTTTTGGTAGTGTTGACATTTTTACAATGTTAAGTCTTCCAATCCATGGACGTGGAATGTCTTTTCATTTATGCAGATCTCTTTTAGTTTCTTGCAGTAGTGTTTCATAGTTTTCCTTGTATATGTCTTTCATGTTGCTGGTTAGATTTATTCCTAGGTGTTCTATCCTTCTGGGGCTATTATAAATAGTACTGATTCCTTGATTTCCTTTTCAGAGTCCTCTTCATTAACATAGAGGAACCCAACTGATTGTTGTGTGCTGATCTTGTGCCTTGCCACTTTTCTGAATCCTTCTGTTAGTTCCAGTTACTTTTTTGTGGTGTCTCTGGGATTTTCTATGTATAGGATTAGATTATGTCATCTGAGAATATCAATAGTTTTACTTCTTCCTTTCCAATTTGGATAACTTTTACTTCCCTTTGTTGCTGGATATTGAATAATAGTGGTGATAAAGGGCATCCTTGTCTTGATCCCATTCTCAAGGGGAATGCTCTCAATCTTTTTCATTGAGAATAATGTTGGCCGTTGGTTTTGCACACATGCCCTTAATTAGGTTAAAAAATTTCCCTTCTATTCCTGTTTTGCTAAGAATTTTTATTATGAAAGGGTATTGAATTTTATCAAATGCCTTTTGTGCATTGATTGAGGTGATCCAGTAATTCTTTCCCTTTGTATTATTCATGTGGTGAATTATGTTGATTGATTTTCTAATGTTGAACCATCCTTGCACCCCTACTATGAATCCCATTTCATTTGATTATGGTGTATTATTTTTTTGTATTGCTGTTGTATTCTGTTAGCTAGAATTTTTCTTGAGAATTTTTACATCTATATTCAGAGGGATATTGGTCTACAATTTTATTTCTTAGTGGTATCTTTGCCTGGCTTTGGTATCAGGGTTATGTTGGCTTCATAGAAAGAATCAGGGAGTACTTCTTTTTCTATGTTCTGGAATAGTCTGATTAGAATTGGTGTCAACTCTTCTCTAAATGTTTGGTAGAATTCTCCAGTGAAGCTGACTCAGACGGGGCTTTTCTTTTTTTTTATTGGGTGGGGGAAGTTTTTATGACCTGTTCAATGTCTTCATTTGTTATGGGTCTGTTCACATTTTCTACCTCAATTTGTGTTAGTTTAGGTAGGTAGTGTGTTTCTGGAAATTTGTCCATTTCCTCTAGGTTTTCAAATTTGTCAGAGTACAATTTTTCATAGTATTCTATTATGATCCTTTTTATTTCAACTGGTTCTGTTGTAACATCACCCACCTCATTTCTTATTTCGGTTATTTGCATTTTCCCCTGTTTTTCTTTCGTCAGTTTGACCAGTTGTTTGCTGACTTTATTGTTCTTCTCAATAAACAACTTCTAGTCTTGCTGGTCCTTTCTATTTTTTTTTCTGTTTTCTATTCATTTCGTTCTGCACTGACTGTTATTATTTCCTTTTTCTCTAGTGACTGTGGACTTCTTTTGCTGCTCCTTTTCTATTTGTTCAAGTTGTAGGGTTAAGTTATTGATTTTGGCCCATTCTTCTTTTTTGATGTGTGCATTTATTGCTATAAATTCTCTCTGAGTACTTATCTTGCTCTGTCCCAAAAGTTTTGCTATGTTGTGTTTTCATTTTCATTTGATTCTAAATTTTTTTTAATTTCATTTTTAATTTTTTTCTATTACACAATAGTTTTTAAGTAAGGTGTTGTTCAGTTTCCATGTATAGTTTTTTGTTATGCTTTCTGTTATTGAGTTCTAGCTTCATAAAGTTAAGATCAGAGAAGATGCTATGCGTCATTTCAATGTTTTTCTTTTTTAAATTTATTGAAGCTTGCCTTGTGGTATAAAATATGGTTTATTCTGTAGAATGATCCACATACATCAGAGAAGAATGCATACTGTGCTATTGTTGGTTGGTGTGTTTTGTATATGCCTATGAGGTTGAGTTGGTTGATTGTGTTATTTAGATAGTCTGTATCTTTGTTGAGCTGCTTTCTAGTTGTTCTGTCCATCATTGAAAGTGGTGTGTTAATTCAAGAAACAATTATTTTCTCCTTTGAATTTTTCGATGATACTATGTATTTCACTAATGAAGGCATGCTTATTAAAGGCCCAACTCAGAATTTTTGTTATGAGTTATGAATTTTGGTACCCATTATCTGGGATAACGTGTCTCAGCGGACCCTGGATGATGTAAATCCTGCTGATGTGAGTCAATGAAAAAATAATTTTTTAAATTTTATTTCTCGAAAATTTGCAAAACATAAGGTAAAACATGAAAGCACCTGGCAATGACTGCACATACATTTTATTCTAGTCTCTTTCTTCTTAGCCTTTTTATCATTTTTCATGAGACTTTTCAAAGCATGGTACAGCGCATTCTTTGTTATTGCAGAAGAAGTATTTATAGTTCAAATAAATAGAACTAAAATAATTGCAATCCCAGGAAAATTACCACTGCCGTGTATCTGCCATTATAACAAAAGCAGTACTAATAGTTAAGGAACAGAAACAGCTGCCCTGGAGCACTGCAGAACTTCTCAGAGTGGTGCATTCCATCTGCTGCATACAGAAGCAATGATTGGTCTCTAAGACAGAATGCAGGGTGAGAATAACTTATAGGGGTTCCAATCTCTTGAAAAGTGCCATTGCAATACATTATCCTTATTAGAAAAGGTATAATACTCTGTTCAGAAGTTAGGAAAGAAGGGAGCCAGTAACACCTGGAAACAATGAATGACGTAAAGAAGAAATGGCCACTATGACTGGAAAAAGAGTGCCAATAGCTTATTCTGGTGATAAGTACATTACCAAGAGAACTTATTACCTGAGAAAAACAATGACGAAACTTATCTCACAGAAATATAAGAAAATCTGTCAAAAGTTTAGAAAATTCACACATCTGGGAGGCATCACCTAAGACAATGCTCAATCTACCAAAAAAAAAAAAAAAAAACAAATGAGTCTCCAACTCAAGGCTCTTGAGTTTTAGGCATTTCAAATGGCTCCCATCTTGAAGCTATACGCATTAAAGTCGGGCTGTCTTCTTTCAAAAGAACTCCAGAGGCATAAAAAGTGGATGGGATGTCATATGTCCCACAGGTCTTGAGAGGGTTAAAGTTTCCCACTGTTATTATTAAGCAAAGATGTCACTTTGAGGACTGAGGTGCACCTGAACCAAGCCATGATATTTTCATTCACCTCATATGAACGAAAAAGCTGGACAATGAATAAGGAAGACTGAAGAAGAACTGATGCCTTTGAATTATGGTGTTAGCAAAGAATATTGAATATACCATCGACTGCCAGAAGAATGAACAAATCTGTTTTGGAAGAAATGTAGCCAGAGTGCTCTGTGGAAGCGAGGATGGCAAGACTTCATCTCATGTACTTTGGACATATTATCAGGAGGAACCAGTCCTTGGAGAAGGATATCATGCTTGGTAGAGCAGAGGGTCAGTGAAAAAGAGGAAGACCCTAGGTGAGATGGATTGACACAGTGGCTGCAACAATGGGCACAAACATAACAATGACTGTGAGGATGGTGCAGGACTGGGCAGTGTTTCATTCTGTGGTACACAGGGTCACTCTGAGCTGGAACCATCTCAATGATGCCTAACAACAACAGTAACTATTATTGAAGAACTGTCTATTCCTCTTTTCAATTTTGTTAGAGTTCGTTTTATGTATTTTGGAACTCTGTCATTAGGTGTCTAAATATTTATTATGGTAATGTCCTCTTGGTGGGCTGACCCATTAATCATTATGTAATGTCTCTCTTTGTCTCTAATAGTGGATTTTGATGCAAAGTTTATTTTATCAGAGATTATTATTGCCACTCCTGTTCTCATGTGGTTACTGTTTGCTTGATACATTTTTTTCCATCCTTTGATTTTTAATCTGTTTATGTCTTTGTATCTGGGACATGTTTTTTGATCCATTCTGCCACTTTCTGTCTCTTGACTGGTGCATTTAAACCATTTACATTCAGTGTAATTATTGATAGGTATGAATTTATTGCTGCCATTTTATTTATTTATTGTGGTGGTAATGATTTCTTTGTTCTGCTTAATTTTTCTGTGCTGAGTTCTTTTTGTTTATGGATTTTCTTTTCATATCCTTTGTTGTTGATTTTGTGTTTACTGAGTCTTTTTGATTTTCTTCTTTATTTTGGTGAGCAGATTTGTTAATTTTCTTTGTGGTTATTCTGAAATTTACCTTTATCTTTCTAAGTTTAAAACAGTCTGTTATATTTTGATATCATGTTGACTTCCTCTCTATATGGAAGTTCTATGACTACATTTATTCCCCCTTTTTGCTTTGAATTTGTTGTCATTTACAGATTGACATCTCTGGTTCTGTTTTCAGTTCTGCAGCTTTATTTTACTTTTGTGAATTCTTTTTCTGGGTTGGTAGCTGGGTGATGCTTAATCTCAGGTTGTTGTCTGATGTCATTGGTTCTCTGTTTGAAGGACTCCATTTAATATTTCTTATAAGAATGGTCTGGTTTTCACAAATTCTCTTTATTTTTGTTTTTCTGGAAATGTCCTAGTTTTGCCATCATATTTGAAAGACAATTTTGCTCGATATAGGATTCTTCATTGGTAATTCTTTTGTTTCAGTGTTTTATATATGTCATCCAATTGCCTTCTGGCCTGCATGGTTTTTGCTGAAGTCAGCGCTTAGTCTTATTGGTCCCCTTTTGTAGGCGATATATTATTTTTCTTGAGCTGCTTTCCGAATTCTTTGTCTTTGGTTTTGGAAACTGATTATGATATGTCTTGGTGGATTTCCTTTGGGATCTATCCTGTATGGGGTTCGTTGGGCTTCTTAAATGGAAGTCTTCTCATTTTTCATGATATTAAGGAAGTTTTCTGCCAATGAATCTTCAAAAAATTCTGTGTTTTTTTTTTTCCCCCTCCTCTTCTGGAATTCCTATTACAAGTAAACTCTTCTTCTTAATAGTGTCCCACATAACTCTTCATTTTTCTTCATTGTTTTATCTGATTGTTCCTCAAATTAGTATCAAGAGATTTGCCCTCTATTTTGCTGATTCCTTCTTCCATTGATTCAATTCTACTTTATGCCCTTCCATTGAGTTATCTATTTCTGATATTTTATTGTTAATCTTCTGGATTTCTAGTTGTTATTTTTGTATGGTTTCTAATTGTCTATTTATTTTGTCATTTTGTTCTAGTATTTTTTTCCTGAATTCTTCTAGGTTTTTGTCTGTATTTTTCTTGATCTCTTTTGGCATTCTATATAAAAGTTGTTTGAATTCCTTACTAGATAGGTCTATTAACATGTCATCTTCAGAAAGGTTTTTTGCCCCTTAATTTTGCTAACTTGTTTGAGGCATCTTATTCTATTTCTTCATATGATTTGTTATTATCTGCTGCCTCTGAAGCATTAAAGAGTTAATTTATTTATATATTTCTTTATTGATTATATGTGTTTGTTTTGTGCCAATTTTTTTTTGTTTCTTTTTTATGTATCCAGAGCTTTGCTTCTTCTTTTTTTCTTTAAAATGTCTTTCTTCTGTTTTTTTGTATTAATTGTTGTTGTTTTCTAGTTCTGGTGTATGTGTAACTTTGGTAGTGTCTGTTGGGTGGGCATAATTTCCTCTTACTAGTGGGTATGGTAGGTCTCACCCACGTGTGAGTCCTCTGTGGTTAGGCTCCTATGTGTTACCTTACCAGACTGAGTGGAGGTGGGAGAGCAGGTTCTTTCTCTGATAATGGTGTCAAGTGTTGGGTGGTCAGGGTCCCTCCACAGCGCTGCTGGGACCATGGTGTCCTTCCAGGTTGGTACTGGCAGTTAGCACATTCTCTGAAGGTCAGGTTAGGATGTTTTCATATACACTTTGAGAGAGAGCTACCAGATGGACAGAGTAGGCCAGCTGTGTGTGCATAAATTGTCACCTCAGTAGGTGGTGGAGTATTAAGGGGTTTCAGTGCAAGTGCAGACAGCCTGCAGGAATTGTTTGAGTGTGGGACGTGTGACATTGCAGCTAGGCAGATATTGGACGAAGGCACTAGGATCTCCTGCTCATTTGGCAGAAGTGTAGATGGAGCCTGTCAGGATGTGACTGGCTTTGCTTAGAAGGTAATGTGTCTATCTGGCCAGTCGCTGGGACATGGGTGCAGGGAGCATTCTCACTCATCACTGGGTTGGGTGCTGTGTGTGCACACCACTGGCCACTGGGCATGTGGGGCAGCAGCCATCAGGGAGGGTGTTCTCATGCCTCCAGTCACTGGTATGTTGGTGGGAGTGGATGACAGCTATTGTCGGGCTGGCAGGATGGCTTGGGAGTGGGCAGAGCAGGCCTGGTAGTGTGGGAGTACCTGCTGCAAATTGTTAGGCAGGCAGGGTGCTGCAGGGATGGGTAGTGGGCACAAGCTTCCAGTTGCAGGTACAGCAGTGTGAGAGGGTATGCTGTGGATCACCAGGTGCGGGGAGGGCACTGCTGGTCGCCAGGGGAGAGCAGTGGGGGAGTGTTTTCCCCTAGACTCTGTCATGGGTGCTGAGGCACTCCCTACAAGCCCTGACCCAAAGTAAAAGGGGTTTGCTATCCAGTCTGGGTGGGTGGATGATCTCCAGTCTCCACTCCAAGGATCCTCTACCTACCAGCACCACGGGTCCAAATGATCAAGGACTGCTGCTGATGGGCAGCTCTATCTCTATTTTCTGGGCCCCTCCCTGATTTATAGTGACCTGGATCCCTAGCATTCTAGCCCATCTTCACACATTTTTCCTCCTTAGAGCCAGTTCATGTTCTGCTCACTTTACTTCTCTCCATATTTGTCTACACAGTATCACTGTCTCCTATAGGGTCTTCCAAGAAATTTCCATCCAGTGCTCCTCATCCAGGAATGCCGCTCATTTTTTCTCAAGATGGCCGCAGTGCGCTGGGCTGGCTGGCAGGGTGCCTACAGCTTGTAATACTCCTTGTTCGCTGTTTTCTTTCAGCTTGTCTTTCTCTTTGGCATTTGATCTAATTCTTCATCCTTCTGTTTGCTGTTATGGGTTCCTAGATTGTCATCTATATCTGTTTCACTTGGTTTCTCGGTTATTTGCTGTAGGGGTATGGCATGGTGTGTGTGACTAAGCCGCTGTCTTCAGCCTGTAATCTTGGTTAAAGATCTTGAATTGTTTTAGGTTCTAATAAAAGAGCCTAGAAATAAACCTATCTAAACAGTGTGAGAAAGAAAAATCTACTAAATAAAGAAGCAGCAAATTAACTTTTAGACTATCCACAGAACGAATTATAATCATCTTCTGAATGTCATGTACAGAAGGTGAGATATTAACTTCATACATTTCTCCCCACTATGAATCCCAGTTTTATTAAGTTTTCAACAGTGGATGAAAGTTTCAAATTTTATTAAGTCTTCAGAAAATACCCCAAGAAACACTGTGCTTCAATAAGTGGCAGACAGAGGGACATGCGAACACTCACACTGTACATATAAATTAATTTAATTTTTATTTTAAAATAAAATTTGTTTCAGTTTCACTTGCTAAAGACAAAGTTTTCATTTACCAGAAATTATATTTCAGTCTGTAGAAAAGAAATTATATATATAATTATCTCCTAACATCATGATTCACGTACTCATTTTGCTCCCTCAGACTGAGATTCACATATTCTTTTTTGTCACCTGTAGAATCAGAGGAGACACAAAGGAAATTTGGGGAATGTTATCTTTAAGAAGAGTGCCCCTAGACTCTCAACATTTGTCTCCCTTCCAGGGAAGGACTATGTTTAAACTGTCTCTGTATCTCTCACAATCCCTCATGCCTCTCAGTGCAGAGCTGGACATAAGGTCTGCCTCCCATAACCATCTGCCAAATGATGAATTTTATCAAGTGCATTGCATATTTATGTGTTTCATAAGAAAGGTGTTCCTATTCTGTTACCTCTTAACCACAAACTCCAAAATGTAAGCACATATGACAATAAGCAATTTAAGTCAGCTCATTAGTTCTAACCAGACTTGACTTATAATTGTCATGGAAAGTAACACCAGCACCACCAAGTTATATAAGTGTAAAATACAAATAAGAAAGCTATACTTAACTACAATATCTATTTTCATGATTTGAGCCAATACATACCAACTAAAATTTATTTATCCAAGTCACTCTTTGCTTCAAAAGCACCATACCAGCCATGTGTTAATTTACATCATATATGCCAAGGCCAATTGTGGGTGTGTGTTTTACCCTAACATAGTTTATTTAGTTTATTTCTACAACTGCCTCCTTTTAGTTCTTCTACAATATAAAATATTAAATCTGAGCCGGCACCACATTTTGAAATCAGACAGCTACATTTATTTCATATTTTTTGAGCTCTTGCATTTGTGAAAGTCAGAGTTTCTCATATACTTCAGAAAATGTGTGAATAGCAAACAAATAAGGATGGTTGATGCTTGGGCCCTACTATTTAAAATGTCTGTTTCGGTGAAAAGAGTTACCAAGAAAGCAACAGATATTTCAGCTTGAAAAGAAATGAAAGCTATCTGCCTCACATTATTCACAGCCAAACCAAACAGGCTACTGTGGTATTCATAAATCCCTCTGAATTAAGTCAAGCATGCATAAAATCAAGCTTCCTTTGTGGTAAAAATTTTTTCCAGCTGAGCCCAAGAAGAGAATAAAAAGTTACCCAAATACCTATTGTTAAACTGGGGACATCTTTAAAAAGTAAATGCCATACCTCTGCTGGAGTCTTCCTGACAATTTCCTAATTTTAATAAATTGTCTGTGAGAACTGTCATCAACATTGTTTCCATTCAGAATGAAGGACAGAGCTGCAAATGTCATAGTCCTAGCTTAAAGTAGTGCCATCGTGTTTTAAGAGGGAGTTGATTTGCTTTGTTAAGATTCAGGTAACTTGCTTTGAGGTCAACAAGTGGCATAAAGTGTCCAAAAAAAAAAAAAAAAAAAAATCCTAGTGTTTTCTTTAAAGAAGAAAAAGTACAATATGGTATGTTTCTAAGATTAGAAAATAAATATGTTTTACAAAGACAGGGTCCATCAAAAAATATTTAAAAGATAAAAAATATAATTAAAGCTCTGTAAAAGAGGATGATTAAGGGGGAGTTGTATTTCACTTTTGTGTTGGAGTTAGTATGAGAAAACCAAAAAACTAACTGCCGTGAAGTTAATTCCAACTCCTAGCGACCCTGTAGGACAGAGTAGAACTGCCCCGTGGGGTTTCCAAGGCTGTACTCTTCGTGGAAACAGACGGCTGCATCTTTCACAGGCAGAGTGGCTGGTGAGTTCAAACGGCCGGCCTTTTCATTAGCAACCGAGCGCTTAACCACGGCACCACCAGGGCTCCCTAAGTATATGAAAGGCAAGGCTTTTCTTAATATAGCGTTGTTGGAGTAGGGAAAATAACAGTGACAATCAGAAAAAAAACAACTATGCTGTTTCATGTTGGCAGAGCCCTGTACAGATTACAAACAAATGAACAAGAAACCACGACACTTTCTCCTGTGACCTCAGAAAGGAAAACATAGACCTGATTCATTTTCCGTCTATATGCAGGCATATTACCATCTACCTGAACATACAGCATACCCGATCAAAACTTGCGTTTCCTTTACCTATAGACACAGCAAAAAGAAATATCAAACATAGCTTTTTGGCCGCACCCACTCAAGTCTGAGATTCGTAGAAGGCCGTATCTTCTTTTCAGATATATAGAGGATAAAAAAAAAAAAAATAGAGGATAGCCAACTCCAAAATCCTCTGCCAAAGCACTTTCTGATGATTTCAGAAACTGTGTGCACTACCGTTGAAATTTGAATCCTAGTCTAATTAATTTTTACTTTAGTCATCAAGATGATTTTTAGTCTAAAGATCTTGTCTTTTTAAGGGGAAGAATGATTTTTACAGGTAAACACCATTTCTTTTTAAAATATTTAAGAAATATTTTACATTCTAGTAACCTGTTTCCACTTCTTGACTACAATTTTTTTTTTTTTAACTATTTAATGAGGCTTTGGGAAGTCATATAACAGAAGAGTAAAATATATTATTTCAATATTTATCAATATCATCAAAATGATGTATGCATGTTGTAAGTTACGGGTATCAAATTTTACATAATATTGGAAGCTCCACTGTGGAATATGCAAAGAAGAGGATTTAGACAAAGGCGATGGAATATCCTGCAAATATGACCACTCATTTTGTATAAATACTATTTATGGTCTAAGATGTATGCTTATGGCCCAGAAAGAAAAACTATATAAATCTACAAATGAAAACTATATAGATAAACAAACGGAAACATATAAGCTTGAATCATGAAGAAAAAAACAAGTAGCTGACTCAGTGTTAAAAATCTCAGGGAACATTATTACAGGTAAAGGCTCATTAAGTTCTCACCTTGCAGGGCTCAAGATTGAGAAACTCACCCAAATTACCGAAGTCCACTGAGTTGATATAAAATACAGTGCTACCTTAAGAATTCCCTCCTCAACCAATGCAATTAAAGTACTTGTTAATGTAATTAAAGGACTATTTATTGAAAAATTAATATGTGCAAAGTGTAGTGGAACAAAGATAATAAAGAATTAGGAAACCCATCTTTTTAAATGTGTAACATAAGGTTGGAGCAAATGCATAAATCACTCTGAAATAAGAAATACTTTTAAATGGTGAATAGAGATTCAGATGCTGTCTGTTGTAAGCACAGAGAGTTGATGAATTATTTGTTTTTTTTGCAAGAGATAAATGTAAATTGAATCTTCAGCAACAGGGGTTATTTACAGAGCAATCTACAAAAGGCCAAGTTTCCACGCTGTTAAGGATTAAATTGTATCCTCCCCAAAATATATGTTGGAACCCTACCTAACCCCTGGCGGAGCAACAGGGAAGTACCCAGCTGCTAACCAAAAGGTCGGCAGCTGGAGTCCACTCACTGCTCCACTGGAGAAAAGACCTGGTGATCTGTGCCTGTAAAGGTTATAGCCTAGGAAACCCTATCGGGCAGTTCTACTCTGTCCTGTAGGGCAGCTATGAGTCAGAATCAACTCCATGGCACACAACAGCAACACAACTGTAGATGTAATCCTGCTTGGAGCTAATTCTGAAGAGAATGAAGAAAAGTTGGTGGTTTTTCAATAGGGCATTATCATAAACAGATACACATTTTGGAATTTAATTTTTGGTAGAGTATATTAAAGGATTTAAAGAAACTAGAAATAAGGAAAGGAGCCCTGGTGGTGCAATGGTTAAGTGCTTGGCTACTAAGAGTAAGGTAGGCAGTTCCAATCCACCAGGCACTCCACGGGAGAAAGACATGGCAGTCTGCTTCTGTAAAGATTACAGCTTTGGAAGCCCTATGAGGCAGTTCTACTCTGACCTTTGGGTCGTTATGAGCCAGAATTGAATTGATGGCAAAGAATTTGGTTTTGATTTACAGATAAGGAGGGTACTTAGAAGGGAAATGCAATAATGTAGAGACAACTAGAGCCAGGGCAGTGGCACAGGTAGCAGATTACTCACAGAAGATTTTGTGCCACTAACTCCTATAGGAAAGTAACGGATCTGGAGTTCTTTGGAGGAAAATAAGTTTGAGTTAAGTAATGCTGAGTTTGATAGAATGGCCACAGGCTTTGGAAACTAGGATCCACAGATTAAGAAATTGGCAACGCTAGATACAATAGATTTGGTTCTTGTAAGTGTACAAATGATGGTTAAAAATGATGGGGGTATATTAAATGTTTTGAAGCTGATTAGGAAGGATTGTAAAGAGAAAATAGCAAAGAAGGAAATTTGGAGAACACATTTTAGGTACTAAAAAACAAAACCCGTTGCCATCAAGTCGATCCCGACTCATAGCAACCCTATAGGACAGAGTAGAACTGCCCCATAGGGTTTCCAAGGAGCACCTGGTAGATTCAAACTGCTGATCTTTTGATTGGCAGCCAAACTCTTAACCACTACAAGGTTTCCCATCTTTGGGACAGGATCAATGAAACAAAACAAAAAAATAGAGGAACAATAACTGTAAAGAGGGGTTTGTTTCACAGATGTCCAAAGAAAAGACTATTTCAGAAAAAAAAAAAAAATCATTTTCAAATTCTATACCTGTTAACCCATTGCCATCGAGTCGATTCTGACTCATAGCGACCCTATTTAGGACAGAGTAGGACTGCCCCATAGAGTTTCCAAGGAGCGCCTGGTGGATTCAAACTGCCAACATTTTGGTTAGCAACCGTAGTACTGAACCACTACACCACCAGGGTTTCCTTAAATTCTATAGGATTCTTTTACAGATCCTTAAAATACTTCATTTTTCTTAGCTCAATGATCACACTCTGCATACATGGTTCACATTTTCGCACGCTATAATAAAATCAAAGAAACAACAATACATCAAAATTTCTTCTGATAGATTTCCCAGATACACCTCCACTGATTCCTTTTTTTTGGTCACAAATGTCAAAATATATATATGTGTGTATATATATATATATGTATATATATATATATACATATATATATACATCTCTCTCCAATTCCATGTCCCCAACCACCCCGTTACCATTAAGTTGATTCTGACTCACAGCGACCGCCATAGGACAGAGTAGAACTGCCCCACAGAGTTTCCAAGGCTGAAAATCTTTACGGAAGCAGACTGCTAGATCTTTCTCCCACAGAGTGGCTGGTGGGTTGGAACCACTGACCTTTTGGTTAGCAGCTGAGCACTAAACCACTGTGCCACCAGGGCTCCTCTATGGACATTACTGCATGTACATTACTCCCTCTTTAACCCTTCCAAGCTGGCTTTTACCCCCACCACTCCAAACACTCAGTTGCTAACCGAAAGGTTGGCACTGTGAACCCAGCCAGTGGCTCCATAGAACGTGGACCTGGTGATCTGCTCCCATAGAGAATACAACAACAAAAACAAAACCCTAAGTTGCAGTTCAACTCTGTCACATGGGATCACTATGAGTCAAAATCTATTCAATGGCATCCAACATAAGACTCCAGTTTTGAACAGTGCTCGTGGTTAACACTAATTGTCACCAGCTCACCATATGCAAGTTCCTTTGGTCAGATACAATCTTCCATGAAATATAAAAAAGAATTTGTACATTTTATGGCTACCTCCTTGAAATTTTCTCTTCCCTTGACTTACTTGGCCTATTGTTCTTCTGTTTCTTCCATTTCCATTACACTTAATCATTCCTCTCTACTTTGTCCTCTCTCACAGTCCCCTTTTTTGTTGTAGCTGTATGACAGGGAAGGGTTAGATATAAATGTTTTAATGAAGGACATCACCAGTGTCTACCCTTGAAAATGTAACACTCTAAAGTGTGGTTGAGATATACATCTAACCCACTACAGTAGGGGATAGTGGTTCTCAACCTTGGCTGCATGTTAGGACCATTTGGTTTGCCTTTAAAATATTTGTTCCTGGGCCTACCCGAATTTAATCAAAAATATCTGTATCTATCTATCTGTCTATCCATCTATCTATCTACCATCTATCCAACTATCTACCATCTATCTATCGATCATCTATCATCTATCTATCGATCATCTATCATCTATCTATCTAATCTATCCATTCACTTATCTCTCCATCTATCTATTGAATCATTCTATTGAATATTCAATATTCTTTGCCAATACCATAATTCAAAGGCATGAATTCTTTTTTGGACTTCTTTATTCATACTTCACATTTCGCATGCATATGAGGTGATTGAAAACGCCATTGCTTGAGTCAGGGGTACCTTAGTCCTTAAAGTGATATATTTGCTTTTTAACACTTTAAAGAGATCTTTTGCAGCAGATTTGCCCAATGACGTTCACCATTTGATTTTCTGACTGGTGTTTCCATGGCCACTGATTAAAATGATTAAGATGCCAAAACCAAACCAAACCCACTGCCGTCGATTCTGACTCATAGCGGCCCTATAGGGCAGAGTAGAACTGCCCCGTAGAGTTTCCAAGGAGCACCTGGTGGATTTGAACTGCTGACCTTTTGGTTAGCAGCTGTAGCACTTAACAATTATGCCACCAGGGTTTCCATGATTGAGATGGTTTATATAAAATTATGAGCAAATAACAGGAACTCAATGTAGAGTTATCTTCTCACTTAGTTGCTTTCTACTACTAGAAAGTGAAAACTTAGTCCATCTAGTCCACTAGCTATTTCTTAAAGATAACTTATGGTTTTCCATTTCTACAACTCTATGCATTTATTTCCTCTTCCATTTTCCCTAAATGTGTTCCTTCTAATCAACAAACATGGATGTCCTCTGTATCTCCAAAACCTAAATCAAGTGCTGTCTTTCCTGATTGTACTAAACTTTCTGGTTTTGCTAAAGGGAGAAATACAAACTTTAAAGATATTAATTTTTTTCCCCACCTGGTAATTATAATACCCGTCTAATAAGTATTTTACTGGAGAAATTCTAAAACTCTTATTCCTGCTTGATTATCCTGCAACCACTATTGTAAATGTTGAAGGCTATGGAATATGAAAAATCTATATAAATATAGGTTTTAATGAAGATAAAACTATATCCTTTTGTAAGGGCAGCTGGCAGAGAAAAAAGGAGTACGGTGAACATCCACCATGTAATTTGCCACAGTAAATAAAAGTTGCCACGTTTTTCATTTTAAGGCAGAGATTTATTAAAAAACAGGGAGCAAAGGAAATTGAGTTGAAACACGATTAAAATATGCCTTCCAAGGCCACCCACCCAATATTCTAACCTTTAACTGACTAATTAGGTCCACTTGCTTTATGAGGCACATGTTTTCAGAACGAGGATAATTTTTAACAGCACAGCCAGGAAAAACAACAGAAGGAGAAAAATATTTTTATAGTTCAAAAATTGGCACTAGTTTTCCTGCAACTGAGAACATATTTTGGCTATCCTTTATGAATTCTTGGGAAGACAAAAGGAGTTAAGATGCACACTAAAGGTTTTCTGAACAGAATTTTAAATATTTTGCATATCAGCACAGAAATGATAGCATGCTCTTGGCTGCTAATTTAAACAGTCAAACATATCCAAAATTATTTTTTAAAAAAACAAGGAGCCCCCAGGAATGTATAATGTAGCATAAAATTAAAACTAAGTTGATCTGATTGACATTAAATTTGATTAATGAGAAAATTCTCTCAGAAGAATGCCTGCCTTTCAATCTGAAAAACAACTTTTGGGTCAAATGAATTATCTGTTAGTGAAAGGTTTTCATATCAGGAACAATACAAAATATATGATATCTAAACTCTTTTATTTATTTATATTGAAGTAAAAACTAAGAGACAACGATTATGCTAATATCCTGAATCAATCAAAACTAGAATTATAATTATGTATTTAATTAACTATTATGGAGTAAACCCAGTGCCGTGGAGTCGAGTCCACCTCATAGTGACCCTATAGGACGGAGTAGAACTGCCCCCATAGAGTTTCCAAGGAGCACCTGGTGGATTCGAACTGCTGACCCTTTGGTTAGCAGCCGAGCACTTAAGCCCTACGCCACCAGGGTTTCCATATTATGGAGTATTATGGAAAATTGTTGTGGGTTTTGTTAATGATTGGAGGTTGACCAGATGTTGGTCAAATCACTGTGTGAAATTAGAATGAGATTTAGATTTTAATTCAGTCTTTAAAAATAAAATCTTTATAACAATAACACTTATCAACTTATAAAATAAGGTATTATACTCTGTTATTTGTATTGTTAAAGCAATACTTTTTTTATATTTTTTTTCAAATTTTATATGCCTTCCAAGGCCGCTCATCCAATGTTCTGATCTTTTACTGAATAATTACCTCAGTATATACAGATTTATGGGGTCCCCGTATGGTGCAAATGGTTAACATGCTTCCTGCTAACTAAAAGGTTGGAGGTCCAAGTCTACCCAGAGGTGCCTCGGAAGAAAGGCCTGGTGATCTACTTCCAGAAAAATCATCCATTAAAAACCCTGTAGGGTACAGTTCTACTCTGACACACATGCGGTCGCCATGAATCACAATCAACTTGACAATTGGTTTTTATATCTGTCTATATCTGTGTGTGTGTGTATATATATACAGATACACATATATACCCACATAAATATATATATATATATATGTTTCCCCCATGTGTCTGTCAGTTTGTTGTACTGCGGAGGCTTGCTTGTTGCTGTGATGCTGGAAGCTATGCCACCAGTATTCAAATGCCAGCAGGGTCACCCAGAGAAGATAGGTTTCAGCTGAGCTTCCAGACCAGGAAAAAAGACCCGACAGTCTACTTCAGAGAAGATTTAGCCAGTGAAAACCTCATGAATAGCAGCAGAACCTTTTCTGATACAGTACTGGAGGATTTTTTTTTTTTTTTTTTTAACTGGAGGATGAGACCCTCAGGTTGGAATGTACTCAAAAGATGACAGGGGAAGAGCTGCCTCCTCAAAGTAGAGTCGACCTTAACGATGTGGATGGAGTCAAGCTTTTGGGACCTTCATTTGCTGATGTAGCCTGACTCAAAGTGAGAATAAACAGCTGCAAACATGCATTAATAATCAGAAAGTGGAAAGTAGGAAAATTGGAAGTCATCAAAAATGAAATGTAGAGGTGGGGCCAAGATGGCGGACTAGGTAGACTCTACCTCGGATCCCTCTTGGAACAAAGACTCGGAAAAACAAGTGAATCGATCACATACATAACAATCTATGAACCCTGAACAACAAACACAGATTTAGAGACGGAGAATGAACAAATACGGGGAGGCAGCGACTGTTTTCAGAGCCTGGAGCCAGCGTCCCAATCAGGTAACCTTGGCTCCCGGCTTAGGTCTGGGCCCAGGGGAGCTGACGGCACAAACAAGGGGCGCAGCCCTACCCCCCTGAACTCACCCCGGGAGGGTTCCCAGCCGGTCTGCGGGGGCGGCGTGGCGACGCGGCTGGTGGGAGAAGTCCCCAGGAGGCAGTGACTGGTTTTGGAGCCGGGAGTGCAGTGTCCCAGCCGGGGAACCTTGGCGCCGGGCTTTGGACCGGGCATTGTCACGGCACAAGCACGGGGCACAGCCCTAATCCCATGAACTAACCCCGGGAGGGGGCCCAGCCAGTCCGTGGGGACGGCGCGGTGACGTGGCTGGCAGGATGAGAAGTCCCCTGGAGGCAGCGACTGATTTTGGAGCCGGGAGTGCAGCGTCCCAGCAGGGGAACCTTGATGCTGGACGTTGGACTGGCAGCGGAGGATCTGACAGCGGCTTCAGTGGGCCAGACCCTCGAGGGCAATCTCCACACAGCCAGCACACATAGGCGACAAGCCTCTCGGAAATCTCAGATAAAATAGTCATTCCAAGCAAGAAAAGCAACTTTGGCTATATTCAAAGGTGTTACTCTCCTATTTCTCTGAACCCTCCCCCACCCTTCCCAGGCGGCTTCATTAACATTGGAATTTCCTGAGCCAGAGGGAGAACGGCTCTGGATTCGTGGCGGCTTTGCTTCCCCCCCCCTTTTTTTTTGGTCTTTTCCTAACCCATTCTTCCGGCCTGAGAGAAGGAACCACAGAAAACCCAGGGAACAAAAATCCATCCCTAATTGGACTTAAAACACAGAACCAGCTACAGCCAAGTACATATGATCCAAATCTCGGACTTTCATCCTTACAGGGAACAAGGTGGCGGTTATAATGCAAAGGCAGTTCTGATAGGGATCTGACTGCATTTTTTTTTTTTAGCGGATTTTCTGGAAAAACAAGTTTCCCAGGTCTGATATCTCTGCTTATTCAACAGAGCCCTAACTGACCCACAACAGGGAACTGAGGGCTGAAGCTCCCCCCAGACCACCTAGCCTCTTTCCTTAGGGGTCTAAGGAGGGTGACATCTACCAATCAGTAGAGGTACTTCCATTGGGGGCCTAAGGTACAGCTGCAGTGCCCTCCCACCAAGGTGCTATAGGAATAGAGACACACCTACCTCACTGACACTTCAGGGAACCTGTCAGCATCCTGCCCCCCCTGGAGGGTGAACCCCAGCTGCTAATAGAATCTGGTGCACACAACTATCACCACTACTTCTTGAGGTGCATGCGTGTTAGGGTGCACCACACACTTGTTGACCCAAAATCAGATTCTACTCAAGAATAGTGAATAGACTCAGGCATATATATCTGGCAACAGCCCAAACCAGCTGGTAATAGGTCATAAGTAAGTGAAGGGCTACAACAAACATGACAGCACAATCTAGTAGCCCATACACGTATATTGAAAGAAAACAAAACAAGATAAGACTCAGTGAGCAATTACAGAAAAAACCACTACTATAATTTTTTTATATATATATATCTTAGTGATGGCTCGGAGACAGCAGTCAATATCAAACCACATAAAGAAGCAGACCATGACAGCTTCTACAACCTCCCAAACAAAAGAATCAAAATCTTTCCCAAATGAAGATACAATCCTGGAATTATCAGATACAGAATACAAAAAACTAATTTACAGAAAACTTCAAGACATCAGAAACAAAATAAGGCAAACTGCAGAAAAAGCCAAGGAACACACTGATAAAACAGTTGAAGAACTCAAAAAGATTATTCAAGAACATACTGGAAAAATTAATAAGTTGCAAGAATCCATAGAGAGACAACATGTAGAAATCCAAAAGATTAACAATAAAATTACAGAATTAGACAACGCAATAGGAAGTCAGAGAAGCAGACTCGAGCAATTAGAATGCAGACTGGGACATCTGGAGGACCAGGGAATCAACACCAACATAGCTGAAAAAAATCAGATAAAAGAATTAAAAAAAAAGAAGAAACCCTAAGAATCATGTGGGACTCTATCAAGAAGGATAACTTGCGTGTGATTGGAGTCCCAGAACAGGGAGGGGGGACAGAAAACACAGAGAAAATAGTTGAAGATCTGCTGACAGAAAACTTCTCTGACATCATGAAAGATGAAAGGATATCTATCCAAGATGCTCATCGAACCCCATTTAAGATTGATCCAAAAAGAAAAACACCAAGATATATTATCATCAAACTTGCCAAAACCAAAGATAAACAGAAAATTTTAAAAGCAGCCAGGGAGAAAAGAAAGGTTTCCTTCAAGGGAGAATCAATAAGAATAAGTTCAGACTACTCAGCAGAAACCATGCAGGCAAGAAGGCAGTGGGATGACATACACAGAGCACTGAAGGAGAAAAACTGCCAGCCAAGGATCATATATCCAGCAAAACTCTCTCTGAAATATGAAGGTGAAATTAAGACATTTACAGATAAACACAAGCTTAGAGAATTTGCAAAAACCAAACCAAAGCTACAAGAAATACTAAAGGATATTGTTGGGTCAGAAAACCAATAATATCAGATACCAGCACAACACAAGGTCACAGAACAGGACATCCTGATATCAACTCAAATAGGGAAATAAAAAAAAACACATTAAGATTAATTAAAAAGAAATGCTCATAACAGGGAATCATTGAAGTCAACATGTAAAAGATCACAATAATCAAAAAGAGGGACTAAATACAGGTGGCATAGAACTGTCATATGGAGAGTGATACAAGGCGATATAGGACAATACAAGTTAGGTTTTTACTTAGAAAAATAGGGGTAAATATTAAGGTAACCACAAAGAGGTATAACAACTCCATAACTCAAGATACAAACCAAGAAAAACGCAACGACTCAACAAACATAAAGTCAAATACTACGAAAATAAGGATCTCACAATTTACTAAGAAAAAAGTCTCAGCACAAAAAAGTAAGTGGAAAAATGAAATGGTCAACAACACACATAAAAAGGCATCAAAATGACAACACTAAACACTTATTCATCTATAATTACGCTGAATGTAAATGGACTAAATGCACCAATAAAGAGACAGAGAGTCTCAGACTGGATAAAGAAACACGATCCGTCTATATGCTGCCTACAAGAGACACACCTTAGACTTAGAGACACAAACAAACTAAAACTCAAAGGATGGAAAAAACATATCAAGCAAACAATAAGCAAAAAAGAAGAGGAGTAGCAATATTAATTTCTGACAAAACAGACTTTAGACTTAAATCCACCACAAAGGATAAAGAAGGACACTATATAATGATAAAAGGGACAATTGATCAGGAAGACATAACCATATTAAATATTTATGCACCCAATGACAGGGCTGCAAGATACATAAATCAAATTTTAACAGAACTGAAAAGTGAGATAGACACCTCCACAATTATAGTAGGAGACTTCAACACACCACTTTCAGAGAAGGACAGGACATCCAGTAAGAAGCTCAACAGAGACACAGAAGACCTACTTACAACAATCGACCAACTTGACCTCATTGACTTATACAGAACTCTCCACCCAACTGCTGCAAAGTATACTTTTTTTTCTAGCATACATGGAACATTCTCTAGAATAGACCACATATTAGGTCATAAAACAAACCTTTGCAGAATCCAAAACATCGAAATACTACAAAGGATCTTCTCAGACCACAAGGCAATAAAAGTAGAAATCAATGACAGAAAAACTAGGGAAAAGAAATCAAATACTTGGAAACTGAACAATACCCTCCTGAAAAAAGACTGGGTTATAGAAGACATCAAGGAGGGAATAAGGAAATTCATAGAATGCAACGAGAATGAAAATACTTCCTATCAAAACGTCTGGGACACAGCAAAAGCAGTGCTCAGAGGACAATTTCTATTGATAAATGCACACATACAAAAAGAAGAAAGAGCCAAAATCAGAGAACTGTCCCTACAACTTGAACAAATAGAAAGTGAGCAACAAAAGAATCCATCAGGCACCAGAAGAAAACAAATAATAAAAATTAGAGCTGAACTAAATAAATTAGAGAACAGAAAAACAATTGAAAGAATTAACAAAGCCAAAAGCTGGTTCTTGGAAAAAATTAACAAAATTGATAAACCATTGGCTAGACTGACAAAAGAAATACAGGAAAGGAAACAAATAACCTGAATAAGAAACGAGAAGGGCCACATCACAACAGACCCAACTGAAATTAAAAGGATCGTATCAGATTATTACAAAGAATTGTACTCTAACAAATTTGCAAACCTAGAAGAAATGGATGAATTCCTGGAAAAACACTACGTACCTAAACTAACACATTCAGAAGTAGAACAACTAAATAGACCCATAACAAAAAAAGAGATTGAAACGGTAATCAAAAAACTCCCAACAAAAAAAAGCCCTGGCCCAGACGGCTTCACGTCAGAGTTCTACCAAACTTTCAGAGAAGATTTAACACCAGTACTGCTAAAGGTATTTCAAAGCATAGAAAATGAAGGAATACTACCCAACTCATTCTATGAAGCCACCATCTCCCTGGTACGAAAACCAGGTAAAGACATTACAAAAAAAGAAAATTACAGAACTATATCCCTCATGCAAAAATCCTCAACAAAATTCTAGCCAATAGAATTCAACAACATATCAAAAAAATAATTCACCACGATCAAGTGGGATTTTTTATGCAAGGCTGGTTTAATATTAGAAAAACCATTAATGTAATCCACCACATAAATAAAACAAAAGACAAAAACCACATGATCTTATCAATTGATGCAGAAAAGACATTTGATAAAGTCCAACACCCATTCATGATAAAAACTCTCACCAAAATAGGAATTGAAGGAAAATTCCTCAACATAATAAAGGGCATCTATGCAAAGCCAACAGCCAACATCACTCTAAATGGAGAGAACCTGAAAGCATTTCCCTTGAGAACGGGAACCAGACAAGGATGCCCTTTATCACCGCTCTTATTCAACATTGTGCTAGATGTCCTAGCCAGAGCAATTAGGCTAGACAAAGAAATAAAGGGCATCCACAATGGCAAGGAGGAAGTAAAATTATCTCTATTTGCAGATGACATGATCTTATACACAGAAAACCTAAGGAATCCTCCAGAAAACTACTGAAACTAATAGAAGAGTTTGGCAGAGTCTCACGTTACAAGATAAACATACAAAAATCACTTGGATTCCTCTACATCAACAAAAACAACATCGAAGAGGAAATAACCAAATCAATACTATTCACAGTAGCCCCCAAGAAGATAAAATACTTAGGAATAAATCTTACCAAGGATGTAAAAGACCTATACAAAGAAAACTACAAAGCTCTACTACAAGAAATTCAAAAGGACATACTTAAGTGGAAAAACATACCCTGCTCATGGATAGGAAGACTTAACATAGTAAAAATGTCTATTCTGCCAAAAGCCGTCTATACATACAATGCACTTCCCATCCAAATTCCAATGTCATTTTTTAAGGTGATAGAGAAACAAATCACCAACTTCATATGGAAGGGAAAGAAGCCACGGATAAGCAAAGCATTACTGAAAAAGAAGAAGAAAGTGCGAGGCCTCACTCTACCTGATTTCAGAACCTATTATACAGCCACAGTAGTCAAAACAGCCTGGTATTGGTACAACAACAGGCACATAGACCAGTGGAACAGAATTGAGAACCCAGATATAAATCCATCCACATATGCGCAGCTGATATTTGACAAAGGCCCAGTGTCAGTTAATTGGGGAAAAGATAGTCTTTTTAACAAATGGTGCTGGCATAACTGGATATCTATTTGCAAAAAAAATGAAACAGGACCCATACATCACACCATGCACAAAAACTAACTCCAAGTGGATCAAAGACCTAAACATAAAGCCTAAAACGATAAGGATCATGGAAGGAAAAATAGGGACAACCTTAGGAGCCCTAATACAAGGCATAAACAGAATACAAAACATTACCAAAAATGACAAAGAGAAACCAGATAACTGGGAGCTCCTAAAAATCAAACACCTATGCTCATCTAAAGACGTCACCAAAGAATTTTCAGCTATGACATCTCCAACCAGCACCTGATCTCTAAAATCTATATGATTCTGATAAAACTCAACCACAAAAAGACAAACAACCCAATCAAGAAGTGGGCAAAGGATATGAACATGCACTTCACTAAAGAAGATATTCAGGCAGCTAACAGATACATGAGAAAATGCTCTCGATCATTAGCCATTAGAGAAATGCAAATTAAAACCATGATGAGATTCCATCTCACTCCAACAAGGCTGGCATTAATCCAAAAAACACAAAATAAGAAATGTCGGAGAGGCTGCAGAGAGATTGGAACTCTTATACACTGCTGGGGGGAATGTAAAATGGTACAACCACTTTGGAAATCTATCTGGCGTTTTCTTAAACAGTTAGAAATAGAACTACCATACAACCCCGAAATCCCACTCCTCGGAATATACCCTAGAGAAACAAGAGCCTTCACACAAACAGATATATGCACACCCATGTTTATTGCCCATCTGTTTACAATAGCAAAAAGCTGGAAGCAACCAAGGTGTCCAACAACGGATGAATGGTTAAATAAATTGTGGTATATTCACACAATGGAATACTATGCATCGATAAAGAACAGTGACGAATCTGTGAAACATTTCATAACATGGAGGAACCTGGAAGGCATTCTGCTGAGTGAAATTAGTCAGATGCAAAAGGACAAATATTGTATAAGACCACTATTATAAGAACTTGAGAAATAGTATAAACTGAGAAGAACACATACCTTTGTGGTTAAGAGGGAGGGTGGGAGAGGGTTATTTTCTGAGTAATTAGTAGATAAGAACTACTTTAGGTGAAGGGAAGGACAATACTCAATACACGGAAGGTCAGCTCAACTGGACTGGACCAAAAGCAAAGAAGTTTCTGGGATAAACTGAATGCTTCAAAGGTCAACGGAGCAAGGGCAGGGGTTTGGGGACTATGGCTTAAGGGGACTTCTAAGTCAATTGGCAAAATAATTCTATTGTGAAAACATTCTGCGTCGCACTTTGTAATGTGGCATCTGGGTTCTTAAATGCTAAGAAGCGGCCATCTAAGATGCATCAATTGGTCTCAACCCACCTGGATCAAAGGAGAATGAAGAACACCAAGGTCACACGACAACTAAGAGCCCAAGAGACAGAAAGGGCCACATGAACCAGAGACTTACATCATCCTGAGACCAGAAGAACTAGATGGTGTCCTGCCACAACTGATGACTGCCCTGTCAGGGAGCACAACAGAGAACCCCTCAGGGAGCAGGAGATCAGTGGGATGCAGACCCCAAATTCTCATAAAAAGACCAGACTTAATGGTCTGACTGAGACTAGAGGAATCCTGGCAGTCATGATCCCCAAACCTTCTGTTAGCCCAGGACAGGAACCATTCCCGAAGACAACTCATCAGACATGGAAGGGACTGGACAATGGGTAGGAGAGAGAAGCTGATGAAGAGTGACCTACTTGTATCAGGTGGACACTTGAGACTGTGCTGGCATCTCCTGTCTGGAGGGGAGATAGGAGGTAGAGAGAGTTAGAAACTGGCAAAATTGTCACGAAAGGAGGGACTGGAAGGGCTGACTCATTAGGGGGAGAGTAAGTGGGAGTATGGAGTGAGGTGTATATAAGCTTATATGTGACAGACTGACTTGATTTGTAAACGTTCACTTAAAGATCAATAAAAATTATTAAAAAACAAGCAAACAAACAGGATAGAAAGTATTCTCTATTTAGCAGAAATTTTCCTGAGTTTACCAGGAATCACAGAGAAGATTCAACTGAAGTAACAATTTCAAATTCAAAGACGTTAAGATGCAATTTTAAAAAATATTGTAGGGAATTTCATGAAAAAAAAAAAAGACATTATTGAAATAAAAGATTTTTTTTTTTGAAAGTGTTATATCTAGGTGCCTGGGTTACACAAAAACAAGTATGAGCTTGACTGCTAACAGAAAAGTCGATGACTCAGACCTATCCAGAGACCGTACAAAAGAAGGCCCTGGTCATCTGCTTCCGTAAAGATTATAGCCATGAAAACTCCGTGGAGCAGTCTACTGTGTAACACAGGGGGTCACCATGAGTCGGAATCAACTTGACATCAAAGACTTGTTGTTATTTTGTTTGTTTTGTTTTGTTAATTATTTAGTAGTAGAGAGAGATGTTTTGTTAATTAGTTATATAGTAGTAGAGAGAGATGAACCTAAGCAATTGATTAAAATATGTGAATATGCACCAAGAAAAATATTGTTTATTTTAATATTGAAAAGATCAATATAAATAATTATATTTAATACATACGGATATATCTTGCTTTTATTTTTTTAGAAATTGTTTTATTTAAAAATAGATTTAGCTAATATGTAGCTCTACCAATAAAAGTAATTCTTAATCTGTAAATTAAAAATTTAATGATAAATATTTTCATACCTTTTCACTCTTTAAAATGGTGATAAAGCACATGGAATGTAAAAGATGAGGGTGTCTCTGCAAAGAGAGTTAAAAATACCTCTTCCTCACAAACTTTTGAACCTTCTATTTCTATCTTTGAACTTACCTTCAGTGAATGATGGTTTTAAAATTATAAATAAAATTGAGCATTAAAATTCTAAAAAAAGGAGGACATTTTCATCTTGATAACATGCCATTGTTGTAATCACTGATCTCACCTCTGATTTAGAACATTGCTCCTAATTTGAAGCATATGAGGAGACACTTTCTGAGAAAGTCTAAAATGTGCAAATTACATGTGGCATAATATTTGATTAATTTCCTAAGGCTGCCTTAACAAATCACCACAAACTATGTGGCTTAAAACAGAAATGTAGTCTCTCACTGTTCTGGAGGCTCAGCATTTGAAACTAAAGTGACGGTAGGGTCATGCTCCCTACAAAGACTTTAGGGGTGAATCTTTCCTTGCCCCTTTCAGCTTTTGGAGGTTCCTGGTTGTTCTTGGTTAGTGGCTGCATAACTCCAACTTCTGCCCCCATCTTCACAAAAGCTTCTTTCTTGTGTCTCTATGTGTCTAAATCTCCCTCTCCTTTCTGGTATAAAGACACCATCCATTATATTTAGGGCTCACCCTAAATCCAGGACGATTTCATCTTGAGGTTCTTAACTACTCACATATGCAAAGACCTTATTCCCAAATAAGGTCACATTTTGAGGTTTGGCTTGGTCATGAATTTTGGGGGAACAGTATTCAATCCGCTATACCCAGAATAGAAAAGAAAACACAAAAACTCAGGACGAACTTGTATGAGAATTGCTTCTTTCTGCTACTGTACATTTCTTACTGTTAAAAATCATGTTCATTTAACCTAGTTTACATCTCTTAATAGAATACTTCCTGTCAGGTTCATTAATTGTAACTTTTGAAGATGATATAAGACTTTCTAAAGGATGAATAAACCTACACTCTAGAATGTGTATTATGCACACAGTATATGCACACAGTATGTTAAGTATATCAGAATTGACTTAATGGCACTTAGCATTGCATTAGTATTTCTTGGTGTTCACAAAATTATCTTACATGTTCTCAGAATGATGCTCTTTCCACCACCACTGACCTACTCGGAGCCTCCACATTTGCTGGTGGCACTGATTGGCCATTTCACACCACTCAATCAGCTTCCCTCCAGAAAGGAGGTGTGCTGTGCCATAACTACTGATTCTTCCTGGTAAAGAAAATTCCTCAAACGTTGACAGGTAGCCCAAATTAAATTTTCTGTATGGAGATATTAGATCACTTTTATCTGGTTAAAACAATGATTCTTTAGAGAATTATAGCTCAAACAAGAATGCAAATCTCTCCCTTCTATATTCACACATACATATCTCTTTCATGGTTTTTGGGATAGATTGCACCCACAAATATTTTTGGGTTCTTAGGTTCCATAGGAGTTTACTTGTCCCGCTAAAAGCATGTTCTGTCCTCTAATGGGGGCTTATGTAATGGTTAAAAATGAAAGAAACATTCTTTGGTGAAAATTCACTAAGGCAAAAGGCTTAGGTACTCAGCAGTGCAAGCCGGAATTGTGATTGGGTCAAACTTTTGTCTCTTTTGGCTTTTGGACAGCTAGATAATCTTTGTAAGCATATTTATTGCTTCCTGTGTGCTATGTAGGGAGCCCTGGTGGCTTTAACTTTTGATGCCATATTTAGGAAATCTGACTTGCCTGATGTAACCAAATGTATGTATTGACCCATGTTGAAAATTTTAACTTTTTTGGAGACATATGTGACCCACAAAATATCAAAATGGAAAATTCATAACAAAATTTCAGAAATGCTCCTTGATTCAGCATGCCTTCCATTAATGAAAACAAATGGTATCAACAAAAATTCAAAGCAGAAAATAGTTGAGTCTTGAAAGGGGTATATATGTGTGGATATAATTTTTTTATTTTATTTTTTTTATGGATAGTACAGATAAAGGTATGGATGGAGAGCCCTGGTGACACAGTGGTTAAATTCTTGACTGTTAACTGAAAGGTTGGTGGTTCAAACCCACTAGCTGGTTTGTGAGAAAGACGTGGCAGTCTGTTTCCATAAAGATTAAAGCCTTGGAAACTCTATGGGGCAGTTCTACTTTGTCCTGTAGGGTCACTATGAGTTGAAATCAACTGGATGGCACACAACAACAATATAGGTATGTTGCTTTTGTTGCCGTTAGGTGCCATCACGTTGGTCCCTACTCACAGTGACCCTGTGTACAACAGAGCTAAACAGTGGCCACTCCTGTGCCATTCTCACAATCATTGTGCTTAAGCCCATTGTTGCAGCCACTGTGTCAGTCCATCGCATTGAGGCTTTTCCTCTTTTTTGCTGACCCTCTACTTTACCAAGCATGATGTCTTTCTCTAGGAACTGATCCCTCTTGACAACGTGTCCAAAGTATGTGAGATGTAGTTTCGCCATTCTTCCTTCTAAGGAGCATTTTGGTTGTACTTCTTCCAAACAAATTTGTTCTTTTTCTTTTTTTTTTGGCAGTCCATGGTGTATTCAGTATTCTCCAACACCACAATTCAAAGGCATCAATTCTTCTATCTTCTTTATTCATCGTCCAGCTTTCACACTCATAGGAGGCGATTTAATACACCATGGCTTGGGTCAGGTGCACCTTAGTCTTCAGGGTGACATATTTGTTTTTCAAAACTTCAAAGAGGTCTTTTGCAGCAGATTTGCCCAATGCAATGCTTCATTTGATTTCTTGACTGCTGCTTCCATAGGCTTTGATTGTGGATCCAACTAAAATGAAATCCTTGACAACTTCAATCTTTTTCCCATTTATTATGATGTTGCTTCTCAGTCCAGTTGTGAGGATTTTTGTTTATGTTGAGTTGTAATCTGTACTGAAGGCTGTGGTCTTTGATCTTCATCAGTAAGTGCTTCAAGTCCTCTTCACTTTCAGCAAACAATGTTGTGTCATCTGCATAATGCAGGTTGTTAATGAACCTTCCTCCAATTCTGATGCCCTGTTCTTCATATTATCCATTGTCTCGGATTATTTGCTCAGCATACAGATTGAATAGGTATGGTGAAAGGATACAGCCCTGATGCACACCTTTCCTGACTAAACCACTCAGTATCCCCTTGTTCTGTTCAAATGAGTGCCTCTTGATCTATGTACAGGTTCCTCATGAGCACAATCACGTGTTCTGGAATTCCCATTCTTTGCAATGTTATCCATAATTTGTTGTAATTCACACAGGCTAAATTTTTGCATAGTCAATAAAACACAGGTAAACATCTTTCTTGTAGTCTCTGCTTTCAGCCAGGACCCATCAGATATCAGCAATGTTATCCCTGGTTCTGTGTCCTGTCCTGAATCCGGCTTGAATTTTGGCAGTTTCCTGTCAATATACTGCTGCAGCCACTTTTGAATGATCTTCAGCAAAATTTTACTGAAGATATCAAAGATACTGTTTGATAATTTCTGCATTCATTTGGATCACCTTCTTTGGGAATAGGCATAAATATAGACCTTTCCAGTCAGTTGACCAGGTAGCTGTCTTCCAAATTTCTTTGCACAGATTAGAGAGTACTTTCAGCGCTGCATCCGTTTGATTAAACATCTCAATTGGTATTCTGTCAATTCCTGGAGCCTTGTTTTCGCCAGTGCCTTCAGTGCAGCTTGGATTTCCTCCCTCAGTACCATTGGTTCCTGCTCATATGGTACCTCCTGAAATGGTTGAATGTCGACTGATTCTTTTTGGTATAGTGACTGTGTATTCCTTCCATCTTCATTTGATGCTTCCTGTATCGTTTAATATTTTCCCCATAAAGTCCTTCAATATTCCAACTCGAGGCTTGATATTTTTCTTCAGTTCTTTGAGCTTGAGAAATACCGAGCATGTTCTTCCCTTTTGGTTTTCCATCTCTAGGTCTTTGCACATGTCATTATAATACTTAACTTTGTCTCCTTGAGCTGCCCTATGAAATCTTCTGTTCAGCAATTTTACTTCATCATTTCTTCCTTTTGCTTTAGCTAATCAACATTCAAGAGCATGTTTTCGAGTCTCCTCTGACACCCACTTTGTTCTTTTCTTTCCTTCCTGTCTTTTTAATGACCTCTTGCTTTCTTCATGTATGATGTCCTGATGTCATTCTACAACTCATCTGGTCTTTGCTTATTAGTGTTCAATGTGTCAAGTCTATTCTTGAGATGGTCTCTAAATTCAGGTGGAATATACTCAAGGTAGAACTTTGGTTTTCAGGGACTTGTTCTAATTTTCTCCAGTTTCAACTTGAACTTGGATGGGAGCAATTGATGGTCTGTTTCGCAGCAGGCCCTTGGCCTTTTTCTCACTGATGAGCTTTTCCATCATCTCTTCCCACAGATGTAGTCAATTTGATTCCTGTGTATTCCATCTGGTGAGGTCTACGTGTATGGTAGCCATTTATGTTAGTGCAAAAACATATTTTCAATGAAGAAGTCTTTCATCTTGCAAAATTCTATCATGTGATCTTCAGCATTGTTTCTATCACCAAGGCCATATTTTCCAACTACCTATCCTTCTTCTTTGTTCCTAGCTTCTGTATTCCAATCTCCATTAATTATGCAAGCATCCTAATTGCAGGTACGACACATTTCAGACTGCAGATGTTGGTAAAATTCTTCAATTTCATCATCTTTGGCCTTAGCGGTTGTTGTATAAATTTGAATAATAGTTGTATTAGCTGGTCTTCCTTGTATATGTATTGATAATATCCTATCACTGGCAGTGTTGTACTTCAAAAATGTTCTTTTTGACAATGGATACAATGCCATTTCTCTTCAAGTTGTTGTTCCTGGCATAGTAGACCATATGATTGTCCAATTCGAAATGACCAATGCCAGTGTATTTCAGCTCACTAATGCCTAGGGTATCGATGTTTATGTGTTCCATATCATTTTTTTTTTATTAACTTTTATTGAGCTTCAAGTGAACGTTTACGAATCAAGTCAGACTGTCACATATAAGTTTATATACATCTTACTCCGTACACCCACTTGCTCTCCCCTAATGAGTCAGCCCTTCCAGTCTCTCCTTTCGTGACATTTTTGCCAGCTTCCAACTCTCTCTATCCTCCCATCCCCCCTCCAGACAGGAGATGCCAACACAGTCTCAAGTGTCCGTCTGATATAATTAGCTCGCTGTTCATCAGCATCTCTCTCCCACCCACTGTCCAGTCCCTTTCATGTCTGATGAGTTGTCTTCGGGGATGGTTCCTGTCCTGTGCCAACAGAAGGTTTGGGGACCATGACCACCGGGATTCCTCTAGTCTCAGTCAGACCATTAAGTCTGGTCTTTTTATGAGAATTTGGGGTCTGCATCCCACTGATCTCCTGCTCCCTCAGGGTTTCTCTGTTGTGCTCCCTGACAGGGCAGTCATCAGTTGTGGCCGGGCACCAACTAGTTTTTCTGGTCTCAGGATGATGTAGGTCTCTGGTTCATGTGGCCCTTTCTGTCTCTTGGGCTCTTAGTTGTCATGTGACCCTGGTGTTCTACATTCTCCTTTCCTCCAGATGGGTTGAGACCAATTGATGCATCTTAGATGGCCGCTTGTTAGCATTTAAGACCCCAGATGCCACATTTCAAAGTGGGATGCAGAATGTTTTCATAATAGAATTATTTTGCCAATTAACTTAGAAGTCCCCTTAAGCCATGGTCCCCAAACCCCCGCCCTTGCTCTGCTGACCTTTGAAGCATTCATTTTATCCCAGAAACTTCTTTGCTTTTGGTCCAGTCCAATTGAGCTGACCTTCCATGTATTGAGTGTTGTCCTTCCCTTCACCTAAAGCAGTTCTTATCTACTAATTCATCAGTAAAAAATGCCCTCCCTCCCTCCCTCCCTCCCCCCCTCATAACCACAAAAGTATGTGTTCTTCTCAGTTTATACTATTTCTCAAAATCTTATAATAGTGGTCTTATACAATATTTGTCCTTTTGCCTCTGACTAATTTCGCTCAGCATAATGCCTTCCAGGTTCCTCCATGTTATGAAATGTTTCACAGATTCGTCATTGTTCTTTATCGATGCGTAGTATTCCATCGTGTGAATATACCACAATTTATTTACCCATTCATCCGTTGATGGACACCTTGGTTGCTTCCAGCTTTTTGCTATTGTAAACAGATGGGCAATAAACATGGGTGTGCATATATCTGTTTGTGTGAAGGCTCTTGTTTCTCTAGGGTATATTCCGAGGAGTGGGATTTCGGGGTTGTATGGTAGTTCTATTTCTAACTGTTTAAGAAAACGCCAGATAGATTTCCAAAGTGGTTGTACCATTTTACATTCCCCCCAGCAGTGTATAAGAGTTCCAATCTCTCTGCAGCCTCTCCGACATTTCTTATTTTGTGTTTTTTGGATTAATGCCAGCCTTGTTGGAGTGAGATGGAATCTCATCATGGTTTTAATTTGCATTTCTCTAATGGCTAATGATCGAGAGCATTTTCTCATGTATCTGTTAGCTGCCTGAATATCTTCTTTAGTGAAGTGCATGTTCATATCCTTTGCCCACTTCTTGATTGGGTTGTTTGTCTTTTTGTGGTTGAGTTTTATCAGAATCATATAGATTTTAGAGATCAGGTGCTGGTTGGAGATGTCATAGCTGAAAATTCTTTGGTGACGTCTTTAGATGAGCATAGGTGTTTGATTTTTAGGAGCTCCCAGTTATCTGGTTTCTCTTTGTCATTTTTGGTAATGTTTTGTATTCTGTTTATGCCTTGTATTAGGGCTCCTAAGGTTGTCCCTATTTTTCCTTCCATGATCCTTATCGTTTTAGGCTTTATGTTTAGGTCTTTGATCCACTTGGAGTTAGTTTTTGTGCATGGTGTGATGTATGGGTCCTGTTTCATTTTTTTGCAAATAGATATCCAGTTATGCCAGCACCATTTGTTAAAAAGACTATCTTTTCCCCAATTAACTGACACTGGGCCTTTGTCAAATATCAGCTGCGCATATGTGGATGGATTTATATCTGGGTTCTCAATTCTGTTCCACTGGTCTGTGTGCCTGTTGTTGTACCAATACCAGGCTGTTTTGACTACTGTGGCTGTATAATAGGTTCTGAAATCAGGTAGAGTGAGGCCTCGCACTTTCTTCTTCTTTTTCAGTAATGCTTTGCTTATCCGTGGCTTCTTTCCCTTCCATATGAAGTTGGTGATTTGTTTCTCTATCACCTTAAAAAATGACATTGGAATTTGGATGGGAAGTGCATTGTATGTATAGACGGCTTTTGGCAGAATAGACATTTTTACTATGTTAAGTCTTCCTATCCATGAGCAGGGTATGTTTTTCCACTTAAGTATGTCCTTTTGAATTTCTTGTAGTAGAGCTTTGTAGTTTTCTTTGTATAGGTCTTTTACATCCTTGGTAAGATTTATTCCTAAGTATTTTATCTTCTTGGGGGCTACTGTGAATAGTATTGATTTGGTTATTTCCTCTTCGATGTTGTTTTTGTTGATGTAGAGGAATCCAAGTGATTTTTGTATGTTTATCTTGTAACGTGAGACTCTGCCAAACTCTTCTATTAGTTTCAGTAGTTTTCTGGAGGATTCCTTAGGTTTTCTGTGTATAAGATCATGTCATCTGCAAATAGAGATAATTTTACTTCCTCCTTGCCATTGTGGATGCCCTTTATTTCTTTGTCTAGCCTAATTGCTCTGGCTAGGACTTCTAGCACAATGTTGAATAAGAGCGGTGATAAAGGGCATCCTTGTCTGGTTCCCGTTCTCAAGGGAAATGCTTTCAGGTTCTCTCCATTTAGAGTGATGTTGGCTGTTGGCTTTGCATAGATGCCCTTTATTATGTTGAGGAATTTTCCTTCAATTCCTATTTTGGTGAGAGTTTTTATCATGAATGGGTGTTGGACTTTATCAAATGTCTTTTCTGCATCAATTGATAAGATCATGTGGTTTTTGTCTTTTGTTTTATTTATGTGGTGGATTACATTAATGGTTTTTCTAATATTAAACCAGCCTTGCATAAAAAATCCCACTTGATCGTGGTGAATTATTTTTTTGATATGTTGTTGAATTCTATTGGCTAGAATTTTGTTGAGGATTTTTGCATCTATGTTCATGAGGGATATAGGTCTGTAATTTTCTTTTTTTTGTGATGTCTTTACCTGGTTTTGGTATCAGGGAGATGGTGGTTTCATAGAATGAGTTAGGCAGTATTCCTTCATTTTCTATGCTTTGAAATACCTTTAGTAGTAGCAGTGTTAACTCTTCCCTGAAAGTTTGGTAGAACTCTGCAGTAAAGCCATCCGGGCCAGGACTTTTTTTTTGTTGGGAGATTTTTGATTACCGTTTCAATCTCTTTTTTTGTTATGGGTCTATTTAGTTGTTCTACTTCTGAATGTGTTAGTTTAGGTACGTAGTGTTTTTCCAGGAATTCATCCATTTCTTCTAGGTTTGCAAATTTGTTAGAGTACAATTTTTGTAATAATCTGATATGATTCTTTTAATTTCAGTTGGGTCTGTTGTGATGTGGCCCTTCTCGTTTCTTATTCAGGTTATTTGTTTCCTTTCCTGTATTTCTTTTGTCAGTCTAGCCAATGGTTTACCAATTTTGTTAATTTTTTCCAAGAACCAGCTTTTGGCTTTGTTAATTCTTTCAATTGTTTTTCTGTTCTCTAGTTCATTTAGCTCAGCTTTAATTCTTACTATTTGTTTTCTTCTGGTGCCTGATGGATTCTTTTGTTGCTCACTTTCTATTTGTTCAAGTTGTAGGGACAGTTCTCTGATTTTGGCTCTTCTTTTTGTATGTGTGCATTTATCGATATAAATTGACCTCCGAGCACTGCTTTTGCTGTGTCCCAGAGGTTTTGATAGGAAGTATTTTCATTCTCGTTGCATTCTATGAATTGCTTTTTTCCCTCCTTAATGTCTTCTATAACCCAATCTTTTTTCAGCAGGTTATTGTTCAGTTTCCAAGGATTTGATTTCTTTTCCCTGGTTTTTCTGTTATTGATTTCCACTTTTATGGCCTTGTGGTCTGAGAAGATGCTTTGTAACGTTTCGATGTTTTGGATTCTGCAAAGGTTTGTTTTATGACCTAACATGTGGTCTATTCTAGAGAATCTTCCATGTGCACTAGAAAAAAAAGTATACTTTGCAGCAGTTGGGTGGAGTGTTCTGTATAAGTCAATGAGGTCAAGTTGGTTGATTGTAGCAATTAGGTCTTCTGTATCTCTGTTGAGCTTCTTACTGGATGTCTTGTCCTTCTCCGAAAGTGGGGTGCTGAAGTCTCCTACTATAATTGTGGAGGCATCTATCTCACTTTTCAGTTCTGTTAAAATTTGATTTATGTGTCTTGCAGCCCTGTCATTGGGTGCATAAATATTTAATATGGTTATGTCTTCCTGATCAATTGTCCCTTTTATCATTATGTAGTGTCCTTCTTTATCCTTTGTGGTGGATTTAAGTCTAAAGTCTATTTTGTCAGAAATTAATATTGCTACTCCTCTTCTTTTTTGCTTATTGTTTGCTTGATATGTTTTTTTCCATCCTTTGAGTTTTAGTTTGTTTGTGTCTCTAAGTCTAAGGTGTGTCTCTTGTAGGCAGCATATAGACGGATCGTGTTTCTTTATCCAGTCTGAGACTTTCTGTCTCTATTGGTGCATTTAGTCCATTACATTCAGCGTAATTATAGATAAGTATGTGCTTAGTGCTGTCATTTTGATGCCTTTTTATGTGTGTTGTTGACAATTTCATTTTTGCACTTACTTTTTTGGGCAAGACTTTTTTCTTTGTAAATTATGTGTTCCTCATTTTCATAGTATGACTTTATGTTTGCTGAGTCGTTATGTTTTTCTTGGTTTTTATTTTGAGTTATGGAGTTGTTATACCTCTTTGTGGTTACCTTAATATTTACCCCTATTTTTCTAAGTAAAAACCTAACTTGTATTGTCCTATATTGCCTTGTAACCCTTTCCGTATGGCAGTTCTATGCCACCTGTATTTAGTCCCTCTTTTTGATTATTGTGATCTTTTATGTATTGACTTCAATGATTCCCTGTTTTGCGCGTTTTTTTTTTTTTTTAACCTTAATTTGTTTTTGTGATTTCCCTATTTGAGTTGATATCAGGATGCTCTGTTCTGTGACCTTGTGTTGTCCTGTTATCTGATATTATTGGTTTTCTGACCCAACAATATCCTTTAGTATTTCTTGTAGCTTTGGTTTGGTTTTTGCAAATTCTCTAAGCTTGTGTTTATCTGTAAATGTCTTAATTTTGCCTTCATATTTCAGAGAGAGTTTTGCTGGATATATGATCCTTGGCTGGCAGTTTTTCTCCTTCAGTGCTCTGTGTATGTCATCCCATTGCCTTCCTGACTGCATGGATTCTGCTGAGGAGTCTGAACTTATTCTTATTGATTCTCCATTGTAGGAGAGCTTTCTTTTATCCCTGGTTGCTTTTAAAATTTTCTCTTTATCTTTAGTTTTGGCAAGTTTGATGATAATATGCCTTGGTGATTTTCTTTTTGGATCAATCTTAAATGGGGTTCGATGAGCATCTTGGATACATATCCTTTCATCTTTCGTGATGTCAGAGAAGTTTTCTGCCAACACATCTTCAACTATTCTCTCTGTGTTTTCTGTTACCCTCCCTGTTCTGGGACTCCAATCACATGCAAGTTATTCTTCTTGATAGAGTCCCACATGATTCTTAGGGATTCTTCATTTTTTTAAATTCTTTTATCTGATTTTTTTTCAGCTATATTGGTGTCAATTCCCTGGTCCTCCAGATTTCCCACTCTGCATTCTAATTGCTCGAGTCTGCTCCTCTGACTTCCTATTGCGTTGTCTAATTCTGTAATTTTATTGTTAATCTTTTGGATTTCTACATACTGTCTCTCTATGGATTCTTGCAACTTATTAATTTTTCCACTATGTTCTTGAATAATCTTTTTGAGTTCTTCAACTGCTCTATCAGTGTGTTCCTTGGCTTTTTCTGTAGATTGCCTTATTTCATTTCTGAGGTCATCCCTGATGTCTTGAAGCAATCTGTAAATTAGTTTTTTATATTCTGTACCTGGCAATTCCAGGATTGTATCTTCATTTGGGAAAGATTTTGATTCTTTAGTTTGGGGAGTTGTAGAAGCAATCATGGTCTGCTTCTTTATGTGGTTTGATATCGACTGCCGTCTCCGAGCCATCTATAAGACATTGTAGTGATTTATTTTATATTTGCTCACTGAGTCTTATCTTGTTTTGTTTTCTTTCAATATACGTAGATGGGCTACTAGATTGCGCTGTCTTGATTGTTTTAGCCCTTGACTCACTTATGTCCTATTACCAGCTGGTTTGGGGTGTTACCAGATATAAAAGCCTGAGACCATTCACTATTCTTGAGTAGAATCTGATTTTGAGTCATGAAGTGTAAGGTGCAGACTGTCACCTATCCACCTAGAGAAGTAGTGGTGATAGTTGTGAGCACCAGATTCTAGGAGCAGCAGGGGTTCACACTCCAGGGGGGGCAGGATGCTGACAGGCTTCCCCCAACTGTCAGTGAGGTAGGTGTGTCTCTATTCCTAAAGCACCTTGGTGGGTGGGCTCTGCAGCTGTACCTTAGGCCCCCAATGCAAGTACCTCTACAGATTGGTAGGTGTCACCCTCCTTAGACCCCTAAGGCAGGAGGCTAGGTGGTCTGGGGGGAGCTTCAGCCCTCAGTTCCCTGTTGTGGGTCAGTGAGGGCTCTGTTGAATACACAGAGATATCAGACCTGGGAAACTTGTCTTTCTAGTAATCCGCTAAAACAATTACAGGCAGATCCCTATCAGGAATGCCTTTGCATTGTAATAGCCACCTTGTTCCCTGTAGGGATGTAAGCCCAAGACTATGGATCACATATGCTTGGCTGGAGCTGGTTCTGTGTTTTCAGTCCAATTAGAGAAGGATTTTTGGTCCCTGGGTTTTTTGTAGCTGCTTCTCTCTGGCCAGGAGAATGGGATAGGAAAAGATAAAAAAAAAAAAAAAAAAAAAGAAAGAAAGAAAAACTGCAGTGCAGTTCACCCTCTGGCTCAGGAAATTCCAATGTTAATGAAGGCGCCTGGGAAGGGGAGGGGAGGGTTCAGATAAATAGGAGAGAGTAGCACCCCAGAATATAGACAAAGTTACTTATCTTGCTTGGGATGACTTTTACCTGAGATTCCCGAGGGGCGCGTCGCCTGTGTTCTCTGGCTGGGTAGAGATTGCCCCCGAGGGTCAGGCCCGCATCCCATGCTTGCGCTGTCTCAGAAGCCGTGGTTAGTTCCTCCGCTCCCAGTCCAAAGCCCAGCGCCAAGGTTCCCCGCCTGGGACGCCGCACTCCCGGCTCCAAAACCAGTTGCTTCCTCCTGGTGACTTCTCCTCCTGTCAGCCGCATCTCTGCGCTGCCTGCGTGCACCGGCTGGGCTTTCCCCGAGGTCAATTCTGGGGGCCAGGGCTGCGCCCCGTGTTTGAGCCGTCTCAGGATGCCGTGCTCAGCTCCCCTGCACCCAGTCCAAAGCCCAGCGCCAAGGTTTCCTGACTGGGACGCTGGCTCCGGGCTCCGAAAAGAGTTGCTGCTTCCCCGTGGTTGTTTGTTCTCAGTCTCTGTCACTCAGGTCAACTCTTTAGATCTGTGTTTGATGGTCAGGGTTTGTAGATTGTCATGTATGTGATCGATTCACTTGTTTTTCTGAGTCTTTGTTGCAAGAGGGATCCGAGGTAGCGTCTACCTAGTCAGCCATCTTGGCCCCCGCCCTCTATCCTGTTTGTTTTTATTGTTGTTGATGGACATCATTGTTTTTATTAAAATGGAAAAATAGTTCAGCCTACATATCTTTGCAGTTAATATCTTTTGTCTACATTTACCAAATATATTTGTGAAACAATACTTACCAAATAAGTTTTTTGCATTTTGATTCTTTTAAACATTTCATCAAATTTATATTTCACCAAGAAATTTCACTAAAAGATTCAACCAGAATTTGAGAAACTGTAAATTGCAATGTTAGAATTTCAAAATTAACTGTACTTTCTCATTTAGTTAGTACAATTTTCCTCTTGCTTTTATAAGTACAATTTTAAGTATCTTCCAGTTTGCCAACTTGGTTTTTAATAATTGGGATTTACTAAAATTGAACTTTTGAGTAGTCATCTTTGAGCACATTCTTTGTGAAATAATCACTAACTTTTGAAGAAAACAAATTACAAGGAATGTCTCTGTCTTGCAGTCGCCCCACAAAGGCAGGCTGGACCTCACGCTCAAAAGTGGTTTCCATACCGATAGTAATGATGCCACGCACACACCACGAGGGTATGAAGACATTTACTGCTCACATAATGAAGCTTTCTGGGGAGAGCAGGGTCCTTTTAGGACAAACAAGGTCTTAAAGTGACTTGGGATGTATGGTGGTTAAGAGGTGGGGCTGTGACTAGGATTTCCTGGAACAAGCCATGGGTTGTATAGATGAAGCATCCAGGCTCTCTTAACAGCTTGCCCAGATACGGGGCACAAGGGAAAGTGGGATTAGTGGGGCTTGAAAACTGTCAGCAGCCAAACAGGAAAAACTGAGTCAGACTTTTTACGACATTTGACTATTTCTATGTAACAAAACTATGCTTGCTAATCTATTATAAATCAATGACACTCATTAATTCTTTAGTACAAAATAAGGTTTCTGAAGAGAAAAATGCATAGTTTAAAAATGCATTCAAAGAAATGCTAATTAAAGCCACAATGAAATACCACTACACACACACTAAAATGGCTAGAACTGAAAAGCCTAATACGCCAAGTGTCAGCAAGGAACGGGAACAACTGGAACTCACATGGTGTCAGGCAAAAGTGGAATGGCGCAGTGTTAAGATACAGCACTACCTGACTAAATAATTGCATCTTTAACTGTTTCTCCAAGAGAAATAAAAATATTTGTTTCACAAAGATGCGCAATTTAATTTTCAAAGCAGCTTCATTCATGGTATCTAAAAATAACTCAAATGTTCCAAAAATGATGACTGGTTAAAAACATTGTGGAATAGCCATACAATGGAATAGTGCTCAGCAATAAAGAGAAACTACTCATTCACACAACAGCCTGCTAAATCCTCAGACCATTACGCTAGAACAAAAGTCTGCATTCGGTACGATTACTCTAAGAACATCTAGAAAATACAGAATCACAGTGAAAAATATCAGATCAGAGGCTGGCAGCAGATGGGCTGTGGCAAAAGGTTGTATGAAAAGTGGTCGAAAAGAACATTTTAAGCAGTGATGCAAATGTTTTACATCATGTTTATGGTGGTAGTTACACAACCATATTATTCATGAAAAGTCATTGAAAAGGCGTTTTTTCAGTATTAATCTACGTAAATTATACCTCAATAAAGCTGATTTTAAAAAGATAGAAAAAATAAGTTTTCAAACACCAACAGAGGAGAGATGGGAAGATTAACGGCACTTATTGTTTATTTTTACAACACTCTATCTTTTCTTGAGAACTATCTCCTTCTGATACACACAGCATATTTGCGACGACACAACTTTTCTGTCCTGATCTAATTATTTTTCTTGTTGTTTTGGGGGGTCATCAAGTTGATTTTCGACTCATGATGACCCCATGTGACAGAGAAGAACTGCCCCAGAGGATTTCCTTGGTTGTCATCTTTACGGAAGCAGATTGGCAAGTCTTTCTCGCTTGGTGTGGCTTGGTTAGCAGGGGAGTACTCAACTGTTGAGCCACCAGGGCTCGTTGAACAGATTATAAACTCATTCAATCAGTGAGTGGACTCACTGCATCGTACTATTTCTGGGGGAGGGTCCCAAATTGGAAACCAAGAAGATAATCCATGCCTTTCTGAGGGTAAAACACTACGGCAATGGTGACTTGATGATATGTCTTACTTTTTGTGGTACTCAAATTTCCTTCAGTTAACATGTATTATTTTTATAGTTTGGATAGATAAATATATTTTATTTACTTGTTTTTAATTTCACAGTTTTGACTCTACACAGGAAAGGCATGCTAGGCACTTTTTGTTGTTGTTGTTTGTTTGTTTTGCTACTTCATTTTTCATCTAGGTTTCTGGGGTCCTCAACAGCATCCTGTACATGCAGTGTCCTTCACCAACACATTCATCTGGGCAGCTCTCACTTTGGATCTTTTCTTTTCCATTATGAGGAATGATATTCAAATTATTTAACAGTCAAGAGTGCATGGGAAGTGACCAATTGAAACACACATTGTCCATAAATGATTGGTGTAGTAATCATATACTTTTCCTGCTCACCATTTCCCCTAGCACTTGCTGTTTTCTTTCTGGGTATATTACTAACTGCCTCTCTGACAATTATTATCCAGATTATACAAATCCCATGAAGTGTGTCTATGCATGATTTCCATATATGGAAAATTTCATGAGGGGAAAGTAGATGATCTCCAAAATTGCCCTAGATACCTGATTAAGCCTTGCTTTCAGGGCCTGGTACAAGCATTCCTGTACAGGCTGCTTGTTTGGAAACTTGTCCCAGGGAGAAGGGATGAAGGACTTGGCAGATTGAAGTGGGGAAAGAGTAAACCAATATAAGAGTGGATTATCATGCTAGACGCTGCTTTGGATACTTGGAGCTTAATTCCACCGGGATCTACTGCATTGTCCAGCTGAGAACAGAAAGTAAGTCTGGGATACTGGGAGGTGTATGCATGGGACATCTGATGCGATCCCTTTGTGTGAACAACCTCCTGGGCAAGGAAACTGCATGTGTAGACATTTTGTCACAACTCACTCACATTCTCTCAGGGCCACCTCTGAAGACACTGTTGATGTTTCACCTACAGCTGCTTTTTTTTCTTTTTTTAACCAACAACTACCATTTAAAATCCCTCTTACTTCAGCAGTGAGAATATGATGATCTCCGAACATGTGAGGAAAAAGCAGAGCACTTCTAAATGTGCTGTAATGTGGCAACAGTGTTCTCATCAAAATGTGGGGCTTGAATTTGAGTCCTTTGACAAGACAACTTACTAAAAGTTCTTGGTTCTTATTCTAATTGTTTTGTTGCCTCATAGGGACAGACTGACAATTCCTGAAGGCCATTACAATGTCAAAATTGTAGCTTTCCAGAAGCCATCTGCTTTTGCTTCTACCTCATAATAACACAACTGGGACCTGTTTCAAATATTACTGACAGTTTGAGGGTTCTAGCATACTGTTTTGGAAGATTCTTCTAATTTATGTCACAAAATTACCGATTTGAGACTGAGCATTTGCCCACAGGCATGCATAATTACATTTTTTTCAATTATTTATTGAATGTGGAGATTGAACTTCTTGTTTCTCCTACCAAACTCTGACACACTATTGATAATAAATCACAGTACCCTGGAAGTGGGGTACGATGCTAGAGAATAGTCTGCTTCCACAATAATATTATCTCTTTGGCTTTACTTCACAGAGTTAACAAGATAAAGCTTTAGATACAATATTGAGGCTGAGATTAGATATCTGCATTAATTCAGATTGGCCAGAAAGGCTATATATATAGACATCAGTTAAGACAATATAAAAATGAGGGATTTGGTTTTGTTTGGCCTTTTTTTTTTTTTTTTTTTAAGAGATGAAGCTGGGAAGCAAACTCTGTTGGGGCATGATGCATGAGTCTTTAATAAATAATTTATTGAGTTGATTGTATTTAAGTTAACAAAATACGAGAACACTTTGAAACTTTTCTCCTCTCCCAAAGTTCTCAACATCTATCTGAACGACACTGGACTATGTGATGTAATTTTAAAAGTGATAGAGATAGACATGGACAAAAATAGAGATATAATGTTAAATGTATATTTATACATTCTGATTCTCCTCAAACCAAATCAGAATGTATCTATACCATATTTCAAATTACAAAGACATAGAGCATTTTCAGACCAATGTAATCCTAATACTACTACTAGAAAACAAAGTAAAAAAAAAGATGTATTGGCTCTATTGGTCAAAGATGTTATGTCACAGTCTATCTTTTTTATATATAATTATCTTAGTGGGTGTCTAGTGGCATCTCTCTGCTGTTTTTACTTACATTTCTCTAATGTTTAATGCTGGTGGATGTTACTGTCCAATCACATATCTTTTTTTTTTTTTAATTTTGGTCAAATATCCATTAAAAAACTTGTCCCTTTTTAACTGGTTGCTTTATTAACGAGTTATGAGTTCTTTATACATTCTGGCCACCACCGGTCTGTCAGTTTAGCATACTGTGGTATCTTGCATGTTGCTATGATGCTGGAACCTATGCACAGGTATTTCAAATAGCTGCAGGGTCACGTGTGGTAGACAGTTTTCAGCAAAGCTCCCAGACAGGACTTGGCAATCTACTTCCGGGAAAAAAAGAGCCAATGAAACCTTATGAATGACAGCAGAAAACCGGCCAGTATATTGCTGGAAGACGAGCCCATCAGATTGGAAGGCACTTGGCTTAGCTGGTTCTCTAGAGAAGCAAAACCAGACAGGCGTCTGTATGTATGTATATATATGTGAGTGTGTGTATATATATGTACATATGTGTGTGTGTGTGTATATATATACACATGTTGTTTTATTGTTAGGTGCCATCAAGGATCACAGCGTGAAACACTGCCCGGTCCTGTGCCACGCTCACCATCATTGTTATGCTTGAACCAATTGTTGAAGCCACTGTGTCAATCCATCTCATTGAGGGTCTTCCTCTTTTCCACTGACCCTGTACTTTACCAAGAATGATAACCTTTTCCAGGGACTGATCCCTCCTAACAACATGTCGTAAGTATGTAAGACGCAGTCTCACCATCCTTGCTTGTAAGGAGCATTCTGGTTGAACCTCTTCCAAGACAGATTTGTTTGTTCTTTCGGCACTCCATGGTATATTCAATATTCTTCACCAACACCACAATTCAAAGGCATCAATTCTTTGGTCTTCCTTATTCGTTCTTCAGCTTCCCCATGCATATGATGCAATTGAAAATACCATGGCTTGGGTCAGGTGCACCTTAGTCTTCAAGGCAACATCTTTACTTTTCTACACTTTAAAGATGTCCTTTGCAGCCGATTTGCCCAATGCAATGTGCCTTTTGATTTCTGCTTCCATAGGTGTTGATTGAGAATCCAAGTAGAATGAAATCCTTGACAACTTCAACCTTTTCTCCATTTATCATGATGTTGCTTATTGGCCCAGTTGTGAGGGTTTTTGTTTTATGTTGAGGTGTAATTCACACTGAAGGCTGTGGTCTTTGATCTTCATCAGTAAGTGCTTCAAGTTCTCTTCACTTTCAGCAAGCAAGGTTGTGTCATCTGCATAATACAGGTTGTTAATGAGTCTTCCTCTAGTCCTGATGCCCCATTCTTCTTCTTAGAGTTCAGCTTCTGAGATTATTTCTCAGCATACAGACTGAATAGGTATGGTGAAAGTATACAAACACGATGCACACCTTTTCTGACTTTAAACCACATGGTATCCCTTTATTCTGTCCAAACAACTGCCTCTTGGTCTATGCACAGGTTCCTCATGAGCACAATTAGGTGTTCTGGAATTCCCATTCTTCATAATGTAATCCATAATTTCTTATGATCCACACAATCGAATGCCATTGCATAATCAATAAAACACAGGTAAACATCGTTCTGGTATTCTCTGCTTTCAGCCAGGATCCATTTGACATCAGCAGTTATATCCCTGGTTCCACATACTCTTCTGGATCCAGCTTGAATTTTGGCAGTTCCCTTTTGATATACTGCTGCAGCCGCTTTTGAATGATCTTCAGCAGATTATACTTGTGTGTGATATTAATGATATTGTTCAATAATTTCTGCATTCAGTTGGAACACCTTTCTTGGCAATAGGCATAAATATGGATCTCTTCCAGTTGGTTGGCTAGATAGCTGTCTTCCAAATTTCTTGGCATAGACAAGCAAGCACTTCGGTGCTGCATCCGTTTATTGAAACATCTCAATTGATATACAGTCAATTCCCAGAGCCTTATTTTTCACCAATGCCTTCAGTGCAGCTTGGACTTCTTCCTTCAATACCATCGATTCCTGATCATAAGCTACCTCTTGAAATGGCTGAACATAGACCAGTTCTTTTTGGTATAATGACTCTGTGTATTCCTTCCATCTTTTTTTTTTTTTTTTTTTTTGATGTTTCCTGTGTCATTCAATATTTTCCCCATGGAATCCTTCACTATTGCAACTAGAGGCTTGTGTTTTTTCTTCAGTTCTTTCAGCTTGAGAAATGCCGAGCATATTCTTCCTTTCCTTTTTGTATCTCCAGCTTTTTACATATGTCATTATAATACTTTGCTTTGTCTTCTAGAGCCACCCTTTGAAATCTTCTGTTCAGCTCTTTTACTTCATCATTCCTTCCCTTAGCTTCAGCTGCTTGACGTTCAAGAGCAAGTTTCAGAGTCTCTTCTGACATCTGTTTTGGCCTTTTCTTTCTTTCCTGTCTTTTTAGGGACCTCTTGCTTTCTTCATGTATGATGTCCTTGATCTCATTCCACAACTCGTCTGGTCTTCATTCATTAGAGTTCGATGTGCCAAATCTAAATAAGGTGGGATATACTCAGGGTTGTACTTTGGCTCTCGTAGACTTGTTCTAATTTTCTTCAGCTTCAACTTGAACTTGCATATGAGCAATTGATAGTCTGTTCCACAGTATGTCCCTGCCTTGTTCTGACGGGTGATATGAGCTTTTCCATCATCTCGTCCTACAGATGTAGTAGATTTGATTCCTCTGTATTCCATCCGGTAAGGTCTATGTGTATAAAAAAAAAAAAATAGTCACTGTTTATGTTGGTGGCAAAAGGTATTTGCAATGAAGAAATTGTTGGTCTTGCCAAATTCTGTCATGTGATCTCTGGCATCATCTCTGCCACCGAGGCCATATTTTCCACAGGGATCCTTCTTCTTTGTTTCCAACTTTCGCATTTCAATCACCAGTAATTATCAATGCATCCTGATCACATGTTTGATCAATTTGAGACTGCAAAAGCTGGTAAAAATCTTCAATTTCTTCATCTTTGGCCTCAATGGTTGGTGTGTAAATTTGAATAACAATCATATTAACTGATCCTCCTTGTAGGTGTACAGATACTACCCTATCACTGGCAGCATTGTACTTCAGCATAGATCTTGAAATGTTCTTTTTGACGATGAATGCAATGCCATTCCTCTTCAAGCTGTCATTCCCGGCGTAGTAGACCATATGATTGTCCAATTCAAAATGGCCAATACCAGTCCATTTCAGCTCACTAGTGCCTAGGATATTGATGTTTATTTGTTCTGTTGCATTTTTGATGATTCCTAAGTTTCCCAGATTCACACTTTGTACATTCCAGGTTCTGATTATTAATGGATGTTTGCAGCTATTTCTTCTCATTTTGAGTCATGCCACATCAGCAAAGGAAGGTCCCAAAAGCTTGAGTCCATCCACGTCATTAAGGCTGACTCTACTTTGAAGAGATAGCTCTTCCCCAGTCATCTTTTCAGTGCCTTCCAACCTGGAGGGTTCATCTTCTGGCACTGTATCAATGTTCTGTTGCCCTTCATAAGGTTTTTACTGGTTAATTTTTTTCAGAGGTAGACTGTCAGATCCTTCTTCTTAGTCTGTCTTAATCTGGAAGCTCAGCTGAAACCTGTCCACCATGGGAGACCCTGCTGGTGTGTGAATATCGATGGCATAGCTTCCAGCATCATAGCAACACACAAGCCTCCACAGTACAACAAACTGACAAACACGTGGTGGACACAAATACATATATATTCATATACATATATATATGTAGAGAGAGCGACAGATGAAGGAAATGGCTCATGTAGTTGTAGAAGTTGGAAAGTCCCAAATCCGTGGTTCAGGCTGGAGACTTCTCCCAACTCATGTAATTTCAGGAGCTGGCAAACCCAAGATCCAGAACACAGAGGTTGATGAATCCCAAGATCAGCAGGCAAGCTGCTAGCTCAAGTCCCAAGAACCAGAGATTAGATGAACAGGATCCAGATGCAGGATCTGCAGAGAGAGAAAGCCAGTGAGCCTTGCCAGAAAGTCCACCTATATTGGATGTAGGGCACATTCCCAAGGAAACTCTCTTTCCACTGATTGGCTACTCACAGCAGATCTCATCATGGAAGTGATCATATTATACCACATTTAATCATGGGGGTAATTATATCATCATAGGACTGCCAAACAACTGAGAATCATGGCCCAGCCAAGTTAACACACAACCTTAACCATCACATTACTCAAAATATGACTGGGGGAAGAGCTTCCTCCTCAAAATGTAGTCAATCTTAATGAACTGAATGGAGTAAAGCTTTCAGGACCTTCTTTGCTGATATGGCATGACTCAAAATGAGAAGTAACAGCTTCAAACATCCATTAGTAATTGGAATGTGGAATGTATAAACTATGACTCAAGGAAAAACTAGAAATTATCAAAATGAAATGGGACACTTGAAGATTGATATCCTAGGCATTAATTAGATAAAATAGACTGGTATTGGCTATTCTGAATTGAATGATCATATAGTCTACTATGCTGGGAACAACAAACTAAAGAGGAACGGCATCACATTCATCAAGAGCCAAAGTACAACCTTGAATATATCCCCCCGGAATTTAGAGATCATCTTAAAAGCAGATTTGACATAGTGAATACTAATGAACAGAAGAGTTGTGGGATGACTTCAAGGACATCATACATAAAGAAAGCAAAATTCACTAAAAAGACAAAAAGAAAGTAAGAAAAGACCAAAATAGATGTCAGAAGAGTTTCTAAACTTGCTCTTCAATGAAGACTAGCTAAACAAAATGGAAGAAATGATGACATAAAAGAGCTGAAAAGAAGATTTCAAAGGGCAGCTCGAGAAGACAAAGTAAGGTGTTATAATGAAATGTGCAAAGACCTAGAGTTAGAAAGCCGAAACGGAAAAACATGCTCAGCATTTCTCAAGGAGAAAGAACTGGAAAAAAAAAAAAAAAATCAAATTTCAAATTGCAATACTGAAGGGTCCTATGGGTAAAATATTGAACAACTCAGGAAGCATCAAAAAAAGATGGAAGAAATACACAGAATCACTGTACCAAAAATAATTGGTCTTTGTTCAGCCATTTCAGGAGGTAGCATATGGTCAAGAACTGATGGTATTGAAGGAAGAAGTTCAAGCTGCACTGAAAGCCTTGGCAGAAAACTAGAATTGACTGAATAGCAATTGAGATACTTCAACAAACAAATGCAGTGCTAGAAGTGCTCACTCATCTATGCCAAGAAATTTTCAGACTGCTGCCTGTCTAATCAACTGGAAGAGATTCATATTTGTGCATGTTCCAAAAAAATGAGATTCCATGAATAATGGAAATTATTGAACAACATAATATCACATGCAATCAAAATTATGCTGAGGTTAATTAAAAAATGACTACAGGTGTGCATCCATGGGGAACAGCCATAAATTCAAGCCAGGTTCGAAAAGGACATGGAACCAGAGATATCATTGCTGATGTCAGTGGATCTTGAGTGAAAGCAGAAAATACCAGAAAGATATTTACCTGTATTTTACTATGTAAAGGCATTCTATTTAGTGGATAATAACAAAATATGGATAACATTGTGAAGAGCGGGAAGTCCAGAATGGTTAATTGTGCTCATGAGGAACCTGAGCATGGATCAAGAGGCAGTCATTTGAACAGAACAAGGAAATATTGTGTGGTTTAAAATTAGAAACGGTGTGGATCAGGATTGTATCCTCTCAACATACTTACTCAACCTGTATGCTGAGCAAATAATCAGAGAAGCTGAATATATGAAGAAGAACATGACATTAGGATCAGAGGAAGACTAATTAACAAGCTGTGATATGTAGATGATACAACCTTGCTTACCAAGAGTGAAGATGACTTGAAGCACTTATTAATGAAGATCAATGACTACAGCCCTCAGTGTGGATCACACCTCAATGTAAAGGAAACGAAAATCCTCAGAACTGAACCAATAATCAACATCATGATAAATGGAGAAAATCCTGAAGTTGTCAAGGACTTCACTTTACTTGGATTAACGATCAATGCCCATGGAAGCAGCACTCAAACCAAATATTGCATTAAGCAAATCTGCTGCAAAAGACCTCTTAAAAATCTTTAAAAAAGCAAAGATGTCACTTTGACGACTAAGGTACCTGATTCAAGATACAGTATTTTCAATTGCCTCATTTGCATGCAAAAGGTGGGCAATGAATAAGGCAGACCAAAGAAGAATTGATGCCTTTGATTACGGTGTCAGTGAAGAGATATATTTTCCAATTTTTTTTTCAAGTATGTGACGCCATTTCAGTTTCACAACTGTATTTGAGGACACATACACGTTCAACTGATTTTCATGAAACATGTCAAGATAATTAATTGAGAAAAGATAGCTTTTTCAACAAATATTGCTGGAAAAAATTTACCTCCTTGTGCACAACAAACCAACATCCACTCTAACCTTACGTGTAACATGGGGGAAAAATACCTTAAAATGGATGATAGTCCTACACATAAGAAGCATAACAATAAAACTTACGGAAGAAATTATAGAAGAAAATATTTTTACCTTCGGTTAGGCAAACATGTCTTAGGCCCCCAAAAGCACAAACTGAGAAATCAAAAATTGGCACATTGAATTTTTCTGTTTACTTTTTATAAGCTGTTTGTGACCTGAGACAAAATATTGTACCACATTACTACAAAAAATATTTCTTTATTATAGTATTTAAAAATAAATATCAGCAATGATTGAAAAGTTCTTTATACTGTAAAGATGCCCATATTGTTGGGCATTTTTATTATTCAGTTAACAAAAAATATAAAATGTAGTGATGGACACCTTTGCAGAAAAATATTTTAAGTTATTTATCAAAGACCAGAAATTATATGGCCCCAGGCTATATCATCATTAGGGATCAAGATAGCACTGAGTTGCTTTTCAAAAGAAGCAATCTGATTTTTATAAAATAATATGTTTTATATAAGTAAAAGTAAAATTATAAACTATATCACAATCGATTTTCATAAACATTTCATCAGCTAATGAAGATCGAACTGTGGGGATAGGATGAGCAAACAAAACAAAGGCTTGGAGTTGGAATCACAAGATTTGCCTGCAGGTCACCAAGTATATGACAGATCGAATCTTAGAACCTGTGTCTCCAGAATCGAATCTTCTTCCCACTATACACACTATGAAAGATCAGTCAAACGAAAAATGCTACAGATCAGTTTTATGCATTGTCTATTATAAACAGTAACTAATTTGAACTACGTAGAGCCTAAATAACTACCAGGATTTGGGGGGAAGCCCAGTAGATCAAGGAATACGAAAAGCAACCTGGCTATCTAGTGAGGCAAACCACCACCAAGCCTCTTCCCTGCATCCTGCTGGAAATACACTGAGGCTGTGGAAAATAGGGGAACTGAAAGAGCTCCTGCCTTAGAACATCTTAGGTCTTATTTCAGAAGCATGGGCCACTGATGATCAATGAGATGCGGCTCTGATCACAAACAAGTCAACTGAGGAAGTTACCCCAAAACAATGCTCAATTTTTTAGGCTTTTTCATACAGACAATACACCTCCTTCTGTAGGTTTTGACTGTAATTACGTAGTTGATCATTGTGGGAACAGAAAAATAAATAACTGAATAGGATACATTGATTGTTTTTCTTTACTTCCACAATGATACTGTGCTTATTTTCTTCAATATAACCAAACAGAGGACAGATTTTTGTAATTCAATAGCAATAGGAAAAAAAGAAAGGGATTTCAAACTGACTAATAAATATGAAAGAGCCTATTGTATGTATGTCATTGATTGAAATATCTGTATTGTTGTAATCCATTGACTCCTGAATAGACCTGGACTCAGGAAAAGAATGCACATTTTTTATCTACAGGTATTTATTTTTATATCACTGCTGTCAGTCTCAACAGTGAAAAATTTCTTAAGCAGCATTTTATCAGGGAATATTTTGGGTGACATTTAGAAAAAATATCAGCATTGAATAGACTGATTATGTAAACATTTAAAAAAATAGATACTAATTATTTGGAAAATAAAATTAATATTTGATATATCAATAATTCAACAATCATCATTGTCCATAATTAACAGACTTAATGACATGAAAAATATTTTATTTAAGTTTAATTTAATAAGTTAAATGGCATTAAAACTCATTTTTAAAGCATTTAATAATAATACAATTTTATAATTTTTGAGGCTACACTAGATTTCATGATATTTGTCTGGTCTTATTTACTGACCCTACTAAATAGTAAGCTCAGTGTAATGCTAGGTACTAATTATATATTCACAGAATAAATAAATCTTATTTATAATTAAAAAAACATATCTCCGTCTATGTTATGGAGAACATACGTGTCAGAAAATATGTGGTACAATTTCTTCATGTACTTTTGAGCCCTGGGTTGCAAAAACAAAAGCATCATTTCATTTATTCTGGTAGTTTTGCGCTAGTGAGTTCATTCGGCATATACCTTTTGAACCAAATTGAATTCAATTACCTTTAATTGAGTTAGGTTTAATTAAACTCAATTTTTAATTGAAAGCTTATTGTGGAGTTAGAAGATAAAATAATACTATAGCACAAGAAACCCAAACTGATAGATTGGCTAAGTCCACAAAGCTGAAGTGGTGTCATCTAACTGTAAGGGAAAATTTTCTTTCCTAAGTGATCCTGTTGTCTTTTTCTGGGGAAAAATTGTTCTTTCTATTTTTCTTCCAATAACGAAACACGTTGTTCAAGGGGTGTAAAATGCATTGTATTTGTGTCTACAACACTGAAAATCCTCTAGAAATTTTCTCATCTTGGTTTTATTCAAGGTCAACGTTCTTTCTTCAATAGTAACATTCTTATCAGAAGAATGACAAAATAGACAATTATATTCTCAAATTATTCAAGCTTTCAGAATGTGTTCTTTTTTCAGACAGGGTCCTAAGAGGTGGGTCTTATAAAAAGAGCAGAATATACACAGACACATACAGACAGAGGGAAGACAGATGCCAAGGAATGCCAAGGAATACCAAAGAATGCCAGGAAACACAGAGGAACTCCTAGGGCTACTCACAGGAAGGACGTGCCCCTTGAGCTGACTGCCTGATTTGGACTCCTAGCCTTAAAAACTGCGAGACACTAAGTTTCTGTTGTTTAAAGACACCCACATGTGGTAGTTTTTTTACGTCAGTAGTAGGTAACTAAAACACTTGGTAAATAAGTTCTTGGAAGCCCTGGTGGTGCAGTGGTTAAGAGCTCGGTAGCTAACCAAAAGGTTGACAGTTTGAATCCACCAGCTGCTCCTTGGAATTCCTATGGGGCAGTTTTTCCCAGTCCTATAGGGTCTCTATGGGTTGGAACTGACTCCACAGCAAGATATTTTTTAATGGATTTATGCTAACTGTACAATCTTTTGAAAATAGGGGAAAAAAGAAAATTAATCTTGCCATGAATAGTTCCATGGTTAGTACTCAAGTCCTAAAAGATGATTACAATTAACAAGCTATTTTATGATCTTTGTGATTAGCATACATACACACACACGCACATACAATTATATAAACAAGAGATTGCGCCAAGTTTCATCCGGGAAATTAAAACTTTACATTCAAGCTGATTCAAGTTCCAAAAAGTTAGTCTCCTGGGAAAATGTCAAGAAGATACAGACCAGACTCTGAAAATGTCTACCATAGTTAAAAAAAAAAAAAAAAAAACCTAGGGGGGAAAAAAAAATGAAGTCCAACTTACTTCTTTTTAAAGCAAACTTGTTTCTAAATTCGTTAATGAAGAATCAATGATAAATACTATTTCACCTGTTCTCGGGCCACACAGGCCAATCAGCATTATCAAGGTTTTCAGACTTCGGCTTTAGACACCTGCCAATGCAGGAAAGACTAGTCTCTATTTTTTTTCCTCGGTTTTTGAAAATATTCTAAATTGTAATGAAGTATTTTTCGAGATAAAAATTACAGATTTAAAATGTTAAATGCACTTAACATTTAACATTTCACTCATGGCTTCATGTGAACGAAGGCATCCAAGTCACTCCGATGATGACAGCCTCAGAGTGACCGAGTAACTAAAGGCTTCTTCCACCACTAGCTTTATACTGAACAATGAGCTTTCGCAGGTTGCCTTGGCAATTATCTAGCATTTGGCTCATGGAGTCTGAGCTGGTCAAAAAGCCAATTTCATAACCTAGAGAAATGCCTTTGGCTAAATTATGGTCTTAGAGGAAGGCAATGAGAACTACTCAAGTGTGTCTGATCACAGCCCTTGCTTTAGAACGCTTTGTGCCCAGTCCAACAGAAATGCTCTCAGGTCAGAAAGTTTTAGGTATGTTAAAAACAAAACAAATAAACAAACAAAAAACTCCTTGGCTTCCAAAAAAGGTCAACATTACCAAAAAAAGCAAGACGTAAAACTTTTCAAGTATAACTATTTTCCGTAGTCTCAAAAATATACAAATGAAACAGCTATCACTTTACGTGCTTACCATTAAATAATAGTCTAGATTAAAAAAAAGTTTTTTTATTATTTTTTCTGAAAGAATGTGTCTATGGAATGACTAACATGTTCTAAGATGTGCAAAATTATGGCAAGACAATGAATTCTACATGATATTTACTAACTTTCTAGGTTGGTTGTTTTCAATGGGATCAATTTTAACTAAACTAAATCTGCTAGGTTTCAGTGCTTTAGTTAGCCATCAGTGCCTTTTAACACACTCCAATTTGTAAACCACTGCCATCGAGTCGATTCTGACTCATAGCGACCCTATAGGACAGAGTAGAACTGCCCCATAGAGTCTTAAAATAACGATTTGTTAATTTCTAACCATTCTGCAAGTTGACTGGACAGTCCTAAGCTGCTTTCAACTGGGCTTTCTCATTGATCAGCACAGTGGCTGGGCCCAAATTCAACAAGCCATTTTTCACACACCTGGTAGGTCATTTAGGCTACTGCTTGGTATTCCTTGCTTCTCTTCTACATGTCTTCCATCCTCCAGTTGGTTAGACCAGTTACCTTTCATAGGTGCCTCAGAGCTATGTTCTAAGACAGCAAGAGCAGAAAACTGCTAGGCCTCTTGATGCCTGGGCTCAGAACTTACACAGCACCAATGCTACTATATTCTATTGGCAAAACATGTCATTTGTGCAGCCAAGATGCAAGGAGGAGGAAAATACATTCCACCATTTCACGGGAGGAGAAGTAAAATCTTATTGTAAATAAACATGGGAGTAATTGTATAGCCATCACTGAAGACTGCCAAAAAAAAAAAAACTAACCTGTCACTGTCAAGTCGATTCTGACTCATAGTGACCCTACAGAACACAGTAAATCTGTCCAACAGGGTTTCCAAGGAGCAGCTGTTGCTAATAGATGCCCTCAAGTCACTTTTAACTCATACTGACTCCATGCACAAAAGTACGAAATAATGGCCAGCCCTGTACCATCCTAACAATTGTTTTTATGCTTGAGCCCATTGTTACAGCCACTGTGTCAATTCATCTCTTTGAGGGTCTTCCTCTTTTTTACTGACCCCCTACCAAGTATGATGCCCTTCTCCAGGGACTGATCCCTCCTGATAACATGTCCAAAGTATGTGAAACGTTGTCTCACCATCCTTGATTCTAAGGAGCATTCTGGTTGTACTCCTTCCAAGACAGATTTGTTCATTCTTTTGGCAGTTCATGGTATATTCAATATTCTTTGCCAACAACACAATTCAAAAGCATCAATTCTTTTTCTGTCTTCCTTATTCACAGTCCAGCTTTCACAAGCATATGAGGCAACTGAAAACACCATGGCTTGGGTCAGGCTCACCTTAGACCTCAAGTGACATCTTTGCTTTTCAACACTTCGAATAACACCACTGCTTATTGGTCCAGTTGTGAAGATTTTTGTTTTCTTTATGTTCAGGTGTAATCCATACTGAAAGCTGTAGTCTTTGGTCTTCATCAGTAAGTGCTTTGAGTCCTCTTTACTTTCAGTAAGCAAGGCTGTGTCATCTGCATAACACAGATTGCTAATGAGTCTTCCTCCAATCCTGATGCCCTGTTCTTCCTCATAAAGTCCAGCTTCTGGAATTTTTTGCTTAGCATACAGATTGAATAAGTATGGTGAAAGGATACAGCCCTGACGAACACCTTTCCTAACTTTAAACCACATAGTATCCCCTTGTTCTGTTTGAAGGACTGCCTCTTAATTTATGTACAGGTTCCTCATGAGCACAATTAACTGTTCTAGAATTCCCTTCCTTTGCAATATTATACATAATTTCTTATTATCCACACAGCTGCAGGCCTTCACATAGTCAATAAAACACAGGTGAACATCTTTCTGGTGTTCTCTACTTTCAGCCAGGATCCATCTGACATTAGCTATGATATCCCTGGTTCCAGTTCCTCTTCTGAATTTGGCTCGAGTTTCTAACAGTTCCCTGTCACTATACTGCTGGAGCTGCTTTTGAATGATCTTCAGCAAAACTTGACTTGTGTGTGATATCAACGATATTGTTCAGTAATTTCCACATTTGGTTCGATCACCTTTCTTGGGAAAAGGCATAAATATGGATCTCTTCCAGTTGGTTGGCCAGGTAGCTGTCTTCCAAATTTCTTTGCATAGATGAGTGTGCACTTCCAATGCTGCATCCATTTGTTGAAACATCACAATCAGTATTCCATCCATTCCTGGAGCCCTGTTTTTTGCCAATGCCTTCAGTGCAGTTTGGACTTCTTCCTTCAGTATGATTGGTTCCTACTCTTATGGTACCTCCTGAAACCACCGAACACCAACCAGTTCTTTTTGGTATAGTGACTCTGTGTATTCCCTCCATCCTCTTTTGATGCTTCCTGCGAAGTTTAATATTTTCCTGGTAAAATCCTTTAAGACTGCAACTCGAGGCTTGAATTATTTCTTCAGTTTTTGAAATGCCAGATGTGTTCTTCCTTTTTGGTTTTCTATCTCCGGGTCTTTGCACATGTCATTATAATACTTTACTTTGTCTTCTTGAGCCACCCTTTGAAATGTTCTGTTCAGCTCTTTTACTTCATCATTTCTTCCTCTTGCTTTAGCTACTTGATGTTCAAGAGCATGTTTCAAAGTATCTTCTGATATCTGTTTTGGTCTTTTCTTTCTTTCCTGTCTTTTTAATGACCTCTTGCTTTCTTCATGTATGATGTCCTTGATGTCATTCCATAGCTCCTCTGGTCTTTGCTCATTAGTGTTTAATATGTCAAATCTATTCCTGAGATGGTCTCTAAAGTCAGGTGGGATATACTCAAGGCTGAACTTTGGCTCTCATGGACTTGTTCTAATTTTCTTCAGTTTCAACTCAAACTTGCATGGGAGCAATTGATGGTCTGTTATACAGCCATCCCTTGGCCTTTGTTCTGACTGATGGTATCAAGCTTTTCCATGGTCTCTTCCCACAGAAGTTGTTGATTTGATTCCTGTGTATTCCATCTGGCAAGGTGCACGTGTATAGTAGCTGTTTATGTTAGTGAAAAAGGTATTTGCAATGAAGAAGTCATTGGTCTTGCAAAATTCTATCATTTGATATTCAGCATTGTTTCAATCACCAAGGCCATATCTTCCAACTGCCCATCTGTCTTGTTTCCAACTTTTGCATTCCATCACCAGTAATTATCAATGGGTCCTGATTCCACAGTCAATTGAATCCCTGCCTTAGAAAATTCTGACTCACTCTAAAACACTCTGCGCCTGCGTGATCAATTGAAGAGATCTTCAATTTCTTCCTCTTTAGCCTTAGTGGTTGGTGCATAAATTTGAATAACAGTTGTTTTAACTGATCTTCCTTGTAGGCATATGGGTGTTATCCTGTCAGTGACAGTGTTGTACCTGAGAACAGGATCTTGAAATGTTCTTTTTGACAATGAATGCAACACCAATCCTCTTCGCATTGCCATTCCCGGCATAGTAGTCTAATTCAAAATGGCCAATACCAGCCTATTTTTGTTCATTAATGCCTTGGATATCAATGTTTATGTGTTCCATTTCATTTTTGATGATTTCCAATTTTCCTAGATTAATACTTTGTACATTCCACATTCTGATTATTAATAGGTATTTGCAGGTGTTTCTTCTCAGTTTGAGCATGACATATCGAATAAAGGTCTCAAAAGCTTGAATCCATCCATGTCATTAAGGTTGACTCTACTTCAAAGAGGTAGCTCTTCCCTAGTTATTTTGAGTGCCGTCCAACCCGAGGGGCTCATCTTTCTGCACAATGCCTGACAATATTCTGATGCTTTTCCTAAGGTCTTCACTGGCTAATTCTTTTCAGAAGTAGACCGTTGGGTCCTTCTTCCTAGACTGTCTTAGTCTGGAAGCTCACCTGAATCCTCTCTGCTTTGGGTGACTCTGCTGGTATTTGAATACCAGCTGGTGGGGGAAGGAGCAGCTGGTGGATTGGAAGGGCCAACTTTTGGTCAGCAGCCATAGCTCTTAAACACTGTACCACCAGGGCTCCTTGTAAGACAGGGCTAGAGCCATAGAACTATACAGCCATTTTTCTTAGCCTGAAGACAGCCCCGCACCCAACCCATTTCCTAGAGTTCTTTTTTTTTTCCTCCTCAGAACCTCCTTAAAGAGAAACAGCCACTGGCTAGCTGGAATTGGCTGAAACAGGTCCTGCCCTCCATCCTAGCATTCCAGATGACCTTTAGCTCATTAACTACTTCATGCATGGTAAATTCTCCACCTCTGGGTGGAAAGCTGACATGCTAATGAATAAAAATGACTAAGGTCCTCCGGCAAGGGAACTGAACCCCCACCTGAGAAAATGCTTACTCATTTTAAAATGCTCTATGCCTGCATGTGCACCATTTTTTATTTTGAAGCTGATACTGCCTATATAAACCAGCCTCAGCAAGCTGTCTGCAAGGTAGTCTTGTCTGTCTCTTTGCTTGGCCAACCAATACAGACTCCTTTCATTCTCTCCAACTCGGTCTCTGTCTTTTTGGTCCTGATGGAGTTAATGCTGAGCAGAACTCGGAGTTCCTGGCAACACTTTAAGATAGCATAGTCCTTTTAAATTTCCTCTAATATACTGAAAAAGAAAATAATCCTAGTATGGTTGTAGGTACTAGTTCCATTTTTGTAATGTTCATAATATTGAATAATCTCCATTATAACTTGGAACTGTTTTATAAATTTTGCAAATACTTTTAGGCTTTGGAATATACAGCTAGATTATACCATTGTAAAAATTCTAAGAATAATTCCTATAATCACATTTTATCTTTCTGTACCACTTCAATCACAATAATCAGTTAATTATTTGTGCTATGAACATCAGCAGTGGCCATAAATAAATGAAAATGCATCTGAACTTCATTAGTTATTTTTTTTGCCATTTACAATTCTCATATTATCAAAAGTGCTATGTTAAAATATGTGTTCAATATTTCTGATGTTAAAAATATTGAACAAAATAAAATCAGACTTACTGGCCCAATGGTGACTGGAAGAACCCCCAAGACTATGGCCCTTGGACACCCTGCTAACCCAGAACTGAAGCCACTCCTGAAGTCCATCTTTCAGCCAAAGATTAGACAGGCCTATAAAACAAACACTAACACACATGAGGAATGTGCTTCTTAGTTCAATCAAGTATAGAAGACCAAATGGGGAACACCTGACCAAAAGCAAAGATTAAAAGGCAGGAAGGGACAGGAAAACTGGATGAATAGACACTAAGGACTCAGGGTCTAAAGGGAAAGGGGGAGAGTGCTGACACACTGTGGGAATTGCAACTAATGTCAGAAAACAATTCTGTGTATTAAAATGAATGAAAACTAATTTGCAAGTAAACTTTCACCTGAAAGACAATAAAATTAAAAACTATATATATTTAAAAAGAATAATGTAATGATTTGACTTTAAGAGAATAACCAAGACTATTATTATCAGTATTATTATTGTTTGCTCTATTCTTTGTGCAATATTATGTGCGACACAATGGTGGACTTTAAGTTCTGTGTTTTAGAAGAGCAGCAAAAGTTGAGAAATCCCTCTTCTCTTTGTTTTCAAGAAACTGCTAACCTCAAAGTATCAACTAACTCTTCCATGCTCTGAGAGAGGAACGACCTCTATGCCTCAATGACTCAGATAAGATAGTCTCCATCCTTCTTCAAAACTCCATTAATACTACCTAATGACCCCTTTGTTTACCTACCTCTGTAAACCTTAGGCTTCCTTCCTTTTCTTTGAAAAGTTTCTGATTAATGACATTTCCCTATTGCAATAGCCTGAATAAAACCATCTCCTCAATTGTCCTGGGCATTTTGTCTTTTAAATGCAATCTAAGTCGTTATGAATGATAAATTATACCTCAACAGGAGAGATTGATAGTTAATTTCAATACAATTCAAAGTATCACCTTTCTAAGTTTAAGTCATTGATCTATGTTAAAGCCCTTAATTATCCACGTGGTATGTAAAATCTTCAGTGAATCCCCAAATTCACTTTTTATGTCGTCTTTTATCTATCCTTTAAAAGACTTTACTCTTAAATAAAATATGTAGCTAGCTGACATTCATAAAGGATATATTCTAGAATGTGCTATAATAAAAATTGTATGAGACTATTCTTAAAAGATGGAGCCCTGGTGGCGCACTGGTTAAGTGTTTGGCTGTTAATCAAAAGGTTGGCAGTTCGAGTCCACCAGCTGCTCCTTGAAAATTCTATGGGGTAATTCTCTTCTGTCCTACAGAAATGGGTTTAGTCTTAAAAGATAAAGAATGGCTGGGAAGAGTTATAAATTTTGTGAATTATGAATTTTTCTTGTTGGCCTCAATGGGAACATTGGTACTGTGGGTTAAGTAGTGGCCCCCAGAGATACATGTCCACTCAAAACCTGAGAATGTGACCTCACTAGAAAATAGGGTCTTTGCAGATGTAATTAAGATTAGGTCATACTAGATTAGATGGAAACCAAACAATTAAACAAACAAAAAATAATCCATTGTTGCAGAGAGGGTTCCAACTCATAGCAACTCTACCAGACAGAGTAGAACTGCCCCACAGGGGTTCCAAGAAGCAGCTGGTGGATTTGAATGGCCAATGTTTTGGTTAGCAGTTGAGCTCTTATTCACTGTGCCACCAGGGCTCCTGCTGGATTAGAGTGGGCCCTAAATCCAATGACTGGAGTCCTTATAAGAGGATAGACAGAGAAGAAGGCCATGTGAAGACAGGGACAGAGACTGGAGTTATGCAGCTACAAGTCAAGAGATCAAGGGTTGCTGAGAATCACAAGCTAGGACGAGACAGGAAGATTTTAGAGTCATCAGAGCGAGCATGGCCTTGATAACACCTTGATTTCAGACTTCTGGCTTCCAGAACCTTGCGATAACAAATTTTTGTTGTTTTATGCCAATACTTTTGTGGTAATTTGTTATGGCAAGGAAATTAATATAATTGGCTTGCCAAAACTACTCCGTTCACCCCATGCAAATTCTTACCCACCAATTTTATACCTTTTAATTTCTTATGATTTTCAATTCCCTAATTTAAGCCTTCAGTTTTAGAGGGGCAAAAAAATTACTAAAATAAAGAGGTTGGTTTATGTTTGAGTTTGTGTGTGATGGGGAAGGAGGGTAACATACAACCAAACACCATGTGCTTCAGGAAGGAAAGAATTAATTTCTCCTGGATGACTTCATATCTATAGCAGGAGTCAGAGAACTTTTACTGTATAGGGGTAGACTGTAAATATCTTTGGCTTTGCCAGCCATATGGTCTTGAAGCTACTCCTCAGCTTTTCAAATACAGCACAAAAAGACATAGACAATATGTAAATCAATGGAGGTGACATGTTCCAGTAAAAATTATTTACAAATACTGGTGGCAGCCCAAATTTGGACAGCTGGCTACAGTTTGTTGACCCTTGATCTGGATAATTGGATTAATCAAAGACAGAAAAGGGGGAAATATTTTATAGAACTGCCATTGAGTGTGTATATGTGTGTACGCATACGCACATGAGTTTTGGGTAAGAAACCTTACCTTTGAGGATACTTCAGTTGAATGAAGTTATTATAGGGGGCTCTGAGAAATAGATACATGGACTATACTGCCCGTAGCTTTTGGACCATCCACCCTGAGGCTGTCAACAACCCCTGTGCCTCAGTCTCCAAAGTCCTCTCCAATACCAATTTTCTAACATTTGACCATGTGTTGTGGTAATTTCAAGTTACACTCCAAGTTTTCTCTATGCACTGTCTAGTTCTTAAAATAATGTTTTATATCTGTACATTTTTAATGTTCCCTCTGTTATTTCTTAGGTAGTTTATTCAGGTAAAAAGCAATCTATCAATGGATAAATTAATCCTATTTGATAATCTTCATAGCTGGTGTTCCTCTTTGTTTGGTCTACTTTTCTTTATGAAATGACTTCTTAAAAATTGATAAGTAGTATCTGAAAGAGCAATACATTATTATATCAGGAAAACCATTGACTTCCACTTCTACCACTACCTTACTTGCTAAATTTACCGCAATTAGGTTGTGGACCTCCAGGAAATAATTACAGATGACCTAGGGTTTGGAAATATAATGGCAATACACTAAATATATAACTAGTAGAAGATAATAGACATACCAGAGGATACAGAAATCCATTATACTTCAAGTACTAAAAAAAGTTTATGTATTATTGTTGTAAGAGATGTGTTGAAATGAACTTTTTGAATGATTGGATTGTATGACACATAATATTAAATATCATCTTAATGGCCAGTTTGCATTGATTTATAGCAATCTTTTAATGATATTCAATTGAAAAGGCAAAACAAGAAAAAATATTACTCTACTGTCACAAAGTTCTATTTAAGATTTTTTTCTAAAAATTACCATCTAAAATGACCCCAAACCTTTTTTTAAAAAAAAAGGAAATTTAAAGTATGCAAATATATGTTATACAGAAATATTAAATGTATTATGTTAAAATCATTTTACTATATTCTACTGAAATATTTCATATCCAATTTTACATCCAAAACAAATTTTTCTTTTCATCTTTGTTGTCCATACACCACCATTAAATTGCAAAAAATGACAATTTAATTTTCTTGAGCATAACAATTCACTAATTTGGGGTTAACATGTTATTAGTTAGAATCATAGCTATAGCTTTGAAAATGGAAGCAGATATTAACATTTATTATTTTTAGCTAATAGAGTGAAGAAAAAGCCTCACTACAGGCTTACTATCACTTTTGAAGACTACATTTTGCTATAAACGCAATTATACAATATGACTCCATTTATGTAGCAAAATGTAAATAATGCTTAGTATTTATATAAGCCACAAACCAGATGTTAATGTAGTAATTTGTTGAGTCAAGTCTAATGGATCTTTGCTCTATAGAGAAAAATCTTTAGTTAGTATACTGTGCGGTCATTAATTTCCAAAATGGATTTTGTTTGTCGTTTGAAGGTATGAATTTGTGTTCTGTATGGCTGTATCTTCTTGTTTTAAAATATAGTCTATTATTGGACTTTCGACATTCTGACTTTAATGTAGGTTGAAAATACAACAAGTAAATAACGAACGAAAGGAAAAAAAAAGGTCATTTCACTTAAAAAAAAAATCCCTTAATTATTACCAGTACAAACTACGTACCACTACAAATATTAAGTGTGTTCAATGTCTTCAGAGTCTTCTAGGAGTTAGATGCTAGACCATAGATAGACAGACAGACAGAAAGACAGATAGATAGATATCAGGTATTATATATATATATAGGCACTAGGTATATATATATTTATATATATACACATTACAATGAATGATTAAATCATAAAGTAAAAATGAAGGCATAAACTTGTGTCAACAATTTAAGAATATACTTGGTAATATAAAGCCAATTTTCAGCTTTTTTATCTCAGTGTTTTCTTGTTTTTATCCTTTAGGAAATAAATTATAGACAGAAAAGGGCTCTTAGGTAACTGGTAGAAGAGCTGGCCTGGCAGAGACTTCAAAGACAGGGCCATGTTGAACTTAACTGACTTGATCCCAAAGTCTTGCTTCTTCTGAAGTCTCACAGTCTCCAGGTAACTGAGTTAAACGGGGATGTAGGTTGGAAGGAAAAAAAGGGTAAAAAGCAAAGAGTGAAATATTTTATGTGATACAGCAGGCAGTAAAGGATAAGTGGAAGAGAATAGAAAAATTCCTAATTATTAAAATTTTCTCAAATCAAGACCCAAATTATTGCTTTCAGAATGCCATTTTCTTTCTGACCAGCAATGTACCAATTTTTCATGGCATAAGCACTTTCATTTATGTCACCATTTTATTGTACAAAAAGCATGACTCTCTCATAAATTAACATTTTAATAATTCAAGATTAAATGCAACTGTATAAGATACTAGTTTAAATCACTTTTTCTCGTATTCTACACTGCATTCTATTTATGCATTTTCCAAAACTAATACATTCCTCTTTAACACAAATTTTATGCTTAGTAATGATTGATTTCCAGGCTTTATATTTCAATTTCTGATTAGTTGTGAGGTATCTCATAAATATTGCCTTTTAAATAACTCCACAGAGTGAGGACTTCTGTGAGAGATTTACATTTGGGAATCAAAAAGTTTCAGTTAAGTATATCTTAAATGAGATTATTAATAATAAGAAAATAATGTTAATTTTTTTTATATTGGCTGAGTACATATCATAGTGTTTACACACCTGTCTGTATATTCACAAAACAGTGACTTAAAAAGATATCACTAGTTAATGTCTTTGGCAAATGTGTGTTGACTATTTCTCCTTCCCTCCCTCTCTCCCTCATTCTTTCTTCCCCTTACCTACTTGACAATCTCTTTACAATTTTCTGTATCAAGGTCTCTGAACTTTGATACTCTTGATGTTTAAGGCCTGATAATTCTTTGTTGTAGGGTTGTTGTCCTGTGCCTTATTGAATACATATTTAAATTTAGCAGCATTCCTGGTGTTGAATCTAGATAGCTGCTGTTGTTAGGTGCTGTCCAGTCAGTTCCGATTCTGAGTGACCCCATATAAAACAGAAAGAAACACTACCCGGTCCTGCGCCATCCTTATAATCGTTGCTATATTTGAGCCCGTTGTTGCATCCACTGTGTCAATCCATCTCATCTAGGGTCTTCTTTAGTGCTGACCCTCTAATTTGCCCAGCATGACGTCCTTCTCCAGGGACTGGTCCCTCCTGATAACATGTCCACAGTACTTGAGACGAGGTTTAGCCATCCTGGCTTCTAAGGAATATTCTGGCTGTACTTCCTCCAGATCAAACGTAGCACCCAGTTACAACAATAAAAAATGTGTCCAGACTTTTCTAAATATCTTCCGGGGGAGCAAAATCATCCCAGGTTTATAGTAATTGCTGTACTGCATGGTGTCACTTGCTTCATTAAGTGACAAAATGGAGTCATCATAGAGGCAGAGGAAATATAGGGCATCCAGGGACTTGTAGCAGAGAGAGCTTTGGTGTCCAGTCTTCCCACTACATGGAGCAAGTAACTAAAAGTTAGTTTTAAGAATAGAAGAGTGGTTGCAAATACCATGCATTGTTCTGCATCACTGCAGTCAGTGACCATTCTTAATTTGGATGGAAGGTATCACAAAGTATGCGTAATCCATAGTAATACAACCGAACACTTAACACATGGATTATCTTCAGGAAAGAGAGTGAATAGAGCCTTTGAAAAATAGACAGCTGTAGAAAAAGAAACTTGGTATTTACCTCCTTTCTGTTTTTGTCCTTCATGCCCAGGCATAAAGTATCCCACAGAGATACTCGGCACAGCCCAAAGACTAACAATGCTTCCCTTTTCACATTGGATCCTGACAATGTTTTCTGGTGACATGAAGATCCGTTAAACTTTATTTGACTTGAGAGAAGTTTTGTGGCAAGATTTACACCTAAGAACCTTCACAAAAATATGTTGTAGAAAGTGCCAGATCAGTTAATCTACTAATTAATTCTCTAGAGTCACTTCCCACAATATTTCTATAAACTTTGCAAAGAGAATATCATACTTTGCTTACAAGAAAAATACTTACATTAGATCCCTTGTGACGGAAACACAAATTGCCTAAGTACATCCTACCTCAGGTGAGAATTTACACATACTTTTCACATATTCTAGGGGTCCCCGTTTAAATGAATGGGAATTGTGTGTATGGCTCAGAGGAAGTCATTCATTTTATACAATAAAGTCTGGGCATAAATAACATTTATTTTTAGGTTATAAAACCTAATTGCTGTATTTAACTCAAGGAATGGTAAAGCAAACCTCCTGCAGTTAAAAATTCACTCTATTTGTGTGTGGGTGGGTGTTTGTGTGTGTGTGTAGGTTGTGTGTGTGTGAATTAGTATGCTATATTATTTATTAAGGAATTGTGAAAATAATAAAATTATACTTAATAAAGTTACAGTAATTTAGTATGCCTACTGGTGTAGTGGGTAAGTGCTATGACTGCTAACCAAGAGGTCAGCAGTTCAAATCCCCCAGGTGCTCCTTGGAAACTCTATGGGGCAGTTCTACTTTGTCCTATAGGGTTGCTATGAGTCCGAATCGACTCAATGGCAGTGGGTTTTTTTTTTTCTTTTAGTAAATATGACAGTTTATTGGGGGTTTTCCTCATAATAAATTAGAAATTTCCCCTTGTTACTGTTTTGAAATATTAATAGGCTAATTAATTAACTACATTAGACATGCTATTACTAGCAGACATATACACACAGGGAGTAGAAAAGGTTTACTTAAAGAACAATGTACAAATTAAAACAACTGAAGAACATATCTATGTTCACAAAATTAGTCAATTACCATTTGTTCCTATTATAGGACTTCTGAAATAAGCACTTTTCTGCACACAAAAATGAAATAAAAATGTTGCCATTACAGTTTAGAAAACCTATGTAGTATATTTTTATTAATGAGTGCTGTAGTATAAGTGATCCTATCTTTATCTTTATCTCCATGAGCCAGATAAATGGGTTAAGATTTGATGGGGGGGGGGGGAAAGTAAAAACACTTTCTCATTCTTTGCTAGCAACAACTATCTGATCTTTATCCACCAAAGAATTTCATATCTAGAAACATAAATCATTATTTCACATCATCTCCTTTGCTAAATTAAAAAAAAAAAAAAAAAGAAAAGAAATGTTGCCTTCCAGTCGATTCCGGCTCATAGCGACCCTATAGGGCAGAGCAGAGCTGTGCCATAAGGTTTCTGGGGAGTGGCTGGTGGATTCAAACTGCCAACCTCCTGGTTAGCAGCTGCTCTCTTACCCACTGTGCCACGAGGGCTTCATCTCCTTTACTATGAGAACGCATTTCAGGCTCTTCGCATATACAGTGCTGACATTTATTTGCTGAGATTTATATTCATTGGTAAAAAGTATAACTGTCAACATCTGACAATCATTTTGACTATATACCTGGCTTAATATTTCCTCTATTTTTTCCTAAAAGACCCCATGGCAATTTAAGAAATCTAGTATTTTGTCAGGATGGATGCATAATGTTCTTTCAATTTGCTTCTGAAGACTTAGTTGAAGTTTCAAAGGTTAGATTTTTTTGTATGCAGAATGTTAGTAGAAGAAAAATGAAATTACAGAATGTTACAATGATCTATTTAGAACAAATGATAAGTTCACTTATTGGCAGTGAAGTTACAGCAATCATTAAGAATTGGTCTGCTGAAAAAACATTAGCCACTTAATAAACCTAAGCATAGCACCATTTTAGATATGGCCTGATACCCAGTATATAAATTTTTAAAAATCCAAAATAAAAAATGAAGGCTTTAGGGTCTTTTGCTTAAAACAATAGGCCAATATCATTAATTTTGTAGGTATTCCATAATCAGCAGCATAGATGACATTTGAGCAGCTCATTTCAAATTTATAACATGTATTTGGGTCAGAGTTTATGAAGTGCTTTATTTCTTCTAAATATGTTAACGCCATCAGTGCTACTACATTTTTTAAATATTCCCTCTTCGAAGCCCCTGTTGTTTGGCATTCAGTAAACAAAACCAAAACAAACCCTTTGCCATCGAGTTGATTCCAACTCATAGCAAACCTATAGGACAGAGTAGAACTGCTCCATAGAGTTTCCAAGCAGCGCCTGGTGGATTCGAACCGCTGACCTTTTGGTTAGCAGCTGTAGCATTTAACCACTATGCCACCAGGCATTCAATAGGCATCTGATAAAGGAGAAATGGAAACCACTCTAAAATAAAATAAAGATGCCTCATACTGGTAATGCCTTCATTAGGGGGGCTCCGGGTGTCTTTTACATTTCACTTTGAATGGAATTGATTGATGCAAATATTTTTTTCTTCAACATCTTACCAAAAAAAAAAAAGTAGCTGCAACGTGTGCCCCCTTCTCTTTCTCTCCTGTGTATTTGTTGTTTCGGAATGCTTAGAATCCCTAATTAAAAAATAATGCAAAGGAAAGAAATGAATTCCCATTGCTAGTACATAGCATACGCTTAGTAATTTTGTCTAATAGCAAATATTTTAAGCCCTTTCTGTATTAAAGTTGGTTTTGATACCATAAATTGGGCACATTGACAACTAGTTTTCATTGGTTTGTTTTTAGAGAAAGAAATAGACTCAACAAAGAAAAAAAAAAAGATGAGGGTGGCACATGTCAGAATACCCTATTTAGACCTCAATTAAATTGTACCAACATAACATAAAATAAATGGGCATTCATCCTTAGAAGTGTTCCTAAGGAAGGGAGAATTATTTCTAAATGACTGTGGGTACATATCAATGCAAACAGATCATCTGATACTGCTATGGATTTAGTTCAGTAAGATAATTTCTTTAAATAACTCATCTTGAACTGATAGTGTTCATAACATTTATTTTGAAGATTTTCCTAAAAACGTCATTACAAAATTAAGTAAATATTTTATATGTATTTGCAGAAACCAAAACATGATGTGTGCCTTTATTATGCATATATATTCCATCGTGACCCTACAGAACAGAGTAGAAATAACGCATAGGATTTCCAAAGCTTTAGTCTCTATAGGGTTGCTATGAGTCAGAATCAACCGCACAGCAGCAGGTTTGGTTTTTTGGCTTTAGTCTCTGTAGAAGCAGACTGCCACATATTTCTCCCGAGGAGTGGAGGGTGGATTAGAACCATCAGCCTTAGGGTTAGCAGCCATGCACTTAACCACTGTACCCCTTCTGGTATCTTCTTAGACCTACATGGCAAGGAGGTGAGAGACCACAAGCATCATGGATTTGAAAGGCTTTTTTTTAGCCCATTGGTTTAGTTCATTTGATCAAAGATGATTTTTATTTTATGCATCTCCTATTCTTACGATGTATCTAAAAAGGTAAATTGTCCTGCAGCAAGCTTTCATTTAAATGTTCCAACGCTAATTGTATATTACATTTAAGAATATTGTAATGGTTGGTCTGGTCATGAAGTGCTTATTGGAATTTAAGTGAAATAGTAGAAAAGCTAACAAAGCTTTAAAAAATGGAATTTGGGATTACTGTAGAGATTAAGGAGTCTTGGTAGTGCAGTGGTTAAGGGCCTGGCTGCAAACCAAAAGGTCAGTGGTTTGAATCCACTGGATACTGCTTAGAAACACTATGGAGCAGTTCTACTGTGTTCTATAGGGTCGCTATGAGTCAGAATCGACTTGACGGCAATGGGTTTTTGGAAAATACTCGTTGGTACTCATTTTGTGAACATAATATAGAGAAATTAAATTATTTTGTGACAAGACTGGTCTATTATTTTTTCTAGAAGAACTTTCAAAGGAAAAGCTGAGAAAACTGAATGATTGAATGAGTAATTGTTATACACCTACCGTGTTTGTTTATCCAACATCTCTTTCTTCAACTTCTACCAAAAGTACATGCTGGGCTCTGTGCCTAGCGCTGGAGATGTCTTGGGGAACAAGAAGGGCACACTCCGTGTCATTACAAGCTCACAGTCTATTGGCAAAAGGTGATCACAGTAAAGGGTGATGGATTATTAAATACGGAATGGGCATGATTGTTTTAATCAGCGCCAGTGGACAGCAAGTTGCCTGACAACATAATAATCATTACTACCATTCACTGAGTACGTACTAGGGCTAGAGCTGTTACATTATCCTGAAATAAACAAGCAAAAAACACTCAGGCATGCATTAGTGTTTCCATTTAAAAGATAGGAGAATAGAAGTTCAAGAATCCAAGTAACTTTCCCAAAGTGTCAAAACAACTAAGTGGTGATATTAGAATTTTTGTCCTAGAGTGACTTCTTAAAGTAGAGGGTCAGCAAAAGAGAAGAAGACCGTCAAAAAGATGGATTGACACAGTGGCTGTAACAATGAGCTCCAGTGTAACAACGATTATGAAGATGGCTCAAGACCATGTAGTGTTTCGTTCTGTCGTGCATAGGGTCACCATGAGTTGGAACTGACTCAATGGCACCTAACAACAACAAATGCATATATATATATATATATATATATAAAGCAATATGGTAAGTACCTTGACAAGAGACAAGGAACATACAAGACATGAAATAAAGAGGGAACACTGGGATTACTGTAGAGATTGAATTCAACTAGAACATAGGCATGATGAAGTAGGATAGTAATAATCTGATAGGCCAAGACTGATGAAGCTTCACTTACGTTGTACGACCCATGCACATTCAGAGGACATGTTGTGGCAGAGAGTGTTGAAAGATGAAAGACTTCTTGAAAATAGAATCGAGTCTTAGTGGCAGATGACTGGGGCAGGTGAGGGATCTCTGAAGATTGAACACTGGCTGTCTTGACAAAGTACTGATGCTATTACAGAAATGGAGTAATCTGAAAGACATGGGACAGGTTTGGAGAAAATACTATACTTTTAATTTTGACTGAAAGTGAATTTAAGTTGAAGAAAAACAGACTATGGAACTTGAGAGAGGCTAAGTGCTGAGATTACTTACATATTAGTCACCTACATGATTGCTTTAAAGCCAAAGGAATGGAAAGGAGTCCTGAGCAAAGTAGTTTAGGCAAGGAGCTCAAAAGGACATCTTTGGGAAGACATTCTAAGGGATGAAAGAGAAAACATATGCCATTAGGAAAAATCTGTAAGAGATTTAAAGTATTAGAATAATTCCTTATAATAGCAACTCAGAAGCATTTCAAGAAGGAAACAATGGCCAATAGTAAATGCAGAATGACCAAGAAGAATGAGGATTGGGAGGGAAAAAGAGGCGGAATGTTTTGATCAGGCGGTCACTGGTAATGTTTAATAGTAATTTCAGTAAAATGATAGGGCCAAATCCCAGACCAAAAATGGTTATGGAGTGAGTGCAGTGCATGGTGAATACAAGCAAAATTTAATTTTTAATTAGAAAATTTTTATTGCATATTCCAATAATGTTGAATGTGACATCTCTTCCATTGAACATCATTTTCTAAAGAAGGATCATACCTTTCTAACTCAATTTTATCGTGTCTCCAAAACCACATAGGGCTCCTAAGTGCTATGCACAGTCATGATGGATGATATTAGAAAGAAAAATTAATATGTTTAGAGAAATTCTCATGGAATTATAGTGTTGGCTATGCTCTGTTTTAAGGTTCAAAACCCAGCTGTTTGGCAACTGCCAGAGCCAACCAGCAATGAGTCAGTGTTCAGAATTTGCATTGCAAATAACCACCTGGTAATGATAGTTACCATTTTCCACTGTTTACAGATTGCATATAATGGATTGCACTGGAAAGGCCAAGTACTCAACAGGCAGACAGCTAAAACTGTGTCTGAATTTCCATGCCAAGAAGAATACGTGCCCATATTTTCAATACGATTTTAAATTATGGAAATCCTCCTCCCATCACATTTTTTTTAACCTTAAGCGCAAATCTTAAAAGAAATTTTCCAACTGTCTGCTAAAGCTTTTTAATAAGAAATGTTGCTTTTAATCATTGTGCCAGCTACGTTTTTCTTCCTAATTGTCCCCTTGCCAAAGAATCCTAACAAAATGAATTTCTCCTGAAAATGTCCCTCTCTGTCTTCACTGTCATATTTAATTCTGATTAACAGCTGTCAATTATGAAGTTCTTCCCAAATGAAACTTTGGATTCATTTTAACAGAAATGAGAAAAATTACTTCTCAACTCAGTAAAAACAAATAGTGACACTCGTTTCTACATCTTTCATTAATATAAAGATCTGTTTATTAAGGATAGTAACGCAGCCAATTTGGAGGACTTTGTAAGGCAAAGCCTAATCCATCTCATTATCCATTCCACACTTCTATGATGTGACTGAAATTGAAAGTACAAAAAAGAATGAGGTTTATTATTTAAAGATTTTACTGATAAATCTAAAAGAGGCTGAGTGCATTTCTGGATCGTTGATTTGAAACAACATAAATAATGAGTCAAAATATTTAATCCAAAATATTTCATCTCTCATTACCCATGCTGAAGGCCTTTTTTATGTTTAATATTTCTTTTATAGTAATCAACAACATTTAGGCAGTTGATAATGCATACAGTATTTCTGACCAAGTCTAGGAACACAGAGTTAGCAAGCCATTTCTGATGTTGTTGTTAGCTGCCTTTGAGTTGGTTCCGACTCATAGTGACCCTACATATGACAAAACAAAACAATGCCTAGTCCTGCACCATCCTCACAATCTTTGCAATGTTTCAGCCCATTGTTATAGCCATTGTGTCAATCCACCTCATTGAGGGTCTTTCTCTTTTTCACTAACCCTCCACTTTACCAAGCATGATTTCCCTCTCCAGGGACTAGTCCCTCCTGATAACATGTCCAAAGTATGTGAGACAAAGTCTCACCATCTTTGCTTCTAAGGAGCATTCTGGCGGTATTTCTTCCAAGACAGATTTGTTCATTCTTCTGGCAGTCCATGTATATTCAATATTCTTTGCCAACACCCCAGTTCAAAGGCAACAATTCTTCTTTAGTCTTCCTTATTCACCGTCCAGCTTTCGCATGAACACGAGGCAACTGAAAATACCATGGCTCGGGTCAGGCGCACCTTGTCCTCAAGGTGATTGCTTTAAAGAGGTCTTTTGTAGCAAATTTGCACAATACAGTACATCCTTTGATTTCATGACTGGTCCTTCCAAGGGCAGTCAAGAAGGTGAACCAGTAGCACTAAAAAAAAAAAAAAAAAAAAAAAAAATTGCCATTGAGTTGCTTCAGACTTATAGTGAGCCTATAGGACAGAGTAGAACTGCCCCATAGGGTTTCCAAGGTAGATTTGAACTGCCAACTTTTTGGTTAACAGCTGAGCTCTTAACCACTGTGGTATCATGACTCCTGTTTACCATACAAAAGTACATATACCTCAAAGCTTTTGTTCCATATTTTCTACTGTTTGACTAGAAAGTTTTAATAGAATTTCATAAAAAGAAAAATTGAAATGGTGTTAATCTGAAAATTAATGATTCTTCTGTAAGCACTGTAGTTCAAAGAGAGTAACAACTAAGATGTTCATTTTGTTTAAAATTCACTAAAAGAGAAAGCTATTTTTTTCAAGTATTTTAAATGTCATTTGAAAAAAAAAAAGAGAGAGAATAGCAGTAGATTTGTATAAATGTCTCAGTAAAAAATCCCAAACCAAACCTATTGCCACTGAGTCATAGCGACTCCGTAGGATAGAGTAGAACTGCTCCGCAGGGTTTCTAAGGAGTGGCTGGTGGATTCAAACTGCCGACATTTTGGTTAGCAGCCATTACAGGTAGAATTCATCCGATTATCAGCTGGTCCTCTGAGGTTAACTGATGGGCTGGCTGATCTGTGCACACAATTATGATGCATTTATGTTACAGGAATTTCTTGTTGACTGTTCAAATGGAGGGAAATGTTAAAATAACAGGGAGTAAGTTTGTAACTAATCTCACACTGCAAACTTGTTAATTCTGTTTCATATACAAATTTGGATAATATCATTATAAACATTTTTATATCTAAAATACAGGTCTAATATAAAAGTTATAAATAGTTATTTTTGTTAACAAAGATACTAAAACAGTATGTCCTGGTTTTGGCCCTCTTACAGAAAGAAATATTAGAAACATCATTTCAAAAGCATCTATGTGCTATCGCAGAGCCCTGGTGGAGCACTGGTTAAGAGTTTGGTTGCTAACCAAAACGTTGGCACTTAGAATCTAACAGCCATTCCTTGGAAACCAGATGGGCCAGTTCTACTCTGTCCTATAGGGTCCTATAGGGTCACTATGACTTGGAATGGACTTGAAGACAATGGGTTGTTGTTATTTTCATGTGTTATAGTATTGCAAATTCCATTAAGAGCAGAGCCACATCAACAGTATTTAACAATTTGCTTTACCTCTCCATCCAAAGTTCTGCTTTCAGCTTGTCTTAAGGACTGTTGCCACAAACAACAGCAAAAAAAAGGAAAAACACTTTATTATGCAAATGCTTAAAAAAAAGAAAACTTATCTTGTGAATTTTCTTATTTTTGAAACGTAATATTACATTCTAACCAAAAACTAAACCCTTTGCTGTGAAGTCGGTTCCGACTCATAGCGACCCTACAGGACAGAGTAGAAATGCCCCATAAGGTTTCCAACAAGTGACTGGTAGATTCAAACTGCCAACATTTTGGTTAGCAGCCATAGTTCTTAATCACTTCACCATGTAATAGTCACCTGTATTTGTATTCTAAGGATATATTTGGGGTTCTGTCATATATGATTTCCCTAGTAAATTTATTCAGAGAGATGATAAACTCATATATGTCAAACAATCTCACTGAGAAATAAAGATTTTTCAGGAGATTTTTATTATCTGGCTATTGGTAGGGAAGGGAATAAATATAAAAAGTTATCTTCTATTTGAAAAGTAGGTCAAATGATTTGCAGGAAAACAATCAGATGGCTGATAGAGTCACAAGGACAAATTAAAACACAGATGCTTAAAAACCTGAAAATTTGATTACTTACATCTGAGCCATATCCTCTAAGTAGGTTTTAATGCAGTATGTAAAGACCCGGAGGGATAAGCTTTATAAATTTAGAATAAGGAAATATACTTCTACCTAAAAATGCTACTAGCTCTGTAGGCAAAAATCTTGATTTACGTAAATTTAACTTGTACCAACAACTGCTATTTGCTGTTGAGTTGATTCATCGAGCCCATATGTGTGTCGGAGTAGAAATGTGTTCTGCAGGGTTTCCAATGGCTGATTTTTTGGAAGTAAATCACCGGGACTCTCTTCCTCGGCACCTCTAAGGTGGACTCAAACTTTCCGTTAGCAGTCAAGCACATTAACTGTTTGTACCACCCAGACTCCTTAAATTCAATTTAGAGAGTTATTATTAAAGTTCATACAGATTTTTAATTGGGATCCATACAAAATTTTAATAACTTGTGTTACTATATTTTTATTTCTCTGAAAATATTTATTTGAGAATTTCATTTATGGGAAGTTGAAAATATATATTGACTTATTCAACTAATATTTATGGAGAATCTTCTATATATAGACACTCTCCTATATGTTAAATGGAAAAAGAGGGAAAATAGTCTTAGAGTTATTTATGGAAAAAATATATCATGAACAAAATAATAATAATAAGATCAAGCATAATCAGAGCTGCAATCCTGAACATTAAGGGAATGTAGAAAAAGGAAAACCAAAACCAAACCCAATGCCATTGAGTCGATTCCGACTCATAGCGACCCCATAGGACATAGTAGAATTGCCCCATAGAGTTTCCAAGGAGCGCCTGGCAGATTCAAACTACTGACCCTTTGGTTAGCAGCCGTAGCTCTTAACCACTACGCCACCAGGGTTTCCAGAAAAAGGAAAGCGTCCTTTAAATGAAAACAAACCAACCAACAAAACAAGAACAGATTTCTGTGGATGCAATGGTCTCTGTGATCCTTTCCAATACCTACTGCCCCAAAACAAAACAAAACCTATTGCCAGAGAGTCACTTCTGACCCATCCCAACCCTATAGGACAGAGTAGAACTGCCCCATACGGTTTCCAAGGAGCTGCTGGTGGATTCACACTGCTGACCTTTTGGTTAGCGCCCAAACCCACATTTAAAGATCTCTCTCCCAATGCTGGTTTCCTTCAGTTCAGTTGACCCTTAATGCCCTGTTCTGTCAGAGTTCAGTTGTTGCTATTAGTTGGTTGTTAGGTGCCATCCAGTCGGTTCCAGCTCGTAGTTACCCTATGTACCACAGAACGAAACACTGCCTGGTCCTGCACCCTGCTCCCCATCGTTGTTATGCCTGAGCCCATTGTTGCAGCTGCTGCGTCAATCCAACTTTTTGAGGGTCTTCCTCTTTTCCGCTGACCCTGTAATTTACCAAGCATGATGTCCTTCTCCAGGGACTGAGCCCTCCTGACAACATGTCCAAAGTATGTAAGATGCAGTCTTGCCATCTTTGCTGTAAGGAGCATTCTGGTTGTACTTCTTCCAAGACAGAATTGTCCGCTTTTTTGGCAGTCCATGGTATGTTCAATTTCTTCACCAACACCACAATTCGAAGGTGTCAATTCTTCTTCAGTCTTCCTTATTCACTGTCAGCTTTCGAATGCATATGATACAATTGAAAATACCATGGCTTGGGTCAGGCACACCTTAGTCTTCAAGGTGACATCTTTGCTTTTCAACAGGTTAAAGAGGTCCTTTGCAGCAGGTTTGCCCAATACAATGTGTCTTTTGATTTCTTGACTGCTGCTTCCATGGGTATTGATTGTGGATCCAACTAAAACGAAATCCTTGATGACTTCAATCTTTTCTCCATTTATCATGATGTGGCGTATTGGTCCAGTTGTAAGGAATTTTGTTTCTTTTATGTTGAGGTGTAATCAATCCATACTGAAGGCTGTGGTCTTTGATGTTCATCAGTAAGTGCTTCAAGTCCTCTTTACTTTCAGCAAGCAAGGTTGTGTCATCTGCATAACGAAGACTGTCACAGAGTCTTCCTCCAATCCTGATGCCCATTCTTCATATGGTCCAATTTCTTAGATTTGCTCAACATACAGATTGAATAGGTATGTGTAAAGGGTACAATCCTGACGCACACCTTTCCTGGTTTTAAACCACGCAGCGTCCTCTTGTTCTGTCCAAACAACTGCCTCTTGATCTATGCAGAGGTTCCTCACGGGCACAATTAAGTGTTCTGGAATTCCCATTCTTTGCAAGGTAATCCATAACTTGTTACGATCCATACAGTTGAATGCCTTTGCATAGTCAATAAAACACAGGTAAACTTCCTCCTGGTATTCTCTGGTTTCAGCCAGGATCCATCTGATATCAGCAATGGTATCCCTGGTTCCACATCCTCTTCTGAATCTGGCCTGAATTTCTGGCAGTTCCCTGTCGATATACTGCTGCAGCTGTTTTTGAATGATCTTCAGCAAAACTTTACTTGCATGTGACATTAATGAGATTGATAATTTCCACATTCGGTTGGATCACTTTTCTTGGGAATAGACATAAATATGGATCTCTTCCATTTGGTTGGCCAGATATCTGTCTTCCAAATCTCTTGGCATAGACTAGTGAGCACTTCCAGTGCTACATCTGTTTGCTGAAACATCTCAGTCAATATTCTGTCAATTCCTGGAGCCTTGTTTTTCCCCAATGCCTTTGGTGCAGCTTGGACTTATTCCTTCAGTACCATCGGTTCCTGATCATATGTTACCTCTTGAAATGGTTGAGTGTCAACCAATTCTTTTTGGTATAATGACTCTGTGTATTCCTTCCATCTTCTTTTTTTTTTTTTTAATTTTTATTAAGCTTCAAGTGAACATTTACCATTCCAATCAGTCTGTCACATGTAGGTTTTCATACATCTTACTCCCTTCTCCCACTTACTCTCCCCCTATTGAGTCAGCCCTTACAGTCTCTCGTTTCGTGCCAATTTTACCTTCTTCCCTCTCTCTCTATCTTCCCATCCCCCCTCCAGTCAAGAGTTGCCAACACACTCTCCCGTGTCCACCTGATTTAATTAGCTCACTCTTCATCAGTATCTCTCTCCCCCCCACTGACCAGTCCTTTTCATGCCTGATGATTTGTCTTCGGGGATGGTTCCTGTCCTGTGCCATCAGAAGTTCTGGGGAGCATTGTCTCTGGGATTCCTCTAGTCGCAATCATACCATTAGGTGTGGTCTTTTAATGAGAATTTGGGGTCTGCATCCCATTGGTCTCCTGCTCCCTCAGGAGTTGTCTGTTGTGTTCCCTGACAGGGCAGACATCGATTGTGGCCGGGCACCAACTAGTTCTTCTGGTCTCAGGATATTGTAGGTCTCTGGTTCAAGTGGCCCTTCCTGTCTCTTGGGTTCTTAGTTGTCGTGTGACCTTGGTGTTCTTCCTTTGCCTTTGCTCCCGGTGGGTTGAGACCAATTAATGTATTTTAGATGGCTGCTTGTTGGCATTTAGGACCCCAGGTGCCACAATTCAAAGTGGGATGCAGAGTGTTTTCATAATAGAATTGTTTTGCCCATTGATTTGGAAGTCCTCTCAAACCAAGTTCCCCAGACCCCAGCCCCTGCTTCGCTGACCTTTGAAGCTTTCATTTTATCTCGGAAACCTCTTTACTTTTAATCCTGTCCAATGAGGCTGACCTTCCTTGTTTTGAGTGTTGTCTTTCCCTTCACCCAAAGCAGTTCCCATCTACAGATTGATCAATAAAAAGCCCTCTCCCTCCCTCCCTCCCTCCCTCCCCCCTTTGTAACCACAAAAGTATGTGTTCTTTTCCGTTTTTTCTATTTCTCAAGATCTTATAATAGTGGTCTTATACAATATTTGTCCTTTTGCAACTGACTCATTTCGCTCAGCATAATGCCTTCCAGATTCCTCCATGTTATGAAATGTTTCAGAGATTCGTCACTGTTCTTTATCGATGCGTAGTATTCCATTGTGTGAATATACCACAATTTATTTACCCATTCGTCCGTTGATGGACATCTTGGTTGCTTCCAGCTTTTTGCTATTGTAAACAGAGCTGCAATAAACATGGGTGTGCATATATCTGTTTGTGTGAAGGCTCTTGTATCTTTAGGGTATATTCCGAGGAGTGGGATTTCTGGGTTGTATGGTAGTTCTATTTCTAACTGTTTAAGATAACGCCAGATGGATTTCCAAAGTGGTTGTACCATTTTACAATCCCACCAGCAGTGTATGAGAGTTCCAGTCTCTCCGCAGCCTCTCCAACATTTATTATTTTGTGTTTTTTGTATTAATGCCAGTCTAGTTGGTGTCAGATGGAATCTCATCGTAGTTTTAATTTGCATTTCTCTAATGGCTAATGATTGAGAGCATTTTCTCATGTATCTGTTGGCTGCCTGAATATCTTCCTTAGTGAAATGTGTGTTCATATCCTTTGCCCACTTCTTGATTGGGTTGTTTGTCTTTTTGTGGTTGAGTTTTGACAGAATCATGTAGATTTTAGAGATCAGGCGCTGGTCTGAGATGTCATAGCTGAATATTCTTTCCCAGTCTGTAGGTGGTCTTTTTACTCTTTTGGTGAAGTCTTTAGATGAGCATAGGTGTTTGATTTTTAGGAGCTCCCAGTTATCTGGTTTCTCTTCATCATTTTTGGTAATGTTTTGTATTCTATTTATGCCCTGTATTAGGGCTCCTAGGGTAGATCCTATTTTTTCTTCCATGATTTTTATCGTTTTAGTCTTTATGTTTAGGTCTTTGATCCACTTGGAGTTAGTTTTTGTGCATGGTGTGAGGTATGGGTCCTGTTTCATTCTTTTGCAAATGGATATCCAGGTATGCCAGCACCATTTGTTAAAAAGACTATTATTTCCCCAATTGACTGACACTGGTCCTTTGTCAAATATCAGCTGCTCTTAAATGGATGGATTTATATCTGGATTCTCAATTCTGTTCCATTGGTCTATGTGCCTGTTGTTGTACCAGTACCAGGCTGTTTTGACTACTGTAGCTATATAATAGGTTCTGAAATCAGGTAGGGTGAGGCCTCCCACTTTCTTCTTCTTTTTCAGTAATGTTTTGCTTATCCGGGGGTTCTTTCCTTTCCATATGAAATTAGTGATTTGTTTCTCTATTCCCTTAAAGTATGACATTGGTATTTGGATTGGAAGTGCGTTGTATGTATAAATGGCTTTTGGTAGAATAGACATTTTTACTATGTTAAGTCTTCCTATCCATGAGCAGGGTATGTTTTTCCATTTAAGTGTGTCCTTTTGAATTTCTTGTAGCAGAGTTTTATAGTTTTCTTTGTATAGGTCTTTTACATGCTTGGTAAGATGTATTCCTAAGTATTTTATCTTCTTGGGGGCTACTGTGAATGGTATTGATTTGGTTATTTCCTCTTCGGTGTTCTTTTTGTTGATGTAGAGGAATCCAAGTGATTTTTGTATGTTTATTTTATATCCTGAGACTCTGCCAAACTCTTCTATTAGTTTCAGTAGTTTTCTGGAGGATTCCTTAGGGTTTTCTGTGTATATAATCATGTCATCTGCAAATAGTGATAACTTTACTTCTTCCTTGCCAATCCGGATACCTTTTATTTATTTGTCTAGCCTAATTGCCCTGGCTAGGACTTCAAGTACGATGTTGAATAAGAGCGGTGATAAAGGGCATCCTTGTCTGGTTCCCGTTCTCAAGGGAAATGCTTTCAGGTTCTCTCCATTTAGAGTGATATTGGCCGTTGGCTTTGCATATATGCCCTTTATTATGTTGAGGAATTTTCCTTCAATTCCTATTTTGGTGAGAGTTTTTATCATAAATGGGTGTTGGACTTTGTCAAATGCCTTTTCTGCATCAATTGATAAGATCATGTGGTTTTTGTCTTTTGTTTTATTTATGTCATGGATTACATTAATGGTTTTTCTGATATTAAACCAGCCTTGCATACCTGGTATAAATCCCACTTGATCAGGGTGAATTATTTTTTTGATGTGTTGTTGGATTCTATTGGCTAGAATTTTGTTAAGGATTTTTGCATCTATGTTCATGAGGGATATAGGTCTAAAATTTTCTTTTTTTGTAATGTCTTTACCTGGTTTTGGTATCAGGGAGATGGTAGCTTCATAGAATGAGTTGGGTAGTATTCCGTCTTTTTCTATGCTTTGAAATACCTTCAATAGTAATGGTGTTAAGTCTTCTCTGAAGGTTTGGTAGAACTCTGCAGTGAAGCCACCTGGGCCAGGACTTTTTTTGTTGGGAGTTTTTTGATTACCGTTTCAATCTCTTTTTTTGTTATGGGTCTATTTAGTTGTTCTACTTCTGAATGTGTTAGTTTAGGTAAGTAGTATTGTTCCAAGAATTTATCCATTTCTTCTAGGTTTTCAAATTTGTTAGAGTACAATTTTATGTAGTAATCTGATATGATTCTTTTGATTTCATTTGGTTCTGTTGTGATGTGGTCCTTCTCGTTTCTTATTCGGGTTATTTGTTTCCTTTCCTGTTTTTCTTTAGTCAGTCTAGCCAGTGGTTTATCAATTTTGTTAATTTTTTCAAAGAACCAGCTTTTGGCTTTGTTAATTCTTTCCATTGTTTTTCTGTTCTCTAATTCATTTAGTTCAGCTCTAATTTTTACTATTTGTTTTCTTCTGGTGCCTGATGGGTTCTTTTGTTGCTCACTTTCTATTTGTTCAAGTTGTCGGGACAGTTCTCTGATTTTGGCTCTTTCTTCTTTTTGTATGTGTGCATTTATCGATATAAATTGGCCTCTGAGCACTGCTTTTGCTGTGTCCCAGAGGTTTTGATAGGAAGTATTTTCATTCTCGTTGCTTTCTATGAATTTCCTTATTCCCTCCTTGATGTCTTCTATAACCCAGTCTTTTTTCAGGAGGGTATTGTTCATTTTCCAAGTATTTGATTTCTTTTCCCTAGTTTTTCTGTTATTGATTTCTAGCTTCATTGCCTTGTGGTCTGAGAAGATGCTTTGTAATATTTCGATGTTTTGGATTCTGCACAGATTTGTTTTATGCCCTAATATGTGGTCTATTCTAGAGAATGTTCCATGTGCGCTAGAAAAAAAAGTATACTTTGCAGCAGTTGGGTGGAGAGTTCTGTATAAGTCAATGAGGTCAAGTTGGTTGATTTTTGTAAGTAGGTCTTCCGTGTCTCTATTGAGCTTCTTACTGGATGTCCTGTCCTTCTCCGAAAGTGGTGTGTTGAAGTCTCCTACTATATATGTGGAGGTGTCTATCTCACTTTTCAGTTCTCTTAAAATTTGATTTATGTATCTTGCAGCCCTGTCATTAGGTGCGTAAATATTTAATATGGTTATGTCTTCCTGATCAATTGTCCCTTTTATCATTATATAGTGTCCTTCTTTATCCTTTGTGGCGGATTTAAGTCTAAAGTCTATTTTGTCAGAAATTAATATTGCTACTCCTCTTCTTTTTTGCTTATTGTTTGCTTGATATATTTTTTTCCATCCTTTGAGTTTTAGTTTGTTTGTGTCTCTAAGTCTAAGGTGTGTCTCTTGTAGGCAGCATATAGATGGATCGTGTTTTTTTATCCAGTCCGTGACTCTCTGTCTCTTTATTGGTGCATTTAGTCCATTTACATTCAGCGTAATTATAGATAAGTAAGTTTTTAGTGCTGTCATTTTGATGCCTTTTCATGAGTGTTGTTGGCCATTTCATTTTTCCACATGCTTTTTTGTGCTGAGACGTTTTTCTTAGTAGCTTGTGAGATCCTCATTTTCATAATGTTTAACTTTGTGTTTATTGAGTCGTTACGTTTTTCTTGGCTTTTTTCTTGAGTTATGGAATTGATATTCCTTTTTGTGGTTACCTTTTTATTTACCCCTATTTTTCTAAGTAAAAACCTAACTTGTATCCTTCTGTTTCGCCTTGTATCACTCTCCATCTGGCAGTTCAATGCCTCCTATATTTAGTCCCTCTTTTTGATTATTTTGATCGTTTATCTATTGATTTCCATGATTTCCTGTTGTGTGTATTATTTTGTTTATTTATTTATTTATTAGAATTAGTCTTAATTTGTTTGTTTTTGTGCTTTCCCTGTTTGAGTTGCGTTGATATCAGGACGTTCTGTTTTGTGACCTTGTATTGTGCTGGTACCTGATATTATTGGTCATCCGGCCAAACAATCTCCTTTAGCATTTCTTGCAGTCTTGGTTTAGTTTTTGCAAATTCTCTAAACTTGTGTTTATCTGTAAATATCTTAATTTCTCCTTCATATTTCAGAGAGAGTTTTGCTGGATATATGATCCTTGGTTGGCAGTTTTTCTCGTTTAGTGCTCTGTATGTGTCGTCCCATTCCCTTCTTGCCTGCATGGTTTCTGCTGAGTAGTCTGAACTTATTCTTATTGATTCTCCCTTGAAAGAAACCTTTCTTTTCTCCCTGGCTGCTTTTAAAATTTTCTGTTTGTCTTTGGTTTTGGCAAGTTTGATGATGATATGTCTTGGTGTTTTTCTTTTTGGATCAATCTTAAATGGGGTTCGATGAGCATCTTGGATAGATATCCTTTCTTCTTTCATGATGTCAGGGAAGTTTTGTGTCAGGAGTTCTTCAACTATTTTCTCTGTGTTTTCTGTCCCCCCTCCCTGTTCTGGGACTCCAATCACTCGCAGGTTATCCTTCTTGATAGAGTCCCACATGATTCTTAGGGTTTCTTCATTTTTTTTAATTCTTTTATCTGATTTTTTTTCAGCTATGTTGGTGTTGTTTCCCTGGTCCTCCAGAAGTCCCAGTCTACATTCTAATTGCTCGAGTCTGCTCCTCTGACTTTCTATTGTGTTGTCAAATTCTGTAATTTTATTGTTAATCTTTTGGATTTCTACATGCTGTCTCTCTATGGATTCTTGCAACTTGTTAATTTTTCCACTATGTCCTTGAATAATCTTTTTGAGTTCTTCAACAGTTTTATCAGTGTGTTCCTTGGCTTTTTCTGCATTTATCCTAATTTCATTTGTGATATCTTTAAGCATTCTGTAAATTAGTTTTTTATATTCTGTATCTGATAATTCCAGGATTGTATCTTGATTTGGGAAAGATTTTGATTCTTTTGTTTGGGGGGGTTGGAGAAGCTGTCATGGTCTGTTTCTTTATGTGGTTTGATATGGACTGCTGTCTCCGAGCCATCACTGGGAAACTAGATTTTCCAAGTAGTCAGCTAAAAAAAAATGCAGTCAGATCCCTATCTGAATTCTCTCTCTGGCTCCGGGTATTCGGATGTTAATGGGGTCGCCTGGGGAGGGTGGGGGAGGGATCTGAGAGCTAGGAGTGTAGCACCACAGAATATAGAGCTGAACACCACGTTCACGCTCCACCCCTGTTCGCCAAAATCCGGGCTGGACGGGTCCCTGACTAGGATACTGCTTTCCTTGCTCTGGAAACCAGTCACTTCCTCCTGGGGACTTCCTCCGGTGCGCGGCACTGCTCGTGGGCACTGGGTGGGCGTTTCCCGCACGAACGGGTGGGCCCGCCCCCAGGGTCTATTCAGGCGATTATAATTAGGTCCCGCGGTCACGCCCCGCCTGTGCGCGTGCCCAAATCCCAGCGGGATGACTTCCGGGTTGAGACGCTGCTTTCCCCGTTCGGGAACCAGTCACTTCCTCCCGGGGACTTCTCCTTCCGGAGCGCCACACCTCTCGCGCGAACTGGGTTGGCGTCACCTGCACGGCCAGGTGGGCCCGCCCCCTGGGTCAATTCAGGGCAATAAAAATGGACTCCGCGCTCACGCCCCGCTCGTGCGCGCGCCCAAGCCCCGGCAGGATGGCACCCTGTCTGGGACGCTACTTTCTGCGCTTCGGGACCAATCACTTCCTCCCGGGGACTTCTCCTTCCGGTGTGCCACACCTCTCATGCAAACTGGGAGGGCGTCACTCGCACGACCAGGTGGTCCCGCCCCCTGGGTCAATTCAGGGTAATAAAAATGGACCCCGCGCTCATGCCCCTCCCACGCGCCCAGTTCCCAGCGGAATGGCTCCCCGTCTGGGATGCTGCTTTCCCTGTTTTGAGACCAGACACTTCCGGGGATTTCTCCCTCTGGTGTGCCGTGCCACACGCGCGGACTGGGTGTGCGTCCTCCCGCACGAACGTGTGGGCCCCGCCCTGGGGTCACTTTAGGGAAATATAGTTGACCCCCCCCCCGCTCGCGCCCCGTCGGCTTCTCGCCTAACTCCTGGCGGGACGGCACTCCAGCTGGGACGCTGTTCTCCCCCCTCCCAGATCAGTCACTGCCTCCCGGGTGCTTCTCCCTCCGGCTGCGCCCCTACGCCGCCCGCGCCAACCTGCTAGACTTCCTCCCGGGATGGGTTCGGGGGGGAAGGGGTGGGCCCCCTTTCTGTGCCGTCTGCCCGCCTGGGCTCTGCCCCAGATCGAGCTCCGAAGGTCACCTGCCTGGTGCGCTGGCTCCTAGTTCTGAAAACAGTCGCTGTCTGCCCATATTTGTTCGTTTTCCGTCTCTAAGTCTGTGCTTTTTGTTCAGAGTTCGTAGATTGTTATGTATGTGATCGATTCCCTTGTTTTTCCGAGTCTTTGTTGCAAGAGGGATCCGCGGTAGCGTCCACCTAGTCCGCCATCTTGGCCCCCAGCCTCGCCCATCAGATTTTGAGCAGACTTCCATCTTCTTTTGATGCTTCCTGTGTCATGTAATATTTCCCCATAGAATCCTTCACTATTACAACTTGAGGCTTAAATTGTTTCTTCAGTTTTTTCAGCTTGAGAAACGCCAAGTATGTTCTTCCCTTTTGGTTTTCTATCTCCAGCTCTTTGCATATGTCATTATAATACTTTACTTTGTCTTCTCGAGCTGCCCTTTGAAATCTTCTGTTCAATTCTTTTACTTCATTTCTTCCTTTTCCATTAGCTGCTTCACTTTCGAGAGCAAGTTTCAGAGTCTCCTCTGTCATCCATCCTGGTTTTTTCTTTCTTTCCTGTCTTTTCAAAGACCTTTTGCTTTCTTCACGGATGATATCCTTGATGTCATTCCACAACTCACCGGGGCTTCAGTCATTAGTGTTCAATGTGTCAAATCTATTCTTGAGATGGTCTCTAAATTCAGGTGGGACATATTCAAGGTCATACTTTGTCTCTTGTTGACTTGTTCTAATTTTCTTCAGTTTCAACTTGAACTTGCCTATGAGCAATTGATTGTTCCACAGTCAGCCCTTGGCCTTTTTCTCACTGATGATATTGAGCTTTTCCATTGTCTCTTTCCACAGATGTAGTTGATTTGATTCCTGTGTATTCCTTCTGGCAAGGTCCATGTGTATAGTCACTGTTTACATTGATGAAAAAAGGTATTTGCAATGAAGAAGTCGTTGGTCTTGCAAAATTCTGTCATTCGATGTCCAGAATCATTTCTGTCACCAAGTCCATATTTGCCAACTACCAATCCTTCTTTGTTTCCAACTTCCACATCCCAATCACCAGTAATTATTGGTGCATCCTGATTTCATGTTTGATCAATTTCAAACTGCAGAATTTGGTAAAAATCTTTAATTCCTTCATCTTTGGCATTACTGCTTGGTGCATAAATTTGAATAAGAGTCATATTAACTGGTCTTCCTTGTAGGCATATGGATGTTACCTTATCACTGACAGTGTTGTATTTCAGGATAGATCTTAAAATGTTCTTTTTGATGATGAATGCAACACCATTCCTCTTCAAGTTGTCATTCCTGGCATAGTAGACCATACTATTCTCCAATTCAATTCAGCTTGGTAATGCCTAGGATATTAATGTTTATGCCTTTCATTTCATTTCTGACGATTTATAATTTTCTTAGATTCATAGGTCATACATTCCACATTCCAATTATTAATGGATCTTGCAACTGTTTCTTCTCATTGTGAGTCACGCCACATCAGTAAATGTAGGTCCCAAAAGCTTGACTCCATCTATGTCATTAAGACTGACTCTACTTTGAGGAGGCAGCTCTTCCTCAGTCGACTTTTGAGTGCCTTCCAAACTGGGGGCTCATCTTCCAGCACTATATCAGACAATGTCCCACTGCTATTCAGAAGGTTTTTAATGGCCAATTCTTTTCAGAAATAGACTGCTGGGTCCTTCTTCCTAGTTTTTCTTAGTCTGGAGGCTCAGCTGAACCCTGTCCACCATGGATGGCCCTGCTGGTATCTGAATACCGGTGGCATAGTTTCCAGCATCACAGCAACACACAAGCCCCCACCGGTAGGACAAACTGATAAGCACATTAGGGGAGAGTTCAGCTAGGGAATCAAAAATAGAAAAAGCAACCATGGGCATGTGAAGCAACCCAAAGTTTAGCAACTGCTGGAAGCTTCTCTAAAAAAAAAGAGAGAGAAGAAGCAGGCAATGTTATGTATGTTACTGAAGACCAGGGGCAACAGTCACCGAGTAGAAGACGGAAGATAGAATCATTGAGGACCTGATCACAAGACCTATGAGATAGCACCTAAAGTAGGGAGATAACAAAATAAATACCTGGTGTATGTCCTTCCTGCCTTCCAATATTTCAGCAGTGCCTCCCATTAACTGAACTCCCCAGGAAATCTGATGGCAAAGCCCAGGGGAGCAAATTCATGGGGTGGGCAAGAAATGAGAGGATTGACTCCAGTTTTGAAAGAAGTTCTGCCATGGGTAAAATGCTATCAAACAGCATCACGGGCTACAGAGAAATCTTTCAGGAAAGGAAGGGTCAATAGATATCAAGAAATTGTCACAGCATCCCAACCTTCAGCAACCACCACCCTGACCGATCAGCAGCCATCAACATCGAGGCAAGACCCTTCACCAGCAAAAAGGTTAGGACTTGCTGAATTATCAGATGATGGCTATGTTTTTTTAGCAATAAAGTATATCTTAGTAAAAAAAAAATGAACAAATCTGAGAACAAAAAAGGCCAATGTTAACACACTTAGCTATGTGGACTTTGTTCTCTGGGAAAAATACCTGAGATATACTCTATATTGGTTATAAAAGTGGAAAAATGTTTTACTACACCTACATTTCTTTCTTTTAGTTAAACTTTTCCTTTTGAGATAAATTTAAATAAGAAATTATTCAAATAGATCCCATGTAGCTTTACCCAGTTTCCCCCAACGGTAACATCTTACAAAACTTAGTAAAATTTACTTTGTTGTTGTTGCATACCATCAAGTCTATTCCGACTCATAGCGACCCCACAGGACAGAGTAGAGCTGTCCCATGGGGTTTCCAAGGAATGGTTGGTGGATTCCAAGTGCCGACTTTTTGTTTAGCAGCCTGAGCTCTTAACCACTGGGCCGAATTTACTTTAGTATAGTACATTTACTTTTAAATTGCATGCTCCTTTTTTATTTTTTTCTTTCTCGGAACAATTCCCTTTCAGTTTCAAACTATGCCATTTTTAGGCTCTTTTCTAGGTCAGTTAAGGCTGATGGATCAAAAGAGAAGAACATCTAGTGTCACCTGGGTCCCATCCCACTTTTCTTAACGAAACCTTTTCCATGTAATCAACTCGGGTTGATCATCACATGCTGTTTGGTTTCATCATAAAAACTTCTAGCCTACAGTTCCTCAAATGGCTGTCATATATTTAAGACATTTCTCCTGCTAACCAGTTAAATGAGCTACTTATTTAATAATAATATAAGCTCCTTGAAGGCAAAGAATCTATTTTATTTACTACTACAGCCCCAGTACCTAGCATCTTGCGTGGTACATGGTGAGGACTCAATAAAGCTTTGCTAAATACATAATCATGATTGTTATTCAGTTAATAAATTTTTATTTACATGCAATACCCATTAGTGTACTCATATATTTCAGTTTTTCTAAATATTACTTTTACTATTGACAAAAGGGGAAATTTAGTTATAAATAATGCAAACAAGCAAAGTTATCACAAAGCGAATTTGTTATATAATCATCAGGTTAACACTTAATTTGAAATATTTTGTTGCAATATGAATGAGTTACTAGATCCCATAATACATTTGGGAACCAACTGAACCTATACATTATACTATTGTGTATATTTGTGGATTTGTTATGAACTTACATGTACAAAATATATACTTCATATGTATGTGTGTGTCTATACATAAAGAGACATACAGGTTAGCATATGCTTTTCCTACTCACAGCAAATGTGTGTGCATGTGTGTGTGTGTCTACGTATATATATATATAATATATACTTTTATGATTATGTCAAATGCTTAATACATATATATTATTCAGAAGGAAATAATTCATATTAAACGTGCAAGTTACAATCCTCTTTTAAAAAAATTCAGTTAATCTTGTACGCCATTTGCGATCATTTGTAAACTTACATCTTTAACTAATTTTGACTTTTTGGCTTTCAGAATGGTATATTTTATTTTAAGGAAATTCCACAAATTGTTGGTACTTGTCTTTTGTAGAAAAAATCTGAATAAGCTTTCTGTGTATAATCTTGAGATTTTGATCGTGTTTTTCTCTAGAACTTAGCTGACATTTTCAGTCTTTGTCTGTAGTGTATACACAGAGTTTATCTGATGAATGCGTGTCAGTGTATACACATACACCCACGAATACGCTATTTCAGATTGAAATAGCTCTTCTCATTGTAGTTGTGTAATAGGTAAATTGTAGTAGAAAAAGCATTGTGCTCCTAAATAAAATAATTTTGACATAATCGTAAAAAAGTATATATAAAATTAATGCTATATACTAGATATCAGGAGATAAGGAATAAATTAACTTTGCTGAATGTTGCTTCAGAATTTTTTTTTTTAAGACAGGTTTGCCCCTCATGAGAGGGAAAGATGCCATAATAGCTGGTGATTTATCAAAATAAGAGAATAAATTCACTCTTAGCTAAACAAGTGTATCTATCTCCCTTCCACACAGAAACAAGGAATACAACCACACCGCGACAAGTAACTTTTTGAAGCTTTGTGGTCCTTGCTTTTCTAAATCTCCTTAGGCACGATCTGAATGAATCTTGCTGAGGAAGTGGGTGCGTTGAATTTTCTCCACTGCATCCTGACACCCAAGGACATACATGACATCTTCACAAACTAAATGTTTCTTTCTATATTTCTTAGAAGACAACTTGAAAGCCTGAATATCAAGATCTTAAAGGATTTAACTTATATTCACCTGGGGTGCTAGGGAAGGTTAACAGAAAAGCCATAGACCAGGAATAATGAAACTTGGCTTTTGCTGCCAATTCATCTCTACCATGAACTAATTTCATCATCGCAGGCAAACCACTCCCTCTCTTAGTCATCTGTAAAATTAGAAGGGTTGTGCTGGAGAGCACCTAAATGCCTTTCAGCCTCAATATTTTGATTTTTTTTTTCTCCTGGGTTAGCTGATCTTTTATGTTACTTGATCCTTTTAAGGCACTCTGTATATTTCTCTATCACTTATCTCACTTTAGTATATGTTTTTGTCGTTAGCTGCCATGGAGTGGCCTCCAACTCACGGCCACCCCATGAACAACAGGACAAAACACTGCCTGGGGCTGTGCCATCCCTATGAATATACGGACCAGACCATTGTGGTCCATAGGGTTTTCACTGGCTGAGTTTGAGCAGTAGATCACTAAGCCCTTTCCCCCCGTATATCTTAGCCTGGAAGCTCTGCTGAAACCTGTTCAGCTTCATGGCAACGCACAAGCCTCCACTGACAGACAGGTGGTGGCTTTGCATGAGGCGCACTGGCTGGGAATCAAACCTGGGTCCCCTGCATGGAAGGCGAGAAGTCTACCCCTGAACCAACTTTAACTCGTTTTGGGGGAGGTTTTGTTTATTTTGATTTATGTTGTTTTTGGCTTGTGAGTTCATTGAAAACAGGGGCTGTGTAATTTCCCAGAGACAAAAAATGATCCCCAGAAGATGGCAGATTTGAAGTAAATACCTACATTTAAAATGAACGTTTTCCAACAATTTCAGCAATTGCACACTTTCTCTCCCATGTTGAAGAGCAAAGAGAGGACAAATGATTCAATTAATCCAATTCTTTTTCTCATAAATACAGGAAGACATGGACTATTTCTAAGATGATCCCAAGAAAAGATTAGGTCAAAGAAGTTAAAGTTTCTTACACTTCGTGACCTGTGGTAACATAATGATGACATGGTTTTAGTGATAAAATATGAGTGCTACATGCTTCAAAATGCATTAAAATGAATTTAATTTTTTTTTGCTATCAAATTTGGAAACACAAATGTTACGGTTTTACTTGTCTTATAATACATTTCACAGCAACTGCAAAACCATGGATTATATATTAGGTCATGTGTTCACCAGCTTAAACAGCAAGAATGACTGAAAACCCTCTGTTAAATTTGGCCTCTACTCAAACCTAATGTATTTTATATATCAAATGGATTCGATGCTTTCAGGGATAGAATGCAATTTATTTTTTGCCAAATAGATGAGTTTTCAGTATGAAGAAAACACCACTGCTAAAAAAAAAAAAAAAAAAAAAAATTCTATAGCACGTTTCTAGATTTCAAAACAATATTTGATGAGTGAGTATAAATCAGTCAATCCATACAGTGTTTTATTTAAACACCCTGAAATCTTTTTTAAAAGAGAAAGAAAAGCATTTCAGTAAAATACATTTAGGAGTGATGTTACTGTTTTTTAAATTATTATTATACCTACAAATGTTCAGCTACATATGTTCTAGCACAGAGATGTTTTCTTTTCAATATTTTATCTAGATATCACTATATGCCTGTTATGTAATTGATCATAATAAAAAGTGATAAGTGGTGGTGTTTACTTTTATATTAGAGAATGATTTTTTTCCACAAATATTACACCCAAATATTGTCATTCAAATTAATCCCTCAAGTGTATCTGAAATTTATATTTGGCCACATTAGTACACAAGGAGCTCTCTCACACACGCACAAACCACTTTGCCTCCAGGCTAGTTTTCGTAACATAAAAGATCCATGTCCTTCGCTGGGCCTGTCGTTTTGTCCACGTGATGATTCCTGTCAATCAGTCACAATACTAGGGCCTCAGGGTTGAGTGTGCCAGCCCTCAGAGAAGGAATGTTGTTCGTTATTGAGTATATTGAATGTAAGGTATTTTAGGATCTGGTTCAAATATCAGGAGTTGAGACTAAAAAATAATGTTCGTGCGAGTTTTAACATACTCTTAGCAAAAAAGGAATTAAAAAAATAGAATGGAAAACAAGTCATGGACTAGAAAATAAAATAATAAAATAAATTAAAGTGGAGAAATAATATGAACCATAGTTCACAGAAAATGAAATAAAAATGGCTGACAAAAAATATAGAGAGACCTAACTTCACAAAAAAATAACACTAAAGCCACAGTGTGATAGCATCTTTTAGCCTATCAGGTTGGTTTTAAAAATGATATCCTATTTTGGTGAGGAAAAGGGGAAATGAAAATCTCCATGCACTCTTTGTGTACATATAAAATAATTAACTGTATTTAAGAACAGATTTTTAACATCATTAAAAAGCCAAAAACTCACCAACAAGTCAATTTTGACTCCTAGTGATCCTATAGGAGGGAGTAGATCTGCCTCATAGTGTTTCCAAGGAGTGGCTGGTAGATTTGAGCTGCCAACCTGCTGGTTATCAGCCTATCTCTTAACCACTGCATTACCAGGGCTCCCTCCACCAAAAATAATAATAGTAATATTTTTGCATAAATTTTTCATTTAGTTACCAGAAATTGCCCCATAAAATAATAGTACGAATACATATAGTCATTTCAACATTGTTTTCAATAGTCAAAATTATTTGGGTATAAATTTCACATCTATCAATAGGAAAATGACTAAGAAAATTATGAATAGATAGTTCTATTATCATTTAATCTGTAATAATTAGAATAAATTAAATCTACATGAAATGACCTGAGAATACATTTATGATATATTGATAAGTGATAACACAAGTTGTAGAAACATATGTAAACCATAATCCCACATTATTTTTATACACATACACTATAGTTTGTGTATATTCAGACATGCACATATACAAATGTTGGAAGCCTTTTCAATGTAACAGGTTTTGTGGTTGCCTCTGACATATCTATTCTGTCCTTCCTCCCTCGTGTAGTAGTTACTGGGTAAGATTGGTTTTATCTTAAAGATCTAGGATGGATTCCGGATAATCTAAGACAAAAAGGATAATTCCATGATGCTTGCCAGGGTGATTAGTTCACATCTGAACAGGAAGGCAAACTAACCACGCACTGCATCTCTTGGCCGTGGTTTTACCAACGTTGTCAGCTGCTAATTATCCGGAAGAGCACTAGAGTGACGGCTAATCAGTGAAGCTGTGCACTTCTACAATACCAAAAGTCAGTACCACCTTGACATAGTCTTAGTAAGTTTTCCAAGTAGGAATTCAGAATAGGCTTTCGTGTTCTGGGTTTGAATGGCTTATATCAGGTCTTTCAATACAGGGATTGGGACTGGGCAAAGTTAATAATATAATCATTTAAGATTAGTGAACAGAGTGAGAGGCGCTCCTTGCAAGAGTCTTGCTAATAAACAGTGATGTGGTAAGTGGGCAATTTAATCAGTTAAGTAGTCTACTGCCCTGAGGAAGACACTTTTTTTTTTTTCCAAATGTGCAAAGCATTGTTTTCAGAAAAGGAGGGTCAGAGCAGTCTGTCAGCAAACAATGATGCTATTTACTGGTTTATAGGTTTACCTTTGTGGGCGAATGTTATAGATTGAATTATGTCCCTCAAAAAAATAGGCTGAAATCCTAATCTCCACACCTGTGAATGTGACCTTGTTGAGGGAAACAGGGTTTTTCTTTGCAAATGTTATCACTTAAATCAATCAAGTTATGCTGGAGTAGGGTGGGTCCAAATCCTAATCACTTCTGAGTGGTGTTTTAGAAAAGGTAAGGGCAGAGAAGGATAAAGAGTCACTCAGGAGGAAGACAGGCACTACGCACTGACAGTGGAAGATGCATCTATAAGTACTAAAGGGACACCAAACGTTGCTGGCTGCCACCAGGCACCAGGAGAGAGGTGAGGAACGTTTCTCTCTCAAAGCCCTCAGAAGGAATCGACATGACTAATCCCCTGACTTTCGTAATTCTAACCTCTAGAACTGTGAGAAAATAAATTTCTTCTTTGAAGCCCCCCACTCCATAGTATTTTGTTATGGCAGCCCTAGAAATCTAAGATAACAACATGAGTAATAAAACAAATAAAAATGTATTTATTTCCTGGAATAAGAGAAGACCCTTTCCATGGAGGTGCCCTGATTCTAAATTCTGATAGTTAGTCTATGTGAAGGCAAGGCACCTCCATTCTCAAAGAGAAGTATGAAATTGTTCCTAATGGCTGGAAGACTTCTCTCCTGCTCTGGAAGGGATCATCTATTGGGGATTGGCGATAATCTCTGTGTTTTTACAATTAAGAAGGAAATCAGTCTGAGGAAAAAGCCGACACATAATCGAGGGTGGAGTTTTGAGAAAAGCCAAGTCAGAGCCCTGAAAAATTCATGCCCTACGTCTGACATTTTATTTGACTTTTTGCATATATGAGCCAATAAATTGATTCTATTGTTTTGGACAGATTAAATTGGGCTGGGTTATATTTACATTTGAAAGCACAGTGATTGAAAATCTCCTTATAGTGTTGATAATGATTCCTTCTGAATTGAAGAAGTGAAAAAGGAAAGATCCCCTTAAAAATAAATATTTTGAGCAAAATGGTGGACTAGGCAGCTTAAGACACCTATCCATCTATAGAAACATCGAAAAACAAGAATTAACTGTCAAAATTGACTTTATCAGAAACCTGGAAAACAGCCAAGTGTCTGTATCAACCAAGCAAATACTGAGTCAAGAGAAAGGCAACTTAAAAATGGTAGGAAAGTTCCTCCCCAGTTTGGCAGCAGTCTTGAATGTAGGTTACACTCACTATATGTTCTGTTTCTGGAGGGAGCAGAGCTGACTTTATTCACAAGTTATTGTTTGGTTGTTCTAACCTGTCTGGGGACGACCTGAAAGACTGATGGAGTCACTTATCTCTGTGTCACCTAACCCATAATCCATTTGACTGGAAATCAGTGGGCTTTGCTCAAAGAAGGTTAATGAAAAACTCTAAGCCACCTGGGGCAAAGGATTACTGTTGACACATATAATAGATTGCCTAATACCTGGGAGGAGAAGCCAGAGAGAGAAAGTTTCTTGGGAAAATGAGGACATTCAAAAGGACCTGTGCATTCTAGGGAATTTTAGAAGGTCACACGCGCACACTCAAAACAGAACGTTTTCTCGGAAAAGACCTGAGAAGACCTTGACCTTTCACAACTGGCTCATCACTTAGCTCAGTGCAAGCAAGAACTGAAGGCTGAGGCACAGCTGTAGACAGCCTGGCTACATGTTAAAGGTGTCCTCCTCCTGCTATTGCAATATGTCCTTTATCCACTTGCAAGGATCTTTTTAATACAGCTTCTCTTTTCTAAGTCTGGGTTTGGTTTTTTTATTTGACACTGAAAAGACTGAGGGAGGTTTTCTAGTTGTTGTTTTGTTTTTCATTTTGTTTTGTTTTGTTCTTGCACCTGGAATTCAACAAGAAAATCTTTATCAAAATGCTCGCTGAACATAAGCTAAATGATCAGAGATTTCCATGACCACACATGAAAAGGAATATAGTCTTCGAAAAAAAAATAGTTTGGAAACCTCATTAAACAAATGGAGAATTACAGCCTTCAATAATCAAGAACAGCAAACCCTGGGGAATGGGGACAAACTTTTTTCCAGAGTTATCATATTAGAATATTCAGATTTCCAGATTTTAACAAAAGATTATAAAACATACAAAGAAACAAACAATTACGGCCCATTCAAAAGAACAAAACCAAGTGACAGAAAACATCCCCTAGGAAGCCCAGACATTGGACTAACTAGACACAGATTTTAAACCAACTGTTTTGAAAATGTTCAAAGAGCTAAAGGAAACCATGCAAAAAGAACTAAAGGAAACCAAGAAAATCATACATGAACCAAATGAGAATATCAATAAACAGACACTATAAAATGTAACCAAATAAAAATTGTTGAGCTGAAACATACAATAATTAAAAAAAAAAAAAAACTACTAAAGAGGTTCAACAGCAAAAATAAACTGGGAGAAGAAAGAATCAGTGAGCTTGAAATAGAACAATTGAAATGATTCAGTCAGAATAGCAGGAAAAAAAATAGATTGAAGAAAAATGAACAGAGTCTAAGGAAACTGGGATACCAGCACATATATTATGGGAGTTCTATAAAGAGAGAAAGACTATCTGAAGAAATAATTTTCCAAAACTTCCCAAATTTGATTAAAGGCATGAGTCTACACATGCAAGACTCTTAACAAGCTCCAAGTAGAATAAACTCAATCAGATCCATGCCAAGACACATCTTAATCAAATTGTCAAGAGCCAAAGACATACAAAAAATGTTGAAAGCAGCAAGAAAATGACATGTCATGTACAAAAGGTTTTCAGTAAGATCATCAGCCATTTTCTCATCAGAAACCACGGAGGCAATAATGCAGTGAGGTGCATAGTTAAAGTGCCGAAAGAAAAAGAAGAACACAGTTAGCCAAGAATTTGTTATCCCACAAATCTATATTTTAAAAATGAAGGAGAAATTAAGACATTCCCAGATAAATAAAAAATTGAGAAAGATTAATACCAGGAGACCTGTCCTAAAAGAAATGCTAAAGGGACTTCTTTTGGTTCAAAGCAAGGGGAAGTAGATAGCAACACAAAGCTGCACAAAGAAATAAAGATCTCTGGCTAGGTAACTAGATAGATAAAGATAAAAGCTAGTATTTTTATAGTTGCGGATTGTAACTCCAAGTTTTATTTCCTACATGACTTGAAAGGCAAACAAATGAACACTAATTATAAATATATGATAATGGGCACACAGTGTATAATAATAATGAAATTTGTGACAAGGACAACATGAGGGAGAGGTATGGTAGTGTATAGTAGTAGAGAGAGATTTTATATGCTAAAGATGTTACATTGATATCAATTTAAACTAGATTTTTATAAACTTAAAATATTAATTGTAATCTCATGGTAACCAATAAGACAATATTATACATATGTATATATATATACATATTTATATATATATCTTATACATATAAAAAGGAAAAGAGAAGGAAATAAAAATAGTACATTACTCAAAATCAAGTTGACCCAAAAGAAGGTTGTAACAGAGGAAATAAAATTAAAAAAATTAAGACATATAGAACCCTAATAGCAAAATGGTAGAAGTCAGTACTGCCTTATCATTACTGATTTAAAAAAAAAAAAATAGATTAAACTCCAACTAGGCAATAAAAAAAGCAGAGATTAGCAGAATTAAAAACAGAACAAGCCAAAAACCAAAAAATATGATCCAACCGTATGCTGTCTACAAGAAATTCTTTCTAGGTACCCAAACACAAATAGACTGAAAGTGAAAGGATGGAAAAAGATATTCCATGCAAATAGCAACCAGAAGGTAGCTGGAGCGGCTATACCACTATCAGACAAAATAGAATTTATGTCAAGAATTTATGTCAGAGGGGCAAGAAAAAGTTATTAAATATTGATAAAATTGTAAATACATTAAGAAGAAATAACAATTATAAATATAGAGGCACCTAACAACAGAGGAGCCCCAAAATTTAGGAAGCAAAGGTTGACAGGATTAAAAGGAGAAATAGACAACTCTACAATAATTTTTGAGAATATCAATATCCCACTTTCAAAATGGATTTAAAAAATCATACAAGAGATCAATAAGAATATAGAGGACTTGAACAACACTATGAACCAACAAGACATACAAGACATATATGTAACACTCTGCCCAGAACAGCCATCTACCCATCCAACCAAGTACACATGGAACATTCTCCAGAACAGATCATGTGTTAGTCTACAAAACAAGTCTCAAATTTTAAAAATAAATAAACAAAATCATACAAAGTATCTTCTTTGACAAGAATGGAATGAAGCTAGAAATCAAAAACAGAAGGAACACTGAAAAATTGAAAAATATGTGGAAATTCATCAACACATCATTAAACAATGAGTAGGTCAAAGAAGAAATCATAAAAATACTTACAATTGAATAAAAATGAAAATACAACATATCAAAATGTATGGGAGATAGCAAAGAACAAAAAACACAACCAAGCTTGTTGCCATTGAGTAGATTCCAATTCAGTGACCCTATTGGACAGAGTAGAACTGCCCCCATAGTTTTCCAAGGAGTGGCTGGTGGTTCTGAACTGCCGACCTTTTGGTTAGCAGCTTTTGCACTTAACCACTATGGCACCAGGGTTTCCAAGTCAACAATAGAAAGTCATAATTTTTAAAATGTGCTGGTTTAAAAATATTTTTCTTGATAACCATTTTATATATATATATATATGTATTTTATTTCTCGTTGTTGTGGGAAATATACACAACAGAACATACACCAAGTTTCTACAAGTACAATTCAGTGGCACTGATTACATTCTTCCAGTTGTGCAACCATTCTCACCCTCTTTTTCTGGGTTGTTCCTCCCTTATTAACATACACTCACTGTCCCCTAAATTTTCTATCTAATCTTCTGAGTTGCTGTTGTCAGTTTGAGCCCATATACACAGATTGTAAAAGAGCACAATGCTCAAGGCAGACCCTCTTTACTAGTAAACTAAACTAGTTGGTTTTAAGAAGGCTTTAGGGATATTTTTAGTTTAAGGTTTAAAGATTATCTCAAAGCAAAAGTTTCAGGGGTTCATCCAGCCTCCATGACTCCAGAAAATCTGGATTCCATGAGAATTTAAAATTCTGTTCTGCATTTTTCCTTTTTTGATCAGGATTTTTCTACAGAATCTTTGATCAAAATGGTCAGTAATGGGAGCCAGGCACTGTCCATTTCTTCTGGTCTCATGGTCAAGGTGACAGCTGTTCACGGAGCAATCAGCCTCACATTCCACTCTCTCCTCTTATATTCACTTTTTTTCTTCCTCTCTTGCTCCAGGCAAATAGAGATCAATTTGTGTGGCTTGGATGGCTGCTCAAAAGCTTTTAAGTCACCAGGCACTATGCAATGAACTAAGAGGTAGAAAAGTGGCACTAAACATGTTAATAGACCAATTAGCTGGGATGTCCCACAAAACCATGACCCTAAACCTCCAAGCAAAGGAATCAAACCCTAGGAGGCATTTGGCTGTATATGAGCAGTCTATTTTTTGTGTGTGTGTCATTGTTGTAAATATATCTATCACACAACTTTTTCAGTTCAACATTTTACAGGTATACAACTTACAGACAGCAATTACTTTAATTGGCTGTGCATCTCTACCCTTAATTAGTGCGAATTTTCCATTATTTTATAATTTTAAATGTAATGCTTGCTACAGAAAATTTAGGACACATAAGAGAAGAAAAGGTAAGGCCAATACTACAACTCAGAGATCATAATTATGGGTATTTTTCCAATAATTTATATCCTAGGTATTATTTGTAACATCTAGATATATGCAAAAAATTATATATAGCAATATATTTGGAAATTATTATTATGCTGTAAACATTGGTTTTTGATTTCCCTTTTTACCTATATTTTCATGTTTTGCTGTTTTATGGGTATTTTGCTTTGCATAACTTAAAATTAACTTTCTAACTTTATTTTGCTATAACTAAAAGTATTCTTTTCAGATTAAATGTTCTTTGCTGTATGAACGTTTTACCTAATATATCAAATGTTAGAACTGGAAATTAAAATGCATTTGTATCTAGAGAATAGAAAACAATGTAGCGATCTTAATGACAGAGGTCACACTTTAAAAAAGTACATATAGTTTGAGAATATACAAAGTAAATTGATGATGGAATATGTATTACCCAGAAGAAGAAAAGGTCAATATCTCTATCACACATCTAAAGTTTTAAATGGTCTTGCTTTTTCACTGGTTACGTGTCAATTTTTAGACAGCAAATACAGTCTTGTGGCAGGTGACCTTATCCCTGTCAGCCAGAGATGTGTCTTTGAGCTGTACATCCACACAAAGAATATTGTTATTCTTATATTCTTACAAGAACAGAATAACATATCTTCAATAAATGTCAAGTGTTTACATTATAAGATTCAGAAGTTCATGAAAATGTGGTAGAAAATTGTGTTACAATAATTGACTTAAAACTATATTATGTTATATTTTAGGAAGACAATAGTCATATAAAGTATATCCAAGAGCTTTTTAGCATTTTGAAAAATCTGCCTACCAAAATTTTTGTTCACATAGAATTACAAAAACCAAGCAATATATTTTATATTACATAGCAATAACATTTTGGAGATATTTTCTACACAGTATTATATATAAGTATATTCATATGTCAAAAGAAATAATGAAAGAAAATATTGCATTTGCGTAGAACACCACTTTTTTTTCTTTTCTCGTGATACCTTGCTTAAATACAATGGTTGACCCAAAATCCCACCATTTTGATTTTATATGCCAGTTCACATTATGTAGTCTCTAGTTTTACTAATAAGTCTGTAAATATCAATACAAATATCAGTCATTACTGCTACTATTAAAACTATGAAATAGTAAAGTGGGTGTTTCTACGTGGGCAAACATCAGACCCTTTTCAGGCAGATTTTGTTTAAATAATATAGCCAAAGCCAGAGTTGAACCGCGGAGCCCCGGTAGACCAAGCGTTAAAGCGCTCTGCTGCTAACAGAAAGACTGGTGGTTTGAATCCATTCAATTACTCCTTAGAGAAATGCTTGGTGAAATGCTTCCATGAAGATTACAGCCTAAGAAACCCTATGGGACAGCTCTACTCTGTCACACGGGTTCTCTATGAGTTGGAATCAACTGGAAGGCACCCAGCAACAACAACACTAGAGTCAAACCATTAGAAGCCTTGCTTTTGCACTTAAAAATAAATGAAACATTCAGAGATTTCAGAGCATAAGTCCAATGTGCATGAATGACTAATATCCACAGTAAGCCTCAAACTGGAAATCCAAGAAAGGAATCAATGAAGCTAAATACTTTTCTTTAGGCAGCTCTGCTGTTTCTCCTTCTGCTTCTCCTCTTCCTATTCCTCGTTTTTATTCTGCTCTTATATTAGTGTTAGGGGAGACTGGTAGGAATTGGAAACCCTCGTGGCATAGCAGTTAAGAGCTATGGGTGACAACCAAAAGGTCAGCAATTCAAATCCACCAGGTGCTCCTTGGAAACCCTAAGGGGCAGTTTTACATACGTATTTTCTTTAGAAATAAAAGTCTTATTTTTTCACAATATTTATTGCACATTATGAAGTACTGCTGGAAGGAAATTCTGTAATGTCTACAAAGGAAGAGTATTAAATTTTGCCCTGTATTTTAGGAGTGAAGAAAATATTGTCTTTATTTCCATACTGATTTAACACTCAAGTGGTTTTTATAGGTGAGGGAGGTATAACTACACGAAGAAGATACAACCATCTATCCGAATCATGGTTTTTTTTTTTTTTTTTTTTGCCCCTATTATTAGTTTCATAGACAAACTTCAAAAGATGTTGATGTTGGAATGTTTTGTGTTTTCATTAGTCCTTATAGCTATTAATTGCCTACTCTGTACTGGTTCTTATTCCAAAAGCTTGAGACTTATTAACTCATGAAAGCATCACAGCATTTCTTTCATATTGTTCTAGCTTGTATTTTTACAATAAAATTTTTCTTATATTACAGATGAAAAGACCGATGCCAACAGAGACATTAAGCAACATGCCAAAAGTGTTCTTCTCTCAATGGCCTTCCAGAAACATTCGGAATTCCCACAGGTAATAGGTCTGCATATTACTACTGTAACAAATTATCACAGTGTCTTCAAACAACACATATTTATTATTTTACAGTTCTGAAGGTCAGAAGATGCTAAGGAACACCAAGGATTGGTGGTGGTCTCCAGAAACAAGGTGAGAGGCCCAGAGAATGCATAGACATAGCCAAGACCTTCATTTGGAATTTTAGCTTACACAATTGTGAGAAAATACATTTTTTTTAAAACCACCCACTTGTGGTATTTGTGTTACGGCAACACTAGCAAATTAGGACAGCCTACCCTATGTGTAAGAGACCACTGAAAATCAAATTTGAAAGCATATTATAGACTGTATTACACCTTGGGGAACTCTGCCTGGTAACGCAGTGATTTATAGATACAGTAAGCTACATCTGCTAACCAAAACGTCGGCAGTTCAAATCCACCGGCCACTCTAGAAACCCTGTCGGGCAGTTCTACTCTGTCCTATAAGGTCCCTATGAATTGGAATTGACTCAAATGAAACAGGTTGTTTTTGTTTGTTTACACCTGGGGGAACCAATGACAACACATGACAGTCTCACAAGAAAAGGTCTCTATTTCAAATAAACACATGACATAAAAATGTAAAAAGAAAAAAAAAGTTACAGAAGAGAGAGTAGCATAATTAATTGAGAACAAAGATTTTGATGAATTGATTTTTCTGCTAGGCTTTATATAATACCAACATATTTCATTTCTGTAAGAAAATATAAAGAAAAAGGGCCTTGTTATTAGACTTAAAGCCAGATACAATATTTTTCACTTTAAGAAAGAGGGGAGAAATTAACTGAAAGTATGCTTTATTCAAACAATCAGGTACCGTTGAAAACTAAAAACAAATAATTGAAAGCGGAAAGATTGGGAAGAAGTACGATACTGAAACAGAAAGTCAAAATAATTAAAGAAACATGCATTTTAACTCTTTGGAAATTTAGTGCAAAATTCTGTAATGTTATTTACAGAAACCCTGGTAGCCTAGGGGTTAAGTGCTATGGCTACTAACCAAGGGTTTGGCAGTTCAAATCCACTAGGCGCTCATTGGAAACTCTATGGGGCAGTTCTACTCTGTCCTATTGGGTCGCTATGAGTCAGAATCGACTCGACGGCACTGGGTTTGGTTTGGTTTTCGGTTTACTGATGCAGATTTATTGAAATTTTGTCTATTTTCTCTTTTTTTTCCATAACACTGACTCTATCATTATATTGCATCACAACACAGTTTTTCTGTTGTTTGACAATGCCTTCCGTACTGTCAGCTTTGTGATGAGCTATCTCAGCTATATCCTCCACTTCCCTAACTTCCCCTTATTGCTTCGTTAAGGGCTAAAACATAGCAAAGCTCTGATGACACTATTTTTATTACATACAACCCAGAAGATTATTTTTATCCCCCGATATGTAAGAGCTTGGCTGCTAGTCAAAAGGTTAGCAGTTGGAATCCATCAGCTGCTCCTTGTAAACCCTGTGTGGCAGTTCTACTCTATCCTATTGGCTCACTATGAGTTGGAATCAACTTGTTGGCAACAGGTTTGGTTTTTGGTATAAGTATGTATGATGTACTCCAATTAGTCCTGGTTTACACTTTTTTCCCTGAATAATCATGTACCAGTTTATACATTAAATTATATGATTACTTATGTTGCAAGCATCTCAAACCAGCAAGAAAGGAGCCCTCCTTCTGGCCCATTGCTTCTCAAAAATAATTCCTCCCACTTTTGAGAAACTCTAATTCTTTGAAACCTAGGCCATGCAGCCATAATACCTTCCTCTCTTGCCATCATTTACAGACTCCTTCTCCAGGCTGCTCCATCTCAATGAAAAGTTATCATCATCCACCTCTTTGCTCACGTCAGAAAACTAGGAGTCATCCATGATTTCCCCCTTTGTTTGCATCCACCTATCCAATTCTCAACCAATGCCTAATAGTTATATTCCAAATGTAAATTAATATCACAGAGCCATATATTGCACTCCATCCCCACCACCATCAGCTTAGTCCAAGCCACCATCACCTCATGCCTGAACTGCCACAATAGCAAACTCATCTTCTTTAATTTTTCTTGCTAGTGTCTACTCTCCAAACTGCACCCCCAAAGAGCTTCACTTTTAACATTCATGCCCCACTGCTATTGCAGAAACTCAAATTACAGTGGATTATGTTACAGAGTATATTCTTTAATATGTTACAGTCTAAGCATGAGCTGGCTAGACCCTCTGGAAACCAGCATCCTTCTAGCTATTATCCTGACACCCCTTCATTGCCCTCATCAACACGCTCCATGATGATTTAACAAAATATAAACAATGTAACTAGTGAGAAAGGTGGGAGAGAGAGAAGTGGACTACCCTTCGCTTTAAGAAGACAACCCTGAAATTGAATATATCACTCCCACTGGTAGTGTAAACACTAAATGCACTCAGGGGCTAAATGAAAGGTTGGAGGTTGGAGTCCACCCAGTGGCACCTAGGAGGAAAGGCCTGGAGATTTACTTCTAAAAAATCAGTCACCAAAAACCATATGGAATATAGTTCTACTATGATATAAATGCGTTCACCATGAGTTGGAGTCGGCTCATTCCTTCCCAATCACTGCCTTCACTTTAATCTCAGGTACCCTGTGAAGCTGGAAATTCAATTTACCTTCTGATTCAGCCACTCATGGGATGAGGCTCTGGGTTTGGTTCTCAGCAATTTCAGCTCTGTGGCTACAGGATATAATGTTTGTTTTTAGGAGTACAAGTAGAAACTTTCAGGTCATCTATACAGCACTTGAGCTGAGATATAAAGCCCTGAGTTCATCCTTCGCCTTCATCACTTTGCCCAGAGAAATAGAAGTAACAAGCCAATGTCATTATACTTATCAGTTTGACAAAAAAATGTTCCAAGCTATCAAAATCATCATCGGTAGAACCATGTCTCTTATAAATATTTGATTAGAAATATTCAATGGTGTTATTTTGTGAGCATTGCCTCATCATGCCTAGACTACCAATGCTCCCTTTGCCATTCTAAGTAGAGTCATTAATACCTTTAAATCCAATCCAATTAGAGAATCAATTCCAGAAAACCCACAACCAATTCAGAAACTCATCTACATCTATCTGTCTTTCTACCAGAGTGTATGAGGAACCCTCGTGGTGCAATAGTTAGCAATTGAAAGTTGGCAGTTCAACTCCAACCACCTGCTCCTATGGGGCAGTTCTACTCTGTCACATGGGGTCATTATGAGTCAAAATTGACTTGATGGCACCTAACAACAACATCAGTGTGTGTGTGTGTGTATGTATATACATATACTGTAGTAGAAGTTTGTATGGGTTTATGTATATACATACACTGTAATAGAAGTTTGACTAATTTTGGTATTGAGACTCATTCTAGAAAAACAGAATCATATATATATACATATCCAAACCCATCCATATATACATAATAGATATTTATATATACATACATATATGTATATATATGATTCTACTTACATGCTGTTGTTAGGAGCCATCGAGTCAGTTTCAACTCATACTGACCCTGTATACAACAAAATGAAACACTGCCTGGTCCTGTGCCATCCTCACAATGGTTGTTATGTTTGAGCCCATTGTTGCAGCCACTGTGTCAATTCATTTCACTGACTGTCTACTTTACCAAGCATGATGTCCTTCTCCAAGGACTGGTCCCTTCTGATAACATGTCCAAAGTCCATGAGATGCAATCTTGCTATCCTCGCTTCTAAAGCGCATTCTGGCTATACTTCTTCCAAGACAGATTTGTTTGTTCTTCTAGCAGTCCGTGGTATACTCTTTTGTTTGTGTGTGTGTGTGTGTGTGTGTATGTATGTATATATACAATTGTGGGAGCTGGCTAGTCAGCTCTAAAATCTATAGGGCAGGCCATCAGGAAGGGCAGACTGGAAACTCTCAGGCAGGATCTGGAACAGTCCACAGGCAAAATTTCTTTTAAGACCTGTCAACTGATTGGATGAGACCCAACCACAACATGGAGGATAATATACCATCCTTAAAGTGAATTTATTGTAGATGTTAATCACATCTACAAAATAGCTTCACAGTCACATCTAGGCTAGTGTTTGGCTGAACAATGGATTACTGTAGCGGTGAGAAATGTGAAGCACTCGACTACTAGCTGAAGGTTGATCTTTCCAACCAACTCAGAGACGTGTCAGGGAAAGCCAGCCTGCTGGTATGATTCTGAAAAATTATAGCCTTGAAGACCCTATTGAACAGTTCTACTCTTCACACAAGGGGTCACCATGAGTCGGAATTGACTCTAAGGCAACTAACAGCCATAACTCAGTTAGCTACATTGACTCAAGAAACTAACCAACATAGTTCTGTGTAAGGGAATTTTAAAACTTCAGGTACCTGAGAAGATCTGAAGTGGCTGACTTGAGGTTTGACTGCGACTCCTCTGTGGCTAGCTCCGTTTCCACCCTAGCAACAGCCATTTTCTCAGGACTATCCGGTAATGAAGACCTAACTACACTCTGACAGCACCCCTTGTCGCTCACCCTGGTAATCACCACACTGTAACCAACCTAAGAAAGATATGTACATCCTTTTAAGCCAATTGCCTATGAGCTTGCGTTACAGGAAGTCCTGCCTTTTGAGTTCCCCCCACAGGAAGTCCTGCCTTTTGAGTTCCTGTCAGAGGAAGTCCCGCCTTAAAGTGATCTACTACCAATCAAGAAATGCCTTTTCATGATCTAAGCCTGCAATTACCAATCAAGTTATGTCTTCCAATGATTTTATTTGTAAATCCCAATCAAGTACTGGCCTTTGTTTCCCCGTCATAAAAAGGCACTGCTTAGTCGCCATATTGGATTACCAGATTCTACTGTGCGGAGTTCAGTCAGTTCCCAGCTCCAGTTGTCCCTTCTCTTCCAAAAAATCTCTAAATTTTGCATTAATCTGAGTATGATGGTTACTGTAAGATAGTGCAAAAAAAGAAATGACATTATCCATACTCACACATGAAAATATGTTTGAAATGTCTAAAGCATCCAAAAACCCAAACCAAATCCACTGCTGTCAAGTCTGCTCTGACTCATAGCAACCCGGTAGGGTTTCCAAGGCTGTAAATCTCTACGGAAGCAGATTGCCACATCTTTCTTCTGAGGAACTGCTGATGGTTAGCAGTCGATCGCTTTAACACTGTCGATCGCCACCAGGACTCATCTGAAGGATAAAATGCAAATTATTTTACATCAGTTGAGAATAATCAAACTATAGCCCTTGATATCAGATCTTAGGGCTTATTATCCCTAAAATTTTAGGAGAAATGCTATACTTGGAGTTGACAGTTATGAGGAGTGGGCTACCGCACGGTGGTAATCACTCTGTTTCCTTATCAAAGAAAAACACTTCCATAAAGGAAGCCTTTTTTGTGAGGTCCCTGACACCTTATTACCCAAATTGCTGGCTGTTTTAGGGTCTGCCAGAATTAGGGTAATACAAATATGAAATAATAATCATGTACCACCAGTATATCCAGTCTTTTTTCTGAGGAGATATTTTTCAATTCAACAATGGCTCAAGGTCTCAAAGCTGGTATATTTCCCTCTGTTTTGGAGGCAGGGAATACAGAGTTTGAACTCACCTTACCTTTGGTTCTCTGTGGTGCAATCCTAATAACACGTCAAGAAGGAGGTACTTATTTTCAGTTAATGTTATGCTTTGGACTGATAGGGAGATAAACATTCTTTGAACTTATATGTAACATTGAGAGACAAGCTTCAAGCTTGTTTTTTTGTTATTAGAAAATAGCATGATTTGTAAATAATGGAATGTCAGACTGGGATTTGCAGCCTTTTCCATCGTGGAATATGAAGTTCTCTTTAACTAGGACACAAATCGAGGTCACATAACTGTTTTGTAAGATATCTCCATTGTTTGAGAACAATGGTCAATAGTTAATTCCTCTTTTTCACATGAGAAAAAAAAGAATGTGTGTGTGTGACTTTATTCTGTTTGGAATTGTCTTAGTTACTTAGTGTGGCTATAACAGAAACACAACATGTGGATGACTTTAACAAAAGGAGATTCTCTCACAGTCTCAGAGGCCAGAACTCCAAATCCTGAGGACTAACTCCAGAGGAAGACTCTTTGTTCACTCTGGGGGAAAATCCTTTCTTCCCTATGTGCCTTGGAGATCTCCATGTGGCGTCTATTTTTCCTCCATTCCTGCTTGCTTTCTTTTGTGCCTTATCAGCTCTTTTATATCTCAGAAAATAATTGCTTTAAAACACTCTACACTGGCATTGCCTCATTACCACAACAAAGAAACCCACATTCCCAAATGGAATTACATCCACAGCAGAGGGGTTAGGATTTACAACACGTATTTCTGGGGGACACCATTCAATACATAACAGGCATCTATATCTCCAAGACAAGTATTTCCAGAAGAGCTCCCATTACGTTGGAAAAGTCAGCTTTGTTTGCTTTAGTGATCACCCCTTCCTCCCCCATTTTTTCATTTGTTTATTTTTATATTTATAATAACATGTACTCACATATTCTTAAGGAGCCTTGGTGGTACAGTGGTTAAAGTGATCGGCTGCTAACTGAAAGGTCAGTGGTTCAAATCTACCAGCCACTATGGGGTAAAAGATGTGGCAGTTGGCCTCCATAAAGATTTACAGCCTTGGAAACCCTATGGGGCAGTTCTACTCTGTCCTATAAATTCACTATGAGTCGGAATCAACTTGATGGCAATGGGTTTTGGATTCATGTATTCTTATTGTATCCTATAGTTTATAATCTGTTACTATTGTTATTTTATTTTTGATGTTCAATTTGTTTCAGATGTGACTTATGGGTGCCCTTTCAATCTGAATCATATGTCTTTAAAAAAGTAATTTTTTAAAAGGTACGATATTAGTTATTGTTTTAAAAGGTACAATATTACAATATTTTAAAAGGTGCAACAGTAAAATTTCCATTAGACTTTTTTGAAATTTTATATTAGGATAAATGGTGTGTGTATGTGTTTAGTTGATTTATTGGATATGTATGTAAGGTGTATCTTACATACAGAGAAGTGATTAAACAAATTTATACTGTTTAAGGAATAATTATATAGCCAGCACTCACATAATCACCACTTAGGTTAAGAAATAGAACGTCAGCAGCTGAGAAGTACCATCTATTCTTGTACCTAGTCCTAGGTACAAAATCCCCTTACTACTTACTGCAGTAATCATTATTCTGACTTTTTGATATTTATTCCCTTGCTTTTATTATAAATTTGGTCTTCTATGTGTGTATCCATTGTTTAAATTTCCTTGTTTCTGATGGTCATATAGACAAAATATATTAATATAGTTTCTTTCTCTATATTACTGTGAAAAATTCCAATATAATTGATATATCAGTTTATTCAATGGTTTCTGGCCCCCACTTCCTAGATGATCTGTGATATCAAAGCTCAAGTTCTCTACTTCAGGCAAATGCTCTTGGAACAAATGTAACTACAGTGTTCTTTCTTTCTTGGTTCTTAGCCTTGCATATAATCTGGCCAATGGATTCCTTACTATGTTATGAGATCACTGACGATTTAAAGAGTTTGATTTTTGTTGGTGTCATCGTTTGTTTTTAACATACTGTATTATCTATTTCACCTAATTGGGTTTCTCCAGATATTTAGCCTACCATATTTCTGGAAATAAATCTCAATGATATTTTTTTTTTTTAATTAATTTTTATTAAGCTTCAAGTGAACATTTACCACTCCAATCAGTCTGTCACATGTAGGTTTACATACATCTTACTCCCTTCTCCCACTTGCTCTCCCCCTATTGAGTCAACCCTTACAGTCTCTCGTTTCGTGCCAATTTTGCCATCTTCCCTCTCTCTCTATCTTCCTATCCCCCCTCCAGTCAAGAGTTGCCAACACACTCTCCAGTGTCCACCTGATTTAATTAGCTCTCTCTTCATCGACATCTCTCTCCCCCCCACTGACCAGTCCTTTTCATGCCTGATGATTTGTCTTCGGGGATGGTTCCTGTCCTGTGTCATCAGACGTTCTGGGGAGCATTGTCTCTGGGATTCCTCTAGTCGCAATCATACCATTAGCTATGTTCTTTTCATGAGAATTTGGGGTCTGTATCCCATTGGTCTCCTGCTCCCTCAGGAGTTGTCTGTTGTGTTCCCTGACAGGGCAGACATCGATTGTGGCCGGGCACCAACTAGTTCTTCTGGTCTCAGGATAATGTAGGTCTCTGGTTCATGTGGCCCTTTCTGTCTCTTGGGTTCTTGGTTGTCGTGTGACCTTGGTGTTCTTCCTTTGCCTTTGCTCCAGGTGGGTTGAGACCAATTGATGTATCTTAGATGGCCGCTTCTTGGCATTTAGGACCCCAGGCGCCACAATTCAAAGTGGGATGCAGAATGTTTTCATAATAGAATTATTTTGCCCATTGACTTAGAAGTCCCCTCAAACCAAGTTCCCCAGACCCCAGCCCCTGCTCCGCTAACCTTTGAAGCTTTCATTTTATCCCGGAAACCTCTTTGCTTTTAGTCCAGTCCAATTAGGCTGACCTTCTTTGTATTGAGTGTTGTCTTTCCCTTCACCCAAAGCAGTTCTTATCTACAGATTGATCAATAAAAAGCCCTCTCCCTCCCCCCTTTGTAACCACAAAAGTATGTGTTCTCCGTTTTTTCTATTTCTCAAGATCTTATAATAGTGGTCTTATACAATATTTGTCCTTTTGCAACTGACTCATTTCGCTCAGCATAATGCCTTCCAGATTCCTCCATGTTATGAAATGTTTCAGAGATTCGTCACTGTTCTTTATCGATGCGTAGTATTCCATTGTGTGAATATACCACAATTTATTTACCCATTCGTCCGTTGATGGACATCTTGGTTGCTTCCAGCTTTTTGCTATTGTAAACAGAGCTGCAATAAACATGGGTGTGCATATATCTGTTTGTGTGAAGGCTCTTGTATCTTTAGGGTATATTCCGAGGAGTGGGATTTCTGGGTTGTATGGTAGTTCTATTTCTAACTGTTTAAGATAACGCCAGATGGATTTCCAAAGTGGTTGTACCATTTTACAGTCCGCAGCCTCTCCAACATTTATTATTTTGTGTTTTTGAATTAATGCCAGTCTAGTTGGTGTGAGATGGAATCTCATCGTAGTTTTAATTTGCATTTCTCTAATGGCTAATGATCGGGAGCATTTTCTCATGTATCTGTTGGCTGCCTGAATATCTTCTTTAGTGAAATGTGTGTTCATATCCTTTGCCCACTTCTTGATTGGGTTGTTTGTCTTTTTGTGGTTGAGTTTTGACAGAATCATGTAGATTTTAGAGATCAGGCGCTGGTCTGAGATGTCATAGCTGAATATTCTTTCCCAGTCTGTAGGTGGTCTTTTTACTATTTTGGTGAAGTCTTTAGATGAGCATAGGTGTTTGATTTTTAGGAGCTCCCAGTTATCTGGTTTCTCTTCATCATTTTTGGTAATGTTTTGTATTCTGTTTATGCCCTGTATTAGGGCTCCTAGGGTTGATCCTATTTTTTCTTCCATGATCTTTATCGTTTTAGGCTTTATGTTTAGGTCTTTGATCCACTTGGAGTTAGTTTTTGTGCATGGTGTGAGGTATGGGTCCTGTTTCATTCTTTTGCAAATGGATATCCAGTTATGCCAGCACCAATTGTTAAAAAGACTATCATTTCCCCAATTGACTGACACTGGTCCTTTCTCAAATATCAGCTGCTCATACGTGGATGGATTTATATCTGGGTTCTCAATTCTGTTCCATTGGTCTATGTGCCTGTTGTTGTACCAGTACCAGGCTATTTTGACTACTGTAGCTGTATAATAGGTTCTGAAATCAGGTAGAGTGAGGCCTCCCGCTTTCTTCTTCTTTTTCAGTAATGTTTTGCTTATCCGGGGGTTCTTTCCCTTCCATATGAAATTAGTGATTTGTTTCCCTATCCCCTTAAAGTATGGCATTGGTATTTGATTGGAAGTGCGTTATATGTATAGATGGCTTTTGGTAGAATAGACATTTTTACTATGTTAAGTCTTCCTGTCCATGAGCAGGGTATGTTCTTCCACTTAAGTATGTCCTTTTGAATTTCTTGTAGCAGAGTTTTATAGTTTTCTTTGTATAGGTCTTTTACATCCTTGGTAAGACTTATTCCGAAGTATTTTATCTTCTTGGGGGCTACTGTGAATGGTATTGATTTGGTTATTTCCTCTTCGGTATTCTTTTTGTTGATGTAGAGGAATCCAAGTGATTTTTGTATGTTTATTTTATATCCTGAGACACTTCCAAACTCTTCTATTAGTTTCAGTAGTTTTCTGGAGGATTCCTTAGGGTTTTCCATGTATACGATCATGTCATCTGCAAATAGTGATAGCTTTACTTCCTCCTTACCAATCTGGATACCCTTTATTTCTTTGTCTAGCCTAATTGCCCTGGCTAGGACTTCAAGTACGATGTTGAATAAGAGCGGTGATAAAGGGCATCCTTGTCTGGTTCCCGTTCTCAAGGGAAATGCTTTCAGGTTCTCTCCATTTAGAGTGATATTGGCTGTTGGCTTTGCATAGATGCCCTTTATTATGTTGAGGAATTTTCCTTCAATTCCTATTTTGGTAAGAGTTTTTATCATAAATGGGTGTTGAACTTTGTCAAATGCCTTTTCTGCATCTATTGATAAGATCATGTGGTTTTTATCTTTTGTTTTATTTATGTGATGGATTACATTAATGGTTTTTCTGATATTAAACCAGCCTTGCATACCTGGTATAAATCCCACTTGATCAGGGTGAATTATTTTTTTGATGTGTTGTTGGATTCTATTGGCTAGAATTTTGTTGAGGATTTTTGCATCTATGTTCATGAGGGATATAGGTCTAAAATTTTCTTTTTTTGTAATGTCTTTACCTGGTTTTGGTACCAGGGAGATGGTGGCTTCATATAATGAGTTGGGTAGTATTCCGTCTTTTTCTGTGCTTTGAAATACCTTCAATAGTAATGGTGTTAAGTCTTCTCTGAAGGTTTGGTAGAACTCTGCAGTGAAGCCGTCTGGGCCAGGACTTTTTTTTTGTTGGGAGTTTTTTGATTATCGTTTCAATCTCTTTTTTTGTTATGGGTCTATTTAGTTGTTCTCCTTCTGAATGTGTTAGTTTAGGTAGGTAGTATTGTTCCAAGAATTTATCCATTTCTTCTAGGTTTTCAAATTTGTCAGAGTACAATTTTACATAGTAATCTGAAATGATTCTTTTGATTTCATTTGGTTCTGTTGTGATGTTGTCCTTCTCCTTTCTTATTCAGGTTATTTGTTTCCTTTCCTGTTTTTCTTTAGTCAGTCTAGCCAATGGGTTATCAATTTTGTTAATTTTTTCAAAGAACCAGCTTTTGGCTTTGTTAATTCTTTCAATTGTTTTTCTGTTCTCTAATTCATTTAGTTCAGCTCTAATTTTTATTATTTGTTTTCTTCTGGTGCCTGATGCGTTCTTTTGTTGCTCACTTTCTATTTGTTCAAGTTGTTGGGACAGTTCTCTGATTTTGGTTCTTTCTTCTTTTTGTATGTGTGCATTTTTCGATATAAATTGGCCTCTGAGCACTGCTTTTGCTGTGTCCCAGAGGTTTTGATAGGAAGTATTTTCATTCTCGTTGCTTTCGAAGAATTTCCTTTTTCCCTCCTTGATGTCTTCTGTAACCCAGTCTTTTTTCAGGAGAGTATTGTTCATTTTCCAAGTATTTGATTTCTTTTCCCTAGTTTTTCTGTTATTGATTTCTAGCTTCATTGCCTTGTGGTCTGAGAAGATGCTTTGTAATATTTCGATGTTTTGGATTCTGCAAAGATTTGTTTTATGGCCTAATATGTGGTCTATTCTAGAGAATGTTCCATGTGCACTAGGAAAAAAAAGTATATTTTGCAGCAGTTGGGTGGAGAGTTTTGTATAAGTCAATGAGGTCAAGTTGGTTGATTGTTGTAAGTAGGTCTTCTGTGTCTCTATTGAGCTTCTTACTGGATGTCCTGTCCTTCTCCGAAAGTGGTGTGTTGAAATCTCCTACTATAAATGTGGAGGTGTCTATCTCACTTTTCAATTCTGTTAAAATTTGATTTATGTATCTTGCAGCCCTGTCACTGGGTGCATAAATATTTAATATGGTTATGTCTTCCTGATCAATTGTCCCTTTTATCATTATATAGTGTCCTTCTTTATCTTTTGTGGTGGATTTAAGTCTAAAGTCTATTTTGTCAGAAATTAATATTGCTACTCCTCTTCTTTTTTGCTTATTGTTTGCTTGATATATTTTTTTCCATCCTTTGAGTTTTAGTTTGTGTCTCTAAGTCTAAGGTGTGTCTCTTGTAGGCAGCATATAGATGGATCGTGTTTCTTTATCCAGTCTGAGACTCTCTGTCTCTTTATTGGTGCATTTAGTCCATTTACATTCAGCGTAATTATAGATAAATAAGTTTTTAGTGCTGTCATTTTGATGCCTTTTCATGTGTGTTGCTGGCCATTTCATTTTTCCACATGCTTTTTTGTGCAGAGACGTTTTTCTTAGTAGCTTGTGAGATCCTCATTTTCATAATGTTTAACTTTGTGTTTGTTGAGTCGTTACGTTTTTCTTGGCTTTTATCTTGAGTTATAGAGTTGTTATACCTTTTTGTGGTTACCTTATTATTTACCCCTATTTTTCTAAATAAAAACCTAACTTGTATCCTTCTATATCGCCTTGTATCCCTCTCCATCTGGCAGTTCAATGCCTCCTATATTTAGTCCCTCTTTTTGATTATTGTGATCGTTTATCTATTGATTTCCATGATTTCCTGTTATGTGTATTATTTTGTTTATTTATTTATTTTTTAGAATTAGTCTTAATTTGTTTGTTTTTGTGCTTTCCCTATTTGAGTTGCGTTGATATCAGGACGTTCTGTTTTGTGACCTTGTATTGTGCTGGTACCTGATATTATTGGTCATGAGGCCAAACAATCTCCTTTAGAACTTCTTGCAGTCTTGGTTTAGTTTTTGCAAATTCTCTAAACTTGTGTTTATCTGTAAATATCTTAATTTCTCCTTCATATTTCAGAGAGAGTTTTGCTGGACATATGATCCTTGGTTGGCAGTTTTTCTCGTTCAGTGCTCTGTATACGTCGTCCCATTCCCTTCTTGCCTGCATGGTTTCTGCTGAGTAGTCTGAACTTATTCTTTTTGATTCTCCCTTGAAGGATACCTTTCTTTTCTCCCTGGCTGCTTTTAAAATTTTCTGTTTGTCTTTGGTTTTGGCAAGTTTGATGATAATATGTCTTGGTGTTTTTCTTTTTGGATCAATCTTAAATGGGGTTCGATGAGCATCTTGGATAGATATCCTTTCGTCTTTCATGATGTCAGGGAAGTTTTCTGTCAGGAGTTCTTCAACTATTTTCTCTGTGTTTTCTGTCCCCCCTCCCTGTTCTGGGACTCCAATCACTCGCAAGTTATCCTTCTTGATAGAGTCCCACATGATTCTTAGGGTTTCTTCATTTTTTTTAATTCTTTTATCTGATTTTTTTTCAGCTATGTTGGTGTTGATTCCCTGGTCCTCCAGATGTCCCAGTCTGCGTTCTAATTGCTCGAGTCTGCTCCTCTGACTTTCTATTGCGTTGTCAAATTCTGTAATTTTATTGTTAATCTTTTGGATTTCTACATGTTGTCTCTCTACGGATTCTTGCAACTTATTAATTTTTCCACTATGTTCTTGAATAATCTTTTTGAGTTCTTCAACTGTTTTATCAGTGTGTTCCTTGGCTTTTTCTGCAGTTATCCTAATTTCATTTGTGATATCTTTAAGCATTCTGTAAATTAGTTTTTTATATTCTGTATCTGATAATTCCAGGATTGTATCTTCATTTGGGAAGGATTTTGATTCTTTTGTTTTGGGGGGTTGGAGAAGCTGTCATGGTCTGTTTCTTTATGTGGTTTGATATGGACTGCTGTCTCCGAGCCATCACTGGGAAACTAGATTTTCCACGTAATCAGCTAAAAAAAAATGCCATCAGATCCCTATCTGAATTCTCCCTCTGGCTCCGGGTATTCGGATGTTAATGGAGCTGCCTGGGGAGGGTGGGGGAGGGATCAGAGAGCTGGGAGTGTAGCACCACAGAATATAGAGCTGAGCACCGCGTTCACACTCCACCCCCGTCCGCCAAAATCCGGGCGGGACGGCTTCCCGGCTAGGACACTGCTTTCCCTGCTCGGAGACCAGTCACTTCCTCCCGGGGTCTTCTCCCTCCGGTGCGCGGCACCGCTCGCGTGCACTGGGTGCGCATCTCCCGCATGAACGGGTGGGCCTGCCCCCTGGGTCAATTCAGGGGAATATAATTGGACCCCACGCTCATGTCCCGCCCACGCGGGTGCCCAAATCCCAGCGGAATGGCTCCCCGTCTGGGACGCTGTTTTCCCCGCTCTGAGACCAGTCACTTCCGGGGATTTCTCCCTCCGGTTCGCCACACCGCAAGCGCGGACTGGGTGGGCGTCCTCCTGCATGAACGTGTGGGCCCCGCCCCGGGGTCGCGTTAGGGAAATATAGCTGACCTCCCCTCCGCTCGCGCCCTGCCTGCTTCCTGCCAAACTCCCGGCAGGACGGATCCCCAGCTGGGACGCTGTTCTCCCTGCTCCAATATCAGTCACTACCTCCCGGGTGCTTCTCCCTCTGGCTGCGCCACTATGCCGCCCGTGCCAACCAGCCAGACCTCCTCCCAGGATGGGTGCGGGGGGGAAGGGCTGGGCCCCCCATCTGTGCCGTCTGCCCCCCTGGGCTCTGCCCCAGATTGGGCTCCGAAGGTCGCCTGCCTGGTACGCTGGCTCCTAGTTCCGAAAACGGTTGCTGTCCGCCCGTATTTGTTTGCTTTCCGTCTCTAAGTCTGTGCTTGTTGCTCAGAGTTCGCAGACTGTCATGCATGTGATCGATTCCCTTGTTTTTCCGAGTCTTTGTTGCAAGAGGGATCCGCGGCAGCGTCCACCTAGTCTGCCATCTTGGCCCCGCCTCTCAATGATATTTTCAAATAATGAGAGCAAACACAATTTGGACTTCAAATTCTTTACCGTGTAATAAGTCAAACACAGATGCAAAATAAGGACTTTTTTTTGGATATGTAGGAATTCTGAGAGTTATTACTTATGCACTTTTTATGGAAAATACTACTCAAAGGATTGTATTTGAGAAACAAACAAAAATGGAGACTAGTGTTTTATAAATACTAGGTGTATTAGTTTCCCAATGCTACTGTATCAAATTACTACATATTTTGTGGCTTAAAAAAAACACGAATTTATTATCTTATAATTGTGGAGGTCAAAAGTCCAAAATTGGTCTTAAGGGGTGAATATCAAAGTTTCAGAAGGGCTGGCCACTTCTGAAGGCTCTGAGTGACAATTTCTTATTTGCCTCTTCTAGCTTCTACAGATTGCTGTATTCCTTGGCTCCCAACAGTTTTCCATTAAATCTTGGTTTCTGTTGTCACATCTTTCTTCCACCTTTGACTCCCTTGCCCTCATCTTATAAGGACCCTCGAGATGACATTTAGGGCTTACTTAGATAATCCAAAATAATCTCCCCATCTCAAGGTTCTTAACTTAATCCCATCTGCAAAGTCCTTTTTTGCCATGTAAGGTAACATTCATAGCTTCTGAGGATTAGGACATAAACATTTTCGAGGGGTCATTATTCAGCCTACCATAATAACCTATAGAAGAAACAAAAATAAACTAAAATAGGAACCAAATCCATTTAATGCTTAAATAGATATCATTAGTACAGAAGTGTTTAAACGACTTAGAGTTGTATTTCCCTCTTTACCACTCAACCTATAGTACTTGGTGCTACAAGAAATAGTAGTATATTACAAAATTATATAAGTACTAGAAGTTTTATTTTAAATTTACCAAATCAACAACAGAAAGAGCCCAGAACACGTAATTAAAATTGCATAATAGGATGTATTTTTTTCAGACGTAAAACAATATCTCCACCAAAAAAATATATACATAGCTAACAGATACAAGAGGAAATGTTCACAATCATTAGCCATTAGAGAAATGCAGATCAAAACTAAAATGAGATTTCATCTCACTCCAACAAAGCTGGCATTAATCCAAAAAACACAAAATAATAAATGTTGGAGAGGCTGTGGAGAGATTGTAACACCTCTACACTGCTGGTGGGAATGTCAAGTGGTACAACCACTTTGGAAATCGATTTGGCGCTTCCTCAAAAGCTAGAAATAGAACTACCATATGATCCAGCAATCCCACTCCTTGGAATATATCCTAGAGAAATAAGAGCCTTTACACGAACAGATTTATGTACACCCATGTTTATTGCAGCTCTGTTTACAATAGCAAAGAGATGGAAGCAACCAAGGTGTCCATCAACGGATGAATGGATAAATAAATTATGGTATATTCACACAATGGAATACTATGCATTGATAAAGGACAGTGAGGAATCTGTGAAACATTTCATAACATGGAGGAACCTGGAAGGCATTATGCTGAGTGAAATTAGTCAGTTGCAAAAGGACAAATATTGTATAAGACCACTATTATTAGAACTTCAGAAATAGTTTAAACTGAGCAGAAAACATTCTTTTTGTGGTTACGAGAGAGGGGAGGGAAGTGGTATGGGAGAGGGGCATTCATTAATTAGATAGTAGGTAAGAACTACTTTGGGTGAAGGGAAAGGCAGCACACAGTGCAGGGGAGGTCAGCACAACTGGACTAAACCAAAAGCAAAGAAGTTTCCTGAATAAACTGAATGCTTCGAAGGCCAGCGTAGCAGGGGCATGGGTCTAGGGACTATGGTTTCAGGGGACGTCTAAGTCAATTGGCATAATAAAATCTATTAAGAAAACATTCTGCATCCCACTTTGAAGAGTGGCAACTGGGGTCTTAAACGCTAGCAAGCAGCCATGTAAGATGCATCAATTGGTCTCAACCCACCTGGATCAAAGGAGAATGAAGAACACCAAGGACACAAGGTGATTATGAGCCCAAAAGACAGAAAGGGCCACATGAACCAGAGACTACATCATCCTGAGACCAGAAGAACTAGATGGTGCTTGGCTACAACTGATGACTGCAGGGAACACAACAGAGAACCTCTGAGGGAGCAGGAGACCAGTGGAATGCAGACCCCAAATTCTCATAAGACCAGACTTAATGCTCTGACTGAGACTAAAAGGACCCTGGTGGTCATGGCCCCCAGAGCTTCTGTTGGCCCAGGGCAGGAACCATCCCCAAAGCCAACTCTTCAGACAGGGTTTGGACTAGACAATGGTTTGGAGAGGGATGCTGGTGAGGAGTGAGCTTCTTGGATCAGGTGGACACTTGAGACTATGTTGGCATCTCCCGCCTGAAAGGAGATGAAAGGGTGGAGGGGGTTAGAAGCTGGTGAAATGGACACGAAAAGAGAGAGTGGAGGGAGGGAGCGGGCTGCCTTATTAGAGGGAGAGTAATTGGGAGTGTGTAGCAAGGTGTATATGGGTTTTTCTGTGAGAGACTGACTTGATTTGTAAACTTTCATTTAAATCACAACAAAAATTATAATATATATATAATTTCATATATATATATGAAATATATATAAGAAAAAAAGAAGTAAGGGAGGATCAAGAAAAAATGTGATTATTTAATTTCCTTTAATGGCCAGAAGTAGATCGTCCCACCTAAAATTGTTAAATCAGGATACGTGAGCACACATGTAAAATTCAAAGTATTAAAGCTAGCTCTAGAAAAGAGATGATAAAATAATCAACTACATGTGAAAGGTTTTTGAGGAAAGGAAATGGGAAACCAGCTAATAATGATCTCATCTTTCTTAATGGGGAGGCAGCAAATGGTGTCTATTGATAAATCTAGGAGAGTATATTAATAATGTCATAGTGATAAGTTCTGTTTATTTTCCTATTAAAATCTCAGATTGATTTTTCATTATTCCTGAGCTCAGGCTTAGACTGCAGTGGGCTGGCCCTTGCAGGCGTCATTTCTCAAGCTCCCTGATCAGCTGATTTATGGCTGAGTTCAACCAATAGAAACCACTGGAGAATCCAGAATAAGGGAGAAGCCAGAACACTGCTCTTCTCTGTCTGAAGTGGCCTTTCCAGCTGAGCTGTGCAGCCTTTTCCTCCATGGTTCCAGCTCCTAATAGGTAATGGTTAAGAGCTCAGCTGCTAAACAAAAGGTTGGGAGCTGCTTTTTCAAATCCTATGGAGCAACTCTCCTCTGTCGTATAGGGTTGCTGTAAGTCGGAATTGACTGGGACGCCAATGGTTTTTCGTTTATACCATGATTCTAGCTTCTCCCAAAAGGGCTGGCTTCTGGGCTTGGTAACAGCCCCTCTACAATTGTCCCTCCATACCTAAGGGCAGAAGTATTTTCCTGCTGTTACAAATCCTTGCATGACTTCACTATGTTCGTCTTTTCAGTTCTTCCCTTACCTAGGTGGGAAACCCTGGTGGGATAGTGGTTAAGGGCTACAGCTGCTAACCCAAAGGTTAGCAGTTTGAGTCCACCAGCCACTTCTTGGAAACTCTGTGGGGCAGTTTCACTGCCTTAAGCTAATCATATCATCTTAGGTAGGTAGCCCTGACTGCTTTTAAGAAGGTCCGCCTTAAATAATAGGCCTTAAAGGAGGCTATGATTCCCTGATCCATTGACTGAAGTACCAAAGTGGTGTTGGGGGATAAAAATACAGAATTAACATTGGGGTGAAGGTCATCTAAAGTGCCTGGATGTCCAGGTGCATTGTCAAGCACAAGGAATATCTTGAAAGGAATTCTTTTTTTGTGGTTGTTTTTTCAGTTGATTGCACTTTTTTTTTGTTGTTTATTGCACTTTAGATGAAGGTTTACAGAACAAACTAGTTTCTCATCACACAGTTAGTACACACATTGTTCTATGACATTGGTTAACAACCCCATGACATGTCAACACTCTCCCTTCTCAACACTGGGTTCCCTATTACCAGCTTTCCTGTTCCCTACTGCCTTCCAGTCCCTGCCCCAGGGCTAGTGCGCCCCTTTAGTCTTCTTTTGTTCCATGGGCCTGTTCAATCTTTGGCTGAAGGGTGACCCTCAAAAATGACCTCATTACTGAACTTAAAGGGTGTCGGAGGCCATGCTCTCAGGGTTTCTCCAGTCTCTGTCAGGCCGGCAAGTCTGGTCTTTCTTTTTGAGTTAGAATTTTGTTCTACATTTTTCTCCAGCTGTCAGAGACCCTCTATTATGATCCCTGTCACAGCAGTCAGTGGTGGTAGGCAGGCACCATCTCATTGTACTGGCCTCAGTCTGGTGGAGGCCGTGGTAGATGTGGTTGACTAGTCCTTTGGACTAATCTTTCCCTTGTATCCTTAGTTTTCTTCATTCTTCCTTGGTCCCAAAGCGGTGAGAACAGTGGACTATCCTAGATGGCTACTCACAGGCTTTTAAGGCCCCAGGTGGTACTCACCAAAGCAGAATGTAGAACATATTCTTTATAAACTATGTTATGCCGGTTAAGCTAGATGTTCTCCGAAATCATGGTCCGCACAGCCCTCAGCCCATCAGGGAGTCTGGATGTGTCTATGGAGCTACCATGACCTTGCCTTGTACAGGTTGTGCTGGCTTCCCCAGTATTGTGTCTTGTCTTACCCTTCACCAAACTTTGCACTTATCTATTGTCTATTAAGTGTTACGAAAGGAATTTTCTTGGCCAAGCAATAATGCTCAACAGCAGGGACAATATGGTTCAAGAACCAGTCTTAAAGACAGCAACCGTAACCCAAGACTTTGTATTTGCCTGACTTAAAGATACTGTTAAGTGTCCTCGAATTTAGGGAGCAATACACAAACAAAGGCTTGAGTTTAAAGTCCTCAGATGCGTTACCTCCAGGCAATAACTTTAGACTGTCCTCCCATGCCTCATACCCTAGTACATTTTTTTCCCCTTTCAAAACATAGGCCCTTTTAGGCATTTTTTTCCAAAATAAACTAGTCTTGTCTACATTAAATATTTGGTCTGGCAAATAACTTCTCTCCTCAATAATTCTTTTCAACATTTCAGCAAAATCGCTCAAAGTACTTACATCGACACTTGCTGCTTCAGCTTGTACTTTAACATTACGTAAATTTGCCCTCACCTTGAAACGACTGAACCAATGCCGACTCACAAAAAATTCTTTCATCACAATCACCTTCACTTGTTGCACGTGCAGTTTTTGAGGCATTGAAAAGGCCTTCCAGCATTTTCTGTCACTAAAGTAAGGCTAATAGGCGTATTGTGCTGATTTTGATTGCCTGACCAAATAACCAATAGCCTTTCCTTTTGAATAATTAAACCACCCTAATTGCTTAATAATAATTGTAGCTTTCGTGGGGCAGAGCATTTCACATGCTCCATTATTCTCACTTTATCCTTTAAAATTTGCCGACCACTGCCTGACTGTAACCTAACCCTTTTCCAATGACTGATGGTGTTTTACCTCTTTCCAATCGCTTTATTATTTCCACTTTATTTTCCGTTGTGATCATTTTTCTGTTCTTTGAAGCATCACCAGCACTTGTATCAGGTTTAAGCTTTGGAGGCATGGTTACGAGGGTAAATAAGAGAAAAATATAAGTCAAACACAGAGTTACACACTCACCACAGTGTTAATGCCACGTGACCAACTTAAAATGGCGACGGTGTTCTCCTTCTTGGTGCCGGCTACCCCTGCAACTGCACAGTGTTTTCACCAGCGTCACAAAATGGTGCATGAGTTCATTATTATGAACCACAGTATTTAACTCAAATTTTTAATACACTAGGCTTTACGGCAGTCCGTTCTTAAGTACGATTTGTCCGTAAGTAGGAAGTTATTAACCCAGGAACTTACTGTATTTGAATGGGGACAAATAAAGTAGCATTATTTGCCCTTTTCTGTAGAGTGATCATCCACAAACATTTATTAAGAACCTACCATATGCCAGTAAGTATGTGAGATGCGTGGGATACTTGTTTAAATAAGATTTAATACTGTTTCTAGATAGTTTACACATATCATATGTAGTAGTGATGAAATCAAGATATATAGTCATAAAAAAGACATTTATCACAGAAAATTAAGTAAGCATCTACAGAATTTTTACCTATGGAAAATGTGATAGGTCAAAAAAATCAAGTTGAGATATGTAAACATATTTAAAAGTTATATCATTTATGTATTTACAAAGTGTAATGTACTATATATATGTATAATTTATTCTAGTTACCTGCAAGCACAATTTTGGCAGTAACTTACTTAGACTCTCAGAGAGTTTTCATTAAATTGGCTGGAAAATTAAGTAAAACAAACTATCAGTTCAGCCAGATAATTGGTCAAGAAGTCAATTCTGTCAAGAAATTGTTTTGACTGAACTGGCTTTTTGTTTGATGAAGTTAATTTTTCAATTTAGTCTATGCTTTTAAAGCAATTTGTGTGTATTCTAAGAGCTTTCGTCTGCTGAGGGATTCCATTTCCAGTTTGAAGTAACTAACACACACTAATGGAAATCTATTTGATAGTATTGCCTTATATTCAGAAAAATCAGTAGTAGTCGAAATAAGAAATAATAAACATAGCAACATATTTTTGAAGCATGAGGAAGAATAATTTGGAGCCTAAAAGCCCAGGTACAAATAATTATGCCTAAAAGTGGTTAATTACAACTCAGAGATAAGTGGAAAGCGTCCAATTGCAACCGGAATTGCTCAATTGCTCACACAATTACCCAATTGCAGCAGTAATTATTGGCTGCTCAATTTTTCCTTTCCAAAATAAATGAAATACACTTGTGCATACTTCCAATCTCAAATACACATCTTTACACTGTCAAAGTTAGTTCAAATCGTTGCTAGTTCCTATCTTGCAGGTTTTCTTGAAAGCCTAAGAATGCCGTCAAAAATTATGTTTAAAATGAAATTAACAGTGAACTTAATAAAATACCAGCAGAAATAATTCTTTTTAATCCACGTATTATTTACTCAGGAAGTTTATAGATATTTAAATAGTCTCTTTGTTTTAGATAAAAGAGTACATCTGAATGTTAATGGGATACAGAACACTTATCTTTAACCCGTTAACCAGCATCGTGCAGATGCAAATTAAGCAAAGTTATTTTTGAAAAATTTAAATGATTAATTTGAGTCATATTGTTCCAAGTATTTGACCACCCAATATCATTGACTCATTTGTGGAAAATAAAGTTTTAACACACTATTATTTGACTGATTTCACATAGTACTCCCTCTAGAAGTAGCGGACACAAGTACCAGCTGCCCTAGAATTGGTTCAGACTCATAGTGACTGTATGTGTATCAGACTGTATGTGCTCCACAGGGTTACATTGGCTAATTTTTTTGAAGTAGATTTTTTTTTATTCATAAATTTATTCAGTGCCCTCGATAAGCAATGTGAGAACAAATTTGATATTTCAGCACTAAGGCCAATCACAGTGCCCACTGGAGGGCCCCTTCTCAGTATAAGACTTATTGGTATTGTTTTGTTTTTATTAAAGAGAGAACAGCTTAGGATAAACCAAACTGCTCACAGAAAATAAAAGAAGGAAAACCTTCTCTTCTCTCTAGGGGACACAATTTCAAAGCTGCCACTTGATCATATATTACCTCAAATTGTTGACAGTTTCAGTTTAGCCATCAAGAACGCATTACCTCTACCCATTGCTAGGAGAAAACTGTCAACGATATCGATCACAAATATTTTCATGCCAAGAAAAAGTTGAACACTGAGTGCAAGACAGCCAAAAGGCCAAAAGCGTGTCTGTAGTTTCAAAGCTTAACTATAGTCTTTTTAAGTTGCTTCAAAATACGACATTAACTGGTCAATTAGGTTCTTGTTATTTCAATAAATATTTGTTGACATTTTCTTTGTCAGGAACAAAGGTTAGGAAAAAAAAATAAGCCCTATTTTTACCTTCAAGAAACTAACTCTGAACATAATCATCAGAAGAAATGATTAAAAATGTATACTAAATAGTTAAAATGATAACTAAAAATTTACATATCCAATTTGACTAAAATCTATGTGCATTTCTTCATTATTTGTACTAGAATTAATTTAGAACTTTGGCAAGCAATCTGTTTCAAGGACTATAAGATGTTTTTAATCTCAGATAAAATATCCTAGAAAAAAACCTGTAAGATGCCAGGAGTAATATCCAAAAAAAATTAAAAAATAGAGATATTAATTGCATTGTGATAGAAATAATTTCATTTGACTTAAATGGTTAAAAATGCTGGATGATTAAACAAGGGGCAGAGTTCATTCAGTGACAGAATTCTCATCTTCTACGTGGAAGACCCAGATTCAATTCCCAGCCAATACAACTCAAGCACAGCCATCACCCATCTGTTAGTGGAGGTATGAGTGTTGCTATATTGCTGAACAGGTCCAGACTAAGGCAGACTAGGAAGAAATGTGTGGCTATCTATCTCCAAAAATCAGACAATGATAATCCTGTGGATCACAACAGTTCAATCCCCTTGTGCTTGGGGTTGCCATGTGTTGGGGACCCACTCAATGGTAACTAGCAACAGTGGTTAAAAACATTATTAGAAATACAAAAAAAAAAAAAAAACCAAACCCACTGACGTCAAGTCGATTCCGACTCATAGCGACCCTATAGGACAGAGTAGCACTGCCCGATAGAGTTTCCACGGAGCGCCTGGCGGATTGAACTGCCAACCTCTTGTACATTTGAGAGAAAATCTATAGCAATTATGTTTATCTTTAGTGTTTCAAATATAAATATGTTCTCTTATTTCAAAGGGCAGCTTGAGAAGACGAAGTATTATACTGAAATGTGCAAAGACCTGGAGTTAGAAAACCAAAAGGGAAGAACATCTATGGCATTTCTTAAACTGAAAGAGCTGAAGAGAAAATTCAAGCCTTGAGTTGCAATATTAAAGGATTCTCCCGGCAAAATATTGAACCACAATGGGAAGCATCAAAAGAAGATGGAGGGAATACACAAAGTCACTGTACCAAAAAGAACTGTTCGACGTTTGACCACTTCAGGAGGTAGCATATGATCAAGAACTGGTAGTCCAAGCTGCACTGAAGGCATTGGCGAAAAACAGACTCCAAGAATTTATGAAATACCAATTGAGATGTTTCAGCAAATGGATGCAACCCTGGAAGCCCTCACTTCTGTATGCCAAGAAATTTGGAAGATGGCTACCTGGCCAAGCAACTGGAAGAGACGAATATTTGTTCCCATTCCATCACAATGTGGAAATTATCAAACAGTATCACGGGTATCAGGCACAAGTAAAATTTTGCTGAAGATAGTTCAAAACTTGTTGCAGCAGTATATTGACCGAAAACTGCCAGAAAGTCAAGCCAGACTCAGAAGAGGACATGGTATGAGGAATATTATTGCTGATGTCAGAGGAATCCTAGCTAAAAGCAGAGAATACCGGAAATATGTTTACCTGTATTTTATTGGCTATGCAAACTGTGTGGATCATAACAAATTATGTATAAAATTGCAAAGAATGGGAATTCCAGAACACATCATTGTACTCATATGGAACCTGTACACAGATCAAGAGGCAGTCTTGGTTTAAAGTCAGAAAAAGTGTGCATCAGGGTTGTGTCTTTTCACCATACCTATTCAGTCTGTGTGCTGAGCAAATACCCCGAGAAACTAGACTATGTATAAGAAGAATGGGACCTGAGGATTAGAGGAAGACTCATTAACAACCTGCATTATTCAGATGATGCCACCTTGCTTGCTGAAAATGAAGAAGACTTGAGGCACTTACTGATGAAGATCAAAGTATGAATTACACCTCAACATAAAGAAATTAAAAATCCTCACAACTGGACCACTAAGCAACATCATGAAAAATGTGGAAAATACTGAAGTTGTCAAGGATTTCATTTTACTTGGATCTACAATCAACACCCATGGAAGCAGCAATCAAGAAATCAAACAGGGACCAATCCCTGGAGAAGGACATAATGCTTGGCAAAGTAGGTGGTGAAAAAATAGAAGACCCTCAACCGGATAGATTGACACAGTGGCTGCAACAATGGGATCAAGCATTACAACGATTGTGAGGACAGAGCAGGACCAGATGGTGCTTTGTTCTGTTGTACATAGGGTCGCTATGAGTTGGAACTGACTCAATGGCACCTAACAACAACAACAACTGATAATGTATATAACCTTCACAAAATAAAACTCCCATTCCTTCTTTTTTTTAGTAGTATTTGACATTACACAGGAAGCCAGGAGTAGAGGGTGTATATTCAATGTAGTACTTTGTGCTCCATGAGGCAAAAAATGATTTAAAAAAAAAGAAAGAAAGAAATCAAACAACGTATTGCATTGGGCAAATCTGCTGCAAAGGACCTCTTTAAAGGGTTGAAAAGCAAAGATGTCACCTTGAGGACTAAGGTGTGCCTGACCCAAGCCAGGGTATTTTCAATCGCCTCATACACATGTGAAAGCTGGACAATGAATAAGGAAGATCAAAGAATTGATGCCTTTGAATTGTGCCGTTGGCAAAGAATATTGAATATACCATGGACTGCCAGAAGAAATACAGCCAGATTGCTCCTTAGAAGTGGGGATAGCGAGACTTCATCTCATGTACTTTGTACATGTTATCAGGAAAGACCAGGCCCTGGAGAAAGACGTCATGCTTGGTGAACTAGAGGGTCAGCAAAGAACAGGAAGACCCTGAAGCAGGTGGACTGACACAGTGGCTGAAACAATAGGCTCAAATATTGCAAGGATTGTGAGGATGGCGCAGGACAGGGCAGTATTTCTTTCTGTTGTACGTAGGGTCGTTTTAAGTCAGAACTAACTTGAAGGCACCCGACAACAACAAAAACTATCAAATTATAATAATTCAAATTAATGCATATGATTCTTAAGTAAACATTTGCTAAAATCATTCATTGTCACAATGATTATATAACATGATATAGTATAGAGAAGCATGTGAAATTGTGTTACATAAACAGAAACTGGGAAGATTAGGTTTTCATTGATGATTTATTTTATTCTTTGCAAATGAATACACATTATAATTGGTAGTATGTTGACACAAAAATATTAGTTGAAAACGCTGGTTTAATTTATGGTATATTCATTTATATAGCAAATACTTATATACCACATGCCCTCCCAGTACTACATCAGGTGCTGGAGAGATATTATGTAAAAAAAGCCACGTTTCTTTTCTCAAGGAGTTCAAGGTCTAGTAAACAAGTACATTTTAATGTAGAGTGGTAAGTTTTGTGGTAGCTTTATACACAAAATGCTTTAAAAGCTCACTGCGGAGAATGTATCCCATTCAAGGGGCCCCCAGAAAAACTCCTCTGAGGTGAACATAAAATTTAAAAAATACTTAAGTAAGCTGTATTTCTTGCTTTATCAAAGTATTATAGTAAATTTTTTTTTCAAGGCTTAGAGTTTGATTAAATTTATTCTCAGCAATACATCTAGTTAAAATCAACATTGCGTCACTGAAGGCTTTGTTTTGTTTTTTGCCCCTTCCCCCTTTGATTCTGAAACATTCATCATAATGAATCACAGTCATCCATCTTTTCCCCACTTAGTTAAAGGTGATGTGACGAACAACAAGGGTACAAATGTTGTATCGCTCCACAGTGAGACTTGAAAATTGTCTTCATACGCTGAATGTAAAACTCGTGGAAGTCAGAACCTGTGTAAGGTGGAAACCTGTCACAGAAAGAAAACTCAGACATTTTCCACTAAAATGAGTGATAGAAAAGTGGTAAGATTACACCCTGTCAAAGGTGGAAATCTTGTGAGACCTGAAAAACAAGGCAGTTCTGTCAAGTTCCGGTTCTCACAGTTTTAACCATATATGCTAAATAGCAATACATTATAAAATAGCCATGGCTATATTAAATGATAAATAAATAGTAGCAATAATCATAAAACCCACTTCTGTTGAATTGTTTCTGACTTCGCGGGATCGTATAGGACAGGGTAGAACTGCCGCATACAGTTTCCAAGGCTATAAATCTTTGTGGAAACAGACTGCCACATATTGCTCTCCTTTTAGTTAATAGCTGAGTGCTTAACCACTGCACTACCAGGGCTCCTGGAAATAATAATAAGCTTCAGATTTCATTATTAGGGGTGTTTACTGAATGCTTGAGTGGTCAGGGAAGCAGAATTTAAATAGTGCTATTAATATATAAGAATTAAACAAAGAAGAACATAGAATATATTTCTGGGGGTACTGGTGTGAGAAATAGCCGTGTGGTGTGATTGCATATTTTATGTTTTATTATAAGATGTTAGTAGTCTGTTTTGCTTAGTAATAATTTGAAAGGAGGAGGAAGAGATCGTTGGAGACTAATTGTGGACAGTATTAAATAATGACTACGGACTTCATTTCAGAAACCAGTATTGTTTAGATTAATTTTCCCCTACAGGAACTGGTATTGAGAAAATACGTGGTTTAACTAAATTCATACTTGGAAGCCAGCATATCAAACAAATAAATTCAGAGAACCATTTTGGCAACAGCAATGGGGTGATCAGAACCGCAAAACTTTTCAACGCCTCTCTTTTATCAGGGCTCCAAGATTGAAATGGCCATTGAAGGGTGAGGATACGTGGATGTACATGTTTGAGGGGACTGGAGTGACATTAAAAGAAGGACTTAGAAAGAATATCATAGATCTAGGATTAGGGATGTACGGGGGCAAAGAGAGATGGATAAGGATTCCATTTAGGATATTCCCAAATATTTATTAAAATATCCTGAGGGTGTGACTGAACGGGATGACAATAGAAAGTGAGAAAAATACTCGTAAGCTCTTGTTCTCAGTGAAATATAAGCTCAGGGTTTGAAAGCAGGAGCCATTAGCATAGTTTAAAGTAGAGAGAATAATGGGTAACTTCAGATAAAAAAAATATATATATATATATTTTTTTCAGATAACCTAACATGTAGGGGTAAAATAACATTTCATCAAACACAACCCCCAAATCTTAAGGAATGGTTGATGGTGGAGTTCCTTTGAAGATAACCACATAACCAGAAAAAATGAGATAACAAGGGAGCTTCCATTAAAAGCTAAAAAACAAACAAAAAAACTAAAAATATTGGTTATTAATTTTTCAATGGAATAAACTAGATGAATTGAAAGAAATATTTTCAGGGAAAAAAAGCCAAACAACTACATATTCTACAGTACAAAATGAAAATTGCATTTTGAAGAGGAACATAATTATGTGAGTACTTTGACATATTTTCATACCTGTATCAAAAGGCTTTTATCCTGAATATTTTCTAAATCTGAAAATTATTTGATAGGATGCAAAATAGATGTAGGAGTAGAGTAGATGCATTTTTATTAAAATAATTTATATGGTTATTTTAGACATAAAATATATAACCACACTTATATAAGAATATGTTATAATGTATAACTTATATAATTCTGTCCTTTAAATTCGTATTTAAAATATTATATAGCCTAGTACAGAGAAGTTACTCAATGAGTATTTGTTTAATTCCAGAAAGCACGAGACTCTGTAAAACATGAGTCAGGGTTATGTGTGCTCACATGTAAGCCAAAAAAAAAAAAAAAAAAATCAGTCTTTAAACATGAAATCAATATGTAAAATTCTTGAAATGTAGAATATTTTGTTACCTGTATCTTTACCACAATAAAAAAAATAATTTTTTAAATAATTTTTTAAATGGTATTTCTATGAAGGGAATATATTACTCATGAAGCTACAAAATTAAGAAAAACGATGGACAAAATACAGAATTTACAATGGAAATATCAGAGAACCAGTTCCATAACGTTCGGTCTGCTCAGTCTGATTAAAAAAAAAAAAAAAAAACCCACTGCCGTCGAGTCGATTCCAACTCGTATAGACCCTACGGGACAGAGTAGAACTGCCTCATAGAGTTTCTAAGGAGCGCCTGGCGGATTCCAACTGGCGAACCTCTTGGTTAGCAGCTGTAGCACTTAACCACTACACCACCAGGGTTCCCAGTAAAGGATATAAAAATGCCATAATATGGATAGAAGAAAAGGTTTTGAGGAGACACAATGTTTTTACAGTTCTTTGCTATGAATCCTACTCCCTACGGAGAAGAAAGCTTTTAACATGGCTATTTGGAGACCTCTTAACCTCTGTGCCACAATTGCTATCAAAGAAATCAAGACAGTGAAAGTCATCTGAACAATTGATTTGGAAGAGGAACCAGGAGCTTTACTGTATACGAGTAAGATATTGGAGTACAAGATTGGAGTTCACGCCTACTATTTTTCACAGTAAAGAATAAACCAAGAATGAGAAGAAGGTGCCCTAAGAAAGCAAAATGGTATGTGGCTACCTAATGTCCTGTCTAACAGAGTAACAGAGCCATGGAGGGAGGGAGAGGAACAGGAAGGAACAGGAAGAAGCTGGAGATTGAGGCTGGATTCACAGGGACAGGGGAAGGGTGTCGAACCACCACCGGGAACCGAGTGGCAAACTCCTAAATCAAGGAAATTGTATAAGAGAAGTCCATAACAATGAGGATCTCCAGAAAATCCACAGAGACACCTATGAGAGAAAGAGTCAGCCTGAACCACTGCTAGCTAGCACAGTGGTTAAGATCTCAGCTGCTAAGCAAAAGCTCTGCAGTTGGAATCCACCAGCTACTCCTTAGAAACCCTATGTCCCTATGAGTTGGCATCGACTTGACCACAACCGGCTTGGTTTTGGTTGTCCCTAGATCCGGCGCCCATAAAGCCCACTCACGATACTACCAAGAAAGAACTTCTTATTCCCCTAGTGCCCTTGTCCTCCCCAAGCTCTAACACCCATAATGGTCTGAAGCCAAAGTTAGGGATTAGAGAAATGAGAAATGGGAGAGACAGTTGAAGCAGCCACACCCCTTTCCCTGAACCAGAGGAGTGATTGAAGTAAGTCCTAGTGGAAAAAAAAAAAAAAATTAGTGGGGGAGGGAGAAAATATGACTTTAAATCAAGTAAAGAGTCAGAGTTGTTATCACTATGACCTAATTTTGGTAAAATCACAGTGAGTCTTTGTTGAATCTCAACAATGTTGTACTCATGAGCATCCCAAATGGATTTCACATTGGCCTTGAAAAAGCTGAGATAAACAGATTATCTACTATGATAAATATAATTAAAATTATGCCATTTAAAGTACAGAGGAAGTGATAGTCTTGGTTTTACAGCTCAGTTCTTATGACTTACGGATTGAATAATCAAAAAATTCTACAACTAAAAATATGAATGAATAAAATAACCCTAACACATACCCACTGCCACCAAGTCAATTCTGATTCATAGCAACCCTAACATATGGTAGCATAAACTTAAAAGGCAAGTGTCTAGTCCTGTCCATTCAATTCCTTAAACATTTCTTATAAGACTATATTTCAAATTAGAATTATTAGAGCTAAAGTTTACTGCATTAGTTATATGTAATTACTGGGATTCAAGTCTTGTGGTTGGTTAAATTCTACTAATTGCTAGGTTTATCTCAGTCTAAAAATGATACTAGCAGACACTGATTCTAACACCCAACAAATCAAACATTTTCAAGTCATAGATTCAGAATTTACTGATATATTTTCATTCAGGTAATCACTTATTCAAGAACTATTCATTCAACACTCAGTAAGTCTAATGCCTATTCTGGGCACTGTGGTTAGATCAAGAAATAAAATAAAATTAGCCTTAGGGTGTTGTCGGGGGGAGTAATATAAAAATATATATATTGTAAGGGAGTGAAACAACTAAAAAAAAAATCAGAATAAGGGGATTGGGCCTGAAGGGACATACAACTTAGATTTGGTGGTTCAGGGAAACCCCTTTGATAAAACTATATTTGAGCAGAAATCTGAAAGACGCAAGGATGAAAGACCATATAGATATGTAGGGAACTACATCCCAAGAAGTACAAGCATATGCACTTCCCTGAGGTAGGAATAAACTCAAAATGATCAATAAACAACAAAGAGGTCTGTGTATCTGGAACAGAGTGAGCAAGGGAAGAATAGTAGTCGAAAGTAAGACCAGAGGAGATCAGTAGCAGTACCCAAATCATAGGGAGCCCAAGATATCCTGATATAGGCTTCAGATTCATTCGAAGTAAGGTAGAAAGCTAACACAGAGGCCTCAATCTAGGTGTGACTTACATTTCCAGGCTTATTTTGGCTCCTGTACGGAGACCAGATTATTAAAGGAAGCCTAGAAGCAGCGAAACCCTAGTGGTGTAGCGGTTAAGAGCTACGTCTGCTAACTAAAAGGTCAGCAGTTTGAATCCACCAGGCGCTCCTTGGAAACTCTATGGGGCATTTCTACTCTGTCCTATAGGGTCGCTGTGATTCGGCAACGGGTTTGGTTTTTTTGGTCTAGAAGCAGCAAAACAAGACAGAACTGTAGAGGGAGAGACAGGATGGTTGGGATCAGAAAGGAATGTTACAGATTTTAAGAAGTGGTCCTATTTTAAAGATAGGCCAGCCAGTATTTTTTTTTTATTTATTTTTATTGTGCTTTAAGTGCAAGTTTACAAATCAAGTCAGTTTCTCACGCAAAAACTTATATACACCTTGCTACTTACTCCCGATTATTCTCCCCCTAATTAGACAGCCTGCTCCCTCCTTCCACTCTCTCTTTTCCTGTTCATTTCGCCAGCTTCTAACCCCCTCCACCCTTTCATCTCCCCTCCAGGAAGGAGAAGCCAACATAGTCTCAAGTGTCCACCTGATCCAAGAAGCTCACTCCTCACCACCATCCTTCTCTAACCTATTGTCCAGTCCAATCCATGTCTGAAGAGTTGGCTTTAGGTATGGTTCCTGTCTTGGGCCAACAGAAGGTCTAGGGGCCAAGAGGCCAGCCAGTATTTGATGAAGAAAAAAAAAAAAAACAAGAATGAGCTTCTCGACCCATTATGTTAGTTATGTTTATCATATGTCCTAAAATGATTATGGGATATGCACTTTTTTTTCTCTTTTAGTTTTTCCCCTTGAAGAAATATCAAGATCAATTAGGTGAATGGCAATGAATATTACAAGGAATGCAGTATTGGATATTAATAAATTAATCCATTGCTCCGAAATAATTACTTATCCACCACTGAACAAAAAAGCTTTAAAGGAAGTTCAGAAACATGGGATAAATTAGAATACATATGCATATGTCATGCTGTGTTAGTTAATAAAGGCTATGGGACAAATAATCTATGAAATGAATTTGCATAGCTGATGTCCGTTAAAAGCAAGCTTGTGTGATCAGCATCTAAAAACCAAAGAATGCAGTGCCATCGAGTTGGCCTAGGCCTAGGCTACAGTACGTGCATGTTTCCTGGTTTCTTTTTGTTGTTTTTTAAAGCTTCACACAGAACATTTAAGAAACTATTCCTGAGCTCTTTCAAAGACTCCATAAAACTTATTTCCCAGGTGGAAGACACACTGAGAAGTAACTGGTGATGGAGAAGCAAGAGATAGTAATAATCACTGCAACTCTAACGGAGCCAGACTCAGGTGAGGGACGTGAAAAATCTTGGGTAATATGCCCATTTCCTGCCATACAGATATGCAATGGCTGCGTCAGTGTGGCTGCCCCAAGAAACAGATGCCAAAAGAGCAATAAATGAGTAACGATTTTATATCAGGGAAAATGTCTGTGGCAACAAAAAAGGGAATGAGTCCAGTAATGCCTGATGAGCCATCAGACCAGGATATAGTCTGACCTGAATGAAGGAGAGGGGGAGGGAAGGTGGGCTATGTGCTGTTTAAAGATGTTTCATCAAGACCATCATGAAGTCCTTGAGCTAAAGTCAGCTGTCAGAGGAGTCCTCTGTCTCTCAGAAATGGGTGTGCCTCAGTGCCTTTGCTCCATCCAGTCAATGGGTGGGAGCAGCTCATGGGAGATGTGGCCTCAGTACAAATGCCTTGATGGGTTTCAAAGTCCAGCAGGAAGGGCCCTTGGTCAATTATGTTCCCTGCTGTTGGAGGTCTATGAAGCAATTCTCATGGCTACCACAGACTTCATCAGAGGAAATGGACAATTAAGGATAGATTCATTGTGCGGGCATATGTAAAAGAAAATTATAAGGTGGACATGAGAGATTTGTATTGAGTATATGTAAGAGGGTCTGCAGGTTAAGTGGATGGACCATTTGGAAGAATCCTTGCAAAGAAAAGGTAGCTCCCACAATAATATTAGTATATTAGGGTTAATTACTAAGGATTAATATTAGCAACAAGGAGCCGTCATGGCAAAGTGGTTAAGCACTTGGCTGCTAACTGAAGGGCTGGTGGTTTGAACCCACCAGCCACTTAAGGGAGAAAGATGTGTCAGTCTGCTATCATAAAGATTACAGCCTTGGAAACCCTATGGGGCAGTTCTACTCTGTCTTAAAGGGTCGCTATGAGTCAGAATCAACTTGATGGCACTGCATTCTTTGGTTTTTAGATGCTGATCACACAAGCTTGCTTTTAAGGGACATCAGCTATGCAAATTCATTTCATAGATTATTTGTCCCATAGCCTCTAATAGACAGAGCAAACCCTAGGCAAGCTTTTGAATACATAAATGGCCTTTGGTTGAAGAGCATTCGATTTCCAATTTTTAAGTTTCCTGCTGTGGTTCTTGGTACCCTACTGTGGTATCTCATTGAATTCCCAGTCTGCTCACTGATATGCAGCTTAAGAACAGACAAGCAAGCAAGCAAACACACAAACAAAAAACTAGGGCTTCCTCACCCTCATCCAGTGTCCAGCAATCAAGAGTAATTAAAGAGGAACAGATATCTCTACTTTTGCAAGTCAAAACACTGTAGAGAATTCAAATTACATCCCATGGCAAACTTTATTAACATATCCCTTCTTTTCTCTCCAAATCTTACACATCTTAAAAATGCCCCCAAACCTCTTCTTTGCCAAGCACTGTTCCTAAACGTGTACACCCAATACAAATATCTCTATTTTTTTTTTCCTCTCGACTCTCTCCCTCCAAGTTCATTGTCATGTGTCTGAATTAACTTTTTTTCAAGATGAACTCTCTCTCTTGCTTCTCCCTATCATTACACCCTAGAAGATTCAGGATCTAAACCAGTAACCCAGTGCCGTCGAGTTGATTCTGACTGCTAGCGACCCTACAGGACAGAGTAGAACTGCCCCATAGAATTTCCAAGGAGTGCCTGGCGGATTCGAACTGCTGACCCTTTGGTTAGCAGCCATAGCACTTAACCACTGTACCAACCAGTGTTTCCGATTCAGGATCTAGTCTGGAAAAATATAGTGATCAACACAATAAAAAGACCCACCCCCCATGTTAAAGAGAATTTCCATGTTACCAAAACTCCCTGCCTTTTGAAAATAATAAATGCTAACATATGCCAGACTCTTCTAAGAGTTTTAAATATATCAACGTTATTATTCCTGACAACATTGCTGTAGTGGAGGTATTATGATTATCACTGTCATAATCAACATTTTAGAGATATAAAAACCAAAACAGAGAAGTCAAGTGGCTTGCCAAGGCACATAGATTGCAAATGGCAGAGGTGACTTTTGATAGCCAATGGTCAGACCCTAGAGACTGGGCTCCCCACCTCCATTTTCCATTGCTTAATAATAGGGATTTTCCACATCTCTCTTGTTCACTCTAACATCCTTAGTTCCTGGTACACAGAAGATACTCACTGCCTATTTACTGTTTGTTATTTGTTTCTTTAAGATGAAAATAATTCCGTAAAAAAAAAAAAAATTAAAAATAAAAAAAAGTAATTCTAAACCTCTGACAACACTCTAAATCAAGCTTAAATAAATGTGAGAAAATTAACGAGATCCAGTATAAAACGTGTGAAGGAAGAGAATGATGATACTGACGCTGTGACAACACCCCATAAATACCTATGCCTGAAAATGGCAAAGGAAACATATCATTTGGAATGTAATGAAATGCTGGATAATGGGTCTTTTGCTCATAGGCCAAGTGTGTGTCACAGAGCCTCAACCAATATGTGCTGGACTGAACTCCATCTTTCAGGAGAAGTCATAGAAAATTAGTATCTGATGACATTCTTATGATTTCTTGTTTGCTTACATTATTAAACACTCTCTTTACATTAAGGAGGGAGCCTTGGTAGCGCAGTGGTTAAAGCGCTTGGCTGCTAACTGAAAGACTGGCGGTTTGAACCCACCAGGCACTCCAAGGGAGAAAGATGTGGCAGTCTGCTTCTGTAAAGATTACAGCCTTGGAAGGCCCATGGGGCACTTCTACTATGTCCTATAGTGTCGCTATGAGTAGCAATGGGCTCGACAGCAGTGGCTTTGGTTTGGTTACATTAAGAAACTCGAAGGAGTTCACCTCGTGTTTGCCCTATCAAAACACTTGGTTGATTTGGGTAGTTCATTCAAATGGTCGCTTTGGGAGTAAGGGGTGAGAACAGGAAAGATTGTTTTTATAAGTGATTATTTGATAAATAAGAAGAAAATTGATCTAGCTCTGTGAAGACAACTTATGTGATAAAATTAACAATGAAAATAAAATCTAAAATTGGATAATGAAGTGTTTTTTTTTAAATAAATGGCATGCTTCATTTTAAACTATGAATAATAATATACACATATATATAAAAAAAAGTAAAGCCAGCAAAGTGGCTATTTGAAGACAGCTGACAATTGTTCAAAGATACATGTAAATCTCTGCTTCATAAATCCTATTATCTACTTGTAGCTTTTTGGAAAATAGTAGCTGCAGAATACTTTGATAAAATCAAGCTGCCAAACATGGCCAGCAAAATGCTCTACAACAGAAAGGTGCATTACAAAAGCCGATAATAATTATTCTTTTCCTCACAAGCCCAGCAATGGCATCGCTGAAGTGCTAGGGCTTCTTAAGTGGGAAGCAAATTAATCTTTATTAATCCTTGTCGTCGTGATTGCATAACGTCTGGATTTGAATGTCTAATGTGTGGCACTCTTGTTCCTCTTCCTCTGGCAATCAGAACTGTGAAAATAAACCTTACATTTAAAAAGAAACACCAAGTTTGGGGGGAAAAAAAAAAGGTATAATCACTGGAACCAAAAAGAAAAAGTATATTTTACAGGAGAAAAAAATACACACTAGGTCAGAGTCACAGACATGCTTTTTTATGTTAATATATGCACTGCTGTATGTCAGGGCTGTGAAAATGGGTGGCAAAACAAGAAGGCAGGTGGCCAAGTGAATACAGAGAATTTTAAAAAATGTATTCATTTGCATTTTTTGAGAGTCTGTCTCTTGAAGCTTAATTAATACTTTTAAAATTACTTCCTGGAAATGATCTGCATATAGCCCCAATTGAAACTGCTACTAGGTGCTAATTAGTGAGTAAGGTCAAGTTCCATAATAAATAAATAAATACAAACACAAACATGTATGACTCCTGAAGCAACCTCCCAACATGGGCTAGTTCCTCTCATACTCAGTGTATTCATTTGCTAATGTGATTAGCCTGAATCATGTCTGCAGATGTATTCTCTGTGCATAAAAGCCATATACACCAATACTTATTCCATTTTATGATGCCAACTCAGATGCTAAACACCGTTATTATTTTACTTATGCTTCCCTCGAATTTGTCTCTAATCCTACATCAGAATTCCAGAAACCCTTATGCACAGCCATCTTGGCTCAGATTCAGGGTCCCACTGGCTTGCCATGTGTCATTCTGACCTAGATGGTTCTTGGAAGGCGTATGTGCCCATATCTAACATTATCTGAAAGGATTATAAAGCTTTTCCCCCATCCCATAATAAATGTCCTATTACTTTCTGGTTTATAAAATCAATAAATTTATTCTTGATATTTAAAAAATATTTCATCATCTTAGCCATTTTTGAGGTTAGAAATTGTAATAATTTACCAGAAATACTAAGTTATTATTTCGTTTTATTTGCCTGACTCACCATTACGTGACTCTTGTTCATTCTTGTGTTCTGGGTTTCCTGTTGTTGTTAGGTGCAGTGGAGTTGGTTCCAACTCACAGCGATTCTATGTGCAACAGAACAAAACACTGCCAGGTCCTCCACCATTCGCACAATAGTTGCTATGTTGAGCCCATTGTTGCAGCCACTGTGTCAATCCATCTCTTTGAGGGTCTTCCTCTTTTTCTCTGACCCTCTACTTTACTAAGCATGACGTCTTTCTACAGGGACTGATCCCTGCCAATAACATGTCCAAAGTATGTGAGGCTTAGTCCTGTCATCCTTGCTTCTAAGGAGGATTCTGGTTGTACTTCTTCTAAGATAGATTGTTCATTCTTTTGGCACTTGATGGTATATTCAACATTCTTCGCCAACACCACAATTCAAAGGCCTCGATTCTTCTTCAGCCTTCCTTATTCATCATCCAGCTTTCACACGCATATGAGGCAATTGAATACACCATGGCTTGGGGCAGGCACACCTTAGTCTTCAAGGTGACCTCTTTGCTTTTCAACACTTTAAAGAGGTGTTTTGTATCAGATTTGCCCAATGCAATGCATCTTTTGATTTCTTGACTGCTGCTTCCATGGATGTTGATTGTGGATCCAAGTAAAATGAAATCCTTGATGACTTTAATTTTTTCACCATTTATCATGATGCTGCTTAGTACGACAAACTGAACAAACACGTGGGGGATAATTGAAGGTAGTTTACTGCAATGAAAGGAATAATGGAATGACTGACTGGGAGCTGGGAGATATCCAAATAGAGTGACCTTTAATGCCTCTGTGAAGTGGTGTCATTTGAGCAGACCACAACATGATGAGGAGGAACCAGCCAAAGGTCTGAGGAAAGAACATGAGGAAAAGAAGTGGAACCAGGTCTACACTTTTTTATTTTTTTTAGGTTATGAAGGGAACACAAGTTGGAGGGCAAAGAAGAATCAGGAGGAGAGTTTCCAGTTTTCATGTGTGTTTTAAGATGGGTCATCCTAACGTGCAGATCTCTGACAGGTAGACTAGTGTACACGAGAACCCCTACAATCTCAGTGAATCAGGTTGTTATGTGAATCCTAAGGCAAAACACTCATAGAAAGACATGTCAATAGTCTGGAGTCTTTTAAGATCAAAGCACAGTTCTGGTGAGAGGAGCTGAACAAGGAAACATACAAACAGAAGGTAAAATTGTAACAAATAATAGCTCCCTCAGCAGTGTCGCTAGCTAGTTCTGCAACCTTCAGGATCTGCTGACTGGGCACATAACAGCAGTGCCTTACCTCAGGCATCGATGGTTTCCGAGTGGTCAACCAGAAGAGCAGAGCTACAGGCAGACAGCTGGGATGGTCCTTAGTGCTCTTTGGTCCAAATGTGAGGTACTTTAATTAGAGATTTTACAGATAAATCAAGGGGCAGAGTTATTTTATTCACAATGAGCGTCATGTCACTGGAAGGCTGGGTCAGGCGGCCTTCATCTTATGGGTATACCTGCACAGATGTTATATAGTATGGCAGATGTTTTGGGTTACTTTTTTTAAAACCAAAATTTCTGAATTTAGAAATACACCTATCTGCAAGGATTTCATGTATCCCAATTTTCCGTTTTTCACCTGCCCTGTTTCTCTCCTTTCCTTCAAGGACAAAATTTTTCAAATTACAAATAATTATAGGTCTCCATTTTCTCTTTTCCAGCTCATTTCACCCCACTCTGAATGTGTTTTTATCTTTATCATTTCATCTAAAGTGTTATTAACCCACTTAATAACAGAAACAATGGCATTGTTTTGTAGGCTCATACTGATATTGGTCCTTGCCAAAACATACTGCATATTATATTTCCTTATGCTTAGAACCAGACTTCTTACCATTCTTATTATCTCAGCCTGACACTAGGTGATTTCATCCACTCAAGATTTCAATCACTGTCTGATATCTTCCTGATCTACATTTTTATGTCAGAGCAAACTTCTGACATATTTGGTGAGCTACCACTGCTCCAACGTTCCCACAATGTTATGGATTGAATTCTGTCCTCCCAAAATATGTGTCAACTTGGCTAGGTTATGATTCCCACTGTTGTGTGGTTATCTACCATTTCGTAATCTGTTGTGATTATTTTACTTATTATAAATCCTATTTCTATGATGTTAACAAGGCAGGATTAGAGGCAGTTATGTTAAGAGGCAGGACTCTATGTACAGGATTCTGTTGCATCTCGAGTCTATCTCTTTTGAGATAAAGAAGAGAGAATTGAGCAGAAAAGAACCAGCTACAGGAATCCAGAACCAGCAAAGCCAACAAGCTTTGCCAGAAAGTCCATATATATTGGATACAGGCCACATCCCCAAAGAGACTCCCTTTCAACTGATTGGCTGCTCATTGCAAATCTTATCATGGAGGTGATTACATTACATCAGATCTCATTATGGGGGTGATTACATCATTACATAGCTGCCAAACTACATCATAACTGCCAGACCACTGAGGATCATGGCCCATCCAATCTGACACACAACCTTAACATCACACATGGCTATCACAAAGGGACCTCAAGTTCAGCATATTCAAGAATCAACCTCACAATCTTGCCTGCAAACTGTTTCTCATCCTATGTTTGGTTTTTAAAGTAATGACATCATAATAATTGCAGTTATGAGTTACAAATATTTCTGAGCTTTTCTCCTCTTCCACTCTCCTATAGTTTAAACAACACCCATTTGACTTTATCCCTGAAAATTGTTTATAGCCATATACTTCTCTGTATTTCCATTGTAACAACCCGGTTAGCAAATATAACTAACACTAGTTGAATATGTAATAAGTGTCGAGCTTTGTGACAACTGCTTTCCATGAATTATGTTATTTAACCCTACAACAAGCTTATGAAACAGGTGTCATTACTATTATCTCCATTTTACTCATGAGGGAACTAAACATTACCCATTTCTAACTTTTGTAAATCCAGAGTTTGCTGCCTTTTAAAGTACTGGTCTAAAATTACTAAACTTCACCTACTGCCTGGATAGTTAACTCCTTAACTAGTCTTCTTATATCACTCTTTGCTGTTGTTTTTTTAGGTGCCATCGAGCCAGTTTCAACACATAGTGACCCTACGTACAACAGAAAAAATACTGCCCAATCCTGCGCCATCATCACAATCATTGCTATGTTTGAACTTATCATTGCAGCCACTGTGTCAAACCACCTTGAGGGTCTTCCTTTCTTTTGCTGACTCATTACTTTACCAAGCATGCTATCATCCTCCAGGGACTGGTCCTTCCTGATAGCATGTCCAAAGTATGTGAGACTAAGTCTCATCATTCTTGCTTCTAAGGAGAATCCTGGCTGTACACCTTTCAAGACAAATGTGTTCATTCTTCTGGCAGTCCATGGTATATTTAATATTCTTCACCAACACTATAATAAAAAGATCAATTCTTCTTTGGTCTTCCTTATTTATTGTCCAACTTTCTCAAACAGGTGAGGCAATTGGAAATTGCCAAATGGTTGGGTCAGGCACACCTTAGTCCTCAAAGCAGCGTCTGTACTTTTTAACACTTTAAAGAGGTCTTTTTGCAACATATTTGCCCAATTCAATACGTCATTTGATTTCTTGACTGCTCCTTCCATGGGGGTTGATTATAGATACAAGTAAAACGAAATTCTTGACAGCTTCAATGTTTTCTCCATTTATAATGATGCTGTGTATTGGCCCAGTTGTGTGGATTTTTGTTTTCTTTATGTTGAGTTGTAATCCATACTAAAGGCTGTATTCTTTGATCTTCATCAGCAAGTGCTTCAAGTCAAGCAAGCAAGGTTGTGTCACTTGCGTATCGTGGGTCCTTAATGAATCTTTCTCCAAACCTGATGCTAGGTTCTTCTTCCTATAGTCCAGCTTCTCAGATTATATGCTCGGCACACAGACTGAATAAGTATGATGAAATGAAACAAACCTGATTCACACCTTTCCTGATTAAAAAAAAAAAAAAAAAAAACAGTATCCCCTTATTTTTATTCTAGTGGCTGCCTCTTGGTCTATGTTCAGGTTCTGCATGAGCACAATTAAGTGCTCTGAATTCCCATTCTTCCCAATGTTAACCATAATTTGTTATGATCTACACAGTTGAATGCCTTTGCATAGTATAAAACACAGGTAAACATCTTTCTGGTGTTCTCTACATCAGCAGTGATATTCCTTGTTCCATGTACTCTTCTGAATCTGGCTTGAATTTCTGCCAGTTCTCTGTCGATGTACTGTTTCAATCATTTTTTAGTTCTTTTCAGAAAAGTTTTACTTGCCTGTTATATTAATGATGTTATTCAATAATATTTGCATTTGGATAGATCACCTTTCTTTGGAATGGGCACAAATATGGATCCCTTCTGGTCAATTGGCCAGGTAGCATTCTTCCAAATTTCTTGGCATATAGGAGTGTGTGCTTTCAGCGTCCCACCCATTTTGTTGAAAATCTCAATTGATATTCCATCAATTCCTGGAACCTTGTTTTTCGCCAATGCCTTCAGTGCTGCTTGTAATTCTTCCTACAATACTATCAGTCCTTGATCATATGCTACCCCCTGAAATGATTGAATGTTGATGCTTTTTGGTACAATGACTCTGTGTATTCCTTCCATTTTCTGCATCATTCCAAAGTTTTGCCCATAGAATTTTTCCTTATTTCTCCTCAAGTTTTGAATTGTTTCTGCAGTTCTTCCTGCTTGAGAAATGCCAAGTGTGTTCTTCCCTTTTGGTTTTCTAACTCCAGGTTTACACCTCATCTGATCTTCCATCATTAGTGTTCAATGTGCCAAATCTGTTCTTGACATTGTCTCTAAATTCAGGTGGGATATACTCAAGGTTGCACTTTGGCTTTTGTGGATTTAATTTTCTTCAGCTTCAACTTGAACTTGCATATGAGATGCTTTGAGGTCCACCCCTGGCCTTGCTATTCATCTTCTCTAGTGTCTCTTCCCACAGATGGAGTCAATTTGATTCCTATGTATTCCATCCGGTAAGGTCCACATGAATAGTCGCCATTTATGTTGTTGAAAAAAGGCATTTGCAATGAATAGGTTGTCGGTCTTGCAAAATTCTATCGTAGAATCTCTGGCATCATTTTTATCACCAATGTCATATTTCCCTACTACCAATCCTTCTTTGTTTCCAACTTTTGCATTCCAATCACCAGTATCATGATTGCATGTTTGATCAATTTCAGCAGCCTGCATAAGTTGGTAAAAATCTTAATTCTCTCCATCTTTGACCTTAATGGTTGGTGAGTAGATTTGAATAATAATTGTGTTAATGGTCTTCCTTGTAGGCGTATGACTATTATCCTATCACTGACAGCTTGGGTTAAAAAAAACATATATATAGGATAGGTCTGGCAATATTCTGTTTGAGAATGAATGCAATACCGTTCCTCTTCAATTAGTTATTGCTGGTATAGTAGACTGATTGCCTAGTACAAAATGGCCAATACCAGTCCATTTCAGCTCATTATGCCTAGGATATCGATTGTTAAGCATTCCATTTCATTTTTAACACGTTCCAATTTTCCTAGATTTATACTTTGTACGTTGCATGCTCTGGTTATTAATAGATGTTTGCAGCTATTTCTTCTCATTTTGAGTCACTCCACATTAGCAAATGAAGGTCCCAAAAGCTTTACTCCAGCCACATCATAAAGGTTGACTCTACACTGATGATGTAGTTCTTCCACAGTTGTATTTTGAGTGACTTCCAATCTGAGGGGTTCATCTTCCACGCTATATCAGACAATGTTCTACCTCTATTCACAATGTTTTCACTAGTCAGTTTTTTCAGAAATAGATTGTCAAGTACTTGTTCCTAGTCTGGAAGCTCTGCTGAAACTGCCCACCATGGGTTATCCTGCGGGTATTTGAAATGCTGGTGGCATAGCTCCCAGCATCACAGCAACCACCACATTATGACAAACTGCCAGACTAGTGGTGAGTATTATGTTTAGTTTCTTTTGTAAAATATTCTTCACATTGCAGACGTAATGAATTTTTAAGACACAAATCTGCTAATTGCATCCCTCTATTCAGGCTCTATAGAAGTTTCCTTTGGCTTCTAGAAGAAGACACATTGCATTGGGTAAATCTGTAGCAATGGACCTCTTTAAAGTGCTGAAGAACAATGGTGTCACCTTGAAGACAAAGGTGCGCCTGACCCAAACCATGGTATTTTCAATCACATCATATGCATGGGAAAGCTGGAGAATGAATAAGGAAGACCAAAGAAGAATTGACACCTTCAAATTGTGGTTTTGGCGAAGAATGTTGAATATACCACGGACTGCCAAAAGAATGAATAAATCTGCCTTGGCGGAAGTGCAACCAGAATGCTCCTTAGAATCAAGGATGGCAAGACTGTGTCTTACATGCTTTGGACATGTTGTCAAGTAGGATCAGTCCCTGGAGAAAGACATCATGCTTGGCAAAGTACGGGGTCAGCGGAAAAGAGGAAGACCCTCAACAAGGTGGATAGATACAGGGGCTGCAACAATGAGCTCAAGCATAACAACGATTGTAAGGATGGCGCAGGACTGGACAGTGTTTTGTTCTGTTGTGCACAGGGTCGCTATGAGTTGCAACTGACTTGATGGCACCTTACAACAACGTATGTAACATTACTCTCTTTCCTGATTTAAGGCATTTTTGACAAAATATACGTGTTCAAGGATTATAATAAAATTCAGGAGTGATTTTTCAAATCCTTTTCACTTTTACTTAGTGTTTTTACAATTTTATTCAAGTTGACGTCATCATACCCTGTGGGTTGAGGCAAGAAACCATGTGTGGTATGAATTCTTGGATGTACACTGAAATGTAATATATTGGCAGAATTGGAGTAAACTGAGGGAATGTGCCCCATCGGACGATTCTGATCTGGGGATTTTCAGTCCATTCTAAAAATCCTAGAGTATACTTCACTTGTAGCTCATTACCATAATTTTCAAAGCAATAGCAGTTTACGAAATGCCTTCATGCAAATTCTAGTTTATGGGGGGAAATCTCCTTTGCCAACCATGGTTTCCATAGTCTCCTGGCTGACTACAGATTTAGGTACAGATTAAGACTTCCTGTAAGCATTTTTTAAAAATTAAATGAAGGAACCTTAAAGCCATCAACTATGTTTTTTCTATTTTTTATTAAACATTTAACAGACTGTGTGTGTGTGTTCGCACATATTGAATTGCAAATGTAGGTGCTTTATTTAGATTTTAGTGAGACTGAGGATGTTAAAATTATATGTTTTGCACCATTTTCTTGTCAGTTATTCTTAAATTGCACTTAGGACAGGCGTAAGCCATTTACTTCATATAGTTTCATAGTGATTGATCTATTATCCTTGAACTTTGAACCTTAAATTGCAGGATCAGACTGTTAGGTACCCATCGGTCTTAAAATCATGTCCTATGGACAAGTCATTGATCCAGCTGAAATGAAAACCTGCACCATAGCCAAGTCTAATCACTCCCAAACTTGCCAGGATTTCCAGAAGGTTTTTCATGGGGAAATGAAAAGTTACAAAGACTATCAAAGAGCTTTCTGAGAAGTGTGTCACACACCTAATAACTCATTTGACTGCTGTTTGGCTGAGAGGGGAAATTACTAAAGTTTGCAGAAACAGTATTTTTCGGAGTAGAATCATTGGGAGTAGTTGACAAAATCAGCAGAAAATGAAGAGTTAGGTTAGATGATTTGCAACGTTATGTGATTTTCTTAGCTTCTTGTCAGTATCAACAACATTCTGGTATATATTAACTCGCTGTTTGGACTTAAAAAAGAAAGTTTCACAGTAACTTTACACAAATTTTTAATATACAGTATTTTTTTTAACTTAGTGAATTCACTATTTGATCCTGACCCAGTTTTTGATCTGCAATAGTTACACATTAAATTCTTCCAAAACACAATCATACCTAATTTAAAAAAAAATCATACTTTAGCAAATTACTCTTCTTGTTGGTAGCATTGTTTCTTCAGATATTTCATCGCTCTTCACTTTATGAAAATTAAGATATTCATGTTATTTAAATGGAAAATCATTAGGACAAATGGAGAGATTGCACAGTTTAGTGAATAATGCCCTTTCAGCTCCTTTAAAGTTAGCTCCCATTTCTCTTTATCTCAGTGCCAAGGTACAGATGCTAGCAGCAGAGAGCATAATTTGAAAACAGACTTAGGAAATTTGTATAAACACTTCTTTCTCAGAATAGCTTTTCTCAAAATTTGAAGAAGTTAGTATTACTTTTTTTCCCTCATCTTATGTTTGATCTTCAACTGTTGTTCCAAATCACAGTCTGTCTCCTAAACTTTTGGAGAGGAGTTAAACTCAAAGGATGAGTTTAAGGAACTTTTTTTTTGGTATGTTATTTTATTATTATTGTACTTTAGATGAAGTTTTACAGAGCAAATTAGTTTTTCACTAAACAGTAAATACACATATTAACCTGTGACTTTGGTTGCAAACCCTACGACATGTCAGCGCTCTCTTCTTCTTGACCTTGAGTTCCCCATTACCAGTTTTCATATCCCCTCCTGCCTTCTTGTCCTTGCCCCTGGGCTGGTGTGCCCACTTAGTCTTGTTTTGTTTTATGGGCCTGTCTAATCTTTGGATGAAGGGTGAACCTCACGAGTGACTTTGGTACTGAGTTAAAAGAGTGTCCGAGGGCCACACTCTTGGGGTTTCTTTAGCCTCTGTCAAACTAGTAAGTCTGGTCTTTTTTGTGTGAGTTAGAATTTTGTTCTACATTTTTCTCCAGCTCTGTACGAAACCCTGTATTGCAATACCTGCCAGAGCAGTCAGTGGTGGTAGCTGGGCACCATCTTGTGCCAGACTCGGTCTGGTGGAGGCTGTGGTAGTTGTAGTCCATTAGTCCTTTGGACTAACCTTTCCCTTGTGTTTTTGGTTTTCTTCAACCTTGCTCCAGACAGGGTGAGATCAGTGTAGTATCTTAGATGGCTGCTCAGAAGCTTTTAAGACCCCAGATGCTACTCACCAAAGTAGGCTATAAACATTTTCTTTATAAACTATGTTATGCCAATTGAACTAGATGTCCCCCAAGACTATGGTCCCCAGCCCTCAGCCCAGTAATTCAGTTCCTCAGGGAGTTTGGATGTGTTTGTGAAGCTTTCATGATCTTGTGTTGGTCAAGTTGTGGTGACTTCCCCAGTATTGTGTGCTTTCATACCCTTCACCAAAGTTACCACTTATCTATTGCCTATTTAGTGTTTTTCCCTCCCCATTCCTCCCCTCCCTAGTAACCATCAAAGATTGTTTCTTTCTATGTGTAAACCTTTTCATGAGTTTTTATAATAGTGGTCTCATACAGTATTTGTCCTTTTGTGATTGAGTTATTTCACTCAACATAATGCCCTCCAGATTCAACTATGTCATGAGATGTTTTGCAGATTCATCATTGTTCTTTATTGTTGCATAGTATTCCATTGAGTGTATATACCATAGTTTATCTGTAAACCTGTTGATGGGCACTTTGGTTGTTTCCATCTTTTTGCTACTGTGAGTAATGCTGCAATGAACAAAGTTGTGCATATGTCTATTTGTGTGATGGCTCTTATTTCTTTAGGATATACTCCTAGGAGTGGGATTGCTGGATCATATGGTATTTCTATTTCTAGTTTTTAAGGAAGTGTCACATTATTTTCCAAAATGGTTGTACCATTTTACATTCCTACCAGCAGTGAATAAGAGTTCCAATCTCCCTGCGCCTTTCCAACATTTGTAATTTTGTGTTTTTTTGATTTGTGCTGGTAATGTTGGGGTGAGATGGCATCTCATTGTGGTTTTAATTTGATGGCTAGTGATCATGAGCATTTCCTCATGTGTCTGTTAGCCACCCAAATGTCTTCTTTGGTGAAGAGTCTTTCCATGTTCTTTGCTCATTTTTAATTGGATTATTTGTCTTTTTGTTATAGAGGTGTTGGATTTTCCTGTGCCTTTTAGAGATTAGGCCTTTGTCAGATTTATTATAGCCAAATTATTTTTTCTGGTCTGTAGGTTCTCTTTTTACTCTTTTGGGGAAGTCTTTTGATAAGCATAAGTGTTTTATTTTTTTAAGGTCCCAGTTATCTATCTATTTTGTTTTCTGGTGTTTGTGTATTGTTAATTATGGTTTATATCCTATTTATGCTGTATATTAGGGCCTGTGGTGTTGGTCCTATTTTTTCTTCTATGATCTTTTTAATTTTTTGTTTTATATTTCGGTCTTTGATCAATTTTGAATTAGTTTTTGTATATGGTGTGAGGTATGGGTCCTGTTTCATTTTTTGAGCTTAAAGAACTTTGAAGAACAAAGGCTCTCAAAACTTAATTAGTTGCATTTTGCATATCATGGCCTTTTAATTTTGCTTTTGAGGAGGGAGGCAAAAACAATAACCGGAAGTCTTGTAAAATCAATGCTAACTCATCTTTACAGAATTATCCATACAGAGAGAGTCCTATCCTTCTTTCTTATGGTGATAGTTTGTGATTTAAATAGATTTAATGAGTATTTTTGCCATGTGACTTTTTGTATGTTAAAAAAAATTAATGCAGGAAAGTCGGTTAAAAAAAAAAAAAAACATTGCTGTCAAGTGTATTCTAACTCACAGTTACCCTTCAGGACAGAGTGTAACTGCCACATAGGGTATCCAAGGACAGGATGGTGGATTCTTACTGCCAACCTTTTGGTTAGCAGCTGAGCTCTTAACCACTGGGCCACCAGGGCTCCAGGAAAGTCAATAGATATTTACTACTTCAGTTTCGACAGTATATTGTAAAGGGTATAAAAATTCATAATTGAAAGTGGTAGAATAGTCTCAATATCTATTTTTTAAACATCTACTGTATGTAAACCTCTGGATTAGGCGTGAATTCTATATTAACATTAATTGAAGGTCTATTATAGAATGACCATTACGGTAAGCACTGAATATGCCTAATAATGAATAATATTTCTTTCCCTTAGGAAGAAAATTTTGTGTTAATAAATATTAAGGAAGTGAGTAAGAAAAATACCATTGTTAGAAACTGCTAAGTAAGCCTAATCTATTATTTCCTAAAAATATCAGTCATGGAAAATAGGAAAAAAAAAAAACCGTAGTCTCTTTTTAATTTTATCGATACATTTTATTTTTCCATGAAGCTGGGTTAATATTGGTGATCTTATTCAAAATACGCTTCTTTTCTTTCTGGCTTTTTTTTCTCCAAATATTTCTTAAAAATGTCAAATATCTTCTACTTTATGACTAATTTACCTCATTTTGGAGCCTGCAATAATGTTGTCCCTATTCTTTGCATGGAGCTCTGGCAGCACAGTGGTTAAGAAGTTGGCTGCTAACAAAAATGTTGGCAGTTCGAATCCACCATTCACTCCTTAGAACCCTAGGTGGCAATTTTACTCTGTCCTGTAGGATTGCTATGAATTGGAATTTACTTGGTGGCAATGGATTTGGTTTTTTTGGCTGGTATTCTTTATATAACTGTTGAACAAAGACCATGAATATTTTCTGTAAGTTATGATTGATGTGATATTATTTTTAAGATTTAAAGTAAGGGAGGATATAAATACATATATTTTTACTTTGCTTTGTAAATGATCATTAGCCCCTCTTTTTAGTATCACCCAAACCAAATATAAAACACAGATACACATGATAATGTCTTCCCAAAAGGATTTTACAGGTAATTCTGGTTTGGGTGAAAGAATATTGAGCTTAGTTCAAGAAGACATGTTTCAAAACTCCAAATCTTTGTCTTAATAACTACGGTGTCCTAAATCTATCACTGAATTTCTTTGAAACTCTTTTCCTGCATTGAAACTGAAATGATCAAATCAACCATTTGTTTTTTTGTTGCAAGAATGCATTGACATAAAATGCCTTGCTCACTGCCCTCTCATCTACAAATGCAAGGGAGCAGTCTTAGTCAACATAGACAGATTTTTTTTTTCACTTCCAGAAATAATTCAGGCTGATCATGTGAAACGTCTGTGTCAAAAACCACAGCTTACTAAAAGCATAACTGTTTTATACATACATACATAACTGTTTTATACATACATACATAACTGTTTTATACATGCAGCACACACACATGCAAAGCCTGAATTTTTAAAAATTTTCTGGTTATTCAATAGATTTTATTTTCATTTTCTGGTTATTTAATGGCTTTTATTTTCCAAATACCAGCTGTATTTGCCATTAATTGTATTTAAAAATCAAACCCTACAGACCCTTTTTCATTAGCTCTTTTTTGGCTTCGGGTCTCTGCAATACAGTGAGGACTTAGAGTTCACCATTGTTCTCAGAATTCTTTGACAGTGAGAGCTTCTTTCATCTTCCCTCCCATCTGTAGTGTCTCACCTTCCACCTTTTCAGGCACTATGTAATTATCATGTCCTCGGATTACTTTTCTTTTCTCCATCAGCTTTGACAAGAAGATGGATCCTCTAGCAACAGAGTCCATGTCATTGTTCATGAAGCACTTGCCCAACAGGAACTTAAATATTAATTGTGAAAAAACAGCATGGGGTAAGGATCTTTGATGAACTAAAATTACTGTTGTGCTACGATGTGAAGGCCTTTAATTTTGCCATCTGGGTCTAATTGACAGAGAATGACTAGGAATTGTAGCTTGGAGGATTGGTGAACTTTGTGTATGGACAATTAACTAGAAAAAGAACAAGCCAGTTTGGAAAATTGCGGGTATCTCTAAAAGCATGGTGTCTGCCTACCCTCAGAATATGCAGCAAATTTTCTATCAACGAGACACATTTCTTGCATTGAACAGTAGTTTGGACTATAGTCAAGATTAGTTCAGCCTCCTACAGAAATTGCGTCCCTTATCATAGGATCCCTCAGTGTTTTCCTTGTCGCTTTGTTTCCCAGCACTTCCTATTACAACAAAGAAATCCTTCTGCCAGATCTCTGTCAGGGAATGTACATACTTCATCCATGTGATTTAGTAGATATTCATCTCTGGCAGAAAATGAAGAAAACTAATCATAAGCATTTATACTTTTAAATTAAAATTAATTGATTCTGGGTTCATTCACAAAATTAGTTTTTATTTTTAAACCAAAGGATGAAAGAGGGCTGTATTGAGTAAACTACTAGATGTATTGAAAATAATAAAGTTAACAGAACAACTAGGAGGAAGGAAGTTATTAACCTGGCTATTTTCAAACAACAATTTATTAGTCAATTTCAATCTCTTTTTTTTTTTTCTTTTAACTGACCCTTTTTTCTTTCAAATCAGCTTACTTGAATAAAAACACAGGCTAAGTCTCCTACATTTGATATTATGTTTTATGGTTATCATGGAAGACTTATTTTTAAGATAGACGTGTTGCATTGCCAAACCAATGATGGTTTTCTTTACAGCCATAAGCTCTATAAAAGTGAAACTTTTTATAAAAAAATAAATTAGTGAGATTTTGACTATGGCATAAAAAAAAAGTTACATTTGAAATGTATATTTCCTCTTCGGTTCCTATGACTTACACATGAAAGTTATGTGTAAGAAATATAATACTGGTAGATTTTATTTAGAATATGAGATTATATGCATTGAATATTATAATTTTAGGTCTAAAGGATATCTTAGAAATCATCTAACTTAATTCTTTCCTTTTAAAAATAAAGGAACTGAGACTCAGGGCTGCTTATTTTTTTTTTGACATCACAGCTACTTCCAGAACCTACACACCTAACTTCAGTCTAAATTCAACCTACCAGGAAAAATCAGGAAGAATTACAGGTACAATCTCAATACATTAATCATAGCTTCGAGATCAAGATCAAGGGCAATTTTTGGACAAAATTGATTATAGAACAACTATATAAAAAGCTGAACTTGGAGTCTCCATATAAGGCTTAAAATATACTAGAGGAATCAGCTGATCTTGAGCATTGTAAATATTAATGTTGTTGTTGTTGTTGTTGGGTGCCATCGAGTTGGTTCCTACTCATAAGAGACCCTACGTACAACAGAACAAAATACTGCCTGGTCCTGTGCCATCATCACAATTGTTATGCTTGAGCCCATTATTACAACCACTGTCTCAATCCATCTTGTTGAGGATCTTCCTCTTTTTTGCTGACCCTCTACTTACCAAGCATGATGTCCTTCTCCAGGGACAAATCCCTCCTGATAAAATGTCCAAAGTGTGTGAGAAATTTTAGTAAGATTAGGAAAAAAGAGAGTGAATTCCTGGGAGGAAAAAGTTTGTGTTTCCTATTTTAAAAAGGGAACATAATAGCAGATGGGGCAATTTTTCAGACCGTCTCATTATATATTAATGAACAAAATTAAGTTTGGCAAGTATCTTGATAGTTAAGTAAAGTTTTCATATTTTATCCAACAAGTTTGGAATTGTATAGGTGTTGCTTATATATGTTAGTAAAATCTCTGTTTCCTTGATATATTTTAAAAGTGCTGTGTTTCCAACTTGACTCCTGGGATGGTGTAGGCATTGATTTTTAGAAGGAAAATAAGCTTTGAGGGGATTGTTATTGTATGTTGGAATCCTGGTGGCACAGCAGCTAACCAAAAGGTCAGCAGTTTGAATCCACCAGCCACTCTTTGGAAACCCTATGGAGCAGTTCTACTCTGTCCTATAGGGCCACTACAAATCAGAGTCGACTCAACAGCAACGGGTTTGGTTTTGGGTTTTACTGTACGTTGCTCTCTCTGTTTACATCCATGATAATGGTTTACATGTGTTGAAGATTGGAATGTCAAAGACAATGAAAGATCTTTTAAATATTGACAGGTTGCCTAAGCATTAGGCCAAAACTTATTTCCTTTTTATCATTTCAGGAAATGCCAATCAAAACACTTTCATGCAGTCGTACCCCTTCGGACTGCTGAAACAGCAGAGGTTGTTGAACTTTTCTACCCTGTCGAACAGCCAGAATCATCGGAATGAGCATGCCAACATCACATTATCATAATCTCAAACATTTAATTAGAAGAAGGTATGTCTTGGGGAAGAGAGACGCTGTTCTGTCCACAGAATATGCTTTAGCTCCTTGAGAAAGCCAGTGGAATGGAAGCAGTACATGGAGCTTGCAAACACTAGTGAATTCCTTTCCAATCTCATTTTTGCTGTGTTAAAAAAAACCGAGTATATTTCTTCTGAGTCAAATGCTGCCTCCCGTGTGTCTTCTGTACACTGCTATTAACCAGTAATGAGATATTCCATACTCTGATATCAGGCTTCTATTTCTCTTCATGCCTGCCAAAACATCCTCCTTTAATAACACCCTAAAACAGGTCTTTCCTGTCCTTTCTCTTATATAAATGTATTATTGTTCCTGTGTTTTATTAACATCACCAGGGCTGTCTCCTAGGTAAAAGAGTAATTACTTGGCTATGATTCACAGAAATGGAGCTGCAACTAAATTACTGAGGGAATATATCAGAACATCAGTTATTGTTATGTCACAGCTAAAACTCTTTAAAAGAGGAAATAAAGAAATGCTCTTCAATATATTAGCGTGCCTATATGGAAGGAAAAAAAAAACAGCCTCAAATCTTTTTTAGAAGTTAATGAGTAACCAAAGAACACCAATAGACCAACAGTCAATGCCAATTTAACTCTGATAAATATGATCTGACTTTATCATTATGCCTCCTGGTTAGTAAATATCTTTGTTGTTCATTAATTAAATGTGGGTTAACTATGTTTCCATGAACAACTCAATAACTGGGGGATGCTAGGAGAGAATCAAAACCTCACTTCTAATTAAAGTTGTAATTGTGATTTGTAGTCTTTGAAGTTCAAATTTTTTTTTATTTTTCTAAAATGTTGGTCTTGAGACCATGTTTTATTTTCCAGTTTCTTTCAAGTACAGTGAAACCTGTGAGAGCCGGAACTCGACAGGTCAAAAGTTTTCCGCCTTTGACAGGGTGCAGTCTTACCACTTTTCTGTCACTCTCTATTAAGAATCTCACCTCAAAGCACCCAGAAAGTGTTTCTTTTCAATTTTATAGGACTAGAAAAGAAACTAAACCATTTTTATGATTCGCATGTTTATTCAAATTATGTAAAGATATGTGCACATACTATTCAAACAAAGATATGCATAAAATTCACTTTTAGTTGTACTTCTAGGAGCTATTTCTGGTTTTCACATCTGCACTTTCCCATATTCGGGATGCAGTACCAACAATTTTTTGATCATGTCGACATCTCAGGTGTTGGCTTTCGGAGAATATTTATTAGGCTTGAAGTAATTGTTTTAGTGGAAAATATTTGAGTTTTCCTTGTATGACGGGTTACCACTTTATAAAGGTTCCAGCTTTCCCAGGTTTTATTGTAATCTCTTAATAACTTTCAAATGTCATTATACAGTAAAGATTTATTTAAAAAAATAAAAAAAAGAACACATTCATGTAGCACAAAATTTCATTTCTTTGGATTCACTTCGTTACCAGGCAAGGCTTTGGATGTCAGCGACTAATTCATTGCAATTTTACTCTTTATTTATTTTCTTCTCATTTATTGATTTAATAGTTGGAACTATTTTGGTTAGTGAGGTCTTGGAAGACATCTTTGAATAATTGTTTCTGAACATGATTCTGAATGAAGTATGGAAGCTAGACGTAAGAGTATCTAGAGAAGAACATGGAAGTCAGAGAACATTAGGTGAAAAACTATCCCCTCCACTCTCTCAACATCTTTCCCCTGACTCTTTTTTTCATAAATAACTGACATTGCCTGCACATACTCTCTCTCTCTCTCTCTCTCACACACACACACAAACACACACACACACACAGAGTACCTCACCTTCTAGAAAGGAAGCATCGTAAAGAGAGCAGCTTTGTTTGGTGTAAAATGGGACTAGCAGTAGTAGTATTAGAACCTGTCTAACTTCAGGGAAGATAATGAGAACCCAGATCAGCCCAAAGCTGATTCCCATGAAGGGGAGATCAGACACACCTCCATTCTCCAACGTTTTTACCAGTTCTGACAACAGCCGTCCTTCCCGTGGAACTCTCTACTTCTATGCTCGTTTCAATAATCCATTGAAGTGGCCACACAGAACTCACAGACCATAAATACAGTTACGTGGTTTATTAAGGAACAGAGTGCCATTCAAGGTCAGAACAATAGGCTACAATTAGATCAGGATCAGGAAGCCTGCAGGCTGTCTCCCTTCTTCAGTGTAAGACAGCTCTCTTAGCTCCTCTCGGCCTTGCAGGTCTCTCTCTCAGGACAGGCCTCCTCTTGGCCACCTGAGGACAGGCTCCTTTTGATGCCCTTAGGACAAGTTCCTTTTGGCCCTACTGTCTGTCACCACAGACTCTGCCGCAGGCCCCCTTCTGGACTGTCACCACTGGCTCTGTTTCTGAGTCCCTTCTAGGCCTGTCACTGTCTTCAGTGCTTTTTGCCCTTAACCTGTGTTACAGTTCTTTAAGAAGATTCTTTGCCCCTCTCTCTTTCTCTGCTTCTTTCTTCTTTCTTCCTCCTGCTTCTTTTTGTTTCAAAATTGTGGGGCTGGCTGCTTATATACACAACTGCTTGTTTCCGAGGTCACAAATTGACCAATCTCCTCTTCATTGGCCTCAGACACTTTAATTACATAGTAGGCTACAACTCACCTCATTTGCATGGCCTGGTGACCAATACCTACAAGATGCATACCAAATACAGGGCAAGCTGCAGCCCAAGATCAGACGAATAGTGTCAAAACCAAGTTGTTTATAGCTTACCCAGGAAATACCAATCAACTTGGACACAAGTAAAAAACCCTCTGGGATAGAAATTAGGCCAAAGGTAACTCCTCAGGGCTTGGGGAAAAATCTCTCAACACATTTTTCTGAAGAACCAAGGCAAAAGACCACAAGAAGGAACTCATTTCACCACAGTTGGGTTCACCACTGTATCACTGCACCAAAAATTGTGTTATCTCCTAGAATATACTTAACAAAATATTTTTTTAGTGGATTAGGGATCTGATTGCAGGAGTGTCATGACTGAGGACTGAGAGAATTCTCCCCACATTTTCTTTTGTAATACTTGTCATTCAGTGATCTGACTATCATGGCCTATTGATATATTGAATTTAAAATGACTTGAGAGGCAGACAATGTGCAGGAGAAAACCAGGATATGGAGGTGAGGGTATAGCTCATGCCTATGTACCATTAAAAAACTAAAAATTGATAAGATCAATAAAACAATATCTGTAAAATTGTAAAAATAATACATTTTTTGTCAATATTTTGGAAAATATAAAAGTATGAAGAGGCTAATGAATGAAGAACATTTTTGTTCTGACCACCAAGAGACACAGAGCTAATTGCCTTATGGAAAATTTTAGAGCCAAATTTTAATTAGAGATCTAAAATAAACATGCAGCTTATAAAAACACCCTAGAGCTTTATTTAATCCCTATTTAAAAGTCAATTCAAATTTCTTTTTGAAATATCTTTAAATAATTTGTGAAAGTGGTAAATAAGCCTATCAGTTCCAGGCTAGTTTTGAAATTACTTCAGTAAAGCATTTGATTATTAAAGGTAGGCAAGTTGCATCCACTCAGCCAAAAGCAATAATGAACACAAGCAGGATAATTCACTGAGCCCTGGTGGTGCAGTGGTTAAGCACTGGATTGCTAACTAAAAGTTCAGTGGTTCGAAATCACCAGCCATTCCAAAGGATAAAGATGTGGCAACCTGCTTCCGTAAAGATCTACAGTTTAAGAAACCCTATGGGGCAGCTGTACTCTTACTTGTAGGGTTACTATGAGTCAGAACCTACTTGAGGACAATGTAGGGTTTAACCTTGTAAATAAGGTTTTAAACAAAAATGTGCAAATACACACACACAACTTTCTATAAGATAACATCATTAGCTATGTGGAAGAAATGACATAGTGGATTTAAAGAAAAAACAGGTTTAGATAGAAAATAAACAGAGGAAATTCTGCGTCTTTGTTAAACACAAGGATGTAAATTAAGACCATTACGAGATACTATTTTTTGTCCACTAGTTTGGCATCTATAGATTGGCAAATGACATTTTACGTTGGGCAAATAGGCTGCAGAAGACCTCTTTAAAGTGTTAAAAAGCGAATATGTCACTTTAAGGACTAAAGTGCACCTGACCCAAGACAAGGTGTTTTCAATGGCCTCATTAAAAAAAAAAAAAATTTTTTTTTCATCTGCACGCAAGCTGGACAATGTATAAGGAAGACTGAAGAAGAATGGATTCATTTGAATTTCAGTGTTGAAGAAGAATATTGAATACCTTGGACTGCCAGAAAAACAAGCCTCTCTTGAAAGAAGTACAGCCAGAATGCTCTTTAGAAGTTAGGACAGTGAGATTTCATCTCAAGTACTTTGGACAGGTTATTAGGTGCAACCAGCCCCCGGAAAAGAGCACCATGCTTGGTAGAGAGTCATCAAAAAAAAAAAAGAGGAAGATCCTCAACGAGGTGGACTGACACAGTGGCTGCAACCATGGGCTCAAACATAGCAATGATTGTGAGGATGGCGCAGAACTAGACGGTGTTTTGTTCTGTTGTTCATGGGGTTGCTATGAGTTGGAACAAACTTGAAGGCACTTAGCAACAACAACAATAGATTTGCAAAAATTCAGAAGTGTGGGAATACCAAAATTTGAAGAGGAACTAGGTCAACTGGATGGCACATACATTGTCAGTGAGAGCATGAACTGATATGTAAGTTTATCATTATTATGTACAATTGAGCATTCATGTTCTTCATGGTCCTGCCATGCCACTTTGATGTACATAGTCAAGAAAAAATTTTGCACACGTGCCCATGTTGACAACATTCGTAATAACAATTATCTAGAAACGTTTGCTCATTCATGAGAGAGTGTACATAATAAGGGAAGAAAGTAGCATGATATGTGGTAGGTTATAGGTACCCAGTGTGTGGTTACCACTACAGCTTTTACAGTCACAACAGTTTAAAATGAAAATGTGTTAACAGAATACATCCAAAATAACATCTAAAATTAGAAAATAGTATAAAATTTCCAGAACCGCTCTTTCGTAACCCTGGAGGTTATTGCCCTAGTAAGATGTGGAATCCAGACACAGCAGCCATGGTCATCTACAGGTGGCTTGTGAGAAGTAGAACCCCTTAGAGGGCCTATCTGAAGGAAGCAGGTATAACTGTTTGTTTCTTCTGTCCCTCAGTAGATACCTTTTTGGCATTCCACGAGAGAATTGCAGGAAGAGAGTGAATATCTTTGTAGAGATTACTGTTCTTAAAGAAATCAATTACTTATTATGGTATTTATTTAATGTTATGCCCAGCACCTCTTTCTTTAGTTAAAAAAAAAAATATATATATATATATATATGTGTGTATATACATAGTTATTTTTGAAGAGTAAAGTGTTTGTTGGCTTTCTTCCCTCAGTTTTTAGGTCTCATGTTTTTCTTTGAAATAATTCACCTCAGCCTGATATAATATAAAAATTGAGAAAGCACACAACAAAATCTACTGTCAGTGATAACTGGACTCTAACATCTAAGTGATAAATAATGACCAAATAAAAATAAAATAAAATGAAAAAAAATTCTTAGCTTTCAATTTCAGAAAGATTAAATTGTGATCAAGATTTCCTTATTTCCAGATTCAGCATGAGTTGAAAGAAATTAATTCAAATATGCACTGTGTTTGAGATAGTTAATAAGAATGACCAGGGATCAATGAATAATGCCATCTTTTAAGTTATCTTAGAAGAACCTATTAGTTAAAAAGAATGGAGTGAATCAGTTGGCTTTTCATCGTTAGCTACACAAAGCAATTTTTCAAATCCTGAAAATGGTGCCTTTAATCTAAAGCACCTGCTTATAAGAACTTGTTAATCTCTCAGGAATGTTTTTCAGATCAAAGCCCCTAATACCCCAAGACACAGAATAACAGGAGATATTGCAAACTTTTACTAAAGTCAGGCACATACCCTTAATTAAAACTTTGGTTGTCATTTACTCAAAAAAATATCATACATATATACACATACACATATGTACATATGTATGTGTATGGAGCCCTGGTGACACAGTGGCTAAGAGCTCACCTGCTAACCAAAAGGTTTTCAGTTCAAACCCACCAGCCACTCCTTGGAAAACCCTATGGGACAGTTCTGCTTTGTTCTATAGGGTCACTATGAGTCAAAATCAACTCGACAGCAATGGGTTTGGTTTTTTCGGTATGTATGTGCATATATATATGTATGTATGTATACATACGTTGTTGTTGTTAGGTGCTGTCGAGTCGGTTCTGACTCATAGCGACCCTATGCACAACAGAACGAAACAGTGCCCAGCCCTGAGCCATTCCTACAATCATTGTGCTTCAGCTCATTGTTGCAGCCACTGTGTCAATCCACCTCATTGAGGGTCTTCCTCTTTTCTGCAGACCCTGTACTCTGCCAAGCACGATGTCCTTCTCCAGGGACTGATCCCTCCTGAAAACATGTGCAAAGTATGTAAGGCGCAGTCTTGCCATCCTTGCCTCTAAGGAGCGTTCTGGCTGTACTTCTTCTAAGACAGATTTGTTCATTCTTTTGGCAGTCCATGGTACATTTAATATTCTTTGCCAACACCACAATTCAAAGGCGTCAACTCTTCTTCGGTCTTCCTTATTCATTGTCCTGCTTTCACATGCATATGATGCGATTGAAAATACCATGGCTTGGGTCAGGTGCACCTTAGTCTTCAGGGTGACATCTTTACATCTTTGCTCTTCAACACTTTGAAGAGGTCCTTTGCAGCAGATTTACCCAATGCAATGCGTTTTTTGATTTCCTGACTGCTACTTTCATGGCTGTTGATTGTGGATCCAAGTAAAATGAAATCCTTGACAACTTCGATCTTTTCTCCGTTTATCATGATGCTGCTCATTGGTCCAGTTGTGAGGATTTTTGTTTTCTTTATGTTGAGGTGCAATCCATACTGAAGGCTGTGGTCTTTGATCTTCATTAGTAAGTGCTTCAAGTCCTCTTCACTTTCAGCAAGCAAGATTGTGTCATCTGCATAACGCAGGTTGTTAATGAGTCTTCTTCCAAACCTGATGCCCTGTTCTTCATATAGTCCAGCTTCTCGTATTATTTGCTCAGCATACAGATTGAATAGGTATGGTGAAAGAATACTACCCTGACACACACCTGTCCTGACTTTAAACCATGCAGTATCCCCTTGTTCTGTCCAAACAACCACCTCTTGATCTATATAAAGGTTCCTCATGAGCACAAGTAAGTGTTCTGGAATTCCCATTCTTCCCAACATTATCCATAGTTTGTTGTGGCCCACACAGTCGAATGTCTTTGCATAGTCAATAAAACACAGGTAAACATCCTTCTGGTATTCTCTGCTTTCAGCCAGGATCCATCTGATATCAGCAATGATATCCCTGGTTCCACGTCCTCTTCTGAAACTGGCCTGAATTTCGGGCAGTTCCCTGTTGATATACTGCTGCCGCCATTTTTGAATGATCTTCAGCAAAATTTTGCTTGCATGTGACATTAATGATATTGTTCTGTAATTTTCACATTTGGTTGGATAACCTTTCTTGGGAATAGGCATAAATATGGATCTTTTCCAGTCAGTTGGCCAGGAAGCTGTCTTCCGTATTTTTGGCATAGATGAGTGAGCACCTCCAGCAGTGCCTCTGTTTGCTGAAACATCTCAATTGATATTCCATCAATTCCTGGAGCCTTGTTTTTTGCCAATGCCTTCAGAGCAGCTTGGACTTCTTCCTTCAGTACCATTGGTTCCTGAACATATGTCACCTCTTGAAATGGTTGAACATCGACTAATTCTTTTTGGTATAATGACTCCGTGTATTTCTTCCATCTTCTTTTGATGCTTCCTGCGTCGTTTAATATTTTCCCCATAGAATTCTTCACTATTGGAACTCGAGGTTTGAATTTTTTCTTCAGTTCTTTTAGCTTGAGAAACGCAGAGGGTGTTGTTCCCTTTTGGTTTTCTATCTCCAGCTCTTTGCACATGTCATTATAATACTTTACTTTGTCGTCTCGAGCTGCCCTTTGGAATCTTCTGTTCAGTTCATTTACTTCATCAATTCTTCCTTTTGCTTTAGCTGCTCGGCATTCAAGAGCAGGTTTCAGAGTCTCCTCTGACATCCATCTTGTTCTTTTCTTTCTTTCTTGTCTTTTCAATGACCTCTTGCTTTCTTCATGGATGATATCCTTGATGTCATTCTACAACTCGTCTGGTCTTTGGTCACTAGTGTTCAATGTGTCAAATCTATTCTTCAGATGGTCTCTAAATTCAGGTGGGATATACTCAAGTTCATATTTTGGCTCTCATGGTCTTGTTCTGATTTTCTTCAGTTTCAGCTTGAACTTGCATATGAGCAATTGATGGTCTGTTCCACAGTCGGCCCCTGGCCTTGTTCTGACTGATGATATTGTGCTTTTCCATCATCTTGTTCCACAGATGTAGCCAATTTGATTTCTGTGTGTTCCATCCGGCAAGGTCCATGTGTATAGTCGCCATTTAGGTTGATGAAAGAAGGTATTTGCAATGAAGAAGTTGTTGGTCTTGCAAAATTCTATCATTTGATCTCCAGCATTGTTTCTATCACCAAGGCCATATTTTCCAACTACTGATCCTTCTTCTTTGTTTCCAGCTTTCGCATTCCAATCACCAGTAATTATCAATGCATCTTGATTGCATGTTCGATCAATTTCAGACTGCAGCAGCTGATAAAAATCTTCTATTTCTTCATCTTTGGCCCTAGTGGTTGGTGCGTAAATTTGAATAATAGTCATATTAACTGGTCTTCCTTGTAGGCATATGGATATTATCCTATCACTGACAGCGTTGTACTTCAGGATAGATCTTGAAATGTTCTTTTTGACGATGAATGCAACACCATTCCTCTTTGAGTTGTCATTCCAAGCGTAGTAGACTATATGATTGTCCAATTCAAAATGGCCAATACCAGTCCATTTCAGCTCACCAATGCCTAGGATATCGATGTTTATGAGTTCCATTTCTTTTTTGATGATTTCCAATTTTCCTGGATTCATACTTTGTACATTCCAGGTTCTGATTATTAATGGATGTTTGCAGCTGTTTCTTCTCATTTTGAGTTATGCCACATCAGCAAATGAAAGTCCTGAAAGCTTTACTGCATCAACGTCATTAAGGTTGACTCTACTTTGAGGAGGCAGCTCTTCCCCAGTCATCTTTTGAGTGCCTTCAACCTGGGGGGCTCATCTTCCAGCACTATATCAGACAATGTTCCGCTGGTATTCATAAGGTTTTCACTGGCTAGTGCTTTTCAGAAGTAGACTTCTGGGTCCTTCTTCCTAGTCTGTCTTAGTCTGGAAGCTCAGCTGAAACCTGTCCTCCATGGGTGACACTGCTGGTACCTGAATAGTGGTGACATAGCTTCCAGTGTCACAGCAACATGCAAGCCCCCACAGTATGACAAACTGACAGACACATGGGGGATGTATACATATATGTACATGTGTATTTAAATAATATAATTTGATCACTGTGGTCCATTAGAGAATACTCATGGAATTGGCAATGGTATGGCTAATTTAAAATAAACAGATAATAACCAAATCTTGTTTTAGGTTTTAGGTTTAACTGCATCTTCTCATCTGTGTTACCAAGTGCAAAATTTTGGTCTATATTATTTTCACTCTAAGTCTCTGGAAGTTTCCATTGGATATATAAAACATAACAAAACATTACAAATCAGGTAGTGGGAGAAGTCAACGCATGGATGTTTTTATTATAAAAGTTGGAAAAAATTGAGCTAAGGATTTGAAATTTTTTCAATAGCTTTTTCTGAAAGATAATTAAAAATACATTGTACTACAATAAAAATCTTTGCAAAACTTTTCTCTATAGACATTAAGGAGATTAGAAAAGAATATTATGAACTTTACAGTATCACTTCCTACTGCATAGTAATTTCCTATGGCTACTTTAACAAATTAGCACAAATAAACAACAAAATTTTCTCTCATTATTCTGAGACCAGAAGTTCGAAATCAGTATCGCTGGGCTGCAGTCAATGTGCTGGCAGGGTTGTGCTCCCTCCAGAGGCTCTAGAGCAGGATCCACCTCTTGTCTTTTCTGGATTCTAGTGGCTGCCAGCATTCCTTGATTTGTGGCAGCATCACTCCAATTTCTGCATTTGTGATCACCTTGGCGCCTCCTCTTCTGTTTATATCAAATCTCACTCTTTTATAAGAACAACTGTGATTGCATTTAGGCCCTACCTGGATAGTCCAGAATGATCACCCTATCTCTAGATCTTTAACATAATTACATCTAAAAAGCCTTTGGAGTATAAGGTAACACAAGTTCCAAGGATTAGAACCTGATATCCTTGGGAGTATTACTATGAAGTCTACTAAACTGATGTCTAGTTTAATTTGTATTGTGATCAGAAGATAAATTCCAAAAAAAATCTGTATTTGGAAATATATTGAGAATGAGATTGGTTTGTTAAAATCTCACAGTATAATTTTTGGTTTGTCCACTTTTTATATCGCTTCTAAATATCCTTTTACACATTTTGAGATGTTATGATTAGGTGCACACAAGCTTAGATTTGATATACCTTACCAGTGAGCTAAATCTTTCAAAATTATGAAATTTCTTTCTTTAGGATTAGAAATGATTCTTCAAACTTTAAGCATCCTAATATGTAAGTTATGTCTCTTGTAACATCATATGGTTGAGTTCCTTCATTTAATCTGACAATTTTTGTCTTTTGAATAGTGTTTTAATTTTTTCTGATTACATTTAGTGTAATTTTTATATTTGGGTTTAAATCTGCCATTTTATCAGTTTATTTCTATTTCTTCCACCTCTTTCATTCCTTTTTTTCTTCTGTTAATTTGATTGTATGTTTCCCTTTCATGCTTTATTTATTAGCCTGGTAGTTTCTTTTAACAGCTACCATAGAGATACAGGTATCTTTGACATGTAAGGTGTACTATAAATTTGTACTTCTATAAAATTTCTCAGGCAATGAAGGAGGCTTCAAGTAATAATTACCACCTTTTGCCTAGTATTGTAATACATATAAATAATATATAATATATACAATAATATATGTCCTTATATAAAATTATTATTATTGTTTTATACAAAGTTCCTTTTTATCTATTTATTATAGAAAACTTCATGCATAAAAATAGCAGAAAGGAAAGTGCATAGACCTCAGAGTACTTATGACGAAGCTTCAGCACTTGCACACCCAAATTTATCTACAGCCCTCTATGCCCATCCCCCTATATAATTGATCCTGGGTTATGTTGAAGATTGTCATTTGAAATGCATCTCCAAAAGATAGTGACTTTTTTTTTTTTTTTAGCTATTAGCATTATCACAACCTCCTCCATGACCAATAATTCCCTAATACCGTCAAACAGGCAGTAAGGGATTATGTTTTCCCAAGGCCTTATTTTCCTTTTTATTTTTTTAAACTGAGGATTCAAATAAATTCCATTCAGTGTGATTTATTGATGGGAAGGAAGGAGTCAAAGTAGCTGAACTGTGACTCATTTATCCTCCAATTAACAAAAGGAAAACCTAGGGGAAAATAGAAGTCAGATGGTACCATCTATCTTCTTTTCAATATGCTAACTGTATATCTGGGTTAATAGACAAATAATGTTTGCAAAGAGGGAGATCATTTGCTATGGTGTGTTCATAACCAAAAGTCCCTGGTTAAAGAATGCTTGTAATAAATAAAACCAGAGGTTATGGCTTTATCAGGCACAACTCCTTGAAAAATGTCACATAAGCTGGAGAATAAAATGAAGGCATTCCATAAGTATAATACTTCCCAGGCTGCATGAGGTAATTCCACAAAACTTCACTTGGAGATCTCATCTATTACCCTGGGTCAGAGATTCTCTGTTCAATGCATAAAAGAAGGAAATGTGGAGCTGTCCTCAACTTCTGGGACCTCTCCCTGCCTTGTCTGAGCCTTTTGATTGCTTACAAACTTGATATTTTGGGGAAACTTTTGATACTGGGTAAGTTTTTTTTTTTTTTTAGATTTGACAATCCAATTGTTTCCTAACAGTTAAAATCTCTTTAATTTTTAGGATGTATCTCTATATCATTTAAATAAAATTCCTTGCATATTATTGTTGAAGAAATCAGGTTATTTTTTCTATACAACTTCTCATAGTCTGGTTTTTGCTGACAGTATTTTTATAGTGCAGTTTGTCTTGTTCTTTCTAGTATATTTCTTTGAGGTTGGTAGTTGAACATGGAGTCTTAAATAAATACATTTTTATGCTTTTTCGGAAAGACTACTTCATAAGTAGAGTATTTTTCCATCTGGTAGCATATAATTTTTTTTTATGATGTCCAATTTTGTCATACAGTCACTAAAAAACATTATCTAGATCCATTAATTTATGAGTGGTTTCAAAATGATGATATTTTAATTAAATTTTTCTTTCTTCATTTTTTTCTTGAGAACTCCTGTAAAGATACATTTTCCCTCATCAAGTATTTAGTTACCCTGATAAATAGTTTAGAGAAGAATTAAATAAATGCTTAATTATTTATTTTTATTTACATTTTAAATTAATGGGTTGTTTCCCTAGCAACCTTCACATTTAACCAATGTGCTTACAATTGTCAGCCAAAATTCTCAATTTTTTAAAAAAATTTTTGTTCCTACAGTTAAGTACTTGGCTGCTAACCAAAAAGTTGGTGGTCCAAACCCACTCAACAGCTCCATGAGAGAAATACCTGATGATCTGCTCCCAAAAAGATTAAAAAAGATAAAAATGCAAACGCTGCCTTTAAGTCAATTTCAACTCATAGTGTCCTGTTTACAGTCTAGAGAACTCTATGGGGCAGTTCTACTTTGTCACATGGGGCCCTTATAAGTAAAAAATCGACTTCACTGCACATAACAACACATTATATCAAGCTCATTTTTTTAAACTTTGTGCCTAATATCTCCATTATATACTTCCCTATGTCTGTTTCTATATATATTCTGCTGTTTATATTATTTCCGAACATGTGTTCTTGTCTCTTCTTATGCCTCATAATTTTTGTTTCAACTACTTAATATTTTACATGGAAAGTATGATGTTCTAGGGCAATGTTATTTTTCTCCAAAGAAGATTTACAATTGGTTCTGTAATACAATCATGCTCTCAGCACTAATAATCCCCAGCCAACCTAAATTGATGAGGAATGTATGCACAGTTTGATTTCCGTTCGTATTAGTTTTTGGTCTTCCCAGTTCACCCTGAGCCCCCACTTATAGGTCTTTAGGGTTCAACCAAAAAACTAGCATAATTCTACACCTTGATTGATCCTTAATTCCAGTTTCTGTTCCCACAGCCCTATGTACCTCTTGAAAGTTTTTCTTAGCATGTTAGCTGTAACAACTTCTTACTACTTATTGCAGTAGCCTTTATTACCATAATTGAACAAACTCTTGAGACATATCTGGGCTCATCAAGAATATTTACCATAATATGAAAGCATGATTGATGGTACACATTCTATGTATGTGTCTACTTTGTTTCTTCTCTAAGCATTTGTGTCTTCATTGAAAGGTTTAAAGGTATTTTTCTTGTAATAAAAATTACTGGTAACCACTCTTGTTCAAAATAATTCCTGTAACAAAAGTTGTCCACGCCAATGTTCACCTCTATGTAAACAAATAAAATAACATTTGTGTTACTGTCGCTCAGGATTCTATAGACTATATAGAGGAAAAGGGACTTAGAAAATACAGAAATTGGCCTTTTGAAAAACATTATATTTTTTTATACCAAGATGAAGTCTTACCAGTTTCCAAAATCAGGAGATGAATGGAAAATTCTTCTTAGATTAAATAATGTGTCATTCAAAATGTACTTTATTAAGGTTATATAATCAAATCTACATGAATTAAGGATTTTATTTAAAAATGACCAGTAGAAATAGATTGGTATTGTGATGGTTAATTTTGTGTTAACATGACTAGAATATTGTGCCCACTTGTTTGTTAAAACACTAATCTAGTTGCTGTTATAAAGTAGTTACGTTTAATTAAGTAAAGCAGACTTCTTTCTATAACGTGGCCGGGCCTCAATCAATCAGTGGAAGGCCTTTGGAGCAAACAGAGAGTTTCCCCAAGGTGTGTTCTACCTTAAGAATATAAGTAGACATTTTGCCAGAATACTCTTATTCTTCACCCTTTCTGTCTCCTGATTTTGGGAAGTAAGCATTCCATAGTGTCCAGCCTATCACCTGACCTATGGATTTTGGACTTGCCAGCCCCCCACAATTGCATGAGTAAATTCCTAAATCTCTCTCTCTTTCTCCCAATCTATCTCTCTATTTAATCACTAGTTCTGTTTCTCTAGAGAATCCTAAGACAGGTATCATGGAAGACTACTCTGCTCACCTTCCCAAGCTTCTTCATGTGGCAACTATAAAATTTTATCATAATTTTGAAAATATGGGAATTTGCTGACCTTAAGAGTTACTCATCTTAATACAATATAATTGGCATCAACACTTATTTCTAAGAAGTTAGTTTCCCTGCATTCTGGAAACACTATTCCTGTATTAGCCTCAGTGTTTGCTGCAGCTCTGGTATCTCACAACATAATACTTGTAGAAAACCTTCTATAAATAGAAATACACAAAAAATTATCCACACAGAAAACATGTTATTGTAATAATGCCAATTTAACATAATCTGAATTTATTAGCTAAAGCAGGTTTGTGGTCTGGATCACCGCCTTGATCACCACTAGCCATATGTTGTTAAAAAAAACCAGCTGAGTAAAATGATAATAAAATATATATTAGTATTTTCCAACATGTAGATATTGACCAACAAAGCAAAGCTACCTTAATGGGAAGTAATACCAAATTAAAATGTTTAAATGGGTTATAGCCCATTTAGCAATGATTTAATCATTTTGAGCTTTAAACATGTAGATTTCTTTTCTATAACTAAAGTAAGGTAATTTATTTGACTGTTTTAGTATGTGTGTGTTTGTCTATCATTCTCACCCTCCAACCCAAATAAATGCCCTGTTCTCGAAGTTGAATTGGGAAGTTGATGTAGTGATATGGAAATGAACTTGTAGAAGTACATACTAGGAATTACATAGTGATCTTGGAGCAGGGGTCAGCAAATTATGACCTGCAAGCCAAATTTGGCCCATCACCTGTTTGTGTAAATTAAGAGTTATTGGAGCAGAGCTGTGCCCATTTGTTAGGTTATACCCCATGGCTACTTGCATGTTACAATGGCAACATTGAATATTTTTGGAGGCGATCCTATGGCCCACAAAACAGAAAATATTTACTATCTGGTCTTTTATAGAAACACCTTCCAGCTCCTGTACTTGCCAATGTCAGGAAGAAAACAGAGTAATTACGGCAAAATAAGTTTTCAGAGTTTATGTGGTCCACACACTTTACGATTCCTTTAGATTCCTGTAGCAGTTTTTGATTTCATGAGCATTTTTGGAACATTTATTTTTTTACATGTTTGATTCATAAAATTCATATTTTCTTACTACACAGTGATACAACTGCAGTCTGTGTAGAAGCTTTTCTTTTTAAAATAATAAGAACATGGGAAAGAGTCTTGATCATGGCTCACTTGGACCTTTAAAACAATAAGCTCAAAGAAAGACCACTATTTTTGAAAAAGCTTTGCTAAACAATGCCAGTACCCTTCTTTAAGGGTAAGATACAAATTTTTGTTTTTGTTTCTATTCTATCTATATTGCACCAATTCTGCAGCAACTTTAAGTATTCTTCTAGGCTGAACTCCTTGTGTAATTTCTTCTTCCCTGTGTTTTCTTCCACCAACAAATATTTCACTTTGCAGGGATATATTAAAATCTATGGGGAATTCTGGAGCCCTGGTAGAGCAGTGGTTAAGTGATGTGGCAGCTAACCAAAAGGTTGGCAATTTGAATCCACCAGCTGCTCCTTGGAAACACCATGGGACAGTTCTACTCTGTCCTATAGGGTCTCTATGGGTCAGAATCGACTCTACAACAACAGGTTTGATTTTGGGGTTTGGTATGTGGAATTCTAAGAATTAGAGAATATTTTCCTTTGACTAGATAATTAAGGAACAAAGATATGCTTATTTCAATATAGAAAAAGCTGTAAATCAAAATAAGTAACAGAAGTGGGCAGAATAATAATTGTCAGGAGTGATTTGGGCCTTGAGAAATAAAATCTACTTGTGTAGGAAAGGGTTTTAAAAAAAAAAAAAAGAAAGAAGGGAAGAAGTAAAAGGAGAAAGAGAACAAACTTTATGGGGCAGTGAGTGGGAAGAGCCTAGTTCTAGTAGCAGGATTATGGAAGAGAATAGAAAGGGAAAAAAAGGGGAAGTTTGAACATTCCTCTTGCTTCCTTCAGGGCTATTACTCCCTGGGTGACCTTGAATAAAATGTTCTCAGAGACTATAATCTTCAATAAGCATATCCTCAGTCTTTGTAAAGGAAAACATAGCCCCAATTTTTAAAGCAGATTAATTTTCATGTAAACATTTTATATAGCACTGTGTAGTCACAAAATATGTAGTCAAACCTCACCTACGTATGAAATCTCTGACTTCTTTTTCACATTTAATTCCATGATATGTTTACTCTTTGCTTTTATTTAAAGATTTATATTTTTCTTACAATTGTTTATATATATATATATGTATGCCCAAAACTCAGTTATGCTCATGAGGAATCTGTGCATAGATCAAGATGCAGTCATTCGAACAGAACAAGGGGATACTGCGTAGTTTAAAGTCAGGAAAGGCATGTATCAGGGTTGTACCCTTTCACCATACTTATTCAATCTGTATGCTGAGCAAATAATCTGAAAAACTAGACTATATGAAGAAAAATGGGGCGTCAGAACAGAAGGAAGACTCATTTAACAACCTGCGTTATGCAGATGACACAACCTTGCTTGCCGAAAGTGAAGAGGACTTCAAACACTAATTGATGAAAATTAAAGATCACAGCCTTCAGTATGGATTACAGCTCAACATAAAGAAAACAAAACTCCTCACAACTGGACCAATAAGCAACATCATGATAAACAAAGAAAAGATTGAAGTTATCAAGAATTTCAGTCCACTTGGATCCACAATCAACAGCCATAGAAGCAGCAGTCAAGAAATCAGATGACGCATTGCATTGGGAAAATCTGCTGCAAAGGACTTCTTTAAAGTGTTAAAAAGCAAAGATATCACTTTAAAGGACTAAGGTGCATCTGACCCAAGCCATGGTGTCTTCCATTGCCTCATATGCATGCGTAAGCTGGGCACTGAATAAAGAAGACTGAAGAGGAATTGACAACTTTGAGCTGTAGTGTTAGCGAAGAATATTGAGTATACCATGCCAAAAGAACGAACAAATCTGTCTTGGAAGAAGTTCAGCCAGAATATTCTTCTTATAAGAGAGGATGGCGAGACTTCGTCTCACATACTTTGGACATGTTATCAGAAGGGACCAGTCGCTGGAGGAGGACACCTTGCTTGGTACAGTAGAGGGTCAGTGAAAAAGAGGAAGTCCCTTAATGAGGTGGATTGACACAGTGGCTGCAACAATGGGCTCAAGCATAACAATGACTGTAAGGATGGGGCAGAACTGAGCAGTGTTTCGTTCTGTTGTGCATAGGGTTGCTATGAGTTGGAACTAACTCGACGGCACCTAACAAAAACAACACATCCCTATATGCAATTTGGTTGGTAGGAGGGTATTTGAATATAAGAGAACATGAAGATGTAGCATATTTAGCACCAACTATATACTTTTTTTTTTATATATACTTGGAATTTTGATAGATGCTGTTTTAAAAAGATGAGCAAAAATATATAAATCTAGCTGAGGCCACTGCAGGGAAGTCTTAACTTCTGCTTCCCATGGGAGGGAGCTCACGTGTCCTTTCCTGAAGTCAGAGCACACTGCCCCTGTTATCCCTGATCTCTTTGTATCCCTAACTGCTGCTGGGGATATCCTCATCTTCATCTGCATACTCTCTCATCTTCAAATACCCTTCTACCCCCAAGTAAGTTATGGGAATGTACTTGAGGTTATTCCTTGCAATTGTCATCAACCATATACCACAGGGAAAAAAAAAAAAAGGACAGAATTTTTACTGTTCTGCATGGATGTGCTGGGTTAGCGCTTTTTGTAGTGTCACTTTTAACTTAGTTATATTTTTTGGTTCTGAATATTGGGATTTAATTGCCATTCAAGATGTCTTCAAGAAGGATTACATTGTAAATGAGTATTACAACAAAAAGTTGTTGTTTATACAGAACAGCATGGAATTCAAGCAGCAGGGTATAACTTTGATATCAGTGAAGGAATGGTCATCATTGGAGGAATGATCACAATTTCATATTTTCTTTCAAGGTAACAAGAAAGGGCTTTATGAGACCTAAGGAAGTAAGATATTCACAAGTAGATGAAGCTCTACTGCATTTTGTTTGAGTTAGGATTTTGTGTCACACTCTAAGCAATGAAGATGTCAGAATAGATTTCCAAATAGCTAGGAATAGACGAAGAAAAAAAAAACCCTCAGAGGAATGGGGAGCTGTGTAATGGATTTATGCATCAAACAAGACTATTGTTAAGGTGTCAAACATCAATTTGTCAGAATTTCCTGCTGATGTTGAACAAAAACAATTACGGAACACTCTCTCAAGAAATGCTTCATCACCAGTGTTCTCAATGGCATAGAACATCATATTATGTGGAAAAAAAATAATAACATTGATAATTCTGAGTTGTAAAGTGACTCAGATTTGGCCTCTGAGTTTGAAGTTATCATAAAAACTTACATGCTTTCAATGTAATTTCTTTTTGTATGCATAGAACCCTACATCTAATTCTGACAGCACTCTTTCATTAAATATAAAACAAACATTCTACATAGTAAGAAAAAAATCCATATATTGCAGACCTATCTATATGTGGCTTACAATATAATCTTAAATAACTGTAGAAGTATGTGAGTACAAACTGCTTATGCACTGGGTTTACAGAAAGTTTTTTAGGAAAAGTCAGAGAATACTTACATGAGGAAGTGAGAGTTGAGACGCTAGTAGAAGAAGAAATGAGAGCTAATTAGATTGGTGGTGGAACAGTTTTCTGGGCAAAGGGAACAGAATACATACAAAGGCCCTAAAGAAGAATTATTAAAAAAAAAAATTGCCATTGAGTCAATTTTGACTCACAGTGCTAGTGGCTTTGAGTCACTGATATTTTGGTTAGCAGCTGAGGGTTAACCACTGAGTCACTTGGGCTCTTCAGAAGAACTATAATGAGTCTGAAGTATTAGAATTAAATCAAAGGGACTGGAGAGTATACTTTGAGCAAAAAACTCCAATCTGTGAAGGTGGAGGACTTGTCAGAGACTAGATCATACTGAGCTTGAAAGCCACGTAAAAGAGTGTTTTATTTCTTTATTTATTTTCATTCTATGAGCAATGGGCTTTTATGTGAAGTATGACATAGTAGATTTGAGTTTTAAAAAGATCACATTGTGAAGAAGGGATGGGTGTTGGCAAGAAAGAGTACAGCGAACCATTTAGAAGCTACCAAAGTTATTCTAGGCAGACAATGTTGGGAGCTAAAACCAGGATATGGGCTATGGGTGTGGAAAGAAATGAACATATCTGAGAAATGTGGAGAATAGAATCAAAAAACAGTAATACAGGCAAATCTTGTTTTACTGTGCTTCACTCTTTTATTGTGCTTTGCAGATACTGTGTCTCTTACAAATTGAAGGTTTGTGGCAACCCTGCTTCGAGCAATTCTATCAGCGTCATTTTTCCAGCAGCATGTGCTCACTTCATGTCTCTGTGTCACATTTCAGTAATTCTTACAGTTTTCAAACTTTTTATTATATCTGTTATAGTTATTTGTGATCAGTGGTCTTTGAAGTTACTCTTGTAATTGTCTTGGGGTGCCACATACCACACCCATATAAGACAGCAAACTTAATTGATAAATGATGTGTATTTCCTGACTGCTTCACTTATCGGTCGTTCCCTGTCTCTCTCCCTCTCTCAGGCTGCCCTATACTCTGAGAAAAAATGGTATTGAAATTAGGCCAATTAATAACCCTACAATGGCTTCTAAGTGTTAAGTGAAAGGAAGACTGTAAGTTTTTCACTTTAAACCAAAAGCTAGAAACAATTAAGCTCCCTAAGGAAGGCATAAAGGCATGTTGAAAGCCAGGATAGGCTGAAAGCTAGGCTTTTTGAGCCAGTCAGCCAAGTTGTGAATGCAAAGAAAAAGTTCTTGAAGGAAATTAAAAGTGCTACTGCAGTGAACAGTTGGAGCCCTGGTGGCTCAGTGGTTTAAACATTTGGCTGTTAACCCGAAGTCTGGAAGCTCAAATCCACCAGCTGCTCTTTGGAAACCCTATGCAGCAGTTCTATCCTGTCCTATAGGATCGCTGTGAGTCAGAATTGACTTGAAGGCAGTAGATTTGTTTTTTTTTAGGGTACAGTGAACACATGAATGATGATAAAGTGAAATAACTTTATTGCTGATATGCAGACAGTTTTAATGGTTGGATAGATCAAAACAGCTTCAACATTCCCTTAAGCAAAAGCCTAATCCAGAGCAAGGCCCTAACTCTCTGCAATTCTATAAAGGCTGAGAGAGATGAGAAAGCTGCAGAAGAGAAGTATGAAGCTAACAGTGAGGTTTAGGAAAGAAGCTATCTCCAAAACATAAAAGTGCAAGGTGGAGGAGCAAGTGCTGATGTAGAAGATGAAGCAAGTTATTCAGAAGATCTAGTTAAAATAATTGATTGCTGTGGCTACACTAAACAACAGATTTTCAATGTAGATGGAAGAGTCTTGTATTGGAGGAAGATTCCGTTTAGGATTTTCATAGCTGGGAAGAAGTCAATGACTGGCTTCAAAGCTTCAATGTATAGGCTGACTCTCTTGTTAGGGGCTAATGTAGCTAGTGACTAAGTTGAAGCCAATGTTCGTTTATAGTTCCAAAAATTCTAGGCTCCTTAAGAATTATGACAAATCTACTTTGCCTGTGCTCTGTTTAAACATGGTGTACTAAATATTTTAAGCCCACTGTTGACAGCTACTGCTCAGAAAGAAAGATTCCTTTCAAAATATTACTGCTTGTTGACAATGAACCTGGTCACCCAAGAGATCTGATGGAGAATGTACAAGGAGACTAATGTTATTTTCATGACTGCTAATGAAATATCCATTCTACAGCCCATGGATGAAGGAGTAATTTCCACTCTTGAGTCTTATTATAAAAGAAACACATTTCATAAGTCTATGGCTGCCATAGATAGGGATTCCTTTGATGGATCTGTACACAGTAAATTGAAAACCTTCTGGAAAGGATTCATCATTCTAGATGCCATTGAGAACATTCATGATTCATGGGAGGAGGTCAAACTATCAACATTAGCAGGAGTTTGGAAAAAGTTGATTCCAATCTTCATGGATGACTTTGAGGGGTTCAGGACTTCAGAGGAGGAGGTTCAAGTGGGGCCTGAAGATGTGACTGAATTGCTGCAATCTCATGATAAAACTTTAATAGATGAGGAGTTGCTTCTTATGGATGAGCAAAGAAAATGGTTTCTTGAGATGGAAACTTCTCCTGGTAAAGGTGATGTGAACATTGCTGAAATGACAACAAAGAATTTAGAATATTACATAAACTAAGTTGATAAAGCAGCAGCAGGGTTTGATAGGATTGGCCCCAAATTTGAAAGAAGTTCTACTGTAGATAAAATGCTATCAAACAGCATCACATGCTGCAGAGAAATCTTTCTTGAAAGGGAGACTCAACTGATGCAGCAAACTTGATTGTTGTCTTATTTTAAGAGACTGCTGCAGCGCTCCAACCCTCAGCACTAACAAGCCTGATCAGGAGGTAGAGCCGAGATGGTGGAACAGACAGACGCTTCCGTCGAGCCCTCTTTACAACAAAGACCCAAAAAAACAAGTGAAACAAATAAGCTTGTGACAAGCTGGGAGCCCTGAGCATCAAAGGCAAGCGTAGACAACAAACTGAGGGGCGGGGAAGGAAGAGACGGTTCAGTAGAGGAGAGGAGTTGCTGGACCTGAATCTCGGGGGGCCCTCAGGCACCCTTCCCAGAGCAGCAGCTATGGCGACGGCTGCGGGGCTGGTCCTAGCCTTCGGCCGCAGTTTCCTCAGGGAGAAGCAGCAGCCACACCGCCCACTCACACCTCCGGGACCTGAGGAGAATGCAGTTTCCTCAGGGAGAAGCAGCAGCCACACCGCCCACTCACACCTCCGGGACCTGAGGAGAAGGGCGCTCTTGGCAAAAGCTAAGAACTCACGTATATTTTACCGCCCCCCCCCCACCCCAGAGCCGGCTTCAGCGGCTGAATCCCCGGGCCTGAGATAGACCCTGGTGAGCACCTCTCAGCCTTGGGGAAGGAAAAAATTTGCAACTGGGGGGAAAAGATAATTTGCTAGCTCCATTAACTGGGGGAGCTCAGGACAGAAGCGGCTCCTGTCCAGGCATAAACCGTCCGTGGACCTTGAGCACTTTCCCTTCTGCATGGACCTGTGTGAGCCTATTTCGGGAGTGTAGGCCCTTGTTAGCAAACTCCAGCCATTTCAGCGGTGCAGTGGAGAGGTGGGTGTTTGACGTTTGGCATTGCTTTGCCTATTAAACGAGGTCCTCACCTACCCACAACAGGGACCTAAGGACTGGTGGCTCCACTTGGGTCGCCCAGCCACCCGGGACAGGGGCCCAGGGATATCTGGTACCTCCCAGTTCTTACAACAAAATCTTTGGGTGCCCGTGGTCCCTCTGCAGAGCCCACCCACCAGAATGCTCTAGGGAACAGAGACACGTTTTCCTCAGAGACACTTGGGGATCGGTTCTCAGCCCCCTGCCTTGTTCAGAGCATGACCTCCTGCTGCAATCAGATACGGGTATATATGCCAGTCACCCCTGCCCCTCTAAGACCGTAGGACAGAGCCTCTACCAACACTTGATGATCAGCTATCTGGAAACCTGAGCTGAATTCATACAAGGAAACTGAATGGACTCCTAGACTGATATACCTGATAACAGGTCTAGCCAGCTGGGGACAGGACACCAGAGCTCCAAAGGCGAAAATAATCAAGCTAGCTCACTCAAGCAACCCATAGGGGTATACCAAAACAAAACAAAGCAAGCAGCTACGACACAGTAAGCAAGCATAAACTAATACAATAACTTATAGATGGCTCAGAGACAACAGTCAATATCAAGTCACATAAAGGAACAGGCCATGATCACCTCAACAGGATCTCAAAACAAAGAATCCGGGAATCTTGTAGATGAAAGTGCATTCCTGGAATTACCAGATGCAGAATACAAAAGTTTAATATACAGAACCCTTCAAGACATCAGAAAGGAGATGAGACAATACACAGAACCAGCCAAGAAACACACAGATGAAGCAAATGAAGAACTCAGAAAGATTATTCAGGAACATAAGGAAAAGGTTAACGAGCTGGAAAAATCCATAGACAGACAGCAATCAGAAATTCAGAAGATTAACAATAAAATTACAGAATTAGATAACTCAATAGAAAGTCAGGGCAGCAGAATTGAGCAAGTAGAAGCTAGAATTTCTGAACTCAAAGATAAATCACTCGGCACTAATATATGTGAAGAAAAATCAGATAAAATAATTTTAAAAAAAATGAAGAAACCTTAAGAATCATGTGGGACTCTATCAAGGGAAATAAACTATGAGTGATTGGAGTACCAGAACAGGGAGGGATAACAGAAAATACAGAGAAAATTGTTGAGGATTTGTTGGCAGAAAACTTCCCTGATATTGTGAATGATGAGAAGATATCTATCCAAGGTGCTCATTGAACTCCACATAAGGTACATCTTAAAAGAAAGTCACCAAGACATATTATAATCAATTGCCAAAACCAAAGAATAAGAGACAATTATAAGAGCAGCGAAGGATAAAAGAAAAGTCACCTACAAGGAAAAGCCAATAAGAATAAGCTCGGACTACTCGGCAGAAACCATGCAGGCAAGAAGACAAACAGATGACATATTTAAAAAATTGAAGGAAAAAATTGCCTGCCAAGAATCATATATCCATCAAAACTGTCTCTTAAATATAAAGGTGAAATTAAGACATTTCCAGATAAATACAAGTTGAGAGAATTAATAAAAACCAAACCAAAACTACAAGAAATACTAAAGGGAGTTCTTTGGTTATAAAATCAATAATATCAGGTATCGACCCAAGACTAGAACACTGGGTAGAGCAACCAGAAGTCAACCCAGAGAGGGAAATCCAAAAAAAAAAAAAAGCAAGATTTAAAAAAAAAAAAAGCCCAACACAGGGTAACAGCAATGTTATTATATAAAAGAAGACAACATTAAAATAATAAAGTGGGACTTAATCATACACCTTCCATATGGAGAGGAAGATACGGCAATACAAAGAAATAAAAGTTATAAATTTAGAAAAATAGGGGTAAATGATAAGGTAACCACAAAGGAGACAAGCTATCCTACTCATCAAAATAAAATACAAGGGAAAAACACAGACTCAGCGGAAACAAAATCAACAACAACAAATATGAGGAAAGACAATATATAAAGAAAATCTACTCAGCACATAAAATTAAGTGGGAAAAAGAAGCTGTCAACACACAAAAAAAGACATCAAAATGATAGCACTAAATTCATACCTATCCATAATTACCCTGAATGTAACTGGATTAAATGAACCAATAAAGAGACAGAGAGTGGCAGAACGGATTAAAAAACAAGATCCGTCTATATGCTGCCTACAAGAGACACACCTTAGACTCAGAGACACAAACAAACTAAAACTCAAAGGATGGCAAAAAAATCTATCTAGCAAAGAACAATCAAAAAAGAGCAGGACTAGCAATATTAATTTCTGACAAAATAGACTTTCAAGTTAAATCTATCAGAAAGGATAAGGAAGGACACTATATAATGATTAAAGGGACAATACACCAAGAAGATTTAACCATACTAAATATTTATGCACCCAATGACAGGGCTGCAAGATACATAAAACAAATTCTATCAGCATTGAAAAGTGAGATAGACAGCTCCACAATTATAGTAGGAGACTTCAACACACCACTTTCGGTGAAAGACAGGGCATCCAGAAAGAAGCTCCATAAAGACACGGAAGATCTAAATGCCACAATCAACCAACTTGACCTCTTAGACATATACACAACACTCCACCGAACAGCAACCAACTATACTTTCTTTTCTAGTGCACATGGAACATTCTCTAGAATAGACCACATATTAGATCATAAAACAAGCCTTAGCAGAATCCAAAACACTGAAATATTACTAAGCATCTTCTCTGACCATAAGGCCATAAAAGTGGAAATCAATAACAGGAAAAACATGGAAAAGAAATCAAACACTTGGAAACTGAACAATACCCTGCTCAAAAATGACTGGATTATAGAAGACATTAAGGATGGAATAAAGAAATTCATAGAATCCAATGAGAATGAAAACACTTCCTATCTGAACCTTTGGGACACAGCAAAAGCGGTGCTCAGAGGCCAATTTATATCAATAAGTGCACACATCCAAAAAGAAGAAAGGGCCAAAACCAAAGAACTATCCCTACAACTTGAACAAATTCAAAGAGAGCAACAAAAGAAACCCACAGGCATCAGAAGAAAACAAATAATAAAAATTAGAACTGAACTAAATGAAATAGAAAACAGAAAAACAATTGAAAGAATTAACAAGACCAAAAGCTGGTTTTTTGAAAAACTCAACAAAATTGACAAACCATTGGCCAAGCTGACAAAAGAAAAACAGGAGAGGAAGCAAATAACCCGAATAAGAAATGAGATGGGCGATATTACAACGGACCCAAATGAAATCAAAAGAATCATATCAGATTACTATGAAAAACTATACTCAAACAAATTTGAAAACCTAGAAGAAAGAAATGGATGAATTCCTAGAAACCTAAACTAACACAAACAGAGGTAGAACAACTAAATAGACCCATAACAAAAGAAGAGATTGAAAAGGTAATCAAAAAACTCCCAACAAAAAAAAAAGCCCTGATCCGGACGGCTTCACTGCAGAGTTCTACCAAACTTTCAGAGAAGAGTTAACACCACTACTACTAAAGGTATTTCAGAGCATAGAAAAGGATGGAATACAACCAAATTCATTCTATGAAGGCAGCATAACCCTGATACAAATACCAGGTAAAGACACCACAAGAAAAGAAAATTATAGACCTGTATCCCTCACAAATGTAGATGCAAAAATCCTCAACAAAATTCTAGCCAATAGAATTCAACAACGTATCAAAAAAATAATTTACCATGACCAAGTGGGATTCATACCAGGTATGCAGGGATGGTTCAATATTAGAAAAACTATTAATGTAATCCACCACATAAATAAAACAAAAGATAAGAATCACATGATTTTATCAATTGATGCAGAAAAGGCATTTGACAAAGTTCAATACTCATTCATAATAAAAATTCTCAACAAAATATGAATAGAAGGAAAATGTCTGAACATAATAAGGGGCATTTATACAAAGGCAACAGCCAGCATCACCCTAAATGGAGAGAACCTGAAAACATTCCCACTGAGATCGGGAAACGGACAAGGATGTCCTTTATCACCACTCTTATTCAACTTTGTGCTGGAAGTCCTAGCTAGAGCAATTAGACTAGATAAAAAAATAAAGGGCATCCGGATTGGCAAGGAAGAAGTCAAAGTATCTCTGTTTGCAGATGACATGATCTTATATACAGAAAACCCTAAGGAATCCCCCAGAAAACTACTGAAACTAACAGAAGAGTTCAGCAGAGTATCAGGATACAAGATAAACATACAAAAGTCAGTTGGATTCCTTTACGCCAACAAAAAGAACATCGAAGAGGCAATCACCAAATCAATGCCCTTTACGGTAGCCCCCAAGAAGATAAAATACTTAGGAATAAATCTTAACAGAGATGTAAAAGACTTATACAAAGAAAACTACAGAACACTTCTGCAAGAAATCTAAAGAGACTTACATAAGTGGAAGAACATACCTTGCTCATGGATAGGAAGACTTAACATAAAAATATCTGTTCTACCAAAAGCGATCTATACATTTAATGCAATTCCGATCCAAATCCCAATGACATTCTTTAATGAGATGGAGAAACAAATCACCAATTTCATATGGAAGGGAAACGTAAGGAAGGGATAAATAAAGCATTACTGAAAAAGAAGAACAAAGTGGGAGGCCTTACTTTACCTGATTTTAGAACCTATTATACCGCAACAGTAGTCAAAACAGCCTGGTACTGATACAACAACAGATACATGGACCGATGGAACAGAATTGAGAATACAGACATAAATCCATCCACATATGAGCAGCTGATATTTGACAAAGGCCCCAAAACAGTTAAATGGGGAAAAGACAGTCTTTTTAACAAATGGTGCTGGCATAACTGGATATCCATCTGCAAAAAAATGAAACAAGACCCATACCTCACTCCATGCACAAAAACTGACTCAAAATGGATCAAAGACCTAAATATCAAAACTAAAACAATAAAGATCATGGGAAAAAAAAAATAGGGACAACGTTAGGAGCCCTAATACATGGCATAAATAGTGTAGAAATCATTATAAAGAATGTAGAAGAAAAACTAGATAACTGGGAGCTCCTAAAAATCAAATACTTATGCTCATCCAAAGACTTCACCAAAAGAGTAAAAAGACTACCTACAGACTAGGAAAAAGTTTTTAGCTATGACATTTCTGATCAGCGCCTGATCTCTAAAATCTACGTAATACTGCAAAAACTCAACTGCAGAAAGACAAATGACCCAATTAAAAAATGGGCAAAAGATATGAATAGACACTTCACTAAAGAAGACATTCAGGTAGCTAACAGATACATGAGGAAATGTTCACGATCATTAGCCATTAGAGAAATGCAGATCAAAACTACAATGAGATTTCATCTCATTCCAACGAGGCTGGCATTAATCCAAAAAACAAAATAATAAATGTTGGAGAGGCTGTGGAGAGATTGGAACACTTCTACACTGCTGTTGGGAATGTCAAATGGTACAACCACTTTGGAAATCGATTTGGCGCTTCCTGAAAAAGCTAGAAATAGAACTACCATATGATCCAGCAATCCCACTCCTTGGAATATATCCTAGAGAAATAAGGCCTTTACATGAACAGATACACGCACAGCCATGTTCATTGCAGCACTGTTTACAATGGCAAAAACATGGAAGCAGCCAAGGTGCCCATCGATGGATGAAGGGATAAATAAATAGTGGTATATTCACACAATGGAATTATGCATCGATAAAGAACAGTGAGGAATCTGTGAAACATTTCATAACATGAAGGAACCTGGAAGGCGTTATGCTGAGTGAAATTAGTCAGTTGCAAAAGGACAAATATTGTATAAGACTACTATTATAAGAACTTGAGAAATAGTTTAAACTGAAAAGAAAACATCCCTTTGTAGTTACGAGATGGGGGGGCGTGGTGGGAGAGTGGTATTCACTAATTAGATAGTAGGTAAGAACTACTTTAGGTGAAGGGAAATACAGCACACAATACAGGGGAGGTCCTCACAACTGGACTAAACCAAAAGCAAAGAAGTTTCCTGAATAAACTGAATGCTTTGAAGGTCAGTGTAGCAGGGGCAGGGATCTGGGGACAATGGTTTCAGGGGACATCTAAGTCAATTTGCATAATAAAATCTATTAAGAAAACATTCTGCTTCCCACTTTCAAGAGTGGCGTCTGGGGTCTTAAACGCGAGCAAGCACCCATCTAAGATGCATCAATTGGTCTCAATCCACCTGGATCAAAGGAGAATGAAGAACACCAAGGACACAAGGTGATTACAAGCCCGAGACAGAAAGGGCCACATGAACCAGCGACTACATCATCCTGAGACCAGAAGAACTAGATGGTGCCCGGCTAAAACTGATGACTGCCCTGACAGGGAACACAACAGAGCACCCCTGAGGGAGCAGGAGAGCAGTGGGATGCAAACCCCAAATTCTCATAAGAGCAGACTTAATGGTCTGATTGAGACTGGAAGAACCCCGGTGGTCATGGACCCCAGACCTTCTGTTGCCCCAGGACAGGAACCATTCCCAAAGCTAACTCTTCAGATATGGATTGGACCGGACAATGGGTTGGAGAGGGATGCTGGTGAGGAGTGAGCTTCTTGGATCAGGTGGACACTTGAGACTATGTTGCCATCTCCTGCCTGGAGGGGAGATGAGAGGGTGGAGGGGGGTAGAAGCTGGCAAAAAGGACACGAAAAGAGAGAGTGTAGGGAGAGAGCGGGCTGTCTCATTAGGGGGAGAGTAATTGGGAGTGTGAGCAAGGTGTATATGGGTTTTTGTGTGAGAGACTGACTTGATTTGTAAACTTTCACTTAAAGCCCAATAAAAATTATTAAAAAAAAAATAAAAAATAACAGCCCTGATCAGTCAGCAGCCATCAACGTAGAGGCAGGATTCTCCACCAGCAAAAAGATTACAACTTGCTGAAGGTTCAGGTGATGATCAGCATTTTTTAGTAATAAAATGTTCTTTATTTGAGGTATGTGCATTGTGTTTTTTAGACATAATACTAACACAACACTATTGCACACTTAATTGACTATAATATAGTGTAAACATAACTTTTATATGCACTGGGGAACCAAAAAATTTGTGACTCACTTCATCGCAATATTCAGTTTATTGCAGTGCTCCCCAAGGTATGCCAGTGATAAAGGCAGTGCAATAAAAGGAAGTGACACATGGAATGATTATAAAGTTTCTCTCTTTGGTCACTGAGAGACGAAGCACTGAGCAAAGCTCAGATTTGAGGAAAAGGATAAAGAATCATTTTAGGTTCTATTAAGTCTGAAATGGTTTAGACTTTTTTTTTTTAGTACATAGCATAGTTTGCAAACACTTGCATATATAGGACTGAATTTTGAATATGAGGTCAGGTACACAGATAGTGGCATAGTGGTTAAGTGCTATGGCTGCTAACTATAAGGGTCAGCAGTTCAAATCCGCCAGGCGCTCCTTGGAAACTCTATGGGGCAGTTCTACTCTGTCCTATAGGGTTGCTATGAGTTGGAATCGACTCGATGGCACTGGGTTTGTTTGTTTTTTTTTTTTTTTGGTTTACACAGATAGAAATAGGAAAGTACTCAAGACTAGAAAATTTGAAAATGTGCATACCCATCAAAGTGGGAGTTGCATTTCTAAGTATCTAGCTTAAAAAAACTTTTCCCAAATTCAATGTAATATCATACAGGAATATTTATAACAGTTTGGTACATAGTAGCCAAATACTAGAAACTAATCAAATTGCAATCAACAAATTATGGTACATTCATAAAATGTGTAGTATATAGCAATTAAAATAAATGAACTACAGCTACAGTGGTTTACAACCACAGCTAGAGATTCCTCATTTGGGTAATGGTCATCTTGTTCACTATTAATCATGCATCAAACTGTACATCCATGCTGTATATATTTTAAATATGAATGCTCTATGTTACATTCTAAAATATATGTATGTATTCCGACTCTATGGCGGTGGGTTTGGGTTTTTATGTATCAGCTATATGTACCTAAATACACATAAAATACATATACAGATATATAAATACATACAGATATATTTATGTGTATGTGTATATATATGTTGTTTTTAGTTGCTGTCAGGCTGATTTCTAGTCCTAGTGATCCCAAGTGACAGAGTAGAATGGTCACATAGGGTTTTCTTGGCTATAATCTTTACGTACTACCAGGACAGGTCTTAATAATTTAACATTGTACAGGAAGTTCTTGCCAGAGCAATTAGGCAAGAAAAATAAATGAAAATAATTCAATGAGAAAAGAAAGAGGTAAAACTACATCGTTTACTGATGGCATAATTCAATATTTAAGAAGTGCCAAAGGATTCATAAGAAAATAGGTTATTAAATGAATTCAGCAAAGTTGTAGGGTACAAGACCAACACACGAAAATCAGCTGTGCTCTGTATACCTACAATGAAAAAGCTGAAAAATAAACAGTTCCATTTACAATTATACCTACAGGAATAAAATATCTAATATTAAATTTAACCAGGTAGGTAAAAATCTTGTGCACTGAAAACTATAAAATATTAGTAAAAGAAATTAAAGAAGACGTAAGTAAATGGAAAGATATCTCATGTTCATGAATTGGAATATTTGATATTGTAAAGATGTCAATAATACTATAGGTTCAACGCATGCCCTATCAAATTTCCAGAACTTTTTTTATAGAAATGGAAAAACACATTTTCAAATTTATATGGAATTTCAAGGGGCCCAAATAACCTTAAAAAAAAAAAAAACAGTGAGAGGACTCATCTTTCCTGATTTCTAAGCCTACCATAAAGCCGCATTACTCAAAAGAGTGTGGTACTGGTATAAGGATATTTCTATAGACCAATAGAATAGAATTGAGAACCCTGATATAAATTTATGCATCTATGGAGAACTGATTTTTGACAAGAGTGCCAAGTTTCTTCAACAAATGGTGCAGGGACAATTGGTTCTCCACATGCAAAAGAATGAGATTGGAACTATACTCCATATCATGTAGGAAAATTAACTCAAAATACATCAATGGCCTAAATAAAATAACTAAGCCCATAAAACCCTTAGAGATATACATATGAGTAAAGCTTCAAGGCCTTGTTTTTTGACAGTGGGTTCTTAGATATGACCCTAAGCACCAATACAAAAAAAAGAAAACTTATAAATTGGACTTCAACAAAATTGAAAACTTTTTTGCATCAAATAATTTATCAAGAAAGTGAAGAGACAACCTATAGAATGGAAGAAAATATTTGCTAGCTATACATCTGATAAGGGTTTAATATTCAGAATATGTAAAGGACTCCTACAACACAACAAAAAGATAATCCGATTTAAAAAATTAACAAATACTTGAACAGACATTTCTTCAAAGAAGATATAAGAAACCCACGTAAAGATGTTCAATCTTTCGTCATTATTGTTACCAAAAAAAAAAAAAAAAACCCACTACCGTTGAGTCGATTCCAACTCATAGCAACCCTATAGTTGTTGTTAAGGTGCTGTCAAATTGGTTCTGACATATAGCAACCTCATATACAACAGAATGAAACATTGCCCAACATGGCAACATACCCACCATTGCTTCAGCCACTGTGTCAGTCCATCTCCTTGAGGGTCTTCCTCTTTTTCACTGACCCTCTACTTTATCAAACATGATGTCCTTCTCTAGGGAGTGGTCTCTCCTGATAACGTGTCCAAAATGAAAGAGACAAAGCATCATAAGAAGTGCCATAACTAAATTGTGTCAATTCCTCCTCGGTCTTCCTTTTTCATTGTCAGTTTTTGCAGACATATGAGATGGTTGAAAGTACCATGGCTTGGGTCAGGCACACCTTAGTCCTCAAAGTGACAGGTTTGCTTTTCAACATTTTAAAAGGGTGTTTTGCAGGAGATTTGCCCAATGAAACGTGTGGCTTACTTCTTAACTACTGCTTCCGTGGGCATTGATTGTGGATACAAGAAAAATGAAATCCTCGACAATTTCTATATCAAACCCAAAACCCAGTCCCGTTGAGTCGATTCCAATTCATAGAGACCCTATAGGACAATATAGTCTCCATTTATCATGATGTTGTTTATTGGTCCAGTTGTGAGGATTTTTGTTTTCTTTATGTTGAGGTGTAATTTACACTCCAGGCTGTAGTCTGATTTTCATCAGTAAGTTCTCCAAGCCTTCTCTTTTAGCAAGAAAGGCTGTGTCAGCTGCAATCACAGATTGTTAATGAGTCGTCCTCCAGTCCTGACACAGTGTTTTTCTTCATATACTCCAGCTTCTTAGATTATTTTCTCAGTTTACAAATTTAATAAACATGATGAAAGGACACAAACCTGATATACATCTTTCTGATTTAAACCATGCACATATATTCCCTTGTTCTGTTCTAAAGATTACCTCTTGGTCTATGTACAGGTTCTGCATGAGCAAAATTAAGTGTCTGGAATTCCCATTCTGCACAATGGTATCCATAAATTGTTATGATGCCCACAGTTGAACGCCTTTGCATAGTTAATAAAACACAGGTAAACATCTCTCTGGTATTCTCTGTTTTCAGCTAAGATCCATCTGGCATCAGCAATGATATCTATCATTTCATATCCTCTTCTGAATCCAGCTGGAATTTCTGGAAGTTCCCTGTCAATGTATGGCTGTAGCCATTTTTGAATTGTCTTCAGCAAAATTTTGCTTGTATGTGACATTCATGATACTTTTCTATAATTTCCATATTTCACTGGATTCCTTCTTTGGAATGGGCATGTATATGGATCTCTTCCAGTCAGTAGGCCCGGTTGCTGTCTTCCAAATTTCTTGGCATAGATAAGTGAATGCTTCCAGGGTTGAATCTGTTTCTTGAAGCACCTTAGCTGGTATTGCATCTGTTCCTGGAACTTTTTTTTTTTTTTTTTTGCCATGCCTTCACTTTTTCACCGCAACTTGGATTTTTTCCTTCAGTAGCATTGGTTCTTGATCATATGCTACCTCTTGAAATGGTTGAACATTGGGCAATTTTTTGGGTACAGTAACAGTGTATTCATCTTTTTTTTGTTGCTTCCTGCTGCATTCATTTTTTGTCCAAGGAATCCTTCAGTATTGCAACTCAAGGTTTTAATTTTTCCTTTAGTTCTTTCAGCTTGAGAAATGCCGAGCATATTCTTCCCTTTTGCTTTTCTGACTCCAGGTCTGTGTACATTTCATTATAATACTTTAAATTGTCTTCCAGCGCCTTCCTTTGAAATCTTCTATTCAGCTCTTTTCTTCATCATTTTTTTTCCATTTGCTTTAGCTATTCTGCTCTGAGGAGCATGTTTCAGAGTTTTTCTAACATCCGTTTTGGTCTTTTCTATATTTCCTGTCATTTTAATCACCCTTTGTTATCTTCATTTATGATGTCATTATTGTTGTTGTTGTTAAGTGCCATTGAGCTGGCTCCTCCCCATAGCGACCCTATAGGACAGAATAGAACTGCCCCATAGGATTTCCAAGGGTTGGGTGGTGAATTTGAACTGTCGACCTTTTGGTTAGCAGCTGAGCTGGTAACCACTACGCCACCAGGACTTCATGCGGTCGAGTCGATTCTGACTCATAGCAACCCTATAGGGCAGAGTCATTAGGGAAATGCAAATCAACGTCATAGTCTGATACTGCTCCAGACCCACTAGAATGTCTGCAGTTCAAAAAACGGAAAATGAAAAATGTTGGACAGTGTGCAGATAATTTGGAATCCTTGTTAAATTATGTAGGGTCATTATGAGTGAGAATCCACTCGACAGTGATGGGTTTGGCTTTTTTTTTTTTTTTAGTATAGCAATTCCGGTAAACATATACATGAAAGACTTACAGATAATTGTACTCCAATGTTCACTGTAGCACTATTCACAGTAGTCAAAAGGTGCAAATAACCTAAATGTCCATCTACAGATAAATGGATTAACAAAATATGGTATAGCCATACAATGGAATATAATTTAACCATAAAATGAAAGACATGGAGGAACCTTAAAAACATTACGCAAAGTGAAATATGTGAGGCGCTAAAGTCAGGCTCAAAAATTTAGAGTGTGCTGTCATTTATACAAAATATCTGAACTTCTCTAGTGCAAGAGACAAACTCTTATTGGTGGTTAGACTGGAGCAAGGAGGGAATTGGGAATTATTCTTTAAGAAAAAAAATTTTTTTTTTTTTGTGCTGAATTTCTGTTTGGGGAGATACAAAGCATTTGGAAATAGATAGGGACTGATTGCACAACACGGTCAATGTAATTAATGTCATTGAATTTTACACTTAAAAAAGTTTGAGTTGACAAACTTGTTTTATATATATATAACCACATTAAAAATAAAATAGTATCATTAAAGCACTAAATAGTAAGATAATTATTATAAAACTTTGACATACAGAAAGCTTTCTCCTTTGATTCAGCTGAGAAATCATGTAATAAATGTTGATAAATACAAGAAAAATTGATAAATACACCACCTAAAAATTAAAGTTTTGTTTTGTTTTTAATGGGAGGGCACCAAAATCAAAGTCCAAAGACAAGTGACAAATCAGGGGAAATATTTTCATTTAATATTGGTCAATCTCCTTGAAATATATAGAGCTACTATTAATTTATAATAAATGATCCACCACCTAAGAGAAAAAATAGCAAATGCTGTGAGTTCACAAAAAATACAAATATCTCTTGAACATTGGAAAAGTAGATCAGGCTTAATTATTAGATAAACACAAATTAAAGCCACAATGAGAGACAGTTTTACCCATCAAACTGGCAAAAGAATAGAAGTTTAGTAACACAATGTCTTGAAGCAGGCATTTGCCTACATTCTAACCCCACGGAAAGCAATTTGGAAATATCTATCAAAATTGTGATGCATTTATGTAACTTTTGATCCAGTAATTCTAATTCTAGAAATTTAACAGTTACATGGAATTGAATGTATACAAGGTTATTTACTACAATTTATCTTTAGCAAAAATGTGGACATAGATTCTATGCCAATCAAAGTTGAACAAGTTAAACAAACTATGGTAAAAAAATTAAATCTCTTTAAATATTAATAGTTAATATTGTCAAGGAGACCCTGAGTGGAACAGTTAACACACTGGGCTACTAATCGAAGTGTTAGAAGTTTGAGTCTACCCAGAGGCACCTTGGAAGAAAGGCCTGGTGATCTACTTCTGAAAAACCAACCACTGACAATCCTACAGAGTATAGTTCTACTCTGACACACCTGGGGTGGCCATGAGTGGGAGCTGTCTTTGTTACCTAGTGCTGCTATAAGATAAATACTACAAGTAGGTGGCTTTAACAAACAGAACTTAATTTTCTCACAGTTTAGGAGGCCAGAAGTCTGAATTCAGGGTGCCGGCTCTAGAGGAAGACATTCTTTCTCTGCCAGCTCTAGAGGAATGTCTTTGTCCCTTTGAACTTCTGCTCTTGGGCACTCTTTATGTGGTTTGGCATCTCTTTTTCCCCACCTCTGCTGCTTAGCTTGCTTGTTTAATCTCTTTTATATCTTAAAATAGATTGACTCAAAATACACCCTAATCCTACCTCATTAACATAATAAACACAATCTAATCCTCACTGGCATGACCTAATCCTGCCTCATTAACATAACAGAACTCATTCACAAATTAGATTATAACCATAGGTAGAGGTTAGACTTTATAATATATCACAAAATGGAGGATAATTATATCAGATCACAAAATGAAAGACAATCACACAATACTGGGAAGCATGGCCTAGCCAAGTTGACACATACCTTATTTCAATCTAAGACAGAGTCAATTCAATAGCGACTGTTTTTTTTTTTTTTGGTTTAATATTGTCAAGATGTGCTATGAAGCAAAAATTATATGCTAACTTTTAAGTTAAAAAATGGGAAATAATATTTATTTGTATGTGTTTATTTCTATCTGTCTGATTTGTGGAAATGAGTATTGCATTTATTAGGAACAAGGAAGACGAACAGGCATTATACCAGTTTTTAAATATTTTGGATGAGTGATCCTAATCAATGTATTACTTATCCAACAAAAACATAATTGTTTAAAAAATATTCTCATACTTTCTTTTCTCTTAATGCAACTCAATGAGAAGATACTTACTCAGAATCTGTATTTGCAAAAGACCTGGGTATTTTTGGCCCTCAGTTCCTATCTGGATCTTGAAAGCTGGTCTGCGTCCGGTCTTCATCTATGGTTGGTTTGTAGGTTGATGGGCACAACTACTGGCACAATTACTGGTATCTAGGAGGCTCTTGTCCGATACTGGGCTGGTAGCAGGACGTCCATTCTTCTCTAACCTCATTGAATGTCTCTCCGAGTCTCCGAAGAAACAGAGCATACAATTACGGTCTAACCATATGTTGATATCTAGAAACTCTTCCTCCTGTTAAGCCAGGAACCATGGCTAGTGACTCTCCAAGCCCAATCCATGGCTTCCTTGGAAGGTGTCTGTATTGGATAAATGCAGAAATATGGTCTTGGTGGATAGGAGGTGAAGATGGCAAATGAGTACTCCAGTCTTTCAGAACATACCTGCTGCCCAGTAGAGGATTTACACGGAATGTTCTAAATTTACGTTACAACTTGGGAGGGGAGAGGTGTCTCAGATCTTGGCAAGCAAGATATCACTTTCATTTTCTTCCTTTTTTCCTTTTCTCTCTCCCTATCATTTTCTCTCAGACCCTCCTGACCTGCCTTCCTTTGTTTGCTTTTTATTTAATTAATAAAGGATCATCTTGTCATAAAGCAAAACATATGCAGCCCTGTTAAGTCCAGTGTTCACTGCATAATAGTTCTGGGGAATTTCCTCCTAGACTTTGGCATGGGGTTATCTATCATTCTTAGGCATTATTCTTCTGTTGTTTGTTATAACTTTTTCTATATATATACAGATGTTTTAGTGGAACGTTAGGAGAAGCAAACGTTAGAAGAAGGGAAACTCTGGAGACCTTCAGACATAATCTTTAACTTTCATTTAAAATATGTGGTGTAATTTTTAAATAATGTCTGTTTCTTCTCTGGCCCAAGGACTAATAATACATGTTCAAGTTGTAAACTTTTCACAAATTGTACTAAGAACAACATGTTTTGTCATATTTTCATACATCTTATTCTTACAAGAATTGAATTATACAGGAAATACTGTTTTCTATAAATGAAATTAAAAAAAACAACTCATAATGCTTTTTTCAAATATTGAAAACTAAAATCTGACTTTTAAAAAAATTAGATTGACTCCAAATCACACGATATAACAATTTTTAACTTTTACTTCTCTATCCTTCCATTCTGCTTTTGTCACATACACACATACTCACACACGTGGATGGAGACAGAGAAAGACACAAAGAGATTTTTGCCATAAAGAGAGATAGTGAGATTGTTTCAATGGTAGACGATCACGGGCAATGCTGTAAATAGATACTATCTGTAGCTCAAAAATATTTATTGAATGACTTTAGACTGTAAGCCATTAAAATGATGGGATCCTGATTCCTCTGAAATTAAATTATCAGGTAACTACATGTCCTTGGGAAACACTGGTGGTGTAGTGGTTAAAAGCTATGGCTGCTACCCAAAAGGTCAGCAGTTTGAATCCAACAGCTGCTCCTTGGAAACCCTATGGGGCGGTTCTAGTCTATCCTATAGAGTCGCTAGGAGTAGGAATTGACTCAATGGCAACGGGTTTAGTTTTCTGGTTTTACTTGATAAGTTACTGATTTTTTTCATAAAGTTTAAAGTAATGTGGTAGAATCAAATATCAATGGAAAATTAAATTTAGTTTAGCATAATGTCTCATAATCAGTGGTTTATTTTATTTTTTCCTGTTAATGTTTTAACTATATGTATTTTTCTTCCCTTGAGAATATTCTGATGATTAAGTGATTCTAGGAAACAAATGTTTTAATATTAACAGTATTGCTAAACATTGCTATTAAAATAAAATATACAAGTAAGATGTGTGTTTAAAAAGACAGCCCACTTAAAGTGCTTGGTGCCTAAAACTTTGTCCTTATTTTTGACTATTCTGTTTACAATGTTATGTGATTGATCTTTTTCTAGACCAGGTTCATTTTCATCATATATTTCAAGTCTGTGTAGTAATTATTCCTCTCTAGAAATACTTAAGAATTCATTCCACCTTTAAACTTATGTACCTTCCATGATTTATTATCTGAGAGGATAGGGTGGAAAATACAGCCTGAACTTCTAATGTTCTTTTTTTTTTTTTTGTAATTTAGATGAAGGTTTACAGAGCTAGCTTCTCGTTAAAAATTAGTACACATAGCTTTTTGTGACATTGGTTAACAACCCCATGACATGTCAACCCTCTTTCCTTCTCAACCTTGGTTCCCTATTACAGCTTTCCTGTCCCATCCTGCCTCTGAGTCCTTGCCGCTGGGCTGTTGTGCTCCTTTAGTCTCATTTTGTTTTATGGGCCTGTCAAATCTTTGGCTGAAGGGTGAACCCCGGGAGTGACTTCATTATTGAACTAAAAGGATGTCGGGGGCCATATTCTCAGGGTTTCTCTAGTCTCGGTCAGGCCAGTGAGCCTGGTCTTTTTTTTGAGTTAGAATTTTGTTCTACATTTTTCTCCAGCTCTGTCCAGGACCTTCTGCTGTGATTCTTGTCAGAGCAGTCAGTGGTGGTAGATGGGCGCCACTTCTTTGTGCTGGACTCAGTCTGGTGGAGGCTGTTGTAGTTGTGGTTCATTAGTCCACTTCAAGTGTTCTTGATCTGATTGGAGAAACTGAAAGCCTGGGGGAAGGTGAGTAGGCATTTAATGAGCAGCCCTAGTGGCACAGTGGTTAAGGGCTGGGCTGCTAACCAAAAGTTGCCAGTTGAAATCCACCAGTAGTTCCTTGGAAACCCTATGGGGCAGTTCTGCTCGAACTATAGGGTCGATATGAGTTGGAATCGACTCAACGGCAATGTTTTATTTTTTTTTTTTTTACTGTGTTAAAAATCCCCTGGAGGAATTCTACTCTGGCCTATAGGGTCGCTATGAATCAGAATCGTACCTTTGAAAATGCACTGTTCCTACAGCCTTGTGAGGTAAGTAAGGCAGCGTGGCACAATGGTATACCTACTGTACTGCAGGTTAGAACATGCTTCTAGTTCTGACACTTAAAAATGTTGAGCCTTGTGAGCAACAATATTTTGGAATCAACTCAATAGCAGGTAACAACAAGATCTTAATTTTCTTTCCTGCAACAATAGAGGAAGTAGCTAATAGCCTATCTGCCTTGCATAGGTAAAGCTTCTAAAATAATGATAATAAAAATAACCCATTGCGGACCGGTTGATTCCAACTCATAGGAACCCTATAGGACAGAGTAGAACTGCCCCATAGAGTTTCCAAGGAGCTCCTGGGGGATTCGAACTGCAGACCTTTTAGTTAGCAGCCGTAGCTCTTAACCACTATGGCAAAAATGTACCATAAAAATCACATCTAATTATTATTTTTAAAGTCCTACAGCTTTCGTATACTCATAGTATTATTTTAACATAATGATACAATTTTATCAAAAGCTCTACCAATGTAAAGAGACTATATTTCTACTATGCATTTCTTTAGGTTGAAAGAATTCTATGGTGTCCACTGAAGCAGAGTTATCTATTTCCTAATGACCCGTTCCTGAGAGAAAGGGGTGTTGGGGAGTTTAGTATGTACTTTCTCAACTATTATCCTAGTCTCTGTTATCAGACAAATAAATGGATATACTTCATATTTGTAACAGTGATGTAATTATCCAAACGTTAAGGCTGAAAAAGTCAACAATTTATCATGGAGAAAATAAATATAGAAGGGGATCCTGTTAATTACCTTAAAAGGTTATGCCATTATAATTTATAAGTAGATACTGCCGACGAGCAAACTAGGCAGTACAATGACTAATTATATTTCTTCAGAAGTTATAACATGTACATGCTACAGGTATAGAGGAGAAAGAGGGTACTCTCACAGTATTTAACCCTTTCATAGATGAATTCACTGGGGGAATGTGTTTTTTAGTAAGGCCTTGTTGGTCACTAATGGAATGGATGCTGAATCATTGTTTAGTGGTAGTTTCTTATTATTTGAAAAAATGGGATGCCAATTGCAAGTAGGCCATATGGGTCCCACGTTCTATCAAATACATCACACTTGATGTACATATCGATCCCATAGCCCAAGAGATGCATCACAAGGTGTTTTCAGGGAGGTGAGCACTATATAAAAGCTGTCATCAGGGAGGTGACTAATGCAAGTGGGCCATAGAGGTCCCATGTTCCATGAAGCATATCACACACATGGTACATATTGGTCCCATGGCCCAGGAAGTGCATCTTGAACAGTTTTCACCACAAAAAATAACTCATTTACTTGAATATTCATGAATGCCAGCAACAGTATCTTCCCAATAACACAAACCCAGTCCCAGTGCCGTTGAGTCAATTCCAACTCATAGCAACCCTATAGGACAGAGTAGATCTGCCCTATAGAGTTTCCAAGGAGCGCCTGGCAGATTCACAAAGGTATAACACAAAGGTAATAGTAAATATACTTGCAAGCCCTCCTTCGCTGTACAGAAGCCAAAAGACACAAAATTTCACACAATTACTCTTCTGAGCAGCATCCCCTCATAGGAATGGCTCTCAACACTTAAATGTGGGGCAGACCAACTTCCTTGTTTTTTAGGCAGTTGCACCAGTATCCACCAGGGTGCCACAAAGTACTAAAAAAAAAGCTCAAATGCCTGCCGGTAAACCTCCAGGGGTGGAAAACTTAGCTGGAACATATATGCCCCCTCGGCTGTTGAAGAGTTAACTTAAGGGAACGCTAAGAGAAACCTCCTTCTCCATAGATAAAGCAACCCCAGGTGAAAATTCATTAATCATTGTCGTAAAAGGGCAGCAGAATGTGAAAAATCATTGTTTTTTAATAAAAATTTTGGCATATTATAAAATAGCCTTATGGCTTACCTTGGCCTATTATCATCATAAAAATGTTTTTATGGCTTACTTTGTTCTCTCTATATAATAGGAGGGCACTGACTTTTCATCTCACCTCCTCACTGTAGAACCGCTCCATAGGATTTTCTTGAGTGTAATCTGTATGGAAACACATCACCAGTAGTTGGCACAAACAGTTTATGCTGAGTTTGGTGTCCTGACTTCCTCATGCTCCACTACTGGAGATCTCCTCACGGAGCTTCCATTGTACTAATTACAGCTCATCTGTGTTGTTTCCCCCACCGTGAGAGTGTTTTAATTACAGCAGTAATGAAATGCATAACTTGTTGTCTTATGTAATTGTCTTTTCTGTTTTCTCAGCTCCTTTTCTGCTTTCTATTTCATAATCTCATTTCTTGTTTCATGGAAACTAGCCGATTCTTGACCTTATTAATTAGTGTATTTATAATTAAATAAGTATACTTGCTAAATAAGTATATCTAGCTGGCTAATTCTTATTATATTAATTTCCATGCATTGGAATTACTTTCCATCTCTGCGGCAGTTGGTCTTCCTAAAGGGCTTGTTAATACGCATTATCTTCCTCAAGGAATTTTATCCAGGCAAGTTCTGGGATTTAACAACAGCCATGAAGGGTAATCTAAAGGTATCCTCCCTATTGTCTTTACAAAGACTTGGTTCTTTGTAACAACCTGTGCTCTTAGTCCCACCTCTTAGGACACAGGGTTTTGATCAGGCCCTGCATGTAAGCTATAAACTAAGTTCCGGATCTGGCGCCCATGGTGCTGCTAAAGACACCAGATACGGAAGCACACACGTGGCCTCTGGAGATGTTCTCTCACTTTTTAAATGTGTGGGTACGTAATTTTATTATCATTCTATTTAATTATGCTTCTACATTTAATTATAATTCAGTTCACTAACATATCAGATGTCTCTCATTTAAATGTCAATAGCAACATTCTAAAATGTTTTATACTAGAGCATATAATATACCCTCTCTTCTCTATATTATTATTATTACCCTTAGAGCTCCAATTATTTTTATTCTAGAAATCAATTTAAACACAGAGGAGCTCTGATTTGTTCCTACTCTCCAAGGTTGGTAGGCACTACATTTTGTTACTTTAAATTGCCATCGCTGAATTCAATCACTGTAGAATTAGCAGAGCTTGTGAATATTCCTTTTATATGGGAGCACATTTCAGCTTCCAAGAGCCCTAACCTGAAAAGCAAGGGCGCATATGTGTATTTTTTTAACTGATGGTGTTCATGAGATCAAATATTGAAATCAATTGATTCGATTATCAAATGCCTGCTTTGTAGATCATCAAAGGAGAGGTTTTATTTTGAAACTCGATTAAAATCTATTCACATAAAGTTACAAGCACATACATTAAAAAGAAATCACACATGAATAAGAGAAAAACAACAACTGGCATGACTTTAGAGAGAATACAGTACCAGCATAGCACTGAGACTCAGTAGAAAGCAAGGCAGTCAGAGGTCAAAGAATGTTGGTAGATGGAAGAAAGGGCTAGGGATCAATTAGGAGATCACAAATCATTACACCTGTCTTCAAGCATATCACCTGTACTGAAAAACATATTTGGTTAGTACCCCTGACCTTACGGTACAGTGTGCCAATTCTTTCCATTTGTTCATTGTATAATGTTTGTTGTGATTGCCTATATAATATGAAATCTTTAGACTTTCGACCACAAAGAGTAATAATTTTCTGTCTTCCTGCAACAAGTTCTGAAAGATTATAAAGGTTGAAAAGTGTGGTTACCACTGAGTTTAAATAAATGCAAATCTCATATTTAGAATATATCATATTCATACAGAAGAAGAAATACACTACTTATTCATGTCGATTAATGGTGCTATGTAAACTTTATCATTGCATCGTGGTTTACATTGCCTGCATTTACACATCTAAAACTAGGAAATACTTATTCAATAGAAATCAGGAATGCCTTTTAGTCACTTATAACTGATTAACTTATTTTGTTTATGGAAGTCATCTGGGGTGTTTTAGATGTTTGCTTTGATTCTGGAAATCCTAATGCTAAGACAAAGTCCACAGACCAAAGAGCTAAATAGCAAGCCGAATATCTTCCATGTATAAAGGTGCTAGACATATTATTCCTTGGGATACCCTCTGATTGCAACCAATAAAAGCTTTTAAAATAGCCAGACATTAATAGACTAATTGTGAAAGACTAGCCCCTTTATCTGAGCTTGTTAAACACTGCAGTAGAGTAGAACCAATTAAATAAATAACTATAATTCCATATTATTAATTTCAAAAGTCCCCAATTCCCACCATTGCAATGATATGATAGTTTTTTGTTTTTCAAGCACAATTCTTTTCCCCACAAAGGGAAATGCAAGTCACACATTTTCATTGAGTCTACATATATCAGCCTAAGTATGGTCAATTGGATATTCTGTATCAGCCCTAAATACAAATAGAGAAAAAAAATCAAAGTAAGGTTTTGCCTTTTCACCGTAAGTAAAGCTATGCTCAACTGAACAAATATGCCCACGTATTTAATTCACTGTGTTCATGTAAGTGAAATAGTTTATGAGTCTTGAAGATGATCCTCACTAAACTGTGTTTATTAATTTAAAGTAAAAAAGTTTCCACCTCACTACCACAGAGTCCAAATACCAAGTCAAAAATTATAAAAAAAAAAAAAAGTGGAGAAAAGAAAAATGTAAAGGAAGTATCATCCGGAGACTCTATAGCACTGCTTAGCCTCTGTGTTTGATAATCGTGTGTTGCTTATATTTTAATATTGACTGGTTCCTAAATAAGAATAGAATCTCTAATATCTTTATCTCAGAATTGAGTAGGTATTCAGAGCCTAGGTTCCTTACTAAACTTGCTTTGATTCTTCTTGGTCGAGCCTGGAAACAGTATAACCCATTGCTGTGCCGTAGATTCAGATTCATAGCGACCCTACAGGACAGAGTAGAACTGCCCCATAGGATTTCCAAGGAGCAGCTGGTAGATTTGAACTGCTGACCATTTGGTTAGCAGCCGAGCTCTTAACTCCACTATGCCACCAGGGCTCCAGAAACCGTATAAGTAAAAGTGATGAAGTTAGGATGTTCAGTAAAATGATCTCCAAGGGAAAAACATTTGCTGAATCTTTGAATGGCATGATTGAAAAATGAATATTAACCTGAACAACCTTTACAGTTGACTGAATATGATGGTGATTTGAATGCTCCCAATACTGAATTGAAAAGGAAATTTAGGTGTTTGTTTCTCAGATCTCAGATTTTTCAGGTTTTCCATGCAATTTTTGTCTGTCCTACCTACCTATGTATCTACTGTCTATCGATACATACATATATCTCACAAATGTGGCTGTCATTATTGCATTTCCATTGACTATTGGATTTGAGGAAACATTGGTGGTGCAGGGGTTAAGAACTACAACTGCTAACCAAAAGGTTGGCAATTTGAATCCACTAGATGCCCTTTGGAAACTGCCCGGGGTGGTTCCAGTCTGTCCTGTAGGGTTCTATGAGTCAGAATCGACTAGACGGCAATGGGTTGTTTGTGGTTGTTGTATTTGATAATAAATATATTTTAGTAGAGATTCTTCTTTCTTGGAAACAGTGGGGAAGTCAGAGATTAAAAGGTCAGTTTTGGAACATTGTAGATAAAAGTAGGGACATCTTTTAATATTTCCTTCACTTTTTTTTTTATCAACACGAATTATATTCAAAGCCTATCAGTAGTAATATTGAATCATGGCCACCCATGTGCTAGAGGTAAACATGGATTCATTAAAATTAAGTCAAGGAACCTATCATATTTGACATAAAAAAACTTAAAAAAAAAAAAGGAGAAAAGAGAAATAATTGGCTGCTAAATTTGCCTTGCGACAAAAACTAATGACCTGTAGAGAGCTCAGGAAAAGCATCCAGGCCCTGTTGCCTCAGAGTCCTGCTCCCAGTACCACCAACCAGTTGCCACTTAGTCCATTCAGATTCACGGTGACTTCACGTGTGTCGACACAGAACTGTGCTCCATACAGTTTTCAATGACCGAGTTCTTGGAAGTAGATCATCAGGCTTTTCTTCTGAGGCACCTCTGGAATCGCCCAACTTCTACAAGCAGCCGAGCCAGCACAGTAACCGCTCGCACCACCCAGGGGTGTCAGAAGCTTCACAGCCATGTGACTCTCCTCAGTCTTTGAGACAGGTGCAAATAATGCTTCCATTGAGCCCCACAAATAATAATAATAAAATACGTATATATATGGTTTGCAAAATTTACATTCTTCCAAGTGCTTTAATACTTTCTTGAAATTTAATATGCTGGCCAAAGATCTAATGTTTTGTCATTAAACGAAACATTCTGTCATCCACTGGCAACACTGAAGGGGGAAAAAAAAATTAACAATGTGTTTGTGAAATGGAAGATCGCTGCCCTTCTTTGGAAGATGAGATAATCAAAAAAGATAGGGTTTCAAGAAATGTAAAAACCAAAACCAAAGCCGTTGCCATGGAGTCGATTCCAACTCATAGCAACCCTACGGGACAAAGTAGAACTGCCCCATAGGGTTTCCCAGGAGCAGCTGGTGGATTAGAACTGCCAGCATTTTGCTTACCAGCAGTAGCTCTTAACCACTGCGCCACAAGGGTTCCAAGAAAGATAAGCACATCCTTTAAATCTTGGGGAAAGCGTTATTGAGAAAGCACCACCAGGAGTGAGATATCCTTTTAAAGTGATAATTAATGGACAGTATAAACAGATTTCTTTATGGGTAAGCCCCGGAATTCTTCCGTTAATGCCCTCACATCAGCTGTAACTGTAAGAGTAGCTACACTAATCCACAGCCTCCGTGCCAACCCATTTATCACAAATCATAGATAAAAAAGCGTTAGAAGAGACTTCCTGGTCATCTACTGGATTTTCTGTTTATTTTCAAGAGGGGGCACTACTACCTACAAGGAGGAGACTGGGTGAAGTGGCTTGTTCACAGAGTAATTGGTGGCAGAGACTCAAAATCAGCTCCCAGCCCATCCAGTACCTGAACTGTTTTACTTGAAAGATTTATTCTTCTTATTACTATAAGTATTGTTTTCAGGTAATTGCTGAGGTAGTATTAAACCAGGAACTATGAGATAAGCTACTAGGGAAAATGTAGCATAAATTTAGTGATTTCTACTTCTTAAGTTATTTTAATAGCATTTTTATTTCCCTCCGACCATCAGTCTATATTTAGAATTCAATGCTAAACTTCTTAGTGTGTAGTTTAATTTTTGTTCTACATTTAGTTTTTAAACAGCTTTCTTATAAATAGGACAATTTTCTAGACTTCTATTCCCTCTATTTCATTTGGAACTATTTAGTAAATCTCCTAATATTTTTGATACAGCGTTTCAAGTCTGATGTTGACCTTTAGAACATGGTTCTGACTTTGTAACAATATTCATTTTAATCTGAAGATTCTAACCTGTAGTTCTGATTATTTATGTTGCAGAAATTCTAGTCTTCCATCTGGGGCATCTGCAATGATTGGAAGATTTTGTTTCAGCTCATTTCAAGTGATAATGTGTTTCTCACTGAGTGTTCGCTTTGTAAAATAAATTCACTTCTAATATGGATACTTAGAGTAAGATGCTAATAGTATTTTCACAGAAAATTTTGTTTTTAATTTTGAGCATTTGAAAAAGTACTAAAAGAATTTTGTTCTTCTTACTGAGAAAAGTAATAAATATTTCAACTGAGAGACAAAATTATTCCATAAGTATGGGTTTATAATATAAAATCTTCATATCAATAAATGTTTAGATACTAACATATACCTAATTATCATTATTATAAATTCTACCTTAAATCTGCATAAGGTGTATGTAATATAATCTGATCTGAATCACATAGGGTAACTTTAAAATTATAGTAAATATTTCTAAATAAATAGGTGTTTTTCTATTTGGTATAGTGCCCCTCCGTTTAAACTATACTAAATCTTATATATATTACCATTATCATTCTGGCTTGTGCTGAATATAATTTAATCCTATTTTTTTCCCTTATAGGTATTTATTACTCCCACTAATTTACATCATTCACTTATTTGGGACCTAAATCAAGAAACCCTACATTCTAGTCAATTTTGAAAGCATTATCAGGGAGACATCAAATATTTAATTACCAAATTTTTCTGAATTCAGTTCCTGTCTATTAAATGCGGCCCTGGTGGCTCAGTGGTTAAGAGCCAAGCTGTTAACCAAAAGGTTGGCAGTTCGAATCCACCAGCCACTCCTTGAAAAATGTGTGAAACAGTTCTACTCTGCCTCAATAAATTTTCTAACAAAATTTAAGTATAATAACAAGTATAAACTTGGGTGTACATCATAAAAAAGGAAATCTTTGTTATTCTACTTTGGGTGTATTCTTACTTGTGGCTCAAGCATGAGATCAGTAGAACATACGTATCTGCCTCCACGGTCACGGGTTGCTGCTGGTGGTGGATCATTGCTGCTAACCTAAAAAATCAACCCATTGCCTTTGAGTTGATTCCAACTCAGAACGACCCTATAAGACAGAGCAGAACTGCCCCATAAGGTTTCCAAGGAGCAGCTGCTGGATTCAAACTGCCGGCAGTTTGGTTACCAGCCAAGCTCTTAGCCACTGCGCCACCAGGGCTCCTCATCGCTGCTAGGGCAGTGTTGATGCTCCTACTAGTATCCTTTGCGTCAGTGCTCCTTCTAAGGACAGCCTGCCACTTTTTGAAGCCAGAATTGTCTTTTAAGAATATGTAGAGCCACGTGATGAAATTGTTTGTTAATAATAACAATGCTCAAATTGACAAGTTTGCTGAAATCCAAATACATATTAAATTTTCAAAGACAAGGGAAGAGAAGGAACTAACATTTATAGATGCAAAGCTGTAAAAAGACTATGTTCTTACACCTCTCCATTTCCACTAGGGATTTAATTCAGATGATCCGGCAAATTATTAGCAGGGCAGAAAAAACCTGTGACATTAGCTGGAGAGATGAAATAGAAAAATTATAATATATGAGATTACTAAATTAGTGTATAATTTCTCTTTCTGTCACTCTTGAACTATGTCTCATTTATCTATATTTCTATCCAAATTATACCAAAAACCTATTGCCATCCAGTCAATTCTGACTCTTAGTGACCTTATAGGACACAGTAGAACTGCCCCATAGCACTTCCAAGGCTGTAAATCTTTATGGAACTAGATTGCCACATCTTCCTCTCAGGGAGTGGCCAGTGCCTTCAAACTACCAACCTTTTGCAGAGCACTTAACCCCTGCACCACCAGAGGACCTAAATATTACAAGGAGTCCTTAGTGGTGCAAATAAATGGTGGCAACTGATTTGGTGTTGTTTTTGGGTAGATGTTACAATGGCAGAAGCCATTATTCAATTTATTATGAGTAGCTAGTACTAGTTGTATGAATTAACGTGCTGACCTTCACAAACTTTAGCTTTACTTAAGTATAAGATATAGTAAAAGAGCTCTAAGATTTCTAGTAACATTGAATAAAAATTTTAATAAAAATAACTAAAGATAACTTACAATTATTATCTAGTCAGTCATTGTTCTATTTCATATAGCCCTCAAAACAAACCTAAAACTGTATGTGACATCTTTAGATGATAATAATTATAATGAAGGGACTACAGTATTAAATTTTTTTTGAGCAAATAATTTTCTAAGGTTGGAAGATAACAAGAAAATTACTATAATCTGTATTGTCATCATTATCAACATCATCAGTGGCATAATTTTGGGTCATTTCAAAAGAAATGAAAGAGGATAGTGATTGTCCTACAAAAATTTGCACTCTAAAATTCATATTCTCATTGACGAAAGCAGGTATTATGAAATGGATGAAAGGCATCTCAGTGCTATCAAGGTATAGCAGGTATAAAACTGAAAACTACTCCAAGTTCCAGAGATAAATCCTGAGGTGTAAACATACATTTCTCCTGAACATGTGTAGAGAAGGATCTGTGTCCTTTACAGGTCTACTGATGGTGATGCTGTTTTTCCATCTTTCAGCTCAATGACAGCTGGAGTTTTCCCTTCGCTGAGACAATACTTTTTACCAATTTCTTGTTCTCCAAACGTATCCTATATATTTAAAAACTTTCATGCAAACAGAATCTCACTCCAACTTTGTTTTTTTTGCAGAAATGTGAGGCTATCATAAGCTCTATTCTAAACCTTGTGTGTGTGTGTGTTTTGACTCTTAATATGACTTGGAGATCTTTCTACCTGAGAACATACAGAGCTGACTTTCTAAAGGCTGGGTATAATTGTAGAGGTGTATTATGAAGCATGTGACCAGTCTGACACATTGTTCTTTAGATGTTTCCAATCTTCTGCTGTTTTAAACAGAGCTAGTATGAATGTGATTTTATGCACAATTATTTAGTATTTGTCGTAATATAACAGAAGGATACACATATATAAATAAATTAACCACCAGGACAAAAGGTTTTTTGTATGTATACATGTGTGCACACAACCTTTTGAATTACTGTCTGTAGATATGCTGATGAATGAGAATGCATAACCAACACAAAGTATTTCAGTGTTGTTGGTGTTTTTGCCAATACCGGATATTTCTTTTACATTCCTGCTGTTATGAATGGGGGCCTTGGTGGCACAGTGGTTAAGCATTTGGCTGCTAACCAAAAAGTCGACAGATCAAATCCACCAGCTGCTCCTTAGAAGCCCTATGGGGCAGTTCTACTCTGTCCTATAGGGTTACTATGAGTCAGAATCAACAACAGCAACAGGTACTATAAATGGGGTTACTTTGCATAATTGAGGCATATTTACTTATTTTCTAAAAACTATCCATTTATTTCCTTTATTAACATTTCTTGTATTTTAATTCTAATTGATTTGTAGGAACTCTTTATATACAAAGACTTTTCATTTTTTATGTTATATGAATTGCAAATATTGCCCTTATTGTTAAAAAGTCAATTGTTAGTCCCAATTTTTCAGTTCTCTTTGATAGTATTATACATCAAAACCCTTGCTGTGGCCTTATGATGAGAGAATGTATTTCCTTGACCTTGTCCCTGTCTGTGTGACTTGTTTTTGGCAAGGAGAAGTTAACTGATAGGATGGGGGAGAGACTTAAAACTGACTTACAAGAATGAACTTAAATTCTCACAGTTTTCTGATCCACAATTAGAAGAGGTTCCCTGTGATCACCGTTGCCCTTCTGGTCTAGTTGGCACACTGAACATATGCTAAGACTTGAGCCCAACAGCAGCCAGGATCCACGCCCAGCTGGTGCAGCAGCCTGAAGCAGAACTGCCTAACAGAACCCCGCCTAGAATAGCCCATCCAGAGGCAACGTAGATACATGTGCTTGAGAGTAATTCCTTACCTGGTTATGCCACTGAGATTTTGTCTTAACTTGTTACATAGCAGCTGCTGACACTGACATTAAATGGCTAATTATCTCCAATTAGCTTGCTCATCTTTTGTTAATTTGAAAAAAAAAATCGTTTTTAATTTACTTAATTTATATTTAGTAATCATTTTCATGGCTAGCTTCTGGGATTTATATGCTGCTGAAGAAAGCTAACCACTGCAATACGGAATAAAATTAGACGTTTTTGCACTTTAGTGGAATTCTTTCACTGAATTACTCAATTATTCTAGAATTTCTTCTGATGTAAATAATAGATTAGGAATTTAAATCTAGTTTTCACTCATATTCCATGCCCTTTATCTAATAAATGATCTTTACAGACTTAAATTTTTTCCTTTAAATATACTTAATTACCCAATATATATGGTATATTTCTGAATTTTCCTGACTTTTCCATTTTTCTATGTGTCAATTTGTATGTCACAACCACTGTTTTGGTGCCCTGGTGGCACAGTGGTTAAGAGCTTGGCTGCTAACATAAGGATCAGCAGTTTGAATCTACCAGCTGCTCCTCGGAAACCCTATGGGTCAGTTCTACCCAGATCTATAAGGTTGCTATGAGTTGGAATCAACTTGATGGCAACAGGTACAGATACCACTCTTTTGGAGTCCCTAGGTAGCACAAACAATTAGGAGCTCAACTACTAGCTAAAAAATATGCAGTTCAAACCCACCTAGAGGTGCTTTAGAAGAAAGACCTGGTGATCTGCTTCCAAAAGGTCACAGCCTTGAAAACTCTATGGAGCAGTTCTACTCGGCACACAACTCTGCAAACATGTGGTCATCATGGGTGGAGTTGACTTGATGGCAACTAATAACAACAACCACCACTCTTTTAATCATTACCTTAATATTTGTTAAATCTAGTCTTTCCTTCCTAAACATTCTGGTACATTCTAATAAGTATCCTAGTATTCTCGTTATTGTCATTAGGTGCCATCTAGTCTGTTCCCACTCATAGTGACACTATACAACAGAAAGGAACAATGCTCAGTCCAATGTCATCCTCACTATCATTGCTATGTTTGAGCCATCATTGCGGCCACCGTGTCAATCCATCTCATTAAGGGTCTTCCTCTTTTTTCACTGACCCTCTAGTTTACCAAGCACAATGTCTTTTTCCAGGGACTGAACCCTCCTGATAACACGCCTGAGGTACATAAGATGAAGTCAAGCCATCCTCACTTCTAGTGAGTATTCTGGCTGTACTTCTTCAAGGAAAGATTTGTTTGTTCTTCTGGCAGTCCATGGTATATTGAATATTCTTCACCAATACCATAATTCAAAGTCTTCAATTCTTCTTCAGTCTTCCTTATTCATTGCCCAGCTTTCACATGCATATGAGGTGACTGAAAACACCATGGCTTGGGTCAGGTGCATCTTAGTCCTTTTGACATTCTGGTGTCAGAAGCGAGGTTTTGAAGGTACATTATTTTTTGTGATTCCCAAGGCATTAAGAACACTGTCACAGTACCGCTGAGCCACTTCGGCCTCTGCACTTTCCCAAATTCTTGGGAAACTTAAAAAAAAAAAATCTTAAATCCAAGCTCAACTCTCTTGTGCTGATAGCTTTTCAAGCTTTATTGTGGATTTTATTTGATTTTTGCAAGTAAAATTTGGTTTGACTGTCATTATAAAATGAGGAATATCATATCTAAAGAAGATTAAAAGCCACTTTCTGAGACTCTTGCTCGCTACACGAACAGGCATTTTGGTCTCTTAATAATGTTTGTTCCTGTTTGACTGGTGTAACCTCTCTCAGGGTAGTTGGGAAAATCAGTGGCTACTTTAGGGTACTTTGCAATTGGAGAGACTAGTATATTTAAGGTCTAAAATAAGAGATTAAGTTTCTAGTCAGCAGAATGAATTAGGCTCAGAAGGAATGAAACCACATTGATATGATTGTTACAAAGGAATCCTAGAGATTTTAAGCCTCATAAAAATGTGGGCACAGGTTTCAGCATCTTGAAAAGCCTCTAGGGTGTTCCTCACTGACAGGAAGACACCTGTGAAAGGATAAGCTGGAACATAAGATGGGCCAGAGCTCTAGGCTGCCCACAAGTCATAAGAAAACTTTCATGCAACAGAGGCACACTGACCAATCCCGTGGCACACTTCCTTCTAAGAATTTTATTTGAGTCTGGGAGACCAAAGTTTCAAGCTATTCTTAACATCCTTGATAAATAAGCCTAGATTTCCACCTACTGGGATGCTGGTTTGGTTTGGGGTTCATGCCTAAAAACACTATAAGCTGAATATACTTGAAATAATTTGAAATCTCAGTGATCATTTTGGGAAAATGAGTCTCCATCTACTCTTTTTCCTTCCATTTTGGGAAAACGAGTTCCCATATGCATTGTCTTTTCTTTCCTCTGGGAAACTTTTATTTGATGCTCGGATTTTGTCAGAGAGTCTGATATCCCTCCATCTGAGACTCTGGAAATTTAATGAGTTTTCTAGGACTTGTTTTTTTGTTGAATTTGGTAGACCTTACAAAAGAATTGCTGTGTACATTTTAAGAAACTAGGTTGCTTCTGGTATTGCACAGGCCTGGTTTTTGAGCTGGCCTCACAGACAGGTGAGTTTACATGGTTTTTCTGCTTCATTTTTTCCAGAGAGCTTGTCTGGTCTAGAGCACGGTGCCTGAGTTTCTATCTTATATCAAGTTGGAGGCCAGAGCTGGAAGTTGGCTGTTTTTCATGAGACTGTATCAAATCTCAGTTGTTTTCTCTTCCAAGAAAAACTGCTTCTTGCACCTGTCTTATGATCTGGGATTTTAGTAACTATTCTGAGAAACTGTGATATAAATTGGTCTATTTGAAAAGTGCACTGAAAAAGGATAGATTGTTTATTTTGTTTGGAATAACAAGGCCTTAACAAGGACAAATTATTCTAAATTGCCCTTTAAAGTGGGCAGAATATAAGGTTATTAAAATGGAATATTTCCCTACCTTCAGATGGTATTATTAAAACTAGATTACAATATTTCTTCAAAAAACTTTATTTTTGTCAGGTTAGTGATAAGGACTTACATAAAATTTATACTTAATTTTTTTTAGAAATTAATGAACATGAAATGAAAGGGTAGGGCAGAATGGAGAAATTTTGATTAAAAACATCAATAAAATCTAAGGTTAAATTAAAAAATAAGGGACATGGAAAATATTGAATAAAATTATAGCCTATTTAAATAATTGTTTCAACAGTAATTTTGTTTTGTGGTATATAGGCTTATAATAATTTCCAAGATCTTTATGTAATGTTGTCGTTGTTATTTGGTGCTATCAGGTTTATTCTGACTCATACTGACTCTGTGTGCAACAGAACAAAACACTGCCTGTTCCTGGGCCATCCTTGTAATTGTTGTTATGTTTGAGCCCAATATTGTAGTCATTGTGTCAATCCATCTTGTTGAGGGTCTTCCTCTTTTTCACTGATGCTCTACTTTACCAAGCATGATGTACTCCTCCAGAGAATGGTCCTTCCTGATAAAATGTCCAAAGTACATAAGACAAAGTCCCAAGGGGCACTCTGGTTGTTTTTCTTCCAAAATAAACTTGTTCATTCTTCTGGCAGTCCATGGTATATTCAATACTCTTCATCAACACTATAATTCAAAGGCATCAGTTCTTCTTCAGACTTCCTTATTAATGGTCCAGCTTTCGCATGTGTATGAAATGATTGAAAATACAGTGGCTTGGGTCAGATGCACCTTAGTCTTCAAGGTGACATCTTTGCTCTTTTGCAGCAGATTAGCCAAAAACAATACAACCTTTGATTTCCCGACTGCTATTTCCATGGGCTTTGATCATGGATCCAGGTAAAATGAAATCCCTGACAATGTCAGTCTTTTTTCTCTGTTTATCATGATGTTGCTTATTGGTACAGTTGTGAGGATTTTAGTTTTCTTTATGTTGAGGTGTAATCCACACTGAAGGCTGTGATCTTTCATCTTCATCAGTAAGTGCTTCAAGTCCTCTTCATTTTCAGCAAGCAAGGTTGTGTCATCTGCATATTGTGGGTTGTTAATGAGTGTTCTGGAATTCCCATTCTTGGCAATGTTATTCATAATTTGTTATGATCCACACAGTAGAATGCCTTTGCATAGTCGATAAAACACAGGTAAAATCTTTCTGGTAGTCTCTACTTCCAGCCAGGATCCATCTGACATCAACAATCATATCTTTCGTTCCAAGTTCTCTACTGAATCCAGCTTGGAATTCTCCTGAATGTACTGCTGCAACCGCTTTTGAATGATCTTCAGCAAAATTTTACTTATGTAAGATATTAATGATATTTTTAGATAATTTCTGCATTCCATTGGATCACCTTTCCTTGGAATGGGCACAAATATGGATTTCTTCCAGTTGGTTGACCAAGTAGCTATCTTCCAGATTTCTTGGCATATACAAGCGAGCACCTCCAGCGCTGTATTTGTTTGTGAAGCATCTCAGTTGGTATTCAGTCAACTCCTGAAGCTTTGTTTTTCGCCAAATGCTTTCAGGGGATGTTGGACCTCTTCCTTCGATATTATCAGTTCTTGATAATATGCTACCTCCTGAAATGGCTGAACTTCAGCCAATACTTTTTGGTACACTGACTCTTTGTAGTCCTTCCTTCTGCTATTGATGCCTCCTCCACATTCATTATTTTTCCAATAGAATCCTTCAACATTTCAACTCAAAGCTTGAATTTTTTTTCTTCAGTACCTTCAGCTTGAGAAATGCTGAGCGCGTTCTTCCCTTTTGGTTTTCTAGCTCTAGGTCTTTGCACATTTCATTAAAATATTTTGCTTTGCCTTCTCAAGCTGCCCTTTGAAATCTTCTGTTCAGTTATTTTACTTCATCATTTCTTCCATTCACTTTAGCTGCTCTAAGTTCAAGGGAAAGTTTCAGAGCCTTTTCTGACATCATTTTGGTCTTTTCTTTCTTTCAGTGAGATTAGGAAACTTACTGATAATCATTTCAGTTAATATTCATTATAATTTAGCTTTACATACTTTAGATTTTTATGCCACAAAGAAAGGGTATATATATATTTGGAACTGCTAATAAATATGTTCATTATTGCCACTTAAAAGAGTGTACTATAAAAGATATGCAATGAATACAAAGGTTTATTAAAAAGGGAATTTTTTTGATATGGTCAAAGTTTTTATCTATCTGGCTAAACTGGATGGGTTACTTTCTGAGATTTTTAAGAACTTTTGGTGTCAAATAGCATAAAAACAAACAGTGAGGTTTGTTGCTGTTAAAATAACAAAATTTCTTTAATTACAGTATTAAAGAGTTTTTAATCTTTTTGTAATCTTCTTCAAAGACCAGTGTTTGGCTGCTCATTAGAATAAAATTCCTGAGTCTAAAACCAAGCCAAATGGTTTAAAAAAAAAGCAGAAGTTTTTATCTCTAAGATCTTTGCATAAATAACTCAAATATTCTTTCTTGGGGACCTGTGAAAATCCTGACAACTTTGAAACATCGTGGAAAGCCGAAAAGATTTGTTGCTGTTTTATAAAAATAGAAGGGCTAAAAAAGTTTATTTAATATGCTATGAGTTGCACAAAATATATTGTCAAATCAGGAGAAATACCAAATTTTCTTTGAGTTAAAGTTTATGTGTCAATAATGTTTTCCTGATATTAAACAACAAGCACATAATATTACATCATAATTTTATTACTTCAGTTGCTAACTTAGTTGCAACTTTGTTTCCTTGGAATCTAACATCATCAAAGTCAATGGTTTTAACTTGGGAATTCACAGCATTTACCTATGGAGTTTTTGTTACTATTCAGATGTTTAAACACTTGATAATCTTGCTATATTTTTTGTATGTCTTGAATATTTAGTATTATATCTCAAGATTATCATGTGTTATACCTGAAGCTTTTTGAAAATAAGGTTAATCATTATCTTTAGAGATATTGTCATCTAAAGTTTTTTTTTTTTTAATTGGCTTTATCTGGCTTTGCGTTAGTTTTGGAATTAATTCCTATCAGGTCTCTCACTTTTAAGAATTAGCAATGGATATTTTTAAATTGTCATCTCCAGATACATTTTACTTTGCTTATTCACTGAAAACACTTGGCCAAAATATTTCAACCAAAAAGAACTACATCAGATTTGTAATGAGGACTACATTTCAAGCATAGATACAATTGGATTAAGATTTCTAGAACTCTTATGTAGAAGCTGACAGAATTTTCAGACTGCTGCTGATCCAGAATCACATGGAACCAAAATTAACTACATAGGGCTGAGTAAACTAAAATAATTATTATGAGGTTTATATGAGAATATTGCTTATGTTCAATGTTCTATTTTCTAGATAAAGGAAAACATTTTTTAAATTTTTATTTCCCTTTATTTTAATGTAAAAATCAGTTGTTTTAATGAAACTCCATGCTGGCTATAGAATATCCTATGGTAGGGGCTTTTCTCATCTTCTAATTCTTGCTGTTTGACTAGCCCAAATGGGACATCTTGGTTATGTGGCTCTAACCTTTGGCCTTGGTTCCCACCTGGATGGCTTGGCAGATGTCCTATAGGATTGAGCTATACCCAAGGTCAAATATTAACTGACTTGCCTCTTCCAGCCATTGTTGTTGTTATTAGGTGCTGTTGAGTCAGTTCCAACTCACAGTGACCCTATTTACAATAGAACAAAACACTGCCTGGTCCTGGGCCATCCTCACAATCGTTGTTATGCTTAAGCCCATTGTTGCAGCCACTATGGCAATCGATCTCCGCCTTTTTAAGAGCTCTTTAGTCTAGATCTGTACATCAATGGTATAATTATTTGCCTTCTATTTTTGCACCTCAAATAGGATTAGAAGATGTTTTGGCTTGTGTCAAAGTTCTAACTTAAATATATTGAGACTGTTCTAAATGGTTTTGCCTATGGACTCCAAGAAATGAACACTTAAATGATTATGATAAGAGAAGTAGTTCTTCAAAACTGAATGACTAGTGCACAAAGAGGCATCTTTGATGGTTAAGGATATGTGTTAACTTGGTTAGATCATGATTCTTAGTGGTTTCGGTCCATTTGTCACACTTAAAGGGGCTAATACACCTCTTTGGACTTATCAGCCCCCTGAAGATGAAGTAGCTGGCTTACCTCAAGGTCACAGAACAAGACCTCATGAATGTAACTGAGTTTTATGGGCTTTAATTGGTGATTATAGCCATACTTATTGTATACCTTTGGTCTTATTTCCTGGGAGTTTTATTCATTATGAAAGCCCATTTAAGTCTTATTCTTTTCTTCCTAACATTTTCTTCTAATACTTATAGAGACAACGTATTTGTTAAATTAGCTCAGTCAGCAGCTAGTGCCAATAATTTGACTGAAGGTTGGACCTGTCATGTCTCCTCAACCTGTGTATGAAAATTCAGATCCATTAGCATCTCCCATATTAAATTACTGTCTTGTAGCCAATGCTACTGCTAACTTCAACCTCGCCTTTAAGTGGGCCATACATGTTAGACTTTGGCATCCCCCTGGATTGCAGACACATCATCAGGCACTGTTCTTTATTTTAACCCAAATTATAAACAAGAATTGTTCTGAAGCTGCTTGGGATCCTTTTGATTGTCAAAAAGACTCTCTAATCTCTCATGAGAGACTCCCTGGAGTCTGGAAAAATAGCCATGCAGTGAATTTAACAGCGTGCCTGAGAGGAAGGAAGGGTATTTTTACTAAATTTTTGAACTGGCTAGAGGTAGAATGATTATCCATCTATAATAATTCTTCAGTAGAAAATTGACTTGAGAAGGCCAATCAAACCATTCCCTTCCCTAGACAATTCTACCAGAAATGGTATGATTTGTGTCCCTTATGGGTATGTATTTGTACTTGGAGGATCAGGTTATCTTGCAGTACAGGATCCTATTCCATGTGACCATATTATGCCTAGGCATTACCTTGCTTAGATGGTTGAAGAATGATGGGTCAATGCACCTTGGAGACTTTAGGAATCCCCTTAGATATCACACCTATAATAAAAATAAACACTGGACTAAGAAAAAAAAAACTGGACTAGTGATATAAAAATTCTCAATATATGTCACAAGATTCAATTGCTGATAAACTTGGAATGGGATGGTTATTCCTCTGAGCACTCTTATCCAACTACAGTATTCCCCAGCTTGAAAGATTTCTTAACAGTTTTTCTGCTACAATGGCTCAAATTGCTGATAATATTGCAGATGAAATGACAGCCTAACATGTCTTTAGAATCCCTTGTTAAAGTAGTATTGGATGATAGAATAGTTTTTGATATCCTCATAGCACAACAAGGAGGAGCCTGTGCCATTGCTAATACCTCCTGCTGTACTTGGATAAATATTACAGGAGAAGTAGAACAAGATATTAGAACAATTTGCCAAAAAGCTACTTGGATACCTTCAATGCCTCCTGTGCCTGCCTCTCCCTTTTTAGACATTTTTAGTTTGAGCCCTGGTGGAGAAGTGGTTAAGAGCTACAGTGAGCTTTGGCTCTCAATCAAAAGGTCAGCAGTTTGAATCCACCAGCCACTCCTTGGTAACTCTATGGGGCAGCTCTGCTCTGTTCAATAGGGTTCCTACGAGTAGAAATGGCAAGACAACAATTTTTTTTTTTTTTTTTTGTAATCCAGTAGCACAGGTTTCAGATTGCAGTCTATACTACAAACTGGATTAATCACCTTGATTGCTGTAATAATTATTATAAACCAAAAAACCAAACCTGTTGCTGTAGAGTCGATTCTGACTCATAGTTATCCTGTAGGACAGAGTAGAACTGCCTCATAGGGTTTCCAAAGAGCAGCTGGTGGATTTTAACTGTGGACCTTTTGGTTAGCAGCCAAACTCTATCACAGTGCCACCAGAGCTCCTGTTAAATGTTGTGTGAAAAGTCTATCTAATGTTTCTAATTAAACCACAGGCCCTCCTGCTATGCAGAGAATTAGGTGTCAAGAAGAAACTAAGTCCTTAATGGAGTCCAACTTTACATTTTGAGTTAGCTTTTTAGGGTGTGAAGTTGTTCATCTGAATGTGGCCTCACTCCACACATACCCCAACTAGACAATCACAGAAGCAGAGAACCTGAGCTATGGCATGGTGAAGAAGTGTATGAAGAATCCAATTTATGAAAAGGATCAATACAATGAAAAAATCCATGCAGAAGAAAACACTCTCATAATGGTGATCAAAGAATCTTCCTAGAGATTCTTGATCAAAAGGGGGACGTGTGAAAGAGCATTCTAAAACTGAGACACTTGGTATAACTAAAATGGCTGATGCTGGTTTGGATCAGACTTCATTTTAATTTAAACTCCTGTTGCTATTTGTAAAGTATGAGCCCTACTTTCTGAAAAACATGGCTTATTTAAAAAACAAAATGTGGTTATACTTGCTTGACTATGATTCCAGGAAGTGTATGCAGATTGTTCCCAGAAAAAAAGTTTGCCCTTAGGAAAAATACATTTGAAAACAGATTAACTGATATGAAGAAAGATGTGCTTGTGGTTACAGTCATGTTGACCTTCTTGTATAAAAACCCTGTATTCCCTTGAGAAAGTCAGAGCACTTTGTAATTTTATTCAGTGCTGCCCAACTAGTTTTTTATTCCTCAATAAAACTATTACGAGTTTAGTGTTTTTTACACTTTTGACATTACCTATTTGATTTATCCAAAGGACTTTAGAATTACATTGGTATTTATAAAATTTACTTGGAATTTCCATTGGCATACCATAAAATGTATAGATTAATTTAGGGAGAGTTAACATTTTTACAATTTATTGCATCTTCATTTTCTGTCTGTTTTAAAATCAAAACTTGGTCTCTTTCTCCTACTTCAGAATGTTCTTTGTGGAAGCAGCTTTGTCTGCCATTAGCAAGTTATCTCTGAAACTCATGAGTAAATCATAGTGTTTGAAAAACACAAATTTTTCTGAGCAAATTTAATAATTAGAACACATCCCTATTAGGTGTGAAATTCATGAAGTTCAGACTGCATTTTTCATTGCCGTATTACTAACACATAGGGAAGATCAATATATATTTGTTAAATGATAGATTTAAATAAACCCTGGTGTATGTGGGAGGATATTATTTCATATGTAAAGACATAAACCCAAACCAAACCCAGTGCTGTTGAGTCGATTCCGACTCATAGTGACCCCAAAGGACAGGGTAGAACTGTCCCATAGAGTTTCCAAGGAGTGCCTGGTGGATTCGAACTGCCGACCCTTTGGTTAGCAGCTGTAATACTTAACCACTAAACCACCAGGGTTTCCGTATAAAGACATACATATGTGTATAAACCCAGTGCTGTTGTGTGTATATATATATATATATATATATACACATATATATATATATACATAAACAAATAAGCCAGACTCATGGTAAAAGAAGGACCAACATTCGGTAACAAACTCAGTATAATAAAGATAGGAAGTATTCAAAGAATTCTTCTTGCTAAGATGGTCACATATAACAAGTACAGTAACCTGAAGTTGAAGTATTATAAAAGGCTAAAATTATGAAACTAATAATATCTTTTTTTATTTTATAAGTCACCGTTTCTAAAGGGGTCATAGATATGGATGGAGTGTTGATGAAGTACTCATAACTGACTGGAATTTTCTTGGTGGAATATAATGTTTTTGAGAAATGTTAATAATTTAGTGCTTTAGTATTTGATTGGAGACATCTATTTTACATAGACTGGATATTCCTTAAACATATTCTATACCAGACACTTCCTCTTGAATCATTTTTATCACGTTTTTATTAAAAAAAAAAAAGTCCTCAGTTTGCTTATTTTATTTTGCTGAAGGCATTTTCTGTAACTCTTTTAAAACTCTTGTTTGCCTTCTTAGCCTTCATTTTTGAAATAACTTCATTTATTTCAAATTCTTTTCTACATGCTATTGTCCTATTTGAGTTTTTCTCATTTTTATCTATGCTGTTTTAAAAATATCTTCTATCATCATCTTAATTTACTTTGAGTTGTATTGAAATGCTTGACTACAGTTTCTCTCTGCTCTGTGGGCCTATATTTCTGGAAGGCTTTCATTTACTGGAGGAGGATCTTTTTTTCTTAAAATAATTCAATATGGAACGTAATTGTAATCATTTTTGTTGTTCTGTTTTTGTTTGTTTTCATGCATGAAATTAGTTTCCTGAAATTATAGGATGAAGAGGTGGTTCAGAAAAGTTTTCTAGGTTCATAACTCTAATGCTCTTTTTAATTTTTATGAATTCTTTAGTGATATGGGAACTTAATATCTTGAGATTTTCTAGCAATTTCCTGTTCTCATTTTAACGTTGACAGTCTCTTTACATTGTTCCTAATGTCACTGTTGTGATCAATTTAGATTCTCTTTCAGGCCTCTTTTCCTCTCTATGAGGGTTTATTATGAAAGGGAGTTCGGAGATTTCATAAATTCTATATTGCTTATGACACTTAATCCTAAATCGTAGATAATTATCCACAAATTAGTATATAAGAAAAAAAAAAAAAAACTCTTAACATATCAATTGCTCTTCTCAAATTGGCCTGTCTCATGTGGCAGTGCATGCATGGTGGCAATTTTGGAGTTCTCTTGTTCTCACAGAGGAGTCATGCTCTAGCCCCAAATCCTACGTGTCATCTTTCACACAAGGCTTTGACTGAAAAGCCCTATGATGGAAAGCTAGTGTTACGGGTTGAATTGTGTTCTGCAAAAGGATATGTTGAAGTCCCAGCCCGGTACCTGTGAACATGACGTCGGTGAGGGAAATAACATTTTTCTTTGAAAATGTTATCAGTTAAATTAAATGAGGTCAAACTGGAGTAGAGTGGGGCCTAATCCTAATCCCTTCAGAGTGGCGAGAGGACAACAGATGCAGAAACAAAATCAAAATCACATACAGAGGGAAGACACCATTTGAAAATACAACTATAAGTAGGAAAGGAATGCCACAGATTACAGGAAGCCACCAGATACAAGGAGAGAGGCATGGAACAGTTCCTTTCTCGAAGACTTCAGAGTGAATTGATAGGGCCAATACCCTGATTTGGACTTCTAGCCTCCAGAGCTACGAGATGAATGTCTGTCCTTTAAAGCCACCTACTTTGTGGTGCTTTGTTATGACAGCCCTATGTTACTAAACAACTTCCTTCCCCGTAACAAACGTGGTACACAGCCAGTATATTGCAGTTTTCTGAAAGGAGTTGTAGTCAATTACTCGGCACCGACACTCCTAGGCCAGCCATGCGGGTACACATAGCTGCACTCCTAGTCCAGGTGCTTTCATTTGGAGACCTCTTTATCAGGGCCTTAGGTAAGGTACTTTACTCTAACTTAGTACTTTCTCACTCCTAGTCCTCGACTGCTCAGCAGTGAGATGGTTCTCCCTGTCTGCATTGCCTGTCTTCTGACTCTCTCCTGGTGTTGTTCTGGGGAGAAAAATGAAACACTGTGGAGCTAGCACTTGTTTGCACCGTTGCAGTAAGTGAAGGAAGGCTTGATTGTCGCTTTCAATTTGGCTGGTTGTCCTAATTGACCACTTCAAAACATGGCATCTCAGTACTCGCGTACATCACACCTTACTTTGCTTCCCTCTCTTTCCTCCTACAGAAATGCTGCTACCACATAGGTCTTACGCTGTCAGTGGTTTGTCCCCCTGCTCAGATTTTATGATTCCTTGTGGTAGGTGTGGTGCAAATTGTTTGTGTTCAAATCCACCCAGAGGTGCCTTGGAAGAAGACCTGATGACCTACTCCCATCAGATTACAGGAGTTGGAAATCCTATGGAGCGCATTTCTTCTGTGAAACAAGGGGGGTCACCATGAGTCACATCAATTGTTTTTCTTTTTGTTTTTTGTAGCAGGTATAATACATGAGGTTTTAGTTTTGCCATTCTAGTTTTTGAGTTGAGATTCAAACATTACTCTGCACTGCCACCATTTTCCAGTATTCCTTCCCTGATCTCTCAAGGTGATAGAAGAAAGATCAGTCACAAAAGTTTATCCTTGGATTCTGTATAACGAATGTCTCAAAAAAGACCCCTGGCAGCGCTATTGTTTAATGCCTTTAATGTTTAACTAGTCTAATGTCTTAATTTCTTAAATAGGGTATAAGAAAACCTACTCTTTTGATACGTTATTTTCTGAAAATCAAAATCTTCATATTCTTCTATACAGTGACCCCCACAGCGGCTGATCATGTTTAAAAATTAGTTTTGATTTTCAGAAAATATTCTTGTCATGGATTGAATTTTGTCCCCCCAAAATATGTGTCAACTTGGCTGGGCCATGTTTCCTAGTATTGTGTGATTATCCACCATTTTGTCTTCTGATGTGGTTTTCCTATGTGTTGCAAATCATACCTCTACTCCAGGGCACTGGGTTTTATGATGTTAATGAGGTGGGATAGTGACAGTTATGTTAATGAGGCAGGACTTAATCTACAAGACGAAGTTGTGTCTTAAGTCAATCTCTTTTAAGACATAAAAGAGAGGAACGAGCAGATAGAAGAGGGACTCTCATACCACAAAGAAACAAGAGCCAGGGGAAAAGTGCTTACTTTGGACAGAGTGTCCCTGTACTGAGAAGCTCCTTGACCAGGGACTATTGATGACAAGGACCTTTGTCCAGAGCTGACAGAGAGAGAAAGCCTCCCCCTGGAGCTGGTACCCTGAATTCGGACTTCTATCCTCCTAGACTATGACAGAATAAATTTATCTTTGCTAAAGTCATTCGCTTGTGGTATTTCTGTTATAGCAGCACTAGATAACTAAGACAATTCCTAAATGGTAAAGGGAGGCTCGGTGGCACAATAGTTAAGTGCTTGGCTGCTAACCAAAAAGCCTTCAGTTCAAACCCACCTTTGGCTCCATGGGAGAAAAGATTTGGCAATATGCTCCCATAATGATTTCAGTCTAGGAAATCCTATGGGGCAGTTTTATTCTGTCATATAGGGTTGCTATGAGTTGAAATTCACTTGATGGCACACAGCAACAAAGCAACTTTTTAAAAAATATTTTATAATATTTATCAACTTGTCTGTTCTTGTTATCAAAGTGTGTCACAGAGCACTTCCTGTACGATGGTGCTGTTTTCTAGACTGAAGGTCCCAAGTCATCTCTCCTATCCCAGACAAAATTGACCAAAAAAAAAAAAAAGAAATAACAAAAGCAAACATTTTTAATGATTACATAGGAATGTTTTTGTAATTTCGATTAGCATAAATAATTAGTTCTTGAATACTTAAAGTTGTATACTAATTTTATTAAGAAAGTTAGCAGACTTCAAGTATTTTGAAGCTGTATTTTTATTTCTTGGGTTTTGGATGATGAGCTGAGAATGAAGTAAGTAATCATCTCTGAATGACAGTTAATACTGTGAGCAATTCCCTGTCAAGGAAATCTTCATGTGATGGGAGCACTTTTTAAATTTCAGGAGAAAAAGTAATGTTATATCGTCTACCCAATTATGTCACCAATCCACTGATGTCAAACCATTAGTGGGGTTTAAAATCCTGATGGACTTTCCATCTGGACACTTCTAATAGACCTTTGTGGTACGTAAATGTACAGCATATTATCAAAGGATTGCAGTGTCTCCATAAGATTCCATACCTATTTATTTTTAACTACTTTTTTTTATTAACTTTTATTGAGCTTCAAGTGAACATTTACAAATCAAGTCATACTGTCACATATAAGTTTATATACACCTTACTCTGTACTCCCGCTTGCTCTCCCCCTAATGAGTCAGCCCTTCCAGTCTCTCCTTTCATGACAATTTTGCCAGCTTCCAACTCTCTCTATCCTCCCATCCCCCCTCCAGACAGAAGATACCAACACAGTCTCAAGTGTCCACCTGATACAAATAGCTCACTCTTCATCAGCATCTCTCTCCTACCCACTGTCCAGTCCCTTTCATGTCTAATGAGTTGTCTTCGAGAATGGTTCCTGTCCTGGGCCAGCAGAAGGTTTGGGGACCATGACCGCCGGGATTCCTCTAGTCTCAGTCAGACCATTAAGTCTGGTCTTTTTATGAGAATTTGGGGTCTGCATCCCACTGATCTCCTGCTCCCTCAGGAGTTCTCTGTTGCGCTCCCTGTCAGGGCAGTCATCGATTGTGGCCGGGCACCAACTAGTTCTTCTGGTCTCAGGATGATGTAGGTCTCTGGTTCATGTGGCCCTTTCTGTTTCTTGGGCTCTTAGTTGTCGCGTGACCTTGGCGTTCTTCCTTTGCCTTTGCTCCAGGTGGGTTGAGACCAATTGATGCATCTTAGATGGCCGCTTGTTAGCATTTAAGACCCCAGACGCCACATTTCAAAGTGGGATGCAGACTGTTTTCATAATAGAATTATTTTGCCAATTGACTTAGAAGTCCCCTTAAACCATGGTCCCCAAACCCCTGCCCTTGCCCCGCTGACGTTTGAAGCATTCAGTTTATCCTGGAAACTTCTTTGCTTTTGGTCCAGTCCAATTGAGCTGACCTTCCATGTATTGAGTATTGTCCTTCCCTTCACCTAAAGCAGTTCTTATTTACTAACTAATCAGTAAAAAAAACCTCTCCCACCCTAGCTCCCTCCCCCCGTCTTAACCACAAAAGTATGTGTTCTTCTCAGTTTATACTATTTCTCAAGATCCTATAATAGTGGTCTTATACAATATTTGTCCTTTTGCCTCTGACTAATTTCACTCAGCATAATGCCTTCCAGGTTATTTTTAACTACTTTTGATAGTTAAAAATAAAATTTTATTCTAATAAGATGTATGACTAAAATTTATTCAAATAGGATGTAAGACTAAAAAAATTAAAAAGAATTCTATTTATCTATGTACTTGCTTTTTTGGTGGAACTAATTAATTATATAATCAATTGAAAAATATTGACCAATGTTTAGATTTTACTGAAGTAATTTGTACACCGCACAAGTTCGAGCATGATGTGGCATGTTATAAGCTCATTTATGATTAATTTTTACTGATACTGTTAATTATTTCATCAACATTCAATGGAAAAGTTCCAATAATAAATTTAATACACTTCATAAGTAAATATTTTCCTAAAGTCACTCAAAATATTTATCATACAGCTGAATAACACAACTTACATTTTCACAGATGACTTTGTGTTATTAAGAAAAAAAGTCTCGTACAGGTGTTACCAAAGCAATTTTCACATAAATAATTATACATTTTTGCCTGAGAACACTAATTACTCAAAGCTTGAGGGATTTCAAGTATCATAGTAAAGGGCAATTTACTCTGTGTTCATGCATTGTGATTCTCATTTCTCAAACAGACTTTTAAAAACTATTAAAAAAATTAAACCTTCCCAAGATGTTTAGATCTAATTAAGTTGGAAACATTGTGTGGTATAAACAAAATTAAAACCACCCACCACCACCACTACCAATAGGAGCAACAAAACAGTGATTTAAATTTTGAAATAGTTGGATTTTATTTCCTTTTCTAGTTATTCAACATTGAATGGGATGAATAAAATACTAACCCTGCCAGGGCCCAATTTTGTCTTCTCACCAATCTGCAGTGCACCTATCCTTCACCACATCAAAGATATGGTGAAACCCCCATGAAATTGCTCACCACAGATTAGCAAGTAAACACAATTAAGCCCATGCACATCTTGCTCAATGCAAGCCTGTGCATACTGTGCCTACTGGTTAATCCACCCTGCCTATGTCTTTTTCGTTGTTGTTATTGGTATTGTTTTCCCAAAACGGAAGTGTTTGAAGCTAGGTTTTTCTAACAATGCCTCTGGTATCATCTAGTTAGATAAATATTCTGTCATTTTCTGAATGCTTTGTTATCTCTACTGAGTACGAATGGGTTAATTCTTCAAAAACAAGGATATATATTAATTTTATATCCATAAGTTACTTATGGAATTATGTTTTACTGAAATATTTACATTTATTTTTACTTAGACATAAAATGAAAACATGTTTGTTAACTATGAAAAATCTATAAAAACCCAATTTCAAATAAAAGTTGTAAATACCTATTACCTTGGGTGACACAAATAAGGGCTCTACTACCAGCCGAAAGGCTGGTGGTTCAAACCCACCCATAAACATCTCAGAAGACATGCCTAGTGATCTGCTTCGGAAAGGCCACAGCCTTGGAAGTCTTATGGAGCAGTTTTACTTTGCACGCAAGAGGTCTTCATGAGTTGGAACTGACTCAGTGGTAACTAACAATAATAACATTATCTTGCAGGACACAGAATAATTATTAAGCTGTTTTCTTTCTTCAAGAATCTTGAATATGAAAAAATGAAGGTAATTAAATGGGTTAAAATTTATTGTAAACAGTATTTCCATCCATTGTGCCAGGACTTTTACTTTATTTTTCTTACTTATATTTAAATTACTTTATTCACTTACTCTTTTGAACTTTCACGAGATCAGATATATATTGACTTTCAGTTCACGTGTAAGGAAAGGGCAATGGACAGTAGCAATGATTTAATGGGGAAAAAAATCTTAACACACAGCAATGGGATAGTGCTTTATTCTAACTGAATGGAGCTCAGAGAGATTTGAAGAATGGTGTCATGACCAAATTGGTATATATAGTCAATAAATGTTATCCACTTATTTTTAAAAACATTTTTTTTTAATCAGTAAGAAACATTTCTAACAAATTAGCCCCTCCTTAACAGGCAAAATATGTGACGAGTGTTGAGAAATAATTCTCCATTGGCCTCTTGCAATTCTGTATTCCTGCATGCAGAGGACCTGACTGCATTTGCTATAGGCAATTGTATGGCAAATATCCTTGGAAGCTAGATATAGTGTCTCACTCCTGGAGCAAATGGAAACTTCGTTTACTGTTCAATATATAAAGACATTTTTCTCTGTGGTAAAGGTCAGGCAGGCTTACTGCCCATTATTAAAAAATTGGGTTTCCTAAGCTTAGGGTTTCTCTCTTGTAACACATATACGAGTGTATCATCTAACCCTCTTCACATCTCTGGGTGATTACTACTACTACTACAAGTCATAAAGTCCTTTGCTTTGACTCAGAAGACTCCGGTCAACTGCCAGTATCTATAGAATTATGAAAAGCTAACATATTCGTTTGTGAGTAGAGTAAAATCTAAGACCCTTCACAGTTCTTAAAAACTGGGTATTTTTAAAAATTCAGTATGATTTGTAGTATACTTGCAAAATATTTTCAAGCCTAATAATAATCAATGAAATTCAGGCTAAAACAACAAGATGATTTCATGTTTTAGTTGTTAAAAATATTAATGAATTTACACGAGTTCTTTGAGATTTTTGGCACTCTCATGTACTACTATAATAATGTTTACTTTCTATGATTAGTTCAATAATAAGTTGAAATGTCTAAAAACAGTATACCTAAATTTAAAAAAAAAAATTATACAGTCCATCAATTTAGTTTCTAAGAATTCTCAACTCATAGGTCATAACAATGATATATGCACAAGTACATTGATTACGATATAAAAAAAACTAGCTACACATTATGTATGTCCAACAGTAATACTTTGAAAGATTAAACAAGGTACATTAATGAAATAAAATATTTTGCAACAATTAAAAATGTGTTTTCAGATTTTTTTGTTGACATAGGAAAATTATAATGTACTTTTGTTTTTGAGTTTTTCAAAGTATTTACAAGGAATACATATTATTTTAAGAATACACGTTATTTTAGGGAAATCAAATCTTTTTATTCGAGAAAACAGCTCCTTGCTCACACTACATATCTGGTAAGAGCTGACCATTCCTTGGTCCATATAGTTATATCAGAAAAGGTATATCATTACATCATAGCCCCACATCCTCTAGAATTGATGAGAACAGAGGAGGCCATCTGACACAGGTTAAGATGATCCCAATGTGTGCCCTAAATTTTGGAAGAATATTTCTCAAACATTATTGTATTTCTAAAACACTAAAAAGAATAATTGATGCCTTTGAAATACGGTATTGGTGAATAATATTGAATATACCATGAACTGCCAGAAGAAGGAACAAACCTGTCTTGGAAGAAGAACAGCCAGTATGTTCCTTGAAAGCAAGAATGGAGAGACTTCATCTCACATACTTTGGACATGTTATCAGGAGAGACCAGTCCTTGGAGAAGGACATTGTGCTCGATAAAGTAGAGGGTCAGTGAAAGAGAGGAAGACTCCCAGGAAGGTAGAATGACAGTGGCTGCAACAACGGGCTCTAGTAGAGCAACGATTGTGAGGATGGTGCAGGACTGGGCATTGTTTCATTCTGTTGTGCACAGGATTGCTATGATTCAGAGCCAACTCGATGGAACCCAACAACAATAAATATACTAAAAATGTAATTGTGTAAAAGAAAATTTTAAAATGTATTTCAGCTTCTTGTTTACATTATTTTACAATTACACTTTCTTATTAACTATTTGCGTTCTGATTGCTCTAGCCAAATAATTCGTAAATAAAGAACAATTCAGCATTCCTTAGGGGCTTCTCCCCACAACATCAACAACCAATAACCTCTTAAATTACGGAAGTCAGACTTTAGTAGTCTGTACTTCAAGCTCACGGTAACAAAGCAAGGCTATCTTTAATTTGTATGAACTCGCTGATATCTTCAAATATCTTGGGAAAGTGCTGAAAAAATCAGGAAAGAAGTCTTCAACTGATAAGAACAACTTAAATCCTAAAATCATTGTGTCATGATATCACAGACTGGAATTAGAATGTTGAAAATAATTGCATGGTTAATCATTTTTTTTCTCATAACCAATAGTTTTCTTAGCATAGTATTCTTTCCATGTGTTCTTTCATTTTCCAATTAATGAACCATAAAGACCTGCATTAAAGACTGCATAAAGATTGAAGTTGCCAAGGATTTCATTTTACTTGAATCCACAATCAACAGCCATGGAAATAGCAGTCAAGATATCAAAAGACACGTTGCATTGGGAAATCTGCTGCAAAAGACCTCTTTAAAGTGTTAAAAAGCAAAGACATCACCTCGAAGGCTAAGGTGCACCTGACCCAAGCCACGGTATTTTCAGTCGCATCATATGCATGCGGAAGCTGAACAATGAATAAGGAAAACAGAAGAAGAATTGATGCCTTTGAGTTTTATTATTGGCAAAGAATGTTGACTATAACACGGAATGCCAAAAGAATGAACAAATGTGTCTTGGAAGAAATACAACCAGTATGTTCCTTAGAAGCAAGGATGACAAGACTGCATCTTACATACTTTGGACATGTTGTCAGGAGAGATCAGTACCTGGAGAAGGACATCATGCTTGGTAGAATATGGGGTCAACAAAAAAGAGGAAGACCCTCAAGGAGATGGATTGACATAATGGCTGCAACAATGGGCTCAATCGTAAGAATGATTGTGGGCATGGCACAGGACCGGGCAGTGTTTTGTTCTGTTCTCCAACTATGAGTTGGAGCTCACTTGACTGTGCCTAACAACAACAACAAAGACCTACATTAATTTTTATGTGTAGCTCCATGTAGTACAATCTCAAATTGTTGTGTTATTAAAATGATTAGTTTTATTTTAAAGAGAATTGTGAACTACTATGATGTAATTTGGGGTCCTGGTGGCCCAGTGGTTAAGTGTTTGGTTGCTAACCAAAAGATCAGCAGGTTGAATCCAATGGCTGCTCCTTGGAAACCCTATGGGACAGTTCTACTCCATTCTGTAGTGTCACTAGGAGTCAGAATAGACTCGATGGCAACATTTTTTTTTTTTTAAAAAAAAGAAGTCATTTGGGAAAATAGAAACAAAAATTCGGAATTTTACTCAAGAGCCCTGCAGTGCCATCATTGTGTTGGCCTTCCAGTCTTTTTGGTACATGTTTATGTTTTTATATGAAAGACATTAGCTTTTATGTACAATTTTGTCGATACTTTCTATGTGAATTTGAATGCCAATATTGCAACTTAAATTACCAATGGCAAAAATAAAAGGCTAGCAACAACAATAAATATTGCAGGAAGAGAAAAAGTGCTCAAAAGCGAGCAAAGTTTTACACTTATCTCACACTTAAGAACATTGTTATTATGCATTGCCACATGCCCACATGGGGAACTGGCAAGCTAGTGCCTGTGGTCTGAATCCACCCACAACCTGCTTTTGTAAATAAAGTTTTATTAGAACATAGCCACACTTCTTTGCTTTTCTATTGTTTATGGATGCTTTTGCACTAAGATGGTAGAATTTAGTAGTTGTGACAAAGACAGTTCGGCCGGCAAAGCTGCAAATACTTATTATTTGCCTCTTTATGGAGAAAAGTTTGCTGGCCCTGTTTTAGGATATTGAAGAAGTATAACATCTGGTCACCTCATCCAAACAGCTTACAATATGATTGAGCCAAAAAATATACACAGGAAATAAATAATCGACAATTTTCTGAAGCAAATCTAATAATTTCATTAAGCAGTGGTCCTACCACTTGAAGACAAATCCAATTTGGTGCTCATCTTAAATTATCTTTGATATTTAGGCAAACTAATTCTTCTGTGTAGACTAGAGCTAAAGAACCTAATATTTCAAAATTTGAATTGAAAACAAATGAATGATAACGTTTTCCATATATTTAGATTTTGTAAAGTCAAAATGTTTAATGATATATTGATTTATACTTTTTCTTTTGATATAAAGTCTTAAGAATAAACCATATCTGGAATCCCCTTTTCAAGTTAAAAAAGATCGAGTAATTAGTTGAGAATATAGACAACAATATAGAATATAAGCATTTTCAACCCATGTATGTTTCATGTTTTGAAAAATGACATCCAAAAAATAAAACAAAGGCATAGAAGAAAAAGATTTGAAGACACTGGTCTTCTAAAATAGGAATTTTGAAGGCCGAAAATAAATTGTGCATTTGAACGCACCTCCTGAGATATGTAGGGAATTGACATCTAGAAAACGAACTGCATTATAAAAAAATACTATGATGATGGTGGGAAAATACTAGCAAACATGGTGCTGGGAGTTTAGTTAAGCTGTCGGCGCCTCTGTTTTCCACCTCAATGCTAATATGTACAAGTAGGTGCGGAATAAGCATGGAGACATTTTCCCAGGGCAAAACATTGTTTATAGCACATATTCTTCCCTGTTTGATGGGACAGCCTCTGGGTCTTTTCAGCATGAGATTGAGTATTTCATAAATGAAAAAAGAAACATTGAAAAATGATTTCTCTTCATGTAGAACATATTTCAAGCATTTTCACCTTGCACCATCTAAACTCAAATCAGTAATCTCTTTGTGTCATTCCAAATAGTGAATTCTAGACTGTGTCCTTCAGTATTTCCAATTTTTGAGGTTAATTTTAAATTTAAATATCTTGGATATGAAACGATGTACTTTCAAATTATGAACAATCTTAGAGATCACATATTCTAAGCCATCATTTTATAGCTGAAAGAAGTGAGATTCAGCAAGAACATGGAAGTAACTTAGTTTTAGGTTTAGTTATTTCTCAAGCTAAAATAAGCTGTCATTTTCCCCTAAGATGTGGTGTACACTGCATTAAGTGTGTAAGCTGTTTAGTTATTCCTGTAGTATGTACAAAAAGTTTAATAAAAAAAAGTAAAATATCATTAGGTTAAATTGGGCACATATTACTCTTGCTAGACAAACTTACTTAGGAAGTCATTGGTTTCATCGATATTCTAGAGAATCATAAGAGGAATATCCACCAGCACTAGTGCCGGTGATATATGTAAACCCTCTGTACAATGATGTGAGAGTAACCCCAAAGTGTTTGACTTAATTCATCTTTTTCTAAAGTCCTTCTCTATAGAACTAGAAATCTAAATAATGAGTAGGAACAGAGCATTAAGCATTTTTCTGCACTTAAAAACTTAGCACTTAGGGAGTGATTAATTATAATGCTATAACCCCAAACATGAAGTTGAATACTAAACTGCTGACAGAATTTGGAAACAAGCCAGTGCTGTGCATACATCTGGGTGCTTTCTTTTTGACAGAATAATAAAAGGAAAAAAAGCGAAACATATTAACAGTTTATCCTCATTCCACTTAACACAGTCTCCTTCATATTTGCTTATAAGCAAAGTGAAAAAGTAAATTTCTCACACCTTCCTTACTACAAAGGCAAACAGCATACTCGTATTTTATAGATTTGATACTTGTCTCTGTATTTCAAGATGTGGTAAATTGTGGAGTTTGTTTTAATCTAAGTGAAGAAAGAAACTAGCAAAGAGGAAATGACCTTAGCCTACGGTTTAGACTTGTAACTTTCTCTTGTAGGTAGCTTGGAGAAAAAGTAGAGATCTATATAGTTGCAAGCTACTTTGGGTGGTTTTTATTTGCGGAGCAAATACCCACTAGATTGCTCTGTATCACATAGATTCAAAAGCCTGCTATAAATAAACTCAAAGGGCAAATGGATTAAAGGCCAAAAGACAAATGTTATCAAACACTTTTTTTCCAATAGACAATAGACGTAAGGAGGCGGCTATCACAGAAAGAGTTGGAAAAACAAGAAGTGCCTTCAAACTTATAATTATGGTTACAGTGGATTAACGGGGGTGGGTGGAAGGAGAAGAAGCCTTCTAGGTGTTTATTTCTAAATCCCTCTTATCTAACTTTGGTACTTAGAAATAGGGAAGAATATCAGTTCTAGCATCACACCTCTCTGAACGCTAATACGTTTCTTCTTTCTTCAGTGTAGATCAATTTGGTCATGACACCATTCTTCAAACCTCTCACTTGAGCTCCATTCAGTTGGAATAAAGCACTGTACTATTGCTGTGGGATAGGATTCTTTTTCCCCATTCAGTCACTGCTATTGTGCATTGCTCTCTCCTTATATGTGAACTGAAAGTAGATACGTATCTCATCTTATAAAAGTTCAAATTGATCATTATTAATAAATGGAATTTTTAAAAATGTGCGTAAGTTCTAGTGAAGTCTATTTTGAGGAAAAGATATCTACCGATATGGTAATAATATCTACTATATGTAGCTACAAACATGTAACTAGAATAACATTGGGTTTCCTGCTTCTCATTTATATCTCATCTCTGAATAAAAATTACTTTCTGAAATATTGAAAAATACAGAAATATTTAGAGGACTTTCTCAGCAAAATAAAGATGGTTGACGTTGTCGGACGTGAAGACCGTAATTGGCTTCACTGCTTTGCAGAAACTCTGGTGGCATAGTGGTTAAGGGCTATGGCTGCTAATCAAAGGTCTGCAGTTCGAATCCCTCAGGTGCTCCTTGAAAACCCTAAAGAGCAGTTCTGCCCTGTCATATATAGGGTTGCTATGAGTTGGAATCGGCAGTAGGTTTCTTTGCTTTATTTGTCTTCTAAATTGCCATGGTGGCTGCGTGGGAAGGTACTCACTCTGACCTTCCTGTTTTTCGCTTTGAAAACTTTTCTGCGAGAAACTTGCCCTTAGTGTCTGCTTATTTTCTCTCCTCTCTCTTGTTATTTCAATTCAGTACTGAGTAGATCAATTTATCTTCTGTTCATGTATGTGTGTGTTTGTGTGTTGCTGTTTGTTTACCACCATCTCATGTCTTGATCCATTATCTGGATTTGTTTCACAAAACCTTGATATAAACATAGAAATGCTATAGGCATTCTGAAAGAGAGCAGAGTTCTGTTTATCTTTCAACGTGTAGACTTTGTAATTTTATAGATTTTATCTTGTTCTATGATATGTATCTAATATTTATTAATATGCTTTACTATTTCCATTTATCTTTGCATATCAAAAAGCAAGCCTGGAAAGCTTAAATTGTAATTAGGAGTTACAGAAGAGAGAAACAAACTCCACGTTAGGAAGGAGAAATAGAAACATTCGTCTCTTTCCAGTTCAGGAGCTAGGACAAAATACTAGTGCGTGAAGGGCAAAGAAGACAGAAGCCAGTGCTCTAAGTCCTGGAGCATTAAACCACAAATCCGAGACCTTGGGGCTTATTTCTATAAATGTGACCTGGGGTAGGTTGCAAGCGTTCAGGAGAAACCCTACAATTTGGTGTTTTGCTCAAATAAAGCGAGAGCAATACCGTAGCACTGAGGGATGGAAGTTGAAATATAGACCAGCCTCAACTAGCAGCTTTGATTATTTACAGCCTCTGCCTGGCGTTTAGGAAATTCAGAAGTTTCCGTATTTCCAAGTGGAGATGTAGAATGAGTGGAGAATGGGCTTGTGTCTGTTCAGAGATTTGGTTCCCCCATTGAAAACCAGGGTTAGGGCAAAGAAAACAAATTGTGTGCCTAATTCTACATTAGAGCCAAATGGCCAGAACTGTAGATTTTCACAGTAGATGTCACCATGACAGCACAAAAGGCGAATGGGACCAGCTGAACCTGTGCAGACACAGACACAGCAGGAATCAGACCCACCAGACACGTTACATCAGAGATGGGGACAACGTAAAGAGTAAGATGGGCCCCTAGGGTGTCAACAGCCCTTCCTCCACTTCTTATGGCACCACACAGGTGTCGTCTTTGAGAGGCAGAGGGCAGAGAAACCCTAAAAGACTGGATATTGACTTCTGCTTCTGTCCATGACAGATTACCAGAAAATGGATTTACATCCCACAAGACACAAAGAGAAAATCAGATCAATTACAAGAAACAATGATTTTTAAAGATACTGAAAGTCAAACAAAAAAAGAACAGTAATTGTCTGTAATAAATGGATGCTATTTTAAGCCACTAAGTCTGTGGTAATTTTCTATGGTAACCAAACCCATTGATGTCCAGGCAATTCCGACTCACAGCAACCGTATAGGATAGAGTAGAACTGCCCCACAGAGTTTCTAAGGAGCAGCTGGTGGATTTATTTCAACTGCTAACCTTTTGGAAACCCTGGTGGAGTTGTGGTTAAGTGCTATGGCTGCTAACCAAAGGGTTGGCAGTTCGAATCTGCCAGGCGCTCCTTGGAAACTCTATGTGGCAGTTCTACTCTGCCCTGTAAGGTCTCTATGAGTCGGAATCAATTCGACAGCACTGGGTCTGGTTTGGTTTTTTTGGCAGCTGAGCTCGTAACCATTACTCTACCAGGGCTCCTTTCCTATGGTAGTAAAGGAAAATGAATACATCGAGAGACTTGAAACAAGCAAGATAAGTCCTACAATTGTTCAAGCTTACTGCCCTAAGAAAGTGACCAGGCTATGAGTGAAGGAGAGGAAACCCAGGTGGGAAGTGGTGCACCCTGTCGTTTGAAGAGAAAGAGCTCACAGTCCAGGAAGATCAAAGCTGATAAAGTTTATACGACAGCAAACCATAGAGGAGAGACATTCACAGAGACAGAATTTTAGAAATCTGCAAATGACCTCATTTGATAATTAGGCAGAGTACTGATTAACACTTTGATGTCAAGAAACTTCCCGAAGGCCATGATCACAAGCATTGGGAATAGTGTCTGTTCCCACTAGGCGGGCTAGAAAAGCTCACAATTCATAAGCCATTCAGGAGAGGACAGAGAAGAGTTCTGCCTCAATGTTGCTATTATGTGCTGTCAAATTGATTTCTGACTCACAGTGGCCCCATGTGAAAGAGTAGAACTGCTCCATAGGGTTTCCTAGTCTGTAATCTTTATTGGAGCAGGTCACCAGTTTTTTTCTCCCATGGAGTCACTGGTGGGTTTGAACTACTGACCTTTTGGGTAGCAGCCAAGCACTTAAACTTGGCACCAGCAGAGTTCCTTATTTTAGGCCTAGCAATGTTTAAACAAAAGTGCCTCGATAAACCAAAAAAAAACCCCAGTGCTGTCGAGTCGATTAAGACTCATAGTGACCCTACAGGACAGAGTAGAACTGCCCGTAGAGTTTCCAAAGGAGTACCTGGCAGGTTTAAACAAAAGTGCCTCGATAGTGAGAGCAAATTAACTCTACAGTAAACACTGCTCTGGTCCCCCACAACAAATCTTAAAGATGAACCCGAAAACATCAAACATTTTTCAAAGTAACGTCACTGCATACAAGAATTATGCTCAAGAATATTTACAGGAATTCAAATTATTCAGTACCCAAAGTAATACATACAATTCACAAATTCTTGCATCCAGTCAAAGATTCCAAACAGGAAAATGTGACTGAAAATGAGGATAAAATTTATCAATCAAAACTGATTCAGAATAAACTCCTGTTAGAATTATTAGACAAAAATATTAAAAGTTATTAAAATTGCATTTTGCATATTCAAAAAGCATAGACTTGGAAGATATAAAAAAGAACCAATTCAAACTTTTAGAGATGAAAGGTACAATGTCTAAGATAAACAATACACTGATAGGATTAACAGAAAATTAGATAGTGCAGAAGAAAGTGAATTTAAAGACATAAAATACAATCTACCTGTCTTAGTTACCTAGTACCACCCTAACAGTGGAGCCCAGGTGGCATGGTTATTAAGGGCTATGGCTGCTAAACAATTGGTTGGCAGTTTGAATCCACCAGCTGCTCCTTGGTAACCCTATGGGACAATTCTTCTCTGTCTTCTATAGTCACTATAAGTCCAAATTGACTCGATGGCAAAGAGTTTGGTTTGGTTTTATCCTAACAGAAATACCACAAGTGGGTGAATTTAAAGAACAGAAAATTATTTTCTCATAGTTCTAGAGGCTAAGAGTTCAAGTCAGAGTCTTGGCTGTGCTGATTTCTTCTATGAGCCTCTCTCTTAGTCTCTGATCTCCTGGTGACCCATGATATTTTTTGGGGAACCGTGGCGTTCCTTGGTGCCTGTCTTCACACACTATGTGTCTTTGTGCCTATTCTGGTCTTGTTATAACTCAGAAGTGATTAGGTTTAGGATTTACCCTACAATGGTATTTTCTTATTAACATAACAAAGGAAAAATTTTATTGCCAAACAGGATCACATCCACACACATAAGGGCTAGAAATTGAACACATATTTCTGGAGAAAGAATTAAATCCATAACACTATCTAAACAGAATAGCAGAGAAAAGGAAGAATATATTGTGTGATCAACTTGAAACAGACTAATATGCATATAATTAGGGTCACCAAAGACAGATGGGAAGACAGAAAATATATTTAAAGAAATATGGCTGATTTTTCCCCAAAGTTGACGAAAATTATAAACCCACAAATCCAAGAAACTCAGTAAACCCAAACCTGTAAAAATGAAGAAAACCATACCAAATCTTATCACAAGCAAATTTCTTAAAACCAGGATGAAGAGAACATTTAAAAAGAAGCCAGAGAAAAAAGATCTGGGAAGAAAGATACAGTGGACAGGGGAACCCATGTCAGAAAGAAAACAAGAGAAAAACAGTAGGGCACCCTCTGTAAATTCTGTACTTAATGAATTCTATACTCTATAATTCTATACTTAACAAAAAGTCTTCTACAAGACAAAAGCAAGATATTTTTTCAAATGTATAAAATCTGAGACAATTTGTCACCAACAAATCAACAATACAAGAAATGTTAAAGAAAGTCCTCAGGCAAAAGGAAAATGACACCAGATAGAAATATGGATCTACCCAAAAGATGACTGAAGAGCACTGTAAATGGTGACTAAATGTGTGAAGATATAATGTTTTTTTATTATTATTTAAATGTTTGAAAGATACTTCAGCATTTAAAGAAACATAATAGCAAGGAAGAAGAGGTATAGCATAAGAAAAAGTCATGATGCATATCACAAAAATAGCATAAAGTCCAGTAGGGTAGAAATGGAAGTAAGGTCTTTTAAGATTCTTTGTGAAGTGGTATAATACTACTTTAAGATCAATGATGTTAAGTTAAATGTGAATGTCCAACTTCCTAAAGCAACCACTACAATAGCAAAATAAAGATATATACTAATAAATCTACAAAAGAATATTCAATTAAAAAGAAGGCAAAAAGATAGGAAAAGGGAAACAAAGAACAAGGCAGAAAAAAAATGCCAAAATGACAGATTGAAACTTAACTACATCAGTTGATAGAAAAGCAAGTAAAAACATGGAAAGACAACTCCATAAGGGTACACCAGGTCTGACAGAGAGCATCTAAGGAAGGACAAATTTGGAAAGGGGGTTCAGTCCTTGTCCAAGAAAGTACAGTTGCAGCCAACAACATGGAAGCTTGCTGCGTTGTCTGGGCTAAGGTGAATCCAGAGTTACCAGGGAGGCAGCAATGACTCTCGGGAATGCAGGCAAGTCAACGTCCATGGGCAGAAGCACAGAGGGTGTCGGGGCACTATTGCAGGCACTCATGAGACCTCAAGCCCAGAGGCTCCCTCTGTAGGAGGGACACACATTGGTATGCAGCTTTGGCAGGGACGGCTCCAGGACACTGTGTGGGACTATGCCTGGGTGCTGCCTCTCTAGCAAAGTATTGCCCACATGGCAAATCAGGTCTCTGGCCTGTTTTGTAGAGCCCACAAGATAAGAGTGGTGTTATGGATTGAATTGTGGCCCTCCAAAATATCTGTCAACTTGATTCCCAGTATTGTATGATTGTCTACCATTTTGTCATCTGAAGTGATTTCCTATGTGTTGTAAATCCTATCACTATGATGTTAATGAGATGGAGTAGTGGCAATTATATTGAGACCTATACGATTAGATAGTGTCTTAAGTCAATCTCTTTTGAGATATAAAAGAGAGAAGTGAGCAGAGAGACAGGGGGACCTCATACCGCCAAGAAAGCAGCACCTAGAGCAGAGCATGTCCTTTGGACTCAAGGCTCCTTGGCAAAGAATCTCCTAGGACACAAAAGATTGATGATACGGAACTTCCTCCAGTGTCCACAGAGAGAAGAAAGACTTTGCCTGGAGCTGGTGCCCTGAATTTGGACTTTTAGCCTACTAGACAGTGAGAAAACAAATTTCTTTGTTAAGCCAGCCGCTTGTCATGTTTCTGTTACGGCAGAACTGGATGATTAAGACAAGTGGTTTTTACATTTTTAAAGGATTGTAAAAACAACAATAACACGAAGGATTATAGGCCACAAAAACAATATGCATGGCCCCAAAGGCCTCAAATATTTACTATTTGCCCTTTCTATGAAAAATATGCTGCCTCCTATTAGACAGGCCACTCTGCAGGGATCCTGGTGTGAGACTGAGGAAGGAAGCAGGGAGCTGAGATCTGGGCTGGGGTTTAGAGCTGTGCTGAGTTACACAACGAGATGAATGGAACAGAATAGAGAGTTCAGAAATAGGCCCATACATATAGGGACAACTGGTTTTTGACAAAGATGCAAAGACAATTGAGTAAATAAAGACAATTACTCACTGATAATATTCTTTATTTTATGAGTCTATCTGTTGTTTAGCTAAAAGGTGCCCTCGGGATAGTTTTGGTTCGGTGTTTATGGAATATCTCAAGGCAATAATCTCAGCGAGTCCCCTAGTCTCAATCAGTCTAGTAAGTCTGGACTTTTTAAGAATTTGAGTTCTGTTCCATATTTTTCTACCCTTCCATTAGAATCCATCTGCTGTGGTCCTGATCAGAAAGGTCATTAGGGGTGGCCAGGCACCATCTAGTTCTAGTCTCAACTGCTCATTCTGTAGATTGGTTTCTTTTCACAGTCGTTGGTTTCCTTCTTTCTCTGTTGCTCTGGTCATGATGAGACCAATAGTTGTATCTTAGATGGCCGGCTGCTTGCAAGCTTTAAAGACCCCTGATACTATTTACAAACAAGGATGCAGAACATAAACTTCGTGAACTATATTACAGGTTTCCTCTGCCACTCAAAGTAGGGTGTTCTTATGAAACCTTTCGTAAGCCGAAATGGCATAAAAAGAAGAAGCAATTACCATTAATTTATACTGGAAAATTTTTTTAGCATTCCCAGACCCAGAAAATAATCTACCAAATCATACCAAATGATACATAAAACCCTTGCGAGCTGTCTTAGGCTTTTCTGATATTTTAGGACACATCTTGCTAACAGGTGTACAAAATAAGTGGAGATAAAGCATAGATGCTCACAGACACAATTCAAAGCTATGGCAGCTTGATGCTGAGACACTGGGTGTAGTAGGAGCTTGGCAGCACCACTCTCACTGCTCGGGGTGTGCTGCTATTTTAACGGGTCACTGCAAAGCAGACACTGAATGCTGTTTTTGCTTTTTTTCATAAAAGTTAAAATCCTGTTTGGATTTGTTTAGGTTACTGAGAACAGGTATTAATGTAGGTCTTTCGTAAAAGCAAATTGGTGTAAAGCAAGGTTTCGAAAAGCAGGAGATACTTGTATGTCAATTGACCTTGTCCTATGAGACTCTTGGCCTAAGGCTTTAAACCCAGAAAAAAAAAAAAATCATTTATTTATTGATCCAGCCATTTTACTCCTAAGTATCTACCCAAGAGAAATGGAAGCATATAGACAATTTTGTGGTGGAAGAGACAAAAAAATCTTTAATCGGTGAGTTTACGTTTCAATCCTTCTTACATGGGCTCAACCCACCCCACGTTTTCTAGTAGAGGAGGAGGTCAAGAATAAATAAGATATCAGATATCACAGAAAAAAATTGTTTATCAAATAAAAATTGTAGTTACAAACTTTTAATTCATTACCATAACTACTTTTAGTTATGAACAACATTTCTTTTAATATTCATTGACCTTTAGAGAAATCCATGTGTACTTTCTCAAGGCCCACTTCAATAAGCACTTTGATCCTGCCCTCTGCTTGAGGGAATACCACATATATTATGCAAATGTCTCTACTAAAATGTATGACAGTATGTTCAGTTTTAATAGACTTCGTTCATATCTTTGAAATCTTGGTAAACAGAAATATTTACATTCCAGAAATTGCATGATTCTTAGGTAGGTTGTCCTGACTGTCTTTGGGGGGACAAAGCGAGTAGCAAGCTTTGAATTGGCGTGGCTGCCCTTTCACAGTTTTTTATGCTTCCTTTTTGGAAAAGAGAGAGCACCCTGGTGGTGCAGTGGTTAAGTGCTCGGCTGCTAACCAGAAGGTTGGTGGTTCTAATTCACCAGCCACTGCATTGCATGGAAGAAAGATGTAGCGTCAGCTCCTGTAAAGATTTACTTAAGTTAAGACATAACTGAAGTGATTACAAATACCAATATTTTGATAAAAAAAAAAAAAATTGCCATCAATTCAATTCTGACTCATAGCAAGCCAACAGGGCAGACTAGAACTGCCCCATAGAGTTTCCAAGGAGTGGCTGGTGGATTCGAACTGCCAACCTTTTGGTTAGCAGCAAGCTCTTAACCACTGTGCCACCAGAGCTCCAATATTTTGATGGGGGAAGAAAATACACAGATAAGAAGTATGTTTGCTATGAATGTTAAGGTGACTTACAAAAAAAAGCCTCATATCTCAGCAGATGTTTCACAAAAAGTAAAATAAAAATTCAGTTAACAGCAAGCAGCCTAAAATACAATGACTGCCTGATGTGTTTCTTGGCACTGCTGCTTTATTGTGTTGTCACTTGGCGCCTATGAATTCACTCACAGCAACCTCACGTGACAGAGTAGAAATGCCCCATAGAGTTTCCTGGCCGTAATCTTTACAGAAACAAGTCACCAGGTCTTTCTTCTGTGGAACCATAGGCTGGCTCCAACCATCAACCTTTCAGTTAGCAGTCAAAAGCTTAAGTGTTGTGCCACCAAGGCTCCTTGGCTGCTTTACTGTATTCCCCACTTCACCTCCACATTCTGCCTGTAGTGCAGCCTCTATGAGTGTCCAATCAATGCATTTAGCATTATCATTAACGTCTAGGGAAGTGACTACCACCAAGCACACTGCCTGTTCAGTAATAATGTTCAATAAAAATTGACGACAGAGGTAATAATAATAACAGCAACAACAGCAGAGACACTTATTTATTAAACAACACTTATTTATTAAAAAAAAAAAAATTTTATTTATTGAGTACTAACAGTTTGCTAGGGACTGTTCAAAGTGTTTGACAAATTGTCTTTGGCCCAGTTGCTAGGAGCAGAGCTTTGATACCCCTTACTGAAGAAGAGTCCTCAGGAAATACACTTAAAAGAGTGAGGGCAAGAAAGAGAGCTACTCAAATACGAGGGATTGGGAGAAGTGTAGCTTTTAGCCAGATCCCACCAGGAGCTCCTCAAAGCTGCCTTGCCTTGAGGCAAGGGAGTAGTGTTTGAAGGATCTGGAGGCAACCTCTAGGTAGCTCCTGCAAAGGAAAGTTCAACTATTCTACTGGCAAGTCTCAGGGAAGGGTACAGATGTGAGCTAATAACAGACCCCAGCAGCACAGAGGGGAAGTGCGAACCAACCAAACTATTGAGAGTCCAGGGGATCTGGGCCTGAACTAACAGCACCTCTTACTGGCTATTTAATATATTTAATCCTCAAAATGACCCTGGGAGGCAGAGACTGTAATTATGCCCACTTTTCATAGGGAACGGAGGCACAGGGAGGTTACCTAACTTGCCAATATCACCCAGCAACTAAGTAGTAGGACACCTAACCAGAAATAAAGCAGGAAACAAGAGTAGGAATAATGCAGGAGCAAGAGAGAGATGAGGAGAAAAACTGAAATTAACTCAGTCTTGCTCTTGGTTTCTTCTACTCTTCAGACTCTTCTGCTGTGTCTATTTTGGGGAATCCAACAAATGGCTGTCAATGAAGGTTTAAGGCTCTTTACCTGTTGCTCAATTTACATAGGAATTGAGCTAAAGACACCCAGGACTAAGGTACCAGTCAATGATATGAACTTTTAAAATCCAATTTTTCATTTCAAATTTCCTTGAAATTTCTGTATCTAAGCAAACAACCAGGAAACTCTTCACTCTCTTTTCCAAGGCATTTATCTAGATGTTAAACTGCTTTCCCCTGGGCTGACAATTTTTTTCAGATGTTTCTTCATACAGGGATTGTATCTTTACAAACAGAAGCCCCAATTCTTGCAAAATAATCTGGGCGAATGAGGTGTAAACAAGATTAAGGCAAGTCAGGTGACATGTCTATAACTCAGTTTCAATTTTTTATAATATGAACATATAAAAATATATATCACAAATTTTAGAATTCAATGCCATAGCATATATTGAAAGACATTTAAAAAAATTGGAAAAATACTGTATGGATGCTAAAGCATGGTTACTTGGGGTAATATTTCAAATGAAGTTTATGTTTCCCTATCCTCGGGAAATCTGTACGTACAATGGCAAGCCTCTTCATTTTTCATTCTTAATATAGCTCTGTCAATTCGCTTGTCTGTATACTTATTCCTACAGCTTTAACTGCACATTGCGGGGTAAATGTAGTGTAACTAGAACCATACAAAAGCCCATTTACCTGTTTCTGGCAATATTAAATTATTTTGCCTTTTTTGTTTAAATCTGATTAGACCAACTCAAGGCATTTAAGCCCTGTGATATGTGGTATGTGGCAACATAATTGTTAAATTAAAACTCTTAACTTCCTTTAAGCAGGATGCATTACACTTTTTTTTTTTTTATTACACTTACCCTTTCTCTTTTCATTTATCTCTTTGCTCCTTTCAAATAAACTAACCCAGATTCCCATGTCTTTTTGATCCTCTATCGAAAACCGACCTCTCCTTTAAGTTGGCCAGCATTACTAGGTTTCCAATTTATGCGTTTTATAATCTTAAAATTACCATCAGTATTTTAAACAATCATTTCCTGTGTGTCTAACTGATGCCAATAATAACATCAGATTTATCTAGATATTATTATCTTTCACAACACTTTGCATTATTAATTTTGATGGCCAAAGTGTTTGTAAAACCACATCTAAAGGATGGTGTTGTTGTTGTTAGGTGCCATCGAGTTGGTTCCAACTTAGAGTGACCTTATTTACAACAGAACAAATTTGTGCCCCGCTGTGCTCCTTCCTTACAATCATTGCTATGTTTAAGGCTATTGTTGCAGACACTGTGTCAGTGCATCTCGTTGAGGGTCTTCCTCTCCCTTTTTCCCTGACCCTCTACCTAACCAAGCATGATGGCCTTCCCCAAGTAACATGTCCAAAGCACGTGAGATGAAGTCTCACCATCCGCATTTCCAAGGAGCACTCTGGCTGTACTTCTTCAAAGACAGGCTTGTTCTTTCTTCTGGTATATTCAATATTCTTCGCCAACGCCATAATTCAAATGTGTCAATTTTTCTTCAGTCTTCCTTATTAGTTGTTCAGCTTTCGCATGCATCCAAGGCAATTGGAAATACCATGGGTTGGTCAGGCATGTCCTCAAAGTAACAGCTTTGCTTTTCTACACTTTAAAGTTTTTTTTTTTTTGGTAGCATATTTGCCCAATGCAATATTTTGTTTGATATCTTGACTGTGGCTTCCATGGTTGGATTGTGGATCTAAGTAAAATGAAATCCTTGACAACTTCAATATTTTTTCCATTTACCATGCTGTTGCATACTGGTCCAGTTGTAAAGATTTTGTTTTCTTTATGCTGAGGTGTAATCTATACTGATGGCTGTAGTCTTCGATCTTGATCAGTAAGTGTTTCAAGTTCTCTTCACTTTCAGCAAGCTAGGTTGTGTCATCTGCATATCACAGGTTGTTAATGAGCTTTCCTACAACCCCAGTGCCACACTAAATAGTTTTATTTTTCACGTTATAACTTACAAAATGTTAATATGACTTCAATAATATAGTGAAGATATTGTGACATTGAGATGATAATGTGAATTCCGTCTAGGAGGCATTCCCTTTTCTGTGTGCTTTTTACATGCTTTATTTACAGCACTTCTCTCAGAAGTTCACTCTTCCAGTTTCTGCCTGGTGCATTTTTGATGGGTTACACAGACAATTTGGCAAAGCCTTGACAAAGGCAGACAGAAGGAGGCAAAGGAGAGGAGGAACAATTTTCTACATCAGAGCTATTACAAAATACTCGACAAAATTTTATAACAAGGTGTATACCACATATTATCCATGCATCCTGGGAACATCTTTGTCATTCAAGCACCATGGTGAGTCTTGTCAGACACTTTGAAATTGTACTTGCAAATGCAATTCCTAGTTCTTGTGATCTAATATAGGTGAATGATGCATAAACAAGCCTCTCTTTATCACTTAGCTACGGGGAAGAAAAATGGAATTCAGGTAGCACATTCTGAGCAATTATATTGTGACTGTTCTGGTGGGTCCTCTTTGCATCCTGTATATACCTCACCGGGTGTACAAAATAACTGCAATCTGATGAACGATTTCAACAAAGCAGCAAAGAAACACCACTACGATGGCATAAAGGAGCAACACGTGCTCTAACACAGACCTGAAAAGAAATAGCTCTTAACCACTACACCACCAGGGGTTCCTGGAAATAAATAATAAAAAAAAATACTTACCCTAAATCTAATAAAACGACAGATTATAACGAGAGTTTGAAAAGAAAATGCAGATTTAAAAAATGATAAATGTTGATCTCAGTTTGAAGTAGAAAGGGAACCTCATAACTTGGTTAGCATGATCTTTGTGTGTGTGTGTGTGTGTGTGTGTATGAGAGAGAGAGAGAGAGAGATCAAGAATAACTGTGATCACGCAGGAAGCAACAGCTAGTGGCAGAAAGGGGTAGGATCTTACATGGCTTCAGGAATTTTTTTCCTGTAATGCCAAGCGTGCTGCTGTACGTAATACAGTGATTTAATATATTCTATAGTATCGCCTTCAAATAATCAAATTAAATAATCTTTGGCAACCATTAATGACACAGACCATGCCAACGATCAGTAAGAAATAAGCACCGCGAACATTAGCCACCATGCTGCATTCGTATGCCTTTCTGTGCCTGTCTACTTTGAATAGTAAGAATAACATTATCTTAGGCATTTTTCTTCATAATGGATGGCCAATGAAAAAAATTAACATGAAAAGCAAGGCAAAGTTACTCGATACCTAGAAATATTTAACTCAACACATTCTAAGTTCACACATTTGTAAGGACAAGAAAAAAAAAAAAGGTATATGCTTAAATGCTTAAATATAAATTCCTCTAGAAATGCTTGCATGTAAATTCCCCCACATGGAACGCTAAAGTTTGGATGCATCTCTATGAAATACAAACTCATGAAATAACCTCAATGTTTTGCATGTGGCAAGTATATTCTTGTTATGCAACTCACGTTCAAGCCAAAATCACTGGACATTTATCTGGGAGAAAAACTTTCTCTTTAACTGAAGAACTAAGGAAAAAGTAAAATTATTCCCTTAAGTAAATACACCAGGATTCTGTAGACTAGTCTGTTTAGTCATGTAAGAGAATCCCCTTGATAGTTTCATTCCAAAAATTCTTTGATAAAAAAATGAATTACTTCAGTCTCAATATTTTTACTTAATGAATAATTCTTGTTTAAATTGTTTATTGATACAATATTCATTCCACACCTGAGTAAATAGCCTTCTTTCACAAAGTCACCGGCTAAATTATCCCAGGCTGTTGATCACTAAAAATGCAGACATGTTTGGACTCTGAAGTCCTGTCTACCCTCAAAGTAATTGAGGCTTTGAGCTTCCCAGAGGTTAACTAACCTATGGATGACAGAAGAGTTTCATTTCAGAGGGTCATTGTTCCTAAACATCACAGTCATTAGAAGCCATTACAACTTAACTACCTACCTTAGACTTGTTTTTAAATCACACAGAATTAGAAAGCAAAATAAAAATTTTCACTTTTATCCTGGGTTGGATTACCTTAGGGTCAACATCTTCAACGTGAAGATGTCAGCGCCTGTGCACAATTTTCTACTCAATTTTGAACAGGTCCTGAACTGCTTAGAAGAAAAAACATGCATTCCCCCCGCCTCCCCAACCCTTTCTTGGAAGAAAAAAAAAAAATTCTGTAAGTGAAACTATCAAAAAAAAAAAAAAGAACTACAGCTTGTTTGTTTTGTCTTTTGTTAAAGATATTTGCAAACCTCGGATAATGGAAATAAAATCATATGCAGTAAAAAATGTGCTCCCACTATCTGTATACAAAGGGAAGAAAAAAAAAAAAAGACATTGGCCTCCTTCCTTATACATGGATCCAGAGCAAGACTGGCAGGAAGGACAATGACACAAAAGCGTCTCCTTTCCCCAAGGTACACATCACAGTGGGATCGAGGATGAGGATGTTTTAAAAGGAAAAAACTTAGTCACTACTGACTTCGATTCACGCGTGATGTACTGAGCTTTCCCTTGCTTCATTTGCAATAAATGTTTATTGAACAAATGAGTGTATGGATGAATTGCAATTTAGATAAGTATGAATAATATGACTATTAAGCACCTATTTCTTCTCCTTTCTAAAACAAATGAAATAGCAAAGTGTTTTTATACAAGGTGTGTGTGGGTGTACGCGTGTGTACGTGTATAGCTACGGTATACGTGTGCAATAAGAGCGTGTTGTTACATGCTCACATACATACTTACACACGTTTATGTATTTTGCTAACTACACGCATTCATATAGTATCTCAATCTACAGCCTGTACCAATTAGAACTGGGCATTTCCTTATGCCTTAATGTCCTTAAATATATTAGCAAATAATACAGTGTTTTGAAATATAACACTTAGTATACATACCTGTATGGTGCTTGCTAAGGCAGCAAATCCAAAAGTCAGCAGTTGGGATCCAACAGCCGCTCCTTGGAAACCCTATGGAGCAGTTCTACTCTTTCCTATAAGGTCGCTATGAGCTGGGATAGCGTCTATGGCAACAGATTTTTTGTCTGTGTAGTATAATTATCAATTACTTAACAAGCTCCAGAGGCCTGATTGCAATCAGAGTATAGTTCTGTACTAGGCTGAAAAACATCAGACGAAAGGAAACTATGTACTAGCAGCTTATTTCCAAGGAAGATACTCATTTTACATTTACTGAGAGTAATTCGTTTTCTAGCTATTGAAACACATTGAAAATATGAATTACACTGAAGAAAGCAGATGAAGAGAGGATTTGCAAGACTAGCCTAGATATCAAAATTGGATACGACTGTTGATATTTCTATTTAACTTCGGATTTGTTGATGGCAAATTGCAGGTTGGCAAAAACTTCTGTGATCCCATAATGGCGGGAAGACATGCCCTGGTGGGAAATCCTTTGCTGACTGGGTCAGACCTTCATTGTCTCTTCACCAGAAAATTGACCACGTTTTTTATCTGGTCTTCGTTATTTCAGACTTAAAGAATCATTTTATCTGTGCTACGCGAAGAGTCAGGATTGATCTTTATAACATGTTAAAGTGCAGTTCTAACTCCTTCTCCTGCTTGGGTTTAATTTACTTAATTGACAATTTACCTACTTACAGATCTTAGAAATGATTGACCTGAGTGCTTTTTTTAAGAGAGATTTATATAGGCAGGATCCAGTTTAGAAACAGAGGCTTTCTTCTAAATATGCTGAGCTCTTTCATTAATGAACTAGAAACCTGATTTAGATATTTGTTTAGATCTTCCTGTTAAATCGTTGTCTTTAATAAATTTCACCTCCTCATTCTAACTATTCTGCCCAAGCAGTTACCAAATGCTAACCAATCCTTTAATGCCTCCCCCAAAATTGTCCAACAGTGCAAATTCCAAGTTCTGTCGCGAGACTAAGCAGCTGCCTCTCCCTCAGTCAGTCCATGTCCCACCAATGTGTTGTCTTATCTTCACCCAAACCTTCCCTTTTTAAAAAACCGTTAATATATGAAGAGATTATTTAAACTTTACTTAAGAATGGAAATCCTGGTGGCATAGTGGTTAAGTGCTACGGCTGCTAATCAAAAGGTAGGCAGTTGGAGTCCACCACCGACTCCTTGGAGACTCTATGGGGCAGTTCTACTCTGTACTATAGGGCTGCTATGAGTTGGAATCCACTCCAAGGCAATGGGTTTATGGGTTTATACTTAAGAGCAGAACACTGTTTCAAATGCAGATTTCTGAGTCTCATACCAAGAGATCAAACTCAGTATGTCATGATTGGACTCAGAAGTCTGAAAATTTTAGACCACCGCAATGTCTATCTCCGGGGAAGCTCTTTGATATTTCTCTAAGCTTTGGCTCAAAATTTAATTTTTAAGTGGAGAGGGAAGCAATAGGACAGGATGGAAATTATATTTCTCTGATTTACTTGGTGATTTAATTTTGATTTGGAACTATGTCAATTTTTTTTATATAATGAATAAAAATTAAAAAGAAAAAATCTCCTTAAAATAAAAAAAAAATTAAAAAATAATACTAAATGTCAATTTCTGGGAAGGCTTCCCTGACACAGAGCCTCACCCCCAGCACACTCCGTATCCCTTCCTCATCTGTGCTGAATCGGACTCAGGATTTACTTCAGTTGTACTTATCACGTTGGATTGTGATCATTATTATTTTTAAAAAAGCCTAGAAGACTATGAGTTGCATTGAGGATAGAAGCATAACTTATTCATCCTTTTATCCCGAGCATTTATCACTGCATTTGACACCTTATAATTCTTTAATGAATGCCAAATTATTTATTTGGAAGATATAAGCATATCTTCTAGGACAAAGTGGGAATGTCCTAAATTTTAATCCTTTTAAGATGTCGTAGCTTAGACTAGGAACAGAAACGCAGTTTTTTTTTTTTTTTTTTCTGTTTTGTTCATTGCCTAAAACAAATGGTATCCGCATTGCCTGGGGATTGAATGGCTGACTAATAAAAAAATGATTGACACAGCCACGTCTAGGACACCCATGTGTAATGGTGCGTCATATTCATTCACTCTGCGGATTTTGATGGTCATTACATTCCTCACATTACCTGCCTATAGCATTAATTTTCTCTTGGAAAAATTCCAGGACATATTGAAGAAAACAAGACACTTAGAAGGGAAGTTTGTTGTAGAATAACAAAGACTGACACAACGCACATCAGGCACGTGTGTCCTAATTCTTTCCTCAGAAGGATCCCTGTCAAGTTGTGTTGTTTTACTGACAAATGAATGACCACACAGTTTTCAAACACCTTTTGTAAACTTGTTATAATAAAAAAGAACAGCTCATTTCTGTCATTGTTTAGAGCAGGGCATAGCTTTGATTTGAGGGGACTGACATGCACTGATCTCATAAAAGTGAAACGTTTTACCAGTATTCTGGTGTGACTATATTGGGTTTAATTTACTTAATTGACAATTTACCTACTTACAGATCTTAGAAATGATTGACCTGAGTGCTTTTTTTAAGAGAGATTTATATAGGCAGGATCCAGTTTAGAAACAGAGGCTTTCTTCTAAATATGCTGAGCTCTTTCATTAATGAACCAGAAACCTGATTTAGATATTTGTTTAGATCTTCCTGTTAAATCGTTGTCTTTAATAAATTTCACCTCCTCATTCTAACTATTCTGCCCAAGCAGTTACCAAATGCTAATTCACAGATTGCCCATGACAAATTTTAACTATTCTGCAACAAAAGGAGAAAAAATAGCATTCTGTCTATCCATGCCTTTATCATCTCTATCTCCAGGTCTAGATCCAGACACACTAAAAAGTTGACAATTCTACATTGGGCTCCAAGTTTAAAAAAACATGTTCTTTGAAAATCTAGTGTCTATGCTTATTCTTTCTAGGTTCATTACTCAGGAGACAATAATAATGATCAGTTATCATTCTCATAGACTTGTCATTCTCCTGACACCACTCCATAACCTTGGATTTTATCCTCTACTTGTGCTCCATTTTCTCAGAGTCTTGCTAGGTGATGACCTGCCTTATCTGATAAACTTGGTTGCTGTGTTCTCTTTTTCTTCCCCATGATAAGGTCATTAATCAGAAGATAAGAATATTTCCAGAATACCTAGAATAGTGGGTGTTTCTCATTAAAATATTTAGTAATGCATGTTGTTGGGAGCATATGGGTAATCCTAATTAGAAGGATAATCAATTGGCTTGAAGAAGAAGAAAAAAAAAAACTGTATTAGGGTTACACTTCCCTCATGTCTTGCTGTTTGAGTAAAAATTAAATATGTGAAATCAAGAAATTCAGAAAACTCGTTCCAGTCACTGAGATGTGAAAAATCAGATAGAATAAAGAACAGGAGAGATTACAGAATGTTTAAATTCATGTAACTGTCACAGAGGTAAACCAAGCACACAGCTGGACTTACCCACACAGGGCAGAGGGTCCAGGTGAAATTAAAATTCACAGATCCTGCTCCTGGTAGATGATAGGTTTTTGTCACAGTGGCAATGGTATAAAAATGAGAGAAGCCACACAAATGAGATAAATAGTATCAAAGAAGAAGTAACTGGTTGTCCAAGGAGTTTCTCCTTGGTGGGCTAATGGAGGAAAGATTTAATAGAGATTTGCACAGGAGTGAAAATTTAGACCAAGAGGCAGAGAATGGGCTACAGGTTCCCTTTGCCCCATCTGCCTTGGCTGCCATGACTAAGGCATAGAAAGACATCCTAGGGAGCAGGTAAGTAAGTCAACATAATTTACAAACTATTTTTATGTATTTGCCTTTACATATTCATCCTTTATATCTGCATATATAATACCTAGAAAGAGAGACTGCCATGTAAAAAAAAAAAATGTAGTAGGTCTTTAAAAAAAATGTATGTAACTAATTAATTGAGTAATAAAATTTCATATAAGATTACAATTTTTTAAGCTAGAAAAATGAATCTGGTACAGGAAATTTTAGAGATGATGTCATATTTTTGGTGCAAATTGGTGTTTTATTTTCCCTAAAATTACATCATATAGAAACAGTTGACTCCACCCCTACAGAGATCTATCACTGTGTCAGTGGGTACATAGATGATGAATAGCCAAATATCTGGCTCATTAGGTAATGTGTCATTTATATTGCAGTGGTTTTCATAGAGGGGGAATACAGTGGATCAGTGTACTCAATTAAGTAGATGAAACCCCCTCAACTTGGAGTGTTTTTAAAAGAATTCACTAAGTGATTTTGATGTATCACTTTTTTTAAGGACAAGACTTACACTGGAAAAGGTTCGATCTAGGTAAAACCAAAATCAAACCAGTTGCCGTTGAGTTTATTCCAACTCAAGACGACCCCACGTATGTCAGAGTAGAACTGTGCTCCATAGCTTTTTCAGTGGCCGATTTTCCAGAATTAGATTGCCAGTTCTTTCCTCGAGGTGCCTCTGGCTGGACACAGATCACCAACCTTTCCGATAGCAGCCAGGTGCTAAACTATTTACGCTACCCAGGGAAATCTTGGTCTGGGTAGGAGATGGTAAAACATGATTTTAATCTGGTCTCTGCTATCAATTCATTGTGCAATTTGAACCACAATAACTGGTCAAGGTTTAGTTTCCTTATTTATTAACTGAGGAGTAAAGAGTTGGGATTGGCTTACTTAAGAATACAATCTGCTCAGAAAACTGGTTCCAAAGTAATTCTCAGAACAGATGCTTACTCAAGATAAACTTTAAAATTATGTGTGTCCTCCCTGCAGTCAGGCAAGGAGTGTCTCATAATTGTTTCAGGTCAAATGTTCCCAATTTAATGATTACTTTGTAACTTAAAAAAAATTTTAAATGTATGTAACCTCTTACCAATTAGATGTAACCTTACCCAGTTTTGTAATCATTACCTAAATATTAACCAATTAAATGTACCTAAATATTAACCAATTAAATGTAAATGTACCCTTACCCAGTTTTGTAACTTTCTTAGTTATCTAGTGCTGCTATAACAGAAGTACCAGAAGTGAGTGGCTTTAACAAAGAAATTTATTCTCTCACAGTTTAGGGAGGCTAGAAGTCCGAATTCAGGGCACCAGCTCCAGGGGAAAGCTTTCTCTCTCTGTGGCCCTGGGGAGAAAGATCCTTGTCATCAATCTTCCCCTCATCTAGGAGCTTCTCAGTGTAGGGATCCCGGGTCCCAAGGACACACTCTGCTCCAGGCTCTGCTTTCTTAGTGGTAGGAGGTCTCTCTGTCTCTCTGCTCCCTTCTCTCTTTTATATCTCAAAAGAAATCGACTCAAGATACACCTAATCTTGTAAATTGAGTCCTGCCTCATTAACACAACTGCCTCTAATCCTTCATCTTTAATATCATGTTGTTGCTGTTAGGTGCTGTGCGAATTGGTTCCCACTCATAGAGATCTTATGTACAACAGAACAAAACACTGCCTGATCCTGTGCCATCCTTACAATCATTGTTATGCTTGAGCCTATGGTTGTAGCCACTGTGTCAACCCATCTGGTTGAGGGTCTTCCTCTTTTTTGCTGACCCTCTACTTTACCAAGCATGGTGTCCTTCTCCAGGGACTGATCCCTCCTGATAACGTGTCCAAAGTATGTGAGACGAAATCTCGCCATCCTTGCTTCTAATGAACATTCTGGCTGTATTTCTTCCAAGATAGATTTGCTTTTCTGGCAGTCCATGGTGTATTCAATATTCTTCACCAACACCATAATTCATAGACAGTAATTCTTTTTCAGTCTTCATTATTCCTTATTCTGACAGACAGGTGGTGGCATTAACATCACAGAGGTAGGATTTACAACACATAGGAAAATCACATCAGAAGACAAAAAGGTGGACAATCACACAATACTGGGGATCATGGCCTAGTCAAGTTGACACATGTTTGTGGGGACACAATTCAATCCATAACAGTAACCATTACCTAATGTCAACCAACTATTACATTTTTACTGAAGCTCCTTATATTTTCTACCAAAACTTCTTAAACCATCTCCTCCTGGATCAGAATCCTCTGGACTTTGTCATTCCCAATTTTCAAATTGTTTTGCCTCTCAATAAAAGTTCTTTACTTTAAAAGAAAGAGTTGGGATAGATGGATACATGGATATTTGGGTACTTAACTAATCTCTAAGAAGAAATTCTCAAATGTTTCAAAATTCTATGGGTTGGAGGTAAGAAAAATTAAGGCAAAGAGATCGGTCCATCTTCAAGCTGGAGCCTATTTTCTAATGACACTTTTCCTTTAAGTGGCAACTAAACACATAAGTCCTGGCTCTAGGGCTTTGGGTACTATGTCTTGCTGCTTTCAGGAGTCACCTTTGAGACTTATCATTTGACTGCATACTTACAGAATTCATCAGCAGGTTTAGATGGTGTGGACAATGGATAAAGAAAATCTGATTTTCTTAAGGATGTTTTGGTTCCTTAATATCCTTTTGCTACCATCAGGGACCATGGGAATATAAACATGGTAGATATTATAAAGAAAACAGTAGAAAACATTAAAAACTACACCAAACCCGTTGCTGTTAAGTCAATTCTGACTCATAGAGACCTTGGGACAGAGTAGAACTACCCCATAGGATTTTTAAGGAGCAGCTGAAGGATTTGAACTGCAGACATTTTGGTTAGTAGCTGAATGCTTAACCACTGCACCACCAGCGCTCCATATTGCCTTAGGTGGTAACAAATACCTCCATATCAGAAGTTTACAAGCAACCTCTATTTCTCTCATCTTACATGTAGGCTTTGGATGTACTGTGACTGCTTCAGGCAGTGGTCCTGTTCCATGAGTTTTCTCAATCCATGATCTAGTTTGAGGGAAGAGCCGCCATCTTGGGTGTTCAACTCTAATGATAGATGGTAAAAGCAAAACCAACAAACCACATAAAAGTCTGTTTGGGCATGGCATTCGTCACTTCTGTTTACATTCCAGCAGCCATAACAAGTTGCAGAACGCCGAATGATCATGGGACAGGGAAGCACATTCTAACTTCAAGGGACACTGCCGGTCTCAGGGCAAGGGTGTGGATGTCTACTTCTCTGATGGCAGAAGACATGCAAGCTTGTGAACAGAAACCTTGAAGATGATACTGACTTAACTGTGAAACTGATGGGCAACGTTGGAATAACCATGAGCAAGGGAGGCACAGGCTTAATTGTGTTCACTTACTAATCTGGAGTACACAATTTCACATGGGTTTTACATCAACTATGTGAAAAACAGGTGAGATTGTGCACTACAGGTTAGTAAGTAAGCACAAGTAAGCCTGTGCATACCATGTTTATTGGATAATTTGTCCCTGCTGATGAGTGTTTATGGGCATTGTTTCTCACACATGATCATCCTACTTTTATCTTGGAGTGCCCACTTCCTGCAACCCTGGGCTTCAGAGAAATGCTGGAGGTGGGGTGGAAAAAGAGAGATAAGAGAGAGGAATAGGAAGAAAGTGTTAGCAAAACCAGTAATCAGAATCGCCAGTGTACATTAGAGGCAAAAAGAAACTCACGATAATTTATCTCAACTCCTTCATCCGCAGGATAAGGAAATCGAAAAACAAGGATGAAAAGGCACAGATGTGACATTTTATAAATAGTGGTAATTTCACATTTTGAAGCCAAGTTATTGGCCTCCTGTGTTCTTTTGCCCAACAACCAACCTCCGCCACTGCCAGTCCCAGCTCATAGAGTATGACTGAGATTCTTTCCCTCCTTATTTCTAAGTAATAGTGACTTTAACTAAAGAATAATGTCTACTTCTTTCTCTGTGATGCATTTGTTTAAGCTACCATTGGAAATAGACAGTAAACTTATCCACCACCTGCTCAAAATCTACCACTTCACCTGAACTGAAAATGAGTTGAGCTCCATAGAACTCCTTAAGGGCCTCAGATTCCACTGAACAGTAATTTAATATTTTTATTTCAATGCACATGACTATACATATGGGTGAGATTGGACACTCTCATCATCGCAATGAACTGTGGTGTCTCTGCCCTGAATTAAATTTAAATTGAATTTGAAAAGACTTTCCAGCACATAAAAAGAAAGACAGGGGAAAATGTCTCCTTTCTCTCCATCTTGGAAATGGAAGAGAATGTGTTGTTGAGTATTTTATCATCAGAAGTTCGTATTCTATAAATCTGAATTGGGGAAAGTGAAAAATCAAGCCATTTAAAATGTATTAGGAGAAGACAGGAGAGAGGAGTCAAAATGTGCGATACATGTTCAGTGATTAGCTGACTATATTCAAATTAAAGAAACACAAAGCTGTTTTTTAAAAAAAAATCATTCCCACACACTCTCCAACTTTGCTATGAAAGTGAACAGGACAATCATAAAATGTTGAATTTTAAATATATCTCATGCTACTTAAAAAAAAAAAAAAGTAGCTAGCCTGTCAAGATAGGTTCTGCCTTTCAAATTTCCAGATTACAGGCATCCCCTGTGATATATTAACTTAAATGACTGTCTTTCTGCAAGGATGACAAAGGTGGGACAATTTATGTAACTACTATCCATCTTGTAAAGAGTTTATAAAACCCTTACTCATGATTGGCTTCACACACTGATTAATAGGCATGTTCTACTTCAGACTTTAATTAAAAACAATAAAAGCAGTCAGCTGTAGGCCATGAATGTGTTGATGACAAAAAAAAAAAAGGTACCATTAGTGACATGGAAGATCAAGCACTGGACAAATTTAGTGTGAAGCCTTGTAAGTAGATCCACGTGCTTGTGTTTAAAACCTCTCTGCAATGGCCGCCATGGCAGAGGGTTTGCACAGATAGAATAAAATACCAATTAAGAGCAGAACCCTCAGCTTTAGACCCAACCTGTTTTAATTTAAGAGAAATGCACACCATATTTTTTCATATTTATATTAACGTCAAAGTGAATAGAAACAAAAAAAGAAGACAACTCTCAAATGAACAAACTAGCCTGCAGTTTTTGTTATAAAATACAAATTGCTAAATTATTCAGTTGCATCTGAAGAGCAATTTAATATAAATCATTGAACAGATGTCATAGAGAAAACTCAAGCGAATGGTTATTGTGTCCCATAATATTATCCTAATTATTCGCTTGCCACTCTGTGATAAACATTTACCTGTCTTTTAAGCCATATGACACAGACAAATTTAGCAAGTAAAAACAAAGTACTATAGGTAACATATAAGTGGATGTAAGTTTCCAGTGGGACAAAACATTATATGGGATTTTCCCTTTGTACCTACATTTCTGCACTTGAGTGACAGAAGCAATAGCAAAGGAACCCCATAACATCTGGTACACATATTTGGATATTTTATAAAGAAGGAAGTATCTCCTTGCTGTCTCAAAGATTATAAAGGATGTTCTCTGCTTGCATACCTGGATCAAATCCAAATGAGGAGTTCAGAAATATTCTGCACTCAGTTTATCTTTCAAAGGAAGGCGTCTTTCTTAAATTCCAGCAAGGAGTTCCCTGCAGCCTTTCTGCATGATGTAAGTCCCTGGCTGTTCTGGGCTCAGTGTTCTGGCACAGAAGGCAGACAGATACCAACTTAACCATTTAAGAGAGCAGCGGTATAAGGGTTTAAGAAATGAAATCTAGTGTGACAGGAAAAATATTAACATATGAGTTTCATAGCCTCTCCCCCTTCACTCCCTGTTAAAGAGAACTCTATTTTTGCCTGTTTTATTCAGGGTCTTTGTCTTAGTTATCTAGTGTTGCTGTAACAGAAATACCACAAGTGGACGGCTTTAACAAACAGAAATTTACTTTCTTACAATTTAGGAGGCTAAAAATCCAAATTTAGGGCACCAGCACTAGGAGAAGGCTTTCTTTCTCTGTTGGCTCTGGAGGAAGGTCCTTATCTCTTTGAGCTTTTGCTCCTGGGTGATTTTCATGTGACTTGTCATCTCTCTCGCCTCATCTCTGCTTCTCTAGCTTGCTTGTTTAATCTCTTTTATATCTCCAAAGGAAACTGTGGTGGCATGGTGGTTAAGAGCTATGGCTGCTAATCAAAATGTCGGCAGTTTAAATCCACCAGGTGCTCCTTGGAAACCATATGGGGTTGCCATGAGTTGGAATCCACTCAACTGCAATGGGTTTGGTTTTTGGTTTTTTATTTCTCCAAAAGAGATTGATTTAAGACACACTCTACAATAATACAGTCTTATTAACATAACAAAGAAAACCAGTTTCCAAATGGGATTATAACCATAGGCATAGAGGTTAGGATTTACAACACATATTTTTGGGGACACAATTCAGTCCGTAGCAGTCTTACTGTGCAGGTTGGAATAATCGAGTGAGGGGTGAGGAACGATGTAAACTAAAGAAGCTAAAACCAAACTGATGGATTTTCTTCAAAAGGCAGAGAGTTAAGCCTAGAAAGAAGGAAATAAAACATAGAGAATGAAATCGGGGAGAAAGATAAAAGCCAGTGACACTGTGCTTTAGAGAAACCTTGGGAGGCGGGCATCTTGAAAAAGAGAGAGAACACAGTTTCACTGAGTTTTTTTTTTTTTTTTTTTTTAATTTTGGTAAAATCTCTTTATATGTCTGTGATCTTTTGAGAGACAACAGTAAATGTTTATTTTTAATCTACTTCTTTCGCCATAGGATTGAGATTTTACTTTAATGTGATATTTTACATGTACCCAAAACAGATGATTTTTACAAATTTCACTAATATAATAGGAACTGCAAAGTCTGTCTCTTTTTCCAATGTATATATATAAAGATCTAGTCAAAAAAAAAAAAAAAAATCCCGTGGCCATCGAGTCAAATCCGACTCACAGTGACCCCATAGGACAAAGTAGAACTGCCCTATGTGGATTCCAAAGAACACCTGATGGATTCGAACTGCTGACCTTTTAGTTAGCAGCCATCCTCTTAACCACTAGCCAGTTATTCTCAAAACTACCACAGGAATATTAATTTCAGTTACTTTAAAACATGAGAGAAGTTTAATGTGTATTTTAACTTGAGATTAAGATGGTAAACATACTGATATTTAGATACTTAAGGGTAGATAACCTTTTATTCTGAGAGGATGAGAACTGTATCTGTTCTTGCTATTATAACACCATAAATAAAAATTCAAAATGTATACACACACACACCCTCTCTATGTAGTAAGTGCTGACATCGTTGCCCTGGGAAGCATGTGATTCTATTTTGTAGCTTCTGTAAACTTCATATCAATTATAACATGCCATGGTTTTATTCCCCTGAAACATAGACATGACCATCTATTCTTCATCAAGTACAGTTAAATTAAAGTAAAATGTCACAAATCTTGCTGATTATGCTTTCATCAGTCTGCAAGTCCATTAAAATCCCCATATTAAGAATCAGTTTTATGTAATTAAAATGTATCTCTCAGTTCATTTCATTTGATCAGTAGACAGCTCCTGATTTGCATACAAAATCAGTGAATATGAATTGTAAGCAATTAGTGATAAGAATCATAGACCTACAAAATGTCTCTCTGCTTGCGAATATGTCCAAATTCTAATTAGCAAGCAAATTCACATTTACATGTATGTCATCTGTATAGCATCCAAGTCAACCCATGGACTTACCTAAATCACTCTCTGTGTTACATTAGCGTTACATTATTCGTGCACGTTTTCTGTACGTTGGATAGAATCAGAAAACCAGGATTGAATCCAGGCTCTGCCTGGCCTATGTATGTAAGTCACTTTGGTTTTCTCATCTGTGAATTGTAGATAAAAAGTGTGCATGCCTCATACATTTTTGTGAAATTTTTATAAATTTGTGTGTGAATTTATAAAAATTTCACAAAATGTATGAGGCATGCACACTTTTTATCTACAATTCACAGATGAGAAAACCAAAGTGACTTACATACATGTTAGTGCGTAGCACGGGGCCAGCACAAGACAAGCTCCGATAAAAGGAAGCTGTTTTTTCATCATTAAATTAACATTTCTTTCCCAGGTCCTCACAGAGCGAGGTTGAGCGTTTCAATAGTGATGCTTCTAGAAAGATAAGGAGTCCCTGGGCAGTACAAACAATTATCAAGTTTGGCAGCTTACCGGAAGGCTGGAGACTCTAGCCCTTCCAGTGGCACCTTGAAAGAAAGCCTGTTGGTCTACTTCTGAAAATCGGCCACTGAACACCTTGTGGAGCACAGTTCTACTCTGACACACATGGGGTTGTCATGAGTCAGAGCTGACTCAGCAAAAACTGGTTCAGCAAGGTGAACTCTTATCAGCGTAAACGAGGGCAAACTAGTCACATCTTGTGGGTACTAAAACTCACACACAAGGCCTAGAATTGGAATGGCTTGACTTTCCACAGATTTGAATATTCTGGTCAACAAAAAACAACCTGATTAGTTTTCGGACTTTGACAAGAAATGCAGCCTTTTTTTTTTTTAAGATAAAACATTCACACAAACTGGATTTTGAGACACATGGGTATTTTTAATTTTTTTTTCCCTTTTTTTGGAGAGGAGGTGAAGATATTTTATGTTCTTACTATAATTGTATCTCTTTGAGACTTTGGGATCAAAGATAGTTATGATTTCAGTTGGGAAAATATTAATGTTTAATATAAACTCAGGTCTAACTATAATTGTTACTCCTCCAGACTGAGCAACAATGATGCACATATTTTCTCTTATCCGAGATCAGCTTCCATGGCAATAATAAAGCTATTCCTTTAGCAAATTTAATTTTTCAGAACAGTTTTAGATTTACAGAAGAATTGCGAAGATATTAGAGAGGTCCTGTATATTCTACGCCTAGTTACCCCTATTATCAATGTCTTATATTAGTATGGTTCACCTGCTGCTATTAATTAACTAATATTGATACATTAGTATTAACTAAAGTTCATATTTTACTCAGATTTCTTTAGTTATTATCTAATGTCCTTTTTCTATGCCCTCCGCCTCATGATTACTGCATTCTTTGCAAGGAATTCTATGAAGAAACGAAAAAAAACCAAACCCATTGCCGTCAAGTAGATTCTGACTCATAGCGACCCTATAGGACAGAGTAGAACTGCCCCATAGAGTTTCCAAGGAGCGCCTGGTGGATTTGAACTGCTGACCCTTATGGTTAGCAGCCCTAGCACTTAATGGCTAGGCCACCAGGGTTTCCTTCTATGAACAGCCCAGAGTTAAAATAGTGGGAGTTAAGCTCCACCTCCTTGAGGAAGGTGTATCTACATACATTATTTGTGATTCTTCTCCAGGGGAGATTTGTGTATTCTCCCCCTTTATTTAACCATTTGTTATGTAAGTACATCATGGATATTTATTTTATACTTTGAGTCATAAGCTAATACTACTTTATTTTCTTGCATGAATTGTTTCAACCGCGGCCATCGGGAGCTCTTTCAATGTCCCTTTGACATAGCTCCCTCCATCTTTGGGTTTCTCTCTCTCTCCCTCTCCCCCCCTTTTTCTCTCTAGATCTTCTTTATGTATCAAAATAAGTTTAAGTGGTTGTAATAAAGTCATCATTATGAATAGATGCTGATTTTTAAAAAATCTAGTCACAATGGAAAGATCAGAGAAAAGATAAAATGAAATGGAAGCTAAAACAGCAATGATATATGAACCAAAAGAACCAAACCCATTGCTGTCAAGTTGATTCTGACTCATAACTACCCTATGGGACAGAATAGAACTGCTCCATAGAGTTTCCAAGGAGCGCCTGGTAGATTTGAACTGCCGTAGCTCTTAACCATTAAGCCACCAGGGTTTCCAGTAATATATGAAGATAGTTTAAAAAAAATGTATTGCCTAAAAATCTCATAGTTTCTATTCACCACAGGATATTTAATAGTGTCAGCAGTGGCAAAAACTGGGGGACGGTTCCTATATAAAGCCAACGAAGGCACAATTTTATGAATACAGCAGCCCTTCCTTCCCTTCAAAGAGCTTGGGATAATCTGTAGGTGATGGGAAAGAAATCTCCTTGTGACTTCTATCCACTTACGGAGAAAATTTCCAAGAGGATGCAGATGTTTTATTATTTTTTTTATATTATTAAGTTTGTAGACTTTGTGTCTTTTTCCTATGCCAGGAACTCCTCATTTCAATGTCGATTCTGTGTCCATCTCCCTCTAGAAAAGGGCAAGACTGAAAGCCATAAATTTACTCCTCTGCTATCTCTTACAGCAAAGATGCTAGGAGATGACCTGGGCTCAGCCAAGTTTCTGCCTAGTTTTTTGGATCAGAATCCAGTAACATGTAGAAATAGGGGCAGCGGAAGATACTTAATGTCAGTAGCTGCTTCAGGAGCAACATAACGAGGATGGGGGACGTATTCAATGAAAATGATGTCAAGCGAGTCAGTGGTGATAGCTCGTGTCCAATGTCCTGTGACAGTGGTGACTGTGGTTTAAACTATGACATCCAGATTTGAACAGAAAAAGCAGCAATTTTCTCATTGAGCTGATTTTGGGGGCTTGCTTTTGGCTATGGTTCTGCTTACAAAAATTCTCTCTGTTTCTATTTATTTTGTAGCTTGTTTCACTGTATCATTCATTTCATACAGTTCTGTCCAATGTCATTTTCTTAAATACCCAAGAGCTATATATATATATAAACCACCCACCACTGCCATATACATATATATATATACTGATCACAACTAAAAAGCATACTAGTATCGAATCCAGACTAGTAATAGAGTTGTATTAAAACAAAGGTTATAATTTTGAAGTCGTTCCCAGTTCTTCTGTGGAAGCCAAGGAGTAGAGTTTTCTTTAACAATCTGTATTAACCAAAATTTGGTGCATCAAGTGATACCTGGACCTCCATTAAGGGTAAGAAGAGAAAAATAAAGACTTTGAATAGTATCAGCACATAATTTTATGAATTGCATGTGGAAATAAGGAAAGAGGCGAGAGAAAGAGAGAACCAATGAGAAGCCCTTGGTAAAGGATATAATCAAGGTGATTATAAGAACAAGAATGCTTAATTCTCAAAGTTAACACAGTATTGCAATGTAATTGCTTTTCTCTACAATGATCCGCTAACTTTAGTAAAGATTGCCATACATGGATCCTTGTAGAGTGAAGATATTTGGGAGACATTCTGTTCTGGATGATGCTATGCAGAAGTAGCAGAGCACATAAAAAACATAAGGGAGGCTAATTATTAACAGAGAGTAATAATTCAGCATAAGAAGGACACCGGAGCTAAAGGGTGAATAGGAAATATGTGAAATTTCTCAAAATTTTCAGTCTCCTCCTTCCCCCCCCCCGCCCCAGGAATGGAGCCAGGGTTTTCACAATATTTGGAAAGCCACAATTTGAAGCAATTCTAGAGAAAACCATGTAACTGACATCTGTGTTACATCTATAAGAGTTGTAATAGAGAAATTCCTTGACAACTTGTTTCTTTCTAGACTATATCATCTTGATGATAAGAATAAGATAATAATGAAGACTCCAAATTGTTATTTTATGGTTCCATATCTTCCTGGAACCCCGGTGGTGTAATGGTTAAGATCTACAGCTGCTAACGAAAGTTTGGCAGTTCAAATCCACCAGGCACTCCTTGGAAACCCCTTGGGGCAGTTCTACTCTGTGCTTTAGGGTCATTATGGGTCAGAATCGACTCTATGACAACATGTTTGGTTTGATTTTTTTTATAGCTTCCTAGTTTGCAGTAATTCTACTCCTAGTGAGTCCTTCCTTAGTACTTCCATTGAGAGTTGGTGATGGGGTAGAAAGAGAAAGGATGGCATGGAATGGAGTCGGGCAGGGGTCTGGAGCAGAATCCATGTATTCTCTGACTAGCCTTCTCAGGCCCATCATTATTCTGTCCTTACCGGCTCCCTGTAGTGTTGTGTCTAGTTGCTCTCAAGGCCAGAATTGAAATAACAGCACTATGACCGCCAAAGGCATTAATATTGCTGCTGCCTCTATTGCCAATGTCCACTCCGTGACTGGAAGTGGCGAATGTGAAGGACATTCTCTGCTAAGGACAACAGTAGATAATTTGGTGGATCCTAAAGCACAGTAGGAAACCCTGGTGGCTAGTGGCTAAGAGCTACGGCTGCTAACCAAGAGGTCAGCGGTTGGAATACACCAGGCACTCCTTGGAAACTCTGTGGGGCAGTTCTACCCTGTCCTATAGGGTTGCTATGAGTCGGAACCACCTGGACATCAATGAGCTTGGGGCAACGGGCCTTTTTTTTTTTTTTTTTTATGTGTGATTGTTAAGAGTTCCATTGTTAACCAAACGGTCGACATTTTGAATCCACCAGCCACTCCTTGGAAACCCTATGGGGCAAGTTCTACTCTGTCCTATAGAATCTCTATGAGTCAGAATTGACTCAATGGCAATGGGTTTTTTTTTTTTTTTTTGGTTTGAAAGGCATTGCAAGAAGCCCTGGTGGCACGGTGGATAAGCACTGGGCTGCTAACTGAAAGGTCACCAGTTCGAACCCACCAGAGGCTCTGTGGGAGAAAGATGTGGCAGTCTACTTCCAGAAATATTACAGTCCTGGGAACCCTGGGGGACAGTCCTACTCTGTCCTGTAGGGCCACTGTGAGTTGGAATCAACTCAACAGTAACAGATTAAAGCCATTGCTGTTGCTCAAAGCAAAGTCCCCACTTCCAGCGTTTCTTCTTCAGTCACCAAGCTAGCTGAAGCCAATATCTGTAGTACACATCGTACCACAGAAGTTATATAAAACGTCATCTTCAATTTCAAATCCTTCTTTATCACTGCTACTTTCTCGGGGAATCAAACACAAATTCACACGGAATGCCCCAGTGAGATTGTCTTCTCTTCATACCATCACGAGACAGGCATTGGGACCAAGTCTCGGATCTACAGAACGGACATGTATTCTCACAGAATGCGGTGCTCAAAGGTCTAGTTTTCCTGGAGATGGTACCCCCCCACCCCACCTCTTAGGAAGGCTTTTTTCCCCCCAACATTATTGGAGTAGGAGGGTCTGGGTGCAAGTTTAAAGGCGAAAGCATTGGACTGACCTTGCTAGATCAGCAGAAGTTTCCTGCAGAAGGAATTGTTTCACTTGACATTTGAAGATTATTTATTAACTCACAAGGAAGCAATGGGAAGAGATTCTGTGCTTTCATTTATCCCACAAATACTCATCGAATGTCTTGTATATACTAGTTGCTCTGATACAGAGTGTTAAAAAAGAAGATAGAGTCCATTTCTTCCAGATATACTAATCCAGTGAAATAAATAAGTTTTACGTACATAAGGACACACTAATTTTCTAATTACTAACTGCCCCAAGAGTTATGATAAAAAAGTTTCGAGTGCTATGAAGTAATATAATAAGTGTTTTTACTACTACCCGTTGCCATTGAGTTGTGGCTAGTGGATTTGAACTGACGGCTTTTGGTGAGCAGCTGAGCTGTTAACTGCTGCACCACCAGGTAATATAAATTAAGTTTCTTTTTACGTTACTTCATAGCACAAGGAGAGATTCTGTGTAAGAAGAGGTCTTAAATAAAAATAATAATAATAAAATGAAGAGTGAGGGAAGAGCATTCCAGAGAGAGGAAAGAGAGGGTCTGAAGCCCTGACAGATTAGATGTAGGTTCATCCAAGGAAAGGAAGAAGAACAGTGGTTGAACACAGAGCGTTTGACTATACTGGAGACTCTAGAGAACTGGGCATAAACTGATGCTGAATTTTATTCTATGTACAACAATACTGAAGTCTCTGGGTGGTGCAAAAAGTTAACATGCTTGGCTACTAACTGAAATTTTGAGATATGAGTTCATCCAGAGTTACCTCAGAAGAAAGGCCTGGAGATCTACTTCTGAAAAACCAGCCATCGAAAACCCTATGGAGCACAGTTCTACTCTGACACACATTGGAATTCACTCTATGACAGCTGAGTTTTTTGTTGTTGTTGATTGTTTTACAAGAATTCGCCATTGAGCATCACTCTATTCAATGTTTGCTTGTTTGTTTTTTTGTTTAATTTCTCCTCTATTTCACATTATTTCCTTTGGCCAGAGTCCTTGATGTGGAATTATTATTTTTAAGATTAAAAATGTTTAAAGCCTCTTGATGCATGGATATAAAACTGATTTCCTAAGGGGTGAAAACAAAGTATAATCTAATAATATCATAAAAAAAAATCATAGCAAGTATTAAAAGTTAAACCCGGTGATACACACAGTTAATGTGATTTATGGAAGAGCTGTGACCGTTAGTGGAGAATGAGATAGAGCTAAAGAGCACAGGAGACTGAGCTCTGGTTGGGTTAAATCAGGTTAAACCAGCACCAGCCCAGTTTGTCCAGGGCCTGAGTCAGTGTAGCATAGCAGGAGAGGAGAGGAGGGAAACAACCCAAGAAGTATTCACACACCGCAACTGAACACACTTGACAATACCTAATGGCAACCTCTTGTCTCTGCCGGGTAGACAGAGGTAGATTCCTTAATTGGGAATGGGCACAGAAACTCTAAGAGGCTTCTTCAGCTTTGGACTCTTCAGTTGAAGTTCAAGGAGACATCTAAGTGGAGAAGCCCAGTAAGAACTTGTTAGTGCCAGTAAGAGTTTATGAATAGAACTTGTAATAAGAACAGAAAAACCTTTGCCACAAATTTAACATTGGGATTACCCTTTAGATTTAGAAGGATATTTTAAGAAAATTTTGCATCCCACTTCCTCATTTTGCTGGAAAAAGATGTTTTCCAGAGATTGTGTCGTTACTGCTTTTAGAAGGTTTGCATGAAAATATCATTTTTGGAAAAGCTTGACAAATCATCAAATTCAACAAATGTGTTGCATGTGGCTGTGATCACAAAAACACACACACACCACACATTACATTAAATGAAGCTTTTGCCCTGAAAGTATGTATATGTATACCCAAAACCCAGTATACATACATATATATATATATATATATTTCAAGAAGTAACAACAACAACAGAAACCCACCAACAAAGGAACAAAGTAAAGTCATAGAAAGAAACCAAGAAAGATACGGTGGGCAGAAAAGCAGAGGTCATTGGGGCCTACTGTCACCAGAGGAAACCTCAAGGATGAGGCTGAACTTTATATGAATTTGAGCATGAATAGTATTTGACTAGTCATATAAAATGGAACAACTAGGAAGCAGGGAAAACAATATGCCAGACGGTCATATTGAAGACTTGATGCTGGAAGAAAGTAGGAGATACGGTTGGGAAGAGTTTATGAAAGATTTAAAGTATGAGAACTTTCTCAAGAGAGATTACACACATAAGTAGTTGAAGAACGAATGAGATTGCAGGGGTCTTAGGAGGGAAGCACACTCAACCTCCTGCTTCATTTTGCTTTCCTGCTAAACTGTTTATATTATGTAGATCAGGCAAATAGTGGGAATGCTAACTGATGATGTACGGATGAATACTTTTAAATATGGCCTTCTCTGTTACAGTATTTGTTTTAGACTGACATTAACTGGAACATAATATTATGCAACCAAGGTCTATGTATCATTCCATAAGTCATTTCCAAAAAGAGAAAAATATAGAGAGGTAGCTATTTTGATCAATACCTACAGCCAATTCAGCTGGCATCCCATCTGAAATTATGGTACCTCGAAGCATAGACGATTCTCAAGTTTTGTAAGAGCCAGTACTATACTGGATAAATGGTCTAGAAAAAAGCTAAACTTAGTAACCTTTGTTCAATAAACCTTCCAGGCAAAGGTGCTGGGCTGTATATGAATATGACACACTTCCAAGTGTATATAGTTTTGTCTCTAAAACAGTGTTTGTTTCTTTAATACATTTTAATTAGTAAAATAAATAAGAAAATATTCTCAAACTTAGCCAGTGTGAAGTGCTCTCTCTCTCTGTATATATATGATATTGGATATAAGCTGTTCTTTTTAAACAGGCATTAAGGGGAATGCCATTCGGAAGTGACTTATTTGGATTCTAATTTCTCCTCGAAAGAGGTGGCTGGATGGATTAGCAGTTTAAATTTGTGTTGGCACATGGACTGTTCTGGATACTGAAAACTAACAGTACTGCTCTGTTTCCTTTTGAACTTTAATATCTAGTAGGGATTAAAATGAACATACTTCAGGGGACTTTTTTTTGAGGTTGGATGAGACCATTAGATAAAGGCTAGTGAATATTGGTGGTTGAGAATATAGGCTCCAGAATCTGACACAACTTATTTATTTATTTCTCTATTCCTCCACTTACTCTCAATTTTAAGTTTTTATATTGTTGAGATAAAAATAGTACCTACCAGAGAGAGACGGATGAAGAGTGAGCTATTTGTATCAGATGGACACTTGAGACTGTGTTGACATCTCCTGCCTGGAGGGGGGATGGGAGGGTAGAGAGGGTTGGAAGCTGGCAAAATTGTCACGAAAGGAGAGACTGGAAGGGCTGACTCATTAAAAAAAAAAATTTTTTTTTTTTTTTAGGGGGAGAGAAAGTGGGAGTATGGAGTGAGGTGTACATAAACTTATATGTGACAGACTGACTTGATTTGTAAACATTCACTTGAAGCTCAATAAAAATTATAAAAAAAAAAAAATAGTACCTACCATAGAAAGTTGTAGTAAGAGTAACAGAGTTAGTGCAAACTGTCTTAGTTATCTAGTGCGCTATAACAGAACTCCCACAAGTGGGTGGCTTTAACGAACAAATTTTTTTTTCACAGTTTAGGACAACAGAAGGCTGAATTCAGGGTGCCAGGTCTAGGGGAGGCTGTTGGCTATGGAGGAAGGTCCTTGTCTCTTCTGAGCTTCTGCTCCTTGGCGATCTTCCTGTGGCTTGGCATCTCTCCTCCTCCATCTCTCCTCTGCTCGCTTGTGTAATTTTTATATCTCAAAATAGATTGGGCTAAAGACACCCTACACTAATTCTGTCTCATTAACATAACAAACACTACCCATTCCCAAATGGTATTATTACCACAAATGTAGAGGTTAGGATTTATAGCCCATATTTTTGGAGGACACAATTCAAACCATAACACAAATGAAGGAACTCTGAGTACTGGAATATAATTGATGAATAAATTTGGTTTTTAACTATAGGGGTTATTCTCCTTCAGATCATTCACTTGCATGTTTTATGTTGTAGATATATCTGCTATAATTTCACTTACTCATTGCCACTGAAACCACCAGGGGCATAGGAATACCTGAACACTCTGCATGAGAACTCCTCCAGCAGACAACAGAATTAAAACCAACACTGTTTGGCAATAATTGACTGTCCTTTGTGACTGTGAATCAATTTTCCTCCAAACTAGTTACTGTTAATATCTGTGCCTACAACTATAATTCTAAAATCAGTACACCTTTCAAACGCTAGTCTTTTGTTTGTTTGTTTGTTTTTCATCCAACCATCGGACCAGTGGTGTTGTTCATGACCCTAATGTTTCTACAGTCTCTTAAAGTGATACAAAGGAAAGAATGGGTGGAGATTGGGAAAGTCTCTGAGTTTCAGATGTCAAAGCTACCTAATTGGCTTTTCTTGAGTTCGCATAGCTCTACTTCCTTCTCTTTATGTACCTTGGGCTTTTATGGAAAAGTTCATCTGAATAATGGGTTCCATGGCAAAGCAAAACATGTGAAAACCTCTTGTCTAATGTCTATTCTGGTAAAAATTATATCTGAAGCAAGTATGCTACATAGGTCACGAATACTATGACTATTTATATTCCAGTTCACTGAAATACGTAGTATTCTTTTTTTAGTGCAACATAATATTTGTATTATAGTTTCAGTTTTGTAATAAATGTAAATGAAGTAAAAAATTTAGTTGTTAGTTTAAAGAACTCAGGCTTTCATTACAAAAATAAAACATGAAAGGGACAGGTCTGAAGTAGAATAATCTCGGTAGTGGACTTAGTCATCTAAACCAGCAATTCAATTTTCTAAATAACTCAAGCTTTTAGTGATCTCATCCAGTCTTGTGGCTATAAATATCACCTATATGCTGTTGACTCTCAAGTTTATATCTCCTGACATGACCTGGCACCTGGACTTTAGATTCATATAGACAACTGCCTACTACATAACTCCATCTGGAAGTCTAATAAGAATCTCAAAATCAGCATAAAACAAAGTTTAGCTCCCGATCCCACCTCAACCATTACCTACCAAATTCCTTCTCTCACATATTCCTCATCTCACTAATTTTAAATCCATCCTCCCAGTTGCAGAGGCAAAATCATTAGATCTTCCTGACAAATGTCTCACTCTCATAAGTCACACTGAATTTTACTACTTGATAAACTTAGCAGTTGCCTCTACCTCCAAGGATATCAAAATATACACAAACTAGCACTTGCCACTGCCTCCACGCTATCATCCTAATCAAGCCACTATCATCATTACCCTGGGTCAGTATATTAGCCTCATAATTGATATCCTTGCCTCTGTCCTTGCCCCCTTTCGAGGTGTTTTCAAGCAACAGCCAGATGTAATATGCCTTCTTTACTCAAAACCTTTCAGTTATTCCATTCTCACTATGAGTCAAAGCCAAAGTCTTTACAATGGTTGACAAAACCGTACATGATCTGACTCATTCCTAAGCTTTCAGCTCATCTCCTCCTTCCCACTACTACCCATTGTACTCGCTCTGTTCTGTCATTATGAGCTTCTCGAAGCTGTTCAAACAATACAGGCAAGACTCTGCCTCAGGGTGTTTACACAAGCTGTTCCTTAACCTGAGACATATAACCTTCCTACATTTTCAGAGCTCGTTCCCTTATCTCCTCCAGCAATTTACTCAAACGTCATTTTCATGCCAAGATTGGTTGGGCCCCCCATCCCGATTTTAAACTGCAAGCCTCCCAACTCCAATGTCAGCACTGCCTATCCTCTTCCCTTGCTCTATTTTCCCTCATACAGTATATTTTCTTTATTAATTTACTTTAATTTGAATGTAAGCACAATAAAATCAGAGGTTTTTTCTACTTTAGAAAAATTTCTGGCACAGAGGAGGCACTCAGTAAACAATGCCTAAATAAATACATGGACGTAATGTTTCTATGGAGGAATCTGAAAGAATCAAAGCAATTAGCCACCAGGAATAATATTAACATTTATTAAACAACAAGTTTTTAGCACTAGGTATAATAATAATGATAATCAAAGTAGCATCTTTCATTTCTTCACTTTACTACATAGAAAACATTTTTATGTAGATCATCTCAATTTAGTGACCACTTTTAAGTAAATATGACACTTGTTATTATTCCAACTTTATGTTTAGGCTTACTGACTTGTTTCTAGTCTCAAAATTATTTAACATCCTACTTGAAGAATAAGATCCACATAATATTCTTTTAATTTTTCTACCATGCATTGTTCTAGGCAATATAAAATACACTTACAGTCTATTTTTATTATTTGATGTAGTTATATTCTATACATTCACCACGAACATTGAATTAAATCAAAACCAAACCAAAGTCATTTCTGTTGAGTATTTCAACTCATAGAGACACTATAGGATAGAATACAACTGCCCCATAGGGTTTCCAAGGAGCTGCTGGTAGATTCAAGCTGCCAACCAAACCATTGTTCAGAAAAATATAGAGTTACATTCCTGTGAGCCTCTGGTCACAACACTGTCATCAAGCAATCAGTACATTTACTTTGTTATATGTGTTGTTCTATTTAAATGCACCTTAATTAATATGTATTTTAAATAAATAATTAATTGTATGCAGTGTTCCTTTGTCATAAAACACTAGTCAAGGAGGGTTAACATTTTCCTGACCCTGTGTAATGTGACTGTAAATTTCTTTAACTTTTATCTTCAAGACAATCCTATCCATTATCCTTTTGTTATCTTCCATGACCCTTTTGTTATATGACCCTTTTGTTATAGGGTCGCTATGAGTTGGAATCAACTCGACGGCTCTGGCTCTGGGTGTTTTATATCTTCCGTCATCTCAAGAATCTGGAAATTTAGCACCTTTTTTCACAGCTTGGTCATGCACTAGAAGTGTTACTTTAGCACCGTATGGAGTGAACTCATGTACAGATTGGCAAATTTCCTCTTGTTTTTTTCTAGCTGTCCCATATTGTTGATTCATGAACCTTAAACTAACAGCCAGCAGCACTATATCTCATGCCTGAATGAAGCTTAGCTAACATGTATTTTCTCTGTAAGACACATCAAAATAAAGAACACTATTCAGCATCTCAACAGTGTGCTAAGGTACCATTTTAAACAGTGAAATTATAAACAAAAAGTACAAAAATGTGAAAAAATATCGCACTAAATAGAGTATGAAAAGGACACTTGTTTACAGTTTTAGAACTGAAACGAATGTCAGCTGGGAATGTGAGCCTGGTAACTAAATTTTTTTGTAGTTTTATTAAAAATTTTTACCACTTACGCAAGTCCATAAATGACTATAAATTTTCCGCGAGGGCTGGTTTTTGAGTTACAAAAAAAAGTAGGCAAATTTTCAAGTATGGAATCCAGGAGTAATGAGAATAGACTGTATGTACTTCATATGTATTTCTGGCATTCATTAGGAAAGGGAAAGTTCTTATATAATAATGTAACACAACATGTCATTTGCATGTTATACTTCAAGTACTAGGAAATTTTAGGGGACTCAGTTGAAAGCAGTTGGCCAAGAAAGTATTCATGTAGGGAGTAGTAATTAAACTCGGACTTGAAGCATAAGTAATATCTATGTAAGCATCTTAAGATAAGGAAAAAGTTTTCTAAAAGATAAGAGTATCATAAGCAAAAATACAGAGAATGGGGCTAAAAAAAGTACACTTGAGAAAAGTGAATTGCCTGGATTATTTAAAAAGTGGTTTTTGAGAGAGGAATTAGTGGTGGAGTAGGCATTGTCAAACTATGTGTATATGACCTTCACCCTCTCTCCAAGTTCTCATAAGGCTTCCACGTCTACTAAGGCTCGTTGCAATAGAAATTACTGTTTCTGATGCAAGTGTGACCTACCTCTCTTATTTGTTGAAGCATGGGGGCAATTGTGATATATTGTAAGATTTGTTCACAGGATAGGGTCAAAGGTTCCAAGAAATAATAGTAAGATTGAATTACTGAGAGACTTTAAAACTAGAATAAAAGGTTTGGGATTTTATGAATCAGGGAAATTAGATTGAATAAAAACAAATATGATTCTTCATTAAAATGTCAATTTTTCATTTTTAAATTATATTTAAACATACTAGAAATAGGAGAACATATTTCTATTTGATTAGGAAACACATGCATTTCATTTCCTTGAAACCCTTGCCACTCAATAGATCATTCTTTGAGACAAGCAAGCAACTTTCAATAGTTGCAATTGGATATCTAATTTTAATAATCAATCCCTATTGCTTTATTTCCTGTTAAAATTTGGTCCTGTTTCCTAACTCATTTTCAACTACTGCTTGCACAAGAAATGAACTTTCTTTTACCTGTTCTTTTTTAAACTTGACTTTGTGGTCTATTTTATTCTTTGAAAATATTATCAGTCTAAAATTCATGAGGATTTTAATTACCAATAGTACCTTATTTTTATGCAAATAATGTGTGCCTTCTACATTTCTTTGAGGATCGCTCTCCCCCCTAGGTATTTTCATAGGCTTTTTTTTTCTACTATGCCAGCTTCCCCCCTCCCCCCGTTTCTGTGAGGAAAAATTAGCATAGTGCACTTGTGAGTTTGTCTTTCAGGCAGAGGTTGCGGCCAGCAAACAAACGCAGTAGGCGCACGTGTTCTGTGTAAAAAATACGTTCATTCTTCTAATTGGTTATACTAATTGAACACTCTAGAATAGAAAATGAACAAAAGAATCTTGAAAGACCTAGTTAAAAGAGTGTTGCCATAATCATTTGTTGTTATTATCGTTAATTGCCGTCTAGTTGGCTCCTATTCATGTTGACCTTAGATATAACAAACAAAACATTGCCCGGTCCTCTGCCAACCTCATGATCACTGGTATGTTTGAATTCATTGTTGCTGTCACTGATCTTCTACTTTACCAATCATGATGTCCTTTTCTAGAGAATGGTCCCCCCTAATGATGTGACCAAAGTAAACAAGCTGAAGTCTTGCTGGTCAAGAGAGTGTTATTTAGGTACTCTGTTATTGCATTTAATCAGTGGCCCATGTATTCTCAGTAGCCCATAGGACTTTAGCAATAGTATTCATTTACTGGAAACCCTGGTGGTATAGTGGTTAAGAGCTACAGCTGCTAACCAAAATGTTGGCAGTTCAAATCCAGCAGGTGCTCCTTGGAAGCCCTAGGGGCAGTTCATTTGCCAAATAGTCCACAATCGCCAAAAGAGCCCTGGATGGGTTTTATCTTCATATAGAAATTCAAGTTCTGTATTAGATGCTGAACCCTTCCAAAAGACATGCAAATGCAGACCTAGAGTTTTAACTCTTCTCATAAGACTGTTAAGGCCTAATGTGATCAAAAAATGATACAATACCAAAAAGGAATGGCCTTGAACCTGAGGAGTGAACAGCTAACGTTACGGTTGTTATAACTCATTCAGTTTTTAACCTGGAAAATTTAAACGAAAATAAGGCCATCAAAGGTAATAAAGCCATGTGCCATGACCATTCATGGGCTCAGAGAAGAGAGCTGGAGGTGTGCTAGACCATATATATACGTGTGTATGTATATGTATGTGTATATGGATCCCCGGTGGTGCAGTGTTGCTAACCAAAATGTTGGCAGCTCGAATCCACCAGCCACTCCTCGGAAACTGTATGGGGCAGTTCTATTCTGTCCTATAGGATTGCTATAAGTTGAAATCAACTTGATGGCACATAACAACAACAGGTGTATATATATATATATATATATGCATGTTTCTCCAAGGTACAACTCATAGGTAAGACCAGGTCACTTGTAACCTGCAGCAGTGTCACCAAAAGATCCCAGCCTAGATCAGCTAAGCAACGGTCAACTTGCAGACCCATGACCCTGAGATAAATATTTCTTGCCTTAAATCCTTAAGATTTGGTATGGTTGTTTGCACAGCATTATTGTGACAAGCTAATTACTATTTGAGTCAATGACTAATGAAAAATTTGGTAAACCTATAATGAGAATAGAATATAAAAAGGTGTTTAAATAAGGGGGGAGAAAAGGAGAAAGGGAATTAGAATACCGTACATACAACGGGAAAGGCTTGAGTTAATAAACTTGGACTAAGTAAAATCCCAAATCATTGTGTTGAGCTGCAGCATGTGCCAGAAACCAGATTCTTTTATTTTGTTTTCCAAAAAATTATAGAAAAACTCTGAGGATTATTTCTGTGGCAAAAATACCATCGACAAACTTGAGAAGGTTTCTCATATTTATACTTAGAGTAATACCTGTGTTTCTGCTACAAACAGTGCTCATAAATTGATCATTTAAGTTAGTCCAAAAATAAGCAAGATAGATATTAAATTTTTTGGCCAGAGTATAGACTAAAGTTGAGCAGTCCTTTTAATTTGGCTGAATCCTGGAAGGAGGCTGCAAAAGGGCAGTAGCATAAGAGTGAGGAACTCTTAAATGAAGAATATAAAACTGATTCTTTCACCCATACTACAGCATTTTCCCCCACAGACTGAATCTATCACCCTAGCTTGAGCCACCCATATCTTGGTATATCTCACTATATAAGTTGACCATTCGTGTCGACGTTGCCAGAATTTTTATAACTGCAACACAAATTAAGCAAAGCAAACCCTGATCTCTTTGTCTAGAATAAATTTTTTTTTCAAAACCTTTTTTTCCCCTTTCGGTCAAGAAATTTATAATTAACTATAATTCCAAGGAATTAATATCTTTCTCATATTGTGTATATCTAGTCTACTTGGAGAATCATTCATTCTTTCATTCACATACTGATATTCGCTGAGGGCTTACCAGCAGACACCGAGCAAGTGAATGAGTGATTTAACAAAACAAAACAAGGTCCCTTCTCTCAAAGGTAGTGAGAACCAATGAGGAAAGAAGTACCTAGGAGAAAATTTCATGCTACAAATAAGAAAAAATCGCAAGGCAGAAGGAAGGGAAGGTCATTGCATGATTCGATTGTGACAGACAGGGTCAGAAAGGGATAAAAATTTGATATGACCCCTGAAGAAAGAATTTTATGTGATTTAGCTGTACAGGGAGCAGAAAACTGTTTTAAGCTAATATAGTACAAGGACAAAAATTGTGACTGTAGAAGTATGTACAGTATGCAGAAGTCGTTGTGATGAAACAAATTTGGCCAGAATGAAAGTTAATGTTGAATAAAAGTGAGCAATAAGGCAGAAAACGCAACTAAAATAAAAGCTGGGATGACTCTATAGAATACATAAAAGAAGGCCAGTATTCAGAATCTTTATGAGTTCAAGAGTTCTTAAGGGCCTTAGAACTCTAAAAACATGCCCTAGTTAAGGTTTCAGCTAAGGAGGGTGCCTGTCTCAGGCAGGCAACCTATGATAACCCTGAGAATACTGTAGTAAATCGGCAGAGAAGTCCAGTCAAATGGTTGTTGAGCTAAGCATGTTTCATAAAGACAATGCCCTAGGCGTCAGTGAAGAATGGCTATTAGAATTATTGAACATGCAGTAGACAGAAACTCAACAACTCAAGGATAAATATTTACTGAGATCTTCTCAAGTGTTATCCAGGCTCTGTGCTAGGAGCTGGGGTAATGCTAAGTCCCGTAAGTACACAGGCAGGTAGCATAGAGTGATTGTCTCATTTCTTGGTCTTGCCTATCAGGGTAGTCCAAACCAGTTTTAGAGTCCCCCATTAAGGAGGGTTCACATCAATCACATGCATTTTAGCTAGGGTGGTCTGACGATACACTGACTTAATCAGGAAGAAAGTCAAGGTGCAGAGCCAGAGAAAACATGACTCAAGCCAAATTGGTAAGGCAAACCGACCATGGAAGATGGAAGAAGGAACACTGAGGTTGGTGAAGCAGATGTTGAAGAATTGGACCAAGGAATGACAAGAATGGTTGAAGCAGGGCAGTGCATGAAACACATCTGAGAATCATGGACATCCATTAAGATGTTCCTTTTATGTAAAATGCAAGTTTATGTTGTCACTCCAGGGGTGATTCAACAAAGCTTTGACCCAGGAAGCAGAACCTCCAGATGTGAAGCTGGGATGCCGACGCAGACTTCCAGGTCATAAAAAGAGGGTTGAGACTTAAAAGAATATACGAGGCCATTCACCAAAGGGAAGAGATAGACTCGGACACTGTAAAAATCCTGGGGCCTGGTTAAATGATAAAATAGATTGAGTAGCAACAAAATGGGGGCTGAAAATTTTGCAGTACTCAGTCGGATCTCTTTTAATGCTTCCTGACTAGGGAGAGATCAGTCTGGAAGACAGAGGCAGAGGTAAACCTAAAGGGATATAGGGGACAGTGTGACCTGAGAAATTAATCCAAGATTAATTACAAGGATGGGAGATTATCTGAGTACAGATTCATGATGTGGTGTGCAAGGTGGGTTGGAAAAGTATGGTTATAACACGGACATTGTTTAGGAAGATCCTGAAGCCACCTGAGCAGGAGATCAAGAATTGCCCTCAGACTGAGATAGTGGCAATGGGAAGAGCTGGATGGATCTGAAAAACATCATAAAGAAAGTTTTGGAATTCATGAGGGAAGAAATATAGCAAGGACGACAAAAGGAAAAGACAGAAATAAGGCTCTTTTAGGTCCTAGTGTTAACAAAAGCTATCAATTTACTGAATGGCAACTCTCTGGCCCTACATGATGCTAAGTTTTTTACATTGGATTTAATTTGAAATCTGAGTCTTATATTGATTAAATAACTAGGCCAATATGATACAGTTATTACATAGTTGTAGCAGACTATTGGTACTCTGCCCAGATACCCTTAGAATCTTTATATCATTTTAGTGTGTGCAGGGGTGTGTGTGTGTGTTTGTGCACACATGCACATGCATGTAATTGCAAACTTCTTCCCAGCTTTTGTTTTGCCTGTAACAACTAGATCCTCTTACTTCCTTCTGGATATTTTTGAACTTTGGGAGCTTCCCAGATGCACAGAGAACAGAGACACTCAGGAGTTTATACCTCTCAAAGTGACTCTAAACTCCTATAGATCCATAAAAGCTGTTCACCTCAACCTATCAAAACCCCATTGCTGTGGAGTCCATGCGACCCTATGGGACAGAGTAGAATTGCCCCATAGAGTTTCCAATGCCATAATCTTTACAGAAACAGGCTGCCCCATCTTTCTCCCATGGGGCAGCTGGTAGGTTCAAACTGCTGATCTTTTGGTTAGCAGCCGAGTTCTTAACCACTTTGCCACAAGGGCTCCTTGTTTACCTCAAGGTGGGGCAGATTCTGAGGTGTAATTTTTGCTATAGCAGTCTCTGAGAAGGAGCTAAAGCTGTGTCTTTGCTTGAAATCACACCTGTGATTGCCTCCTTCTCTCTCTTTCTTCTCTTGCTCTTCCCCTCACCCCCTTGCTGGGTCCTTATGGGAACATTTCCTGAATAAATACTTTTACATACATTGTCCACGCAGGGCCTGCTTCTGGGCAATCCAGCCTAGAAAAGTGCTGGAGCCAAACTTAAACACAGGACTGTTTCTCCCCAGAGCCGTTGCTCATAACTGTGTGTATCCTAATAAAATGTGAGGGAGAATATAGGCCTTCAACAATTGGCTTATACAGCCTCCATAACTATTCCTGGCTAACCCCACACTACCCGTCTACATTATGCAAATATACAAACTTCAAACAAATAATACCACTAGCAAATCCTTAAAGGATACAAAATGTTGATGTTGAACAACAATGCTTCCTGGGCTGTAGAGCAACTGTAAGCCAGAGAAACTATTGACAGAAGTGTTAAATAAGGAATTAGAGAGTAATGATTTTTATTTGAGACACAGTAAGCTGGAGGCATTGCTTGGTATGCAAATTGAGTATGTAGTAAGCATTTAGAAAGCAGGATGAAGCGTTCTGAGAAGTAAGCCATTTCTGATTATATACTTACTGAGCTTCGTGTAGGGAGCCATCAAATTTCTAATAAAACGCACTATGTCAATGGATACAGATGGAATGACCACAGATTCACCAAATTTATAGAGAGGAGAAGCTTTAAGTTGGAAGAACATGGGTGAGACTTGGAATGCAGGTAAAAGGATAGCAGGTATCATCCATAAGAGCCCAAAGCCCTTCACGTTTTGTGAAGGTTTTATCTTTAGAGGAAAAATAAGAAAGAGAAAATAAAAATGCCACTTTGGGGTGAAATGATCTTTGTCTATACTATAGTTTATTGCATTTTGTGTTTGAAATTGGTTGTTTCTAATTCTCTAAAGTACATTTTTGATTACTTCTGCCATTGTCTCTAAATATTCCTGAATATCTTGTGAGGTTTTATTTCAGGAGTGTTTGTAATGGAGTCCCCGGATGGTGCAAACGGTTAGGTGCTCAACTACTAGCCAAAAGGTTGGGGGTTAGAACCCACTCAGAGGCAGCTAGGCAGTAAGGCCTGGTGATCTGCTTTTGAAAGGGCACAGCCTTGAATGCTGTGTGCAGTGCAGTTCTTCTCCTCAAGGCTTGGGGTCTCCATGAGTTGGAATTGACTCGATGACAACTTTTTCTGTTTTTGCTTTTGATGTTTGCAATACGTGGCTAATCTTCTGATTAAATAACTGGATTCTTTTTTCATAAAGTCAGCAGATATTCTTCCTAATGATATCAATATGGTTGAAAATCAGGTAGCAGTTTCCCTGAACATTAGAGAAAAATGACTCTGCATCTTTTAGAAGCAGCCTGTTTGTATAGTAATTGGCCCAATTTTCTCTTATGATATATTGCCATTTTTCAAGCATTGAAAACCTTTTTTACTTTCTACCACTCTGGGGATCCACTCAAGTATTTAATCACTTAATTAAACTAAAAAGTATACCTCATACTTCTCATTACAACCAAGGTCATGTTTATTATCCCAACTGGAATAATAGCAATGACATCAAACCTGGTCATCAGGGCCTTAAATCCTGAATAACAGGGATCCTAAGCTCTCTGCAAAATAATGTGCTTCTTGAAAATAAACCACACTCCAGTATCTACTTTACTGCCTTGTGAGAAATACATTTGCTCTTTACTTGACCCTTGAGAACATTCTGAAGGCCAAACAAACCATTAATTTTTCCTTGAGTTTAGTCAGAATATTAAAGATAAATGACAGTGAGAGAAGAAAGGCATGAAGATAAAATATCTAAGACCAAGATTCCAATATTATACTTCTCAGTGTGAAGAGCAAAGTGAGCCAGAGCACTGGGCAATGCCGATCAATTATGTTGTCATTGTCAGGTGTCATCAAGTCAGTTCCAAAGCATGGTAACCCTGGGTACAACAGAATGAAAACCTGCCTGGTCCTGTGCCATCCTCACAATTTTTGCTATGTTTGAGCCCATTGTTGCAGCCACTGTGGTAGGCATTCCTACAGTGAGTTCCACCGCCCATTTGGGGGTCTTCTTGGTGCTGACACCATAATCAAGATGACTTCAGTAACATCAAGTGCAAAAGAGCTCAGCTGCTAACCAAAAGGTAGGCAGTTCGAATCCATGAGCCATTTCTTGGAAACTCTATGGGGCAGTTCTATTCTGTCCTATAGGACAATTTTACTCTGTCCTGTAGGGTGGCTATGATTTGGAATCGACTTGACGGCAATGGTTTAGGTTTTGTTATTTAGGTAAGATTTTCTGTGTCATGTCTTTGTCATTTAATATAGCACTTCATCTCACAGACCTCTCACCAGGGAGGCAATGTAAGAGGGGGATAACATTCCTCACCTACGTTGTGTTCTTTTTTGTTTGAAAATCCTCAACCCCTGCCTCTAGTAAAGAAGCAAGACAATAGAGATGAGTCAGCTATAACATGTGTGTTTATACATTTTGTCTGCTCTATAAACTTTTCATTCCAAGAAGGGGATTAACAATTTTCTCCCATTCATATCTCCCTATATTTGCTTGCTACCATCAAATGGATATTAAAGATTAAAGATCACTGTTCTCCACATTTAGCAGCTCAGAGTAGCTTACTTTCATTTGTGTATACTTTGACTTGAGGGTTTAGTCCTTCATCCTCTCCAGATATCCAAATTATGGTTCTATTTTTGCTACTCCTCTCCACGGCTTATGTCAAACTTTGAACTAGCTCTCCAAGTAGCCAAAGCAAACACAAGATCGGCTGCATCTATCTTGAGACATTTCGTGCCACAGCTCTGCAGGTGTGAGTGAGAGAAGCTGATAACACCGAAGGCCATTAACTTTCTTTCCCAAAATCACCTTTCTCATTAGATTTGAAAAATGTGTTTGAGAACAGCAGCTTATGGCAGTTGACTAGATAAAACTTCAGAAAGATAGTGCACACAACGAAAGGTGAGACAAATTACAATGATAAGGTATGTCAGCAGAGGGCTGATGTTGCAAGAATATAGTGTCTTTGTGTCTGTAGCCATTCATTAAGCAAGGTTATGTCACTGTTGTTGGCACAGAGAAATGAAGACTCCAACATACCCAGAAGCAGCTAAAAATACTTATCAGTACCTCTGGACTTCTACATCCATGCCTGCAATGCTGCCAATGATACGTTCATTTGAAAAATATATATGACAGAAAAAATATTCTGAAAATAATTATTTCAGTGCTCTAATAGCTGATTAATAACCTGAAAACAATTAGTCTATATTATAATACTGATGATTCTGCTTCAGGAAAAAAAAAAAAAATTATTACCTGGAAAATCGTGAAAATCCAAAGATGCCCTATTAGCTTAAAAAAAAAACAAAACTTAGGACCCGAAAAAACTCATTGCTGTCGAGTCAATTCCGACTCATAGTGACTGTATAGGACAGAGTAGAACCGCCCCATAGAGTTTCCAAAGAGCGCCTAGTGGATTTGAACTGCCTACCTTTTGGGCATATAATGATATTCTTTGAAGGAGAAGAAAAAATAATGGCACTTAAATGAAAAAAAAAAATCCTTGCTTTTAATTTTAAACTATTTCACTATATTTCAAAACATACCATTATTTTCTAACAGATCCAGTGTTTGCTTCCTCATTTTTTTCCAATGAAGCAGAGGCAGGTGAGAGTTGATAAGGGTAATATCTGCACAGATTACCAAAAGTATTGGGAATAAGGCAAATTCTTACCTAACAGGATTTTCCGATTGCTGTGTCTCATGGTTGGAGAATGTTTAGAACCCCTTTTTGGGGAGGAGACCTTTGTTGATAAGCTTTCTCTTGGAAGAAAAATTACTTTCAGACTACAAGTGGGTAGTAGGGGTCTCATGGAACACGATTCCATTTTGGAGTATTAGAACTCATAAATATGATTGTGTAAAAATCAGAAGGGCACTCCCACACACTCTTGAGTTCTTCCAGTTGCATAGTTACATACTTTGCTACTTCATCTCCTGCCACGGGTGAATCTCTATACTGCTACCTAAGCAAGACTAATCCCTCTACTTTTGCAGCAACTCTCATGCTCTCTCACCTACTCAAGAATGTTCCTATTGCAAACGAACTGTTTTATGTGTCTACTAGATCCTTTCATAAACCTCCAAATGTGCTACAATGTCCTCCACCATCAAAGAAAACAAATATATAAAGCACAGAACAAAATGCCTTGACCTCACATCTCCTTTTAGCTAAAATCCCATTTCTCTGCTCTTTTTTTTTAAGATGTCAAAGATTGCTGGAAAATGGAACCTGAAGCAAAGCTTAATTAAGTACTGGTGCTTTAATTAGAGGTACAAGCTCAGGCAAGGGGGATGGGGAAAAATAACAAATGAGACAAGAAGGGGAAACAAATACAAGGTGATGTGTTATCAAATGGCTTCACGAGGAGACACGGCTGACTGCCTGGGTGCAGAAAATATCTCCAGTGGGCTCAAAAAGAAATATTACACCTTGAAACCATCCATCAGAATGAGGATGGGAGACAAATTTATCTCTGTGTTCTCTCACATTTTCTGTTTCTCGTTGGCCAAGGTTGTTCTCACTGAGCATTCATTTTGCACTATGTCACCTGGATCTTTGAGAAGTGTGACATTTCATCTGAATCCTGAAGTAATGGTAGGAATCAGAGTCACTTTAGATCTCTTCAGGTAAAGTCAGAACAGCAGTGTCATCTTAGCTCCTTCTCCATCAGGAGTGAAGAGAGCCCTTTCCACACATGCAACTTACCCTGGGGAAAGACTTAATAGTCTGGCCACCTAATAATTAAGACAGGAGGCTGTGATCACAGTGCTGGTGGCAGATTGGGGTTTCTCCATGAAACAAGTAAAGCAGAAAGATGGCCTTCTAGCATTCCATTCCTCAGTGAAACTGGCAAAAAATACAAAGAATAAATAAATTCAAATTTTTTGAAATGACCTTAGATAAACAGCAAATGAAGAAACAATTTAAAAGAAAATCTGTGAAAATTTGGGAAGAAAGGACAGAGTCTGAGGTATCTGAAACAAGACTGTTCCCTCACTCCATCCAGCCCAGCGAGGCGGAGGCTTGATTCTCAACTGCTGTAGGCAAAAACACAGAGCTCTCTCTCCCTCTAGCTCCCAGCAAGAGAGATTTCTTCCAGTATTTCTCATCCTGGATCCTGCCATCAGCTGCCTGCTGCTGAGATTAAGTCCTGGGTGAGTGTGGCTGAGAATTGGGGCCTCCTTAGAGCCCTGAAGGTGCAGTGGTTAAGAACTGTTGTTGCTGTTGTTAGGTGATGTCGAGTCGGTTCTGACTCACAGCGAACCTAGGCACAACAGAACAAAACACTGCCCAGTCCTGAGCCATCCTCACAATTGTTGTGACCTTATTGCTGCAGCCACGGTGTCAATCCACCTCATTGAGGGTCTTCCTCTTTTCTGCTGACCCTGTACTCTGCCAAGCATGATATCCTTCCCTGCCAAGCATGATGTCCTTCTCCAGGGACTGATCCCTCCTGACAATACGTCCAAAATATGTAAGACGCAGTCTCACCATCCTTGCCTCTAAGAAGCATTCTGGCTATACTTCTGAGACAGATTTATTCGTTCTTTTGGCAGTCCATGGTATACTCAATATTTTCACCAACACCACAATTCAAAGGCATAAATTCTTCAGTCCTCCTTATTCATTGTCTAGCTTTCACATGCATATGATGCCATGGAAAATACCATGGCTTGGGTCAGGTACACCTTAGTCGTCAAGGTGACATCTTTGCACTTCAACACTTTAAAGAGGTCCTTTGCAGCAGATTTGCCCAATGCAATGTGTCTTTTGATTTCTTGACTTCTGCCTCCATGAGTGTTGATTGTGGATCCAAGTAAAATGAAATCCTTCACAACTTCAATCTTTTCTCCATTTATCATGATGTTGCTCATTGGTCCAGTTGTGAGGATTTTTGTTTTCTTTATGTTGAGGTGCAATCCACACTGAAGGCTGTGGTCTATGATCTTCATTAGTAAGTGCTTCAAGTCCTCTTCATTTTCAGCAAGGAAGGTTGTGTCATCTGCATAACACAGGTCGTTAATGAGTTTTCCTCCAATCCTGATGTCCTGTTCTTCATATAGTCCAGCTTCTCGTATTATTTGCTCAGCATACAGACTGAATAGGTATGGTGAAAGAATACAACCCTGATGCACACCTTTCCTGACTTTAATCCAATCAGTATCCCCTCGTTCTTTCCAAACAACTGCCTGTCGATCTTTCTAAAGGTTCCTCATGAGCTTAATTAAGTCTTCTGGTTAAGGACTAGCCTGTTCAAATCTGCCAACTGCCCATTGGGAACCCTATGTGGCAGTTCTACTCTATTCTATAAGGTTGCTATGAGTCAGAATCAACTCTGCGGCATTGGGTTTGATTTTGGTTTTTTAATTCACCCAGTCCCTGCTCATAAAACAGAGACTCTGCCTAGGGTGCACTGCACTAAGAATATTATAGCCCTGCTCTCTCTCTTTCCTTAGCTTGTGAGACTGAGTTTTCACATTAGGATTGGAAAGCCAAGAGGACCTCAGTTTGCTTCCCTCCATTCACTGAGCACCGAGGTCCTACAGCTGGCATGCCATTTAGAGAGAAGCATGCCATTGTCCCAGCTCCCAGCTCCCAGCTCCTGAGCCCTGGTTGAGAAATTTTACCTGGAGGAAGAAACCTGATATAAAACAGCTCTTAATTTCTTCCCAGGACTGCTGGTAGCATTGGTTAAGTGTTTGGCTGCTAACTAAAAGGTCAGAAGTTCAAATCCACCAGCCACTTCTTGGAAATCATTTGGGATAGTTCTATTCTGTCCTATAGATTTGCTATGAGTCAGACACAGTGGCAACAGGTTTGGTTTATTTGGTTTAATCTTTTCCCAAAGAAATTGACTTCATTTACAACAGAGCATAGAGAGTATAAGCCTAAGAGTAATCTTGGAATCCGTAGGAAGTACAAATGGTAAATCACTGAGCTACTAGCCAAAAAGTAGGTGGTTCAAACTCCTTTCCCCATAGAGGTACCTCAAAAGATGGGCCTGGTGATCTGTTTCTGAAAGGTCAAAGCCTGGAAAATTCTATGGAGCAGTTCTACCCTGAACACATGGGGTCATCGTGTGTCAGAATCAATGTGACAGCAACTAACAACACCAAGGGTGCTCTCAAGAACAATGGAGGTTGTGGAATAAGATTTGTGGATATAATGAAAATAGAACCTAGATTACATACCAGCTAGTTTTCAGGAAAGAATTGGAGAATAAGACAGCTGGAGGAGCCCTCCTGGGGTCTGAACAAATATTAAACACTGACAGCACAAACTATTGCTTAGAGAGAGCCACAAGTTGTTTGCATTACTTTGTAGAAGGCTTTATGCACCAGGACGTTGATGAAAATAAAAAAGAGCAATCAACAGGCAATTACTGGAGATTAACATCTGGTTTGGGTTAGGAAAGGAGTGAAAGACACCCTTACCAGTGCCACTATTATTCCAGGGTGAATGTGGGCATATCTAAAGCTGTGGTTCCCATAGGAGCAACATCAGAAGGGTAAAATTGTAGAGGGAATATAGATTCACTACAATAATACAGCTAGTCACTAAACAAACAACAAGTAAATAAAAATAACAGGCCATGAGGGTGTTAGGGAGTACTCAGAGCTTCAGAGTTGCCCCAATATATTATAAAATGTCCAATTTCCAGCACAAAACTAAGAGAGATGCAAAGAATCGAGAAGGTATAACTCATACACTGGAGTTAAAAAAAAAAAAAAGGCAGAGGACAGTAACTACCTATGAGGGCAACCAGATGTCAGGAGTAATAGAATAAGATTTCATATTAACCAATAGAAATATGGAGCCCTGGTGGCATAGTGGTTAAGAACTATGCCTGCTCACCAAAGGGCCGGCAGTTCAAATCCAACAGGCACTCGTTGGAAACTCTATGGGGCAGTTCTACTCTGGCCTCTAGAGTCACTGAGTTGCAATCAACTCAATGGGAACAGGTTTTTTTTTTTCTTTTCATATAAATATGTTTACAGAACTGAAGGAAAGAGTGATTAAAGGAGTAAAGGAGAGTATGATGACAATTTCACTTCAGTTAGAGAATACCAACAAAAAGGTAGGAATTATAGACAAAGAACCAAATAAAGGACTAAATCTAAATTCTTTAGTTGAAAAGCACAAAAACTGAAAGAAAAAAAAAATCACTAGAGTAACCCAATAATGGGTTTGAACAGACAGAACAAAGAATTAGTGAACATGAAGATAGGTTGATAGATATTATCCAAGCCACAGAACAGAGAGAGAGAAAAATAAATAAATAAATAGAATTTCAGAGAAATGTGGGGCAGCACTAAACACATCAAAAAAAAAAAAAATGTGTAATGGTAGTATCTGAAGGAAAGTAGAGGGAGGAAGAAGAAATAATACTCAAAAAAATAATGGCTGAAAATTTCCAATTTTATTGAAAAACAATAACCTACACATCCTACTCCAAGTAGGATAAATGCAAAAAGCCCCACAAACAGGCACAACACAAGGAAAATGCTGAAAGTCAAAGACAAGGGGGAAATCTAGAAAACAACAAAAGAAAATCTACATGTCACTTACAAAGGAACTTCAGTAAGATTAACAGCTGACTTCTTAGCAGAAACAACAGAGTACTGAAGGCTGTGGGATAACATATTCAATGCACTCAAAGGAAAAAAAAAAATGTCAACAAAGAACTTTATATCCAGATAATGTTTCAACAGAAAACGGAGGCAAAATAAAGACTTTCTCAGATAAACAAAACACTGAGAGAATATGTACCTATTAGGCAAAAGAAATTTCTACGGGTTTCAGTACATGACCCCAGTTGGTAATTTAGACAACAACAAAAATCACTTGTAGGAGCGGAGCCAAGATGGCGGACTAGGCAGACGTTACCTTGGATCCCTCTTACAACAAAGACACGGAAAAACAAGTGAATCGATCACATACATAACAATCTACGAACTCTGAACAACAAACACAGATTTAGAGATGGAGAACGAACTAATACAGGGAAGCAGCGATAGTTTCCAGAGCCTGGAGCCAGCGTACCAGTCAGGTACGGCACAAGCACAGAGACCTGCTCCACCCCCATGAACTAACCCCGGGAGGGGGACCAGCCGGTTCCACGGGCGGCGTGGGACGCAGCCGGTAGGAGAAGTCCCCGGGAGGCAGTGACTGATCTTGGAGCAGAAAGAGCAGCATCCGAGCCGGGGAACCGTCCAGCAGGGATTTGGACTGCACGCAGGTACGCCATAAACACGGAGAGTTGCTCCACCCCCTGAACTAACCCCGGGAAGGGGACCAGCCGGGTCGTGCGGGCGGCGTGGGACGCAGCCGGTAGGAGAAGTCCCCGGGAGGCAGCGACTGGTATTGGAGCGGGGAGAACAGCGTTCCAGCCGGGACACTCGGTCGCGGCACAAGCACGGGGAGCTACTCCACCCATCTGAACTAACCCTGGGAGGGGGCCCACCTGGTTCACGGGAGCGGCACGGCCACGCGGCTGGAGGGAGGAGAAGTCCCCGGGAGGCAAAGACTGATTTTGGAGTCGAGAGTGCACCGTCCCAGTAGGGGAGCCTTGACGCTGGGCGTGGGGCTGGAAGCGGAGGATCTGACCGTGACTCCAGCGGGCCAGACCCCCTGGGGGCAATCTCCACACAGCCAGCACACATAGGCGACGCGCCCGCGGGAATCTCAGATATAACAGTCATTCCAAGCAAGACAAGCAACTCTGGCTATATTCTGAGGTACTACTCTCCTATCTCTCTGTTCCCTCCCCCACCCTCCCCAGGCGGCTTCATTAACATCTGAATAGCCTGAGCCAGAGGGAGAACTCTGATAGGGATCTGACTGCAGTTTTTTTTTAGCGGATTTTCTGGAAAAACTAGTTTTCCAGTGATGGCTCGGAGACAACAATCCATATCAAACCACTTAAAGAAGCAGACCGTGACAGCTTCTCCAACCCCCCAAACAAAAGAATCAAAATCTTTCCCAAATGAAGATACAATTTTGGAATTATCAGATACAGAATATAAAAAACTAATTTACAGAATGCTTAATGATATCACAAATGAAATTAGGATATCTGCAGAAAAAGCCAAGGAACACACTGATAAAACTGTTGAAGAACTCAAAAAGATTATTCAAGAACATACTGGAAAAATTAATAAGTTGCAAGAATCCATAGAGAGACAACATGTAGAAATCCAAAAGATTAACAATAAAATAACAGAATTAGACAACGCACTAGGAAGTCAGAGGAGCAGACTCGAGCAATTAGAATGCAGACTGGGACATCTGGAGGACCAGGGAATCAACACCAACATAGCTGAAAAAAAATCAGATAAAAGAATTAAAAAAAATGAAGAAACCCTAAGAATTATGTGGGACTCTATCAAGAAGGATAACCTGCGGGTGATTGGAGTCCCAGAACAGGGAGGGGGGACAGAAAACACAGAGAAAATAGTTGAAGAACTTCTGACAGAAAACTTCCCTGACATCATGAAAGATGAAAGGATATCTATCCAAGATGCTCATCGAACCCCATTTAAGATTGATCCAAAAAGAAAAACACCAAGACATATTATCATCAAACTCACCAAAACCAAAGATAAACAGAAAATTTTAAAAGCAGCCAGGGAGAAAAGAAAGGTTTCCTTCAAGGGAGAATCAATAAGAATATGTTCTGACTACTCAGCAGAAACCATGCAGGCAAGAAGGGAATGGGACGACATATACAGAACACTGAAGGAGAAAAACTGCCAACCAAGGATCATATATCCAGCAAAACTCTCTCTGAAATATGAAGGCGAAATTAAGATATTTACAGACAAACACAAGTTTAGAGAATTTGCAAAAACCAAACCAAAGCTACAAGAAATACTAAAGGATATTGTTTGGTCACAGAACCAATAATATCAGATATCAGCACAACACAAGGTCACAAAACAGAACGTCCTGATATCAACTCAAATAGGGAAATCACAAAAACAAACAAATTAAGATTAATTAAAAAAAAAAATACACATAACAGGGAATCATGGAAGTCAATAGGTAAAAGATCACAATAATCAAAAAGAGGGACTAAATACAGGAGGCATTGAACTGCCATATGGAGAGTGATACAAGGCGATATAGAACAATACAAGTTAGGTTTTTACTTAGAAAAATAGGGGTATATAATGAGGTAACCACAAAAAGGTATAACAACTCTATAACTCAAGACAAAAACCAAGAAAAACGTAATGACTCAACTAACATAAAGTCAAACACTATGAAAATGAGGATCTCACAATTTACTAAGAAAAACGCCTCAGCACAAAAAAGTATGTGGAAAAATGAAATTGTCAACAACACACATAAAAAGGCATCAAAATGACAGCACTAAAAACTTATTTATCTATAACTACCCTGAATGTAAATGGACTAAATGCACCAATAAAGAGACAGAGAGTCACAGACTGGATAAAGAAACAAGATCCATCTATATGCTGCCTACAAGAGACACACCTTAGACTTAGAGACACAAACAAACTAAAACTCAAAGGATGGAAAAAAGTATATCAAGCAAAGAATAAGCAAAAAAGAAGAGGAGTAGCAATATTAATTTCTGACAAAATAGACTTTAGACTTAAATCCACCACAAAGGATAAAGAAGGACACTATATAATGATAAAAGGGACAATTGATCAGGAAGACATAACCATATTAAATATTTACGCACCCAATGACAGGGCTGCAAGATACATAAATCAAATTTTAACAGAACTGAAAAGTGAGATAGACACCTCCACATTTATAGTAGGAGACTTCAACACACCACTTTCGGAGAAGGACAGGACATCCAGTAAGAAGCTCAATAGAGACACGGAAGATCTAATTACAACAATCAACCAACTTGACCTCATTGACTTATACAGAACTCTCCACCCAACTGCTGCAAAGTATACTTTTTTTTCTAGCGCACATGGAACATTCTCTAGAATAGACCACATATTAGGTCATAAAACAAACCTTTGCAGAGTCCAAAACATTGAAATATTACAAAGCATCTTCTCAGACCACAAGGCAATAAAACTAGAGATCAATAACAGAAAAACGAGGGAAAAGAAATCAAATACTTGGAAAATGAACAATACCCTCCTGAAAAAAGACTGGGTTATAGAAGACATCAAGGAGGGAATAAGGAAATTCTTCGAAAGCAACGAGAATGAAAATACTTCCTATCAAAACCTCTGGGACACAGCAAAAGCAGTGCTCAGAGGCCAATTTATATCAATAAATGCACACATACAAAAAGAAGAAAGAGCCAAAATCAGAGAACTGTCCCTACAACTCGAACAAATAGAAAGTGAGCAAGAAAAGAATCCATCAGGCACCAGAAGAAAACAAATAATAAAAATTAGAGCTGAACTAAATGAATTAGAGAACAGAAAAACAATCGAAAGAATTAACAAAGCCAAAAGCTGGTTCTTTGAAAAAATTAACAAAATTGATAAACCATTGGCTAGACTGACTAAAGAAATACAGGAAAGGAAACAAATAACCCGAATAAGAAATGAGAAGGACCACATCACAACAGAACCAAATGAAATTAAAAGAATCATTTCAGATTATTATGAAAAATTGTACTCTAACAAATTTGAAAACCTAGAAGAAATGGATGAATTCCTGGAAAAACACTACCTACCTAAACTAACACATTCAGAAGTAGAACAACTAAATAGACCCATAACAAAAAAAGAGATTGAAACGGTAATCAAAAAACTCCCAACAAAAAAAAGTCCTGGCCCAGACGGCTTCACTGCAGAGTTCTACCAAACCTTCAGAGAAGAGTTAACACCACTACTACTAAAGGTATTCCAAAGCATAGAAAATGACGGAATACTACCCAACTCATTCTATGAAGCCACCATCTCCCTGATACCAAAACCAGGTAAAGACATTACAAAAAAAGAAAATTATAGACCTATATCCCTCATGAACATTGATGCAAAAATCCTCAACAAAATTCTAGCCAATAGAATCCAACAACACATCAAAAAAATAATTCACCCTGATCAAGTGGGATTTATACCAGGTATGCAAGGCTGGTTTAATATCAGAAAAACCATTAATGTAATCCATCATATAAATAAAACAAAAGACAAAAACCACATGATCTTATCAATTGATGCAGAAAAGGCATTTGACAAAGTCCAACACCCATTCATGATAAAAACTCTTACCAAAATAGGAATTGAAGGAAAATTCCTCAACATAATAAAGGGCATCTATGCAAAGCCAACAGCCAATATCACTCTAAATGGAGAGAACCTGAAAGCATTTCCCTTGAGAACGGGAACCAGACAAGGATGCCCTTTATCACCGCTCTTATTCAACATCGTGTTGGAAGTCTTAGCCAGGGCAATTAGGCTAGACAACGAAATAAAAGGTATCCGGATTGGCAAGGAAGAAGTAAAGTTATCACTATTTGCAGATGACATGATTATATACACAGAAAACCCTAAGGAATCCTCCAGAAAACTACTGAAACTAATAGAAGAGTTTGGCAGAGTCTCAGGTTATAAAATAAACATACAAAAATCACTTGGATTCCTCTACATCAACAAAAAGAACACCGAAGAGGAAATAACCAAATCAATACCATTCACAGTAGTCCCCAAGAAGATAAGATACTTAGGAATACATCTTACCAAGGATGTAAAAGACCTATACAAAGAAAACTACAAAGCTCTACTACAAGAAATTCAAAAGGACATACTTAAGTGGAAAAACATACCTTGCTCATGGATAGGAAGACTTAACATAGTAAAAATGTCTATTCTACCAAAAGCCATCTATAAATTTAACGCACTTCCGATCCAAATTCCAATGTCATATTTTAAGGGGATAGAGAAACAAATCACCAATTTCATATGGAAGGGAAAGAAGCCCCGGATAAGCAAAGCACTACTGAAAAAGAAGAAGAAAGTGGGAGGCCTCACCTTACCTGACTTCAGAACCTATTATACAGCCACAATAGTCAAAACAGCCTGGTATTGGTACAACAACAGACACATAGACCAATGGAACAGAATTGAGAACCCAGACATAGATCCATCCACGTATGAGCAGCTGATATTTGACAAAGGACCAGTGTCAATTAACTGGGGAAAAGATAGCCTTTTTAACAAATGGTGCTGGCATACCTGGACATCCATTTGCAAAAAAATGAAACAGGACCCATACCTCACACCATGCACAAAAACTAACTCCAAGTGGATCAAAGACCTAAACATAAAGACTAAAACGATAAAGATCATGGAAGAAAAAATTGGGACAACCCTAGGAGCCCTAATACAAGGTATAAACAGAATACAAAACATTACCAAAAATGATGAAGAGAAACCCGATAACTGGGAGCTCCTAAAAATCAAACACCTATGCTCATCTAAAGACTTCACCAAAAGAGTAAAAAGACCACCTACAGATTGGGAAAGAATTTTCAGCTATGACATCTCCGACCAGCGCCTGATCTCTAAAATCTACATGATTCTGTCAAAACTCAACCACAAAAAGACAAACAACCCAATCAAGAAGTGGGCAAAGGATATGAACACACATTTCTCTAAAGAAGATATTCAGGCAGCCAACAGATACATGAGAAAATGCTCTCGATCATTAGCCATTAGAGAAATGCAAATTAAAACTACGATGAGATTCCATCTCACACCAGCAAGGCTGGCATTAATCCAAAAAACACAAAATAATAAATGTTGGAGAGGCTGCGGAGAGATTGGAACTCTCATACACTGCTGGTGGGAATGTAAAATGGTACAACCACTTTGGAAATCTATCTGGCGTTATCTTAAACAGTTAGAAATAGAACTACCATACAACCCAGAAATCCCACTCCTCGGAATATACCCTAGAGATACAAGAGCCTTCATACAAACAGATATATGCACACCCATGTTTATTGCAGCTCTGTTTACAATAGCAAAAAGTTGGAAGCAACCAAGGTGTCCATCAACGGATGAATGGGTAAATAAATTGTGGTATATTCACACAATGGAATACTACGCATCGATAAAGAACTTTGACGAATCTCTGAAACATTTCATAACATGGAGGAACCTGGAAGGCATTATGCTGAGCGAAATTAGTCAGAGGCAAAAGGACAAATATTGCATAAGACCACTATTATAAGATCTTGAGAAATAGTAAACCTGAGAAGAACACATACTTTTGTGGTTACGAGGGGGGGAGGGAGGGAGGGTGGGAGAGGGTTTTTTTATTGATTAATCACTAGATAAGAACTGCTTTAGGTGAAGGGAAAGACAACACTCAATACATGGAAGGTCAGCTCAATTGGACTGGACCAAAAGCAAAGAAGTTTCCGGGATAAAATGAATGCTTCAAAGCTCAGCGGAGCAAGCGCGGGGGTCTGGGGAACATGGTTTGCGGGGACTTCTAAGTCAATTGGCAAAATAATTCTATTATGAAATCATTCTGCATCCCACTTTGAAATGTGGCGTCTGGGGTCTTAAATGCTAACAAGCAGCCATCTAAGATGCAGCAATTGGTCTCAACCCACCTGGAGCAAAGGAAAATGAAGAACACCAAGCCCACATGACAACTAAGAGCCCAAGAGACAGAAAGGGCCACATGAACCAGAGACCTACATCATCCTGAGACCAGAAGAACTAGTTGGTGCCCGGCCACAATCGATGACTGCCCTGACAGGGAGCTCAGCAGAGGACCCCTGAGGGAGCAGGAGATCAGTGGGATGCAGACCCCAAATTCTCATAAGAAGACCAAACTTAATGGTCTGACTGAGACTGGAGGAATCCCGGCGGCCATGCTCCCCAGACCTTCAGTTGACACAGGACAGGAACCATCCCCAAAGACAACTCATCAGAAATGAAAGGGACTGGTCAGCGGGTGGGAGAGAGACGCTGATGAAGAGTGAGCTAATTATATCAGGTGGACACTTGAGATTGTGTTGGCAACTCTTGTCTGGAGGGTGGATGGGAGAATAGAGAGAGAGGGAAGCCGGCAAAATTGTCAAGAAAGGAGAGACTGAAAGGGCTGACTCAAGACGGGGAGAGTAAGTGGGAGTAGGGAGTGAGATGTATGTAAACTTATATGTGACAGACTGATTGGATTTGTAAACGTTCACTTGAAGCTTAATAAAAGTTATTATAAAAAAAAAAAATTTTTTTTAAAAAAAAATTTAAAAAAATCACTTGTGAAGGTAATTTGGTAATTTTAAAAGACTATATAAATGCATATTTTCCTCCTTTATAGACTTGACTGGTTTAAAAAGTAATTGTATCAAATATATATAATGTATTTTTGTGCCTATAGAATAGGGAAATGTAATACTCGTGTGATATACTTGAAAATAACAGTACAGAGGCCATGAGAAGAGGAAAAGATGTCATGGGCTAAGAACGTGACCACAAATAGTAAAACAGTAAATAAAATAATGTATTTTTAGGTTTGTAACATTAATAGATATAATGTGTATAAAAATAATACCACGAAAAGGGAAAACAGAAGTAGAACTCCATAGAAGTAATATTTTATGTATTACTGGAATTAGGCTAGTATAGCTGGTACACCACCACTCATCTGTCAGCTTGTTATACTGTGGTGGCTTGCATATTGTGTGATGCTGGAAGCTGTGCCACAAGGGCTCAAATAAGAGTGGGTTCACTTGTGATGAACAGGTTTCAGCAGAGTCAGTAGAGTAAGACAGATTCAGAAGGACTTGACCATCCACTTCAAAAAAAAAAATAAAATTGGCCAGTGAAAACCTTATGAATAGCAGTGGAACTTTATCTGACATAGTTCCAGAAGATGAACCCCAGTTAGAAGGCACTCAAAATGTGACTGGGGAAAAGCTGGCTTCTCAAAGCAGAGTTGACCTTAATGAAGTGAAAGGGAGTAAAATTTTTGGGACCTTCACTTGCTGCTGTGGTATGACTCAAGAAGAAACAGCTGCAAACATCCTTTAATAATCTGAAGATGGAATGTACAAAGTATGAATCTAGGAAAACCGGAAATCATCAGAAATGAAATGGAACATGTAAACGTTGATAACCTAGGCATTAGTGAGCTGAAATGGACTGGTATTGGTATTTTTGCATCAGACAATCATATGCCGGGAATGACAAATTGAAGAGGAATGGCATCTCATTCATCATAAAAAGAACATTTAAAGATCTATATTGAAGTACAAGGCTGTCAGTGATAGGAAAATATCCACACGCCTACAAGGAAGACCAGTTAATATGATTACTATTCAAAGTCACTCACCAACCACTAATGCCAAAGATGAAGAAATTGAAGATTTTTACCAACTTCTGCAATTTGAGATTGATCAACCATGCAATCAAGATGCCTTGATAATTACTGGTGATTAGAATGTGAAAGTTGGAAACAAAGAAGAGGGATTAATAGTTGGAAAATATGACCTTGGTGATAGAAACGATGCCAAAGAGTGCATGATAGAATTTCATAATACCATCTGCTTATTCATTGCAAATACCTTTTCAACAACAAAAATGGTGACTACACACGTTGACTTTTCTGGATGGAATAAACAGGAATCAAATCGACTACTTCTGTTGAAAGAAATGATGAAGAAGCTCAATATCATCACTCAGAATAAGGCCAGGAGCCGACTATATAACAGACCATCAATTGCTCATATGCAAGTTTAAGTTTAAGCTGAGAAAAATTAACACAAGTCCACGAGAGTGAAAGTAATGGTTTGAGTATATCTCACCTGAATTTGGAGATCATCTCAAAAACAGATTTGACACGAAAACACTAATGATGGAAGACCAGATGAGTTGTGGAATTACATCAAGGACTCCATACATGAAGAAAGCAAAAGGTCATTAAGAAGACGGGAAAGAAAGAAAAGACCAAAATGGATGTCTAAAGAGACTCTGAAACTTACTTTTGAACCTAGAGCAGCTAAGGTGAATGGAAGAAATGATGAAGTAAAAGAGCTAAACAGAAGATTTCAAAGGACAGCTCAAGAAGACAAATTCAAGTATTATAATGAAATCTGCAAAGACGTGGAGTTAGAAAACCAAAAAGGGAGAACATGCTTGGCATTTCCCAGGCTGAACGAACTGAAATGAAAATTCAAGCCTTGAATTGCAATTTTTAAGGATTCTATTGGAAACCCTGGTGGCATAGTGGTTAAGTGCTATGGCTGCTAACCAAGAGGTCGGCAGTTCGAATCCACCAGGTGCTCCTTGGAAACTCTATGGGGCAGTTCTTCTCTGTCCTATAGGGTCGTTATGAGTTGGAATTGACTCAATGGCAGTGGGTCTGTTTTTTTTTTTTTTTTTTAATAGGGTCAGTATTAGTTGGAATCAATTTTATGGCAAAGGGTTTTTTGATATTGACAGAATATTGAACCACAGGGGAAGCATCAAAAGAAGATGAAAGAAATACGCAGAATTGGTTAACATTCAATCATTTCAGGAGGTAGTGTATAATCAAGAACTGATGGTATTGAAGGAAGAAGTCCAAGATGCACTGAGGGCAGTGGTGAAAAACAAGACTCCAGGATTGACTGAATACAAATTGAGATGTTTCAACAAATGAATGCATACCTGGAAGCATTCACTCATCTATGTGAATAAATTTGGAAGATAGTTACCTGGCCAACCAACAGGAAGAGATGCATATTTGCGCCCATTCCACAAAAAGGTGATGCAACGGAATGTGGAAATTATTGAATAATATCATTAATATCACACTCAAGTAAAACTGTGTTGAAGATAATTCAAAATCAGTTGCAGCAATATATTAGCAAGGAACTGCCAGAAATTACAGTTGAATTCAGAAAAGGAAGAGGAACCAGGGAGATCATTGCTGATGTGAAATGGATCTTGGCTGAAAGCAGAGAATACCAGAAAGAAGTTCATCTGTGTTTTATTGACTATGCAAAGGCATTCTACTGTACGGATCGTAAGAAATTATGGATAACAGTGCAAAGAATGGGAATTCCAGAACTCTTAATTGCGTGCTTGTGGAACCTGTATATAGATCAAGAGGCAATCATTTGAACAGAACAAGTGGATACTGCATGATTTAAAATCAGGAAAAGTGTGCATCAGGGCTGCATCCTCTCACAATACTAGTCAATCTGTTTGCTGAGCAAATAATCTGAGAATCTAGACTATACAAAGAAGAACACAGCATCAGGATTGGATGAAGACTCATTAATACCTGCAATATGCAGATGACACAATCTTGCAGGCTGAAAGTAAGGAGGACTTGAAGCACTTACTGAAGAAGATCAAAGACTACAGCCTTCAGTATAGATTACACCTCAACATAAAGAAAACAAAAAATCCTCACAACTGGACCAATAAACAACATCATGATAAATGGAGAAAATGTTGAAGTTGTCAAGGACTTCATTTTACTTGGATCCTCAATCAATGCCCATGGAAGGAACAGTCAAGTAATCAAACGATGTACTGCAGAGGGGAAATCTGCTGCAAACAAATTCTTTAACGTGTTAAAAAGGGAAGATGTCACTTTGAGGACTAAGGTGTGCCTGACCCAAGACACGGCATTTTCAATGATCTCATGTGCATGTAAAAGCTTTACAGTGACTGAGGAAGACCAAAGTGGAATTGATGCCTTTGAATTTTGGTGTTGGCAATGCATATTGAATGTAACATGGACAGCCAGAAGTACACACAAATCTGTCTTGGAAACAGTATAGCCAGAATGTTCATTCAAGTAAGGATGGCAAGACTTTTTCTCATGTACTTTGGACAGGTTGTCAGGAGGTACTAGTCCCTGGAGAAGGACACCATGCTTGGTAAAGTAGAGGGTCAGCAGAAAAGAGGAAAACCCTCAATGAGATGGATTAACACAGTAGCTGCAACAATGGCCTGAAACTTAACAACCAATGTGAGTATGGGGCAGGACTGGGCAGCGTTTCTTTCTGTTGTACATGGGACCACTATGAGTAGGAACCCACTGGACCATATGTAAAAGAAACAACAACAACAAGCTATTATAAATCTAAAGCTGATTGTGATAAGTTAGATGTATATTGCAAACCCTAGAGAAATGCTCACATAACACCAAAAAAAAGAAAACATTACTTGTTGTTGTTATTTTTAGGTGCCATTAAGCTTGTTCTGACTCATAGTGACCCTATGTACAACATAACAAAATGTTGCCTGGTCTTGCTCCATCCTTAGAGTTGTTGCTATGTTTGAACCCATTGTTGCAGCCACTGTGTCAATACATCTTCTTCAGGGTCTTCCTCTTCTTCAATGACTGTCTACTTTACCAAGCATGATGCTCTTCTCCAGGGACTGATTCCTTCTGATAACATGTCCAAAGTATGTGAGATGAAGTCTCTCCATCTTTGCCACTAAGGAACATTCTGGCTGTACTTCTTCCGAGACTGATTTGATCTTTCTTCTAGCAGTCCATGATGTATTCAATATTCTTCACCAACATCACAATTCAAAGGCATTAATTCTTCTTTGGTCTTTCTTATTCATTGTCCAACTTTTAAATTCATATGAGTCAATTGAAAACACTATGACTTGGGAAAATATTCACTTAATGCAAAAGAAAGGATGAAAGGATGAATAGAGGAACAAAAAATACATGAGATATATAGAAAACAAAAAGTAAAATAACAGATGTAAACACAATTATATCAATAAGAGCATCAGATATGAATGGCTTAAATGATACAATCAAAAGGCACTATGTCACACTGGATAAAAACACATAATCCAACAATATGTTGTCTACAGGATACACACCTTAGATATAAAAAGACAAATAGATTGAAAGTAAAAGCGTGGAAAAATGAGATTAAAAAAGTGAAAGCTGCAGTAGGCGTACTAGTATCTGACAAAATAAGCTTTTTAAAACAATAGAAAAATAGTAATAGAGTTAAAAAAAGGACATTTAAAATCATAAAAGGGTCAATCCATCAGAAAAATACAACAATAATAAACATTTACGCAATTAAATAACAAAACACCAAAATACATAAAGCAAAAACTGACAGAAAGGAAGGGAGAAATAAACAATTTGGTAATAGTTTGAGATTTTAATATTTTGATTAGTTTTGTATACAACTAAATAGAAGATCAGTAAGGGAAGAGAAGACATGTAAAACATTATAAATCAGCTAAACCTGAAAGAAAATTCCACCCCAAAACAACAGAATACACATTCATATCAAGAACACATGGAATATTCTCCAGGAAAAACCGTATGGTAGAACATAAAAAAAAGCTCAATGTATTTAAAAGGATAGAAACAACACAAAGTATGTTCTTCAAACATAAGAGAATAAAATTATAAATGAATACTAAGAAAAAAATTTGGAAAATTACAAATATGTGCAAACTAAACAGCATACACAATCCTGCAGACTGAAAGCATAAATAATCAACGGCCTAAGAAGAAATCAAAGGGAAAATCAGAAATACTCTGATATGAATGAAAATTAAGACACAGCACACCCAAACTTATGGGATGCAGCTAAAGCATGGCTTTGACAAAAATTTATAGACATAAATGCCTACATTAAGAAAGAAGAAAGATCTCTAATCAATAATGTAAACTTTTTTACCTAAGTCATGGAGAGGAAAAAAAAAAAAAAAGCAAGCTAAACTAAAGTAGAAGGAAGGGAATAATAAATATTAGAATGGAAATTAATAAAACAGAGAATAGAAAAACATTGGAAAAAAATCAGTGAAACTATATATTACTTTTTTTAAATCATCTAAAAAATGGACATATATTTAACTAGATTGACCAAGAAAAGAGAGAGAAAACAAATTACCTGAATCAGAAATGAAAGATGTGCCATTAGCACTAAACTTAAAGAAATGAAAGTGATCCAAATGGAATACTACAAAACCCATTGCTAAATCTTAAATATTTTAGGTGAAATGGGCAAAGTCCTAGGAATACAAACCACCAAAACTGACTCAAGAGAAAATAAGTAATCAGAACAGGCCTATAATAAGTAAATAGCAATAATAATAATAAAATGCCAGCAAAGAACTACCCAGACCCAGGCAGCTTCACCAAAGAGTTCAAAAAACATTTAAAGAGGAATTAACAGCAATTCTTCACACACTGTTCCAAGAGACAGAAGAAGAAGGAGCACTTTCAAACTCATTTTTTGAAGTCATCATTATCATAATACCAAGTCAGACAAAGTATCACAGAAAAAGAAAAGTGCAGACCAATACCTCTGATGAATACAAATGCAAAACTCCTCAAAAAAATGCTAAGAAATGAAATCCAGAAACATATAAAAGGAATTAACACATCCTGATTAGCATTTATTGCCGTAATTCCAGGTTGGGATAACCTCCAAATATCAATCATACATCCATCATATCGAAAGAATAAAAAACTGAAATCACATGATCATTTCAATTGCCACAGAAAGAATATTTAATAAAACCCAAAACCAATTCATGATAAAAAAAAAAATTCAATAAACTAGAAATATAAGAGAATATCCTCAATTTGATAAAGGGAATCTACAAAAAAAAAATGCTACTGTTAATATCATTTCTAATAATGAAAGACTGGACCCTTTCACCCTAAGATCTGGGGCAAGATAAGGATGGACAGTTTTGCTCTGTCTATTTAAAATCTTTCTGAAGGCTCTCACCACAGAAATTAGGAAAGGAAAAGTAATAAAATGCATCAGCTGGAAAGGAAGATGTAAAGCTCTCTATTCACAGGTGACATGATTTTGTATGTAGAAAATCCTAAAGAACACACTAAAAACAACTATTAGAACCGTCCTATAGGGTTGCTATGAGTCAGAATCGACTCGAGGGCACTGGGTTTATTAGAACTTATAAATGAGTTCAGAAAGATGGCAGGATACAAAGTCAACATACAAAAATAAATTGTATCACTATAGACTTGCAATGAATAACCTGAAAATTAAATTTTAAAAATAAATATATTCAGAACAGTATCAAAATGAATAAAATACTTAGGAAAAATTTAACAAAAGAAGTATAAAACCTATACTCTGAAAACTACCATACTTTGTTGGAATAAGTTATGTTGTTCTTAGGTGCCGTCGAGTTAGCTCCAACTCATAGTGACTCCATGCACAGCAGAACGAAACACTGCCCTGTCCTGCGCCATCCTTACAATCGTTGTTATGCTTGAACCCATTGTTGTAGTCACTGTGTCGATCCACCTCATTGAGGCTCTTCCTCTTTTACGCCAACCCTGTACTTCACCAAGCATGATGTCCTTCTCCAGGGACTGATCCCTCCGGACAACATGTCCAAAGTATGTTAGATGCAGTCTTGCCATCCTTGCTTCTAAGGAGCATACTGGTTGTACTTCCTCCAGGACAGATTTGTTCGTTCTTTTAGCAGTCCATGGTATATTCAATACTCTTTGCCATCACTACAATTCAAAGGCGTCAAAATTTTTCTTCAGTCTCCCTTGTTCATTGTCCAGCTTTCATATGCATATGATGCGACTGCAAATACCACCGCTTGGGTCAGGCGCACCTTAGTCTTCAAGGTAACATCTTCGCTTTTCAACACTTTGAAGAGGTCCTTTGCAGCAGATTTGCCCAATGCAATGTGTCTTTTGATTTCTTGACTTCTGCCTCCATGAGTGTTGATTGTGGATCCAAGTAAAATGAAATCCTTCACAACTTCAATCTTTTCTCCATTTATCATGATGTTGCTTATTGGTCCAGTCATGAGGAATTTTGTTTTCTTTATGTTGAAGTGCAATCCATACTGAAGGCATTAGTAAGTGCTTCAAGACCTCTTCACTTTCAGCAGGCAAGGTTGTGTCATCTGCATAAAGCAGGTTGTTAATCAATCTTCCTCCAATCCTGATTCCCCATATAGTCCACCTTCTGGGATTATTTGCTCAGCATACAGATTGAATAAGTATGGTGAAAGAATACAGCCCTGACACACATCTTTCCTGACTTCAAACCACTTGGTATCCCCTTGTTCTGTCTGGGCAACTGCCTCTCCATCTATGCTCAAGAGCACAATTAAGCGTCCTGGAATTCCCACATGTCTATCAGTTTATTATACTGTGGGGGCTTGCATGTTGCTGTGATGCTGGATGCTATGCCACCAGTATTCAGATACCAGGAGGGTCACCCATGGAGGTCAGGCTTCAGCTGAGCTTCCAGACTAAGACACAGTAAGAATAAGGTGAAAACCTTATGAATAGCAGCAGGAATAAGTTAGAGAAGATCTAAATACATGTTAAAAAGAAATTCCATTTTCATGGATCAGAAGACAAAACACTGAGAGCAATAAAAAAAAAAAAAACTGCCCCAAATTAATCTATAGATTTAACAAAATCTCCATCAGAATTGCAACTGACTTATTTGTAAAAGTTGAATTCTGATTCTAAAATTCATGTGGAGTTGTAAAGACCCAGGATAGCCAAAACAATCCTGATAAAGAAGAACAAACAGGAGGATCCACAATTCTCGATTCATAAACTTATTACAGACCAATAGTAATCGTAGTATTGTGATAGTGTCTCAAGAATAGACATAGCTCAATGGAATACTATAAAGTAAACTCATACATCTATAATCAAACTGGTTTCAATAACTGTGTCAAGACCATTCAACGAGAAAAGAATAATCTTTTTACCAAATGGTTCTGGGAAAACTGGATAATCACAAGCAAAACAATGAAGATAGACTTTTACCTCACACCGTATAAAAGTATTAACTCAAATGGATACAAGACCTGAATGAAGAGTTGGAATTCTAAAATTCTTAGAAGAAAACATAGGAGTAAACGTTCAGGACTTTGTATTTGACAATAGATACTTTGGCACACCACCTAAAGCACGAGCAACAATAACAAATAGATAAATGAGACCTTAACAAAATTAAAAATATTTTGCTTCAAAGGACACCATCAATAAAGTGAAAAGAAAACCCATGGAATTGGAGAAAACATTTTCAAATCAAATATTTGTTGTATCTGGAATATACAAAGAACTCTTAGAACTCAGTAGTAAAGAGTCAATGACTCAATTAAAAATGAGTCAATTATTTAAAAAGACATTTCTTCAAGAAAGAGATACAAATGGTTAATAAGCAGGTGAAAAGGTGCTTCCATATCATTCCTTAACTCGAATCACTTTCTTCTCTCTCAGAAAGCCTTAGTCCTCGTTTTTCTACCACCTCCCTGGTTGTTTCTTCTCAGTGTCCTCTGGTGACTAGCCTCCTTTTGCTGAGATTTCTAAACACATGGATCAATCCATGGGCCTCTACTCTTCTCTCCCTATTCATTCTTTGTGTGATATCACTTATACAGCATTAAAAACCATCTGTATGCTGATGATGCCTGCATTAATTTCTCTGATTTCAACTTCTCCCCTGATCTCGTGTATTCAACTGTTCGATCAACATTCTGCAAGGGGAATTTTGACTGCCTTCAGAACTTAAATAAATAAATGAATACTTTCATGGAAAAGGGATCCTGAATAACAAATAGACAGCAGGGAAGACTCACAACTTCACAGTAATTCAGGAGATAAAAACTAAATCAGAAATGATACTCCTTGTCACAACCTTAAAGTGAGAGAAACAAAGAGAAAAAATATGCAAACAAGTAAGATGACATATAAAGTGATGGTGATTGTGTGGAGAAAAGAAAATTCTAGGGGTTGTTACACTTAATACTTGGGAGAGCGACAATGAGATATCTAGTAAATTGGAAAATACAGATAATTTTGATGTATCAAACTTACTTCATATGTTTCCCCTAGGGAGATATTCCTGCAAGAAGTGTGTATTAAGTGCCTACGTGCCAGGCCCTCTTCTAAACACTCCATGCCAAGAACTTGCAGGTGTGATTAAAGTAGGTACATTACAGAATCAGTTGCTATAACAGAATATCAAATTTTTAATTACTAGTTAAATGGATTTATTTTTATGTATTTATATAAGTAAGTATATGTTCATTTGGGTAAATCTTAAGAATACAATTGTAAGTTAAAAAAGTAAGTTGAATAATATGTACAATATTTAACCCACTACGGTTTATCATATACTTCTATAGCCAAACAATAAATTTGCTTGGAAAGAAATATATCATATTTAATTTAGTAGTATTTTTGTGCATTGAATAAGAAAAATAGAATCAGAGAAAACTACAACTGTATCTGTAATATTTTATTTGTTGTTGTTGTTGGATGCCTTTGAGCCGCTTCCAACTCATAGCAACCCCATGCACAACAGAAGGAAATGCTGCCTGGTCCTGTGCCATCCTCACAATCTTTGCTATGTTTGAGCCCATTGTTGTAGCTACTGTGCCAAATCCATCTCATTGGGGTCTTCTTTTTTGCTGACCCTCTACTTTACCAAGCATGATGTCCTTCTCTAGGGACTGGTCCCGCCTGATAACATACCCAGAGTAAGTGATACGAAATCTCACCTTCCTTGCTTCTAATGAGCACTCTGGCTGTACTTTTTCCAAAACAGATTTGTTCGTTCCGTCTTCCTTATTGATTGTGCAGGTTTCATATGAGTTGACTGAAATGCCATGGCTTGTGTCAGGCTCACTTTCATCCTCCAAAGTGACATTTTTGCTTTTCGACACTTTAAAGAGGTCTTTTGCAGTAGATTTTCCAATGCAATGTGTCAATTCATTTCTTGACTGCTTCTTCCATGGGCATTACTCGTGGATCCAAATAAAATAAAATCTTTGACAACTTCGATATTTTCTTTTTTTTTTATTGTGATGTTGCTTATTTGTCCAGTTGTGAGGATTTTTGGTTTTCTCCTGTTTAATATCTTATTTAATTAATCTCATTAATTAATGTTTCATTTTATTATCTCTAAGGAAAAAAAAATTGCTGTCAAAAACATCCTAAGAAGTGTATAAGGAGAAAGAAACCAATATTTATCAGTCATATACGATGTGCCAATTTTCTGATTCAGAGCACAGACTCCAAAGCCATGCCTGGGTTTGAATCTTGGCTTTGCCACTTACAAGGTGTATGGCTGTGGGCAAGTTACTTAACTTTTCTAAGATTTAGTCTGTTTGCCTGTAAGATGAAGAAAGCAATAGTACCTACCTCTTACCACTGTTGTGATCATTGCATTAGATGATTTATTTACAAATATGGTGCCTGGCTCCAACAAAAGGTTATTAAATGTGAATTGTTATCCTTATGCCATGAACCCAGCCTCCAAAGCTCAACATGCTACTTGAAGGAGAAAACCAGACTGAAAAAAATAGTAATAACAATTAAGATATACCCTTTTTTTTTTTTTTTTCATTCTGCTAATACACCCACTGTTGACTAGGCCATTAGCATGAGCAACTGCAGTCAAGTCTTGATTAATTAGCACAAGGCCTTATGCACAGGTCAAGCTTGGTGAGCTGTTTTCCATAATCTGACACATAATAAAATATCATGTGCATAAATCGAGTACTTAAGAACTCAGCTGCTAACCAGAAGGTCTGCAGTTCAAAACCACCAGCCACTCCTTGGAAACCCTATGAGGCAGTTCTATTCTGGTCTATAGGGTTGCTATGAGTTGGAATCAGCTCCATGGCAAAGGGTTTCATTTTTTCGCTTAAATGGAATAAAATTAAAATAGAATATTTAATCACTAATTCTTGCAAAATCTGGTTATGAAACAAAAACATTTTTGAATGTTTATTGAACTCTATTAATGCAAATATGTTATTGTGTAGTCGAAATTACAGTGACACTAAAGCGAATTATACAACTGAAAACAAAAACATCAATCACCTGTCACTATCAGGTGGCAATTACATATTTACCGTTTGAGGGAATTGCAGCCCAAAACTCTATAAATATATAACATAAAATTTGCTGCATTTCAATTTGTTTCCCAAGCTTATACTTATTTTATTTATTTATTTTTTTTCTGTATGTTTGACTATACAGCAGAATTGAAGGTTAGGGAAAAGATTGGGAAGAGTTTTGCAAGAATAATTTAAACTAGTAAGACTGTTCGCTGCCTGGCCTAGTTACCAGATTTCTGCTGAGGTAGCATTCCTTCGATTGCTCACCCTTGTGAACACATCCTTTTATATTTATTTCCCAGGTTTTTCTCATTTCAACTTTTACATGGTTTCCTTCTATAATTCCTTAGGGGCCACCTGGCCTCCTTTTCAGACTAAATGCTTGGGTTGCTACTGAAGGTGAGCCAGTAGTCACCTGTACTCAAAGATTCTCTGTTTCAACTTCATAAAATGGCTGCAGGGCCCACAGAGCAATAAAACACAGCCACTTGTGGGATGCAGGTTTCCATTTCACTGTCATTGGTTGATCGAGTGAAATCACTCTAACCTTTCTGCCATGTTCCTTTTCTGATAAAATGAGGGAAATGTAGGCTGCCCAAATGCAATTTAAACTGTCTCAGACACAATGAAATTTCAGACTCTACTTTTTCTAGAGTGAAGTCAGTTTGCACTGGTTTCTCATTCTATATGCATCTCTGCATCAACAGGAATTAAAAATATAATAAAAATGTGTTGAATGTCAGACATGTATATCTATATACTTACCGCTGTGCAATAACCTTTGAAAAATTTTTGTGGACATCTCCATAAATGTAATATTTTAATGTGTAAATTTTGTACCACTTAAATTACTTTAAAAAAAAAAATTAGGGTATTTTAATTGTGTGTTATTAAGATGTATAAATATAGCACATGTATAGAGCAGAAAAAACTGAAACTGTGTCCCCAAATATATGTAAACAAAATCTCATGGGCAACAGGATGTTTAGCATCAACTCCATGAAAACCTGCAACTCCACAAGGTAACCCAAAACTATTTCAGAAAGTTAACGTGTGAATCTTTAAGAAAGAACCACTTTCATTGAGTAATATTGTTAGAAATCATAGTTGGTGAATATAAATGTGAATCTTCCGACCCCAGAACGATTTTGAATCTTCAACATACTGCCAGAAGAACCAACAGATCAGTCTTAGAAGAAACACAACCAGATTGCTCCTTAGAAGTGAGGGTGGTAAGACTTCAGCTCGCTGACTTTGGACACATCATCAGAAAATACCAACCCAACAGGAAAAGACACCATGTTTGGTAATGTAGAGGGTCAGTGAAAATGAAGGAAACTCTCCATAATGTAGATTGACAATAGCCTCAACGATGGACTCAAACATACCAATAGTTATGAAGACTGAGCAGCACTAGGGTAATTTTACGTTCTGTTATACGTAAGGCCTCCCTGAGATGGAGCCTATGCAATAGTGACTTAACAACAAATTATATAGGGTTGAATAAAAATTGGCATAAAATCATGTTAGAATATATAGATGGTCAATTTCATTAAATTCTATTTTTAATGTAAACCTTGTGAAAAAGAATACTTTCTATTAACAACTCATCTTTTAAAGATTTATTTTTTTAATATTTTTTTATCAATGACCGTAGGGTAATGCTATTCAGCTGTATGCATCCCCTCCCTAATAGAATCAGCTTTGCTCCTCTGCAAAGCATGCTGGGGATGAATTCGGGACGAACTCGGGCTAAGGTACAAGGCCAGGAGAGGCATGACTGGGCCAGCTGCCAAGGCCAAAGAATGCCTTAGCAACAAGAAGGAAAACATCTGAGCCTGGACATGAAGTCCCTGGGAACACTGACTGCCCAAGGATGTGGGAGAAAAACAATAAGCCTTGGTCCCAACTCGAATGGTATATAGGCTTGGGTCCCTTGCTAGGTGGTTGCGGAAAATACTCCAGCCGGCTGCCACTGGAGAAAGCAGCTGCTTGCCTGTGTCCGTAAGTTTCCCTGAATAAACTCATGAATCTGGAAAGGGCTACATGTCAGTTCTTCGGATTTTCTGCCAGGACACACAGTGAGGGCCTTTCCATGCTGGGGCTGTCCCCCGACACTGACAAACTACCATTATCGTCTTTAGATTGAGAAATGGTTGACAGAAAATGTGAGAAACAATTTAAAATGCTTATTATATGTTCAGGATATGTTGAGCCATAAAATTCAGTGCAGTAGACCAAAACTATATATTTTTACATTTTTGAAATGTAATTTAGTGTTGGTAACTTACAAGGTAGATAGAAAAAAAAAAAAAAACATATTTTAGGGTGTCACCCTTACGTATATAACTCTAGTATTTACAACGGCAATATGAATAATGTACAGTGCAGCATTCTCTAATTACTTTAGTAAAGAGTTCCATGAATATTTATTGTGCATGTTCTATATATTATGCTCTGTCCTAGGAACTAGGGATACAGAAAAAGACAGGCAAAATCTCTGTCCTTATACAGTTTATAAACCAACACAGATAAGAAACATGCATGTGTGTGTGAGGGCATACATGTGCATGTTTGTGTGTATGTGTAAAACCAAAATTTTAGATAGTAGTAAGTATTAAAGAATAAAAACATAAAACAGGGAAGGGGACGTATACTGTCAGGGTTATGGATACAATTTTAGATAAGCGTGTCCAAGGATGGCCTCACTGGAAAGATTATTTTGAATAAAATATCTGTGGTTTCTTTGAGAAGTGAATCCTGGAGGGAATTCTTACGTCTCAAGTTAAGCAAGAAGGCCAGTGTGTTGTGGTGGCCAAGAGGGATAGGAGAAAGGAGCTAAAGTTGGAGAGGTAAAAAGGCACTAGATCATGTAGGCTTCATAGTGACAGGATTTGGGATTTGACTGTGACTGTGAGTCAGGAAAGGAGTCCTGGTGGCACAACAGTTAGGCCATCAGCTGGTAACTGAAAGGTTGAGGGTTAGAACTCACCAGCTGCTCTGTGGGAGAAAAACCTGGGGATCTCCTCCTGTAAAGACTGCATTTGGGAAGATCCTATGGAGCAGTTCTGTTCGTCACATGGAGTTGCTATGAATCGGAATCAAATCAACGGCACCCAACAACAACATGTGAGTTGGGAAGCCACTAACAATTGAGCTATGTCTTTTTAATTGAGTCCCTCTGGCTTTTTCTTTTGAGAAAGGACTACAAGGGGCAAGAGTAAAGGCTAGAAGGCCAGATTGGAGGCTATGGAGGCTGTTATAACACTCCAGCAGAGGGATTACAGTGAGATGGCGTTGTGAAAAATGTTAAATTCTGTGTATATGTTGAAGCTTTCAGGATTTGCTGACAAATTAGAAAGAAGCTTGAAGGTGAGAAAATTGGAAAGTCGTGGCCGATACCAATTTTTGGAACAATAACAACTGGAAAAGTAAATCATTTAACTAATAGAGAACTACAGGACGAATGAATTTTGGGAATTATCAGGGACTTAGTTGTGGAAACAGTAGGAAATAGATATAAAAATCTGGATTTCAGGGGAGTGATCTGGGTTAGAAATATCAATTGGAGATTCACCAGTATATACACGGTATGTATGTCCATCCATGAGACTGAATGAAGTCAGCTAGGGAGTGAGGCTAGAAAGATAAGAGTTTCAGGGGCTAAGCGCTGGAGTAATGCAACAGTAAAAGAAAAAGGAGATGATGAGAAACCAGAAAAATAAATGAAAAAAGTTAGAAAGAAAAAAATAAGACCAGGTAAGTATAAAAAAAACCTGTTGCCATCGAATCAATTCTGACTCATAGCAACCCTATACGACAGAGTAGATCAGGTAAGCATAGCATCCCGAAAGACCATGAAGGAAATGTTTCAAGAAGGAGAATTGTGCCAAATGCCTCTGACACTTCATATAAAATGAGGATCAAGAAATGGTCATAGGGTGAGCTTCTTGGATCAGGTGGACACTTGAGACTGTGTTGGCATCTCCTGTCTGGAGGGGAGATGGGAGGGTAGAGGGGGTTAGAAGCTGGTGAAATGGACAAGAAAAGAGAGAGTGGAGGGAGGGAGAGGGCTGGCTTATTGGGGGAGAGCAATTGGGAGTATGTAGCAAGGTATATATAAGTTTTTGTGTGAAAGACTGACTTGATTTGTAAACTTTCACTTAAAGAACAATAAAAATTAAAAAAAAAAAGAAATGGTCATAGGATTTAGCACTATGCAGCCTTTGGTGAACTTGACATGAACATTTTTTAACATAGTGGGAGCAAAAACTTCTTTAGAAAACATTTATAGCAGGATGGTAAGAGAGGCAACAAATATGGATAGCTTTTTCAAGGAATTTTGTTTAAACACAAAGAGTAATGAGAACTTACCTGGAGGAAAAATGTGAGTGAGGGAAAAGATGAAATTTTTAGGTCAATGAATAATAGCATGAATATATGCCAGTTGTTGTTGTTGTTAGGTGCCCTTGAAACAATTCCGATTCACAGAGACCCTAGGTGCAACGGAATGAAACACTGCCCGTTCTTGCGCCATCCTCACTATCATTGCTATGTTTGAACCCAGTGCTGCAGCCACTGAGTCATTCCATCTCATTGAGGGTCTTCCTCTTTTTTGTTGACCCTCTACTTTACCAAGCATGATGTCCTTCTCCAGGGACTGGTCCCTCCTGATAACATGTTCAAAGTATGTGAGAAGAAGTCTCTCCATCTTCGCTTCTAAGGAACATTCTGGTTGTACTTCTTCCAAGACAGATTTGTTCTTTCTTCTGGCAGTCCAAGGACTATTCAATATTTTTGCAACCATACTAAGGTATCAGTTCTTCTTTGGTCTGCCTTATTCATTGTCCAGCTTCCACATGTGTATGAAGCAATTGAAAACACCATGGCTTGTGTTATGCCAACTAGAGAGATACAATAGAAATGGGATGAAAAGTTGCTGATACAGGAGAGTGAGAGAATTGGTGGAATATTATCTTTTATTAGCAGGGACAGAGTGGGGAGTTAGTGGCATGCCATACTCTAATTGATGGAATGGCCATAGTCAGCAGCATTTTCTATTACTTTTCAAAGTCTTTTTATGTAGGGCTTACCTGAAAACTTTGTATTCTTTCCCAACTCCACTGTCCAGATAGCCCCTCTTCTCTTAACCTAAAGTATTTGCCCACATATGATACTTAAAAAAAAAAAAAAAAAATTGCCATTAAGTTCACTTTGACTCACGGTGACCCTGTGTGTGTCAGAGTAGAACTATCCTCCAGAAGGTTTTCAATAGCTTATTTTCTTCTTTCAAGATGCTTTCTTTCAAGGACTTGAACCTCCAACCTTTTAGTTAGTAGCTGATTTGCACCATCCAGAGACTCCATGTATAATAACTAGTGTAGCTAAACGATAGTAAAAACAGATCCTCTAAGTTAAGTATCATAGGTTTACTCCGCTCTCATGTTATAGTCCAAAATGTGTGTTCTTGGTCACAGGATGTCTGTTATTTTCATGGTGACTCAGAATTGTAGGCTCATTTTATTTGCAATTCACTTTCTTTTAAAGTCTTGTCATGGCTACAAGCAGCCAGTAAATGAAGAGACCATGGAGGAGATACAACCATCTCTTAAGTCAAGATGAGAAGGTAGGCACATATGGATTATGGTTGCCTGGTATCGGTGAGAAGTCACCCTTGAAAAGGAGTCCCACCCCAAGTACATTTGGAAGAAAAGAAGAAATTTTGGTGAAAGCTTACTTACCATGACCTGACATCTTATAAATGTATGTACTTGTCTGTATTTTCTCTCCTATTACTAGCTCTATGAAAAAAGGAACTGTATTTATTGTTATATCTCCAATACCTTGAAAAAGTCTGGCATTTACTAGACACTCAATAAGTATTTCCCGAATGAATAAATTCAAATCACATATACTTATTTGGCCTAAAAATAGGTTCCCCTGAGCCAAGAGAGGAAGTTATGACAGCTTTCAGGGTAATATATACATCTGTCAGTATGACTTGATTTCAGCTTTATAAATTTAGAATTCAGAAAGTGTTTTCCACCATGCCCCAAAACAGAAGACAAAAATAGGCCTTTTTGGTATTTCTTAAAAATATAGATAACACATTTTTCAGTTCCATGTTTTTCACATGTGCTCTTCAGTGACACCATTTACATCAATCACTTTGTGCAACCATCTGCAATATCGGTGCCAAATTTTTCATCACTCTTAACAGAATCTCAATGCTTCCTAAACAGCAATTCGCCCTTTCCTCCTCGTTCTTGCCTTTGGTGGCTACTTCTAAACTCTGATCTCTATACCCAAAAAACCCACTGATCTCTAAACATTAGGCTAGTCTGTGCATTTCATATTAGTAAGACCATTCAGGATTTGTCCTTTGTGACATTTTAAAAATAGGTATGTTTGACTGTTATGGTAGCTTAAGACAATGTAATGAACTTAATTTCATATGGTTCACCTACTTATTTTTTTGTCTTTTGATATTTCTTGTAACATAAACATTACTAAATTTATATTAGATGCCTTTTTGACATCTAATAGATAGATAACTAGAGAGTAAATTTAACACTTTGGCATCCAGGAAAAGATAATCCAGTGTTTAATACTATTATCTGATCTGACTCTTCCAGTGGTTTAATTTGACTTCTTCCTACCTTTGTTAGTATAAAAAACAAAACAAGACAAAACAAAAAAATTAGTATAGGGAAGGCAAAACAAGAATTACCATTTAAAATGTACAGTTACGTTTAGAATGAACACTCCTTAGATCAATGTAAGTCACAACAAACCCAGTTCACGTTTCGAACGCTTTCGTAGGTATTCATTTTGGTAGAAATTACCTAGATTATTAATACAAAGCTTGGGAAATTTATAGAAGTCTGCTCCAAAACGTTTCTGTACATAATAAATGGCGTTTTATGAATTATATGTCTTTGTTTATTCAGATTTTCTGAAATTTAGACTTTAAATGACTGCAAGCTAATTACAATAATTTGCTTTGGGATGATATTGTTGAGTGACACCCAGAAGCACAAGCTGGTCTTCCTTCCACAGTGGCAATAGACTTAAGGTCATTGGGCTTGTGAAGCCTATACCAGCTGTGCTCTAGGGCCTCCTCTGGCTGCCTATTCATTTCTAAATACAATCCATAGCGTTGACATTTTGATTTATAATGGGTGTCAAAGTCCTGAGTGCTTCTCTAATAAGTACCAGACAAATGATGTTCTGCTGTTGCTATTTTGAAAGTTTAGTTACTTTCTACCCAGTCTTTTGGATAAAGGTCTAGCCTACAAGGGTTATCTCTAATGCTATGAAGTGTTCATAGTTAAATTTTGAAAAATTTCCTTAGGAAAATAAGGCAGTCTTAAGCTTGAATTATGTCAATGTTTCAACTGGATTTGGAGGTTAGCCAAGAGCAGAACTGAAACATTGCGTGATCCTAACCAAGTTGATCTTTGTGGGTATTGAAGTGGGTTCCAAAGAAAATGAGGTATGAAAGTGTGGCTGGGACAGTTTTCTCTTAGAATGAACACATGTTCCTTGGGAAACTCTTTTGCATAACTTAGTCAGTCAATTACTCTAGCACTTCTGAACTACTAGAATTATTGAAAGCAGAAGAGCCAATCAAGTACTACTGGACAAACCACTGCTAGTTTTTTGAGTGCCTAATAAGATATTCCAAGCTATTTGTCCTAGCTTCCTCTTCCTAGTTTTCATTACAACTTTTTGGGTTCATAAACATATTAACTTGGGCCAAAACGGGAAAAAGGAGAAATATAAAAAAATACACTACTTTTGGCAGTGGATCATGTTCTTTGATGGAATTTAATGTCTTTATTGTTGGATTATGGATATATTGTTGGATTGTAATTAGGTGCTTATAATGAAACAGGCAATGTGCAAATTACTCAATTCACGTTCTCTGTTTTAATCCTCTTAAAAAAATACCTACATTGTAGATACAGTTATTGTAAATTATTTACTGCATAACATAGTTTATAAAGAAACAATGTCCTACATTCTACATTGGTGAGTAGGGTCTCAGGTCTTAAAAACCTGTGAGTGGCCATCTAAGATACTCCACTGGTCTCACACCTTTGGGAGCAAGGGCGAATGAAGAAAAATAAACATACAAGGGAAAGATGAGTCCAAAGGACTAAGGGACCACAACTACCACAGCCTCCATCAGATTGAGTCCAGTATAAGTAGATGGTGCCTAGCTAGTACCACTGACTGCTCTGACGGTGATCACAATAGAGGGTTCTGATCAGAGGTGGAGAAAAATGTGGAACAAAATTCTAATTCACAAAAGAAGATCAGACTTACCGGCCTGACAGATACTGGAGAAACCCGGAAAGTATGGCCCCCAGATACCCTTTTAGCTCACTAATGAAGTCACTCCTTTAGGTTCACCCATCATCCAAAGATTAGTTAGACAGGCCTATGAAACAAAATGAGACTAAAGGAGCATACCAGCCCAGAGGCAAGGCCTAGAAGGCAGGAGGGGACAGGAAAGCTGGTAATAGGGAAGCCAAGGTCAAGAAGGGGAGCTTGTTGATATGTTGTGGGGTTGGTAAACAAGGTCATAAAACAATATATGTACTAACTGTTTAATGAGAAGGTAGTTTGTTCTGTAAACCTTCATCTAAATTACAATAAAAAAGGAAAAGAAAAACAAAATAAAATATTTACTGTTGAACAAATTGGTTCAGAGAGGTTAGATACTTTAATGATTAATTGTTTCACTGCTAAAATGTAGGGAAGTCGGTATGTAAACCCAGACCTTCTGACTCGAGACTTTTCACCTCTACATGTATTTCTTAATTTTAACTTGTCTTATATTTTCTAATCGTCCATCATACCCTTCTGTTTAACTGGAAAGCATTTCCTATCTGTTGTCACTTATTCAATGTCTAGTTATATTTCAAAGCCCAGTTAAAATAAGTAGAATGGTTCTTTTGGTGGTAGAGACTGTCTAATTTTTTACCAATCTGAAAAAAATTTCACTAATTTTTCACTAACATAAAGTATGTTCTCCCTTCCTTAGTCTGCTGCTAGACTACATTACAAGCCTCCTCGTGTCTTGTTAGGATCGTGTGACTATTCCTGATTGCATTTGTTCTACAAATGTAAGTTAAGTGAAAGTGGTGGATGCCAACCCCAAGCCAGATCCTCAGAAATTTCCCCCATACATTGTCCACACTCTTCCTTCATCTCTTGGTTGGAAGCACAGAATCCTATAAATTGCGTCAAGACCCTAAAAAATGATGGAATTAGTTTGCGTCCTTGATTCACCATATCCTGACTGGGAACATCCATATTGGATTTTTCATGAGCTTGAAATACCCTTTCTTTTAGTCTTAATCCACTGACATGTATTTGTTATAGAATCTGGTGTTTCATACCCTGTGTAATACATCATTTTAACCTTTGTTAATTACTTTAAGTTTACGGTATGTTTTCACAGACAATATCATATTTTCACATTATAATGGTCACATGGGATAGGCATTATTACTAGCTCTCCAGATGAATAAATGAAGCTGAGAAAAGCAAAGGGACATTGTGAATAACATAATGATAACTGGTAGAATCAGAAGTCAAACTCGGCTCTTAAGATGCCAGGAACAAGACCCCGTCTATTCTCTTCCACCTCAAACGTGAATTGGAAACCCTGGTGGCGTAGTGGTTAAGAGCTACAGATGCTAATCAAAAAGTCAGCAGTTTAAATCCACCAGGCGCTCCTTGGTAACTTTATGGGACAGAACTACCCTGTTCTATAGGGTCTCTATGAATTGGAATCGACTCAACGGCAATGGGTTTGGTTTGGTTTTTTGGTTAACCATGACTATTCTAACTAGATAGATTCATCTGGATTCTTATAATGCTTAGTATTTGTGCCATAGATCTAGGATGTTTATTTCACCAAAACTATTTTTGTATCATTTTCTCACTATATTTTAAGCTCTTACTAAGCAAAGACTATATCTCTAAATTTTCATATCCATTATAGCATCTGGAATAGTGTCTTAAAGATGAGAAAGGTTCAATAGGCATCAGGCTTGAAAATATAACATTAGGGTATAAAAGCTTGTACAGAGGGAATTAAAAGCCAATGTTTTAAGTTACTCATGTCACAATAAAAGTACCTAGGCAACACGGCTTTGCTACATTTCAAGATGCTTTAGTAGTTTGAGGTATATTCATTGAGTCTGCACTGTATTTCGCAACTCATATCTCTCCATATAACAAGCTTTATATCTTTTCCAATAACCCATGCATTGACATTGTTCTAGATAGTAGTATAGCCACATATGTAAGCAAAAAATTCATACTTGCTGCCTTATGTGTGGGATATGAAAAGCTCTGTTCAGATATGTAGCGGGCCATTAACTAGGATTCATTTATACATCCTATTTGCCTGATAATAGCCCTCTATAAAGGTCTTAGGAATAATTCCTTAAAATTATGATTGTCATGGTGGCTACCAGCTGCCATTGTACCGGTTCCAATGGTAGTGTCATTTCTTTTAAAAATTCAGGGGTAGAACAGAAAAAAAAAAAAAAAAGGATATAAAGTAGCACTGTACCAAAACAAATTAATAAAAAAAATAATAAGTTTATAAAGCCTAACATGCCTGTTTGACACTTTTGAAACATTATTAGCTTGCAAGACGGAAAAAAAAAAAGTATTAAACAGAAATATATGCATGCAGAAATAAATTAGATTTCAAAAGCATCATTTTTAATAAAGGCTTTTAACTGCCTCAGTCTGGAAATAGTCTGCAATCTGGTTGATAAATATGCAGCAAATGACAAATTAATACATGTTGGCCCTCATCAACAACAGAGACAAATGTTATTATAATGTTTTGGACTCTGCTCAGTTTTGTCTGTCTGAGTGAGGAAAGGCTGCAGCAGTGACAGAGAACCTGCAATTCAGAGGGCTGAAGCTGCCCTCTATGTGAAAAGAGTGTGCGCTGCACCTATAATAAAAAGTGAAAGGTTTACAAGATTTAGAGGGATATTAATTGTATTAATCTGCTAAATCCTTTAAAACACGTAAATTTTACATTAAAAAAAAAAAAAGACTATGGTACTGAGGTCCCACTAAGACTTCTAGAATTTCAGTGGAACTAGCCACTTTTTTTTTTTTTTCACTTAGCCACTGTTTCCCCAATGGAATATATATTTTCAGAAATTAAAAAGCCAACTTAATTTATACCTCTGAAAATTTTCAATTTATATGTTCTAAAAATGCAGGAAGACCACATTAACAAAATAAAAAATAAAGAATAATTCTATATGATTGAAATTGTTTTAAAACATTCTCCATATCTTTCTAGAAGGTAAATATGCAACAAAAAAACAAACGTTTTTATACTAAAAATATTTCCATAGAACAAATATTTTTTAAGTTTCCTAAGATCTACCCCAAAGGGAGAGAAAACTGTTCGGTTTTGACAGCTTGTATGGCTTCAAGAGTCTAACAGTTTAGACAGGACTCAAGTTGTGAAGTATTATCTTTATGACTTTTATTCATTATATATTTCATTCCCTTTTTTTAATATTTAGATCTTCAAGAAATAATAAGGACTTTATATGGAGGATGACCCTCTATCAAATTAGTTAGTGAGTTAATGACTTTTGAGTTATAAGTAACTGGATTCTACTCCCAGTTCTGTCAATTGAAAGTTGTATTATCTTGGCCAAGAATGGACAAGAAAAATATTAACTAGTGGACTTCTTGCAAAGACTGAATAGAAATAAATCGTGCATATAAAACCCTTATTATAATTAAAAGGCATATAGTAAGTGATTAATAATCATTGTGTGTCCTTATTATTAATATTACTTACATAAAACCAAAGAAACAAACCCATTGCTGTCAAGTCAATTCCGACTCGTAGGCACCCTATGGGATAGAGTAAAACTGTCCCGTAGGGATTCCAGGGAGTGACTGGCGATTTGAACTGCCGACCTCTTGGTTAGCAGCCAAGCTCTTAACCGCTCCACCACCAATCATTGGGTGTCCTCATTATTATTACCTCTATGATGTAAGTTTCTTTCTCTGAGTGTGGAGAACATCACGATGACAGACTTCCTCCCCACTAATATGGTATTAGTTGCCCTCCACTCCAGCATGTCAAACTGATAGTGGACAGAATATTGTGCCACAAGTATTAAATTCTGTCTGACCCCTACCATTTCCGATTCCGATTTCTTCCTTGTATGAAATTACTACTACATTTGACTCCAGGCCTGCCTTCTTCTTTTCTGCCTAAAAATTGTTCTGGGAGTTTGGGAATTGAGTTTGTTCAGGCTTAGAGAAAGCCTAAAGGTAGTAATATTCTACAAGTATACTGCTGTGTGTAAATACCATTACAACAAACATTAAAACACTCCCTCTATAACAAAGATTTCCAAATTCTTGCCAGTGACACTTTTGGAATATGCTGTAGTCAATATAACTAACTTCTGGTGTGTGAATATATTTTGGCGAATTTTTGGAATAATTTGGTTATTATCCAAAAAACATGACCTGCAGTTGATGTCAAAATTAAGTGATCATTCAATTTTTATTGAGCATCTACTTTGTGTTTTGTGTAAAATGTTTACCATATAAAACGCATTGTAGAGAGTAAGAGAGGGAATCCCTGGGCTAATAATTACTTTAAATGAAGTGGCTAAACCATAGATTAGAACAACATAAAGGCTATTTTACTTTTACCATTCTCTGAAAACCTTCCTTAGTGTTGATATATATCCCAGTGCACAGAATCGTAAGAACCCAAAAAGAATGAAAGCTCTTCAGTATGACGTGGTAGGGGAGAAAGAAAAAAACAAGCAGCAAAATGGTTTCAAGAAAGAGGGGTTTTCTACCTGGTGCTGCTGCGTGACTTTTCGCAAATCATTTAACTTATCTGGTGGCCGCCCTGGAAACCCTGGTGGTACAGTGGTTAAGTACTACGGCTGCTAATCAAGAGGTCAGCAGTTCAAATCCGCCAGGTGCTCCTTGGAAACTCTATGGGGCAGTTCTACTCTATCCTATAGGGTCGCTATGAGTCGAAATCGACTCGACGGCAGTGGGTTTTTGTTTTTTTGGTGGCGCTGTGGTTAAGAGCTCAACTGCTAACCAAAAGGTCAGCAGTTCAAATTCACCAGCTGCTCCTTGGAAACCCTATGGGGCCGTTCTACTCTGTCCTGTAGGGCCGCTATGAGTCAGAATTGACTCTATGGCAACGGGTTTTACCTATGACCCCAAACTTTTATGTGTAAATTCAGGTTTGTACTTATTCCCTACATTTAATTCCATCTCTCTAATGATACAATTCTAATATTTGTTGCCAAAATGGGCTTATTTTTAAATAGCCTAGATCATAGCTGGACTCTGTTGGGTGGTACAAAGAGTTAATACGCTCACTGAGAATCAAGCCAGAGAATCAAATCCACTCATGGGGACCCTAGAAGAAAGGCCTGGGGATCTGCTTCTGAAAAACCAGCCGCTAAAACCCTATGGAGCACAGTTCTCCTCTGACACACATGGGGTCGCCATGAGTCGGAATCGACTTGACAGCTACGGCGGCCCCCGATCAGAGAAGACGGGCCGGAAGCCTTGGTAGCCCCGGGGCAGGTACAAACGTATAGACCGAACAGCAAGGTAGCTAGGCTTTAACCCAGGACCCATTGATATCAGCTGTGTGAGCTTAAACAGGCCATAAAATCTTTCCTCCTCAATGTAAGAAGAGAGTAATAATGCCTCTCATTAAACTGTATATTATACAGTTGAAGGCAATACATTTCAAGCTTGGTTTAGAATAAGTTAATAACATCTTTGGAAATTAGATTATAACTTTAATGTTTATATGTTTAGTGGAGCTAAAAATATATGTTTCGGTGGCATTGTCTTATTATTCACTGAGTAATTTAGATATCAGGGAAAATCTGAGTTTGAATATAAAGTGAAAAAATGAGTGAAATGAATATTTTTAGCCAATGTTCTAGGGCTTGCCTATTCCATTAAGGGTGAAAGATGGGAAAGAAAGGGGGAAATGAGCCAGCATTTATCAGGGGCCTTCCTCTCTGTGCCAGTCACTCTGCAGTCCTCAGCATTGTCTTCGTTTTGTAAATGGGGAATCTGAGGCACAACGAGGCTATGTCTTAAGTCATACGCATAGTGCACCAGGGGCTTATTCCCTGTATATAAATCTGTAAAGCTTGTGGTCTTTCTGCTATGAAGTACTAGCCTAGAAGTGGTCACCTTGAAATGCTCTACACGTATTCCAGTAATTAAGCTACATAATCCTAAAATTTTTTGGAACTGTTCAAGTGTCCTTTAAAGTATGAGCTACAGACACACACACACACACACACTCAAAATTCTCATTAATTTGGTATTACTCAGATGGTATTACTCAGCACAGTAACATCAAAAGGATTTTTTATTGTCCTCTGCGGAAAATTTACAAACATTAACATCGTGTCATTCCTATACAGTATGCCTGAATAGTATTTTCGTCCAGAATGGCATAACCAACTCATAGCAACATTATAGGACAGAGTGTTTCCCAGGAGTGGTTGGTGGATTCAAACTGCTGACCTTTCGGTTAGCAGCCCAGCTCTTAACCATTATGCCACCAGGGCTCCAGTAGGGAGGGGTTTTAACATTTGGTAGAAATTTAAAAAATTATTTCTCATCTAGCAAGTCTATAATGGCATAGCTTGGTCCTTCAAACTTGAAAATACAAGCCTTGAGATACGTTGAATTTTATTTTACTCGTATCTTTGAAGTTCAAATTCTTCATTGTATAGTAAACAAAACTCAGTTATTTTAAAGGAGTTAATGAATGTCATTGCTATCTATATATTGCATATATATATATGGACCTCATGGTTACCACAGGTCTTATTTTCAAAGTGAAATATGTATATCGTAGGGGAAAAAAATGACAGATTTAAAAAAAAAAAATCGTAAGAGTCAACGATTACAGTTTTGCATGCCTTTGAGAAAGAATGAATGACTGGTGCCCAGCAACGGCACAATAAATCATTTGCTTTTATGAGTTTTCTTCTATACTCAGTCTATATTCTAATGAAAATGTTACTATTTTCAGTAAAAGAAAGCTTTTTTAAAAAAATTTCACAGAGATCAAGCCAAGTAAATGGCTTAAAAAATTCACAGAAGGTGAAATACAGCTTCAAATGGAAAGTCGAGAGGAACAAAACCACACATAATTATCACTTACGATACTAAATGAAAAAAAAAAGCTGCGTTAAAATCTATGTAGCAAAATAAAGCAACACTGCCTTCAAGCCAGATACACACCTTTCTACTGATGAAAAAATGTGGAGAGCTACCAGCAGAACGTGAAAGAAAAAATAAACTGCAAGCCTGTAGAAAATCGGTGGATGCCTACATCAGGCCCAGTACAGGCAGAGCCATTTTAATAAGTTTCTTTTAATGTCAAAATCCTGGAATAAGTAGGAAATTGAAGAAAGTTTGTTTTTTTTTTTTTTTTTTTTTGGAGGAGATTATTTTCTTATAACTAAGGAAAACTGTTAGCATTTTAGCTAAACAAAATTAAAGGGTACGTTATTATCAAATAATTTTTTATGATGGGAATCGAACCAAACCCAACCCACTGCCGTCGAGTCAGTCCAACTGGTAGCGACCCTATAGGACAGAGTAGAACTGCCCCATAGAGTTTCCAAGGAGCACCTGGCGGATTTGATCTGCCAACCTTTTGGTTAAGTGCTACGGCTCGTAACCACTACGCCAGCAGGGTTTCCATTATGATGGCAGATATGCTAAAAATAAAGGTTTGCTAAAAGTCCATCATTTATTTTTCTTAATAATCCAATGTGTGTGGATTTTTTATGATATTAGCACCCATTCACTAGTTCTTTTTTTTTTTTTACTAAAGTTTGAAATTCTATCTAATCATACGATAAATTCCAATACTTTTGTGAGTCGTATATGGAATCTATATTTTCTTTTCATAGATCTGTGAGTACACAAAATAACAATTCTCTTATAATTCACTTTGTAATATGTTGACATTTCCTAAATCATATAATCTTCCTCATTATTTTTATTTATTTTTGCATAGTGCTGTTATATAAAATTAGCACCTCAAATTTCAGGAAAAAAATTCAGTTTTTGTTTTGACTGGTATTAAACTGAATGTATAGATTGAATGAGGAGAACTGTCGTCTCTACGGTATTTTGTCTTATCCATTGATACAACATGGTTTCCATTACATAGGCCTTTTCTAATGTGCTTTACTAAAGTTTTCCTAATTTTGAAGCTTTTTTGTTAGGATTATTTTCAAGTTATTTATATTTTTCTTGCTGTGGCAAATCAGTGCATTGCCTCTTTCATCTTCCATTTAGTTATTGCTGGTGAATAATAGATGTATATGCCAATCTTGTACTAGCCAGCATTCTTATTTCTTTAGTTCTCAGAATTTGAGAATTGATGGTTTGGGATATTCTGGGTTGAAAAGTTTTGTCTATGCTTTTTTTTTTTTTTTTTATAATACATATTTTGTTCCTTTATTTTATGTATTAAAATTGTTCTAGCAAAACAAATACTTAACAGTGGCAGTAGTGTACCTCCGTGTGTGTGTGTGTACTTTTAATTGGAATTCCAACTAAAATAAAGTGTTTGCTTTAAGCTTCTGATAGTTAACTTTTACATACTTGTGTCAGTTTTATTCCAGTATTCAGAGGATTATCATGAATGCGTAATAAATGTAATCTTTATTTTCAATATAAACAAATATTTATGAATTGATTGGCTAAAATGCTTGTTTAAAGAACTTATCTTAAATGTAACAAATTACAATAGTAAATTTTCTGATGCTTAGCTTTTTACTTTCCTGTAATGGAGTTTGTTAGATCATGCTATATTTTTAAGACACAATGGTGATTTTTTAAAATATTTTTGCATATATGTTTTTAAGTATGAATGAATTATAATTTGCTCTTATTATATTTTGGTGGCAGTTTTGTATTATTTGTTCTTCCTCCATACATTGAATTGCATAGCTTCATATATTTTTCTAACTTTTGGGAAAATTTAAAATATGGCAACTATATAAACATAGTTTTTCATTTGCAGCATAATTTACACACAATGAAATGCAGAGATATTAACTCTACAAAATGATCAGTTTTTTTTAAGTATGACTTATGTAACTCATCCCCTGATTATAATTTGGAATTTGTCCATCATTTTGAAAAAAATTCTTTCATTTCTCTTTCAAATTGATGTCCTCTCCACCCAAAATAGCAACCATTGTTCTTAGTTCTATTGTCATAGATTAGTTTTACCTGCTCTAAAACATGACATAACTGGAATCATACAGTACTGTATTTTTGTCCTGGCATCTTTCACGATATTACTGAATTCAGCTTTTTTCTAACAGAGTATTTCTGCCAAGTTTTTGTGGACAGATACTATTTCTCTTTAATAAATACCTAGAATTAAAACCACTTGGTTATAACCGCATTGCCTTTGAGTCGATTCCGACTCTTAGCGGTCTAATAGGGCAGATGTAATTCAAATTTTTTAAAGAAACTATTAATCATTTCTCCCAAATCATTTCACACTCCCACAAGCCATGTATGAGAATTCCGTTTGTTCCACATCTTTGGCAACATTTCATGCTGTTGGCCTTTTTTCATTCAGCCATTCTTGAGTGTGTGTGTACATGGTTTTTGTTTTGCATTTTTCTAAAACCCTAAGCACATCTTTTCATGTGTTTATTAGATATTGTTGCATATTTCTTGAAGTAACTGTTCAAGCCTTTAGACAGTTTATGTTTTATTAATATTATTGAGTCATGGGGGTTATTTATATACTCTGAACACAAGCCCATTGTCAGATATAAGCATTGCAAACGTTTTCTGTATGTGTGGCTTGTCTATTCATTTCCTAATCAAAGATCTTTGATGAACAGAATTTTCTAATTTCCATGACATTCAATTTTTCATTTTCTCTTTTATAATGAGTTTTTTCTATAACCTTCCTGTTTCATTTGAGTAGGCTTTTTCATGAAGGCACTCTATTTTTTATTCATTAAGCCCTTTTATAGTTTTAGCTCTTAACTTTACCTGTGTGGTCTACATCAAAACATATTTTGTATATGGGTAGATATGAGTCATGCTTCTTTTCTGTAGTTTTTCCAACACAATTTATTGAAAAAAAAAAAAAATCCTCTCCTCATTTACTTGCTTTGGTATACTTGTTGAAAATCATGTGACCAAATAAAATAAGTATATTTGTTAACTCTCTATTCTGGTCCATTGATGTATTTGGGTATCCTTTTAACAAAACCATAAAATATTTGGTGTAGAAACAAGGGCTTTGATTTAGTTTGTATTCAATATACAGATTGATTTGGGGAGAACTGGCATTTTAATGAAAGTATGTCTTCTCATCTATGAGCATGTTTCCAATTAAATTAGGTTGAAATGATAGGGGTCATGTTACCACCTCTTTTATAAGAATTTGTGTGATACTGGTATTGTTTATTCCGAATTTTTCATAGAATGCACCAAAGATGTTCTGAATTTTTCATTATGGTAAGAATTTTTTCATATGAATTTTCAGGTTTTGTAAGTATTGCATATCAATTTTAATGAGGTTATCTGTTTCATTTAAACTATCAAGTTTGTTGGCCTGAAGTTGTTCATAATATTGCCTTTTAATGTCTGTAGGCTCTGTACTGATTTCCTTCTTGCATCTATGATATTAGTATTTGCATTTTTACTCTTTCTTTCTCTTTTTTATTTGATCAGAAATTTTTTATTATTTATTCATGTTTCAGAGTTGCAACATTTAACTTTGTTGGTTTTCTCTGTTGTATATCTGTTTTCTATTTCACTGATTCCTGATATTTTACCCTTTATTTGGTGCCCTGGTGGTGGAGTGGTTAAGAACTTGGCTGCTAACCAAAACACCGGCAGTTTGAATCCACCGGAGCTCCTTGGAAACTCTATAGGGCGGTTCTACCCATTCCCATAGGGTCTCTATGAGTTGGAATCAACTTGAGGACAAGCAGTTTGGGTTTGGTATCCTTTATTCTACATTTTTTTTTTTAAGTTTGTTCTTTTTTTCCTAGCAAATTAGGATAGTACGACCATTAAATTTATGTCGTTCTTTTTTACTAAACTTGATAGTTAAAGTTAATAATTTTTCTCTAAGAATTGTTTAACTTCATTCTACAAATTTTATGTTTTATTCAGCTCAAAATATTTTCTATTTTTTCTTGTGAGTTCTTTAATCAATGTGCTATTTAGAAATGCAATGCATATTTTCTGTTCACATCCCTTGTTCCTTATAATCTTTGTTTTATCTTGTATAATTTTTCTTCAAATATTGACGATTGGCTAGATATTATATTTTAATATATTTACAATTCAATACTATTGTGATAAGAGAGCATACTTTTTGTAATTTCAGTCCTTCAGAATTTACTAGACTGTTTTATTACCCAATTTATGATTTATCCTGGTAAATGTTCCAAGTACACCTGAGAGAATGAGCTGTTAGGTATACCATTCTGTAGATGTCAGTTAAGTCAGGTTGTTTTGGAGTGTTGTTCAGCCATCAGGTGTCCTTAACTATAGTGATTCTATCAGTTACGGAAGAATGGTGTTAAGACTTCACTGTGATTGCAGATTTTATATTTATCCATTTAAAACCCAGTGCCATCGAGTCGATTTTAGGTCAGGCAATTTTGCTGGAAGCTTTTTCATTAGAGGCAAATATTTAAGAATGTTAAGCTTCTTCAGAAATTAACACTTGATTATTATGAAATGCCCCTTTTTATGTCTGATAGAAAATACTGTTCATTTTGAAATCTACTTGATTGTTAATATAACCGTATGGCAATTTAATGCTTGATGTTAGCCTGAAAAAACTTTTTCTTTCTTTAATTTCAAAGATGTTGGTATTTTTTAAGTTTCATATGTGTGTCTCATTAAAAAATCCATTTTTTTAAAAATAAGAAGCCCACATATATATTTAGTTCCTTCTTTGCAGCCTGTCTAGTAATCTTACTCTTTTTATTTCAGGTTTTAATTTGTTTATACTAAATATAATTAGTGATATATTTCAATTTGTCAATATTTTATTTATTTTTTATGTGTTTATTTCTCCATTCCTCCTTTCTTCCCATTTTAGGAAAAGGTTAATGAAAGTTTTTATTTTTATGTTTTTTAATATTTAATTTTCTTTTCTAAAAACTCTTTTGTCATGACTGCTTTTTTAAAACTTTGATTTAGAGATTAAAATATGTGACAACTTATTTGAGTCTTCGAAAATATTCTACTATGTAAGAACCTTGTAAAAATATGCTTTAACAAATTCCTGTTCTTTACACATTTTGTTCTATCCAGTGTGGTTTTTATTTTCAGCCTAAAAAAATTTATTTTATTTCTTACAGTGCAGATTTGCTTGGTATATATTTACTTACAGAAATTCAGTTTGACTTTTTAAAAAGAAAAAAAAATCAGCACTTTAAAGTTGTCTTTCCAATTTCTTTTGTATTTAACTGCTTCTGATGAAACTTTTGCTATCATCTTTGTTATTCGTTCTCTTGTGTGTAATGTGGCTTTTTTTTCTTTAGGCACTTTTGATATTTTCTCTTTATATTTGGTTTTCAACAAGTTCTGTATGATATGATTAAGTGTGGTTCTCCTTATAATATTCCTGCTTGAGTTCAACAAAACTTCTTGGACTAGTAAGTGGAATCTTCCATCAATTTCAGAAAATTCATAGCCACAATCTTCAAATCTTTTGTGCCATTATTTTTCCCATTCTAGTTTGGGAAACCAATTACGTGTGTATCATTTGATATTGTCTATGAGATCTTGAACATTTTGTTTTACTTTTTTTCATTCTTTTTCTTTTTCGATTTCAGTTTTAATAACATCTATTGACTTTTTTTTTTTTTTACTTACCTCCATATTTATTGATTTTTTTTTTTTCCACTGCTGTGTTCAATCTGTTGACAAACCCAGGAAAATAATCTTTCATCTCTCATATGATTTTTTTTCACTTCTAACCATCCTATTTGTTCTGTTTGTGATTTTTAAAATCTCTTTCCTGAAATTTCCCATATGTTCAAAACATATTGTCCACTTTTTCCACTGAATCATTTAGTATATCAAACATAATTACCTTAAAGTTCTTGTCTGATTTTTCCAACATCTTGCTTATCTCTGTGACTAGTTCTATTGAACTTTTGAGTATGGATTACATGTTCTTGCTTCTTCACACACCTTGTGATTTTTTTCTTCTTTTATCAAATCTTTAAAAAGAACAGTTAAAAAAAAAAATTACTGTTGAGTCAGTTCTGACTCATAGTGAACCCCTAGGACAGAGTAGAACTGCCCCATAGAGTTTCCAAGGAGCACCTGGTAGAATCGGACTGCCGACCTTTTGGTTAGCGGCCATAGCACTTAGAAAGTGAGAAAATAACGTTATCTGGAAAACGTCATGGATTTTGTTCTATAAGGACTCTGATTTGCTGGTTTGAATCAGTATAGTTTGCAATCAAGAAGGGTCTGTGTTTTGTTGTTGCTTTGGACTCAGTTCGCCATAGGCTTCACATCATTTAGATTAGAATAAGAACCTTCCCTTTAGGAAGGCTTGCAATTTGAGTTCTCCAAATGATGCATCTCAATTCTCCTGTTCTTCCCTCAGCTTTCACAAGACCCAATGGACTGGCATTCGGTAGTGTTTCTTGAAATGTTTCCACCATTCTCCAACCAACAAGTGCCACATACACAATGTGAATTCTGGAATGTCTGGTGGGTTTCTCAGTTCTCTTACCAGGTCTTTGGACTCCCCCCAGAAAGACCTCTTAGCTACTTTGCTTTGCCCCAACTTTTTCTAATAAGTAGTCACTAAAGGGCCTCAAGGATACTTAGCCAACTAGCTAACATTCACTCTGACTTCAAAAATTGAAAGTTTATCTGTTTTGGTCTTAATCAGTTACTGTCGAGTCTATTCTACTAATGGTGACCCCATGTGCGAATTGCACTCCATAGAGTTTTCAAGGCTGTGAACTTTCAGAAGCAGATTGCAGGTCTTTTTTCCAAGGTACCTCTGGTTGGGTTCAAATCTTCAACCTTTTGGTTGGTAGCCCAGGGGGAACCACTTGTGCCACCCTGTGACTCCCTTTTAGTCTAGTATTTATGCTATTGAACAATTCCCTTAAAATATTTATTTATCACCTATTATATTCCGAGTATTGTTTCTAAACATGATTTCTCTTTCAATGATAAACCTTTTTTTTTAATTTAGCTTAATTTTTATATTTTTCTAACCATATCTAGAGATAGCAAGTTCATATCACTTATTCCGTACTCCATTCCTTGCTTGCCATCATCTCATATCATTGTCATCTAAATTGTTTTAAGTCACAAACAATTTTGTTGCAGTTTAGAGTTATTTAACCTCAATTTTATCTAGGTACAGACACTTAAATCAATTTTTGTGGTTTTTTTTTAAGTTTTTGTAACATCTAAATGTATATTTTTTGCCCTCATACTTGAAATTTGACAATATATCTTAATTGTCCTCTTGTACTCAGTATAGACCATAAGTATGTTATACCTCTGATTCTCACTCCTTTAGAAGTACTACAAAAAGTAGTATATAACAAGGTTTAAAATTCAGGAATTAAATTTTAGCTATACCACTTACCAAATATATTTCTTGAGTGAGCTATTTAAATTCTTTGTGTCTTAGTTTCCATGTCTGCAAAATACCAATGATAATATTGGTTACATCTTTGGGTCATGGTAAAGATTAACTTATGTGGTAAAATAAGGTACTTTGGCCTTCCAATAGAAAGTGTTTAATAACTGGAACATGGTATGTTATTTCTCTGTAAAACTCTTGGCATTTTTAACTATCAAAATTCTAAATTGCTCCATAAGTTTTCCAGATGTGATTATTATTTCTTATCTAATACCCTGTGGACTATAGGGTACAAATTTATAAGGAAACCAAAAAATACACAGTATTTATCTAATGATCAGGTGATAGACAGTCATGACACTAATATCAGAGACTGGGATAATAAAGATTTGTCACCATATCTGTGTGTGACCCATTAGTATAACACTAGCTATGATAACTTGGAATGTAGGCCACAGGCTTACCAACTCCATAGTGTGAAGTGAGAAAACTACTAGTGGCATATGATGATTACATGTGGTCATTGTTTCTTGATACTGCAAAAGATGAGCTTAGGTAAGGATTTTCTGTTTGAGAGCAGAAGTAAGGCCACATGAAGAGTGGGGGATGGACAGCCTTGTGGAAAAAACCTACTAAATCTCCCAAAGGAAAATGAATACAACTGAAAAGGACTTTGGGCAACAAGGCCCATTAAAAATTGTCATTTCTGAAATGGAGAAGCTGAGCCCTGTGGCAAAGATTCCATTAATGTTGTTCCCTTCTCACCAAATTGTTTTAAATGGTTTCAAGATGGTCAACATTAGGTTTGTGAGAAAGAAAACATGGTTAAAAGAAGCAAATAATTGGCCAGACTTGAGAATTACTTTACCTGTGTTTACTGGCACATGGAAATTACTGAAGCAAATAGCGTTGCAAAGACACCATGGGCTTGGTTGTCAACCCTCAGTTGAGAACCGTGATATCCTAGATGCAGGTTGGTAAATCTGAATCTGGCGTTCATCTCCTTTTACTTTTCTTTTATTATTTCCACATTCTTGTTCTAAGTTGGTGCTTTCAGGCAGATTTTGGCTTGATTTTGGGGCTCAGTACATCCTTCCAAAAACAGAAACCACCTGATGCTACAGTTATTACACTCCCACATCTACGAAGCATGGTCAAGGATGTTCTTCTTCATGTTCAGAATTAACTGAGTCTTCCTCAGAGATTACGGTTTTTGTTGCCCAATGCCTGTAACATAATTATGGTTTTATTTCTTAATTGTATACTTTCGTATCATATCATCTCATACGGGACAAGAAGATGAGGCGGAGATCTTGAAATCACAAAGTCTTCCCTAATTCTTGGATATGTCCTGTCCTTAACCTTTGTGTGATGTGTGATATAGGTATATAGATAAAGACATGAATATGAAGATATAAAGATATGGATATAGATATATATTTGGTATTGTTTTCTATGGCTGATATCTGTACAAACTTCAAGTTGGTGATTCTTAATTGATATTAATGAGTAATGACTCTCAACCCATTTTGACACACTCTTTTGAAAAATCACTATTTGTACTCACATAAAATTGGAATAGATCAGCATTATTCATCAGACCATGTACTCATTAAATATTTGTGCAGCAACTGAAAGAAAGCATAACTTTGAAGCCAGAATTTAGAGCACACCCCTTCTCTCATCCAAAGATAATTCTTCCTTTATTAGCTTTGAACTTGTTCTTCTTCCATCTGATATTTTATGTTTCTGTGAATTCTCTTCCCAGTTCTTCTTAGCCCAATAACGTCATCTAACAAGACAAATTCTGACACCCACTATATTCATATCCCATATAATACAAGACAATGTATATTGCCCCTCCTAAATTACTGTCTTAGTTACCCAGAGTTGCTGTAACACAAATAGCGTAAGAAGGTGGCTTTAAAGAGCAGAAATTCATTTTCTCACAGTTCTGGAGACTAAAAGTCCAAATCAAGTTCTCAACAGTGTTGATTCCTTTCTTGTTAGCAGTGCTAGGTGTTCCTTGGTTTTTGATGTTCCTTGGTTTGTAGGCCATCCACGCGTGCAATCTGTCTTCCCCCTTGTGTGTGTTCCTGTGTCTATTCTGGTCTTTTATAACCCAGAAGTGATTAGGCTTAAGATCCACCCTACACTGGTATCACTTCATTAATGTAATAAAAGAAAAACCCTACTTTCAAATAAGATCGCATCCACAGGTAAAAGCACGAGGAATTCAACACATATTTTGGAAGGACATAATTCAATCCATAACCCTCTCCATACAAATGACTTCAAAGTATTGCAAGTGATATATTGCCTGATGAGTGTCTTTACTTGGGCAAAGAGCCTGCTATTTTTATGGGAAGATGTTTTTAAAGATGGGAAAATAGAGGTGCCTGATTTGAGCTTGCAAGTCTGTTGGGCCATAGGATCGATAGTAGTCTTGTACAGTCGGACACTTTTAGTTTCAAGATTTCCAAATCCTTTCAAAGTTGCTACTTTCCCAATAGGTTTCCAAGGATCAAAGTTAGCACCTGCAGAGAGATTAGTAAGTTATTTTAGGGCCACAACAGTCAGAATTACTAGATGGAAATTTTTCTTTATTTTTTTAATCCTTAATAAATACTTCAGAAACACATTCTCTTACCATTTCCCTTTCATAACCTGACTAATTTTAGATATACAAATGCCAAAAACATTTTTAGGAATATACCTTAACAACAGAAAGTTACTTCTCTTATTGGACTGCATAGTTAACCTTTCTAATTTTGAGAAAACTATCATCTATCTATCTATCTATCTATCTATCTATCTATCTATCTATCTATCTATCTATCTATCTATCTATCTATCTATCTATCTATCATCTATCTACCTACCTACCTACCTACCTACCTACCTACCTACCTACCTACCTACCTACCTACCTACCTACCTACCTACCTATCTATCTATCTATCTATCTATCTATCTATCTATCTATCTATCTATCTATCTATCTATCTATCTATCTATCTATCTATCTATCTATCTATCTATCATCTATCTATCATCTATCTATCTATCATCTATCTATCTATCTATCTATCATCTGTCTCTCTATCATCTGTCTGTCTATCATCTATCTATCATCTCTCTCTTTCTCTATCATATATCTATCTGTCTATCATCTATCTGTCTAATCTGTAATCTATCTACCATCTATCATCTATCTATCATCTATGTATCTACATCCATCTATCTATCTTAGTTTGGAAACCCTGGTGGCATAGTGGTTAAGTGCTACAGCTGCTAACGAAGAGGTCGGCAGATGGAATCTGCCAGGCGCTCCTTGGAAACTCTATGGGGCAGTTCTACTCTGTCCTATAGGGTCCCTATGAGTTGGAATTGACTTGATGGCAGTGGGTTTGGCTTGGGTTTATCTTAGTAGCAATCTCCTTTACTGTCATCGCCAGTTTAGGTTAACAATTTCTTTCTCTTTTTCAACAACTACTGGAAATTTTAAACTTACCACAAATTTTATATATAAACATTTCATATGTATTTATACACACACGCACACGTATACTAATACCCATGTTGAATATATGTGTGCATTTTTTTACCCAGCCTGCACAAATTGGTGTATGTAAGCCCTGGCCCTTATCCCTCCACTTTTTCACTTTTCTGTGAATCTGACTTCATAAGCCTTCATAATCTGGCTTTCTCTCCCTATCTAGCAACAGAAATTGTTCTGTTTCTGAAGTTATATTGCTATTTATTCTTCATATATTATCTCTCCAACAAATTACAGAAATTTTATAAATCAAACATATGTTCATAATGGGTAAAAAGAGTAAAAATAGAGACTATGAAATTAGTACGCAACTGTTTATATTAAGGATCTATCAAAAGAAAACTTTAGCTACAATAAGGATGAGTAAGTAGGTATTACAGTAATACGTTTAGAGACAAACATTGCAAAGTTATAATTTTAGAAAATACCATTTTTCTATATTAGATTGTCCTTTACCCAAGCATAGCAGACACTGTCAGTGTCCCACCCAGATACCCTGTCTTTACTCCTCTGCACACGTCAGGCCAGCTTCTAAATGGCAGCACCTCCATGTCTTTTCTTTCAGCTGTTCTCTGTTCTCTGAAGCCCAGCTTGTTGCCTGAGGGCAGAGAATTATTACTCCTGGAGAAAAGCCTTCAACAAAAGGCCAATGGGAATGGATATATAAATTCTTCAGCCCTCTTGTCCCTCTAGTGGCATGGCCCTGGGATACACGTTTTACTTCAACATCCTGGAGTTTTTCAGTGGGAGACAAATTCCTCTGACCCTCAATTACAATTGCCACTTGCTTTATTAAAAAAAAAAAAGATTAACTGCCTCCCCCCTCCCCACTTTGTCACTTTCCTAATCTCCTACTAGTGTTTCTTGGAATCACCTTCAAAATAAACTACTTGCACTGGGATACTTGCCTAGATTCTGCTTCTAGTGGTAACTAAGACAGTTGGTACTAGAAGAAGTCATAGAAGTTGATCATCAGAATGAGATTCAAAAATTAGACCACTAACCAGCCAGGTGGGTTAGCCAGCCAGATGGCAACAAGTAACCCTTTGCTGGTATTAGGAGAAGGTGGTGATATACATCAGCATGATAAAGCATCAAATTCTTAAGAAACTCAATAGCGGTGAGTTGGGATGTGATACACATGGAAGGGGAGGTACTGGCTTATGTAATACCTCTAGCATTTAAGACGTAGAGAGACAATGACATTTCAAAGGCTTGATTGTGAAAGTGCTGTGGAATCAATTTGATCTCTTAGAGACACCATGATTTCAGAGAAGAACTACCTTTTAAAGCTTTTTCATGGCTGTGACCTTTCAAAAACAGATCACTGGGCCTTTCTTGGGAGGTATGTCTGGGTGAGTTTGAGCCAACCTGTCACAGACAGATTGGTGTACATAAATCACTAGCCATACCCCTCAACTTTTTCATTTTTCTGTACATCTGACTTTATAAGCCTTCACAGCCTGGCTTTACATTCCTATCTAGCAACAGACATTTTAGTTCGTAGCCCAGGGCTTAGCCATTTGTGCCACTCAGGGACTCCATCACATGCTTGTTTATTCACTGGTCTGGCCCCTGATAACACCAGATGGATCATGGCAGATGACAACAAATAACCATTAAGTCAACAAAGATAGCCCCAGTAGCAACTACTAGCTGGACGCACTCTCTTTAGGCAACTGGATTTACAATCCTTTGACACTTAGTATGCAGCCACGAATCTAACCAGTATGTTCTTGTTAATCCCCCATCAGAGGATCAGAGGCGGTTTCCGTTTACTCAGAACAGACAGCATTGCACCTTCCTGCTGTCAGTCTAACAAGGCCAGAGAAGGTCTGGGCAAACAAGACCAGCCCAGGAGCTGGATCAGAGGAAGGCACTGGAATCGGCAGTGGGACAGGGAGGTGAAGGATATCAATTACTGCAGCAGGAACTGTAGCTTTTCCCATTACACTTCCTGCTATAAGTGCTTTGATTTTCTTTATTCAATTGTGACTGGGGACCTCCTTGGGGATTCGATGACACGACAGAGGGAACTTAACGTGGAGCATGAGTGTTCTGAAGAAAGCAAATGTGTAGCTGTACCAGAACCTGTTGGTGCCCCCATCCCTCACCATTCCAGCTCAGTGAATTTCAGCCCCACGTTGAATTGTCAACACTTTCACTTCTTTTTCCTGAGACAGATTTTAGTCTTGGAAACCCACTTTGCTGCCCATATGGCCAGCCAGAAGGGCTATGAATTGGCACCACCAACTGCTGTACTTTTCCAGGGACTGGCCCTGCATTCCGCACCCTGGGAGGGGGATAGTTATGAGCACCTGATTTACACTGGCTTCTGAGTTCCCTAGCAGGATTAAAAACTCCTGTTACTTGGTGTGATAACAGGCTTGCTTATCTAAAAAAAAAAAAGGAAACAACTCTTTTATCGGCTTCTTCTCCTCCTCTGTCTCACTGCCCAAATTCCAGATTCTCTATCGTTAAGACTTCTTTCGAGTCCTTGTCTTGGTGTCTGCTTCTAGTGAGATCCAAATCAAGACATCAAGAAAGAGTAGAGAAGCGTAATAAACTGGAGGTGGAGATATGTGCCCCAGAAATATTAAAACCTTGTGTGGAGAAGAACATTCAACAACGTGCTCCGTCACCCCCGTCAACTTTGAAGCAATTATCGCACGGTGGTAACTGCCTGTTCTCTAGCTTGTATTCCTAATTATATCAAGCCCTTAGAGTAGTATTTAACATGCAACATGCTTTCTGTAAATATTTATTGATTGAATACATGATCAGAAATATGTGAAAAAGCTTTGGAAAGCTGCAAACCTCCTACAAAATGTGAAACATGACCGAAGAAGCAAGAGAAAGAAGGCAGAAAGAAGACTTTTTCAGGCTCATAGAAGCAATTAGGGGAGTCAAACATACACTCCTGTATTTTGTGAAAGTTTGTCTAGATGGTTGCTATGTGATTCGCTTTCATTTTTCAGGGTTTGGATTTCCTAGTCCTGCTACTGAATTCCTTAAATAGCTCTAAATCTAGCTCCTAGAACTTAAAAATATTAAACCAGAGTTTAGTGATCAAGAAGGAAAACTCCTCAAAATGATTATGTTTTTTTAAATAATTCTGGAAGGTGCATTAAGTACTCATATATAATTGGAAGGAAGCTGTCATCCACACCCAGCACCTTTCCTGCCCTATAACCTCATTGTGGTCTTCATGTTTGTTAGCTTTAACCTCTAGGGAGTCTTGTTGTTGCTGTGTGCCTTCAAATCAATTCCGATTTGTACTGACCCCATATGACAGGAGTGGAACTGCCCAGTAGTGTTTCCTAGGCTGTAATCTTTACAGGAGCAGATCACCAGATCTTTTCTCCCATGGAGCAGCTGCTGGGTTCAAACCACGACCTTTAGATTAGTACCTGAGAGCTTAACCATTTTGTGCCAGAGGGCTACATGAGATCATGGAGGGCCTGAGTACCCCGGTTGGTGTGTTATGGACTCACAGTGGATTTTAATTTTCCTCCCTCTTTTTCTCTTCAGTAATACTAAATGTTTATGAAAAGTTCACAACATCTCAATTTGAATTTTAAATCATAGCTGACAATTTCTGACACAGAAATTATTAAAAAATATATTTATAGTAGAGACTTGCTTTAAAAAAGAAATTGCAGTTGCAGGGAGATACCTAATTTTTAGCCAGTAAGGCATGGTGGTTCAAGTGCTTGACTGCTAACTGAAAGACTGGAGGTTCGAAACCACGAGTGGCTCTGCAGGAGAGAGATGTGGCAGTGTGCTTCCCTAAAGACTTACAGCCTTGGAAACCCCATGGGTTTACTATGAGTTGGAATCGACTTGATGGCAGTGAGTTTTGTTTTTAATATATGTAGGGGAATTCTTTGCCAAGTCAATGTGTGGAAATAAATTCATTTCCCTATTTACATTGTATAACAGTATCTTTTCTTTTTGTAGTATTCAATGAACAACCTTCTTGCTAATCCCATACAATCTTAAAGCCATCAACCTTCACATCTCATGTGTCAGCCATGTGGTTTGGCACAAGGCCATAAAGAAGTGAAAAAGGAGTATATTTTGATGTGATGATCCTGATGGTGATGTTTCCATTCCTTGCAACTAAACAGAGAGCAGAACACTGCAGAAAACTTGTTTAGCTGCAGTTTTCTCAACTGACTAAACGCAATTTTAGCATGAATCCATTAAAAAATCACTTTGAGTTCTGGGATACTGAGTATTTGAAATATGTGAGCATCCTGGAAAAAGTTCAAAAGTGAACATCAGGAGTAATTACGGGAGCGGAGAGATTGATTTATGAGAAAAGATTAAAAGAGCTCAATCTGTTTAGCTTGGCTAGCAGACAACTAAGTAGGGGACATGGTAATTGTTTACAAGTACTTACAGGATGTAAATATCAAGGTTGGAGCTGAAACATTCAGGGTGAGATCAGAAAGCCTAAATCACTCCAAGTTAATAAAGAGAAAATTTAGGTTGACTGTCATCCAAACTTTGATGACAGTTAGGGCCTTTCAACAGGAATTGTCCTTCAAGAAAAATGGAAAAGCAACTTCTTTGCGATATTTAAATGTAAAATAGCCCTTGTGAATCCATAGCTGCTTCTAATTTATCATCAGCATTTACTTTGAGTCACTCTGTGTACTGAAATGATTTTATGGTTTTCAACACTGATAACAGGAGGGACCAGTCCCTGTAGAAGAACATCACCCTTGGTAAAGGAGAGGGTTAATGAAAAAGAGGAAGACCCTTGTAAAAATGGCTTTGGGTGGTGTCTGACCTCCTCTAACTTCACAAGGGGGAAGGAGAATCAAGATCAACAGCCCAAGTCTGATTCCTATGTGGTGGAGGTCAAACATGCCTCCAGTCTCCATCTTTACCAATTCCGACACCAACTGTCCCTCCTGAGACACTCTCTACTTCTCTGATGGGTTAAATAATTCATTGCAATAGCCACACAGAACTCACAGACAATATTTACGATCATGGGGTTTATTGGAGAGGTAACTGATACAATTCAGCCTCAGGGACACTCAGGGTACAGTTCTCCCATTAGGACAGCTTTTTCCCAGCCGTGCTTGCAGGTACAGCTCTCCTGGCCCTAAGCCTCTACACAAAGGTACTCAGCTTTCTTTCTCCATGGGCCAGGAAGCTCACTGTGCCGTCTCCTGCTGCCAGGTCTCTGCTGTCAGGTCTTTGCTCTTGGGTCTCTCCTGCCAGGTCTCTCTTGCCACCTCTTCTCACTGTCTGTAGTGTTACAGCTCTCTCTCTCTCTTTTAGTCTTCTGCTTCCAGGAGCTTCTCAGTGCAAGGATCCTGAGTCCAAAGGATGTGCTGGCTCCTGGCTGTTCTTCCTTGGTGGTGGTGGTATCTTCTTTCCCACCTCTGGGGTGGCTCATTTCAAACCCAGTGGGATGGCAAAATGGACCAATCCCTTTGGTGGGCCACAATCACCCTATTACACAGTCCCGCCCAGTCACGTGGGTGGGATTTACAAAACAATGGCTGGAAAGGCCACACAGAAGTGGTTCACTGCACGGCAGCCTTAACAGGATGGATTGATGCAGTGGCTGCAACCATGGGCTCAAACAGAGCAACAATCGTGAGGATGCTGCAGAACTGGGCAGTGTTTTCGTTTTGTTGTACAGCGTCACTACGACTCAGAACCAACTCGATAGAACCTAACAACAACACTCGTAAAAAAAATTAGGTACTGTATAAAGACAAATATCTAATAAACATATATAAACACAAACAGAATACAGGTATAGACACATTGTTATTTTTTTTTAAAGTAAGATACCTTTTTTTTTTTTTAATCTTTTTTTAATCCAGGCAAAGTGTGCTTTGGGATAATAATTAAAACATAACATCTCACAAATGAACACATATCAATTAAAATATAAAATTATGTATTATATCATGTATATTTCTAAAGTTTATTAGTGTAAGCAATGCCCTAATGTATTTTTAAAAATCAGTAGAAATAAGAAATCTGCAACAATTGGCTATATACGTGAAAGTTTGCTTTATAGCAAAATTTTTACTGAGAGCATTGTTATTGAAATAACTCACAAAAACATGCTAAAATTATATGGATTTTGAATATAAAAATAATCATTCTAAAGCAAAATTATTTTGATAAAATGTTATTAATCCTATAACATCATTATAAAAATACATACACGTATGTGTGTTTATATGTGTGTATAGATATGTGTGTATATATGTGCCCGCATGTACGGTTGTAAGTTAAATTTTATTTCTCCGTAAGTAGTAAAGCAATCATGGTGGCCTGTTTTTCTTTCTCTTGGACCTCACTCTGTTAGGTCTTCTCGATCATTCACATTTTGTATTATTATTTTTAAGTAATTAGAATTAAATATGCTTACAAGTGGAGGGGGCAGCTGAATAAAATGCAGATACTACTTTTGGTATTGGTTGGCCTTAAAATAGGTGATTACATATTTTAAAAATTATCTAAACTAGATTTATAAGTGTGCTGCTTTTGTATAATATGCTCTTCAAAAATCCTTGACTCTGTCCAGAACCTTTAATTTAAGCCATATATCTATTGTATATATATCCATTGCTTAAGAATTCTTGCACCCCTGAATCCATATGTGTGTTGCTTGTTTATGATTGCTCGGGGTAGCAAAGGGAAGTAAGAGACACACACATTAATTCACACACACACACACACACACACTACAATTTGTATCCTAGTTACCTTCGAAATATTTTTCTCCCTAATTGAAAATGTCTTATTTTCAAAATAGGCATAGAAAATGGGGCATATTTGTGCATATAATCTGTAAAAAGAATTTAAAATATATAAAGAGGTTTGTATAATGCACCAAGCATTTCTTTGGGAAAACTGTACAAAAATGAAATGAATCAATTGCAAGTTTATTTAAAACACACTATAATTTTAGCCCTGAGTTGTTGCATTGCCATAGAAGATATATTACTAATTTCTTGAAATACTCATGATGTTTATAGTAAGAATGAGTGTACCTATCTAATTATAAAATTATACACATTGTTTTCTTGTCAGATGAATGCACAAATTAAACAGCATCTTGAAACAAGAATATAATGCCAAAACAAAAACTTATATATTTGGCATAATGCAGGTATTATGTTAGAATAGGAAAGCCCTCATCAGAGAGATCCCTTCCAACAAGAACTAGCAGAATTTCTAAATGTAAATGAAAGCCTGTAAAAATTCATTTTGCTCATAAACTAATTTGTATGCATTAAAATGGGTATTTAACATATTCTTAAAATTGTCAGGCCATCTGATCTCATTTCTTACTTGTCCCTGGGCACCTCTTCCAAGAATATTACACAAAAACCATCTCCCTACAATTAAGAATGTCTTTTTCAAGGATCACCATTACTTTATTCAAGCTAATACTACCATAACACCCAGTCAAAACTTGATTTCTATTAGCTTATTTGTATAACATCATGCTCACTCAAAGGTTTCTGGAATGCTTCTGAGTTCATTTATCTTCATGGGTGGGAAACTAAGAATATCATTTTCTCCTGGGGTATGAAGATTGTAACTCTTAATGTGAGCAAAATAATTGTTCAAATAAAATTGGATGCTTGCCTATCTACTATCAAAATGCTTCACAATCTAAAATACTAGTAATAAAATAAATATGAAAGCAAAGATCCATTCCTGGAACAGAGTTAATCCCTGAGTATTGGACAAAGGTTAATATTCCATTGAAGACAGATATCTTAGGGTGCCATATTGATTTAGGCCACTGGGGGATCATGGTGCAACAAGCAGGATTGCCCCCGAATTTCTCTGGTCCTCAGTCTGGGTTACAAAAATGACGAGACGACAGGGACCAGAGACTTCCTCTTTCTCCCAGCATGCGGAACAGCTCTAATTTTCAACTTCCTACAGGATGGTGGCTTCAATCCTCTGCCATGAGGGCTATAAGTTGCCAGGAGCTCCACATTTTCCAGCTACTGGAAAGCTTGCTTTCCCAGATAATACATGTGAACAACTGTGGCATGTAAACCCACACTGCCAGGTGGCCTAATATACCTCTCAAACACTGATAGTTATTTTCATGCTCATCCCATACGTGCAGAGAGCAATGGGGGTGGGGGGCATATCCAGCAGAGTATCATGGTCTATCCGTGCACCTCTGTGGATGAAATGAAATATGAGAGAGACCGTAAGCCTCTTTCCTGCTGACTCTTCTGCTGTAAGTTTTTCTAATGAAGTTTATTTCTCAATCTATACCTTGAAACACAGTGTAGTTTGTCCCAAGTGCTCTTTCTGAGGGACACGTAAAGCCACTGGCTACAGGGAAGATCTCAAAACTATATGTGAAGAGTGGGGTAGAGGAAGCAAGTCTGTTCTAAAGGAATATTTTGTAGGTTGGAATGTGAACCCGAAACACAGAAGAATGATACACATTGTCAGTAGATACCTACTGGCCATTTTATGATGTGATTAAGAAAATACAGATATTCCCTCTGTATCCCCCCCGTGTAGCTTAGAACAGCTATCCTTTCCTAAAGAGGAAAAATGTTTACCGGAACACATCTACAGGTGCAGATAAGTCTTCCTATCTGCTAGGCCGGAACTGAGTCATGTGGCTAAATATATTAGAAATCTAGGAAATATATATTTGATTTGTTATTCCCTGTTGTTGAAGACAGTAAGCAAAATAACTTCTTGGTAGCCAGTCATCATTGTCCACTTATACTGATATTTTAACAGGGTTTCTGGAGGGAATAGAGATAAACTAATATGTTTAATCTACTGTGTTTAATCTTAGTCATGAAACTAAATACATTTCCTGAAATACCTCATTCCTTATATAGTTGGAATCAGGGAATACAAACGTCATTTCAGAAGCTGAAGTGATATATTCACCAAATAAAACAGTATCCAAGTTACGACAATTGGTTTCTATTCACGTGGAGCAATAGGTAGGAGGAAGAAATGGAATGAGTGAATAATTGCTTCCATGAAAAGCTGCCTCCTTGAGTGGTGTCTGGGGTCTTAAATGCTAGCAAGCAGCCATCTAAGATGCATCAATTGGTCTCAACCCACCTGGAGCAAAGGAGAATGAAGAACACCAAAGACAGAAAGTAATTATGAGCCCAAGAGACAAAAAAGGATACATAAACCAGAGACTACATCAGCCTGAGACCAGAAGAACTAGATGGTGTCCAGCTATAATCAATGACCATCCTGACAGGGAACACAACAGAGAACCCCTGTGGGAGCAGGAGAGCAGTGGGATGTAGATCTCAAATTCTTGTAAAAAGACCAGACTTAATGCTCTGACTGAGACTAGAAGGATCCTGGAGGTCATGGTATCCAGACCTTCTGTTAGTCCAAGACAGGAACCATTGCCAAAGCCAGCTCTTCAGACAGGGATTGGACTGGACTATGAGATAGAAAATGATACTGGTGAGAAGCGAGCTTCTTGGATCAAGTAGACACGTGAGACTATGTGGGCAGCTCCTGTCTGGAGAGGAGAGGAGAGAGCAGAGGGGGTCAGAAGCTGGACACAAAAATAGAGAGTGGAAGGAAGGAGTGTGCTATCTCATTAGGGGGAGAAGAACTAGGAGTATATAGCAAGGTGTATATAAATTTTTGTATGAGAGACTGACTTTCACTTGACGCACAATAAAAATTAAACAAAACAAAACAAAACTGCCTCCTTTGACGTGTGCCCAGCTACCATTCCTGAACATTTTGATCAAAAAGGGGGAAATGCAGAACAGAATTTCAAATTCTCATGGACTACAGACTTTCTGGAGTCATGAAGACTGGATGAACCTCTGAAACTAATGCCCTGAGATAGTCTTTAAACCTTAAACCAAAAATATACCCTGAAGTCTTCTTTAAACCAAGCAAAAATTCAGCTTATCTAGGAAAGAACATCTGCCTTGAACATTGTGCTCTTTTAAGATCTATCTATGTGGGATCATATTGACATCAGCAACTTGAAAGATTAGTTAGGAAACTTAGGGGGCAATGAGTTTATACTAATGGGAGAGAGGAACTTGGAAAAGGAGGGTGAGAAGAGTTGTGCAACTTGAAGAATGTAATGAATGTCATTGAATTTTACATGTAGAAATTATTGAATTTATGTATGTTTGGCTGTGTATATTCTCAACAAGAACAACAAAATAAATTATATTCATTAAAAAACCAAAGCAAAACAGTATCTACTCTGCCAGGCAATATTGTGAAAATGTTATGTAAGAGATGGTAAAATTTCTCCACACTTGGACGTAGTCTAGAATACCCTCCAATCTCCTCTCCATGTTGGCCCAGTGTCTTAGATGGCTTTGATGCTCATGACCCAGACCAAAATAATCCATTCAGTGTCCTCAAGACTAGTGTCTCTCTGGTATCCTTGCTTTGCTTGAGTCACTGGAATAGTACGAATTCTGAGAGCCGTATTATTAAGATGGAGTCCCTGGGTTACTCAACCGGTTAAGTGCAGAGCTATTAACAAAAAGGTTGGTGGTTCAAACCCACTAAGAGACACCTTGGAAAAAAGACCTGGCCATCTGCTTCCAAAATGTCACAGCCACAGTACCCTTATGGAGTGCAATTCTACGCTGAAACACATGGGGTCACCACGAGTCAGAATCAACTCCATGGCAGATATTTTTTTTTTTTTTAATTTCATTTGCTCATATCTTTCCTTACTTGTTGCACGAGGTAGCCATCCTGTCTGAGGTCTTGGAATTTACCAGGAGAGCTGCCACTGAATTCAGAGGGGGTTATTGATATTACATATGCATAGGACCCAATGAACCTGATATATTCCAATTTCCATGTAAATCTGTGCCTCTCACCTCTGGCTTCCCTTTGAGTGTTTGAATTTTTAAAGCTAGAAAATATCACTAGCCCCTTCTAACTGTTGTAATTCAAGGGTCACAGGTTTTCATAGTATCGCTGCAATGCATGTCTTCAGACTGACTTGACTGAGTCATCTTAACCTGAAATGACTTCTCCTGGCTGTGACCCATTTACTGTCACTAACCTTGATCTCTCTTATTACAATTAACACTGAGGACTCAGTGCCTTATGCCAAGCAGATTCATTATATGCATTTGGCATATTCTTAGAATTGCTTAATTATTTGGCTCTGAAGGAATTCGAACCATAATTGTGAAGCAAAACTATTGGGACACAAAAACAATATTTTAGCATAATACCATTTTACTTTAAAGTAAAAAAAAAAAAGGTGTGAGTAAAACATAAAGGGGACACAAAACAATATTTTAGCATAATACCTTTTTACTTCAAAGTCCAAAAAAAAAAAGGTGTGAATAAAATAAACATAAAGGACAAGAGAAAAAAAATTAAAGAAAATAAAACAAAAAACAAACACAAGTGAACCAATGCATGTAATTTACCCTTTTCCCCAAAAGCTACCCAACAGTAAAGACAGATGGAGAGGCAGCTCTGAAAAGGACATTGTGCTTGGAAGTAGATTTGTGTTTTGATCCATTCACTACCACGTGCATGTGATGTCGGACATGTTATTTCTACTTTCTGAGCCTCCTTTCCTACTGTGCCTTTTTGAGATTTGAGCTAGTGCACACAAAAGACATTTGTAAACTAAAGTATTGTACATCTGTAAGGCATTATAAGATACACTTCTTACTTATTTTACCCTGTCAACATGACATCTTCTCTTTCTATCCTACTTTCCCTCTAGAATTAAAGGATATTCCTTCTTATGCCAAGGCCCAAGAAAGGAAGTTTATAACAGACAGAAAAAGTGAAAAAAAAAAAAAATTAAAAAGACATAGAAATTGCACATCTGTAGAAAAAAATAAAAACAAATAAGGTAAAACAATATAGATTATTGCTTCTGTTTGGAAGGTGAACATCAGGTCAAAAATTTAAAAATCTTGACCAATTCCCTCGCAGGGACTGGCAGGGCCAGCCGGATTCTCACATCTGGTTAAGCTCAAGGGCGCTCCTGACTGTAGTATATTGACAAGTTTTCCAAACTACCAAATATAAATGAATCCATTGTGGTAAAGCCTGGATAATAGCATGTGGATTATCCCTTTGCTGACTAAGTTTTGTTGGCATAAACAGCGTCGTAGTTTACACTGCCCCAGCAGGGATAGGAAAGAGGGGAAGACTTTTAAGTGTATTAATTGTTTCCCTGTCTCAGAGAAGGTGTGGAGTATCAAGTATACCAAGACAGACCTATTGTACTTTGGACAAACTCACTCATCAGTTCAAAGGAAAAAATTTAAGAGCATAGAACGTACCATACGGTGGGGGCGTTAAAAACAGAAAGTGAACCAACTGAAAATGCAGATCTATAAAATATCATATGCAAAACAAGTTGTACCAATTGTTTTAGGTGTTTGTTAAACCTGTATTCTGTTATGCAAACTAAATATGGAATTAGATATAGCAACTAAAAAAATAGAGTTTCATCATGTGGTATTCCAGTCCCAAGTGGGTGGTCTTATATAGTCTGTGAAGAGAATATGATTTCATGCATGTAGAAAGGCTAAAAAATAGAATAGTCCTAACTTGTCATGAAAAAATTAATATCCTCGGTTGCAGTAGATAATTATTCAGTGGCAAATACAAATAACTACTGGGTATGGTATGTTATGCATTGGCAATACAGAAGGTAAATACGCTAGTGTTAACATCTATATGGGGGTTACTATCTATTCTGGGGCAAAAAAGGTGTTTGTGATTGTTGCTTCTTTATTCTGTCCAGCATCCTTTTTTTTTGTCTTTTTCTCCTTACTCTTAGGAGACCTCCAGATTTTCTTTTGAAAACCAAATATTCTTGATTTGAGACACTTTGTGTGTGTTTCATTTTTTTTTTTAGATGGCCCCAGCCAACAGCTCAAAGTGGCTTTAACTGAAGTAAGCCAATCAGCAAGGCCTAGCCAAGAGGATTTGTTTGTGGGGAGACATAGTCATCACCAAAGAGGTAGAGTGGTGTATTTGTCGGTGATTCTCTGAAGGCCGATCTTACTCTTTTTCCACTCAGTCCTCTCCTGGACATTGTGATGTGGCCACAGCCATATTGCTACTCTGAGGTGTCAGATCCAAAGGTAAAATTGGAACTCAGAGATGGCAAAAAGGGAATTATGAAGAAGTGGAGCTTGAAACATAATGATAAAATTTGAAGTTTTCAAACAAACCACATTTAAAAGTAATACTTTCTACGAACAATTCAAATAAAAGGGGAAATAAATTCCCTTTTTCTTTTTTTCCATTTTCCAGTTTCCTTAGGTTTTCTCTCATTAGCATTTTAAATATTTCTAAGTTTACCCTTAGGAATGCATATATCAGAAAAAAAATATTGCGGGTGATTGGTCTTATGGAAATTGTTTCCTACTACTTTTTTACTAGCTCAGTCACTAACTTGCTATGATGTTGGAAAGTTATTTCACCTCTCTTGGAATAGATTTATTTTCTTCTCTTGCTTTCTCTCTCTTTTTTTTTTTTTTTTTCCTATTCTCTTCACTTCTTCCTGTCTTCTACAACCCTTTTTTAAAATGTGATTACAGTGAGCAAGGAGCTAATATTTCAAACAGGAAACGGAAAATACTATCTAATCTTGAAGGGCTTGCAGAATAGTTTAAATTACATTAAAATAAAGAATATAATAAAACAATGTCATCGGTACTATAGCGTATTCAGTCACAAAAGAGTCTATGCAAACTAAAAAACCAAACCGATTGCTGTTGAGTTGATTCTAACTCATAGTGATGCTATAGTACAGAGTAGAACTGCCCCATATGATTTTCAAGGAGTGCCTGGTGGATTCAAACAGCCAGCATTTTCGTTAACAGCCACAGCTCTTAACTACTATGCCAAAAAGGTTTTCAAAGTTCTATGGGACCTCAGAAAAGTCATTAACTAATTCTGTCTGTAGAAGTGACAGTATTCCCAGTGGACTGTGATAGTTTCTGTTGCATTCCCCATCCCAGAATACATCCAACTACCTTCACCTTCTTGTAACAAATGTGTATTTCTTGAGGTATTACATGTCATGCCATTTAGTTTGGGTAGGGTGGACAGCCCCCATGCCCACACAGGTGGGCACATAATCCAGGTATGGTCACTCTGTAATCCCCTTCACCTTACCCAGAAATTTGTTCAAGAAGGTATATGGATCCTTAGGACTCAATCTGGAACTTTTGTCAAGAGCATAAGGAAAGAGTCACACGATTTCATTTACTTATTTTACATCTGTGATTATTATTTATAAGGAAAATGGATGTATAAAGCTGCCTATGAAATATGCCACCAAGTAATAAAATCCATATTAAAAGACCCCCACTCAGAAGAAAGCAGAGACATAAGGACAAAGGAAAAGGCTGATTTCTAATGGAAAAGATAGATTCTTAACAGCATCACATGATCGTTTGGATAAAACTGTGCTTGAAACTCTTTAAAGCTGCCAGTTGTATGATCTAATATGATACCTATCCAAGTAGGTTTTTCTTGTTATCTGGCCACAAAATAATTTAAAAAATAAATAGTTGATAGACGAGATGATGTTTCAAATAGATTATAAAATATTAGTAAGAGTCCTCTTTCTTCTGGCCATATGATAAAATGGGAAAAAATGAAACACTAATGCATCTTACAACAAGAATTGTTGGTTAAGAATGACAAAACACATTTTTAATAACATAGCCATTCTTCAAAGAAAGAAAGGGAACCACAAATGCTAGAAAAGTATATTAAACTAAACTAAACTAAAAAAAAAAAAATGGTAATAAGTGTGTAAGCTGATGTTGCAGTTGTCCTAGATGGGTGTGTGTGTATACATGCATGTGCATGCTTGTATACACACATGTATTTTGGTAGTGATGTAACCTCAGAGTTTGTGTTTCAACGCCAATAAATGGACAGAAGTAAAGACCTTGAGATTATGTGAAATGGTGAGTTGGAAAGAAAATCTCTGAATAAACCTTGGATCTTAAAGACTACAACTTGGGAGAAATGATGGGCCAAAAAAATTATCTCACCAGTAAGGAAAAACACAAGGAAACTAATCTGTGTTAGCTGAAGTGCAGCTGCAGAAAACAAAAGCAAAAACATAAAACGAAGCAAATAAACACACATGATAATTTTAAATTTGAATTTTTGTGGTCTTTCTGTTATAGAGTTCAAAGTAATATTATCTCCATGGTTCAAGAACCCCCAGATCAGGAATGAAACATAGAAATTAGCAAAGCAACTCCCGAAGGAGTCATCCTCAATTCAGGCCACACAGCATAGATAAAATTATCATGTACATGAACTTACTTCAAAGTCATCCACGTGAACAAAATTTAACACATGCAACCAACGTTAGGATAAGAATCCAAGCTTTTTTATATCACAGACAAATCTGAAAGAAATTATAAAATAAGGGTACTAAAAATAACTAAGACCATAAGGAAGAAATTAAATATATAAGGGCAGAAGAGACACTATGAAAGAAAGAACAGACAAGTATTAAAAAGAAACACTTCATAGAAATGATAAACTAGAGGCAGATCGGAAAATTCTTAATGACCAGTAAAAGGACAAGAATAACAAAGGCGATTCAGAAACAGAATAAAGAAGAGGGAGAGAAGGAAAATGAGGAAGAATTATTCTCAGTTATTTTATGTATATATATATATGTATGTGGAAACCCTGATGGTGTAGTGGTTAAGTGCTACGGCTGCTAACCAATAGGTCAGCAGATTGAATCCACCAGGCACGGCTTGGAAACTCTATGGGGCAGTTCTACTCTGTCCTATAGGGTCGCTATGAGTTGGAATCGACTCGACGGCAGCGGGTATATGTATCTATATATGTGTGTATATATATATAAACAGCTGCCATCCGGTTGACTCAGACTCGTGGTGACCTTGTGTGTGTCAGAGTGAACTGTGCCCAATACAGTTTTCAATGGCTGACTTTCCAGAAGTACACAGCTGGTCCTTTCTTCTGAGGCATCTCTGTGTGGACTCAAACCTCCAACCTAGCAACTGAGCACTTTAACCATTTGCAACACCCAAGGACTCCTCTCGGTTATTAGGACATAATTAAAAGGTCAAGGGAATAATATTATATGTGTTAGCACAAGGAAAAACGAACAGACAAGTGGGACACAATAAAGAGCCCAGAAACAGACCCTCGCATATTTGGCAACACACCTGAGTGAGAGGAATATACGCTTTCAATAGCCAATGTTAGAGCAATTGGTTAGGTATTAGATTCTGAACTTCATACTATATACAAATTTCACATACTTTAAGTTAAATTATGTGAATGACAAATCTATAATTTTTAGATGAAAATACCAGAGAGCATCTTTATGACTTCAAAGAAAAGACTTTTTTTTGTATGTTCTTGTAAATATGTCTATCACACAACATTTGCCAATTCAGCTTTTTACAGTTGTACAATTTACTGACTCCAATTACAATAATTGCTTGTGCAACCGTAACCTTAATCAATGCAATTTTTCCCTCCTGTTAGCGTTCCTTTCCCCCTCCCTCCCACTCCTGGAGTTCCCTGGTGACACAGTGATTAAGAACTCACCTGCTAACCAAAAGGTCGGCATGCAGTTCAAATCCACCAGCCGCTCCTTGGAAACCCTATGGGGCAGTTCTACTTTGTCCTACAGGGTTGCTAAGAGTCAAAAATGACTCTGGTTTTGTGTTTTTGTGTTTGTTTGTTTTCCCATCCCTGGTGATCATTAGTAAACCTTGATCTCTGTACATTTGCTTTTTCTTGTCTTTTTTATATAAGTGAGGTCTTATGGTATTTGTCTTTTCTTGATTGACTTATTTCACTCAGCATAATGTGTTCTAGATCCATCCACATTGTAGCACGTATCAAGATTTCATTTCTTCTCCTGGTTAAGTGGTAATCCATTGTATGTATGTACCACATTTTGTTTATCCATTCATCTATTGATGGGTGTTTATTTTGTTTCCACCTTTTGGCTATTGTGAATAGTGCTGCAACAAACATTGATGTGCAAATCTCTGTTTGGGTCTCTGTTTTCAAGTCTCTGTTTTGAGGTATACATCTAGGAATGGAATTTCTAGGTCATATAGTGATTAAGTGCTATGGCTGCTAACCAAAGGGTTGGCAGTTTGAATCTGCCAGGCGCTCCTTGGAAACTCTACAGGACAGTTCTACTCTGTCCCATAGGGTCGCTATGAGTAGGAATCGACTCAACAGCACTGGGTTTGGTTTGGTTTTTTGGATGGTAGTTCTGTTTTTAGTTTTTTGAGGAACCACCACACTTTCCCACAAAAGCTGTAACATTTTACATTCCCACCAGCAAGGGATAAGGGTTCCAATTTCTCCATATCCTCACCAGCATTTGTTATTTTCTGTTTTTCTCTTTTTTGTTTGTTTTTATCTTAGCCATCTTAGTGGGAGTGAAATGGTATCTCATTGTGCTTTTGATTTGGATCTCTATAATGGCTAATGATGTTGACCATCTTTGCATTAGTTTGCAAGGATTTCTTAAAGAAGGTCCACACACACACAATATAAGAGGAAAAACTGATCTTAATTTACAGAGTAAGAAAACAAAATGCTGAATAGACATAAAAAAAATCTTTAACCGATATGAGCAATAAACAGCAAAGCCAAACTTTTTTATATCCATCAATCAGATTAAAGTTTATCAGATAATACCAAATTAGAGTGTATCTAGAACTCTAATATTTACTTATGGGAATATAAATTTCTCCAACCACATTACAAAACAATTTGGAAGTATCAGTAGGATTGAAAAATCAACTTCTAGGCATCTACCCTAGGGAAACATATGCCTATTACTCATAGGCACTATACATAGTTTATTAACACATGTTTGTAGTAAAACTAAAAAAACCCTTAAGGGCTGATCATTATTAATTCAGATATTAACCTGGGGAAACTAGTGGAGATAGGAGGGACAGGGGCTTCAGCACTGTCTATAATGTTCATTTCTCTAAAAAATAGAAAGAGAAAATTGAAGCCAAGACACTATAATGTTAACATCTGTTTAGCCTTGAAGGTTGGAGTACAGGGATCCGTTCTGTTATTTTCTGTATCTTTCCATATGTTTAAAATGGTTTGTAATTAAAATAAAACACGGATGAGTGGGAATTAGTCTGGTAGAAAAAGACTGAAAATGCATTGCAGGCAGAAGAAATCAAAAGAATTAGGAAGCTCTAAAAGAACAAGATGGCTTTAGAAAACCAAAAGTCATTTGGCATGGCTGTAGTCTAAAATGCCTGCCAGGAAATAGAAGAGGATAAAGATGAAAAGGGTAGATTAGATTTTGAAGATGAATGGCCTTGAGAGTTATTCTATTATATTTGAACTTCATCCTATGGGCCAGTGTGGGAGGCAGAATAATGGCCCCCCAGAGATGTCTTTGCTCTAGTCTTGGGAACCTGTGAATATGTTACCTTACAAGGCAAAAGGGATTTTGCAGACGTGATTAAGTTAAGGACCTTGTAATGAAGAGATTACTTTGCATTTTCTGTGTGGGCTCAATGTAATCACAAAAGTCCTTCTAAGGGGAAAATGGAGGGTCAGAGCAGGGAAGAAATGTAACTACGAAAGCAGAGGTTGGAGTCATGCTGGGACGTGAGCCAAGGAATGCAAAAAGCCTCTAGAAACTGGAAAAGAACATGGATTTTCCCCTAGTGCCTCAAGAGGCAGGCTTACCGACCCATTTTAGGCTGTAATCTTTACAAAGTTCACCAGGTCTTTCTCCCATGGAGCTGTTGGGTTGGTTCCAATGGCCAGCCTTTCGGTTATCAGCCAATTTGAAATATTCTTCGTTGTATCAGGACCCTTTACTCTGCTTATCAAATAAACTAATATTATACAAAGAAGTAATATGATAAAACCTCAGGGGTCCTCCAAATAGAAGTTTCATGTCACCCTTCTCTCATCATATGTGCTGCCACTTTCCCAGAAGGTATTTGTGTGTGTTTGCCTCTTTAAACCAAGACCCTAGTGTAGTTCCCTTCAATATCCTTCTTATGCAGTGAAGCCAGAGGAACAACTCCTAAATGCTCAGCACAATGGCAGTATGGATGTCTCTAACAATGATAACAACAGAAAAAAAACCAAACCCATTGACATCAAGTCAATTTAGACTCATAGCCACCCTCTAGGACAGAGTAGAACTGCCCCATAGAGTTTCCGAGGAGAGCCTGGTGGATTCAAACTGCCGATCTTTTGGTTAGCAGCCATAGCACTTAACCACTATGCCACCAGGGTTTCCAATGATGTGATTACACGTGATTAAATCATTTGGCCTTAAGTAAAGCAGATTACCCTCCATAATATTGGCATGGCTTTTCCAATCAGTTGAGAACCTTAATAGTAAGAAAGGAGATTTTCCTACAACATTTTCTGACTCCAGATTATAATAAACATTTTTCCAGAACTCCTCCACTCTTCTCTTCCCTCGATAGAGGGAGAAATTGATGGATAAGATCATGGGCAGCCCTGAAAATCTGGTGGCATCCTCTCTCTTCCTAGATGGTCTCATTGAAGATATTCTTATTACTTTTTTTTTTTTTTGCGTTAGTTAAAGCGTCTACTCAATCCATGTATTTTTTTTTTCCGTCATTTATTAAAACTCACTCCATGTCCTTTTTCTTTTCATTTCTTTTTCCCTCCATCTCTTTTCAGCATCACTTAGAATGACTCTCCTTCTGGACTATGCTAGTTGATTTCTATTCTCTAACGCATCAGTTCCACAGAGAACCAAATTTACAGGTAGCTTCCACAGCCTGAGTCTTATCCTTAAAGTAAGACAAATACCTTTAAGTGGATCTGTTTATCCTACTTTAGGTTCTTGTGGAAATCTATGCAGAAATGATATGTGTATCTTAATCAAAATTTTTTAAAAGAACTTTTTAGCTAAGAGGGTTAGTTTCCAGTGGTGACATAGGCCTATTGGCATATCAGGGCACAAAAGGGCAAATAGTAACTCAAAGGCAGGGCTTCCACTTCAGCACATTTCCAAATCTTCGAAAAACGGGAGGTCTTCCTAATTTCCAGATGTAATTTTGAATAAAAGTGCACACATTTTAAGAGCACTTCAGCATTTTCAAGTTCATACTCTCGTATGAGTCATGTGTGTTATAAAAATTGTCCATTACAGGTTTTTTTTTTTTAAATAACACATATTTATATTAAAAATAGAATTTTATAAATGAAAATTAACATAAAATGGAACATAAATGTTTAACTGAAGGAAATTGAATATAAACACGTAGCCACATAAATGGATTTTGTACAGGCATTATATATACATATAGAGTATATTATATAGATAACACGCACATACTTATGTATTTGCATAGATCCTTGTATTATTTGTATAATAATATCCACATGTATCTGTATCATCTTTATCAATATCTAGATATATCTATCTGCATATATCATATATATTTTTTATACACACATATTTTGACCACTGATATGTCCTATATCATTCACGAATGTTTTGTAAACATACCCAGTGCTGTTTGTAAACATAGATGTAATAAAAATTATCTAGTAACTGTTTCAAAAATTATTTAGCCTGTAGTCTATTTCTTTTTAAGAAATGTTAAAAAGAGATGTACAATAACCTTACCTAGCTGCAGCTTACTCTTGGGTATAGCTCTCAGTTGGACCGTGAACAGCATTTAACTTAAAAATAGTTCTCTTAAATCAACATGACAGAGCTGTTTCCATTGCTCCCAAAAGCTTCAGTCCCTCTTTTTATATTTTTGTGTACTTTGTTTTTTGGGTTGGGGGAGGGTTCTTTGTTTTTTGTTTTTTTTTCTTGCAAGATCTGCAGTGCTGTCTTTCCCTAAGGTGCCTCTTCAAGAACATTTTCTAAATGCTCGAGCAAACAAGAAGAAAAATGTCAGCTTCCACGGTTGGCAAGACAACAAGGCCCAAAGGGTAGGAAACAGCTTAGCAACAGGCAGCAGAGATCAACGGGGAAGAGTTGGCAAAGGAGCTCTGCTCTATTTTCAACAAGTGCAGAAGAATTCTGAAATAGCCCAACTTTCCAAATACTTTATAGAGGCTGTCCCAGGTTACAAATGAAATCTGTTCCTGCATGTATCTTTAAGAATTTGTAGGTAAGTTGGAATAGGTCCATATGGTTCTTTTTCAGACTTACTTTAGTGCAAGAAAGGGCTCAAGGCCTTTTTAATGATTTAAAAGCTGCATGGAAGCAAAGGTGATTATGATGAAGAATTTGTTTAGAGTAGGGGTTGGTTTGGAGCCCTGCTGGCACAGTGGTCAAGAGCTACGGTGGCTAACCAAGAAGCTGGCAGTTCTAATCCGCCAATGCTCCTTGAAAACCATACGGGGCAGTTCTACTCTGTCCTATAGGGTTGCTGTGAGTCGAAATCAACTCACAGGCAACAGGTTCGGGTTTTGTTTAGGGGTTGGTTCAATCATTTCAAAGCAAGCCTCTTAGCCGGTTTGTTCCTATTGGGCCTCTTGCTGAGAATTTGAATTTCTAACAGTTCCGTACTGTGAATTTGCATTTCCATCCTAGATATACTGAATCAGAATCTACATTTTAATAAGATCTCCTGGTGATTTTTGTGTGTAGTGTCCTGGGAACTTGTTAGAAATGCAAAATATCAGTAAGGAACTTGTTAGAAATGCAAGTCCTCAGCAGGGATTTGAATCAGAACAAACTGGTTCAAAACCCCATTTCAAAGTGAGGGCAAACTTACATAACATTAAAGGACACATATGAGTTGTCCATAAACCAGATGTTTGTAACCCGGGGACTGCCTGTATTCATCAAATATTGCTCTGTGTTGGTTGTCACTGTAGTTGGTTGTCACTCTAAGGTCAGAGTCAAACTGAGTCAGAAAAATCAATAGAGCAGATACACAAGAGAGCACATTTATATGTATGCTGTTTTGTACAGCCAGATTATTTACCTTGTACTAATGATGACTTGCTCTTTCTAGAACTCCTGTAGTTTGAGTCAAAGACATATTACAATGACTTTAGCTAGGTGATTATTATGGTAAAATCTTGCAAGGATAAACAAGAAACATCTTTATGATTATTTAGGATGCTGACATTTATCTATACATCTCTATCTCTTTATCTCCCTCTCTATACCTATCATTGCAAAATAGCCCATAAGCTTACTGTTGATTAAGAACTGACCCTATAATTGGCCCTACAGTTTCTTCTACATGTACTTTTTAAAAAAATCCTCAAGATTAATAGCTATTAAGAGGAACAGTAGGGATTTAGAGAATTAACATATTTTTTTCATATTATATGAGGAAAGTGAAGAATGTTTTGATTTTTCCATAATTTCTTGTGCAATATTTAAAACGCTGAGCAAATGCGAGTAACTTATTAGATGGGCTAACTCATTAGACTATAACGAGCTTTATTTTTCTCTTTTGTCTCAAAGAAAAAATCTCAAATTCTTTCCCCCAGCAGACATTGCTTCCATTGCTTCCTTTTTTCTTGCTTTGACTGTGTGGCTAATCCAAACAGTTTCTTCTTTTTGGCTTTTCCTGCTGGAGACAGGCATGCCTTCTTCAGCATGTATACCAGACTCCTGGGGCATAGTCCAACACTTCCAAGAACTTCCTAATGCTCAGTTATATCTGGTAGTATTTGGGGGCAGGGCTGATAGGTTCTGAAATTCAACACACATCCAGTTAAGGAGTGAAATATCAGTTTCCTCTAATGCAGATAACGCTGAACTTTTTGTGTCTTATCTGAAACCTCTAACTTGGCCCATGGCGAGAAGTATTCACCATTTCTCTCCTGTAGAGGTGAACTGGAAAATACCAGATCACTTGTTTTTGCACAGTAAAAGTTTTATTAGTCATTTAGCAAAGAAAACAGTTTACTAAAGAAATCTATGGCTACTTTTCAAGGTACTATAGAATTTGATGATCAACGGACCAGTTTCCTTACTTCTTAACAAATCTTGTCTAAAAAGTGCAGGCAATTGTTAAACACGTGTCTGCTGCTATAACAGAAATACCACAAGTGGACAGCTTTAACAAACATATTTGTTTTCTCACAGTTTAGGGTCTAAATGTCCGAATTCAGAGCACCTGCTCTATGGGGAGGCTTTCTCTCTCCACTTTGAAGAAAGGTCCTTGTTTCTTCAACTGCTAATTCCTAATTGGAGATCTCCATGTGTCTTGGAATCTATCTTACTCCATCTCTCCTGTGCTGCTTGTTTAATCTCTTTTATATCTCAAAAAAGATTGACTCAAGACATACCCTACAGTAATCCTGTCTAAGCAAGATAACAAAGACAACCTACTCCCAAATGAGATTATAACCACAGGAGTAGAGGTTAAGATTTACAATACATATTTTGGGGGGATGTAATTCCATCCATAACAACACTGTTCTCAGCTTTCAGCCTTTAGCTGATTTTGAGACAATAGAAAAAGTTCCAGTGCACATCCTGATAGTTTATTTTTCCAGTTATTCATTTCACTCCATATACATATATACTCAAATCTGAGTGTGCTATCCTGGAAGATGGGGCTTGTAAAATATCCCAAGGGAAAAGCAGACATAATTTTTCAGCCACTTATAAAATGCTGAATTGGAGCCAAGATGGTGGAATAGACAGATGCTTCCGGTGAGCCCTCTTTACAACAAAGACCCCAAAAAACAAGTGAAGTGAGTATATTTATGACAAGCTTGGAACCCTGAGCTTCAAAGGCAAGCTTAGAAAATGAACAGAGGGGCAGGAGGAGGAAGAGATGGTTCAGAAGTGGAGAGGAGTTACTGGACTTGAATTGCGGAAGCCCTCAGGCACCATTCCTGGGAGCAGTGGTGGGTTGGTACTAGTGTTCGGCCACAGTTTCCTTAGGGAGAAGCAGCCAGCCATATAGCCTACTCACAGCTCTGGAACCAGAGAAGAACGGTGCTCTTGGCAAAAGCTAAGTACTTGCATATATTTTACCATGCCCCCCTGCCCCCAAGCTGGTTTCAGTAACTGAATTCCCTGGGCCTGAGATAGGCCCTGTTGAGTGCCTAGAGCTGTCCTCCTGGCCTTGGAGAAGGAAAAAAATTGCAATTGGAGGAAAAGATAATTTGCCAGCTTCACTAACCTGGGGAGCTCAGGACAGAAGCGGCTCCTGTCCAGACGTAAATGGTCTGTGGACTTTGAGTACCTTTCCCCTCTGCACAAACCTGTGTGGGCCTATGTCAGGAGAACAGGCCCTTGTTGGCAGACTCCAACTGTTTCAGCTGTGCAGCGGAGAGTTGGGTCTTTGATGTTTGCCATTGCTTTGCCTATTAAACAGAGTCCTCATCTACCCACATCAGGGGCCTAAGGACTGGTCACCCAACCACCCACGACAGGGGTCCAAGGATAAGTGGTACCTCCCAGTCCTTACAACCAAAAACATTGGGTGTCCATGGTCCATCTGCAGAACCCACCCACCTCTATGCCCTAGGGGTCAGGGACATGCTTTCCTCAGAGACACATGGGAGACAATTCTCAGCCCTCTGCCTTGTTCAGAGTGTGACCCCTTGCTGCAACCAGATACGGGTACCTACACCAATCACTCTTGCCCCTCTAAGACTGTAGGACAGAGCCTGTACCACACACTTAATGATCAGCTACCTGGACACCTGAGCTGAATTCACACAAGAAAAGTGAATGGACTCCTAGACTGATATACCTGATAACAGCTCTAGTCATCTGGGGACAAGACATCCGTGCTCCAAAGGTGAAAATAATCAAACTAGCTCACTCAAGCAACCCATTTGGGCATATTGAAACAAAACAAAGTAAGAAGCTATGACACAGTAAGCAAACGTAAAATAAACTAATACAATAACTCATCGATGGCTTGAAGGCAACAGTCAATATCAAGTCACATAAAGAAACAGACCATGATCGCCTCAACAAGCTCTCAGAACAAAGAATCCAGGGATCTTCTAGATGAAAGTGCCTTCCTGGAATTACCAGAGGCAGAATACAAAAGATTAATATACAGAACCCTTCAAGACATCAGGAAGGAAATGAGGCAATACACAGAACAAACCAAGGAACACACAGATAAAGCAATTGAAGAAATTAAAAAGATTATTCAGGAACATAATGAAAAATTTAATAAGCTGGAAAAATCCATAGACAGCAATCAGAAATTCAGAAGAGTAACAATAAAGTTACGGGAATAGACAGCTCAATAGAAAGTCAGAGGAGCAGAACTGAGCAAGTGGAAGGCAGAATTTCTGAACTTGAAGATAAATCACTTGGCACTAATATATCTGAAGAAAAATCAGGTAAAAGAATTAAAAAAAAATGAAGAAACCTTAAGAATCATGTGGGACTCTATCAAGAGAAATAGCCTACAAGTGATTGGAGTACCAGAGCAAGGAGGGATAACAGAAAATACAGAGAGTATTGAGCGAAGAAGTTTAAGCCAAACTGAAAGCATTGTCAAAAAGCAAGGCTTCAGGAATTGACGGAGTATTGAGGATGGCAAGACTTTGTATCAAGTACTTTGGACATGTTACCAAGAGGGACCAGTTGCTGGAGAAGGACATTGTGCTTGGTAGAGTATCAGTGAAAGAGAGGAAAGCCCTCAACGAGATGGATTGACACAGTGGCTGCAGCAATGGGCTCAAATATAGCAACAATTGTGAGCATAGCCCAGGACCAGGCGAATTTCATTCTGTTGTACGTGGGATTAGGATGAGTCGAAACTGACTCAACTGCACCTGATAACAAACAACAAATGTTACCAACTAGTTCATATTCGATAATCTCACTGTTATTTAATTTTTAATTGTTCTAAAAGATGAAACTTGCTAAATACATTTTTTTTTTAATCCTTGTTGTTAGTTGCCACCAAATCTGTTCTGACTCATAGTGACCCTATGTACAACAGGATAAAACACTGCCCAGTCTTGTACCATAGTGGCAATCATTGTGCTTGAGCCCAAGAAAGTATTAATAATCAGAATTCTGAAACAAAGTCGTTACAGGGGATATATATATATATATATATACACATTTTTATTTATATATGTATTTTTTTTCTTTGCTAAGGGGTAATATGTCCACAAGAAGTTTTGGCTTATGGGCCATGGTCATACCAAAAGTGAGCAGAAAGCACTCTCTGAGAGCCAACATATTGCATTTGGTACATTTGTACAGAAGGTTTGGCTTCAGCTCTCTGCTCAACTAAGTCCCCAGACACTCTCAGGAGTACATTGTTGGAAAGGTCATGGGCCAGGCTGCAACTTGTGAAAAACTCTCAGGCTAAATTAATTGTATTTCTAGGAATATAATGGAAGAAAAAATAAATAAATAAACTGTGATATCTGGGGAACTGATCTACTCTGGAACTATAGTTTGAGAATTTTTTAGATGAAACTAGAGCACCAAAGAAGGAAATATTATCACTGATTATATATATTTAATATCATTAAATATATAATAAAAATAAGTCTTATAGAGAAACTTCTAAAGTGTAGCTATAACCTGTACCAAATTTAGAACTGCAAAAAAGTACAGAAAACTTATCTGTCATGATTCCTACATCAAGGAACTTATTATCATACCCAAAAAACCAAACCCACTGCTGTCGAGTCGATTCTGACTCATGGCGACCCTATAGGACAGAGTAGAACTGCCCCACAGAGTTTCCAAGGAGTGCCTGGCAGATTTGAACTGCTGCCATTTTGGTTAGCAGCCACAGCACTTAACCACTACGCCACCAGGGTTTCCCTTATTATCACAGAGGAAGTCAATTGTTTAATAGGTAACATGAGCTGGAAAGTCATTCAGGATAAAATAATAACTTTGGACATTATCACTCTTTCTAAATTTTAGAGGAAACCATCGGTGGGAAAGAGATTATAATAATAATTAAAAAAAAAATGTACAAGGTCTAGGATTTTATGCTCCTTGCAAGGTAACAATTTTGTCAACCACAGGTTCAAGATCCTGTCAGAAGACACAAGACACCTGGGTAAGATACAAACAGCAGAAGCCAAAGTATCATGTTCTTTTTCATCAGTACTCAATACTCCACGTATCATAGAGGTATGGTGCCCATGATGAATGTGTGCACATGCAGTAGGTTGCAATACAGGGGAGGGACTGAGAACTTGTTGAGCCTAATGCTTTTACAGCAAGAAGACACCAGCTTTCCCTTAGTCTAGAGTACACTTCACCTCATCCTTCATGGATCCTCATTGAAAGCACAACCTTGATAAATTGCCTAGGTAAAGAGTTGTCATAGCCTTGCATTTTTGACATACCTAGCAGTATTGCACAGGGATAGTCAGATTTCTTTGGCAGATGGACTGTCTCTCCCAATAGTCACCCAGAAGACTAGTGGGTAGAGAGGAGTAGATATTAAGTAACACCAACATTTAGAGACATAGAGAAGAGGCTGGAAAAGAGCAATCAGAGGAGCAGGAGAAACTCATTCGAGAATTAAGGATGGAAATGATTTCCAGTAGGGAGCAGTGACATGCAGTACAGATATACCAACAATAATCCCCACAAATGCATGAAACAAAACTGTTTAGAGAAGTGGCTCACAAAGTTTTTGATCTCAGAAACTCTTCGCACAGTTGTAAAATATTTAGGAGCTACTGGTCTGCTAGAATGATTGTGTGAGTTGCTTTGCTGCCTGCTCCCCAGCAAAACTGGTGAACATCATAAAAAAAACAACCATTTAAAGATTTTAGGAACAATTCTAAGGGTATACAGCGAAAATAAATAAATAAAAAGAAATGTTTATATAAGAAAAGCTACTATAATTAGTGAGATCAGCAAGAGTCTGTGATATTTGAATCATGACATGCTCTCTTCCATCTCTGTGCAAACTCAGTGAAGGGTACACAGGGATCCTTCTTCCCACAATTCTCAGGTGGAAGGCTTTCTTTCTGGGACAGGCAGAATGTCAGCATTTCTCATCTCGCCCTTAGCTACCTGTTCTGGGGTGCATCAGAGAAGCAGAGGCTCCCTTCTTCCAACCAGCCCCCATTCATGGGAAGCTGAGGCTCTATCTTAAATATGGAGCTGCTGAGTATACTGAGTCCCGTGCCTCAGCTAGTAAGATGGAGGTTCCATGATGGCATACAGAGAAGACTTGGGGCTACCCCCACCAAATGCTCAGCTCCTAAACAAGGGTGTCGCTCAAGGGAATGAGGCATTGTTTCCAGCGTTAGTTCCTCAGCCAAGGCTCAGAGATTTTGCATGGAGCAAGAATCAGAGAACCTGGGAAGGCGACAGCTGGGAGGAGCCTGCATAGGTCAGAACAAATCTCAGATATGAACCTGTGCAACTATTTATTTAAAGGAGTCCAGATTTTATTGTTTTAGTCTGTGGAGCAATATATACCCCAAGACACTGGATAAAACAAAACAGCAACCTGATAACAGCTAGTGGGGCTTAAGAGCTGGTTGTGATCAGGGAAAGGGACCCAGTACCCACAGAAACCTGCAAAGCCTGTATCATCTAAGGTGACTGTCGACATGCACGTGAGCAACATCAGAGACTTAACACTGTGGGAAAGTAGTCAGGAGACCAAACCATAGTGACCCATAGGACAGAATAGAACTGCCCTGAGGGTTAGTAAGGACCCCAAGAGGAGTGAGGAGGTGAGAATGGAATCATTACTTAAATTTGATTCAATATATTATCTAAAAAGTCAAGTTCCCAGCAACAACCAAAAAAAAAAAAAAGGCATGCAAAGAAACAAGAAAAGGTAACCCATACACTGGGGAAAAAGCAGGCAACACAAACTGCCTGTGACAGGGACCAGATATCAGATTTATCAGAAAATGACCCATTAAAGACTAACAAGTACCCATTATAAATACATTCAAAGAGCTAAAGAAAAGCATGATTAAAAAGTAAAGAAAGGTATGCTGAAACAGTCCCATCAAAAAAAAATAAATAAATAAAGAGATAAAAATTGTAGGAAACTAAAGAACCAGATGGAAATTCCGGACTTGAAAAGTATAATAACCGAAGTAAAAACTTCAGTAGTGGGCTAAACATTAGATTTTTAACTTTAAGAAGACAGAATTAGTGAACTTAAAGATAGATTGATAGAAATTATAAACTGAAGAGAGAAAAAAGAAAATGAGCAAGGCCCCAGAGAAGTGTGAGAAAATAATCAGCTCACCAACATACAAAAAGGGACTACAAGAAGGAGAGAAAGGAGGAGAAAAAAATTTCAAAAAACTACTGCCTGAGAACTTAACAAACTTATTAAAAACAATAGCCTATATATTCAGGAAGTTCAATGAACTCCAAGAAGGATAAATGCAAAGAGATCTACAAACAGACTCATCATAGTAAAAATGCTGAAAGCCATAGTAAAAATCTTGAAAGCAGCAAAAGAAAAAAACAAATTATCACTTAAAAGCTGTTGTTAGGTGCTACGAAGTCGGTTCCAACTGATAGAGACCCTTTGAATAGCAGAACGGAACACTGTCTGGTCCTGCGTCATGCTCACAATTGTTGTTATGCTTGAGCCCACTGTTGCAGCCACTGTGTCAACCCATCTCATTGAGCGTCGTCCTCTTTTTTGCAGACCCTCTGCTTTACAAAGCATGATGTCCTTCTCCAGGGACTGGCCCCTCCTGATAACATGTTCAAGGTATATGACACGTAGTCTCCCCACTCTTTCTTCTGAGAAGCATTCTGTTTGTACTTCTTTCAAGACAGATTTGTTCGTTCTTTTGGCAGTTCATGGTATATTCAATTATTTGCCACCACCACAATTCAAAGGCATCAATTCTTCCTCAGCTTTCCTTATTCACTGTCCAGCTTTTGAACGCACATGAAGCTATTGAAAACACCCTGGCTTGGTTCAGGGGTCCCTTAGTCTTCAAGGTGCCATCTTTGCTTTTTAACACTTTAAAGAGGTCTTTTGAAACAGATTTGCCCAGTGGAGTATGTCTTTTGATTTCTTGACTTAAAATGAACCCTGTAAGATTAACAGCTGAGAATTTAAAAAATAGATTTTTTAATGAAATGTTTTAAAGCAGCATTTGCATGTTTTTACAAAAATCACTATATTTTCTAAAACTAAAAATTTGGGGGAATATTGATTTAATTTTTTGTACATTTCTTTAATCTCTTATTTAATACATAATAGTTCAATTTCCATCTCAGCTTCTGAAATTTTTGTGTTGAAATAAGTTGTTTAGATTGAAGTATATGAAGAAATCCCACCCTCGTGCAAGTGTAGGTAAAAAAGGGATGAGTATTTTAGTAGTCTGTTTCAGGTATTTGGGGATTTTCTTTTTTAATATTACATCAAATCTTGACAAGTGGTAATTTCTTAAATGGCAGCTGAAATGTGGAATCAGAAACTGTGCCACTGATTTCTTTGTAATATGTTGCATTGAAATCAATGTCTCTATCTTGATCTTTGAATGCGTCTTTCATTCAGGCATAATTTTGTAACGCCGAACTCTGATCATTTGGAAAGTATTTTACTGAGTGCTACAGATCTTTTGATCGTTGACACATTATATTACACAGTATTAAAAATCACATTCATTAATTTTACCACTAATTGTATGAGAAATGTATTTAAGGATTAGCTAGTGCCAATCTCGTGGTGGATACAAATTTTTCAAATTCATATTTTTCATTTCAAAGCTCAAATTTTATCACTGGCAACAAAGACCATCAGATATTTTTCTTGAAATGGTGGCACTTTATTTGTTCATTATCAAGAAAATGATTACCAAATACTCAGCTCTGTATAACCATAGTTTTCCTGTCAGCCATTCTTTCAATTAAAAATGGTGTTTCATGAAAAAAAAAAAAAAAAGGAAAAAAAACAGCTGGCTCAGCTCACAACTCGGGCAATTTACACAGTGCTTTTTTTTTTTTTTTTTCCCTGAGACAATCATCACACTGTGCTATGGCACAGTAGCTCTTGGCGGTGCTTCCCATTTCAGGACAGAAAGTGTTAAAATACAGTATCCTTGAGAGTATGAGATGTAAAAAAAAAAAAAAAATTAAATTAAATTAAAAATTTTACTGCTTTATTCAGGGTATTCTTAAGTGATATCGTTTGGTTTGGCTTAGTTTTTTGTCTTACAAATTCCTGACTCTGAAAATTGCAATGACTATGAGTGGTTTGGTGCCACTGCAGTGATTTCATCTAAGACACACAGTTCTAGTCGTGTTACTTTTGTACCATTAGTGGAAATGTTAACATGCTGAGAAAGGCAAATAACACCTTAACATTATTATGAAAATAGTTTTGACCTCACAGATCCCATGTCAAGGGGAGCCCAGGGATCTGAAAGCAATATTTACAAACCCGCTGCTGTTGAGTCGATTTTGACTCATAGTGACCCTGAAGGACAGAACTGCCCCCAAAGGTTTCCAAGGCTCTCATCCTTATGGAAGCCAACTGCTTTATCATTCTCCCATGGAGTCACTGGTGAGTTTGAACCACTGACCTTTTGGTTAGCATGCCAGCACTACCAGGTTCCAAAAACACTATTTAGAGAACTGTTATTTTTGAAAATTCAGTTGGCACTGGGCCCTCTTCCTTCCTTCAATTACTAATCAAGTGCTTTTGTTTTTAAAATTTATGTTACCATCTCTGCTCTCTCTTCTTTTTTCTCCGTGTGGGAGCTCTTCCAAAGAATATTCACAGTCTAATTGAAAGTCCAACAAGATAACTCATCCACTTATTTTCCCAGAATTTTTCAGGGCTTTCTTCAGTCTCCTTTAATTATTATATGTTACTTTATATTAATAGATTAGTTTTGAGTGTATATTTTCTTTGTTGAGATAAAATTTTTCTAGAAATGCCTCAGAGCAGTTAGGTGGCAAAACAGTCTGCAATTAAGCAAAATTTATCACAATCAAAACAAAATATAGGGAATTTCACCTAATTTTATTTCACAAGAATTTGGAAAAGCCAAAGGATCAATCAAAAAATCTAGGATATGTCTCATAATTTTCTACTGAGAGTAATTGACAGCTAATTAACATTTACTTTTTAATATAAATCATCTAGTTGACAAGGCATGTATTAGATCTACTCTTGGTTGAATTTGAGCATGATAACATTTTCATATATTCAGAAAATGTCATGACATACAGTAACAACAAATACAAGTTATATCAAATTAGATCATAAAGAGATGACGCAAGGCAAAAAAATCAAACGTTATTAAATATATCTGGTTTAGATTGAGTTGCTATTATAAATTTGAATGCTGTAAATCAAGATAAATAATGAATTGGGATTTCCTGGAATCTGATATAGCCTGAATATTTTAAAAAATTATAGATTATTTGATTTCCTTTTAAACAATTAAAAAATATTATGAATTTTTCTAATCATAGAATTAGATTAATATATTTTAAGATGGATTGCCAATAATCAATATCAGTCATATTTACATTAGGAAGTGTATTTATTCATTACCAAATGTAATTCAAAGTATAACGGTCAACATAGTTTATAGTTTTTCTGTTCACCTGAGTATATAATTGCCCCATATGTCATAGGCAAATGTAGAAAGATAGTATTCTGAAATAGTATCCAATAGATTTTTCTTTTCCTTACTTCCTTTTACCAAGAGGTTCTCCCACCATTATAATAATACTGAACCTATTGCCCCTGGGTAGGGAAAACAAAACAAAATATCAACAAATAATCAAATTCTTGACTTTGAGTTCCAAACAGGCCTTTAAAACTTATGTCTAAGAGCAAGTCTTGAGTGAACTTTTAATTTATGTAAATGCAGATCCACAGAGAAGAAAAATAATTTGAATATTCCAAGGATTCAAAGACTGAACATGTATAACACAGAGAAATGTAAATAACAAATGTCCGAACAGGAAGACCAAATGTACCCACATGCTCTCTCCTGCGTTTCTTGTTCCCTAATTTTGAATCCTTCCTTCCCTGAGGCCTCATCTCCACTCCCATTCTGCGACTTTGCGCTTCATTTCTACAGCACCAGTGTTTCTTAAGCTGCTACCAATGAGGGGAAACTGCGCGGGAGATTTGAGATATTTCAGAGCAGAAAACCAGTAACTGCGCTAATATGTAAAGAATCTGGGCCTTTGGTGAAGTTGTACAAGTGAATTGGCGCAAAGTAAGGTCAATGATCATACTTCCTGTTCACTACTAGGAACAGGAGTTGGACAGAAACATGTATAGAGCGTTTCTAACACATTTTGATTTTGAGACATGGATCCCTTAGATTAGCTTGTAAAGTTCGTGAATTTACAATGTATTTGAACACATTAAATTATATACATAGTATTTCAAAGGAAAACAATCTTATTGAAATGGAGTTAACATATTAACATCTAATATTCCTTATCATTTTATAGTGGTGAGTGTACACCATATACACTGCTATAACTTGAGAATAATGAGAATATATATGACTTCTATTGATGACAATGTCATCTGAAACTGCTAATACTACTGTAGTTTAATGCCTAAAGTTAACATTGATGAAAATACTAAATTTCAGGTACAGTTAAAGAAGTATTTTTTTTTCTCATCTAATTTCATAAAACCCAAAAATTCTATTCACAGACCCCTTTGGGATCAGTGGCTACGGCTTTACTCTACCTGTGCAATTAATTCCTTTTTGTTGCCTACTAATGTCAAGAATTGTCATTTATTATAAAATTGGAGCTGAAGCCCCAAAACAAAATCACGACAAAATAAAACCTACCTGTGTCCACCAATAAGCCACCAGTAACCAAAGGACTGGTCCAGTTATGAGAGATGGAAGGCTATGCACATTAATTTCAAAACAGTTTTTTTGGAAATTGTCATTTTAAACTAGGGTACTTCCATATGTGATTAGAGGAAACACAACTGAAGACACTTTACAGACATATTAGGTGATCCAGGTACCATCTTTGTTTAATCATTTGTTCTTTCTCTACTGGTCCTTCAAGTGAAATTTCTTCTTTGGTTAATATCTGTGTAAATCTATCTATGCCAACTACACATTATAAATAAAGAGTAAGTTACTTAAACATTCTGACCCACAGTTTTTTCTCATGTAAAATAATTGGGTTAGGTTAAATGATCTTTTAGGTTAAATGATCTTTCCACTGTAATGGAAGGATAATTAGTTTTGATGTTAAATATTAGTTCCAATACCCATTTCAATACTATTCAATAAAATATGTTTAGGAAAGTTGCCTAACCCTTCTGAGTTCTGGTTCATTATACATTTGTTATGAGGATTAAGTAAGATAACACAATGTTTCTATACAGCACGCAGGGACCACTGAATCCACATGCAAACATGTGTGAACTAGAGATGCCTGCTCTGTATGTATAAAATTGCAGTTGTTATTTTCAAAACATTGCTTGCTATTGAAGGTACTTTGAACATTATGCTACAAAATGCTTGCCATATTTTTAGAGAATAAAAGCTACTAACTTTTTTTTTCTAAATTGTTTACACCAGAAATGCTAACCCACTGCCGTTGAGTCGATTCCAGAAATGCTGAAGGACAGAATATAAGGGTGTGGAAGAAAGATGAGTAGAACGTTCAGGAAGAAGACAGATCATGAAAGACGATTTATGCCATGTTAGGCTATATGGATGATATATTTTAAAATATGAAGCAGAGAACCTTAAATAATGTGAAGCAGTGGTATACTGGGATTAGATTCATAACTTTAGTGAGTGTTTTCCAATATTTTTCTAGCCAAAGAACACATAGTCAATGTTAAGGTTTGGTCAGTATGCTGCTGTGAACAGACTAGGCACCTGGTGCCATCACAGAGGGGCAGGGGAGGTTACCCTCATAGCCCATGTCCTGTGTGGCTATAATCCTCATCTTAGCTCACCTGTAAAAAATCTGTGGTCCATTTCAGAGCACAGCAGTTGGAACTCTGGTCCCGTATATTTAAAAGAGTTTGACAATAGTGAACTGTCAAACTAATTGGACATTCCAATTTTTTAAATAGTTTCTCAGTGGTTAAAGCTGTTATTAAAAGTCAACATTCAGAACGAGATCTTAAGTGGTAAGGCGAGGGAAAAAGAGTGATTCACCAAGAGAGGTACTAGGCCGAGGGCTAAAACTCAGTGAGTTTAGAAATTAAAGAAAATATTTGCAGGAAATGAAGATCTAGGCTAATTTGCATGTCTTGGAGCCCTGTTGGCACAGTGGTTAAGCATTTGGCTGCTAACCAAAAGATCAGCAATTTGAATCCACCAGCCACTCCTTGGAAGCCATACGGGGCAGATCTACTGTGTCCTACAGAGTTGCTACGAGTGGGAATTGACTAGAGGTCAATGGGTTTGGTTTTTGATATTATCTGCCTATTGATGTGTGGTAGACAGAACAAAGGCCCACAAAGATATCCATGCCTACTGCCTGGAGATTGTGAATATGGTGTCTTACATGGCAAAACTGACTTTGTATATGTGATTAAATTAAGAACTTGAGATGGGGGAAGGGGTTATTCTAGATTGTTCAAATGGGCACCAGGTAGTCACAAGCGGCCATTTAAAAGAGGGAGGCCAGAGAGTGAGAGTCATAGAAGGAGATGTGACAACCAAAGCAGAAGACAGGGAGAGAGAGAATCAGAGATGCAATGCTGTTGCCTTTGAAAACAGAGGAAGGGGCTGAGGGACAAACAACATAGGTGGCTTCTAGAAGCTGGAAAATGCAACAGAACATACCCTCGCCTAGATGCTTGAGGATTACAACCCTGCTGACACTTTGATTTTAGGATTTGTGACCTCTGGAACTGTAAGAGAACATGCTGTTTGAAGCCACCAAGTTTGGTACTTTGTCACAGTGGCAATAGGAAACTAATATACCATCTATGTATGCTCGTACAATTTTTACACTACTCTTTTTTCCTCCTCTGCCTAATATATGTGCCACAGTATTACAGCAAACAGAAATGGCTTTTGAATTTGCCATCTGTGGAAATACAGTTCTCGTGATGAACTCCAATCCTGTACCTTCAAAAGCAGCCGTAGAAGGGAGTTTAAGGCGTGTATTCTTTCCAATAATGTCTTTGCCATTTACATAAAAATGTTATGAAATATTAGGAGTATCTAAAAAAATTAACAGCTCATGTTTAAAACTTCCCAAATGATTTGATATTTCAGTTTTCATAAAATGCACCGTTCATCACATTAGCATTGGAATATCAATTACTTTTTAATGTTCTGTATCTGATCTTTTCTGGTAATCCTCTTTCTAGATATAGAGAACAGACTTTTGAAGTGGGATAGTTTAGCAATATGCATAGTTGTGTGTGTGCGTGTATGTGTGTGTTTGCAAACTAAAACATCACATATTCAGCATCAACTGCCTTGTTTTTTTTACTTTCTAATCTTGGGACCCTGAACAATTGACCAGCTTCTCTGCATTTAAATTTTCTAAGAACTGGGGGTACAAAACATTACATCATAAAGTTAGTGGAAATAATCACCACAGAAAAATGTGCGTAAAGTGTTAAGAACTTGGCATATAGTAATCCCTCCGAACATATTAGCTATTAGTTATTATTATAACTATTATTTCCAGTAATCTAAATAAATGTCAAAAAAAATCTAAAAGCTTTCATTTCATGGTGACTGCTGAAATATTGTAATTGTCCTTCATGCCTACCCTGTTGTATCTTGCTGATGGCTTTTACGGCTTTACCGGTTGATTATTTGCAATTTTGTTAATTATACTATTTCCACACACTGACAGCTATATGAAATTATTGCTCCTATGTTTTAATGGTTTGGTTTCAACGACATATGCTCATTGTTGAATTAAAAATATTATTCCTGAAAAATGAATTTTTGGGATGCTTTTGGCACTGATACTACTATTGGCTAAATTTCCATCAAGTTTGGGTTTCCTCACAGGATTTTCAGAATGGAAAACAGAAGAAACCAAACCCATGGCCACTGAGTCGATTCCAACTCATAGTGACCCTATAGGACAGGGTAGAACTGGTTTCCAAGGAGTGGTTGGTGGATTTGAACTGTCGACATTTTGGTTAGCACCTGATCCTCTTAACCACTGCACCATCAAGGATCCTTTAAATTTGGTTTATCCATCGACATATATATTCAATCTAAGCAAACAAAAAAACTTATCTGAACTGAGCACTGATTTTATTCTAGCTGTACTGAATAGGTTACACAGAATTTTTTTTTTCCATTAGGGACAAAAATCTCAATATCATGGCCACAATGTGAAACTATCTTTTATGCTGTGTTACAAAGCATCCAGTAGCCATCACACATTTTTTAAACTCTTAGTAAGTGATTGAATGGGTTTTAATATAAAAATTATAAAACACATAGAATCATAAAATTTTGTGGCTTTTGGAGCATGGCCTTTATATTCATATTTCCTTTTAGGAACTTCTGGTCATTTAAATGAAATGTATATATGAAGTTTCATTTAAATGAAAAAAAAATGTATATATGTATCATGCTTGTTTGATATTTCCAAAGCATGAAAGGAAACAGAAGGCTGCATTTATACAGCCTAACTGTATGGGATTTGAACTGCCCACATTCTTGTCATAATAAAGAGGCCACTGTTTATTCTAACTGTTCTGTTAGAACTTACAGTGGACAGCTTCTTAGACTATAGTTCTGAAGTTCTTCAGTATCAAAATAGACCCAATATCACTTGGTAATTATAACATATGTTACAAATATATAATTAGCTAAATAACTCAGTAGCTAAATATAATCTACTCAAGATCTTGTTCTCTTTGGAGCCTTTGAATAGAACTGCAGGTCACTATAATCTCTTATTTTTCTAAATTCTTAACATTAATTAGATTAATTAGACATAGCCTCTCATTTGGATATTAATTATTTTGTTACCACTTTTTTTTAATGTAGTTATCTTTGCTTTTTACATCTTGTCTCCCAAGTAGAGTGTATAGTTAAAAGGCAGGGTTTATATATTTAAAAAAAAAAAAAAAAACACTGCACATATTAGGTATTAGGCCCACAGACTTTTTTTTTTTAATATTAAATTGCTTAAATGTGTTGTTGAGTTTATGACAGGTTTAATTTTAATACATTACAGTTAATTTTCTACACAGAACAGGTAAAAATGAAACTCATTGGCTCTCTCGGCTGCTGAAGGAGAAGCAAGATATATCAGGATGCAACTCATATGTTTTCCTCAATAATTGTCGCCTGAAGCTTTGGTTTTATAGGTAATCTGATATTAGCATTATTTTCACATAGGAACAGAATGTTTGGTTGGCTTAATCTCTTCACTAATTCAATAAACATTTACAGGGGGCCTCAAAAGTCTGGCTCTATTTTAGTTATTGTCAATACAAATAACTGCTTTGTCATATTTTGTAGAGAAAATGGCAAGATGACTTTCACACTAACATATTTCTTTTTAATGGCTTATTATTGTATTAGCCCAGAATCAGTCCTAAGTAGGACATGAAGAAATAATCCAATTGTTCTTCTCTCTTTGGCATGCCTTATAAACTTTACTCTGAATCGTTAAATTTGTAATGAGGGAAAAAAAAAAAGACAAGGCTTTTTATACTGTAATATTCAGATCCTGGACCCCTACATTTGTATCTAAAGGAGTAAAACTTTCAGTGGTTAGGAAATAACCGAATGATGGGAGAAAACGAAAAGCGAAGAGAGGCTCTCTAATATCCCCCAGGTGTAAGGTAGAACACACTTGTACTGGGGTGAGTGTGCATTAGGTAACCTGTTGTCGTGGACTTGATTCTGACTCATAGAGACCCTATAGCATTAGGTAGCATGCTTTAAAGGTGCCGACTGTATTTTCTGTTCACTGTTGGCACCAAGTGGTTGGACTACAATTTTCTATTGTGTGCTTTCATGATACTGGAAAGGGTTTTTTAAACCAGAATTTTATTTTTAAAAATTAACACTTTCATTGTAATGCCTAACATTACGATATTAGAATTTAAAGTTTGTTAAATGTTTAAATGAATCAAAAATATTTACACATCAAAACACAGGTAACATATTAAGAGATTCTGATCAACCTTCAATCCTTCTTACTTGAAAACTGGCGATATTCTTAGTTTATCAGGTCAACGGCTGGATTAAGGCATGTGAGGGCCCTAAACACTGGTAATCTGTGATAATCTGTGGTGCCCCCTCCTCTGTTTACTCATGTATTTGAACGAGATATGTGTATTATATACACATATATACTGTACATGTATGTGTGTGTGTCTATCCACTTCTTTTTAAATGCAACTATAATATTAGGGATTGAGTGAAAAAGTGGCATATGCCATTTTAGTGGAACGAGGTAAATTGGATTATAAAATTTTTAGTGGGTGAATGTAGCAAGAGTTAAACTCAACAACCCACTCCCACCTCTTATTTATTTGAAAGAAATAATGTACTCCCCAGAGACCTGCCAACAAAAGGAGTTACAGTTACATGAGAGGGGAATGTAGGAGACAGAAGTCAACGAAGGTGTTGAAGTGGTTGGAGCCTCAGTGCTTAAACAACCTTGTGCATGGGCGCCTTCCTGACCTTGTGTGAACTTTATTTCCTGCCAGCACCTTCTTACACACCGAAGCTGGTATCAAATTCATTTAGCTCTCTGCCAGTTCCCATCCACTGTGGCACTCACCTTTCCTTGTTTACTGTCTTGTTGTGTCCTTGACATGTATGGGTCTTTGCTTTGGACAACTGGTAGCCCTGTTTTGTTGATGCCCTAAACATATCCTTACCTTGCTTATTGGGCAATCCATCTCTGATCATGTCCACTTGGTATCCATAGTCTCTGCTCACCTCAACCTGGTTTGGTGTTACCTCTGGCATCTATGTTGTCCTTGTCTTTGATGTCCTTAGCTTTTTAAAACTATTAGCTTTGGAAAGATCAATATTAATACAAATTGCAGAGGATTTCGAATTTATTCTGTCTGCCACTATTTAATATTCAAAAGAGATTAGTACCGATTATGGATTAAATTGTGTCACCCCAAAATATGTATTGAAACCCTGTAAATGGAACCTGTGGGTGGTGCAAATCGCTAACGTGCTCAGCTGCTAAATGAAAGATTAGAGGTTGGAGTTCAACCAGAGGCACCTTGGAAGAAAGGCCTGGCAATCTACTCCTGAAAAAAAATCCACCATTGAAAGCTTTACAGAGCACAGTCCTGCTCTGACACACACGGGATTGCTGTGGGTTGGAATCAACTCCAGGTTAACTGTTATTATCCCTTTAAATAGGATCCTGTGTGGAAATAGGGCTTTCTTTGTTATGTTAATTAGGTCATATCTGAGTTGAGTGGGTTCTAAATTTAATCACTTCTGAGTTATTAAAAAGAGGGATAGAGAGAGCTGAATGGCACAGAGGCACACACAGGGTAAGGCTGACACCATGTGAAAATAGTCTGCAAATGACAAGGAACCAAAGAAAGACTGGGGCTATCAACAAGGAGGGCATCAACACAGCTGAGACCCTGACTTGGACTTTTAGCTTTTACAACTGTGAGAAAATAAGTTTCTGTTCTTTAAGGCTACTTACTTGTGGTATTTGTATTATAGTCCTACTAGGTAACTAAGACGCATTGCGTTGGGCAAATCTGCTGCAAAGGACCTCTTTAAAGTGTTGAAAAGCAAAGATGTCACCTGAAAGACTAAGGTGTGCCTGACCCAAGCTGTGGTGTTTTCAATCACATCAGATGCACATGAAAGCTGGACAATGAATAAGGAATACTGAAGAAGAATTGACGCCTTTGAATTGCAGTGTTGGTGAAGAATATTGAATATACCATGGACTGCCAAAAGAACAAACAAATCTGTCCTGGCAGAAGCACAACCAGAATGCTCCTTAGAAGCCAGGATGGCAAAACTGTGTCTTATATACTTTGGACATGTTGTCAGGAAGGATCAGTCCCTGAATAAGAACATCATGCTTGGTAAAATGCAGGGTCAGCGGAAAAGAGGAAGACCCTCAACGCGGTGAATTGACACAGTAGCTGCAACAATGGGCTCAAGCATAACAACAATTCTAAGGATGGCGCAAGACAGGGCAGTGTTTCCTTCTGTTGTACATCGGGTTGCTATGAGTTGGAACCGACTCAACGGCACCTAACAACAACGCAGCAGGTAACTAAGACAGTGTCTTTATCGGTTACAGATATCTGGGCAGCCTATCACTACTAGCTACTATGTGGTGCCATACAACGTAATAACATAATCAAGAACATTTTCCTTCGATAGGCTTCACAAGGAATTCTTGGCATGGCTGCCAGTTGCTTTAAAACTGAGAAGTCTTTCATCTATGTAGCTCAGTGAGTTTTGTCTCCTTATGAGGACTTTGCTTTGCACTGCAGCAGCAAGGGAAATTTTATAGGTTTTTGAACCTGAAAGAAATGATTTCCGGGTTAGTACAGCCTGATCGTGTGCCCCTACAACATCTTTTCAGAAGAAAAGGACATCATGTTTGGTAAAGTGGAAGGTCAATGCACCCTTCATGACATGGACTGGTACAACGGCTGCAACAATGGGCACAGACACACCAATAACTGGGAAGATAGCGCAGGACCAGGAAATGTTTCTTTCTGTTATACCCAATGTCACCATGAGTTGGAGCCAACTTCACAGCAACCAACAATGAAAACAGCATCTTCACCTCTCTGGTGGTTTTTGGATTCTGGCAGCAAATATCATTCCTGGCTGTTGCAGTCGAGAAGTTTGCTCTTTAATTGTTTTATTCTTACTCCCTTTGGGGATGTGTTGATATCTTAAACTAAGATAGTTAATACCATTATATCTTAAATGATAAAATGATACCACTAACACAAGTGCATAACAAGTCATTAAAAAGAAAGTGCATAAATTAAATACATTCTTTAAAGAAAATAAAGCATAAAACCTTATTACAAGGAAAAGGATTCACCATTATTTTTATCAAAAAAAGCTTCTCTATAGATATAATATAGAGATACATATAAATATAGAGAGAGATCTCCTTTTATCTTCCCCTTAAACCTAGTTGATTATTTGACTTCTGCATAAAATGAAAAAAAAAATCTATCAAGTATACGTGAATAAGATTTAGTTCCCTTCGGTAAAAGGGCGTATTTTTCTCATTGCTACTTGAATAGAAACTGAACAAGAAATTCTACTAAGGCTAATTGACATAAATTCTATTATCGCATTAATTCAATTTCCATTAAGTACCATGTTGCTAAGCTTTGGAGTATGTCGATCTTTCATTATCAAAAGAAGGCTTGCTCTATTATAAAATATGCAGGATTTGTTCAAATTAGAATGAAAGATACTATTGGAAGGGTAATGTATAATATAGTATCTACCAGGATTAGCTGATAGAATTTCTTTTTTTTTTGGAGATACTGAGCCTTAGTGCTGGGAGTATAAATTTCAGGCTAATGGCAAAGTTTTCAATACAAACCTTTGAATATTTTACACTTAAATCATAATAATTGAAAGATATTTTTCTTTCTGAGGTGGTAAAATTCATTCAAAGACACAGTGTAGGGTGCTATCTTCCTTGAAGAATTATATTTTTGTATTACTATTCCCTTTAGAGAGTTCCCTAACTAGATAAATGCTGTATATTTTATAAACTGACTTTTGTGTCTCAAAAATGTGTATTTTCTGAACAGACTGAAAAAGCCACTTCCTTTTCTAGTGTACCATTCTGGAGGCTGGAGGACAACAGTGACTAGGTCAAAAGGGGTTTAAAGCAGCAGGAAACTTGAATTAATAAGGCAAGATAAATATTTGAGGAGCTTTAAAGGTTCATTTCACATAAAGATTTGGATGTTCCATCATATGTTACATAATGACTCCATTTTCATAATCATCATCTGAAATTCCCTTCAAATTAAATATATATATTACACGTGGATGCATTTTATTTGACATAGCCTCCCAAAGAAACAATTACTTTGTGGAATTTAATGGCATGCCTCCTAACTGATAGAGCCGTACAGTGTTCGCCATTCTGCTATTAAAATATTCTAATTAAATCAGTCACCCTGGTCCCATCTGTTATATACTCATCCCACATGGAGAAGCTGCTGGAATCTCTCCAGGGCAGTGATGTACTCAGTTCCTTTCATGGCTCATTGGATGTCACATGCAGGAGGACCTTGTTCTTGGTTTGAAATTATGACTAGGCTCTGGGTATATAATGAGCCACAGCGAATGTTATGGAGATTGATTCGGCTCTTTTTTCATATGCTCAGAATGCTGGCACAGTAAAGAAAATTGTAGTTTGTCACTGTTTAGCAATCTACCCGTCACCAAGGTCTAGGAGAGGTGCATGAGAAAAACTCCGGTACCTTCTCCACAGTTCTAAGTATGAGGTGATTGGTCCCAAAAACCTAGGTCTGTACAAACACTGGCAAACAATGATTAGGGCTGAACCAAATCTGGATACCAGAAGTTGTCTCCGAAGCTAGATTCGTAAGTGCAGAAGATCTATGTTCTTTCAAAGGTCATTAGACCAGCTATTAGTATTTCCTGAAAAGTTTACTGATTTTTATTTTAATTGCATGGATATTAATGATTTCATAGTAGGGTAACCCATAGAACTTCATGTACGTTTTCTTCATGTTAAAAGATGATAGCAAATATGACCTTGACAGGTTAATTAAAATAATGTGGCACTCTATTTTCATAATTTATAGGTTAGACAACTGTATTTTTTCTCCATAATTGCCACTGTTATTTTTCAGCTCTAAGTACTTGACTCACTAAATACCAGATGTCTTTTATTGAAAAATAAAGATTACTACTATGTTTTAATAACGAGGTGGGTTAGTCTAGCTAACATTGCTCTTCCCTGAAATGTATGCCTTGTTAGCTGTTGTTATTTTTGGTCACGTCAGCTCCAACTCATGGCAACCGCATGTACAACAGAACCAGACGTTGCTCTGTCCTGTGCCATCTTCATGATCCTTGGTATGTTCAAGTCACTTGTTGAGGACACTGTGTATTTTGAATGCCTTCCAACCTAGGGAGCTCATTTTCTAGCACTATATCGGATAATATTCTGTTTTGTTCCATAGCATTTTAATTAGCTAATTTTCAGCAGTAGATCACAAGAAATTTCTTCCTAGTTTGTCTTAGTCTGAATCCTGTCCATCACAGGTGACTGTTGGTATTTGAAATAGCAGTGACATAGCTTTCAGCATCATAATAACGCATAAGCCATCACAGTAAGACAAACGGACACAAGGGTGGTGAAAAACACATGGCTACACTTTGTTAATTATGGTGATGGTTCATTACAGACAGTTGGCAGTTCTGTTTATATCTCGAATCTTTTTTGGCATTAAGCAGGCCATGACCTGTACCTGTTGCCGTCGAGTCGATTGTAAACAATAAACACATGTATTAATTACACGAACAGCTAAACACAGCTCACTGATATGCATATATACAAATAAGAATGCACTTTTTTCTCCCGTATTCTAGTCCTTTTCTTTAACCTTTTAAAAAAAATTTAATCAGTTATTTATTCATATAATTTAAAGAATTAACTAATTTTACCTAATTTAAAAATAAAACGTAAACCCCCTTAAGAGGCAGCTAGCTCCCTTTTGCCCTTTTGTCCAATTTTTTTTAATATTTACCTCTTTTATACAAATTATATGCTTGTGTCTATATATATTTTCTACTTGGCTTTCTTTGTTCTCCTTGCCTCCACCCACACTATGAAAGAGCGCTCTAAAACTGAGGTGCTTGAAATGACTAAAATGGCTGACACAGGTCTCAGTCAGACTCCATTTTGTCCTTGCCCTCTGCTTCTACGTTTCTTAGGATATAGGACCCATGAGCACACTTTTGATTAAGACAACTTGTTCTTCAACATTCTGAGGTGGGCTCACCCAGAAGGTAACAGAAATAGAAGGAACCACCTCTGGAAACTGTGGCTAAGGTTGAGTACCCCAGCCAATAGAAATTCCTGATGAACGAGTCTTACAAAGCATGTTGAAAGTCAACCAATCAAATGCACCTGTACTCTTTCCCCACCCTGTACAAAGATCTAATAAAAGACGTGCACTTCTGCCCCCTCCTTGGAAGGCCATTTTGAACTTCCATTTTGGAGCTCCTTGTATTTGCAAATATTTGAATCTGAATACAAACCTACTGCCGTCCAGTTGGAAATCCTGGTGGTGTAGTGGTTAAGTGTTACAGCTGTTAACCAAAAGGTCAGCAGTTCTAATCCACCAGGTGCTTCTTGGAAACTCTATGAGGCAGTTCTACTCTGTCCTATAGGGTCTCTATGAGTCCAAATCGACTCCACAGCAACGGGTTTGTTTTCTTTGGGTTGCTGTGCAGTTGATTCTGACTCATAGCAGCCCTACAGGACAGAGTAGAACTACCCCATGGGGTTTCCAAGGTGCAGCTGGTGGATTCAAACTGTCAACCCTTTGGTTAGTAACCGAGCTCTTAACCACTGTGCCACCAGGGCTTCTGAATCTGAATAAAACTCTTATATTACAGAAGCTTTGTTTCATTTTTTACACACACCCATGCACCTTCTCCATCCACCTACTCTCCTGATAATATCACATCCTACATTGGGTTACATCGATTACCAGTCTTTATACTTTTATTACTCTGCATCCTACCCAGAGCGCATTTACACTTACTTGGTCCATTTACTTTTCCATTCCCCTAAGATCACAATTTCAAATCTCTCTTTTCAAACCTCCAACACCTCCTCCGTAATCCTCACTCTGACCTTGCTTACTATTTTACCGAGAAAATTTATGTAAGTAGAAAAAAAAAAAAAAAAACTTGGACAAACTTTTATATCTATCATATCCACCACGTATCTGCCATATCCCGTGACTTCTCTCCTGTAAATACCGATGAATTATCTGTGCTCCTAACTAATGGCAGTCCTTCGTCTTTCCCATGGAGCTCCCCTCCGCCCACACTTCCTCTGGCTTATGCTAAGCATTTACTACACTTCTTCCTTTTCCTGCACTCTACTGGATCATTATTATTATCCTACAAACGTAATGTGACTTCTTTCATTCTGAAAAAGAAAAATTCCACTCTTATAATTTAACTTCTGTCTGCATTCCATTTGTCTGCTTCTCCTAAACTCCCCCAACCCCACCTTTAAGGCAAAGCTCTACAAAGTTCTACCTAGACTTGCTATCCTCAATTAAACTCCTCCCACTCGATCTTGAACCCTTTTTAGTCATGATTTAATTTTCAACCTGCTTGCAAAGTCGTTAATAAAATCAGTCTCCTTTCTTCATCTAGCTTGATTATCAACAACATTGACATAGTTTATCTTGCCCTAAAACCCTTTTTTTACTTGGATTTCAGGAAATAACTGGTGTATTGTCTTTGCTTTCTCTCAGTCTGTTTTGCTGATTCTGCCTCATCCCTCTGAACTCTAAATATTGGTAATCCCCAGAACTGTCTTCTGTCCATACTCAATCACCTTATAATGTTATCAAATATCATGGTTACAAATTTATATATCCAGCCTGGATCCTTCCTCTGAATTCCAGACTATTACCTCTAACTTCCTATTCAACACTTCCACTTGGATGTCTAATGACATTTCAAGATAACCATGTTTAAAAGCATCTCCCAATACCCGCTTCCAAAAAAAAAAAAACCTCTCATCCTATGTCTGGTAAAGTTTTGGGTTGGTTTTATTCTACACAGTTGCATTTTATTCAAGTCAGCAGCAAATTATATTGACTACCTCCAAAAAAAAAGTATGTCCAAAATGCAAAATTTAACCACTATTGTCACCTTTATTTTTGCCACGATATCTAAAGCCATCATCTTCTGTCATCTTTATTATTACAAATGCTGCTAATAGATCTACCAGTGTCTGCCTTTTCTTCCTCTTCAGTTTCTTCTCAGCAAACAACTACACCGATAGATCTCATTAAAATATCAGACCCTACCATTTCTCTACTAAAAAAAGAAATACGTATTTTGTGATCTCACTCTAGAAAAACCCCCTTTCTGTATTTATCTCCTAACAGGCTCTTCCTTGCACATGCTATTCAGGACACACTGGCTTCCTTATTTTTCCTAGGGAAAAAAGGCACACTCCATCATGACGCAGAGCACTTGGGAGCCATTTTCAATTTGTAGATGCGTGTCCAAAGGTGCTGAAATGATCTAACTCACTTTTCTCTCCCTCTGTTTTTCCTCATACTCTTACTGAAATTACTCTGATTTTGGATCTCCTTGAGCAATTTTTTAAAAAATCTTTTGTCATATTTTCCATCTTCATTTTGCTCTCTATTTTGTCTTTTTTCAATTTTATCTTTCCAAACTCCATTGAGTTTATTTTTGCTATTTTGATTTTGATTTTCCAAAGACTTTCTTTTGTGGGGGGTATGTGTGCTTCTGATTGCTTTCTTTTATGGAATGTTCTTCATACTTTGGGGATCCCTGGGTGGTGCAAATGGTTAACCCACTCAGCTACTAACAAAAAAGTTGGAGGTCCAATTCCACACAGAGGTGACTTGGAAGAATGGCCTGGTGATGTACTTCTGAAAAATAAGCCATTGAAAACCCTGTAGAGATCAGTTTAGTTTCATTCTTCCCTTTTCAATCTCATTCTACATAATTATCATCCTTCATCTAACTTGTAGAGTGGTTAGTAAGTGTTCTAATAGTTCCAAAGCCTGTTGAGAATTATTCATTTTATGCCCTGTTGACAGTGATTTTTCTCCACCACCGGATAGGATTCAGTCATCACAGGCCTGTTAAGTCAATAACTTCTTACCATATGCCTAGATAAAACATTTGATTAAAGAAACCGATTAATGAAGGATTATCTTGCATCAGTTCAAGACAATGAAGACCTAATCTAAAGATTTGCTCTAGATTGAACATTTAAGAGAGATTTTTAGTAGATTAGTGGATAAAAACTACAGAATTCAGTAACTGGTTGGATACAGCATTAATGATGCCTGACATTATTTTTGTTTAGATGTTTTGAGCAAAGAGTCAAGGACTCAGCATGTTTAAAGAAGCTTCTAGAGTGGCTGGATGATCAACGAGGTTTTGAAACCAGAGTTTTTACAGAAATATGTAAGTTCTCTAAAAGTAAGACAGAAGATGGGATACAGAGGGAGACTCGATGCCGAGTGGTAAGTGTCTTAATTAAACCATGGGAATAATAAGCAAGAGGTCCGAAAGAAACAGGAATGAGGCAATAAAACGGAACACAGGTCTCGGAGGAATGGACGCTGATCATTGAATCGGCCTTTGGTTTTATAGTCTGAGGATGGAGGAGGCAATCTCTGAGGACTGACTCCACGATAAGGAAGTATAACTTCCTGCTGAAACAACATGAACATCCAAGTCAAAGTGCCTTTAGAATTGGAAGTCAATATGGTCTTTTATGTGTTACAAAAATGCAAGGAAGTTAACAAATGAAGTAAGCTCTCTGTAGTCATGAAGTATAAAAGTTTTTGTATCATGGGGCTGCCTGTGCTCCCTCCGCTCTTTTCTCTCAATTACATATCAGCCTTATTCCTTCATTTGCCCTGGAATCATTAAAGCTTTAAGGCTCCTCACACGATACACCATTTGAATGTATTTATTTAAAGAAGCCAGAAGGAGGGCGGATATGTTACTCGGCTTAATTTCACTTTGAAAGGAAAGCTCAAGCATCAGATGCTAATGGATTCAGTTTCCTAAACAATTCCCCTTTGAACAGTAAAATAATTTTTTTGTCAAAACATTCTTGTGTGTGTGTGTTTTTTTTTCTCTTTCTCCCCATCAAAGGAATAATAATAATTTTAAAAAGTAGACATTTTTTTATTTTTATTTCATATTTTGTCAATTAGTTATCATAAAAGCTTTTTTAGGGACAATTTTATTTTCCCAGACATATGTTCAAATATGAAAGTCAAGGAATTAGTTTATTATCTGGAAAGATAAGCCTGCAAAGTATATTTATAATAAGGCAGAGGACTAAGAAAAATAAACAAAGTTGGTTGTCTTATTTACATCTCCTTGAATTTTCTCCAAAGTTCACGTTCAATCTTATTCCTATAGACTTTAGTATAAAAACTGTAGGGCAGCCACTTGAAATTGTTTAATTCCTTATATCTTAATTATATCTCACCTTGTCATTAACTTCCATAACATTCTTTGTGGCCCCGACTCTTTAAGTTCTATTGATATAGCCCATCATCCTAAAAAAAAAAAAAAAAAAAAAAAAAGAGCTTCTTTTATTCTTATTTTTTATTCGAGGCATCATTCTCTCTTAGATAACCCTTTCAATTCTTTGAGAGTATCATTCACTAGTTTTGTTGACCTTCATTCCGTCACTAGAAGAGATAATCCTAATTCCTTACCATAAAAAAAAAAAAAAACACTACACCACCAGGCTTTCCTTTCCTTACCATATCTATATCATTTTCTAACTCTTTCATTTAATATTTTCTTCACTCTTTGCATCTTTTAACTTTGTGCGTTCCCCAAGATATGGTCCTTGGTTGTCTGCTTTTCTCCAACATTTCTTTCTTTAATGAGCTTGTCTCTTGACTTAAACTGTCCCCTCCACACTTGCTTGAAGCCCAGGACAGGGTGATAGGGCTTTCAAAAAATTCTGAAAAGATAAAAATTTGACATACAAGGTCTAAACTTAAGGGGTTGACCAAGACTGTTTCTTTGAAGATATATGAGTTTACATTATAACTGAACAAGTTTGGATATAAGCAAACATATCTGAGACTTTGGAATAAAGTAATAAACCAAGATATTAGATAATATTCATGCATATATTTACGTATTTAAGAATTTGACTACAGATATAGACATATAACCCTATATTAAATCCACTATCCGTGGTCTTTTTCTCTTTCTCCTTTGTGACTCTTGACATTAGTAAAATCCCTTTGGGTAATGATGCTAGTATAAGACCCAGGAGGACATTTTAACCCTAAAAATTCTGGATTTCATAATTCTCTTCTTCCTTCTTTTTGTTGTTGTTAGCTGCCTTCGAGTTGGCCTCCAATTTATGGAGACTTCATGTGTGACAGAGTAGAACTGTCCCATAGAATTTTCTTGGCTGGATTGTAAATAGGAAGACCAAAAAGAATTGATGTCCTTGAATTACGGTGTTGGTGAAGAATATCGAATATACCACAGACTGCCCGAAGAACAAACAAATCTGTCTTGGAAGAAGTACAGCCTGAATGCTCCTTAGAAACAAAGATAGCAATACTTCATCTCATGTACTTTGGACATGTTATCAGGAGGGAACAGTCCCTGGAAAAAGACATCATGATTGGTAAGGTAGGTCAGCAAAAAAGAAGACCCTCGGCAAGATAAACTCATGGTTGCAAAAATGGGCTCAAACATAGCAATGATAGTGAGGATGGAGCAGGATTTTTTACTATACATAAGGTTGCTATTAGTTGGAACCAACTGGCCAACACCTAACAATAACAACACAACAAAGCTTTATGAAAGCAAGTTGCTGGGCCTTTTCTTCCCCAGAGCCACTAGCAGGTGCCAACTGCTGAATTTTAGGTAGCAAGCAATCAAAAAAGGCTTGTGCCACACTGATTTCTTCTCCTTCCTTAACTCAAATATTTATTTAATAAACCTCAGAGGATGTACAGTAGGAGTTATTTTTAGTTTGTTTTTTTCCTGATTGGTGTTAAGAGTCCTCTTGTGATAATGCCTTTTTGTTTGAGCCTTGCTTGATACTTTTATAACATTGGCAATTAAAATCTATGTCAAAATTGTCATTGTTTTTAAAATTCAAGAAAGATGCAAATTTTGATAATTTATTTAGATTATTTCTTGGATTTCATAAAGTCTGGACAGGTAAAAGATCTTCTAGAGTTAATATTCTTTTAAGCTGAGAATAAATCTCCTCTAAAATACATTGACTTTCATTCAATGTTATAACTTATGCTAATTAATTAAATTCAGTAGTTTTTTTTTCCCTAAATTATTAGGAGTTATTAATTACATTATTTCTGATGTTACTCTTGTCATTTTCCATGGCTGGTGTTATGATTTTTTTTTTCTTGAATATCATTCTAATTATCTCTGCATAATTTATAAGTAATATTTCAAAAAAAATTTTTACTTTGGATCATCGCTTGTGTGTGTGTGTGTGTGTGTCATAGACTTGCTTTAAAAATAGTTTCACAGTCCTAAGAATTTCTTATATATTCTTACAAAATAAGGCTTTGGAATTTTGGTTGTTTTTTCCTTTTTTTTTTCCTAAAGCTGATTGGTATGATTTCCATGTTCATTGGAAATGGAACCCAATGGAAAGCCACCTGGGAATAAACAGGATACACACAATGATACAGCAAACATAAAGCAATCGAGAGATTCAAGGAAACTCGACACATAAAAATAAATGGTATGCTTAATTGAATTAATTGTCAATAATTTAGTAACTTTATTGCAATGCTTTACTTTAGTAAATATAAAAATAAGACTCTTTTATTGACGCTAGGATTCCTTTCTTTCTTCAACATGCACAACTAATCCTTCATTGGAGCCCTGGTGGCACAGTGGTTAAGAGCTCAGCTGCTACCCAAAAAGGTCAGCGGTTCAAATCCACCAGCCACTCCTTGGAAACTCTATGGGGCAGCTCTACACTGTCCTATAGGGTTGCTACGAGTTGGAATTGGCTCAAAGACTTTTTTTTTTTTTTTTAACCCCGCATTATGTTTTAAGTTCTATTATAGCTTCACTCCAATTTATCCTTTGGCTGTTTTATGTAAACTCATCATATATGCAAATAGTACATATTACTTAAAAGTGTGGCAGATTTGTTGGTGTATACACCAATCTAATAGTTATAAATACCTCTGAAGGTATAAATTTGTTTGCTTGCTGTTTGTTTTTAATTTAATCCAAGGCAGCACATGGAGAACTGTTTCTCTGAATGAATAATTAAAATATAAAATTTAAAGTGTAATTATTATATACTAAATTAGTCAAAATTAAAGTTAATTATAACGTTATAGAAAGAAGTGCTACACATATTGAACAGAGGCACCGATGTATATTCAGAGATCCCTTTTGTGAAAATTATATAGGTAACAAGGGCTACATAGATGTTTACCATAATTTGAGTCAGAAATAAACTCATGAAAAAGTATTCTTAGGAAATAATTTGATAATAGCACATTATTACATGTCAAAAGTATTTCTATTTCATATTAATTGTACTATCAAAATTATTATATAAATATATAGAATTGTTCAATAGTTCACGGTAAAAAAGTTGATATAATAGCATGCTTCCATTAAAACAACAAAAACCTGAGAAACTTATTTGAATTGTCATTATATAATGTTGGAGTTAAAAATTCTTAATATAAAGTTGTATGTAGACTTGAGTGGAAAAATGTAAAAAAAACTATACACGTTAACAGGTTGTAATATGGAAAGTAAAAACAATTCTATTAAGTTTGTTAATTTTTTCAGAAATCGATTACGTAAATCATATTTTTAAAACAATCAATAAAAATTTAAAATGAAAATTTTTAAGGATCTGTTGGCAGCATTGAGAATTTAAGTGATATTGAATTTAAGAAATCAAATCCTAATCGGTCACAGTGCCCCCCCAACACACTCACACGCGCACACACACACACACACACACACACACCCCATACCGTACACAAGTGTGAGGTGAATTACTACTACCTATAATTTTTTTCTCCTTATAAATAGAAAAAGGGATGAAAACAAAGAATATAAGTTTTTCTTTTACTTGTTTATGAGAGTACATTAAAGAGTGAGCAAGCCAGTAAAATACATTCCTAATCAAAAATAAAATGCCAAGGATTTTATTTTACTGTTATTTGCTTTCAGTTAAAATGTATTTATATAAGGAAGAAATAAAAACAAGACATTTCTAGGAAGGGAGGGAGGGAGGGAGGCAGACAGGTAGGCAGGGAGGAAGAAAACCTCATTTAACACCTAGCTCTGTAGTACAAAATGAAACAAAAAACAAATAAAAGCAACAAAACTCTATTTCAAATCCCTATAAGTTGCACATAAAAACACTAATAAATAAATGAACCAATGAACGAATCAACAATATTAAATAAAGGAATTCATGCCTCTCTTTCTTTTGGTTCACTTTATTCCCTATTTCATTTCTGGCTATGCTACAAGCAACGGGAAAATGAAAACCACATTTTCTGCTACCTGAGAGCCTTTTCTATAACGTACATGCATAGGTACCAGGTAAGCAGTTTAAATTCAGTCAGATTTTCTTTCATACGATGGGATTAATGATACCTTTTAGCCACACTTTTTCTTTTCATACTTCTAAGGTACTTTCAGAAATAAGTAATTTACCTGTTAGATGTCTCTGAGATGGAAAAGCCTGGCCTTTTTTTTCTTTTCTTTTACTAGTCATTCTTTCTGTATCTAGACATATTTTGACCTTCTAGCGGAAACCCTGGTGGTATAGTAGTTAAATGCTTTGGCAGCTAACCAAAAAGATCGGCAGTTCAAATCCACCAGGCCCTCCTTGGAAATTCTGTGGGGCAGTTCTACTCTGTCCTATAGGGTCACTATGAGTTGGAATCGACTTGACGGTAATGGGTTTGGTTTTAGTTTATACCAATATCTCTGTCTTCCAGGATTCTACTAAAAGGATGTCTCTCCGTCATAGTCTGCTTGTGTTAAAGTAGAGGAGTTGTTTTCTGGGTTGTAATGGGAACTGGTTTGCAGTAACTCAGAAACACCCTTGTGGAGGACCAGAATGTCTGGACATGAAGGTGAGAGTTTTCAGGAGTAAAGTCATGACGGAGACTCTATAAAATCAGCCTGTTAATTAGCATGTTGTCACCATGTCCGGTTCCACACCTTCTCTAATGCCCTCCTGTGCCACGTCAGGAACATCCGGAACCCTATGAAGGCTCTGGAAGGTCGCCAGTTTCTTGGGACCTTCAGTCATGGCAGATGCCATAACTACTATCCATTTTGGGTCCTACGGAGAGGCTTGCTCTCCATCTAGCCACTTGTGAATGACAACTTATTTCATCAGTCCACCCAATTTTTTACTCAGCTTTGAAACAAGATGCTGCCTTCCTTTGTTCAGACAACAAGGTCTCCCAGCAAATGTCTTTGCTCTGCTCTCCCCATAGGTTTGTTAAATGAATTCCTGCCTTTAGTACCCTGGGCTTTTACATACCTGGGAAAACAAATTAAACAGATATTATTCACATTTTATCAGTGAAAAAGGAAACCTTGGTGGCATAGTGGTTAAGTGCTACAGCTGCTAACCAAAGGGTTGGCAGTTCGAATCCACCAGGTGCTCCTTGGAAACTCTATGGGGCAGTTCTACTCTGTCGTATAGGGTCCCTATGAGTCAGAATTGACTTGATGGCACTGGGTTTGGTTTGGTATCAGTGAAAAAACTGAGGGATAATCATAAATGTGGTTTAATTCCAAAGTCCTATGTCTTTGGAATTAAGCTACTAAACAACCTCAAATACTCATTAACTTATTTACTCAATTATTCATTACTGCATTTATTTAAGAAATAATATCTAAGCTCTTTCTTTGTGCCTGGAATTTGGGTAGATTATATTTATGTCCCTACGCCCCTTTTATCTCTAAGGACCAGTATCGCCAACATTTTAAAAGCATGCAAATTTAACTACTACATAGCAAATAACCTATTTTGCATGTGAAACTATGCTGTATTAGCCGAGTACATTACAACATCTGTTCAGGTGGAACCAATCTCAGAATTATTGTGTGCTTGCTACCAAAACAGTTTAAGTTTTGCATCTCAGGGAGTGTTTAATTCTTTATGCACACCCTTGCAATGTAAAACATGAATAAATTTGTAATCGAATACACAAATGAATTAAATTAAATTTTTGAATTATTGAAAAGAATATTTATAAGAAAACACATGTCTAGCAGTGCTAATCCAACCCCTTCAAACACTCTTCTTTACGAAAATCTGTTCTTGGATCACTCCATGAAATTTTATGTGACAAAGACAGCCATGGTGCCCTGGTGGTGCAGCGATTAAGCCTTTGGCTGCTAACCAAAAGGTCCACAGTTCAAATCTACCAGCTGCTCGTTGGAAACCCTATGGGGCAGTTCTACTTTGTTCTACAGGGCTGTTATGAGTCAGAATTGGCTTGACGGCAATGTTTTTTTGTTTTTGTTTTTAAGATAGCCATATTACCCCTGGAAGTGGGTTGAGGCTTTAGAGAAAATGTGGTGAAATGGCCAATTTACCATTCCTAGTTTGAAAAAGATGATAGTTCTTGAAATTGAGAAACAAAGTGTAAAGAGAAAAAAAGTGCAATGTTTCTCTTTCATTTCTCTGATACTAAGAATTATGTAGAAATTTGTTCACAATTTGTTCACATCAGATTTATTTGAGTTATAACTTCAAAACTAATAGTGGGCATTATTTTTTGTGAAAAGAATAGGATGGCTCTTGTCTGAATCTGCACTTTAGGATTAGATGGGAATTGAATACCATCAAATTCAGCTAATTTGGAATCACGAATCTGAAGAATTCTTCCATCAGAAATACTACTAAAAAGCCTCACTCTTCCTGATGGAAATGTAGCCTATCACTCAAAGGCATTGGGACAGAAGATTGATTGGAGTTCATTTATTTAGTGAAAATTAGGTTCCTCAAGTAACCAAATAAATATAATTTCAAATTTTGCCTCGTTTTCTGTTTTTGTATTCTATACTTACTAATCTCTGATTCAGTATAGCTTTATGTTAACCTAGTTTTAAATGTTTATATTTTCTTTATTGAATCCCACGTTTTCAACAGAAAGTTCCACATCACTAATCAATATTCAAGGAGCTCTGGGAGCACAGCTGCTAACCTAAGGGTCGGGGGTTTGAATCCACCAGCTGCTACAAGAGAGAAAAGTGTAGCAGCTTGTTTCCATAAAGATTACAGCTTTGGAAGCCCTATGATGCCATTCTAATATGTTCTATAGGTGGAGTTAGAATTGGCTCAATGGCAAAGGGTTTAATCAACATTCAAGGAGCACGGGTTGAGCAATGGTTAAGCAGTTGGCTGTTAACTGAAAGGTCAGTGGTTTGAACCCACCAATGGCTCCTCAGGAGAAAAGACCTGGAGATCTACTCCCATAAAGGTTACAGCCTAGGAAACCCTATGGGACAGTTTTACTCTGTCCTTTAGTGTCGCTATGAAGAGGAATAGACTCAATGGCATGCAAAAACAGCAATTCACATTCTTAAATGATTGCCGAGACAAAGGCACATGAACACTCAAACCATCAAACAAAATAAACACTCAAATAAAAACAAGCTTCTAACTCCATGTATATAGAGATATATATATGTTCAGCAACTAAGAAGATTCATAATGCATGTTGACTGACTCTCACTGACTTTAGAATATAAACAGAACGTAACCAGAGAATTTGAAAAAAAAAAAAAACTTCAAAGTTAATTGATATAAACTACAGCCACGTGTCACTTAACATCCATGATGCATTCTGTGAAGTAGGATGTTGTATGATTTGGGTCTTGTGCAAACACCACATTATACACAATCAGTCCCTGAGTTTCAAACGTCTGACTTATATACAACCTGTAGTTATGAACCAACCCTTGTAAAGCCTATTATATTAAAAGTTCAAGTCACATTCAATGGTCCATTATAACAAGTGGGTGCTGTGTTGCGATGCACATGAAAGCTATGTGGGATACTGTAGTATACCTGTGTTGTTGAGTGCAGGAAGCTGTTATGTTCACTATGTTCACCTGTGTCCACTAAGTCCCCTTCTCTGATAGGCGTTTCTGAACTCTATTTTAACCTTACAGAACCACGGACTTATATGCAGTCAGACGTTGTCCAAATGAATATTATGTGTTGCGGGACTGTGTATTTAAAGCAGAGCTTCTCTGGTTGAACCTAAAGTGACATGCCCTCCTTCCAATTTGGGGCCAAAGTCTCTGAGACCCTTCAGTGGAACCAAAAGAGAGTCCAGGGACAGTAAAATAGTAAAGAAAGTTGAAGTAAAAAAATGTAATTGCCTGAGACCCTGATTTAGGGTAGGCAGCACATGAACTTGGGACTTGTGACTGAAAAGTCTGGGACTTTAATCCATTTTGTATCACTGGATCTTAAATGGCATTTTTAAATCTAGTAATTTAATTTTCTTTTACCTCATTTTCTAGCAGCAACTGTGGAACACGTGATAGGGAACCCCGGAACAAATAACGAAATAACATCTGTGTTTCCTTACAGGGACTTTTCAGTTATAATTTGCAACAGTCATTGAAAGAAAAAAGCGAAATTGCTCTACGTAGTCTCTTTAATAATATTTGTTTACAACCCATAAAGATGTCTTCCATAGATTATAAAACTTTAGTGGGAGGAATTCTAAATATGCAATACCAGCAACCATTACTACCAACCTCACCACAGCAATAACGAAATAAATGTCTCTACACATGAAACTGGAGGAAAATGTCCCTGTATTCAGAAAAATCGTTGCCAGTTTTGTGCATTCAGCTGTGAAAAACATGATAAAATCTTTGTATTTATTATTGTATCACCTTGGAGTTATGGTAGTATCAATTTGGAATACTTGACATGAAAAACTAAATGCACATAAATGGCAAAACTCTGCAAAGAGTCCCAGTTAGGTTGAATCTTTAGGCTATAAATACAGAACGCATGAGTGAACATCAGCAGAGAGCGCACAAGATAACCTAGTTAAATGTGTCAAAAACTTGCAAAAATAGCCCTTTATTACTAGATGACATAATTATTCTAAGATTTTTTTTTTCTTTTGTCATTGGGAAACTGCTTGGCTGTAAAAGATCTCTACTAGAAGCATGTGGCTATGTGACTTTTTTTTGACATAAGTGTGAAATTTTTCATCACTCAATTAAAATAAGAAATCAGAAATGCAATTTTCCTGAGATTTTCTGATAAAGAATTCTAAAGACATTCATTTATAAGAGAATCTATTTCAATGGTTATAAAACATCATAAAACTTTGAAGAGCTTTATTTTTCCTTAATTATTGCATGCACTGTTAGAAATTGAGTTACAAGAATAAAAATAAAAAAATTCACCTAAAATTTAGTTTAATGGGGATTAAGTCCATAAATACACAATAAAACTAACACTACCAGTCCAGCCTGGTTTTAAAAATAAAAAGGGAATCATTCCAACCTGTGTTAAATATAGAGATAACTCAAATTCAATTCCTATCATTTAATATAGTAGCATAATATGTCATGGATTTTTTTCCTATGCTTGTTTTGCTTGTTTTTTTTTTTTTTTAAGCCCCCCTCCAATCTTTTCTTCTTAATACTCATTAAAGGCTGCAGACAAATCATGTAGCAAAATTTAGATTGTACCATATACTGACTACAATGGGAAGATGTGCTATTCATTTTTTTTATTAAGCAAATACTTATTGAATGTCTACTATTGTCAAGCAAAGAGTCCTGGTGGCACAGTGGTTAAGCGTTTAGCTGCTAACCAAAAGGTTGCCAGTTCTAAATCCACCAGCCGCTCCTTGGAAACCCTATGGAGCAGTTCTACACTGTCCTATAGGGTCACTATGAGTCAGAATCAACTTGACATTTTTCTAATTGCCAAGCAATGTTCAATGTTATAAAAAAAAAGCTTTGACATTTATGTAGTTATGGTCTAGTAGACAGCATATTAAATAACAATAATAATGGGGGCAGGGGAATGATGCTAAGTGACACTGGAAAGGTCTAGCGGCCGGTAATCATGGAAAGCCCCTTGAAGAAGGGGAATTTTAAGTAAAGAGGAGAGGGAAGTGAAAGAGTTTTACAGGTTGATATTTGCAAAAAGGGCATTTCAGGGCAAGAGGATAGCAAACATAGGCCTTGGGGTGGGAGCCTGCCTGTTAAGTTCAAGGATCAGTGAAGGTTTTTGTGGCTGGGTCAAAGTGAGCAAAAAAATGAATTAAAGATGTATGAACAATAAGAGGCCAAATCATGTAGGATCTCACAGGTCGTAATAAGAGGTTTGGTTTTTACTTTGAATGAGGTCGTATTAAGAGGTTTGGTTTTTACTCTGAATGAGATGAGGGTCATCTGGGGGTTTGGAGCAGAGATATGACTTCATCACTATCATAAAAGTAGTTTCTGATTCCATGATTTACTTCATACTTCACATTACTTTAAAAAAAAAAGAGAGAGAGAGAAAAAAAACACTAAGATCCTCAATACATTCCCCTTTCATCAGTTACTGTTGCATTAGGAAAACAGAAACCCTCTAAGTATTTCAAACAGAATGAAGGTAAGGCAGTAAATTGTTTACAAAAGTTACAAAGGTGAAGAAGTACATACACGTAAGGGGTCTTACCAAGAGCCCCCAAGACATAAAATTTCACATCAAATTAAAATAGAAAATTTTAAAACATCATTAGAAAAATATACAGAGTACCTAAGAATTATTTCTCAATAGCAATCTAATCCAATCAATCCAAAATGGAATCTAAAAAATAGTGGCATAATATCTTTAAATTGCTCTTAAGAAAATCGCTCTCAAATTGAAATTGCATATAAAAAATATATTTTAGTAATGAGGATTAAATAAAGACTGCTTTAGAAAAATCCCTATTTATCACCCTCTTTTTTTTTTTTTTTTTAATGTCTTTGTAGGAAACCCTGGTGGTGCAGTGGTTAAGAGCTATAGTGGGCTACAGTGCTAACCAATAGGACAGCAGTTTGAATCTGCCAGCCACTCCTTGGAAATCCTATGGGACGGTTCTACTCTATCCTATAGGGTTGCTATGAGTTGGAATCAGCTCAACAGTGACAGGTGTGTCTTCATAAAATAACTTTTAAGGGATGCATTTTTAGAAATAAAAAATGGCCCAGAAAGAATGAAGACAGACATTGATAATCATGTCATGTCTGTATCTCAATAAACATGTGTATAAAAAATTTCATAACAATAATAATAATAGCAAAGCCTAATTTATGATTTAAGTATAGTCAGCCTACCAGGCAACAATAGCATTTAAGCCAGGGATGGTTTTGTAAGAACACAAAATTTCTAAGATACCTGTATGATTGTTAAACAAGCTAAAGACAAAGGATAAATTATGACTTTTTGGATAAAGTTATACATAATCAATCTCAAATGTAAAACTAAAGGATAACTTTCAAGTTAGTGCAGAGGAAAAACAAATGCAAGGAGAAAATAAACAGAAAGGCAAATTTTTAAAAAAAGGTAAAAAGAAGAGAAAACAAAAATCATAGGAAATGATAACTAAAAACAATTACACAGCTAGATTAGGAAATATATCAAAATAGCTAAATATACCATTAGTTACAGTAACTGTAAGTGTTCTAATTTCACATTTAAAAGGCAGTTTGCTAGGTTCATTTCTAAAAATCTAAGAAGAGAGAAACATAAAACTTTGGGAGACAATCAGGTTAACAAATAATAGAGATGGGAATAAAAGATATATTATATTAATGTCAACCAAAAGAAAGATGAGGTTAATCATTAATAATAAACAATACAGATCTCATGTTAAAAAATTAGAGGTAGAGAAAGTTATTACATAATGAGTAAGATTGAAATTCTCCAAGTAGACCAACAGGCCTTTCTTCCACATGTTTAGATGGGGACAGGGGGTAGTAAAAGCAGAAAATACAGGAAAAAACTAATAAAACCTTTATAAAAAATGGAAGTTCTATAATAAAGAATAAAATAAGAACAGAATTTCTCTTTACCAAAAGACTTTTTTTTTTACAAGTTTAGAATGGCTTTATTCCTTTTAAGTTTTTGGTTTTGTCACTTAAAAATGTCTTTTTTTTTTTTTTAAACTGGTAATTATAAAACTACTGACTCTTTCTTTTAATGAATTATATGTCTTCCCAAGGCAGTTTTGGTAAATCATAAATGCTGGGACATTTCCAATTTGAAAGATTTTAAATTTATGAAAACGAAGTTGTTTAAAAGCTGGAAAAATTATAGAAATGGTAGGCTCTATTTTCAAAAGAGGTTTCCAGTCTGAGTAAGATTTTAACTCTATTGTAATAAAGTTTGATGTCAGATTATTATCATAATTCAAATTCTATTGTGATATATTTTTGATTTGACTACCTAATAATCAAATCAAAGAAAGGTGTCTTAACAAACACCACAAGTGGGTGGCTTTAACAAAGAGAAATTTATTTTCTCACAGTCTAGGAAGCTAGAAGTCCTAATTCAGGGTGCCAGCTCCATGGGAAGGCTTTCTCTCTTGGTCGGCTATGGAAGAAGTGTCATCAATCTTCTGGACTAGCAGCTTCTCAGCACAAAGACCCAGGGTCCAAAGGATGAAGTATTCTCCTGGCACTACTTTCTTGGTGGTATGAAGTCCCTGTCTCTCTGTGTGCTTCTCTTTTATATCCTAAAAGAGACTGACTTAAGATATAACATAATCTTGTAAGTCGAGTCCTGTCTCATTGACATAACTGCCTCTAATCTAGCTTATTGACATCATAGAGGTAGGATTTACAACACATAGGAAAGTCACATCAGATGACAAAATGGTGGACAATCACGGGATACTGGGAATCAGTTGACACATATTTTGGGGGGGCACAATTCAAATAATGCCAAAAGGTGATCCGACAAAATAAAGAAATTATCATTAATATCACACACAAGTAAAACTTTGCTGAAGATAATTCAAAAATGGTTACAGCAATACATTCACAGGGAACTGTCAGAAAGTCAAGCTGGATTCAGAAGAGGACTTGGAACAAGGGATATTATTGCTGATGTCAGATGGATTTTGGCTTAAAGCAGAGAATACCAGAAAAATGTTTACCTGTGTTTTATTGACTATGCAAAGGCATTTGACTTTGTGTATCATAAGAAATTATGGGTAATATTGAGAAGAATAGGAATTCCAGAGCACTTATTTGTGCTCATGAGTAACCTGTACACAGACAAAAGACAGTTGTTCGAACAGAACAAGGGATACCACATGGTTTAAAGTCAAGAAAAGTTTGTGTCAGGGTTGTATCCTTTCACCATATTTATTCAATCTGTGTGGTGAACAAATAATCTGAGAAACTGGATTATATGAAGAAGAACACAAGGATTGGAGGAAGACTCATTAATAGCCTGTGATATGCAGATGACACAACCTTGCTTGCTGAAAGTGAAGAGGACTTGAAGCACTTACTGACGAGGATCAAAGGCTATAGCCATCAGTATGGACTGCACTTCAACATAAAGAAAGCAAAAATTCTCACAACTGGACCAGTAATCAACAGTATGATAAATGGAGAAAAGATTGAAGTTGCCAAGGATTTCATTTTACTTGGATCCACAACCAATGCAGCAGTCCAGAAATTAAAGGATGTGTTGTATCAGTCAAATTTGCTAAAAAAGACCTCTTTAAAGTATTCAAAAGCAAAGATGTTACTTTGAGGACTAAGGTGTGCCTGCCCCAACCATGGTGTTTTCAATCACCTCACACGCATGGGAAAGCTGAACAACGAGTAGGGAAGTCTGAAGAAGAATTGATTCCTTTAAATGATGGTTTTGGCGAAGAATGTTGAATACACCATGAACGAACCAGAAGAGTGAACAAGTCTGCCTTGGAAGAAGTACAGCTAAAGCGGTCCTTGGAAGTTAGTATGGACTTTGTCTTGCATACGTTGAACATGTTATCAGGAGAAACCAGTCCCTGGAGAAGGACATCATGCTTGGTGAAGTAGAGGATCAGCGAAAGAAGAGGAAGACCCTCAACGAGATGGATTGACACAGTGGCTGCAACAACGGGCTCAAACATAACAATGATTGTGAGGATGGCTCAGGACCTGAATGTGTTTCATTCTGTTGTACACGAGGTCCCTATGAGTGGGAACCAACCTGAAGGCACCTAACAACAATACAACAGTAGTTTGTTCTTCAAATCCCGACTCTTTGGTTTGTAGATTAACCCCACTACAGTCAGAGAACTTTAACTTCTATGAAATTTGTTAGGATTTCTTTATAGAGCATTATATGGTCAATTTTGGTCAACAATACACATGAACTTGAAAAGAATCTGGATTCTGCGTTTGAATGATACATTTTTTCCAGTTTCTGTCAAGTCATACAACTCTCATGCTGCGATACTGGCGTAAGGTCTGCTTATTGTAGTGTTTACTGCTCAAAGGTTTGATTTCAGCTCAGAGTGTTTTTTATAATGTTTGTGTATGTGTGTGTGTTTGGGTCGGCCTTTCCTCTGATGCACCTCTGGGTGGACCATTGAACTCCTAAACTTTCAGTTAGCGGCTTAGCAAATTAACCATCTGAACCACCCAGAGACTCCAAAAACCAGCTGCTATTAAGTCAATTCTGACTCACAGTGACCTGCTGTGTTTCAGAATACAACTGTGTTCCATAGGGCTTTCAGTGGCTAACTTATCTGTCCAGGCCTTTGTTCTGAGTGCCTCTGGGTGGTTTTGAATTTCCAACTTCTCTTTTAGCATTCGAATGTGTTAACCATTTGCACCACTCAGGGACAAAGGGCACATAGTTCTCTCTCTATATATAAAATAAGATGAAGTTTTTGCATTTTTGCTAATTATTCAAAATATTGATATTTTTACTGATCTTTTTTTGGTTAGCTTCTATTAGAGGCAGATTTTTCATAATCTCTTTCCCTTATTATAGAATTATCTTGTTTTCCCTTAATTTTTTACCAATATATGCTTGAAATATTTTTGAGCTATGATTTTAGATACATATACATTGACATCATTTTTTTTCTTAATGAAATGAATATTTTACTGTTAGAAATATCCCTCTTTATCTATAGAGGTTTTTTGTCTTTTCTGTATCTTTATAATTTAGATATAACTACATCCTTATATTTCAGTTGTTACTGCAGCATAAATTTGATGGATAATGCTCACCTTTTAATGGGAGCACTTAGTCTATTATTTAAAAGAATTACTATGTAATCAGATTGGATGTACCATCCTTTTTTTTTTTTTTTTTTTTTGTATTCTATTGCCCTGCCTCTTCTTTCTTCCTTTTTTTTTTCCACCCTTCGTCATTTCATAGCATGATGTTTTAAAATTTTTTTGTTCTCCATACTATCCTGGGAGATCAGATGATAGATAGATGATGGATGGGTGGGTGGGTGGATGGATGGATGGACGGACGGACAGACAGACAGACAGGTTAAGTAGGTAGGTAGTAGGTAGATAGGTATGTGGACTCTATTTCTTTTTCTTGGAATTTATTTTTCTTCTGAATTTGAGAACTACTGTCTTTCATTCAGAAACCCTGGTGGCATAGTGGTTAAGTGCTACAGCTGCTAACAAAGAGGTCAGCAATTCAAATCTGCCAGGCACTCCTTGGAAACTCTATGGGGCAATTCTACTCTGCCCTATAGGGTTGCTATGAGTCGGAATCAACTCGATGGCAGTGGGTTTGGTTTTTGGTTTTGATCTTTCATTCATTTTCCCAGGTATTATCTTTGTAATTAGCTCTTGTCCCACTTTTGAACTTCAATATCTTTTTTTTGTTATTCAAATTGTCTTTGTTAGACATTATTACTGTATTCTTGTATTTTCAGTTAATATGCTACATTCATTGTATTTTCTTGAGGCTTTTCAACTAGCTTATTATTTTTTATTCAACTAATTTGTATATTGAGTTTTTATTTCAATGTTTACATTTTTCTATTGCTATTTGTCTTAGCTCAAATCTGCTAAGTATTTTTGGAAGTATCCTGTTCTTCCCTGGTTTTATTTTACTTTATTGTTTCTTTAACCACTTTTGGTTTACTAATGTTTTGTATATGTTTCATCTGATTAATATTTGAAGCCCAAGGGGTTACAATTTTTAAATTTGTTGTTTCTGATGAGTCCTGAACATAATGCTTGTTTTTTCACTTGTTCTGTAATTTTTTGAGTAATATTTGGTGGAATTTTGTATATGAAACTCCGGAGATGTCTGGCTAAGGTTATGTCGCTCCAAAAAAGACATGAGTTTGTTTCTGCCAGGCCCCCAGGATGCTACCATTGTGAGAAAAGATTATCTGAGTCTTTCAGCTGTAGCATTTATGGAACCATGACAATAGCATAAAGAACATAAAAAAAAAAGTTCTAGACCTGCGTGAGGGAAATTTAATCTATATATATATATTGTTTTTGAAGCTTTGTTTCTCCTTCTGCGGTCTGAGCTTGAACCAGATAAAACTTCCCCTGATAATGTGAAGCTTATTTTCTTCTAGTGCACTCTTTTACCATGGCTGTAGTAACTGGAGCCCTGGTGATTAAGCACTTGGCTGCTAACCGAAAAGTCTGTGGTTTGAACTCGCCGGCCCTTCTGCAGGAGAAATATGTGGCAGTCTGCTCCTGTGAAGATTACAGCCTTGGAAGCCCTATGGGGCAGTCCTGCTCTGCCCTGTAGGGTTGCGGTAAGTCAGAATCGACTTGACAGCAATGGATTAGGTTTTTTTGGTTGACCTTGAGGGTCTCAAATTTTTATGGGGATTAAACTTCCCACTTTGTGTGGGCCTATGGTCTTGTCTGGTACCTCCCATACTAATATTAATATCCAAATATTTGGGAGGTAGTACCATTGGCATGGAAAATCTGGTGGCTTAGTGGTTAAGAACTCTGGCTGCTAACCAAAAGGTCAGCAGTTTGAATCCACCAGGTGCTCCCTGGGAACTCTATTGGACAGTTCTAATCTGTCCTATAGGGTCGCTCTGAGGTGGCATCAACTCTACGGCAATGGGGTTTTTATACAAATATTTACATCCAGGTATTTAGGATGTAGTACCGTTGACGTGGAGACCTAGTGGTACAGCCCTGGTGGTGCAGTAGTTAAGCGTTCAGCTGCTCACCAAAAGATCGGCTCTTTGACTCCACCAGCCGCTCCTTCAAAACCCTGTGGGACAGTTCTACTGAGTCCTGTAGGGTTGCTAGGAGCCGGAATTGACGGCGACGGATTTGGTTGGCTTTTTTACCGTTTACACGTAGTCTTAGAGTGGATGGCTTCACTGAGTGCTTAGAATGCTGACTTCCTGTTCACTTAAACTGTGAGGCTTCAGCTTCCCTTCTTCTACAGGAAGTTCAGTGGAAAATTACAGAACAGTCTAGAAATTTCCAGTGCAGTTTTACAGTGTAGAAACACAAATACAATAATACCTGTGAAAGCCAGAACCTGTGTAAGAGAGAAACCAATCAGAAAAGAAAAACTCAAAATATTTTCCACTAATAGAAAGTGATAGAAAAGTGGTAAGACTGCACCCTGTCAAAAGTAGAAAGCTTGTGAGACCCAGAAAAACAAGGCAGTCCTGTCAAGTTCCAGCTCTCACAGGTTTCACTGTATTTAAATTTGTACATCAAAGTTTGAGGATAACCTATAAAAAAAAAGATATAAAGATATTTTGATGATGTCGATGATTTTTTTATCTACAAATATTGAAAATTTCTTTATCCATCTTTTTAACCAATATGAATGATTAATTTCTTAAGAGCAGAAAAAATGTCATCTTGTGTATGCTGTATGACCAAAATGATATAGTACATAAATAAAAATGTCTGCAAACATATTTTAGAGATTTAAGAATTTAAAAGGAAAGTTATATTTACAAAAATAAATAGCCTTCATTAATAGTCTAATCTTGTGTGTGGCAATTAAAAATTGGCATCTTTTAAAGAATGACATTTTCTTTGTGGTCTGAGATTATTTTCTCTGAACCAATAAGACTTCCAGAAAAACCCCAATTAAGTAAAGCTTATTTTTGAAAGAGTTTTATAAATACTTAGGAACCAAAGCCTTTCATTCTAATCCATGGAAAGTGACTCTGCGCTAATATTGTCTGACAGTGACCTAATTAGAGTCATTTGCATACTAATGAGACTTTGAAGGAGATAAGCAATAGCATCCTTGTAATAGATAATTAATTTGTATTTCAAAATAAACTGTGGCTATTTAACAACAACTCAAATGACACATCGAATTAAAAGAGTTGTTTAAGTTACTTCTTAACAATAAACCACTGTTCCAGCTTTTCACTTTTGCTTAAATTTCAAACTGATGAACGTATTCTGTGGAGCCATGTATATTCATAAGGTAACTCCTCATTACGTGCTTAATTCTCACATTCATCTTCAAATAATATCTCTCTTGGTCAAGAAATTCATAATGATTTGTGTGCCATTAATTGAAATATTTTCTACTCATGTAGTGTTAGTCATCTGCGTAGTAGAAAACTCTTTACCAATAATCTTACATCGTCCCGTGAAATCAAAATTGCTATCTTTTAGTGATTGAAATGGGAGGCATTGAGAGGTGAAGTGATTCGAGCAGAGAAAGCAAATCAAAATAAGCCAGGCTGCCTCCTAGGCAGCCTTCTGCACTGTTCAATTTGCCTCTGCACTGTTCATTTTGCCTCCTCGCGTGAAATAAGACGTACAGAGCCTTATATAAACTGACCAGAACAACTAACGAACTTGTTCAACATGTCCTATATACTGGCCTTTATTGATCACTGGAAGCATAAAATACCTAGAATCATTCACAATCACTGCATCTGGAAATGGATAAGCCATTTGGGGTGATTTATAGAATGTCTTGCTTTTCAGGCCCATTAATCTCTCTTTCATTTACATTTCAAACTGTAACCGTGGTTTATTTTCATAGAAATGTCACTCTACAGTATAGCTGTTCTGTTATCAATTACTCTGTACCTGACAGTTCTCGGTGGGGGAGGGGGGGAATATTGAGAACATAATTGTGGGCAAATTATGAAAATAATACAGGCCTTTATCCAAGAGAAGTTTCAAATTTTCAAATGGAAATACCTTCTCTCTGACCTCAGAGGGTACATCCAACACACACACACACAAAAAAAACCCAGTGCCATCGAGTCGATTCCGACTCATAGCGACCCTATAGGACATAGTAGAACTGCCCCATAGAAACATGGAGACGCACAAGTCGTAATTTCTGTAGCCTCTGACGAGAAGATAAAGTATAGCCGTGGTCAGAATTTCAGGTAAATAGGGAAGAACTATTTATTTATTTTTTTTAGGGAAGAACTGGAGCCTTAGTGGTGCAGTGGTTAAGAACCTGCCTGCTAACCAAAAGATGGACAGTTGAAATCCACCAGCAGCTCCATGGAAACCCTATGAGACAGTTCTACTGTGTCCTACAGGGTTGCTATGAGTAGGAATTGACTCGATGGCAATGGGTTTGGTTTGGTTTAGGGAAGAAATAATAGTAAAGCAAGAGCAAAAATGGGGGGAATGGGAGGAGAATGGGCCACAAATTAAAAACAACAGGTTTGTTATGAGTTGTCTTAGTCATCTAGTCCTGCTATGACAGAAATTGCCCAAGTAGATGGCTTTAACAAAGAGAAATTTATTCTCTCACATCCTAGTAGGTTTCAAGTCCAAATTCAGGGCATCGGCTCCAGGGGAAGGCTTTCTCTTTCTGTCGGCTCTGGAGGAAGGTCCTTGTCCTCAGTGTTACCCTGGTCCAGGAGCTTCTCAGATGAAGGCACCCTGTGTCCCAAGGACACACTCTTCTGATGCAGCTTTCTTGGTGTTATGAGGTCCCCAACTTTCTGCTTGCTTGTGGTGCAGGCCACATCCCAGGGAAACTCCCTTTACCTTGGATCAGGGAAGAGACCTGAGTAAGGGTGGTGTTACAATCTCACCCTAATCTTTTCAACGTAAAACTACAATCACAAAATGGAGGACAACCACATAAAAATGGGAATCATGGCCTAACCAAGTTGATATACACATTTTTGGGGGAACACATTTCAATCCATGACATCAATCATGCAATTTGAAAATTCAGAATACCGCTAAAACTTAGCAGATTTCCCCCGGACACCGTTTTAACTAGGTACTGAAGTCACTCCTGAAGTTCACTCTTCAGCCAAAGATTAGACAGGCCCATAAAACAAAAAGAGACTAGATGGACACACCAGCCAGGGGCAAGGATGAGAAGCCAGGAGGGGACAGGAAAGCTGGTAAAGGGGAAACCAAGGTAGAGAAAAAGTGTAACATGTTATAGAGGTTGGCAATGAATATCACAAAACAATATGTGTATCAGTTGTGTAATGAATTTGTTTAATGAACTAATGAATTATTTAATGAACTAATATGGGCTGTGAAACTTCATCTAAAGTACAAAAAAAAAAAAGTTACCCAGTTTTTCTACTTTACAATGTGAAAAAATCTTTCCTTGAGGCTAGAGATTTGCAGTTATCTTCTATTGTTTTAAAAGCAGGTAGAGACACAGACCTTAGCACTAAAAGAGACTCAGGAGACTTTATAAGACACTTATACTATATTCTGCTTTTAGGCAGAAATGATCTGGAGATTTTATTTTATTTTTTATTTTATGTGGGAGAATCAACAGAACCTATAAAGGTTAGGTGACATACTCAAAGTCACACAGATTAAAAAAGCAAGGAGTTACAAAGTAACCTAAATTCTACATAGGACGATGTTGAATGCTTATTTTATTTTATCTTTTTTTTCAAAGTCACCTGAAAATACCAGAATAACTCCTGTCTTTTGAGGATTTGTTGTTGTTAGTTGCCATAAAGTCAACTCCAACCCATGGCAACCTCACGTATAACAGAACAAGACGTTGCCTGGTCCTACACCATCTTCAGGGTTGCTCATCTCTCAGCAGTATATCAGACAGTTGTGATCCACAGGGTTTTCATTGGTTAATTTTTTGAAGTAGGTCTCTAGGCCTTTCTTCTAGTTTGTCTTAATCTGGAAGATCCAGTGGAACCTGTCCACCATGGGCGACACTGCTGGTATTTGAGATACTGGAGGCATAGCTGCCAGCATCACAGCAACATGCAAGTCACCACAGTATGACAACCTGATAGATGGGTAGTGGTTTGGGCATTTGGGTTCAGCCTAATGGGTGACAGTTTATTTACTTCTACCTGTCTTGCTTACAAGCCCCTTTCAGAGTCTATACTTCTTTTGATTGTGAAATCCATACTTAGCACTTTTCCTGGGCATGTACATCCCAATTTTTTCATTTCAAAAACCCATTTGGATGCCTCCATTTGAAGGATATTAGCCATACAAACATTGTGGGCTAGACAAAATTAAAAAAAAAAATTATATATATATACATATATGGAAACCCTGGTGGTGTAGTGGTTAAGTTCTGAGGCTGCTAACCAAGAGGTCAGCAGTTCAAATCCACCAGGTGCTCCTTGGAAACTCTATCAGACAGTTCTTCTCTGTCCTACAGGGTCCCTATGAATCTGAATCAACTCGACAGCAGTGGGTTTGGTTTATATATACGTATACGTACATTCTGGAAACCTTGGTGGAGTAGTGGTTAAGAGCTATGGCTGCGAATCAAAAGCCCAGCAGTTTGAATCCATCAGGCCCTCTTTGAAAACCCTATGGGGCAGATCTACTCTGTCCAATAGGGTCTCTATGAGTCAGAATCCACTTGATGGCAACAGGTTTATATACACGTTCTACCAATGTGACAAACACCTGCTTATTAATATTTCAACACCTACAAATACAACTATCATACTAAAATATCCCATCTAGTTCCAAACCTAAAAATAATCTAAGTTTAATCTTCTGGCACAGAAATAGCTGAACCTGTACAACTCTGAAGTGATTAATCTCATCCCCAAACTGGCATCATCATTTCTGACACTTCTGTGTTCAGATTCTGGAATCCCACGTTATTTCATGACTTGTTCAGTTTTTATGTGCACTTCTTCATTGATAGGCATACATACAGGGACTCAGGCTAGCTTTTCTAAGCATTTTATTACTTCAAAGAACACAACTGTAAAGCCATAAGTGAAAAATAATGCTGTGTGCTCTATCAGCTGAGGATATATTGTGCTCATGGTTAAGCCTCTTTTAGGATGCTGAAAGCTCTGGGTTTTTGAATTTGTCCAGGCACTGCAAAGTATTGCTCTGAAAGTCACCTTGGTGCATGCGATAGTAGCTAGCAACACATCACCAAGATGACATTTCCTTTAAAAAAAAAGTCATACTTTCTGTTCACTTCAGATAAAAATAGCAGAGGCCTCCAGCACTGTTCCACATTTTATGGTCTCATGGACAAGCACAAGACAGTTCATTTAAAAACAACAGAACCCACCAAGTGTTCGTTTAATGGTGCAGAATGTCAGAGTTTTCCTGAGTTATTCCCTTCAGTCTAAATTAGATCTGCCTAGTTGACCGAAAGAAGAGTTGACACCTTTGAATTGTGGTGTTGGTGAAGAATATTGAATATACCATGGGCTGCCAAAAGAATGAACAAATCTGTCTTGGAAGAAGTACGGCCAGAATGCACCTAAGAGGCAAAGATGGCGAGACTGCGTCTTACATACTTTGGACACATTGTCAGGAGGGATCAGTCCCTGGAGAAGGACATCATGTTTGGCAGAGTACAGGGTCAGCGGAAAAGAGGAAGACCCTCAACGAGGTGGACTGACACAGTGGCTGCAACAATGAGCTCAAGCATAACAAGGATTGTAAGGATGATGCAGGACCAGGCAGTGTTTCGTTCTGTTCTACATAGGGTCGCTATGAGTCAGAACTGACTCGATGGCACCTAACAACAACAACAGTTGATGTATATCTGCATTTTGCCACATTAGTCTTGAGGTTGAGCAGCTGTTGTGCACATGGAAGCAGGTTGGCCAAACATACTTCTACCCTTTGGAAGCTTTTTCTAATTTGGGGTATTAAAGCCAAACAACTCTAGAAGAAAGAGAAAAAAGAGATTTGAAGACAGAAGTTCTTCTTAGTTCTTGTGTATATTATTCATAAGAGTCAGGATAGTCCTTATCAGTGTAAGTGACAAACTCCCAAAGATTCATTTTAAAGATTCAAGTTCCACCTTCTCTTTCAAGCCTCCCCTTGAATTCCACAGCTAGTTAAGCATTCTCTACTCCCTGCCTCCATCACAACTCGTGCATGTTTTTGTGGCTTACTTCCTCCATTTCATTGTAATTACATTTCTACTTACATATAAGCTTCCACACTATGAGCTACTGAAAATACAAACCCGTTACTGTTGAGTCGATTCCAACTCATAGCGACCCCTATAGGACAGAGTAGAGCTACTCCATTGAGTTTCCAAAGAGCGGCTGGTGAATTCGAACTGCCGACCTATTGGTTAAAATCTGGACACCTAGCCACTGTGCTGTCAGGGCTCCATGTGCTACCAAAGTGTTTATTTCTTGTCCATCATTTTATTCATACAGCCTAGCCTGTTTGGCTCTTAGTAGAATTTCTGGGTCTTTTTCTACTCCCCTTGCCAACGGCTCATACCTGGTCTGAAGCTTTATGTTCTCTAGCATCCAAAGAAAAATGAAGATGTAGTAAAAAGAGATAAGAGTTCTGTTTTAGAGTATTTTATTTTTCCCTCTCAAACAGTCCATGCCAATCTACTATGAAGAATTAGTAAGTCCAGCGTTTGATGGGTCACAATGTAGTTAGCCGTAGTTTTACATTATCTACAATGTATTTGTAATAAGTATGTCAAAAATCTCTTCCTCCAGGCACCTGAGGGAGAGATTCAGCAGCCTGAGATACATATCCTCACCAACTGACCTCCTGGAGCCATCTCAACCACTTAACCTCTCCTGTCTAATCATCATCTAATCATTTGAGCTGACAGATCTAAGAAAGCTCTCCTAAGGTTATACCCACACCAGTAATCTTAAATAGTAAGAAAAAGGCAGAAAACTGGAGTGTTAGACCCAAGGTAGGAATATAGTCAAACTTCCCAGGAGCATTCCACTGTCTACCACTCACCTGTACAGATTTCAGTTAATAAATAAGCTGGTTTGGAAATGTTTTATTTAGGTAAATAAACTTGACTCTTATAGAATCATCTACAGTGCACATACTCTTCAAAACATTATTGACTATCGGTGGGTTCCCTCAAACCTATAGACAACTCTGATAATCAAACTTTCGAAGATGGTCAAATCCAGTGTAGTGAATGCGGAGGGGATAAAGGATCATAAAAGAGAAAACTGATGTACAAGCATTGAGTTTATATCCTAACCCTGTGACTAGGTGCTAGGAACATCACATCCTTTCAGTCAAGAAACTAGATCAGGAAAGGGGAGGGAGGTTGGTTATTCCTGCCTCCAACGCACAGTAGACTAGTCTTACTTCAGATAATTCTTTTAACAATGGCTGTACCCAAGTCAGGAGTGCTTCTGCCCCTTGCCCAAACTTCTGGAGGTTGTTGGTATCTCCCTCTTTTATGTAGCTATGTTCTTGAAAACTTCGCTTTTATATTCTTTCCCTTAGGAAGAAAGTTTTTGTCTCATTTTGTCAGCAAAAATACAGACAAATAAAAGTATTGGCTTTATGTAGATGCAAAAAAAAAAAAAAAAACAGATGGGGAAAGACAATTATGAGAAGCTGTCAAACAGTGCAAAGAAATCTATTTAAAGACTACATATATTTAAACAGGGCCCATGCTGTTTTTAAATAGATATCATGACAATTTATTAAAAGGTCTCATAGAGCAAAAAGTCAGCTTCTTAAAATAAATTAAAACGCTGGCTATTTAGGCAATGTGCATCATGGTGGGAATGAATAAATGTAGTTAAAGTTTACTTGATTCCAGGGAATGCCAAAAGTCTCGTATTTTTGCTTCCTAGACTCACTTTGGTAGACTCACTTATGACCTTGAGTTTCAAAAACCCAAATTAGTAATGTAAGTGCAAATTCTTGAGTTAGATAACATATTCTACCCCTAGATCCACTAAATACTAGCAGAGTGAGTTTAGTCAAGTTTTTTAATCTCTCTAAGCCTCAGTTCCTTTATGAAAAATGGATATTTTGTTAGTAGTGACCACATAAAATTTTTGCAAAAGAAAAAAAAAATGTGCTTAAGTAGTTTAGCACAATACCAAGGCCAAGTCTAACTCTAACGTATTAGTTCTTGTTAAAAGAAGCAAGAGACAGGTAGGTCCAGTTTCCACCATGTGGAGGTTAGCTGGTTCCACGTGCACCTCTGTCTTCAAAAGGCTCCGCTGGGCTTTCATTTGGCTGTCATTCCCTCTCTTTTTCTCTCTTACACACACAGGCACAGATCACAAACACACACATGGTCAATACACAATGAGAACAGTTGGATCAATGATTTCCATCATTCAAAATCAGTATGTTAGAGAAACTTACAAAGTAGAAGCAAACTCTTACAGTGATCATTTCTACATTTTTAACTTATATTTCTCTGATCTGCTTTTTATGGACATCGCTTTGAGAAAATGCTGCTGTATGCACAGCGGATGATAAAAAAAGCAATGTTGTTCTTTATCCGGTGTGAGTGTGATCAATTGATTGTCTTTACTGGCACAATACTTGGAATCTATAAGTGCGCCTTGCACTGCTGGACCAGCTAATTTTCCTAAATGATTAACCAACCGCATAGCATTGGTTGTGGAGGGAACTGCTTCTTATTCTTCATATTTGAGAAAGGGCTAAAACTGAGCTGAGAAAGAGATTATTTAACAATATTTTGTTCTGATTTTGTATCTGATATCTTCTTTAAAAACAAAAAAGGTGGTAAAAAGGCAATGTAGAATATCAAATAATGAAAAGATGTATTTAGTTATAAATAGCCTTTTGCATTGATTGCCAAAAATACAGATACTGTTAATACAAAAAAGTCATGGCATTTATCTACAGAAATCCCCGTGATTCTCACCCCTTGCTGTTTGCTTGCTGTTTACACCCTGTATAATCCTTCCCCATTTCAGGTATGAGGGACCTGTGACTTGCTTCTAACCAGTAGACTATGGCAGAGGTGAAGCTATTTAGCATATGTTATTAAGGTAGAGTTATCAGAAGAAATATACAATGTCCAGTAAATGTGCATGTCGTATATAAAAAAAAAAAAAAATTTTTTTTTTTTTTTTATATACAACAGGTAATTTTTACTTTAAGTACTTGTATAAGTTGTTATTATTGTTGGGTGTCTTCAAGTTGATTTCAACTCATAATGACCCCATGTGACAGAGTAGAACTGCCCCATAGGGTTTTCTAGGCTGTCAGGAATTTCTTTCACCCTTGAAGCTGCTGGGTAGGTTTGAACAGTTAAACTTCGGTTAACAGCAAGCATTTAACTGTTGTACCACCAGGACTCACTTATTAGTATAACCACAAGTTTTAAAATACAAACAGGTGACAAATATTGCATTTTTAGTATAAGTATGTCCCATGTGATATTTAGGACCTGTTTATGCTGAACAATTATTTGACAAATAGTTGAAATTCAAATTTAATAGGGCATGCTATATTTTTATTCGTCAAATCTGACAATCCTTGAATAATTGATTTTTAACTAATTAGAAGGGAAATTATCCTGGGTGTCCCTGACTTAATCAGGTAAACACTTTTAAAAGAGAGACTGTGCCCTCCACGAAGTAGAGACGTTCCGTAAGGGCCTGATGAATTCAGCTGCCATTTTTGGAGAAGTGCCCATGAGTCAAGAAACTGCTGGAGACCTCCAGCTGATAGCCAGCAAAACCCAGGGCTCTCAGTCATACAGCCACAAGGAAGTTAATTCTGCCAACAATAAGAAAGAGCCTGAAGTTAGATTCTTCCCTGTTTGAATTTCTGGAAGAGACTGCACCATGGCTGACACCTTGAATGTAGCCTTGGGAGACCCTGACCAGAGGGCCCTACTAAGCTGTTCCTAGACTCCTGGCCTACAGAAAATGTAAGATACTGAATGTGTGTTGTGTCAAATCATCAAGTTTGTAATGATTTTTCATGCAGCAGTAGGAAAAGATGCTTTTCAAAATCATAATCCCTAATCCCTACATCTAAACCTAAAAAAACCTAGACACACTGAATTAGAATTACCATATGTCAAGACCAAGAATGTAGACTTGAAAAGCAACATAGGTTGATACTTATTTCAATATACAGAAAAATGAAATAAGACAAAAGCCAGGAAGCAGGATGTGGCTGCCTGCTTCCGTAAAGATTTACAGCCTTGGAATCCCTATGGGGCAGTTCTACTCTGTCCAATAGGCAAACGATAAGTCCAAATCGACTTGATGGCAATGGGTTTTTTGGTTGTGGGAAGTGGATAGGTGAGTTGCTGCAGGGCTCTTAAGGAGATGGAACTAGTCTTTTTCAGCCAGGAGTATTGAGTCACTTGATCCCAAGTGGAGCTTAGAGGTGTGTGGTGGAGAGGAAAGGTTCAAAGTTCTACCTGATAGAGCCCTGGGAGCTAGTATAGTGAATGGTATTGGGGAAATACAATAAAGCCGGGACATCAGATCAGCACTGATGTCACAGTGAGTTCACTGTCCTTTAGATTCCACCCCTCTATATCTGCTTCACATAGGTCACACCGGTTGTTGCATACTGAGCAACTGATGTTGATGAAACAAATGTAAATTAATTACATAAATCCTTCACTATGATACTTTGAATAAATAATATAAACAGTGATAATATATAAAGACTCAATTGTGCTCTTTGACATTACTCAAGGGTAAGGTGGTTGTCATGAACTGGATTGTATCCCCCCAAAATATCCACCAATGTGGCTAAGCCATGAATCCCATCACTGTGTGATTATCCAGCATTTTGTCATCTGAGATGATTTTCCTGTGTGTTGTAAATCTTATCTCTATGATGTTAATGGGATGGGATTAGTGGCAGTTATGTTAATGGGGCAGGACTCAATCTATAAGTTTACATTGTGTCTTAAACCAATCTCTTTTGAGGTATAAAAGAGAGAAGCAAGCAGAGAGACATGGAGAACTCATACCACCAAGAAATAAGAGCCAGGAGAATAGCGCATCCTTGTGACCCAGGATCCCTGTGCTAAGAAGCTCCTCCACCAGGGAAGACTGATGACAAGGACTTTCCCCCAGAGCTGAGAAAGAGAAAGCCTTCCCCTGGAGGTGGCACCCTGATTTTGGACATCTAGCCTTCTAAGCTGTGAGAGAATAAACTTCTGTTTATTAAATCCATCTACTTGTGGTATTTGTTGTAGCATCACTAGATAACTAAGACAAATAGAATACCACTATCCTCAAGAAACTAATTTCGTTGAAGTAACTGAAAAGTGCTCTTGGCCTTATTTTCTCTTTGAAGTTTTCACAACTTCATACCAAATGGAAAGAAAGCAAATTTGAGATGTAACAATTTTTATCAAGAAACTGAGATCTAAATACCCTAACATATCTTTGGTAAATGTCTTCATGAAGAAATCAAGAATTGTCTCTGGTGTCCAAAAATAATTTAAGTAGCTTGTTTCAATAACACTTTAGGTATTTATGAAATTCAAAGGAAAAAAAATGCATTAGTTTCTGTTGGTTTAAAATGACCAGATCTAAACCAATAATAAGAGTAATAAAAAGGTGATCTAAAATTATAAGATGTAATACAACAGCCTGTAAACCCGAAACCCTGTTGCCATCGAGTCGATTCTGACTCATACCTACCCTGTAGGACAGAGCAGAGCTGCCCCATAGTGTTCCCAAGAAGTGCCTGGTGGATTCAAACTGCCGACCCTTCGGTTAACAGCCATAGTACTTAACAACTACGTCACCAGAGTTTCCTATATAACAGCATTTACAATATATTTTTTTAATGTAATATATAAGGTCAATACACTAAAAATGTAGCTGTGCTATCTCTCTGAAGTGCCAAAGAAATCCAAGTGGATTCAAAACCAGGTATTTTAAATAAAATAGTTCTGTAATATTTAGATGATTTACATCTTGTTATCTGAATCCAAAAACTTTGTGAAGGTTAAATAAGCAATGTGTGTTATTAAAGTTATTTTAAAGAAATCTTTAGGTAAGAGTACAAGGATGTAGCAACGAATTTATTAATTTCATTAGTCATAGTAGAAAAAATAATATCTTGCAGTTAGTAGAGTATATTTTGATAAAACATTTTGTTAACATGAGAAAATATTCATTATATATTGCTAAATAGAGACAGGTACAGAGAGAGAGAGAAAGAGAGAATACAGATGTACCACTATCACAGAATAAGAAAAGAACTAGAAAAGACAAACCAAAATGTTAATAATAATTATATTTTTGAGATGAAACAGCAAATATATTTTCACTCAACTCTCAGTGATGTTGCCAAACTGTTTCAAATATAATTTCAAACAAAATAATTTCATTCAAATCAAATGATAGAACAAAACTCTAAATGTGAAATTACTATGTACAAAATGTGAACAATCAACATAGAAATATCCTTGCATTAAACTTCATATCATTTTCTTTACATTAAGTTTTTTAAAAGTGATTTCTAAATTCTTTAAACCAATGTCTATCGATCCCATTCCAATTCATGGTAACCCCACGTGTATCAGAGTAGAACTATGTTCCATCAGATTTACAATGGCTGATTTTGGGGAAGAAGATTGCCAGACCTTTCTTGCACAGAGCCTTTAGGTGGACTTGGACCTCCAACCTTTCAGATAGCAGATGACTGTGTTAACTATAGTTTACCCTTTCCTGGGACTCCTCTAAATTCTTAAGCCTGACCTATTACATCAAATTTAACAAAACAATCACTGGGTAGTTTCTCTGAAGTGGAATTTTAGGGTTAAATTTCCTAACTATACATTATGTTGTTGTTAGGTGCCGTCGAGTCAGTTCTGACTCATAGCAATCCTATACATCGGCTGGTGGATTTGAACTGCAGACATTCTGGTTAGCAGGCAAGCTCTTAACCACTACGCCACCAGGGCTCCACTATGCATTATGGGTGACATTTTAATCATGTACTCTTTCTACATTTTTTTTATTGTAAAATATTTCCACAAGTGAAGTGTAAGTTTTTTAACGTCTGTGTCAAAACTCTGTGTTCCTTTAAATACCTATATGTGTCTCATATCTTTAATAACATCAATCAATCAGTAAGAAAGATATTCACTGAGTACACAATTTTTATCCAGTTATATAGAATAAATAGAAAAAATTATGAAACATAAATGCTATTCAAAAAAGTAATTTTATTTCTGGAAAATAAAATAATCGTACAAGTAACAATAAGGAAATAGAACCAATGCATTACAGTTCAGAAACAAAAATTAACTTTTTTTTTTTATTGTACTTTAGGAGGCGTATAGTCCAAATTAGTTTCTCATTAAATATTTAATATGCATATTGTTTTGTGACATTGCTCACCAAGCCCGCAATGTGTCAACACTCTACCCTTCTTGACCTTGGGTTCTTTCCCCCTTTCCATTCATCCAGCTTTCCTGTCCCCTCCTGCCTTCTCATACACTTTTTTAACTCAGTACTGAAGTCCCTTCTGAGGTTCACACTTCAGCCAAAGATTAGATAGGCCTATAAAACAAACAATAATACATGTAGTTCAACCACGTATTCAAAACCTGACTTTTTTGTGATGGATAAAAAGAAACAAGAATGGAGCTTAAGATAGGTGAGGATTTTCATAGGAGTTTAGAGAGACACAAAAGTCGATAAAGTGCAGGTTTGGGGATCTATGGGTAATGAAGCTTGGAATAAAATCCAGGTACGGTTTTTGGGAAAATTAAACATTCAAGAAAGTAAAAAGGGAATAAATTATGGATGATCTTGTAACATTGGCTAGAGAAAATTTCAGCTGATGTATAAAACATGAGTTTATTTAATTGACATGTCTAAGTTCACTGTCTTTCAAATATATATATATATATATCAACAAAATGTCCCAATTCTTTAAGTACATCTTAGATGGAAGACCAAGTGAAACAATAACCCAAGCCCAACTGTTTTGTTAAAGTAGGAGTATAGTTTCCCCTCTCTTTTCTCAGCAGCTCCTACAGTAAGTTTTTAAACACCACAGTTCTAAAACCACTGCTTTATCCCATTCAAAATAATGGACTATTTAAAATATGCCAAGATTTGGTGAATTATTCTGGATAAATCTGGCCGTAATGTTATACTCCTAACAGAGTTGTTTTTATGTATTTAATATGATTTTAATTTGCTGATATAGCACCTTAATGAACAAGCAATATGTATGACCAAAAGTAAAGATGTCACCTTGAAGACTAAGGTGCACCTGACTCAAGCCATGGTGTTTTCAATCACCTCATATGCATGTGAAAGCTGGATAATGAATAAGGAAAACCAAAGAATTGATGCCTTTGAATTACGGTCTTGGCAAAAAATATTAACTACACCATGGACTGCCAGAAGAACCAAAAAAATCTATCTTGGAAGAACTACAGCCAGAATGTTCCTTGAAAGTAAGAATGGCAAGACTTCTCACATAATTTGGACATATTATCAGGAGGAACCAGTTCCTGGAGAAGGACATCATCCTTGGTAAAAGGCCAGCAAAAAAGAGGAAGACCCTCAATAAGAAGAACCGACACAGTGGCTGCGACAATGGGCTCAAGGATAGCAAGTATTGTGAGAATGGCACGGGACAGGGCAATGTTTCGTTCTGTTGTACGTGGGGTCGCTATGAGTCAGAATTGCCTCGACGGCACCTAACAACAACAACATGTATGGTCACATGACAATTTGACGAGACCGTTTTAACAAAACTATGTTGAGAAGCAGATACAGTGAAATGTAATAAATATAAATTTTTGGTTTTATTTAATTATCACCAAATAGTGAAAGCCCAGATATATTTATTTCATACTTGAGATGTTGGATTCCCATGTCTCAGTCCATCAGTGATCTCAGTACCATACTTGATTGTATCCTAGAGTGTAAACTCACCCCTTTGCAAAAAGCTGAAAGGTACAATAGAGCATCAAGAGCACCTAGGGAATATACTAAAAGAGTATCTTTATATTTAATGAAAAAGCTTTGGCCCTGCTCTATCAAAAGATCTAATGCAGGAGTCAGCAATCTATGGCCCATCCCTGTTTTACATGGCTAGTGAACTAAATCAAACCTGGAGCCATTGAGTCAATTCCAACTCATAGCAACACTATAGGCCAGGGTAGAACAGCCCTATAGGGTTTCCAAGGAGTGGCTGGTGGATTCAAACTGCTGGCCTTTTGATTAGCAGTCGTAGCTCTTAACTACTGTCCCACCAGGGCTCCTAAGGGCAATCATTAATGCCTTTGCAGATAAGTGAAAACTGGCAGATTCAAGTTCACCCAGAGGTGCCTCAAATAAAGGCCTGGACATCTACTTCCAAAAACCCAGCCATTGAAAACCCTGTCAACACAGTTTCACTCTGACATACATGGGGTCACCATGAGTCGAAATTGACTGACAGGCAGCTGGTTTTTGGTAAAGATTGTTTTTCACATTTTTAAATTGTTGAAAAAAAATCAAAAGAAGAATAATATTTCTTGACACTTGAAAATTATATAAAATTCCAATTTCAATGTTCATAAGTATGAACACTAGCTATCGCAACACAGCCATCCCCTTTCTTTTACATATCACCTATAGCTGCTTTCTCTCTACCTCGGCACAGGTGAGTAGCTGTGATAAAGAATCTATGTCTCTCAAAGCCAGAAATATTTACCATTGGTTCCTTTACAGAAAGTTTCTTCATGCTTGGTCTAAATTAACGAGGTGATATCAAGTTAACACCATCAAAATATCTTGCTTGAGGAGTACCTTCTTAGCTAGATTTTAAGGAATTTCTTTTTAAGGAATCGTTATTTTCTTGATGACTTAGGAAAAAAATGTTGAGTGCCATCGAGTCAGTCAGAAGCATAGTGACCCTACAGAACACAGTAGAACTTCCCCATAGGGTTTCCTAGGCTGTAATCTTAACCAGGGCAGATTGTCATGTCTTTTCTCCTGAAGAGCCACTGGTGGGTTCGAACAACCAAAGTTTTAGTTAGCAGCCAAGCACTTAACCATCGTGCCACCAGGGCTCATGCACAGGAAAAAATACAGTACCTCGAACTGATACATAATTTCCACTCATTTTTTCACTCTGACTTCAAATTTAGCTATAAAATTTATGGTTTTATACTATAAATGGAAAAACATTGGGTATTACCTCTATGCTGCAGATGTTGTGGAGTAAAACAGCTGTTTAGGGTTAGCTATGATTTCACATTTTCCTGGAAAGCACTTCAGAAGCATTTTGCCTTATAATCGAATAGTTATTTTCAATCTGCTTGAATAAACGAGCTGTATTGCAGTAAAAACTAGACCATATTGCTCAATTTTTAAATGTTAAAATTAAAATGATTATTTATAGAAGACTGGAAAAAAAGTCACCCATGTATAAATGAATCACCATTGGCAGTCAGCATAAAGGGAATACAGGTATTGTAAACTTTATTATAGATATTTTGGCCAAATTAAATGGCAGGTAAAAAAAAAAACAGTAGATGTACTAAAATAAAGGTTTACAAATTCTATGGATCCACTATAACACAAGATGCTTCAGTCATATGATGTTACTAAAATATATGTCTGTTAACATTCCTCGACAATTATGTCCCTTGTTTATATTTTACCCCATCCACTTTTTTTTACACAAAACTTAGCCCAATTAAAACAAGGTATCTTATTGGAAGAAGATATGGATGTATTATAATTGCATAAAATTAAGGTTAAAAACTAAGGTAGAAATTTTTATTTTTTTAATTTCATCAAAGCCCATGTATCAATATAACTCTCCTAAGCATAAATAAAACAACTTCTCATTACACAGGTGTGGACAAAAATATTAAATTACACATTCCAAACACTCTTTAGTTGTAATAAATGAATCTGTAGGCTGAGATAATGGCATGCTATTACGTGCATACAATAATATATTTTTTAATAGAGGTATTCTATAGGAATATTTGTGATTCTTGCAAGAATGATTAAGTTAAAATTATTTTAAAATATTACTCATTTGAATGCCAAATTAATAATTTTGAAATTCCGATGGAAGCTTTAATGTCTCACTTTCTTTTTTCAACTCCCTGGCTGTATTTGAGAGAAATGCAGTAATTGTCTGGGAAAGTCATGCTTTGTAGAAATACAATAACTTTAAAAGGCCTAAATTCTCTTTCAAATTTTGTTCAAAGTAAGGGTTACCTCATTTGATAATGGAAAGAGCATGTCTCACAGGTCTGAATGTAAACCTTTGTATGTAATAATTTCAAGATGCAAAAAAAAATAATAATGGATAGGTTGACTATTTGCACTACTTTTTGTCCTTATTTTGTATATAGGTGAGAAATGTTAAATGGAATTGATTCCAAGTTCTCTTCTTTTTTCTGATTTTCTTGAATTAATATTGTTCTTTTAAAAGTTGCATGAGTTTTCTTTTCTCAGAAGCAAACGTTTAATTTAATCAAAATTTATTTTATAATTCTCTCAGATGATTGCAGTTTTTAGTCCTATTCAATTGGTGCTAATGAATATCTAGTAAAGGATAACTTACTTTCCTATCTAAAAGAATGGACATTTAAAATATCCAATAAAGTCAATGACCTTAAAAAGGGAATTTATTTTGATAACATAGTAATACCTTACCACTTAAATAAAAAAGGAAAGGAAAAAATATATATAATTTCCTGTGCATGGATTTTATAATACAAAAAAAAAAAAAAAAAAAGCCTAAGGAAAATTTTACTTCAAATTCCTAAGAAAGGAGTAATTATTTTTCAAACTAAATATTGGTACAAGTATATTTTATTTTTCATTTCTAGTAAGGTCAAATTTTTAGGAAAAACATTCCTTTAACTAAAAAGTGTGTCCTACAGATTCCAATTTTCTTTTTTAATTTATTTATAAGAAGAAAATTTCTACTTAACCCACTTATCTGCTACCCAGCTAATGGCTCACTTCATTTATTGATTTTCTCATAGGGGAGAGAATAGTATCACGCAGGACAAGTCATACCAGAGTCATCCCAAACTTATACTTACAGAGAAGGATGGGGTGCACCAAGTGTGTAGAAGAGATAAACATTTACAATACTCAGAAACACTAAATCTACCTCAAGGTAAACCCTGCCAACCTTTGCATCCATTTAGAAATTGTGGCTTAATCTAGAAACATGGTTTCCTTGCCACCACAGAGGAGTATTTAGTCCATGACATCTTCAAGGCAACCAGGCTCTTGCTGTGAAGAACCTTCTTGAACAAATTACTGTGGGGTGTATTTGTTCTCTATAAAAAGAGACAGGGGATCAGAATAGCATACTATATTTTGGACGTTTAGATGCCAAAATGACATGCATTGCAGGCAACGACTTTTTTTTTTACACAGTTTCTGTCATAAAGATCCAATTCACCTTGGTGGAAATTCCATAACAAATCAGAAACAGTGTATATTTGCAGTAATTACATGAATAAGGTTGAATTTTAACCTGGCAATAATCGTGATTGCAAAAGGGTCATGAACAAAAAAAAGCAATAAAAAAAAAAAATTGAACAATATCTTTAATAAATGGAGACTCCCTAAACCTTCTGGAATATTATAACATCATAATGCCTGTGATTATACAAATTATATATATATATACACACACACACAAAAACAATGTTTCCATTGAGTCACTTCTGGTGTTTGGCGATCACATGTGTTAGAGTAGAACTGCTCTATAGGGATTTCTTGGCTATGATCTTTAAGCAAGCAGATCTCCTGGCCTTTCTTCTGTGGCACCGCTGGGTGGGTTCAAATTGTCAACCTTTAGGTTAGCAACCAATTGCAAATTTCTTGTTCCACCCAGTACATAGATAGGTAGGTAGATAGATAGATGATAGATAGATAGATAGATAGACAGACAGACAGACAGACAGACAGACAGACAGACAGATAGATGATAGATAGATAGATAGATAGATAGATAGATAGATAGATAGATAGATAGATAGATAGATAGATAGATAGACAGATAGATAGATAGATAGACAGATAGATAGATAGATAGACAGATAGAGATAGATAGATGATAGACAGATGATAGACAGATAGATAGATAGATAGATAGATAGATAGATAGATAGATAGATAGATAGATAGATAGATAGATAGATAGATAGATAGATAGATAGATGATAGATAGATAGATAGATAGATAGATAGATAGATAGATAGATAGATAGATAGATAGATAGATAGATAGATAGATAGATAGACAGACAGATAGATAGACAGACAGATAGATAGATAGATAGATAGATGATAGATAGATGATTGATAGATAGATAGATGATAGATAGATAGATAGGTAGATAGATGATAGATGATAGATAGATAGATGATAGATAGATAGATAGATAGATAGATAGATAGATAGATAGATAGATAGATAGATAGATAGATAGATAGATAGATAGATAGATAGATAGATAGATAGATAGATAGATAGATAGATAGATAGATAGATAGATAGATAGATAGATAGATAGATAGATAGATAGATAGATAGATAGATAGATAGATAGATAGATAGATGGATAGATGATAGATAGATGATAGATGGATAGATGATAGATGGATAGATAGATAGATGATAGATAGATTAGATAGATAGATGATAGATTAGAGAGAGATGATGATGATAGATAGATAGATAGATAGACAGATTAGATAGATAGAGAGACAGACAGACAGACAGATAGATAGACAGACAGACATCAAGTACTATGATCAACATGAATTTCTCACATAGTCTGCTTTTTAGCTTTTTATAAAATGATTTATTAAAACCCCTCAGGTTATCACTAGTCTCCAGGGAATGAGGAGGGTGGGGCAGGGAATTTAAAAAATGACATCTTTCAAAGTATACACAGAGTTTCTATAAAATCAAAACATTGGTAGTTGAATAGGCCAAAATCTCACTTATTTACGTCAATAAAATATACACCTTAGGACAAACGGTCTCAGTTGAGTAACGCATTGCATTTTCCACTGTTTCTAGAAGGAATGAGTAAGTGAAAAGGCTTAGGTTCCTTAAAGAAAAACAAATTTAATGCATTGAAGTCCCTTATTTAGAAGGAGCTTGTGATGTGAGCTGACAGTTGCTTTGATTAGACAAGTGTCGTAGTTTTAGTCCATTGGCCACATATTCTAAAGTCAGATAGGGCAATCATTCTATCAGCATCCACCTTGGATATCCAACATCAACAGGAAAACAATGGCTTGAAACTAAACAACGAAATAATTTAACATCAAATAATTTCCTTTTTTTTTTTTTTTCAGTAATAGCAACATTTTATATAATCTGACCCATATTTTACCAGAACATCAATAGCCTGTTGAGGTGAAACCTAATTCCAAGTTCTTATTGCAGATTTTTAGGAAAATAAAACATTTGAAAACAAACAGGAGATTTTCTGAAATTGAATCTGTTATTCTTCTTGTGTAACTCTAATGTAAATAACAGTCTATCAAATATTTCTTGCTTTTTACAAATATTGTTATTCCCTCAGGCAAAATAAAAATGAAAATTAGATACTGACTGTCTCCAGCCAGGATAAGAGCAACTGTCCTTCTGAAGTTGTTATGACTCACATTTAGTAAGAATCAAGAGTAAACAGACTGGAAATGGCAAATAAGTATAGGATTCTGGGTCTTTAGAATTCTAAGTAAGATTAATTATTCTTTTATCCATTTGTTATAATTTCTTTTCAAATAAATAATACTCACTGTCAAAACACAACTTTAGGGGTAAATGCACCAATAATATAACTTTTGGAAAATATTTATAGTTGCCAAGTTATCTTTTGGTGATTAAGATTAAATGTTTGTTTGTGATTTCTTTTCAGCTACAAATGTACATTACATTTTCATTAGTGATTTCTGAGATTTCACCTTTTTAGGGTGAGTTATAATTTATACATAAGATACTCTGTAACTTGAACCACGTAGGAAATATTAGAAACCACCCTCTCTTTTATCCAGCTCTTATTCTTTAGCAAAGGTTTTAAATAGATGACCATAATCTTATTGTGTGTCTCAAGTCATAAAACTGAGCGACACAATTGAATTATCCAGATCCTTTAAGTTGAAGAATAATTTTATAAAGCAACTAAAATATAGAGCCAAAATTTTATTTAATTACAATATTTGAATAATTTCTTTCATTATTTAGTTTACCTGTACATGCGGGGTGGCAACCCTGGTGGTGTAGTTGTTAAAAGCTACAGCTGCTGACCAAATGTTGGCAGTTTGAATCCACCAGGTGCTCTTTGGAAACCCTATGGGGCAGTTCTGCTCTGTCCTATAGGGTCACTATGAGTTGGAATGGACTCGACGGCATCTGGTTTGGCTTTTTGGTTACGTATGCAGGGAAGCCCTGGGGACACAGTTGTTAAGCCATAGACAGCTATTGGAAAGATTGGTGTTTCAAAACCATCAAAGGCTCTGCTAGAGAAAGATGTGGCCGTCTGCTTCTGTAGAGATTTACAGCCTTGGAAATCCTGTGGGGTTGCTATGAGTTGAATTTGGCTCAACAGCAGTGGGTTAGGGATATATGCAGGGACGGGCAATGTTTTATTCTGTTGTACACAGGGTCACTGTGAGTCGGAACCAACCCCACAGCACCTAACAACAAGAACAACATATACATAATAACATTTCCTACAAAGATCAAAGAAGATAAAGGTTGTCTTAGTCATCTAGTGCTGCTATAATGGAAATGCCACAAGTGGATGGCTTTAACAGAGAGAAATTCATTTTCTCATTGTCTAGGAGGCCACAAGTCCAAATTTAGAGCATCAGCTCCAGGGGAAGTCTCCCTGTCTCTGTCTGCTCTGGAGGAAGGTTCTTTTCATCAATCTTGCCCTGGACTAGGAGCTTCTCTGAGGGGGAACCCCAGGTTCAAAGGACATGCTCTGCTCCCAGTGCTGGTTTCTTGGTGGTATGAGGCCCCCTGTCTCTCTGCTCACCTCTCTCTTTTATATCTCAAAAGAGATTGTCTCGAGACAATCCAATCCTATAGATTAAGTCCTGCCTCATTAACATAACTTTCACCTATCCCCCCTCATTAACACCATAGAGGTACGATCTACTACACGTAGGAAAATCACATCAGATGACAAAATGGTGGACAATGACACAATACTGGGAATTATGGCCTAGCCAAATTGATACACATATTTTTGGGGGACACAATTCAATCCATGACAAAGGTAGCACCCTATAATCTGAAGTAGCCCTATCACAACAAAACTATTAGATAAAAAATGAAAGCAAATCCTACAAGAATTTTTTGAAGTTTGTACGAATAACTGATAGTGATGAGATGTAGATGACTCAATTCATGAACCCTCCAGCTATTTTCAAAAATAATATTGTTTACTCTGTTTTATGAGAAATACAGCATGAAGTAATGAATATTGACTAAACCTAAACTAAATTAAAGCTTCTATAAAATCTGTTTCTCAAACCCATGACAGATGGTTGAAGCCATCACCCTGCCATTTAGAGTTCATAGAAAATGCATACATTTGAAGGAACATTGGCTCCAAACTATTTATTTCAAAGGCGTCGGCTGATTTAATAGCACATATATTATCTACTAGGCAATATAAAGTTAAAATAGAGGAAAAAATCTCTACTATGTAAGAATGCTGTACATATTATACTATAGTTTCTCAATGCGTAGTGACTACTGTGTTGACCACAGGGAGGGTTTTACTAAAACAACTCAAAAGAATTAGGAGTGAAAAGGTGAGACATGTGTACCTGGTTCTTTTGGCAACAATTGTTTGATGTGACAAAATACGAATCACCAAATGCCACTGGCTCTCAGCTGCTTATCTGAAAATGTGGAGTTAGAAAGCAGTGATATCTAAGTTCCTTTAAAAGCTGCATGTTATATGATCTTGTTAGTTACATTATTTAAGTTTTTATGACAACGTCATTTGTGTTCAGGTACAAATAGTGGACTGTCTGGAAGGCACAGTTGATAATGTAAAAAGAGAATAACTGGTAGACTCCAGAGCACAGCTGCCAGCACTCATGCTAACAGCAGACTCTACTTCTAAGACTAGGCTTGTTGCCTTATGATGCCTTTCTCTAACACGGACATGAATGGTTACACATTTGAAATAGATTGATAAAAGGAAAAAATAATAGCAAGAAAGTCATATATATAAAGACAATAGTAGCTTCTTTTCATGGGGAAGGGACTTAGTAATGTGTTCACATGGTCACATGTGCAATTCGCAAAATAAAATTATTTTCACTATGATGAGTGAAGACAACTGTCTCTTTCTACCCTGATTTTCACTCTGTCACACCTCTCCTTATTTTGAGTCACCTTGAAAGGGCTACAAGCAATCTTGAGATCTGACTGGAGGAAGTACATTTGGGAACTTTTTTTAAATTTGGATTTGGTAGTTTGGGTTTACTTTGTCTTCATTTCCAAAGTAATTTTTTGCATATAGGAAAGTACCCACTGTGCTCTACACTGACTTGTCTGGTCTGTCAAGACTCTGGTGCAGGGACAGAAGTCTTCTCATGTTCTAAATGGGTACTACAGCCCTTGACAGAAGAAATATGTGAGCAGTGTGACAGCCACACAGTGTAAAATCTATGAGGACAATTCTTCCAATAACCAGATATATGAAATTGCGAGCAGAAGATTCCGTGTTCATTGACACCTCATCAAAACAGAAATTCACAACCTGCCAAGAATATGTTGTTGTTGTTGTTAGGTGCCGTCGAGTCAGTTCCAACTCATAGCGACCCTATGCACAACAGAACGAAACACTGCCCGGTCCTGCGCCATCCTTACAATCGTTGTTATGCTTCAGCTCATTGTTGCAGCCACTGTGTCAATCCACCTCCTGGAGGGTCTTCCTCTTTTCTGCTGACCCTGTACTCTGCCAAGCATGATGTCCTTCTGCAGGGACTGATCCCTCCTGACAACATGGCCAAAGTATGTAAGATGCAGTCTCGCCATCTTTGCTTCTAAGGAACATTCTGGCTGCAGTTCTTCCAAGACAGATTTGTTCGTTCTTTTGGCAGTCCATGGTATACTCAATATTCTTCGCCAACCCCACAATTCAAAGGCGTCAACTCTTCTTTGGTCTTCCTTATTCATTGTCCTAGAATATACACAAGTGATATATTTTGTTTCTTTGATGGGAATTGCTTCAAAAGGAATTGACCAGAGTCCTTGTGTTTCTAAGGTAAAATCTCATAGTAGCACTATAAACAGCAGTAGTGCCTATGTGTGAAGTTGCTTGTTTAATGCGTCCCAATCTACCAAACCGTGTCTTAGAGTATCTGATCCATTTTGCTCTGATGAAATCTGGCAGTTCCAGACAACAAAACAGTAGGTGGAATTGTTACCAACCCTGAAAAATCAACGTGAGGAAGCAAGTACTACAGTAACAGAGAACCTATATGCATTAATCAATAAATCAATGTAAGTTAAGAGTAATTTGATTATAAAATAATGTGTGTCTATATATATATGCAGGGAAACACTGGTGGTATAGTGATTAAGAGCTACAGCTTCTAAACAAAAGGTTGTCAGTTCGAATCTACCAGGCTCTTCTTGGAAACCATACGGGGCAGTTCTACTCTGTCCTATAGACTCAACAGCAATTTTTTTTTTTTTTTGGTATATATATACATACACACATATGTATCTATACATGTATATATGTATAGATACATATGTGTGTGTGTATGTATGTGTGTGTATATGAGCCCTGGTGGCTCAGTGGTGAGCTACAGCTGCTAACCAAAAGTTGGCACCAGCCACTCCTTGGAAACCTTATGGGGCAGTTTTACTTATAGGGTTGCTATGAGTCGTAATCAACTCAATAACAACAGGTTTGCTAGTTGCTATGCCACTAGTATTTCAAATACCAGCAGGGTCACCTATGTTGGACAGGATTCAACGTAACTTCCAGACTAAGACAGGATTCAAAGAAGGACCTGGCAGTCTACTTCTGAAAAAATTGGCCAGAGAAAACCTTATGAATAACAGAAGAACACTGTCGTGATATAGTGCTGGGAGATGAGTCCCTCCAGTTGGAAGGCACTCAAAATACTACTGGGAAAGAGCAGTCTCCTCAATTAGAGTAGACCTTAATGGTATGGATGGAGTCAAGATTTTAGGACCTTCATTTGCTGATGTGGCATGACTCAAAATGAGAAGAAACAGCTATAAACATCCATAAATAATTGAAACATAAAATGTACAAAGTATGAATCTAGGAAAATTGGAAGTTGTCAAAAATGAAATGGAATGCTTAAAGATCAATATCCTAGGCATTAGTGAGCTGAAATGGACTGGTATTGGCCATTTTGAATCGGACAATCATATGATCTACTATGCTGAGAATGATAAAGTGAAGAAGAATGGCATCACATTTGTTGTCAAAAAGAACATTTCAAGATCTACCCTGAAGTACAATGCTGAAGTACATAAGATGGAAAGCCAGTTAATATGACTCCTACTTAAATTTATTGACACCAAGCAATCACTTTTACACTGAACTGACTAGATGTTTTGGTATTGCATTAAAAAAAAGTCTAAATTCATTTGTAGTGGCTGATGACAAAAATCAAGGCAAAGGGAGGTTGAAGTATAAAAGAGAAAATAAAAGAAAGAACTACATAGCTGGTTTAGCTGTACTGCTCAAATGGAAATCAGTTGTCTGCCTTGTGGTTTGAGAAATTAACTAAATATTTTGTACATTTCCCACTATGAAATAAGATATACAAGTAGTGAGCCATCACTACCAATCCTGCCTGTAGGCTGGGTAGCCTAATTTATTGTTGTTGTTAGGTGCAGTCGAGTTGGTTCCAACTCATAGAGACTCTGTGCACAACAGAACAAAACACTGCCCAGTCCTGAGCCATCCTTATAATTGCTCTTATGCTTGAGCTCATTGTTGCAGCCACTGTGTCAATCCACCTCATTGAGAGTCTTCCTCTTTTCTGCTGACCCTGTACTCTGCCAAACATAATGTCCTTCTCCAGGGACTGAATCCTCCTGACAACATATCCAAATTATGTAAGACGCAGTCTCGCCATTCTTGCCTCTAAGGAGCATTCTGGCTGTACTTCTAAGACAGATTTGTTTGTTTTTTTGGCAGTCCATGGTATATTCAATACTCTTCACCAACACCTAATAGCTTACCTAAATTATATATTTAATGTGTTTTTAAATGATTTAAAAACTATAAATAGTTCCATGTTTGGAATAAAATCTATTTAACTATTTATATATTGTTTAAATTTATCAAGGTTGGTCTTTTCTAAGCATATGTCTTAGTTATCTAGTGCTGCTATAACAAATACCACAAGTGGATGGCTTTAACAAACAGAAAGTTATTCTCTCATGGTTTACAAGGCTAAACTGGGTCTGAATTCAGGGTGCCAGCTTCAGGGGAAAGGTTTCTCTCTCTGTTTGCTCTGGAGGAAGGTACTTATCATCAATCATTCCCTAGTCTAGGAGCTTCTTAGCCCAGGGACCTCGGGTCCAAAGGATGTGCTCCATTCCTGGCTTTTCTTGCTTTGTGTTAATGAGGTCCCTCTCCTCTCTGAGTGTTTCTGTCTTTTATATCTCAAAAGAGATTGACTCAAGATATAACCTAATCCTGCAGATTATGTCCTGCCTCATTAATGTCATAGAGGTTAGGATTTACAACATGTAGGTAGTTACATCATGTCACAAAATGGAGGACAACCACACATGGCCCAGCGAAATTGACACACACTTTTGGGAGACACAATTCAATCCATAACAGCATAGTTCATGAAATGCCCAACTTTCAGGTTACGAAAAGTCCACGAATACATTCAATGTGGCTATTTTCTTAGGCTCACTGTGTTTTAAAAAGTAATGTATCTAGACACCTATGACTGCTGATCTTTATACAAACTTTGTAGGTTCTATCCTCTTTCCTTGGGAACCTTAAAAAATGTGTTACCTGCAAGCATTGGAGTGTGTTAGCCATCCACCTGTTCTCATCTACATCCACGCTTCCAGTTACCTCACATATGCCCACAAAAACCAATGTAAATGTCTACCCAGATCTCTTCTCCAAGTGCATCAAAGGCCTTTAGGATTTCCCATTTAGTAAATACCATCATTAACCAATTAATTATGCAGTCTTTAGAGACAAGAGCTATCTCCTCACCATCACACACCATGATTAGTCCAGCACCAAAACCTTCCAATGTTTTCTTCTAAGTATCTTTGGATTCTGACCATTAATGTTCATTTCCCATCATTCCATTGTATATGCTTTCAAAGGGCCATCTGTACATGTTGTTTCTAGTTATATCCTGTGGATGTGGTTACTTATATATACCTCTTTCCTCTATTAGATTCTAAACTTTACGTGGAGAGTGATAATGTGTATTTTAGTCACCAGCTTATTCCCAGATCAACCCTACAGGGCAGTTCAGCTCTGTCCTATAGGGTCACTATAACTCGGAATTGACTCTACAGCCAGGGTTTGGTTTCTTGGTTTTTATGCTCAGAAACTACCACAGACCTCAATAACTATTTGAAGAAAAAAAAAGAATATTGGATCTTTAAATTATTCCCCTTTTATTTTATTAAAAAGATATGGTTATTAATCTCATCGTACATAAATTTTTACTGTCTTAGATTCTTACGTAGGGTAATCTTTTATAATTAAAAAAAAAAACCAAACCCATTGCCTTTAAGGTGATTCCAACTCATATCCTCCCTGTAGGTCAGATTAGAACTACCCCATAGAGTTTCCAGGGAGCAGCTGGTAGATTTGAACTGCCAACATGTTGGTTAGCAGCTGTAGCTCTTGGCCACTGTGCCGCCAGGGCTCCATATAAGTAAAAGCATTGTGTCAAACACTAGGATTTTCTATGAAGTTTTTTTTTAACAAAGATTTTATCTTTTTATATTCCCTGTACTTTCCCAACCAGTGACTAAGTATATTGCTTTAAATTTTTATAAATTTAATAAGAATTTTTATTATTGCTCGTGTTTATATATTTATTTTTTGTGCAGCTTATTTTTCTAATTGACTGAAAATTTGCATTTTTCTATAAATTTTCTTCTAGAGTGGTTTATCAATTTTTTGAGTGTTAATGTTTCTTAATCCAATAATAACAGCTATTTATGTATTAAGATAATAACCACTTGCTAAATTTTAGCACCTTTTAAGACAGTTAACATTTGCCTTTGAATTCTATTTGTGCTATTTTGACACGACAAGTATTTTACATTTTTAAAGCAAGGCGGAAGTCTATGGGCTCTATGGTAAGAAAGCCATTGACGATCCTAAAAATGAGCTAAGTATAAAGTTACATTGGTATCCATTTATTTTAATTTTCAAAGTTTCAATAATATATTCTTAAATCTACAGTTTTATAATTTAAATTACTTTTGAATTACAAAAAAAAAAAAAGGCCTGAAGCTGTTTGTCGTATGAAATAATTATTACAGATAAAACGGAAGTCTTCTTTGACTACAAATCCTAAAGCCATTTAGCAGGCTCAATTGCAGTACAGATAATAAATCCAGTAGTTCCATAGCCACTCTGTTACCTTTTCTGCTGGTTTGGCATAGCTGCTGGGAAGAATCCTTGCACTGGGAAGCAGCAGACGCTGCCTTCTGGGCCCCTGGGTAATTTGGCTGAGATTTGCAAAAATCAGAGCAGCCTTCTTACAATTTATCGCACCTTCTTATAATTTAAATTTATGTTTGACTTGTAGTTATGTTCTGTTTTATGCACCTGATGTTATTTCCTGTCCCTAGTTTTTATTATGCTTGCTGATATTTTCCAGTTTTTATTAGATATTTTTAATGAAACACTTTCTATTAATAAGCACTGTTTTGTTGGTCCCTAAGGGTCACTATGAGTTGGAATCAACTCGAAGGCAACAGATTTTATGCGACGTAAATGGTTAAGTGCTCAGCTACCAAGTGGAAGGCTGACAGTTTGAATCCACCCAGAGGTGACCAGGAAGAAAGCCATGGCAATTTACTTCCAAAAGGTCACAGCCGTTGAAAACTTCATGCAGCACCGTTCTAACCCGCAACACACACGTGAGGTGGCTGAGTCAGAACTGACTCCGTGGCAACTGGTTTGGTTTTTGTTGCTGTTGTTGGTATCGTGGTATGTATTTTGTAATTTCTAGGGCATTTTTAGGGCATTTATTATTATTTCTTTCAATCTTTATACTTCAGTGATATCATTTTTAAAATTTTGTTTTGTTTTTCTTTTTTTTTTCCTCTAGCTCCTGAGCTGAAGCTTATTTCATTCATTTATTCTAAAACTTTTTTTTTTAAAAAAGATACATTTATTTTACATAAAGGCCTTTAAAGATACAACTCTTTTTCAGTATTGCTTCAAATATATATTTACAAACGCAGTGTTTTTGTGGTCATTCAATTCAAATTATTTTATAGGTTTTAATTTCTTCTCTCGTCCCACAATTATTTATAATTTTTTTTAAATCAATTCCTTCTGCTGTCACTTCCCAATTTTATTGACCTGTGGCCTATGATTTTAAAAATATAAAATGCAAGGAATGTACTGAGATTTCCCTTGGGGGGTAATACATGATTATTTTCATAATTGTTCACTGAATATACTCTCTGTTAACATATATATGCATGTATATATATGTTATGTGTATATGTGTGTGTGTGTATATATATACATATACACACACACGTATACATATTTGTCAGTTAGATCAAACTTGTTAATTGTATTATTCAGTTCCTCCATATAATTATTTATTTTTTGTCTGGGGAACTTGCTGTTTTCTGGCAAAGAGTATTAAAAATTTCTAAACCTTATTAGACTTCTGTGAATCCCCTGGCAGTTTTATCAGGTTTTGCTTTAAATATTTAGAAGCTCTTAATTTTTTGAAGTTAAATAAATGACCTTATTTTTCTTTCACCAAATAAAGCTATTCTTCTTTTCTTTTATTATATTTTTGCCTTGGATTTCATTTTGTGTAATGATAAAATTGCTTTGTAACTACATTTTTGTCAGTATGTGTGTGGTATATACATATGTATGTATATCTATATAAAGTATCAATATATACAAATGAAAGAAAAATAAGCATGTATATATGCATGTATATATACATACCAAAAAAAAAACCCATTGCCATTGAATCAATTCTGACTCATAGGAATCTTATAGGACAGAGAAGAACTGTCCCGTAGAGTTCCCAAGGAGTGTCTGGTGGATTCAAACTGCCTACCATTTGGTTGGCAGCTGTAGCTCTTAACGACTATGCCACCAGGGTTTCCATGTATCTATATCTATATATAGATATATGCTTATTTTTCTTTCATTGGTTTTAACTCAATTTTTACGCAGAATAATTTTTAAGATCTATCCTGATATACTTACTGTAATTATTTATAATTATGAATCTATCACTACAGGTTTTTTTGCATTTTTTGATTCACCACTTGTATTTTTAAGATAACTCTGTATCAGTGACTTAAAAAAATTAAACTGTATTTCTCCCTTACCAAATAATCAAATAAAGTACCCCTGCTTATCTGGTGGCTCTCCTACTTAGGGACCCCTTCCATCCTGTAGCACAATATTTCTCTAAGTCAGGAGAGTCCTTTGCATCCAGCATGAGGAAGTGGAGAGAGAGAATGGAGAAGGTCCACCCATTGTTTTGAAACCTTGTCCTGAAATTGAACCACATCACTCTTTCCACACTCCCCTGGGAGAATTTATCATTTGTTTTGTGCTCATGAAAGCAGGATAGCTGGAGAATGTGGTCCCTGAGTAGGAAGCTACCTTGTAGTGACAGGTTCATACTATAATGAAGGAATTTGGATTTTTTGAACATTCAGCAATCTCTTCCATTCCACATTTTCTCTTTGAGAACAAATGGTAATTGCTAGGTAAATCTGATAGTTCACACGTTTTCTATATATGTAAGATACAAAATTTCAGAGATGTCTATTCGATTTCATGTATTTTATTGTTTCTTGCACCAGTTTTACAATATATGTTTTAAATTTATAACATACTTTGAAATTTGGCCTTATTATTTGGTTCTTTCAAATATACTTTATTCTTTTATTTAAAATGCTCCTAAAAAAAATAATAATAATTAACAGAAAAACTGCTAATAGGGAACCTAAAGTTGAGAAGGAAGAGTGTTGACATGTTGTGGGGTGGTTAACCAATGTCATAAAACAATATGTCTGCTAACTCTTTAATGAGAAACTAGTTTGTTCTGTATACCTTCATCTAAAGTATAATAAAAATAATTTTAAAAAAAGGAAAAGAAAAACAATAATTAGCCTAACTTTACTCCTTCAAGTATCAGCCCATTTTTCTCTTATATTTTGCAGGAAAACTGAAATAATTTTCTATATTCACTATGTCCAAGTGTTTTGTTTGTATTTTAGCTATACTTTAAAAAAAAAAAATCTAAGATCTTATGAAAAAAGTATTCTTATCAAGGATACCAAAGGGGGGAAAAAAATCCCTGTTGCTTCACGCAATGTACGATTCGGAGTCCTCATCTTTGACAGAGGTGATCATTCCTTCCTTCTGGACTTTTTTTTTTTCACTTTTGTTTAGGAGACCACCCTTTGCTTATTTTTATTCTATCTTGTCATGCCTACATTTCTTTTACAGGGGTTTCCTTTGTTCTCTGAGCTCCTACTGTTTCAGTGACTTTCAACTTTCAATCCTTGCATCTCTTATTTAAATTCAGTCACCTGGTCCCTCAGTTAGACTTGCAACTATATTAATCATAAGACATTGCACCTTTATAATGTTTTGCATATAAACAAGTCACCTGTAGAGTTATTATTTTCTTTCACATTAATAAAAAATATGTGTAATTTTTCTGTTTCCTGTGTTAGTGACTTGGCCAAAACATCCAGAAAATTGTCATGGAAAGATTAGAAAGATTCTCTATATCTTGTTTAATATTTTTTAATAAATACTTTACTCTTTTGATAAACAACAATTCATGTTCATTGCACAGAAATCAACAAAGATGACAACACATAAAGAATGAAGTAAAACAAATACACCCATGTAACTATCTTTAACTTTATGTAAGCATCCTTGTAGGTATCTTTTTAATGCATAGAAAAAAACCTGATGCCATCAAGCTGATTCCAACTCTTAGCAACCCCATAAGAGAGGGTAGAACTGCCCCATAGAATTTCCAAGGAGCCGCTGGTGAATTTGAACCGTGGAACTTTTGGTTAGTGGCTGTAGCACTTAACCACTACACCACCAGGGTTTCCTTATGCATAGATACCATAAGCTAGAATTAACAAGATCCCTCCCTTTCTGCAAGAGGATATAACTTTTCTTTTCCATTGCTAATTTGGTAACATGGGATATGTCAACTATAGTACCAGGCACCATTAGCTAGGGCAGAAGGACTGTGAGGAGCTATAAATAAATGTCAAAAACCTGATGGGGAAGCTATTGGTTCCTTGCGTGTGATGATACATGATAATTGGACGTACTCCTTGAGGAAAACCTAGTTATTACGTCCATATTATTCTTACAAAAAGTATTGGCTCCTGTAGGACATGAAGATTTTACGCTAGGTCATATCTTGCATGAACCCAACTTAGGGTTTGTCTCTCTGCACCTCAACTTTGTCCTGCTTGGCTGTTTGGGCTAGCAAGTTCACTGCTGCAAGGGCTGCCTGTGAGAATTCCTGACACTTGTCCTGCTGGCAGCTGTGGAAGCTGTTCTATATCTTTCTTGGTAGGCTGGTACTAAGGCTGGTGTGTGAAGATCTTGTGAGTCTGAATATTTTGTAAAACCTAAGAAGACACTCCTTGTGGGTGCTTCAGTTACATAGGACACAGAGAGTTAAATAGAAGGGTTAGACAGAGAAACAGAAGGGTATAATTTTATTCAACCTTTAAAAATATTAAATTTACTTACTTTGAATTTAATTGACAAAAATACAGTAAAGTTAAACAAAACTAAATGTTTAAGTTTAAATATTTCTTTACCTGGCAGCTCCTGTCCAGAGGTAGGATGAGAAGGCAGGAAGGGACAAGGACTTGTTGGATGGACAGGGGAAACCTCGGGGGGAAAGGGGGAGAGTGCCGTCACATTGTGGGGGTTGCAACTGTTGCCATATGACAATCTGTGTATGGAATGTTGTATGAGAGGTTAACTTGAGCTGTAAATTTTCACCTAAAGTATGATAAAAAATTAAATTAAATTAAAAATAGATAAATATTTCCTTATCAGAAAGTGTATTCTTTTCAAAATTGGTCATTTTAGACTTGTGGAAGAAATAATCATAAAAAAATTTGAATTAATATACATATACATGTATTATTATATTTTAGGCAATATTTATTAACTTTCTGCTATGAAAGATGAGAAAATTATCCCTCTTTTACTCCCTCCCATCTCCTCTTCCTCCACATCTTAAATTTATTTCATAATTTTATGTATTATCAGTGCTGATACTATTGATTCTAGAACAATAATTCCCAAAGTATTGTTATTTTTGCTATATTACAATATTATAAGTGCTCATCGCCAACATTTTTATCATTTCTTTTCTATTTATTTTGATCCCTCTATTGATTACTACATTTCAATTTAAAATCATTTGTCCTAACATTTGAGAGATGCTAAATTCCTTGAGCTTTTGAGAGTTGTTTACTGTCCTTTGTAGGAAGCCACTTCCACCAGAATCCCTCATGAAATCTTTCTCATAAAACTTACAACTTGACCAGCTATGGAATTTATGTGCATATTGTTTTTAGCGCTTGAGCTGATTTCAGTGAGATGCCAGCATCAAGAAATATTTTTCTTTTTTACCACGTTAAAATCACTGTGTAGTTCTTTGCCGGTCCCTGAAGGCTTGGTGAAGTCTCAAGGAATTTCTAGTTACTCTTACATAATAAAAAGTCTAATAATCTCAAGCCTCTCAGTCATTCATTAATTTAAATCTATCCTCCCCTCCCCATTGCTATGACTTTCTATATTTTCCCTCCTAGTTGTCCTCTTTCACCTTTCTCCTCCTTATTCACTCCTCCTCCACTGTCTACTGCCGTTAAAATCTCCTCCAGGGTGGGAGCTGAGAAGGGAGAGGGGATATAAACGGCTAGAGATCTCATTTGACTGGCTCAGTAATAATTCAGTGTTGGTGCCTTCTGAGTGTGGTCAATTCCAAATGTTGATTCTCTCATTGGATGTTTTGGGGGTTCTTCAGAGTCCACCAGTTTTGTGTTCTCACCAACGGTTCCTATGTTTCCTCACCTTGATGGTTTCCTTTCTGTTGAGGCCACTTCAACCCTTCAAGCAGTTCTGTTTGGAAGAGTCCCTCTCAAGATGACCCAGTTCAAGTCCCATCTACTATTCCATATTTGTATAATATTGACCCCTACCTCAAAACTGGACCAATAAGCAACATAATGATAAATGGAGAAAAGATTGAAATTGTCAAGGATTTCGTTTTACTTGGATCCACAATCAACAGCCATAGAAGCAGCAGTCAGAAAATCAAAAGACGTATTGCATTGGGCAAATCTGCTGCAAAGGACCTCTTTAAAGTCTAATAATCTCAAGCAAAGATGTCACCTTGAATACTAAGCTGCACCTGACCCAAGCCACGGTATTTTCAATCACAACATTTGCATGTGAAAGCTGCACAATGAATAAGGAAGACCAAAAAAGAATGGATGCCTTTGAATTGTGGTGTTGGCAAAAAATACTGAATATATCATGGACTGCCAAAAGAAGGAACAAGCCTGTCTTGGAACAAGTACAACCAGAATGATCCTTAGAAGCAAGGATGGCAAGACTGCATCTTACGTACTTTGGACATGTTGTCAGGAGGGATCAGTCCCTGGAGAAGGACATCATGCTTGGCAAAGTACAGGGTCAGCAGAAAAAGAGGAAGACCCTCAACAAAGTGGGTAGACACAGTGGCTTCAACAATAAGCTCAAGCATAACAACGATTTTAAGGATGGTACAGGAGCAGACAGCATTTCATTCTCTTGTGCATAGGGTCTCTATGAGTTGGAACTGACTCAACGGCACCTAACAACACAACAATGCCTCAAAGTACGGAAGGTGCTCTCACACAGGCCTTATTCTGTCAACTAATTGGCCATAGTCTATAGATAGACTTTTCAGGCTTGAGTCTTCTTAAATGTACCTGGAAGTGGACAATGGTCTGGTTAATGACAGGGTTAACTGATATCATCATCTTTCAGCATGTCATGCAGAGTTGATTTCACACCATAATTTAGAATGCGAAGGACTATTTCAATCATCACTTTTCATTCATAATTTCTGAGGTCTCTATTGCAATTTAAACAATTTTTTAATGTTAACTCATTTTTTTTTTTAGGGACGTTTCTTGTAGTCTTCTCATTGAAATAGGAGCCCTGGGGGAGCAGTGGTTAAGAGCTTGGTGCTAACCAAAAGGTCAACAGTTCAGAGACATCAGCTGCTCCTTGGAAACCCCCTGGGGCAGTTCTACTCTGTCCTGTAGGGTGGGTATGAACCAGAACTGCCTCGATGGCAAAGGGTTACAGGTTATCATTGAATAATTGTCCTTTTCTATTTGTAATTTTTTCTAATATAGAAACACTAAATATGAATATGTACTGTTATCTTCAGCTTTTGTCTATTTTGATCCTTGAATTGCCTTTTTTTTTTTTCTACACTCTGTTTAACTATCTCATTTTATTTCTGTCCAGCCATATCTGTTCTGTGTCTTGCAGTTAGGAATTTATTTACTTACTTGATATTTAATAGTGTCATATTGGTCCTTGGTTTGTTTCCTTGGCTCTGCAATTCCCTTTTGTCTCCTTCTGGTATCATCTTCAAGCTATCTTTTGACCAAACTCATGTTCTTGAATTCTATGTTAGAGTCAAATTGTCTTTGGGAAACTATCTTCACTTCCTTGAATTCTTTATAAATTTTGTTCATCCAGCCTGAGTCCTCATTTGTCTTCTAACTGCCGTGGAAATTTCTTCTTTTTTAAAAAATTTTTTTCCCAAAATGCCTAACTATCTCATTCCACTGTATTTACACATCCTCTTGACAGCTCAAAAGGAATACTGATGGCACAATGGTTAAGTGCTCAGCTGCTAACCAGCAGTTCAAACCCACCAGCAGCTCCAATGGAGAAAAGACCTGGCAATCTGCTGTCGTGAAGATTACAGCCTAGGAAACCATATGGAGCAGCTCTACTCTGTCATACAGGGACACAGTCAGTCGGAATCAATTTGATGGCATACAACACAAACAACTGACAGTTCAGTTCAAATTTATTTGTGATGAGAGCAAAACCAAAAACCGAACCCAGTGCCATTGAGTCAATTCCGACTCACAGCGACCCCATAGGACAGAGTAGAACTGCCCCATAGAGCTTCCAAGGAGTGCATGGCGGATTCGAACTGCTGACCCTTTGGTTAGCAGCCGTAGCGCTTAAGCACTACGCCACCAGGGTTTCCATGTGATGATAGAGTGTGCTGAATTTTTGCCTCCTTAGTACCTTTTAGCTAATACTTGAAGCCTCATTACTGTCTTTGATCAACTATATAGGGTGACCCTTTGGACATAGAGGAGAAAACCTCAACTAGAATAGCGTACAATCTTTCCAAGGGAGAGAGCCCTGTTTTATTTTCCAGCTTAAGGTGTCCCATTTGTTATTTGGTCGCAGTTGATTTTTTTCTGCTTTTACCAATTTTCTGGTGGGGAGGAAAGATTCTGTGATCTGTCTATACTCAGTATACCTTGCTTGATACATACACTGTGCTTTATTTTAAAAATATTGCCACTAATTATTTCCCCATTTAGTAGGATATCAGATATTGGATGAAGATAAACAGTCTTTACATTGTTTATGAAACATTTTGATCACATTCCCAATTTCTACAATTTTAAAATCACGAATGGATTTTTCATTAATTTCAAAATATAAAATGAAATTATCATTTTAAATAAAATTTTAGATGTGTTATGTTAAACCATTTCTGAATACAAAATAATTCTGGACTTTATTCTTTTAATCTGTAGACTTTATTCTGATATTTCATGTTGTTGATTCGTTAAATGAAAGCTGTTTGACTAACTCCTATTACATTTTTGACATCTATATTTGTAAGTGAAGAGAATTATTAAATAGAATCCACAATCTAATGACCAAAAATACTTTTGTTTGACCAGAACAATTTTTAAATAGGATTTAAATGCTCTTACTCAAGGCTAGTGCTCTCCAGTTCAATAGAGTCTGTTTCCTATTATTCTTCACATATTTATATTACCTGCCCTGGGGGGATTTGGGTCTATAATCTCTGGTGGATCTCTCTTTTTCATGCTTGGTGCTATATTTAAATTAGTTTTTGATCTGATCTTACTTTTTTTGCAATATAAAATGAGCCACATTATCACACTGAATGTTTTTTGCCTTAAAATTTCCTTTTAATATTTGTGGCACCTTCCCTCCTCATAGCTGATATTTGTGATTTGTATTTCCTTCTCTTAATTCTTTGATTACACTTTGATTTTTCTTTTAATTTTTATTCTTTTCAAATTTTTTTTTGTTTTATTCTTTTTTTGTTTCTTTTTTTCCTCCCTGTATTTTTATTGTCTGTCCATATACGATTTCATTGATTTTTTTTTCCTGTTATCATTTACTATTTCCTTCTTTCTATTTTTACTAGGTATGGTTTAGCCCTTCTTTTGCTGCCTTGAAAAAGTGAACTCATAGATCATTGATTGTAAGCTATATTTCTTTCTAAAATTATCACTTAAAATACGATTGTTTCTAAAAATTATATAGCTGCATTTTATGAATATTGTTCTCATGTGCTTTAATTATAATCCGTTCAAAATATTCTCTAAATGTTTTTGTATTTTCTTTTTCAACAGGTTTACTTAGAAATTTCAGGTTGATGTCTAATTTACATACGCTGTAGTCATAGAAAATACTCAGTGATTTGAATTGCTTAAAGTTTGTAGCGACTTGTTTTATGCCCTAACATGTGGACAATATTGATAAATTTCCTATGAGCCTTTGAAAAGAAAGTGTCTTCTGCAACTATTGATTCTAGCATTGTATAGTGACAATTTAAGTTGCACGAAAGTATTGTTCAAATCTGCTACATCCTTTTGAATATTCTGTCTACTGAGGACTTTCTACTACTGAGATAGGGGTGTGAAAAATATCCAACTATAATTGTTGTTGTCATCAGGTGTTGTCCAGTCACTTCCAACTCCTAGTGACCCTGTGTACGACAGAACAAAACACTGCTTGGTCCTGCGCCACCCTCACAATTGTTATACTTGAGCCCATTGTTGCAGCCACTGTGTCAATCCATATCATCAAGGGTCTTCCTCTTTATCCCTGACCCTCCACTTGCCGAGCATGATGTCCTTCTCCAGAGACTGATCCCACCTGACAACATGTCCAAAGTATGTGAGACACAGTCTCGCTATCCTTGCGTCTAAGGAACATGTTGGTTATACTTCTTCCAAGATAGATTTGTTAATTCTTTTGGCAGTCCATGATATATTCAATATTCTTTGTCAACGCTATAACTCAAAGGCATCAATTCTTCAGTCTTCCTTATTCACTGTCCAGTTTTCAGGTTCATATAAGGCCATTGAAAACACCATGGCATAGGTCAGGCACACATTAGTCCTTAAAGAGACATCTTTGTTTTTTAACACTTTAAAGAGGTCTTTTGCAGCACATTTGCCCAATGCAATGTCATTTGATTTCTTGACTGCTGCTTCCATGGAAATTGATTATGTATCCAAGTACAATGAAATCCTTGACAATATCAATCTTTTCTCTGTTTATCATGATGTTGCTTATTGGTCCAGTTGTGAGGATTTTTGTTTTCTTTGAGGTATAATCCATACTGAGGGCTGTAGTCCTTGACCTTCATCTGTAAGTGCTTCAAGTCCACTTCATGTTCATGAAGGAAGGTTGTGTCATCTGCATAATGCTGGTTGTTAATAAGTCTTCCTCCAGCGCTGATACTGCACTCTTCTTCATATAGTCCAGCTTCTCGTATTTGCTCAGCAGACAGATTGAATAAGTATGGTGAAAGGATACACCCCTGTCTCACACCTTTCCTGACTTTAAACCATGAAGTATCCCCTGTTCTGTCCTAACAACTATAATTGTAGGTTACTCTATTTTTCCTTTAATTTTCTCAGCTGTTTTCTAGTGTATTTTGAAGCATTATTTTTAGGTGGGATCTATTTTAGTATTCCTGTGATGTGTTGATGATGAGTGTTTGATGGTTGTTGTAGAAGTGTGTAGCTGACTCTCTAATGTTGTAAGCCTGTCTCACTAGTGGGCCCTAAACAGGATCACAAGTACTAACAGAGGTCAAGCTAGCACATGCAATTCTGGGACGTACCAAAGGGTGTCTGTAGAGTTTTGCAGGTATCAGTTACAACTGAGATTAACTTTGGTCCACCACTTACTACGTAAAGAAGACAAAAATCTCACAACTGGACCAATAAGCAACATCATGATAAACGGTGAAAAGAATGACGTTGTCAAGGATTTCCTTTTACTTGGATACACAATCAGCCCCCGTGGAAGCAGCGATCAAAAAATTAAAAGATATATTTCACTGGGCAAATATGCTGCAAAAGACCTCTTTAAAGTGTTGAAAAGCAAAGATATCACCTTGAAGACTAGGGTGTACCTGACCCAAGCCATGGTTTTTCAATCACGTCGTATGCATCTGGAAATGGGACAATGAATAAGGAAGACTGAAGAAGAATTGAATCCTTTGAATTGTGATGCTGGAGAAAAATATTGAATATACCATGGACTGCTAAAAGAGCTAACAAATCTATCTTGGAAGAAGTACAACCAACATGTTCCTTAGATCCAAGAATAGTGAGCCTATGTCTTACATACTTTGGACATGTTATCAGGTGGGATCAGTCCCTGGAAAAGGCCATCACGCTTGGCAAGTACAGGGTCAGTGATAGAGGAAGACCCTCAACAAGAATGGGCTCAAGTATAACAATTGTGAGGATGGTGCAAGACTGGGCAATGTTTCATTCTGTTGTACGTAGGTTCACTATGAATTGGAACCAACTTGATGGCACCTAACAACAACAATTTACTACATATGTGAATTTGACTAATTTATTGAGGTTCACGTTCTACCTCTGAGGGTTTATAATACCCACCTCAGAGTAATTAAATAATGTAGGTAAATCACCTTAGTACCTGGTGCTTTTGCCTATATTCTCACCCTGGGTAATCTGTACTCGGTGGCTTTTTAAACACAGAAAGTCTCTGGCTAACATCCTGCCTTACATCTGTGAATGCCTTTTCACACTTGCTTTACTTTTTGCTGCATCTCCAGGCTCACTCCAGCTGCCCTCACTTTAGAAAATAATCTCACTTCAGGTTTCAGTAAAACTATCAAAGAAAACTGATGTGGGGTTCCTCAGTTTTTATCATCCTAAGCTCAAAATGTACTTTCGCATATAATATTTTAATCCTTTTTTTCTGGGATAAAAAAAAAAAGTCTTTTCCTTGACAAACTAAATATTGGAAAATTTTATTTTTCCCATTTTTTCCTGTATCTGCCAGGCCTTGCTTCATCTCTTCTCTTATCTGTATTTTCAGTCTTTTCCTATCTTCTTTTTCTATTACCATTTCCTATAAATGGGCTCAGGTGTCCAGAATTCTACAAAATCTTCCTCTGAAATCTACTACCTCAAACTACTTTCCTAAGTCATTTTTTTCCTTCATACCCTGATACTTAAAAGTCATTTATATCAATTGTCTCCACTTTCTCACTTTCAATTTATGCCATAGCTTTTGGTTTGAATTCAAACTAGACTAACCCTTATAAATTGCTCTATCAAAACAATCAGTCACTTATTTTACGAACTCCATCTCTATGCCCATCCTTCTTGATCACTTGGTAACATTTGATGTTATTTCATCTTTGAAATTCTTATTGCTGTCTTAGTTTCCTAGGGTTGTCAAAACAAAATACCACAAGTGGATAGCTATAAAGAACAGAAATTTATTTTCTCACAGTTCCGGAGGCTAGACGTCAGAATTCAGGGCATCAGAGCTAGGGCTCTAGAGGAAGGTCTTTCCTGGTCTCTTTTAGTTTCTTGTAGCTGCCCACAATCCTTGGCATTCCTAGACTTGTAGATTCATCTACTCTGCCTGTCTGTGTCTATTCTGTTTTTTTCACAAAACACCGTTCGGAAGTGATTGGGTTTAGGACCCACCAAACTCTAGCAAGGCCTCATTAATGTAACCAAAGAAAATCCCTGTTTCTAAACAGAGTAATATTTACAGGTACTGGGGTTAAGACTTCAACATATCCTTTTTTGGGAAAACATTCAGTCCATAATGCTTGCCTTTCATAATATTTTTCTGTATGAAGTCTCCTCTCACTCCTATCCATTCTTTTCTCTTTTTGTTTTTCCCAATAAATATAGGCATTATGGGAATAAAAATATCCTATTTTGAGTTTTATGTCATTTTACTGTTTCAATGATCACCTGCCAAATTTTTTATGGAAAGACTCTGACATTTTTCAAGAGCTCCTTGGAATTTCTAAATATAAACTCAATTTTCCTCCAAATCCAGTAACTCGTTTGATTCCCAAGGCCCATTCAAGACAATTCCATTTTTCCCCCTCACTTAGGTGCAAATATTAGTGTTACGCGTCAGTATTCTACTTCCTTTTCATTAATATCTAAACAGACAAAGCAGGCAAGTCTATGTTACCTCTATATTATATCCAGACTTGCTTTTTTCCCTCCCCATTTTATCACCACTGCTGTTAGACCATCGAGTCAGCCCCTGACCCATAATGACCCCACGAACAACAGAATAAAACACTACCGAACCCTCCATCATACCTATATTTCCCCATGATCGGTTACGGATCCATTGTGATCTATAGGGCCTTATCATCACAGCTGCACCTTAATGCATATGTTCATTATTTCTCATATGCCTATCCCATTACTTAAAATTCATGCTATAAATTACAACAAATGGAATCCTGAAGCTCCCCTTCCGCCACCAAGAAAACATGCCTGTGACCTACTGAAGTGAGCCTCACTTCTTTAATCAGTTATTAAAGAGTATAAATCAAGTATCACAAGCCTAAAATTTTTACCAGGGCCAAGGAGGGTAGTAAAGCTGAAACGCATCCGATGTAGAATGTATGTTCCGTGTTAAAAAAAAAAAAAAAAACACTCAGCTGCTGCTCAAGTTCAGCATGCTGTCCCACGTGGGAAATGTGGTTCATTGATCTTAGAACTTTAATTTTTCAAAACAATCTCCAGATTCAATTTTTCTGGGTGTGACAAATCCCCTGATTTGATAATGTTGTTCATTACTTAAAAAAAAAAAAAAAAACTCTGTGTGAGTCAAACAATAAAGTGCTTTCAGGTCAGACCTAGCCCATGGTGAACTCTTTTTAGTCTCTGCTCTAGATGCCATTGCTCCAACCTTTTCTTTCTCCCCCAATTGTCCTACGTGGCATAGACTCCAAACACATTAGCTCACTCTTTCTAAAATGTCTTCTATTCTTTCTCATTTTTGCTTATGTAAAATTCAAGACCATTTTTCTCCAACTCTAACCCCCATCAACCATCTCTAATTTGTACCAAGGCATTGCTTGAATAGAAGTTGCTTTATTGTTCTATAAGTTATTGCTACTTCCTTTGAAGCTACTTTCTTTGATTTCTTTTTTTATGTATCCCAGAAGAAGTTATCAGGAATAGAAGAAAAGTTTTTGTAAAGTACTCTTTAGAAGCAAAGATGGTTATACATCGTTTGCTTAGTTTGGACAAGTCGTTAGGAAAGACCAATCGTTAGAACAGTACACCACGTTTGGTAAAGTATAAAACCAAGAAAAAAAAACCACTGCCCTCGAGTTGATTCCGTCTCCTAGTGACCCTACAGGACAGTAGGACAGAGTAGAACTGCCCCATAGGGTTTCCAGGGAACATCTGGTGGATTCAAACTGCTGACATTTTGGATACAAAAGAGGGAATCCCTCAATGAGATGCATTGACACAATAGCCACAGCAGTGGGCTGAAACATACCAATAATTCTAAGGGTGGTGCAGGAAGCAGTGGGCAATGTTTCATTCTGTTTTACATGAAGTCAGTGTGAGTCAGAGCCAACCGGATGGCAGCTAACAGCAACCTTTGTAAAGTCATTCCTCCAGCTAAACAATATTTAGTCTGTATAACTGCGGTTCTCATTGTGACCACACTATTCCTAGGGAACATTGTGGGAATTAGTAGAGACTTTTTTTTTGGTCATAATAATTGTCATGGTGCATTTAACTGTCATCTACTGAATCTGTGAAGCAAAGCAACGCTGAGTAGTCTGGGATACATATGACAGTCTGCACACATATTTGCCCAACCAATTTCCTAATGTCCTACCAGACATTTATGTACACTGAAAATCTGTTTAAAATTACTGATGCTCTTTCACATAAAAATCAAAGTCTTTTTTGCATGATTTTAATAAATAGTATGCTTTTCAGGATTGTAACTGCTAAGCTCATGCAGAGATTTTACTTTGCTTGAATCTTCTACTAAGCACTGTCACCATCTTGGAAAAATCACATCATCACTGGGAAAGCTGCTTATAGTATTTGAGATGCCAACAAAATATACATATATAATTTCATAATTTTAGCTGCTGTATGCTCCTTAATTTTACATTGAAGTGTACACATCTGATCACCCATTTTATGTTCTAGATCAGTCATAATGACCTTTTTATCAGAATACAGATCACTGTAGTATAAATTAATTGACTTTGTTCCTCCTTTATATCACATTAAATCATTACAGATTTTGTTTTTAAATTTTGTGGAAAGGTAAGATATATACAAAAATTGTTTCTGGATGTTAAATGGATCATTACAAAATAATATTTATATATATAAAAAAAGCTGGGACTGATAGGATTGAAAAATACTTTTCTACAGTACTCCTAGTCCTGACCAAGCTTTGGCTCCCTCAGGGTAACTTTGTGATGGTCAAGGCATCCAAGAGTGGTGAAAAAATTAGATATGCAATTTAAATTTTTTTTTTTTTTTTAACATTCCAGGTCAATTTCATTATGTTTAATGATGTGAGAAATGAAGAAAAGTAGAGGAATTTAGTTCCCTTGCACCCTTGTACCCTGTCAGATGAGAGGCAGACTGAGTTAAGAGTCTGTCAGACGTGCTTCCATGGCACCCAGGACTTATTCACGCCTTCGTAACTAATCATCTCACGTGTTTGCGAATGATCTACTCATTTCTACTAAATTGAATGACCCTTGATGATAATGACTCTGTGTTGTTTATTTTTTAACATACCCACTGCCTACCACATGATAAATGGTACATTTCTGGTTGCAAGCAACAGAAACAAATTCTAACATTAGAAGAATTACTGGAAGGATATCAGTGAAGCTCAAAGAATAGAAAGAAGAGCTGAACAACTGAGCTTCAGGAAAGCTAGAAACCAGGATACTTAGCACCAACCACCTTCAGTAGGCTTTAAGGGAGAGAGAATACAGTTGTTTCAGTCTGAGCCATGTTTTCTGTTCTGGTAACAAGGAGCTATGACCAGAAAATAGAAAAACTAGCATGGTTGTGTTGTTGTTGTTGTTGCTGGTTGCCATCAAGTTGATTCTGATTCATAGCAACCCCATGTTTCTTTTAATTGTGCTTTAAGTGAAAGTTTACAATTCAAGTCAGCCTCTAATATAAAAACTTTTACACACATTGTTACATGACCCTAGTTGCTCTCCCTACAAAGTGACAGCATACTCCTTCTCTCCACCCTGTATGTCCGTGTCCATTCAACCAGCTGCTGTCCTCCTCTGCCTTCTCATCTTGCCTACAGATAGGAGCTGCCAACATAGTCTCATGTGTCTACTTGAGCTAAGAAGCTCACTCCTCACCAGTATAATTTTATGTCTTATAGTCCAGTCTAATCTTTGTCCAAGGAGTTGGCTTCAGGAATGGCTTTAGTTTTGGGCTAACAGAGAGCCCGGGGGCCATGATCTCTGGAGCTTCTCCAGTCTCAGTCAGACCATTTAGTCTTTTTACTAGAATTTGAGGTCTGCATCCTACTTTTCTCCTGCACCATCAGGGATTCTCTTTGTGTTCCCTGTCAGGGCAGTCATTGGTGGTAGCCAGGTACAACCCCGTGTAATCTTTGTGGGAGCAGGTCACCAGGTCTTTTCTCCCACAGAATGGCTGGTGGGTTTGAACCACAGACCTGGTTAATACTGAGAATATATAAAGAACTTCTACAACTCAACAGCCACTAGGATTTCTTGAGCATGGTTACTGTTTTTTAAAATAGCTCTCAGAGCTGAGAAGTCACTAGAAATTGTACCTACTACAAGCACTCAATAAATATTTGCTTAATGGATGAGTGAATAAAAGATAAGCCTGTGTTCAAAAATATTTTCTATAAGCCAATATTTCTCCATTTCCTTTTTCTACCCCAGTACAAGTAAATGAAATTTGTAATGATACCATTGAACTAAATCTTTTTATTATAACTTTCTTATTTACATTCACATTAGAACTCATCTGCTGTGACTCAAAAGTGCAAGGAAAATATTTTGAATACATAAAAGAGGTATTTTTTTAGAAGTTGGAAATTTTATTCTAAATTGATAAATGAAAATACTTCTCAAATGACTACACATTTTTTACTCCAAATATCAAGTTGCATGACACTCTGTTATAATAAACACTTTACAAAAGTCCTATAAGAGAATGTGCTTGTTCACACTTTGTCTAGCACAGTGGCCTACAGGATATTTTTAGACCAAAATGACAATCCATTTCTCCTTTATTTTAATGGATCCTTAAAAAGTGTTATAACATAGTGATGTAACTCATTCTGGTAGGATTTCGTATATAGGTCAGGGTATCTTATTTAATGAGATTAGTTATTCTTATTGTTATGTGTCATATTAAAATTTGACGTTGTTGAAATATTTGTGACTAAATAAAAATGGGATTAAAACTTTAACCCTCTAACTTAAATTGTTTGTTACAATGAAAAAGCAAAAATTATGACTTTTAATTTTGAAGGAAACTTCAAATTTAAATCTATGTTGTCTAATAATTTAACATAAGACTGCTTCATTGACTAAAATACACAATAAAGGATGTTCCCAATATAAAGAGGTTATTGTGCAAATTATTTATAACTTATCTAGAAATAAATTCTGTGAAGAACTGTGAAGGATCTGAAATTTTACCTTATTTTCAAGCTAACAGTGTAGCCTGCCACATTTTCATGACTGCTGATACAAGACACAAGATTCTTGAATCAGAGACAAAGTATAGTTTATTACTCATGAAAATAACCCTGGCCAAAGACTGTCATTTCCCCTTGAGCTCCAGTTTCCGTGGGATGATGCAATTACCCAGGTGACATCTACATAAGCAGTGAGTGTGTTAAAGTAGAAGAATCCTGAGATTAGGGAACCAAATACTTTATTATGTGCAGTAAGCATGCCTGGCATTGGTGCCACAGAAACGCACTATTTCCCAAGGCTATTCACTATGCAAACACCATTTAAAAGATGACCTCAAACAAAGGGCAGTCTGTGCCTCTGCTTATATAAGACACGCAGAATTGCGAGCAACTGGTGAAAAATTATTTCCTAACAACTCACTGAAAATCTCAAAAGTTTTTGTAGATTTCCTGGAAAACATACCAAGTGTCTATCCAGGATCATAAAATGTGCATAATATACTTTTGATTTGTTAGCTCTCCTCTCAGAACTGATGGACTATTGCTCCATCCCTGGCAGAGAGACTGATCATGTCAAATAATCTTTTGTTTTCATTTTTTTTAATTTTGATGAAAGTATACACACCAAAAGAGACATCATTTCAATAATTTCTACATGTAAAATTCAGTGACATTGGTTATATTGTTCAAGTCATGCTACCATTTATGCTATCCTGTTTCACAGTATTCCACCATCATTATCTTAAACTCACTGCCTCCTAAGCTTCCCACCCAACCTTTCAAGTTGCAGTTGTCAATTTGATTCCATAGAGATAATTCTTTAAAAAAGCACAATGCCAAAAGCAGATATACTTGACTAATTAAAATAAGCTACTTTTTTGTTGTTTTTGTTGTTTTGGTTTGGCTTGGCTTTTGTTTGTTTTTTTTTTCAAAGAAGATTCCAGCGGCTAGTTTAAGGTTTAAATTTTAAAGATTATCTCAAGGGGATAGTTTCTGGACTCATCCAGCTTCATTGGTTCCAGAAATTCTAAATTACATTGGTAATTCTGTTCTGCATTCTCTCCCTTTTGATCAAGGTAAATAAACACTACACTCTTCAGACACACTGAGAGCCTTATGGTTCCATATAAAATGTAGGGTACCCTGGCAGAAGGAGTTAACATATGTCACCAATTATATTTCATGGATTATAATGTATTGCTCTTTGACAAAATCCAAAATGTACTTTGAGGTGATATACTTCATTTGATATTTTAAATCTCCCTTCTCTCTTTTATGTTATTGAGATTCACTTTTGCGTTATAACCAAGGAAATTTTTTCCACTTAGTTTTGTGCATGTTTTCACTACCGATCTGAATAATTTCAGTTGATGCTTTTTTTTCCCCCTTCACTAATTTGAGACTATTAGTTTGTATTATTAAGCTCCAGATATGGTGCTACCCAACTCATACTGTCCATTCTTGTGCCTGTATTGATTTACTTAGCCTTAAAATTTTTTTTTTAATTAATTTGAAAATATTAATTTTGGACAGCTTATATTGGCTAATCATCAATGTTTTTTCTTCCGGTTGTAACAATAGCTTTTTGGCAGAAGTATACTAGATCCTGTTCTGTCCAACATGGTAGCCACAAACCACATGAACGTTTGAAATGTGCTAGTATGAATGAGCAACTGAATTTTTAATTTTATTTGACTTTTAAAAACCCAAAACCTGTCGCTGTCTAGTCAACTCCAATTCTTTGCAACCCCACAGGACAGAGTAGAACTGCCTCATAGGTTTTCCAGGGTCGTAATCTTTATGGACACAGACTGCCACATCTTTCTCCTGCAGAGCATGGCTGGTAGAGTCAAACTTCTGACTTTTTGGTTAGCAGCAAAAAGTTTAACCAGGGAGCCACTAGGACTCTTCTATTTAACTTTAAATAATAAAAATTTAAGTTTAAAAATTGATGCTCAATTTAAGTTATTTAAAAACTTTTAAGTATGTTTGGGGAATTATAGGGGTTTATGAATTTACTATTATAACTGTAAGTTTAGTGAAATGTAAATATAGATCAAGTATTTCTGATGAAAATTTAGTATCTGAAATGAGATCTGGCTAAGTGTTAAATACAGAATAGTCTTTGGAGAAAGACATGTATATTGGACAGAGCTGTTCTAGAAACTTATAGTGTGTATTCTTCAAACAGCCATAACTTCTTATGTCCATATTTGAAATAATAGTTGTATGTGACTGGGCTAAATCACCAGGAAAACTAGCAACATTTGTTAAATAATTTCACAAAATAATAAATATCTTCCAATTTTTATTAAACATTTCTTCACATACCTTAGAAGTCATTTCACTGATAAATGTTTCAAAATATAAGTAATTCAAACTAATCTATTTGACTTACCTGCGTTTCATCTGATTAGAATTCTTGTGAATCCTCATGTAACTAGTCTTTATTGTTGGCATTTAAATCTGTTTCTACACAGGAACACCAAAACTATCTCTAAGTAAGAACTGGTTGTCTTATTAAACCACAGTCTAGTGCTTTTTTTTTTTTTTTTTTAGTGCCATATCTACAATATTTCAGTGGCAAATTTGACTTAATCACCTGATTCCATCTCTTTAAAATATTAAAAACAGAGAACTGTTTGAAAATGTTAACATTTGTTCCGGAGAAAATTCTGTGCTCGCTCTCCAACTGGATAGGGTATCAAATTGATTGTGAAGGATGCCAACACAAGCACAGCTGTTTAGAAATTTAAATGTTTGCTATGAATAAACTCCATACTATAACCCATAACACAGTCAAGATTAAGTTTATCCAGGGAAAAAAGCCTGGGGAGACCAACTCAGTGACGAAATACTTTATTTGCCTCTCACCCCAGAATTCATTATTCCATCTTCTTCTCCTGGTCCTTTATTTCCTCCCTCACTCTAGTGCCAAGAGAATCATTTGACCAAAATATGGAATTCAAAAAGTGTAGATAGAAAAGAAATACGTCTCTGATTATCTTAGTTCATGTGTTTTTATCTGTGTGCAAATGTACAAAGACAGAGCATTATCAAAAGGAAAAGCAAACAGAAACTTATAAAGCTCTTCCATCAAGGGAGAGTTGCTTTTTTCACTTCTACACTCTTCTGTAAGTGTTGAAATAATTCTAAAATATTTTCCTATCACTACTATTGTCAGACCTTCAACGAGATGGATTGACACAGTGGCTGCAACAATGGGCTCAAGCATTAACAACGATTGCGAGGATGGTGCAGGACTAGGCAGTGTTTTGTTCTGTTGTACATATGGTTGCTATGACTTGGAACCGTCTTGAGGGCACCTAACAAAAACTACAACTGTGTTTGTGAAAATGAGGGAAACCCTTCATGAGATGGATCGACACAGTAGCTATAATAATGGGCACAAATATACCAATGATTGCGAGAGTGGCATGGGACTGGGCTTTGTTTTCTTCTGTTATACAAAGGTCACCATGAGTGGGAGCAAACTCAACTGCAACTAGCAACGATAAGTATCCACGTGTCAGTTAATTGTAACACTTTTTGTCACCGCTTTCCTCGCTCACTATTTAGCTTTTTGCTGGCCAAGTGATATGATTTACGACCGATTTTTCAAAAAATATGATGGGCTGATTTTGGAATTTTTCTTGAACAACTTTCATGGGCATTAAATTCACTGTAACTTTCTATACAGGAATCTGATAAAAAATGTTGTGAGGGGAAAAAGGGAAAAGAAAACATTGCTATCTGCTCTAACTAGTTCAAATTGTCATACTTGAGAGTTAATATCTGATATCCTTCAAATATTAAAGGTGAAATGTCTCAGCATTTGGTGGAGAATGCCAAGTTTAAAACTCTTAAATATTTTCTTTAATAAATTGTGGATATTGGATGGCTTAGGAAGTAATTTCTCTTCCTTCTGTTTAATATACTACAATTCTATTCTTCCTGATCTAGCTTTAAATATAATTATGTATAAAATAAACAATGAGATGTCTTTAAATATCGTTAATTTTATGAAAGCTTTCTAATATGACCAAGTTGTTTAGACATTATTTTCCTTCATTTGTTCAAAGGCTAATTCGAACCAGCAATGAAATTATGATTGAATATTGATTCTGCAAATGGAATTAAAACTTGAATATATTTCATTTCGATTTGACAATTGAAACACCTGTAGCTAATGAAATCATACAACATTATAATTGTGTTTTTATGTAAAAAAATCAACCAAATTAAAGGGGAAAAATAAATTTTTCACACCTACTCTGAGCTATAAGTTGCTCTTGCAGACTCGTGCAATTTTATCCAGCAAAGCCAGTTGTTAGAGGTCTTGGGGCTGAAAACAAAAACCAAAAAAACCCTCAATTCGTATGCAGAATTTAAACATTTAAGAAGTACACGTTTTCTCACCTATTATTCACAACAAATCTACCATTCCCATTTTAAAAATTATAAAGCTAACTTCCAGTTGTAAGATTTTACAATAAAGAAGTTTCTGACCTCTAGTTCTTTGAAAAGTCCCCTAAGATACGTAGAGAATGAAAGTAAAAATATGGTTACCGTCTTCATGAGAAAACATTATTTTTAATGCAGCCCACGAGATAGGCAGAGAAGAGGCAAATGCGGGTGACTGGTTTAACAATGGGGAATGAGCTGAGGTTTCATAGCCTGTAAAGGAGGCCCCCGGAGATGAGGAAGAATTTGTTACTCTGGAAGTGACAGCAAAACAAGGGATGAGGGTGAAAGAGGGAATTGGCTGTAAATCTGCATCAGAGCAATTGGGTCATCAGGTCTACCTTGGGCAGGCAGATGCTTTGTGTCTCCCTCCTCCACAGAAATTGAGTCAGAGACACTCAGGCCATTGAAGGGTCAAGGTGAAAGTTATGAACTGAGTTATGTTCCCCCCAAATATACATTGAATTCCTGGCCCTTTTACCTTTGGATGTGATCCTGCTTAGAAATAGTGGGTTTCTTTTGTTATGTTAATGAGGTCATGGAGGTGTTGAATGGATCCTAAAGCAAATCTTCTGAGTTATAAAAAGGCCAGAATAGACACAGACCCACTCACAGGGGAAGACAGACACCATGTGAGGATTGAGACTACCAACAAGGAAGGAATAGACAAGGCAGAGACCCTGATTTGGGCTTTAAGCCTCCTAAACCATGAGAAAAAAGAATTTCTGTTCTTTAAAAAAAAATAAATAATTACCCACTTGTGGTATTTGTTGTACAGCAGCACTAGGGAAACAAGGCAGTGAAGCACTAGTAGTAGCCGGGAGTGGGAAGCGGAACTAAGTGAACCTTACACACTGAAAAGTAAAACCACTTATGCCCACACTGTGTTCTCTCACCACCCTCTGCAGGCTGTGTTTTTTTTTTTTTAATTAACTTTTATTGAGCTTCAAGTGAACGTTTACAAATCAAGTCAGTCTGTCACATATAAGTTTACATACTTCTTACTCTGTACTCCCACTTGCTCTCCCCCTAATGAGTCAGCCCTTCCAGTCTCTCCTTTCGTGACAATTTTGCCAGTTTCCCACTCTCTCTATCCTCCCATCCCCCCTCCAGACAGGAGATGCCAACACAATCTCAAGTGTCCACCTGACGTAATTAGCTCACTCTTCATCAGAATCTCTCTCCCACCCACTGTCCAGTTCCTTTCATGTCTGATGAGTTGTCTTCGGGGATGGTTCCTGTCCTGTGCCAACAGAAGGTCTGGGGACCATGGCCGCCGGGATTCTTCTAGTCTCAGTCAGACCATTAAGTATGGTCTTTTTATGAGAATTTGGGGTCTGCATCCCACTGCTCTCCTGCTCCCTCAGGGGTTCTCTGTTGTGCTCCCTGTCAGAGCAGCCATGGATTGTGGCCGGGCACCAGCTAGTTCTTTTGGTCTCAGGATGATGTAGGTCTCTAGTTCATATGGCCCTTTCTGTCTCTTGGGCTCTTTGTTGTCATGTGACCTTGGTGTTCTTCATTCTCCTTTGCTCCAGGTGGGTTGAGACCAACTGATGCATCTTAGATGGCCGCTTGTTAGCATTTAAGACCCCAGACGCCACATTTCAAAGTGGAATGCAGAATGTTTTCATAATAGAATTATTTTGCCAATTGACTTAGAAGTCCACTTAAACCATGGTCCCCAAACCCCCGCCCCTGCTCCTCTGACCTTTGAAGCATTCATTTTATCCCAGATACTTCTTTGCTTTTGGTCCAGTCCAATTGAGCTGACCTTCCGTGTATTGAGTGTTGTCTTTCCTTTCACCTAAAGCAGTTCTTATCTACTAATGAATCAATACAAAACCCTCTCCCTCCCTCCCGCCTCTCGTAACCACAAAAGTATGTGTTCTTCTCAGTTTTTACTATTTCTCAAGATCTTATAATAGTGGTCTTATACAATATTTGTCCTTTTGTCTCTGACTAATTTCACTCAGCATAATGCCTTCCAGGTTCCTCCATGTTATGAAATGTTTCACAGATTCGTCACTGTTCTTTATCGATGCGTAGCATTCCATTGTGTGAATATACCACAATTTATTTACCCATTCATCCGTTGATGGACACCTTGGTTGCTTCCAGCTTTTTGCTATTGTAAACAGAGCTGCAATAAACATAGGTGTGCATATATCTGTTTGTGTGAAGGCTCTTGTTTCTCTAGGGTATATTCCGAGGAGTGGGATTTCTGGGTTGTATGATAGTTCTATTTCTAACTGTTTAAGAAAACGCCCGATAGATTTCCAAAGTGGTTGCACCATTTTACATTCCCACGAGCAGTGTATAAAAGTTCCAATCTCTCCGCAGCCTCTCCAACATTTATTGTTTTGTGTTTTTTGGATTAATGCCAGTCTTGTTGGAGTGAGATGGAATCTCATCGTAGTTTTAATTTGCATTTCTCTAATGGCTAATGATCGAGAGCATTTTCTCATGTATCTGTTAGCTGCCTGAATATCTTCTTTAGTGAAATGTGTGTTCATATCCTTTGCCCACTTCTTGATTGGGTTGTTTGTCTTTTTGTGGTTGAGTTTTGACAGAATCATGTAGATTTTAGAGATCAGGCACTGGTCGGAGATGTCGTAGCTGAAAATTCTTTCCCAGTCTGTAGGTGGTCTTTTTACTCTTTTGGTAAAGTCTTTAGTTTAGCATAGGTGTTTGATTTTTAGGAGCTCCCAATTATCGGGTTTCTCTTTGTCATTTTTGGTAATGCTTTGTATTCTGTTTATGCCCTGTATTAGGGCTCCTAGGGTTGTCCCTATTTTTTCTTCCATGATCTTTATCGTTTTAGTCTTTATGTTTAGGTCTTTGATCCACTTGGAGTTAGTTTTTGTGCATGGTGTGAGGTATGGGTCCTGTTTCATTTTTTTGCAAATGGATATCCAGTTATGCCAGCACCATTTGTTAAAAAGACTATCTTTTCCCCAATTAACTGACACTGAGCCTTTGTCAAATATCAGCTGCTCAAACGTGGATGGATTTATATCTGGGTTCTCAATTCTGTTCCATTGGTCTATGTGTCTGTTGTTGTACCAATACCAGGCTGTTTTGACTACTGTGGCTGTATAATAGCTTCTGAAATCAGGTAGAGTGAGGCCTCCCACTTTCTTCTTCTTTTTCAGTAATGCTTTGCTTATCCGAGGCTTCTTTCCCTTCCATATGAAATTGGTGATTTGTTTCTCTATCACCTTAAAAAATGACATTGGAATTTGGATCGGAAGTGCATTGTATGTATAGATGGCTTTTGGTAGAATAGACATTTTTACTATGTTAAGTCTTCCTATCCATGAGCTAGGTATGCTTTTCCACTTAACTATGTCCTTTTGAATTTCTTGTAGTAGAGCTTTGTAGTTTTCTTTGTATAGGTCTTTTACATCCTTGGTAAGATTCATTCCTAAGTGTTTTATCTTCTTGGGGGCTACTGTGAATGGTATTGATTTGGTTATTTCCTCTTCGGTGTTCTTTTTGTTGATGTAGAGGAATCCAAGTGATTTTTGTATGTTTATTTTATAACCTGAGACTCTGCCAAACTCTTCTATTAGTTTCAGTAGTTTTCTGGAGGATTCCTTAGGGTTTTCTGTGTATAAGATCATGTCATCTGCAAATAGAGATAATTTTACTTCCTCCTTGACAATCCGGATGCCTTTTATTTCTTTGTCTAGCCTAATTGCCCTGACTAGGACTTCTAACACGATGTTGAATAAGAGCGGTGATGAAGGGCATCCTTGTCTGGTTCCCATTCTCAAGGTAAATGCTTTCAGGTTCTCTCCATTTAGAGTGATATTGGCTGTTGGCTTTGCATAGAAGCCCTTTATTATGTTGAGGAATTTTCCTTCAATTCCTATTTTGGTGAGAGTTTTTATCATAAATGGGTGTTGGACTTTGTCAAATGCCTTTTCTGCATCAATTGATAAGATCATGTGGTTTTTGTCTTTTGTTTTATTTATGTGGTGGATTACATTAATGGTTTTTCTGATATTAAACCAACCTTGCATACCTGGTATAAATCCCACTTGATCGTGGTGAATTATTTTTTTGATATGTTGTTGTATTCTATTGGCTACAATTTTGTTGATGATTTTTCATCTATGTTCATGAGGGATATAGGTCTATAATTTTCTTTTTTTGTAATGTCTTTACCTGGTTTTGGTATCAGGGAGATGGTGGCTTCATAGAATGAGTTGGGTAGTATTCCGTCATTTTCTATGCTTGGAAATACCTTCAGTAGTAGTGGTGTTAACTCTTCTCTCAAAGTTTGGTAGAACTCTGCAGTGAAGCCGTCCGGGCCAGGGCTTTTTTTTGTTGGGAGTTTTTTGATTATCGTTTCAAGCTCTTTTTTTGTTATGGGTCTACTTAGTTGTTCTACTTCTGAATGTGTTAGTTTAGGTAGGTAGTGTTTTTCCAGGAATTCATCCATTTCTTCTAGGTTTGCAAATTAATCTGATATGATTCTTTTAATTTCAGTTGGTTCTGTTGTGATGTGGTCCTTTTCGTTTCTTATTCGGGTTATTTGTTTCCTTTCCTGTATTTCTTTAGTCAGTCTAGCCAATGGTTTATCAATTTTGTTAATTTTTTCAAAGAACCAGCTTTTGGCTTTGTTAATTCTTTCAATTGTTTTTCTGTTCTCTAATTCATTTAGTTCAGCTCTAATTTTTATTATTTGTTTTCTTCTGGTGCCTGATGGATTCTTTTGTTTCTCACTTTCTATTTGTTCAAATTGTAGGGACAGTTGTCTGATTTTGGCTCTTTCTTCTTTTTGTATGTGTGCATTTATCGATATAAATTGGCCTCTGAGCACTGCTTTTGCTGTGTCCCAGAGGTTTTGATAGGAAGGATTTTCATTCTCGTTGCCTTCTATGAATTTCCTTTTTCCCTCCTTGATGTCTTCTATAACCCAGTCTTTTTTCAGGAGGGTATTGTTCAGTTTCCAAGTATTTGATTTCTTTTCCCTAGTTTTTCTGTTATTGATTTCTAGTTTTATTGCCTTGTGGTCTGAGAAGATGCTTTGTAATATTTCGATGTTTGGGACTCTGCAAAGGTTTGTTTTATGACCTAATATGTGGTCTATTCTAGAGAATGTTCCATGTGCGCTAGAAAAAAAAGTATATTTTGCAGCAGTTGGGTGGAGAGTTCTGTATAAGTCAATGAGGTCAAGTTGGTTGATTGTAGTAATTAGGTCTTCCGTGTCTCTATTGAGCTTCTTACTGGATATCCTGTCCTTCTCCGAAAGTGGTGTGTTGAAGTCTCCTACTATAATTGTGGAGGTGTCTATCTCGCGTTTCAATTCTGTTAAAATTTGATTTGTGTATCTTGCAGCCCTGTCACTGGGTGCATAAATATTTAATATGGTTATGTTTTCCTGATCCATTGTCCCTTTTATCGTTATGTAGTGTCCTTCTTTATCCTTTGTGGTGGATTTAAGTCTAAAGTCTATTTTGTCAGAAGTTAATATTGCTACTCCTTTTTTGCTTATTGTTTGCTTGATATATTTTTTTCCATCCTTTGAGTTTTAGTTTGTTTGTGTCTCTATGTCTAAGGTGTGTCTCTTGTAGGCAGCATATAGACGGATCGTGTTTCTTTATCCAGTCCGAGACTCTCTGTCTCGTAATTGGTGCATTTAGTCCATTTACATTCAGTGTAATTATAGATAAATAAGTGTTTAGTGTTGTCATTTTGATGCCTTTTTATGTGTGTTCTTGACAATTTCATTTTTCCACATACTTTTTTGTGCTGAGAAATTTTTCTTATTAAATTGTGAGATCCTCATTTTCGTAATGTTTGACTTTATGTTAGTTGAGTCGTTACGTTTTTCTTGGCTTTTATCTTGAGTTATGGAGTTGTTATATCTCTTTGTGGTTACCTTATTATTCACCCCTATTTTTCTAAGTAAAAACCTAACTTGTATTGTTCTATATGGCCTGGTATCACTCTCCACATGGCAGTTCTATGCCTCCTGTATTTAGTCCCTCTTTTTGATTATTGTGATCTTTTACATATTGACTTCCGTGATTCCCTGTTATGAGTTTCTTTTTTTTTTTTAATTAATCTTAATTTGTTTTTGTGATTTCCCTATTTGAGTTGATATCAGGATGTTCTGTTTTGTGACCTTGTGTTGTGCTGATATCTGATATTATTGGTTTTCTGACCAAACAATATCCTTTAGTATTTCTTGTAGCTTTGGTTTGGTTTTTGCAGATTCTCTAAACTTGTGTTTATCTGTAAATATCTTAATTTCGCCTTCATATTTCAGAGAGAGTTTTGCTGGATATATGATCCTTGCTGGCAGTTTTTCTCCTTCAGTGTTTTGTATATGTTGTTCCATTCCCTTCTTGACTGCATGGTTTCTGCTGAGTAGTCTGAACTTATTCTTATTGATTCTCCCTTGAAGGAAACCTTTCTTTTCTCCCTGGCTGCTTTTAAAATTTTCTGTTTATCTTTGGTTTTGGTGAGTTTGATGATAATATGTCTTGGTGTTTTTCTTTTTGGATCTATCTTAAATGGGGTTCAATGAGCATTTTGGATAGATATCCTTTCGTCTTTCATGATGTCAGGGAAGTTTTCTGTCAGGAGTTCTTCAACTATTTTCTCTGTGTTTTCTGTCCTCCCTCCCTGTTCTGGGACTCCAATCACTCGCAAGTTATCCTTCTTGATAGAGTCCCACATGATTCTTCGGGTTTCTTCATTTTTTTTAATTCTTTTATCTGTTTTTTTTCCAGCTATGTTGGTGTTGATTCCCTGGTCTTCCAGATGTCCCAGTCTGCATTCTAATTGCTCGAGTCTGCTCCTCTGACTTCCTATTGCGTTGTCTAATTCTGTAATTTTATTGTTAATCTTTTGGATTTCTACGTGCTGTCTCTCTATGGATTCTTGCAACTTATTAATTTTTCCACTATGTTCTTGAGTAATCCTTTTGAGTTCTTCAGCAGTTTTATCAGTGTGTTCCTTGGCTTTTTCTGCAGTTTGCCTTATTTCATTTGTGATGTCTTGAAGCATTCTGTAAATTAGTTTTTTTATATTCTGTATCTGATAATTCCAGGATTGTATCTTCATCTGGGAAAGATTTTGATTCTTTTGTTTGGGGGGTTGTAGAAGCTGTCATGGTCTGCTTCTTTATGTGGTTTGATATGGACTGCTGTCTCCGAGCCATCTCTGGGAAACTAGTTTTTCCAGAAAATCTGCTAAAAAAAAATGCAGTCAGATCTCTATCAGAATTGCCTTTGTGTTATAACCGCCACCTTGTTCCCTGTAAGGATGAAAGTCTGGGATTTGGATTATATATGCTTGGCTGTAGCTGGTTCTGTGTTTTTAGTCCAATTAGGGGTGGATTTTTGGTCCCTGGGTTTTTTTTTTGTTTTTTTTTTTGTTGTTGTTCCTTCTCTCAGGCCGAAAGAGTGGGTTAGGAAAAGACCAAAAGAAAAAAAAAGGGGGGGGGAGCAAAGCCGCTGCGGAGCTGTTCTCCCTTTGGCTCAGGCAATTCCAATGTTAATGAAGCTGCCTGGGAAGGGTGGGGGAGGGATCAGACAGATAGGAGAGTAGCACCTCAGAATATAGCCAGAGTTGCTTGTCTTGCTTGCAATGACTATTATATCTGAGAGTCCCGTGGGACGTGTCACCTCTGTGTGCTGGCTGTGTGGAGATTGCCCCTGGGGGTCTGGCCCTCTGAAACCACCTGCTGCCAGTCTAAATCCTAGCGTGAAGGTTCCCCTGCTGGGACGCTTTACTCCCGACTCCAAAAATCAGTCGCTGCCTCCTGGGGACTTCTTGTCCCGCCAGCCGCGTCGCCGCACCACCTCAAAGAACCGGCTGGGCCCCTTCCCGGGGTTAGTTCAGGGGAGTGGAGCAGCTCCCCGTGCTTGTGCCGTGCCAGCGCCCAGTCAAAATCCCGGCGGAATGATTCCCCAGATGGGACGCTGCTCTCCCAGGTCCAAGACCAGTCACTGCCTCCCGGGGACTTCTCCTCCTGGCTGTGTCGCTACGCCGCCTGCGCAAACCGGCTGGGCCCCCTCCCGGGGTGAGTTCAGGGGGGTAGGGCAGGGCCCCTTGTTTGCGCCATCAGCTCCCCTGGGCTCTGCCCTAAATCGGGCGCCAAATGTTACCTGACTGGGACGCTGGCTCCAGTCTCCAAAAACAATCGCTGCTTCCCCGTATTTGTTCGTTTTCCGTCTCTAAATCTGTGTTTGTTGTTCAGGGTTCGTAGATTGTTATGTACTTGATCGATTCACTTGTTTTTCCGAGTCTTTGTTGCAAGAGGGATCCGAGGTAGCGTCTCCCTAGTCCGCCACCTTGGCCCTGCCTGCAGGTTGAGTTTTTATGGAAGAGTTTGGAAGAGCCTTATCTGAAGACATTGAAAGATCCCTTACTGATGACATTGCTGTCATCATAATTAAGATGCAAATCTTAGGGAGGAGGAAGGTGACAGGGAACTAGTGTTGCTTCTTGTTGTTTTTTCCAGTTATTACAATTACATTGATTTTAGTACTTTTTATTTTTTTAAGCATGTCAATATATTTTGATTAAAAAAAAAAGTTGCTGTCTAGTCAATTCCAACTCATAGAGACCCTATAGGACAGAGTAGAGCTGCCTCATAGGGTTTCCAAAAAGCAGCTGATGGAGTCAAACTGCTGACTCATTGGTTAGCAGCCAAACTCTTAACTACTGTGCCACCAGAGCTCCAAGAAGCATAAAAGTAAGGTTAAATAACAAGCAAATGAAGTGAAGGAGAAAAGGCTTAGGGACAGTGTTCCTACACACACGGGTAACCCAAAGTTAATTCTTCTCCAACCACACAAAGTTGGGGACCAAACCCCATTTTCTCTCTATGCAGTGAAACCTGAGAGAGCCAGAACTCAATAGGACTGCCTGTTTATTCTGGGTCTTGCAAGTTTTCCACCTTCGACAGTGTACAGTCTTACTACTTTTCTATCACTCTCTATTAGTGGAAAGTATTTGCATTTTCCTTCTCTGATACATTTCTGCCTTACACACATTCTGGCTTTTGCAAGTTTTACTGTGCATACCCAAAAAAACCAAACCCACTGCCATCGAGTCGATTCCAACTCATTGCGACCCTATAGGACAAAGTAGAACTGCCCCATAGAGTTTCCAAGGAGTGCCTGGCGGATTTGAACAGCCGACGTTTTGGTTAGTAGCCGTAGCACTTAACCACTATGCCACCAGGGTTTCCACTCTACATACAAAAAAAAGTTTAGTAAGGAACAAATAGTAAAAACATGCAGTGTTTCTTAAACTTAATTAGACTAAGCTAAGAATTCAAAATAAAAAAAATGCATTTTACATTTTTAAAGAATATTTCGATTCACCACAGAAATAGGAAACAACTTAAGCACTTGACAATTCAGGAAATTATTGTTGATTCATCACTGAGCCTTAGAGCTTTTCTTACTAAAGAGACAGCTGGAAAATAGTTACCTACTGTTACTATAAAATAGACATTATTTTTAGTCAGCAATAAAGCAAAAACTAATTGGAAAAATTGTTACAACACAGATGATTTTAAAATCTGTTTGTTTTTGTAGTCCTTTTCACTTGGACTTTACAAAGTTGATATGTCAATAAACTATTAATTCAAAAGTACCTACTGATTATCTAAAATGTTTTGAGCACTAAGGAAACTCACTTTTAGTGGCCAAGACAGATAGACGTAATCCATAGCTCAAAACAGCAATGGTGGGACATGAAAAGTATGCTGTGAAAGACAATTAAGGGTCATTCATTCAGCAGATCCAGCAGTGAATTGGGGAATTAGGATGCCCTCACAGAGGCAATGGGATAGGAACAGGAATTTGAAAGATGCAAGTTCATTAAAAAGTTAGAGAACAAAAAGGCAATCAGGACTATCTGTGTCATGGCACTGAGGCATATGTGATCATAGTGTTTTCAAAGAACTTCAAGTGATTCATCTTGGGTGATATCTTTGTGTTTACTGGCAAAAGTTGATAGCTTGATAGCAAAGCAGGCAGGAGCCAGATCATAAAGACCTTTATAGGGAAAGGTAAGAGGTGTAGTCATTATCTAGGAAGTAATGGATTCATTAAGGGTTTTTACAATAAGAAAATAATTTTATTTATTTATTGTGCTTTAAGTGAAAGTTTCAAATCAAGTCAGTCCCTTATACAAAATGTTATAGACACTTTGTTAGGTACTCCTAGGTGTTCTCCCCCTAATGAGACAGCACATTTCTCCTCTCCACCCTGTATTCCCCATGTCCATTCAACCAGCTCCTGTCCCCCTCTGCCTTCTCGTCTCACCTCCAGACAGGAGTTGTCCACATAGTCTCATGTGTCTACTTGAGCCAAGAAGCTCACTCCTCACCTGTATCATTATCTATCTTATAGTCCAGTCCAATCCCGGGCTTCAGAATGGTTCCAGTCTTGGGCTAACAAAGGGTCTGGTACCATGGCCTCCAGAGTCCCTCTAGTCTCAGTCAAACCGTTAAGCCTGGTCTTTTTACTAGAATTTGAGATCTGCATCCCACTGTTCTCCTGCTCCATCAGGGATTCGCTGTTGGGTTCCCTGTCAGGGCAGTGATCCATGGTAGCTGGGCACCATCTAGTTCTTCTGGTCACAGGCTGATGTAGTCTTTTGTTTATGTGGCCCTTTCTGTCTATTATTGGGCTCATGTTTACCATATGTCTTTGATATTCTTCATTTTCCTTTGCTCCAGGTGGGTTGAGACCAATTGATGCACTTTAGACAGTCACTTGCTAACATTTAAGACCCAAGATGCTTCTTACCAAAGTGAGATGCAGAACTTTTTAAGAAAATAATTTTTAAGGGAAAAGGTCTGCTAACAATTTGGAGAATAATTTAACATCGGAAAACTGAAGCAAGAACATTGATGAGAAAAGACTAGTCTAATAGAATGTGAGGACCAAGAGAAAAAGGAGGATGAAGATGGAAGCTCTCAGGATTCTGACAAAGGTTGATTCTTAGTGCCATTCTCTGAGAAAGTAAATATTAGGTCTTAAATTAGGTGCTGGGTCTAGTGTGCTTCTCTGTGGAATATCTTTATTAATTCAGTTTTAGATTTTCATTCACCTATTGCAAAAATATCTATTGAAGTGGTAACTTTGAAGAAGGGTAAGAGAGCACACAGTTCTGGGAAAGCCAGCACAACTTGTCCAAGGCAAGGTCATGGAAGCTCCACAGACACATCCAAACCACTCAGGGACAAGATTCCTGGGCTGAGGGCTGTGGTGAACATGGTCTCAGGGAACACCTAGCTCAATTGGCGTAACATAGTTTATAAAGAAAGAGCTCTACATTCTACTTTGGTGAGTAGTGTCTGGGGTCTTAAAAGCTTGTGAACAGCCATCTAAGATACTCCACTGGTCTCACCCCATCTGGAGCATGGAAGAATGAAGAAAACTAAAGACACATGGGAAAGATTAGTCCAAAGGACTAATGGACCACAACTACCTCAGTCTCTACCAGACTGAGTCCAGCGGAACTAGATGGTGCCTGAAGACCATCACTAACTGCTCTGACAAGGGTCAAATTAGAGGGTCCCAAACAAAGCTGGAGAAAATGATAGAACAAAATTCTGACTCAAAAAAAGACCAGATTTACTGGCCTGACAGAGACTGGAGAAACCCCGAGAGTATGGCCCCTGGAGAACATTTTAGCTCAGTCCTGAAGTGACTACTGAGGTTCACCCTTCAGCCAAAGATTAGACAGGCCCATAAAACAATGCAAGACTAAGGGGCTCACCAGTCCAGGGGCAAGGGCTAGAAGACAGGAGGGGAGAAGAAAGCTGATAATAGGAATCCCAAGATCAAGAAAGGGAGAATGTTGACAAGTTGTGGGGTTGGCAACCAATGTCACAAAACAATATGTGTAACCAAAAAAACCAAACCAATTGCCATCAAGTCGATTCCAGCTCATAGTGACCCTACCATTTAATAAGAAGCTAATTTGTTCTATAAACCTTCATCTAAATACAATAATAAATAAATAAGTGTATCTATTGAGCATAGAGTTTCCAATATACCAGAATTTGTGCTATATAGATTTGTAACTTGTCAATTCCAACTCGTAGTGACCCTATAGGACAGAGTAGAATTGCTCCATAGAGTTTCCAAGGAGCAACTGATGGATTAGAACAGCTGACCTTTTGGTTAGCAGCCAAGCTCTTAACCCCTTGTGCCACCAAAGCCCCATATAGATTGATGTGTACTTTTATTATTAGGTGATTTGAGATATTTCAATGAAGTTGGGCAATAGATAGAAAGAAATATACTCTGAACTCAATCTGGACACAGTAATACATTTTTTTTTCTACTATAATAAATTCATGAGACTGGAATGAATTTCCTTGAGGAAAACATAAAATTAAGACTGAATACATTTTAATTTAAGATTCTGGTAGATGAAGAATAATAAATGCATGATATTGGTGAAAAGTGTTAGAAAGTTGAAAACTATTGAGAAAGGGAAGTGTTTAATTAAAAAAAATTGTATTTTATTATAACAAATCTATCTATCGTTAACATTACATAAGTAAAGCAAGTAAAATGAACACTTGTCTATACTGGTCTTGTCAAGTGTAATATAAAGACAATTACATTGATTTTATATGCAAAACAAGGGGGAGACAGAAATTTTTAATAAAACATTTGTGTCTGAAACCTGAAGCATTTGATTAATTACTTCAATTCTGCAGATTTCTTAAAAGTTTAGACATATTCTTAGTGTACTTATGAGTGATGATATTCTGTGGATGGTTACCTATTTCAGTCTTTCCCGATGTCCCTGAAGAAAGCAAAAGTATGCAAGTATTGACAGGTGACAGAACAGTCATTATTTGCTTCTCAGTGAATAAACTTCCAGAATGTCAAAATGTGTGGTTCACTTCTCTTCAGCCTCATGAGGAAAAAAAAAAAAAATTTGAGTCAACGTAAAAATGCACCTACCAAAAACCCACTGCAGCTGAGTCTATTCCAACTCCTAGCAACCATATAGGACAAAGTAGAACTGCTTCACAGGGTTTTCAAGGCTGTAAATCTTTACAAAAGTAGACTGTCACATAATTCTCCCCTAGAGCAGCTGGTGGGTTTCAACCACCAACCTTTTGGTTAGCATCCAAGTGCTTAACTGCTTTACCATCAAGTCTCCTTAAAAAATGTACAAATGAGTTGAAAAATAGAGAAAAAGCAGGAGACTGATAAGAATAGAATCTTGAATAAGCTAAGGCTAAGTTCTTGACAGATAACAAATGATTCCCAAATCTCCGAAGCTCACAGCTAATAAGTTTATTTCTTCCTCATGTTACGCACTCACTGTGGGTACGCTGAAGCTCTGCTCCACACTGTCTGCACTCAAGGATCCAGTCTGATTGAACAGTCCCTGTCTGTGACATTGCTCGTCTCCTGATAGTGGACTGCAGGTCTAAGAACTCTCCCTGAAATGTCTACTTGAGGTGATGCGAGTCCAGTCTACAAACACCCCATGGGCCACAGGAAATCACGTGGGTAATCCTGATGGCAATGGATGGGAAGTCATATATTATAACTTGAATTGTATTCCCTCAGAAAGATATATTGAAGCCCTGATGCCCAGTACTTGCGAACGTGACCTTGTTTGGAACTAAGGTCTTTGAAGATGTTATCAATTTAACATGAGATCAGCGCAGAGTAGGGTGGGCCCTAATGCAATCTGAGTGGAATCCCATAAAAGAGGAGATGAGACATAGAGACAAACAGAAGATGACCGTGTGTCAATGTAGCTATGCTACAGCTGCAAGCCAAGGAACACCTGAGGCTACCAGAACTCTGGAGAATGCAAGGACAGTTTGTCCCCTACATCCTTCACAGAGAGCATGACCTTGCCAACACCCTGAATTCAGATTACTAGACTGGGAACTGAGAGACAATAAAGTTCTGTTCTTATAAGCCACACACTCTGTGATACTTTGGTGCAGAAGCCCTAGGAAACTAAGACAGCATAAATCTCCAGCAAGAAAGGAGACCACCGTGGAGCAGGAATGAATATTTGAACAATAATAAAATCTGAAATATAATCCATCAAAATAAATATAGCTCTATTAAAAGGTATTACCAGAAGAATTGTAACAGTCTTCTCTCCAAGATCATGGTATCTTGTATGAGAATCAACAAATGAAAGTGAAAAGTTTAGGGAAATAGGAGCCAGAGTCAGGTTCTCAGCTCTGAGTGATTTTAGACAGGTCACGGAGCTTCCCCTCGCCTTTCATTCTGATTACATTAGACAATCTCTTATTTCCTCCTCTATTTTCACTGCCTTGCACATAGCTGCTGCTATTATTTCTGCATTTTTAGTCTACAAGCATTTTCATTAATTTAATCTCACTTATTCCTGAAAAGAATGGCGTGAAAATGAAGTAACTTACCCAAGTCAAGCATCTTGAAAGAAATGGAGTAAGGATTGTACTTCCACATGCTATGATTTGTTCATGAAGTTATTCTTGACATTTATAGAAAAGTGAATATGGATAAAAAATTATTTTAAACATGCACTTCTTTCTGAATGTCTGGTTATAGTCTAATAGTTCAACATATTTCCACATTTGCAGTTGGTTTGTCACAGGTAGCTATACAGAATATAGACCTTTATTATCTGAGTCTATGATCAGAGTTCAGGGTTCAAAGGTGTCGAAGAGCTTCGTGAAAGGCAAACAAGTATCAGTTATACTTCCTAAAGGATAATTAAGAAAATGTTCCTTTAAAAAAAAATTTCAATCATGCCTAGTTACTACATTTCATAGGGGCAGCTTTATACTCAAGAATCGTTATGGGCTCTTTGCCTCCCTGGCCACCTGAGGATTCACTGGCATCATGAACCACACAGTAACTATCTGGACCAGGAAGTTCATGGCCAGCCTACCACTTCGGCAGAAAGAAATAGTCTTCGATGGCTTTCACCCTGGGAAGGCAACAGCCTCTAAGATAGAAATTTGGGAAATAACTACCCAAAATGTACAAGACCACAGTAGATGTCATATCTTTGTGTTTGGATTCAGAACCTATTTAGGTGATGGCAAGACAATTGGCTTCTATATGATTTACAGTTCTTTGTATTATGCAAAGAAAAATGAGCCCAAACACATACTTGCAAGGCATGACCCGTATGAGAATAAAAAGACTACAAGAAAACAGCAAAAAAGAATTTAAGAACAGAAAGAAGAAAGTCAGAGAAAAGGTAAGGTCAGTGTTGGTGGTGGCAAACAGAAGGACACTGATTCTACAGTGACTTGATCTGCTTTGATTTGTGGATTTTTCATCAGAGGATTAATAAAGTATAAAAACTTTAAAAAAAAATTATGGTATTTGCTTGTAAAATAAGATAGGTGCTGTCTGTTTCAGTAAATTTAGATGAAATAGAGTTAAGGATAGTTTGATTGATTCCCCCCCCGCCCCGCCCAGCTATATTATATCCTTTATATTTAACTAAAGCAATACCTTGTGACACTTTTTATGACAATATTGTTTTAAGTGAAAACAATGTTGTTTCATAGCTTGTTTGGGAAAGAAGGGTGGTAGTTTTTAAAAAATTATACACTTTAGATGTAGGATTTGATAACTAAATATTGGATTCATTTCACATAGGAGTTTATGTTTCTCATTTGTTCCACTGAAATTGTTCAAATGAATCACAGGTCTCCATGTGAAGCACAGTCTAAACAACATTCACTCACAGTTTGCGTATAAGGCATCCAAGACTGAAATAATAACCCTATAGTTAGGATATCATCCTTACTGCCAAATGGCTAATTTTCCAGGGGAGAAAATTTAGCTCAGGAGCTCTATCCTCTTTAACCTCATATCCTTTACATATATTTAGGGAGGTTAGATAACAGACTCTTTTGCCTCTCCTTCTTGGACTAAAAAATTCAATATATTCTCTTAATTCAGTTGCTTAGCTTCCTCTCTGATTCACTAACCACGACTAAACTATGAACATTGAAATACAACTGGAAACATACTGCAGAGGTTTGGCTGTATTACTTATTTGTAAATAAATACGAAACTTTTAATGGTTGTCTTAGAAGGTAATGAGCATAACATTCTCTTAATTATCTATGAAATTATTTTTCAATAAACATTAGTTTATATGGTTTCCATGTGTATATGGTGCCAATTAGTAAGCAATCATATAGATGTCTTGCCATTTAGGAGTGAAAAGCTTAACTTTCTAGTCCTTTGATACACTTGGTGTCATATCTTTGGGATGTGTTTGCAATTAAAAGAAGCAATAAAAGTATAAAAGGTAATAATGAGAGGCTGACTTATTCCCCTGTTCAAAAGAGAGTACCAATTAATTTAGATTTAGGCAACAAAATTGAAGATAATATCAATTTATCCTAGGCAGAATGGCTCCCTAAAGATATACACACCCTAATCCTTGGCACTCGTGAATATGTAATGTTACATAACAAAAGGAATTTTGCAGATATAATTAGAGTTGTTGATAGTTGTTGTTAGGTACTGTCGAAGTAGTTCCAAATCATAGTGACCTTATGTACAACAGAACTAAACACTACCAGGTCCTGCACCATCCTCACAATCATTACTATGCTTGAGCCCATTGCTGTAGCCACTGTGTCAATCCATCTCGTTGAGGGTCTTCCTCTTTTTCAGTGACCATCTACTTTCCCAAGCATGATGTCTTCTTCAGGGACTAGTCCCTCCTGATAACATGTCCAAAGTATGTGAGACAAAGTTTCGCCATTCTCTCTTGTAAGGAATGTCCTCATTGTACTTCTAAGACAGGCTTGTTTGTTCTTCTGGCAGCCCATGGTCTATTCAATATTCTTTGCCAGCGCCGTAATGCAAGGGCATCAATTCTACTTTGGTCTTCCTTATTCTTCGTCCAGCTTTCACACGCGTGTAAGGTGATTGAAAACAGCATGGCTTGGGTCAGGTGGACCTTAGTCCTCAAAGTGACATCTTTGCTTTTTAACACTTTGAAGAGGTCTTTAAATTCTTTTGATTAGAGTTAAAAATTAAAACCAAACCTGTTGCTATCAAGTCAATTCTGACTCATAGCAACCCCCTAAGACAGAATAGAACTGCCCCATAGAATTTCTCCAAGAACAGCCTGGTGGACTTGAACTGCTGATCTTTTGGTAAGCGGCTGTAGCTCTTAATCACTCTTACCAAAACCCACTGCATTCGAGTCAATTCCAACTCCTAGAGACCCTATAGGACAGGGTAGAACTGACCCATAAAGCTTCCAAGGAGCACCTGATGGATTTGAACTGCTGACCTCTTGGTTAGCAGCTGTAGCTCTTAACCACTACGCAACCAGGGTTTCCTAATCACACTTAAGGACCCTAAAATAGGGAGATTATCCTGGATTTTCTGGGCGAGCATGGTCTAAAGCTTTTAAGAGCCCATAAAAATACATAACATTCTTCAGCGGTTATCAGAGATTCGACAAAAGTGGAAATCATGGAGATTTGAAGGGTAAGAAGACCTGGACACACTGTTGATAGAGGGTACCCCATAGAAAGCCAAAGATGGAATGCAGGCAGCCTCTAGGTGCCTCAGTCTTACAATTGCAAAACCCTGAATTTGGCCAAAAACCTGGATGAGCTTGCAAGCAGAATCTTCTTAAGAGCCTCCAGATAGAGCTCAGCTGCACCTAAACCTAAATTATGACCATAAAGAAACCCAGAATGGAGGACCCATTTGAGCCATGCCCAGATTTCTGACCCACAGAACTGTGAAATAATAAATGGCTGTTGTTTTAGGTCACTAAGTTTGTAGTAATTTGTTAGGACAAAAAAAAAAAAAAAAAAACTATCATTTTTATTTGATTTTTCATCTCCGTATGCCTCATGGACAATACTTAATTCAAAGACACTTTAATCATCGTATTTTAATATTAAGCAGCAAGATTCAGCTGCTCTGAGTGCTTTGATTTCTGACTTTTCAGTTAATGGGAACTGCCAGTTCCTCTGCAATATGATTTATTTCATCCTCAATTTACTATTTAAACATATTCTTAGGGTCTAAGTTATGCTTTTTCTTACATTAGTATGAAGCTATGACTTGAAGGAAATTGTAAATTTTCTTTCTGAAGAAATGGTTGAGAGAGATTGGTTGAGGACCCCCTAATTTAAGAGTTGATCCTATTGAACAGATATCAATATTGCCTATTGCTCATTGCCATGGACTTGATTCTGAATCAAAGCGCCCCGATAGGACAGAGTAGAAATGCCTCATAAGGCTTCCAAGGCTGTAAGGTGGGGCCCTGACGGTGCAGTAGTTAAGTGTTTGGCTACTCACCAAAAGGCTGCCAATTCGAATCCCCCAGCCACTCCTTGACAACTCTATGGGGCAGTTCTACTCTGTCCTGTAGGGTCACTCTGAGTCGGAATCGACTCGATGGCAATGAGATTGTGTTGTTTTTATTTTTTTAAATCTTTGTGGAAACAAACTGCTACATCCTTCTCTTGCAGAGCAGCTGGTAGGTTTGAAACACCGACATTTCACTTAGCAGCCGAGTGCTTTAACCACTGCACCACCAGGGCCCTTTAAGTGTCAATACACATATATAAAACTAAAAAACATTTTTCAAAGAGTAAAACAGTACACAATACTGGGAAGGCAGTGGTTGTACTGAGGTCCCTCTCCTCTGTGCTTCCTTCTCTCTCCTTTTATCTCTTGTAAGATAAAAAGTGATAATAAGGTCCACATCAGGGAAACTCCCCTTACATCAGATCAGAACTGTGACCTGAGTAAAGGTGCTGCATCCCACACTAATCCTCATTAACATGACCTAATCCTGCCTCATTTAATCCTGCCTCATGTACATAACAGACAGATCACTCCCAAATGGCACCCTAACCACAGGCATAGAGGCTAGGATTTATAACACATCACAAAATGGAGGATAATTATATCACAGAATGGAGGACAACTACACAATACTGACAATCACGGCCTAGCCAAGATGACAAATATTTTGTGGGGAACACAATTCAATACATGACAACGACATTACCATAATTCAGATATTTGAATAACAAAAGCTACAAAATAGTCTTTGGTCACTTTTTCCCAATGAGATTATGCATTTAATTTTTTTTTTTAATTTAAAAAATAATATTTCCTCTCCACTTTTTGGCAATATAAAAATATACATTTTTTTAATTTCTTACTTTCAGGTTTGCAGGTACCAAGCACATGTATTAGCATGGGTCTGTGAGAAAAAGCACTGAGTGACTATTGTCTGTACTTCACAAAATTTGCCTATATTTTAATTAAAAAATTAAAATTTTTTTTTAATATTTTAAGTCTAATAAAATTTCATGAGCTGTATTTATGCTTTTTAAATAATTTGATTTTATTAAATGTGTGATAAATTTAAGAATATAAACTTTCAAATGTTTCTTTGTTCCATCCTTCAACTTGTGGTTTGGGAAATAAATTTATTCAAATTATTTCTCACAATTTGCATGAGAAAGAAGGAAAATATGTGAGAAGCATAGATTTAAACCACCTAAATGTGAATTCAACTTCAGAATCAACTATAACAATTTCCCTGTTTCCATCCAGACTCCAAATATCAAATAAACAAAAATTGATCTTGCTGCCCCTCATGATAATATACACAATATATACATGCATACTTTGGAGGAATTACAGAAGTAATACTGAAGTTACATGAGTTTTCAAGTTTAAGACACAAACATGAAAACATAAAATCTCTGAATAGTTTTGTTCGTTAAATGAAAACAATAGGAGTATCTCCACAAGATTTTCTTTTAATTAATAGAAGCAATAGAATACAACACCCTGCTCTCTACCACAACTGCCGTAGCAGCTCCAGAATCTCAGCTCTTAACTCCGCCACATGATCCACCTTGGTTGAGTACTGCCTGGCCTCTGATATGTAAGCCAAGAAATAACAGAAATCCCCTATCTTGATTACTCTGTGCTTTCCTAGTACACATTATTGCAGGCTGTTCTGAGCTTGAGTTAATGTCAACACAGACTCTCTACAGTCCTCAAAGACACTGGTCAACTTGCCTAAATGACTGAATTCCCAGTCACTGTCTCCACTGGAAACGAATATAGGCGCAATAGTTTTTTGAAATCCATATATTATTGGCCCTTCTTATACCTGGCAACCAGTCAAAGTTATCCTAACCCTTCTTAAATCACAATATGAGTATTAAAATGGTTTTTTGGTCTTCAAGTGTATATTCAAAAGAAATGCTAACCCTGATGTCTATGGCCCATCAGGACAGTTCTTGATTTTAGTGATATTAGCCATGTTTGTGAAAGGAGCTGTAGATATTTAAATATCATACTGTAAGGTTTGTTGATAAACTCCCATTAACAAAAGGCAACAAACAGAACAGATCATTGGTTAAGTGCATCTTCTCTGAAGTTAGATTAAGTTGAATATATAAACTCAACTCTCCTCTTTATTAATTGTATCACTTGGTCAAATCACATAACCTTTCTGAGACTCAGTTTCATCATCCATGAAATGGAAGTAACAACATACTTAATCTAAAAAAAAAAAAAGCTCATTCACTGTGATGACTGTAAAATTGAGTGAGATTAAATGAGATAAAAATGTGAAACGGAAATGAGTATTGTGCTCACTAAGTATTGATATTTAGCCTACATGAGAAAAATCTCCTAATGTTTGAAAAGAAGCAGGAGAAAAGTACGATGAGCTGTTCCAGAGAGCAGAAAAAAAATTAACAACATTTCATAGAGGCATAAAAAGAATTTTTTATTTTATCAATTAGAGAAAATTCATTTTGATGTAAAGTAAGAAAAAAATCCAGAAGTAGCAGTAGGTCTACTTTGGCTGTTCCATCATCACCAGAGACCTATGTTCATGACAGCCTTCTACTCTGCCGTCCCTGGCCTGTCACCCTCCTAGTCTTCATCCAGTGTTGCTGTGGGAACTTCCACCAAGATCTCCAGGTTCCAAGCAGTAGACTGGAGGAAAGACTGAAAAATGATGTTTGTACTCCATTTCTGGAGATTTTACGGATGGTCACAAAACGCTTGCCCTTACATCTTACTGACAACTTACATGGCCACACATAGGTACCAAAGAACTATGTGTGAAAAGGTCATCTTTATCTGAGCCACAATGTCCCAGCTAAAATACAGGGGTCTCTGATTAAAGGAAAGGCAAATGGGTATTGGGATGTTTTTTGTTGTTAGGTACCATCAAGTTGGTTCAGGCTCATGATGACCGTAGCTATGTATGACAGAAGGAAATACTGTCCAGTCCTGCACCATCCTCACAATCATTGCTATGCTTGAGCCCGTTGTTGCAGCTACTGTGTCAACCCATCTTGTTCAGGGTCTTCCTCTTTTTTGCAGACCTTCTACTTTACCAAGCATGATGTCCTTCTCCAGAGACTGGGACTGTTTCTCCCTGATAGCGTGTCCAAAGCACATGAGAAAAAGTTCCACTATCCTAGCTTCTAGGAGCATTCCGGCTGTACTTCTTCCAAGACAAATTTGTTTGTTCTAGAAGTCCATGTTGTATTCAATATTCTTCTCCAACATCATAATTCAAAGACATCAATTCTTCTTTGGTCTTCTTATTCATTGATCAGCTTTCGAATGCATATGAGGCAAAAGGGTCAGGCACACCTTAGTCTTCAAAGTGACATCTTTGCTTTTCAATAACTTAAAGAGGTTTTTTGCAGCAGATTTGCCCCAGTGCAGAGTGTCTTTTGGTTTCTTGACTGCTGTATCTTTGGGCATAGATTGTGGATCCAAGTAAAATGAAATACTATGAAATGCTTAACAACTTCAATATTTCCTCCCTTTATCATGGCATCACTGGATATTGAGATAGGCAACTAGAAATCTCTGACATATTTATTTAATGAGCTTTCTTATTCATTTGAGGAGTTCTGGTGGTGCTGTGCTTAATAGCTCAGCTGCTAACCAAAATGTCGGCAGTTTGAATCTACCAGCCACTCCTTGGAAACCCTATTGGGCAGTTCTAGTATGTCCTATAGGGTGGCTATGAGTTGGAATCAACTCTACAGAATCAACAGGTTTGGTTTCTCATAGGAGCCCTAGTAGTGCAGTGGTTGAGCACTCAGCTGCTAACCAAAAGTCGGCGGTTGGAACACATCAGCTGCTCTGCAGGAGAAAGACATGGCAGTCTGATTCCATAATGATTTACAGCCTTGGAAACCCTACCGGGCAGTTCTACTCTGCCCTATAGGGTCACTATGAGTCAGAATCATCTCAAAGGCAATGAGTTTTGGGTCTTATACATTAATTCACTACTTCTTCACCAAACATTTATAAAAATTCACTATTTGCCAGTCAATCTGTCTGACACTGAATCTCAAGCCAGTTAAGCCAAGGAAAACTCAGTGTAGAGACATCACAAAAAATAGTAGACACCAGCCACTTAAACCAGTGCTATGCAGAGTGTTACCTTAGAACTCTTTGCTACCCATCTGTAATGAAATGAGTTCAGAAATTGAGAAAAAGTGTTTAGAAATTTTATAGCAATTTCATCTCATAAGAAAATAGTTTGGCTTATATTTTGTATGACTTTTTAAATTTCTTTTTTCATGTATTTTACAAAAGTATTGATGCAAGGTGGCATGGAAACAAAATAAAACAAAAACTTAGTAATTGAAGGTACACTGACAGAGAACAGCAGAGACAGTGTTAAATCAGAATGCATTTGACAATAAGGGCCCTATTCAGCCACCTGGAGATCCATGCATCATTTTGAGGACCTGTATAATTTTATTTGAAACTTGTCTGCAAGTTAGAGAATAATCCAAAACAAGAGATCTTATAGTCCTTACTTCCAAAAAAAAAAAAAAGTAAGTAGCATTCTTCCCAAGTAACGTGGTTCCTCGTCAATGAGCTATTTATACCTAAATGACAAATTTAATCATTTCAGTTACGTTATTTATATCGGAAGGAAACAATAAAAATGTACTAAGCAAACAAAGAAAACATAAATAACATGTAGTAGAAAATATTCCTATTTAGAAAAGAAATATCACCTGTCCATTGTTCGGACCATATCCCATTAGATAAATATAGAAAGGACTTTTGGCTTCTCAATGGAGTGAGGTTTTTGGTTAACTAATCTTACTGTCTCAGGTCTGTTCTCTGAGAGAACATCCCTTGTCCTTAATTTTCCATGGATGAATCTGAGAGGAGAATGAGGACTTCATAGAAGACTTTGTGTGAATTCGGGCATCAGAAGATCACCTTGGTTTGTAGACCACAAGTTGCCAGGCTTAAATGATAAGGAAACAATTTCTTCTCAGCCTTCTTTGACTGCTGGCTGAATCAATGGACCACATGGCCCAGTCATGATTTTCTCTAGTCATGATCCATGAGGCAGGGCACTGTCCTTGCAGCCACTCCTTAGCTACAGGCTTTATCAGTTGGCCCCATCCAGCATCATCTGCTTTCATCCTGACCTCCTCCTCTGAAACAAAGGGATATGAGAAGGAGGCTGCATTAATCTATTAAGTTGCCTATTGTTTGGTGAAATGATTTTAGCCCTTGTCAAACAAGAAGTACTCAGGAAAAAAAAAAAAAAGTTTTTCTTCCTTTTTCTGGTCCCTCCTATGTTCAAATCATGCAGTCTTGTGATTACAGCCTCTCTGTCTCTGCTTGAGAAGGACATTTTGACTGACTACTTTTTCAAAGCTGTAAGGTACTTTATGATGATTCTTAGACGTGTTGGCTGCTGACCACTGGCAGAAAGTGTGTCTAGAAACCTGAGAGTATTCATTCTCTTTCTTCTGTTCTGCCCTATGGGCTTGTTTGGGATAGAGTTTTTTTTTTTACTAGAGACTAGGAGTAGTATCCAATATACTTCGATGTCTTAGTTTTTCCTACCCAAGCTCCTAAAGCTATAGTCACAGAAGGCCCATTATCTGAGTCTTAAGATACAGCAGGCATCTTTTTATCTGTCTTTTATGTGACAGACTTGATTGCTTACTTTTCTCAGCTTTCAAACCTTACCAATTTTTTTCAGGAAGGTTTTCTCCATCCTCACAGACAGCAGTCTTAGATTTTAAAAAAAGTAAAACAAGCAAACAAAAAATCCCTCGCAAAAATTCCTCAATGCCCCAGCTTTAACTATTCTTGAACTAACCAGCTTTCCCAGAAAGACGGTTTACTTGAGCTACCGGGAGTCATAGGCCCATTCCTGAGGTGAGCAGGATTGAGCTGCCTTGGAAAATGCCTGTCCTCAAATTGATGCGTGGGAGAGGGTGACTTCCCCAGGCAAAATTAATGAAGTCAAATACAAATGCTTAACTGCAATGTCAATTCAAGGGTAGCAATTACATATAATATAATTAAAAGTGTTATAAAAAGCAGTAGTAAAAATTATACAATTTACCTGTTATAATTATCATTTTTCAATATGATTTTTGATATATTTGTAATAATTAGTATTGATTAGTGCATTTTAAAAATGCATTACAAATTAATATTCTCATTATTCTCTTTTTATTTATTTTTTCTTGGTAGTTTTCTCGTGGAAAACGTAGCCGGGGAAATAGCCACAGAAAGAATTAAGAGCAATCTGTGGTGAAAAGTCCCATAACACTCTCCTACCAGCTGAAATCCCCATAATTAACATCGATTGTTTGTATTAATTCATCACTCTATCACAAGATCCTTGGAAACTCTATGGGGCGGTTCTACTCTGTCCTATAGGGTCGCTATGAGTCGGAATCGACTCGACGGCGCTGGGCTCTGGGTATCACAAGAAGAACACTGATTGTATCAATGACTGTCATATTACCTGAAAATAAGAAGGTATACATTTTCAGATATTTTAATTGAACATATGCTATTACTTTTTATTACAGTAACCCATACAAATTTAAGAGCTAGTATGAATGATAATTATATGTGGCACAAACCTTTAAATTCAGGCCTGGGGTAGGACTGGGACAGAAGGAATTAAAAAATAGGAGCTCTGGGGAGCTATGGGCTGAGTATTTGAGATGTGTACCGTATATCACTAAAATAAATATTCTTCTGTGTTTCAATATAGATGTTGGTTGACTCTGGGAAGAACTGTGCATATTAACCAGCCAAGCGCAAGACTAGCTTTGTACCCCACACTTAAAGAATGTTTTTAATGAACAGAGATTCGCGAGGGGAACAACAGTTTTTCTTGGCAAACGTCAGCTCTTTTTTAAGTGTTTGGAAGTAGCAAATCCTGGATTACCCACTGAAAACATTTGCCCTCCTAATGTTTAAACACATGTGTACTGTAAAATGAAATCGATACATCATTTCTGATTCATTTAATCTTATCTCATCACAGTGTTATAATAACGGTGCTGTTCTATAGTCTAAGTTGCTGTTGAATTTTAAAATTAAGCATTTTTTAAAAATCCAGAAATAACATTTTAGCCAGGTGTCATAACAACCTGAAACCTAAATGGTCTAAGCCAGCTGAAAACATGGATTCCATCAGGTTCACATTGGCTCCATATCACAAATTCCTTCACAACTATGGACAAAATTTCTCCAATCAACACCAGGAATTTTCCTCAGAGTCTTCCTTTTATGACTTTTATAATTTCTATGTACATTATAATCTCATTATGATAAAATTTAGCTGTCTTAAATTGCAAATATTTACCCAAATTTTTCCCATAGATAAATTACTGCCTAGGTTGTTAGGCTCTTTGGGATGTCTCTAAAATATATTAATGATTTGTGGTACATTTAGTAAAATAATTCACTCCTAGATACACAACTAGTCTGGAAAATAACATGCCTTACTTACTGTCAGGCAGTACTATATACACTAGCAGATATAGGAAGTTAGTCTGTTCTAGAAAGATTTTCATTAAATATCAAACAAATTTCTTTCCAATGAGAGCTGAGGGAAAAGGGGAAAGTATGAATGCATGAATGAGATTAAAACAGTCATTGATATGGGATGAAAAATAGGCTTAACAGGAATAATTCTGTCACTATCATTGTATAAAATTGCCATTGAGTTGATTCCCACAAGACAGGGAAGAACTGCCCCACCGAGTTTCCAAGGGGTGCCTGGTGGATTCAAACTGCCAAGCCTTTGGTTAGCAGCCAAACTCTTAACCATTGCGCCACCAGGGCTAGATTAAAATCACTTAGTAGGATTTATATAGGTATAGAAAAGGCTATTGAAAGTAGTAAGGACTCTTCTAAATGCATTTATTCATTATTTATTAATTCATTCAACATTGGACAGTTAACAAATATTTATTGATACCTACCATATGTTTTTCAGTGTGCACCACAACAGGATTACCAGCGGTATTCCGTTGTAGAACACACACACATAAACAATGAATTGTAACAAAATGTAAGAAGACATATAGAGAGAGTTTTAAGGAAACAATTAATTATAACTAAGTGGTGCAGAAAATTCTTCATGAAAAGGTAACATTTTTGCTAAAACTTGGGAAGTTTGAGTGGGTTGCCAAAAAGGAGGTGTGAGGAGAGGATTCCACAAAGAGATTAACATAAGTAGAAGTTATGAAGGTGACACGTACTTGTAAAGTTACTTGGTGAATTCACCAATGTCTAAGTCCATAGAATAAATGTCCCTAGCTCTAAACTGAACCAAACCCATTGCCGTCGAGTTGATTCCAACTCATAGCATTCCCAGCTCTGGGTTCTGCAAAAAAGAGCGTGCACCTGAAAATTAAGGGAATACTTTTATTCAGCCTATTGCAATAGAAAGAATGTTCATTAATGAAGAATATTCAAAGAAGAGGCAGAAAGCTTGGGGCTTCGTAAAACAGTAGAGTCATTGAAGGAGTCTCTAGATGGCACAAATGGGAAAGGTTGGTGCTTCAAAGCCACCCAGAGGCACCTCAGAAGACAAGTGTTGGTGATATGCTTTTGAAAACTCTGTGGAGCAATTCCACTCTGCACATATGGCATCACCATGAGTTGAAATCAACTTGATGGCAACTCACAATAAAAAGAGCCACGAATAGTGGAATTGTGTTTTATCTCGGAATATACGTTCGGGATAGTCTTTTAATGTTAGCCTGGAAACACAAAAAATGGATGACTCCTTTATCTTTGCTATTTTTCAGAACACAGGGCTCAGGTGAAATTCAACACTGGAAGACTGAGAAATTCACCCAAATTAATAAAATTCTAGTAGACAAACATCAGACATCTTTCAGATACTTCTCTAACTTTCATTCCTAAAAATGAATGCAATTTTTAAGTATAAAGAAAGCAAAAACAACGAAGAACCAAAGATATTAAAATTCTACATGTAAAAAGTCTTGACTGCAAAAAAAAAAAAATTGTAAATAGAGAATCATTACTATGCAGTACTATGAAGACAAGTGGTATAAATGTGCAAAATATTGTGTTGCTTATTAATTTTATATTTGTTAAAATTATGTCAGAATTATGTACTGATTTCCGGCATAAAAGCAAAGACAAGAAAAAATGTTATTGTTTTGAACAATCCAGTGAAGCAGAATATACATGGTATGATGCAAAACAAATTTTGACTTTTCTTTAAATTCTAATACCTAGAAAAGACCCTGGCACGGAGTAGGTATTCAATAAATATATCTTGATGAATAAATGCATGCATGAATGAATAATGGATTCTGACTTTTAACAAAATTTAAATAGATATGGCTATTTATATTTTAGAAGTATGAATTAGTAGTAAAATATCAAATTTTTTTTGCAAATTTAAATATAACTTTGATTTTCTATTCCATCCATCTTAGACTGGCTTGTGATCTAATATTATAGGGAATATTTAACATCTTTTATATGTGTGTAAAGATAGATAAGTAGGTAGGTAAATAGATGACAAATAGTTCAGACAGACAGGTAGATAGATGATAGATAGATGATAGAGATAGAGAGAGAGACAGACAGACAGACAGATAGATAGACAATGGATGGATGGATGGATGGATGGATGGATGGATGGATGGATGGATGGATGGATGGATGGATGGATGGGGAGAATGGGCGTATGGATGGGTGGATAGTGTGTGTGTGTGTGTGCGTGTGTGTGTGTGCATGTGTGCACACACACACACATCCATATACAGTTTGGGTTGTTGGTGTTAGTTGTCTTGGAGTTGATTCCAGCTCGTGGCAATCCCATGTATGCAGAATAGAACTGCTCCACAGGATTTTCAGTGAGTCCTGGTGGTCAAAGATTAAGTGCAGGGCTGCTAACTGAAAGGTCAATGGTTTGAACACACAGCAGCTCAGGGAAGTAAAAGAGCTGGTGATCTGCTCCCATAAAGATTGCAGCCTAGGAAGCCATGGGACGGTTCTACTCTATCATACTCATTGCTGTCGAGTGGATTCTGACTCATAGACAGGGTAGAATGGCCCATAGTGTTTCCAAGGCTATAATCTTTACGGAAGCAGACTGCGATATACTTCTCCAGAAGAGTGGTTGGTGGGCTCAAACTGTGACCATTTAGTTAGGAGGCCAGGATTCATGAATTCATACCTTATCATATAGGGTCACGATGGATTGGAATAGACTCAAGGGCACACAACAACAACAACATAGAATTTCAGGTCTGTGATCTTTCAGATCACCAGGCCTGTCTTCCAAGACCTCTCAGGTTGGGTTTGAATCACCAACGGTGGCGAGTGGTTAAGAGCTTGGCTACTAACCAAAAGGTCGGCAGTTCAAATCCACCAGCTGCTCCTTGGAAAGCCTATGGGGCAGTTCTGCTCTGCACTAGAAGGTTGCTAGGATTCAGAATAGACTCCACTGTAAGGGGTTTGTTTTTTGGTTTGGTCAGAGCCTAATAGTTTTTTATGACCAGAGGCTCCTGTATGTTTGGGGTAGTAGGTTTTTTTTTTTTTTTTTTTTTTTCGATAGTTGCTCCACATAATTATTTCCCTTGACTATCCTTTTCTGATACTTTCTGCACTCATCCACACCCCTCCCCAATTTCAGGCTTACACAGATTCTCTCTCACAGTTCTCTGAATTGATGCATTCTTTCTTTAGATATGTTAATATATTTAATCCTTTAGAGTTAAATCCTGCCAGCCCAGGAGGCATTCAGTCTCTTTAAATTGAATTTTTTTCTTTACATGTTGATTTTACAGTGTAATCTCCCAGGGCAATTTTATTTCCCACTTTTACTGGTGTTTGGGGGACTCCTCAATGTCTAATTCTTGTGCCAATTAGAGCATGGTGGCATAAAAATTCATTGTGTGTCTGAGGAATGGTGAGGAACCTCCTAGAATTACAAACCAGAGGAGGAAAAAAAAAAAAAAAAGATGGGATTAAAATAGTAAATCAAGGACTTGTTCAACAGGCTGAAATTGTTCGGCATGAATACTTGGCTCTAGTTGATATTGAACATGGTCAGGGCAGGATTCTCCTATAATGAACAACACAAGGGCAGTTGTGTTTGCTATGCAGTCAATGCTCAAATCCAGTAAACAAAAATTTGCCCTGCTCTTGCATTAAGAAATAGCCATAAAGAGGTTCATCATTTGTGGAGTTAAGGCTTGTTTTAGGGTAAAAACATCACAAAGTTTAGGAAAGCAAAAAGAAAGTTTTATTCAGCATATATTCAAAAAGGCAAAAGTGGGAAGTGGACAAGCATGTTGCTACAGCCGTGTCTGCTCGGGTCCAAGGAGATATTACAGAATAGACCAAGGTGGGCAAATGGACAAGCATGCTACCACAGCCACGTCTGCCCAAGTTCAGAGACTATCACAGAATAAGCAAGAATGGGAAGACAGACAAGCATGCTGCCACAGCCATGTCTGTCTGAGTCCAAAGAAATATTACAGTCTTCAGTATATATTAACATTACAAATGGGCAAAGCCATTGAAAGCTTCACCTTTCCACAGACTGGATAGAAACTGTGTTCCTACATTTTGAATCATCTTTCTTAACAATCATTGGTACACGTTTCAGTCAGGAGGGTCTTCATTGGTCCAACAAATTTTCTATTCACTAAATGCTAATAGAAAAGATTGGAAAGCTTGGTGTTCTGTTGATAGGCTTTATGTGAAAAGTTCCCTAAAAGATATTTTCCTACACTAAAAGATAATCTCCAAGATTGTCCCATTGTAATCAAAGGAAGGTTTTTGTCCCGTCCTAACAGCCGATCTAAATAAGATGGACGCCACACCACTAGTTACAAGGGAAACAGAAAGTGGAAATTTATTGTCTGAGCAGAGGAGGAGCAACTATGGGTCTAGTGATCATAAGGCCGCGTGCTTGCTGTCTGAGGGGGTTGGGGAACTTTTTATTTCCAATGGCCTCTGGAGGCTGGAGTTGGTGTCCAGAAATCTCTGCCCTTAACTCTCCCATGTCCACATTTGGAGGTCTGGATGTTGAATCATGTTGGTGATGTTCAGGTCCTGTGCATGCGGCAAAATCTTGGTTTACGCAGGTGCAGAATTCTGGCACCAAATTCAAACTGTGGTTATGGCTGCAGCGTGGTTGGGCCAAACCGCAGTTAGAAGCTGTGGCTTGGCAGGCTGCAAGGGGGTGGGGAATGGCGACGGAGCGGGGAAGCCTCAGCTGAGGCTTCACCATCAGTTGTCTTTATCTCAGGGCCCAATTGATGTGTCATTGTCAGTCTTTGTGGGCCCAGTTCCAGCTGGGTCATGTTCTCTAAGCTCAAGGATAAAAAAAAATAATAATTCCAATATTAGTTTCTAAATCAGGCTAAAGTTTTGTATTGCATTGTTTTAATAATCTTTCACAACGACACTGTCTTTATGTGTTCTCCTGCCTCTTCTAATTCCTCTTCCCCCACACTTAGACTTTTAAGCACCAGAGACATTCAAAGTTTCACAATGACAAGGCCTTGAAGACAACATCTGAGGGCATAGAAATAACCTGATGATCAGATATATAGGAACTGGCTTCATGTTGATTTCAGTGTGGAGCTCAGAGGCTGACTCCATTAATATTCACTGAAAAAACAAATTAAAAATAAGCCTGCTAAAAGAATGGATGAGAAATTGTAAAAAGGAGTTCAAAAGACGTGATGGGAAGTTCCTTCCTTCCAGATAGCATTGAGAAGTTAAATTTTCTCCAAAATAGCCTTTGATATTATTACCACATGGAAAAACATGAATGTAAGTTAGTTTTTTTAAATCATAGTACAGAGGATTTTGTATAGATAAAAGGGCAGGTATTCATAGTAGTTCTGAACTTTAAAATCTGAGTATTTACATGTAAATAAGGAGGCCACTGAGAGGATTGGAACTGACTCAAAAATCCATTGCCACTTTTAGTGGATGGAAGAAAAATACGGTAAGCCAATCATCAAGGGAAAAGTTCAGTACTTTTTATTGATATGATCAACCTGCCAACCCACTGAAACCCACTGCCATCGAGTTGATTCTGACTCATAGCAACTCTGCATGAGTCAACCTGCCAAGGAACTAAAAATCTACAGACACCTGAAAGAGTTCAATTGAATTTTACTTGGAAAAGTATATGATGGATGGACATAGAACACACAAATCTATTACCTTGAAAAATAAAGTGCTTGAGGTTGCCACATGTATCACGTGCCACAAGTATTCAACACTCACGCCAATGTAAGGACTGAAGAAAAAACCCTGAAAGACGTAAAGAATATCACTACGAAAGAAGGAATTAAAAAAAAAAAAAAAAGTGTTTCTTCAACTGCTGTTACAGCCAGGGAAGTACTTCAATGAAAATATGATTGTGAGGACTGTATTTATTCTTTCTCAATGACTTTTACAGTCATGTTTTCCATTTATATAGGAAAAGGTGAGTCCAATGACTGCCTACCAGCACTACAGACTCAGCCTGGGACCTTAAGAAGCAAGCTGTTCTTTCTGCTTCTCACTCAGGGACTAATAATAAAGCTTCTTAGGAATGACTTCATTGACAGTTTAGTCCATGATGTGCAAGGAAGTATAGAATCCAATCCATTCTTCCGTAACTGTATTGAGTCTTTAGTTCCAGCAGCACAGAAACAAGTTGTTCCCGTGTAGAGCCAACAGATTTATAACTCAAAATAACACCAATAACAGATACGTTGAGAACAAAAGAGTCAATTTCCTCTAGTTTCTTTTCTTCATAAAACCGCACTTACAGTACGTCTAATACATTTTGTTTCTCAGTGAGATAAAGAAAAATGTAAGATTCGATAGAGAATCATTGAGCCCTAGCAATAGAGAATAAAAATAAAACCTCTGTCAAAACTATATGGTTTGAAGCTTATTTTCTCTGTGTATAAATGGCTCCCTGGATTTAAGGGAGGCAGCACAAAAAAAAAAAAAGCTAAAAGGTAAGGAAGAAAAGAAATTACTGTTTTGGTAGAAATTGGAAGGGTACCTTTTTTTTTCCTGATAACATTATGGAGTTATCTACTTTAATTTAAAAATAGTCTTTTTTTTTTTAATTTGACAATTTAGGACACATTTTTATCTGCATTGTATACTAAATATGCACAGATTATAAAAATCATAAAACTCTGTGTGATAATGAATATAATACTCAGTGATAATGAAGATGGATTGAGTTATCCACTCTTCTGAGAATATTTTGGTGTAATATTTCTGCAAATACAAATACCATAGGCTTATTATTTTCAAAAGCCTTAAAAAATTCATATGCTTTAACTTCAATGGCCATTCCTAGAAATCTATCCTCACTGAAATAGAAATGCAGGCCAATATTTATTGGCTAAACCTCATGAAAGCATTATGTAAAAGATGAAAACTAATAATCTAAATGCCCAGCAGTAGAAGACTCATCAATTAAATTATGATTAATCCATGCAATTCCTGGAATGATTTTCAAGTTTCTTTTCATTTTCTTAATTAGGTAACTGTCTTTAGATAAGTATCCTTTTTTGTTTTTCCTGAATTTCTATCCCAGGTATTAAATACATGTCAATACTCATTCCAGATAGTTATGTGGACCCCAGGAGGCTAATTATTATTATTGTTAGCTTCCCTATGGTTTCTCTCTTGGCATGTTGCATAGATACCACTCCAGTACTTCCATTTATTGTCATTCCTAGAGATTCCTGCGCCACTTACCTGTGTTGCATTCCCTGTTCCCTGACCTGGTGTTTTTGCTTGTTTGTTTATTGTTTCCTTTCTTATTTTACTTTTTCTTTTCTAGAAGAACAATTGCCAGTAGCTTCATATGGAAGATTCTTCTGTGTCTGAAAATGTCTTTCTTCCATTCTCACACTTGTATGATAGTTTGGCTGGGTGTAAAATTTTTACTCATAATTTTGAAGCATCATTCCATTGTTTTCTGATTTCCAGTATGGCTGTTTAGAAGATTGATTTTTTTTTTTCCACTTTGCATGAAACTCTGGAAACTTTCAACATCATGTCTTTATCTGGGTTTCAGGTATTTCACAGTTCCATTCTTGGATACATAGATATTCCTTTTCAACAGAAGACTAGTGTATGCCATAGGCTGTATGAATCCTTCTTCTGCTAATATATGAGACTTTTCAAAAGTTTAACCAAAGGTATTTTTAAAAAAAAGTCTATGTGATAATTTTTATTAGTATAATTTATATGGACATCTTTAATTTGAGAATTATAAATATCTTACAGTTTTGCTAATTAAGTAGACACAAAATAGTGAACTGATTGTTTTGGTAATTTACATGTTCTCACTATAATTTTGTATGTTTTGCACAAATCTATTTACTTAGCTTCTTTCCTCTTAGTTGAAGTGTCTTTACAGGTATAGGATGTATAAGGATTTTTTTTTTCAGTAGATATCAGAAAACATTATTTCTCTAAATTTGGGCTTTCTGATGTCATTGTGCCTATCCATGAAACTACCATTAAAAAGTGAATTTACAAACATTTTCAACAGAGAGAAAACAGTTATAATGATGGTTAGGGGCATAATGATGGTTAGGGGCATTCTAACAATAAGTTACCAGAAAGTAATTGAGGAAACTTGAATCAACAGACTTTAGAAAACATCTTATCAGATGCAAAAAAGAAAAAAATAAGTATCTTAAAGAAATGACTTTAGATAAAGGAGCAATACAGTTAAGAAGTTGAGAGAACTGGAAAACAGTTTGGTAGAGGAGAAAGAGGCAAGTAAAACTGGTGGAATAAAATCTTGTTTTGACTCTAATTTAAATCATAGAGAAATCTCAGTGAATAAACAAATAAGAATACAAAGAGATGTATAAATTGTTTAAGTCTAAATTGGCAGTCTTTAAAAATGTGTCATACCTCAGGGACCATTCAGCATTAAAATGATAAGCAGAAACAAGGCAATTGCTCACAAAATCAATAGCTGAAAGCATTGATATTTGGCACATCCAGATACTTTAATGCAAGATTTAGTGGATTAATATTTTAATGTGGAAAAGATGGATATATTTATAGATACTAGATAATGGGCATTGGATGTTTATGTTCTTTGTAGAAGGTTTAAAGGAAGATTTTGTTAAAGTTAAGCCTCAGAAAAATCCATATGCATTGAAAATCTTCCTGCAACACATGATAAGATCTTTACGTGCGGGTGGAAACATTTCATTACAGTTCTCTCTCAAGCTCAACTCACAGTGAACAAAGCCCATTGGGTGTGCTCACTGAGCTAACCAAATGAAATCAATCAAACACATATGTAGCATCTGCAAACATCAGAGAATACAAATAAAGACAGTGCAAGAAAATGCATCTCAAGGGCTCTGTTTGTATAGGTCTGGCCTCTCCAGGATCTAGCCATGCTCAGTGCAGAAGCTGAAGAGGCTTTGCTTAATGCACTGCCTAATGGCTTGGCTCTTCAAACTCGACACACTCCATTAAAGCTCATATGTTATGCTCCCTTTTTACAGTCTACAAGACAGAATTGAAGCAGTAGTTGCCCTCCCAGCCAAGCAAACCTAAAAGTGCTGGGAATGGGAGAACTGTATTTTGCATCTCCACAAACTATTATTTGTGCCAAATTAAAGAACTAGCAAAAGGGCCTTGAAGAAGAATTATGGGAAATAAAAAGAAGGAAAAAAGTCCTTTTGAAGTTGAGTACCTTAATGGAGGGAGGTACACTTGTCATTCAAAAGTATGCTCACAGCAATGGATGGGAGTCACAGGTGTTTTAACAGGTGCCCTCAAGCACTCATTCAATCCCTTGCAAATTGTTGACCTTTACTAAATTGAAGGCAATTCTCTAGTCAATGTGAAGTACACACAGAGGCATAGAATACAACCTGTGATTTCAGTGAGATTGGAAGCTTGTAGGGGAAATAAGACGCATGCTTAATATTAATAATACTAGGTAAAAAGCACTAAGAATATCTTAAAATAGAAAAAAATATGATATTTGAGTTTAGAGGTGGAAAAATGAAGAACAACTCTCAAATTGTTCTCTCTGCTAACGTGGTAATGTCTGCTGCCCTATTTGTAATTTGGCATTTGTCCCCAAAAAGCTAGAATTATGCATGTACCATATTGTATATAGTAAGTCAAGATATAGTTAAGACACCTGGAAATGTATATATTTCTTAAAAAAAAAAAAGTTCTCACTCTTTAGAGAAGCGCAAATTTTAGCCAGCACTTCTAATTACACGGTAGTGAAGTGTAAGTGTTCCTAATGAAATAGACATGCTTGTTATGCCTGTACACTTGTTTTGGTTTTCAATAGAAGAATGACCACAGGTTGAGAAATGGGTGGGGCGAGGCAATCCTGAGCGGCCAAAGTGGGAGTTTTTCAATGATTTTCAGGTGTAGTTAATCCTTCCAGTTCCGTTGTTCACAAATGTATAAGAACCCTTTTGTGTAATGCTGTTCAACCCACATGGTTTATGTAAATTCCTAGTGTTACAAGATTCAAGGTGACACATTCTGTTTGCTATCACTTGAACAAGCTCTGAAGGGACAGTTATGCTTAATAAGAGAATCTCAAAAATACCTAATTTTTGTTATCCATACCATGAGGCATGGATATTTGACCCAGAGTATTTGAATTTATTACCTTAGGCTGAAATCTGGTTATTTCTCTATTCTTCAAATAATCGGATATATATTGTAACAGAATAAGATGTGGAGAACTTGTATCAAAGTAAACACAGTGTATGTTATTTTCCTAATAATTATATAAGCCTTTCTAGTGGTATTAGTGGAAACTCTGGTGGCATAGTGGTTGAGTGCTACAGCTGCTAAGCAAAAGGTCAGCAGTTTGAATCCGCCAGGCGCTCCTTGGAAACTCTACGGGGCAGTTCTACTCTGTCCTATAGGGTCGCTATGAGTCGGGATCGACTCGATGGCAGTGTTTTTTTTTTTTAATGGTATTAGTGGAAACCTTAATATAATGCTTACTCATGATGATGTTTATTATCACTTACAAAAATACATTTTTGCATCCATGTGATATTCTTTCTTCACAATTCATGCTTCCATGGTGTGACAGTTAAGACTGTGTGTCAACTTGTCTGAGCCATGATTTTCAGTGTTTATATGTGATGGGATCTGCTGTGAGTAGCCAGTCAGTAGAAAGCGAGTTTCCTTGGGCATGTGGCCTGTATCCGAATATAAGCAGATGTTCTGGCTTTTGCCTGCTCTGGATCCTGCAGCTGCCTCCTGTTTGTCTCACCTCTGGGTCTTGGGACTTGAGCTAGCAGCTTACCTGTCAATCTTGGGATTCGTCGACCTTCACAGCCTATGAACAAGAGCCCTGGTCTCCCCCCTACCAATCTTGGGTTCCCCAACCCCTGTGGCTGTGTGAATCAGGAGAAGCCTTTGTCTTGATTCATGGACTTGTGACTTCCAGCCTCTACATATAAATCTCTCTTGATATGTATTTATATGCTTTACTAGTTTTGCTTCTCTAGAGAACCCAGCTAAGATGCATAGTTATTTTAATTTTAGAGGAAGGACGAAATAAAATAAACAATCATTATATTCAACTACTGTAGTTTTAAGTTCAAGAAACAGATAATTCTGAAAGAGGAAGATTTTCCAAATTATTGTATGTAATTCCCCCGAAGATTAACAAATTTTGTTTGTGTGTTTCTTACAATGTGGAAGATTCCAAAAAACCAAACCCACTGCCAATCAAGTAGATTCCAACTCATAATGACCATATATGACAGAGTAAAACATCCCCATAGGGTTTCCAAGGCAGCACATCTTTACATACGCAGACTGCCACATTCTTCTCCCTTGGAGCAGCTGGTGGGTTCAAACTACTTACATTTTGGTTAGCGCTTTAATCACTGTATCACCAGGTCTCCTCTTGAAAGACTTAAAAGAAAAAAACTCACTGCTGTCAATTTGATTCCGACTCATAGAGACCCTATAGGACAGAGTAGAACAATCCCAAAGGGTTTCTGAGCAGCGCCTTGTGGATTCAAACTGAAGACCTTTAGGTTAGCAGCTTTAGCTCTTAACCACTACTCCACCAGGGTTTCCTGTGAAAGACTGTGGTGGTTTTTTAGCTTATAGAAAATTACTTTCAGGAAAGCAAAATATTTGAAATTATTTCACTGGGATAGATTCTTAGAAAAAATTAAGAGACAAAATTATTTAGGACTATAACTTTTTTTTTTTTATAACATTTCAGCCCTGGTGACACAGTGGTTAAGAGCTGGACTGCTAACCAAAAGGTTGGAAGCTGGAATCCACCAGCTGCTCCTTGAAACCCTGTGGGACAGTTCTACCCTGGCCTTTAGGGTCACTATGAGTTGGAAGTGACTTGACAGAAACTTTTTTTTTTTTTTTAGTAACATTTTAGGTAGACCCCTCACCAAATATTTTGGATTAGAAAAGAAATAATACTGCTTATTGAATACTTCTAGCTTGCCAGACAGTGTTATAAGTATTCCAATGAAATATTTCTTAACACAACAAGATTGAAACCAAAACCCATTGCTTTCGAGTCAATTCCAACTCATAGCAACCCTATAGGACAGAGTAGAAGTGCCTCATAGAGTTTTTAAGGACTGGCTGGTGGATTCGAACTGTCAACCCTTTGGTTAGCAGCCTGAGCTCTTAACCGCTGTACACCACAACAAGATAAGTGTCATTAATCCCATTTTACAGAATAGGAAACTGAAGCCTATGGAAGGGAGGTCACAGGACTAAATTCATGCATGAGAGGTGGAATATAGATCAAAGACTGTATTAACTACTACTACAAAAAAAAAAAAAGGACTTTATTAGGGTAACAAAAAACAAGATGTTGTGGGGAAGTGTGGGACAGGAAACTCATAACTGAGAGGTTTACATGTAAAGTTAAAATACCTATGAAAGGGAGATGGTAGGTTTTTGAGGCAGAAAAAAAAAAAAAAAAAGAATGGAATATCTTGGAAATGCCAAGACAGAAGGCATACAGGCATCTAAAAAAAGATAAGTTTGCAGAATGGCACTTGTCACTCTGCCCAAAGTCCACAGCAGTGCCTGGTGGTGTAAATACAGGAAGAAAAATGCATTTATAAGGGAGAATTTTCTTATCTGGAAGAAACAGAAAAATGAAATTACTTAATATTAACTCCCATAATCAGCAGAATACATTCAGACATGAAAAATATTTTTCATCTCCTGAGCCAACTCTGTCCCTTGGCACTGGTTACTGAGAGCATTGGTGGAAAAGTTTTGGGAGGTAACGTACTTACCACTGTTGTTATTGTTGTTGTTAGCTGCCACCGAGTCCATTCTGACTCATGGTCGCCCCGTGTGCACAGAGTAGAACTGTCCCGTAGGGTTTTCAAGGCTGTGACCTTTTAGAAGGAGGTTGCCAGGCCTTCCTTCTGAGGCATTTTTGAGTGAGTTTGAATCACCAACCTTTTGGCTAGTAGTCAATGCCTAACTGTTTGTGCCACCCAAGGTTTCCTTTTTTCCACTCTACCCCATTGCCATCAAGTCGATTCCAACTCATAACGACCCTGTAGGACAGAGTAGAACTGCTACGTAGGGTTTCCATGGAGCGGCTGGTGGATTTGAACTGTCTACCTTTTGGTTAGCAGCCAAACTCCTAACCACTGCACCACCAGGGCTCCATCTAGACCTAGATAAGTCCCATTTTACTTTTAAAAAATCTAGATGCAGATATACAGTGAGAGTCAATTGATGATGATATTCAGTTTAATTTTTGCATTTGATACTTTTAACAGAGAAAATGTTTGTATTTTTGAAGTGAGTTCTTCAACTTTAGCGTGCATGCCTATTTTCAGGGATCTTGTTCAAAATACAGACTCAATTCCCACTGATTTAATAATCTGGAGTGGGGCTCATAAACTGCATTTTTAGAACGGATTTAGGAAACTCTAGTGCAAGCATCCGAGCCCTGGTGGCACAGTGGTTAAGAGCTCGGATGCTAACCAAAAGGTCAGCTGTTGGTTTGAATCCACCAGCTGCTCCTTGGAAACCCTATAGGGCAGTTCTACTCTGTCCTACAGGGTTGCTATGAGTCAGAATTTACTAGGCAGCAATGGGTTTGGTTTTGGTTTTGAAATGCAAGCATTATTTAACAGAATAACAATACTGAGACACAGTTTCAGTATTCTCCTCTTCAAATGCACAACACCAAGAAAACCCCGCACCCCTTGGTTGACCCATGTTCTCCTCCAGCTATTGCTCCATTTCTTTGATCCTTTTCAAGGAAAAACAAAATCCTATAGAAAGATTAGCCTACCCAGGCTGTCCCAGTTTCTCAATTAATTCTAGTTTGATTGTGACTTTATGCTATGGATTGAATTGTGTCCCCCCAAAATGTGTATCAATTTGCCTAGGCCACGATTCCCAGTATTGCATGATTGCCCACCATTTTGTCATCTGATGTGATTTTCCTGTGTGTTGTAAATCCTGTCACTGTGATGTTAATGAGATGAATTAGCAGCAGTTATGTTGATGAGATCTACAAGATTAGATTGTGTCTTAAGCCAATCTTTTTTGACATATAGAAGAGAGAAGCAAGCAGAGAGATGTGGGGACCTCATACCACCAAGAAAGCAGCACCGGGAGCAGAGAGTCTCCTTTGGACCTGGGGTTCCTGTGTGAAGAAGTTCCCAGACCAAGGGAAAGTTGATGACTAGGACCTTGCTCCAGAATCGATAGAGACACAAAGCTTTCCCCAGGAGCTGGCACCCTGAATTTGGACTTCTACCCTACTAGGCTGTAAGAGTATAAATTTCTCTTTGTTAAAGCCATCCATTTGTGGTATTTTGGTTATAGGAGCACTCAGTAACTAGGACACTTTACTACTCTATTGACTTTCTAGTCAAGATCACCAATGATCACTTGTTGCTAATCTCTAAATCCATTTGATGCCATTTTATGCAACTTATCTCAAACCTTTAATAGATTTGACCACTCTCTTCTTCCAGAAATACTTTTCTCTGCTTGATTTTGGGAAACATTTTTCTGCTGGCCCTCTTACTTCCCTATCAGGCTATATCTTGCCATATTTTCCAGGTTCACTTCCTTTCTCCTATTTATAAAAACTAGTGTTATTTTGTTCTCTATAATTTATGTAAATGAATCATTATCCCAACTACAAATGTAAAGGCTAAAGCTTACTTATCACTTTGGTGAACTGTGGGTGGGCGTATGGTATCCAAACCACTTTTTATGCCTCTGAAGTTTTTTGGGAGTATACTTTTCCCTAGAAAGTATTTGCTGTCCTTCAGTGAGGACTTGCATAACAGTAAAAGGGGATAGAAACATCAGTTGAAGCAAAATACCTACAGTATGAGGCTTGCTAATAAGGTAGTCAACCAGGATGTGTGATTGGGTAAAAATTTTGTCTCTCTTAGATTTTGTACCCCTAGATGAGATTTGCAAGCATATTTATGGTTTCCTGTGTGATAGTTAGGAAGCCTTGGTGACCTTGGTTTTGGCTTTTTTTGTGTCATATTTGGAAAACCAGTTTCCCCATGCAACCTAATGGAAGGTGCCCGACCATATTTTCAGCAATCAAGGTTCATTGCGACAGAGGGTCACCCATCAGTCAGCAGACCTGAGAATGCAAAAAGTCAGTGGTAACCATGCTGTCCCAGATAATATTTCTCAAAATTCATGTTACCAACCCAAACTTAAACACACCCCGGGACTCAGCATACTTTCAAGGATGAAAACACATGGTGTCCAAAAAAAAAAAAAAATTTTTTTTCCAAGCATAAAATAGGGTCACCAAAGGGTTATGTTTTTATATAACATATAACCCATTAATGTATATAATAAATAGTTGATTAGTAAATGTGGTTATGAATAATATGCTTATGTTCACAGAAGCTGCATAAATATCTTATGTGACACTGAAGAGTTGTCACATATGATATTGTTCTTTCTTTAAGTAATCACTAATGTCTGGAGTACATAAGCCAGAACTTCTACTTTGTTCGGACTTTTCTAGAGCAATTTTCTTGGTGTATTGCTCCCTCACTGAAGGTTATAGAGTTCATAGATGTTTACGTTACTGTTGTTAGGCGCCATCAAGTTGGTTCTCACTCATAGCAACCCTATGTACAACAGAATGAAACACTGCCCAGTCCTGCGCCATCCTCACAATCACTGTTATGCCTGACCCCATTGTTGCAGCCACTGTGTCAATCCATCTCATTCAGGGTCCTCCTCTTTTTTGCGGACCTTCTACTTTACCAAGCGTGATGTCCTTCTGTAGGGACTGATCCCCCCTGATAACATATCCAAAGTATGTGAGACAGAATCTCACCATTCTTGCTTTAAGGAGCATTCTGGTTGTACTTCTTCCAAGATAGGTTTGCTCTTTCTTTTGGCAGTCCATGGTATATTCAATATTCTTCTCCAACAACACAATTCAAAGGTCTCAATTCTTCTTTGGTCTTCCTTATTCATTGTCCAGTTTTCAGCTGCATATGAGGTCAATGAAAATGCAATGGCTTGAATCAGGCACACCTTAGTCTTCAAGGTGGTATCTTTGCTTTTCAACCCTTTAAAGAGGTCTCTTGCAGCAGATTTGCCCAGTGCAATGCCTCTTTTAATTTCTTGACTGCTGCTTCCATGGGTGCTGATTGTGGATCCAAGGAAAATGAAATCCTTGACAATTTCAATCTTTCCTCCATCTATCATGATGTTGCTTATTGGTCCAGTTGTGAGGATTTTCATTTTCTTTATGTTGAGGTATAATCCATACTGAAGGCTATGGTCTTTCATCTTCTTCAGTAAGTGTTTTAACTCCTCTTCAGCAAGCAAGGTTGTGTCATCTTCATAACAAAAGTTGTTAATGCATCTTCCTCCAAACTTGATGCCCAGTTCTTCATACAGTCCAGCTTCTCAGATTATTTGCTCAGCATACAGATTGAATAGGTATGGTGAAATGACACAATCCTGAAGCACAGCTTTTCTGACTTTAAACCACACAGTATCCCCTTGTTCTGTTTGAATGACCTGCCTGTTGATCTATGTTCAGTTTCCTCATGAGCATGAGTAAGTGCCCTGGAATTCCCATTCTTTGCAATGTTATCCATAATTGGTTATGATCCACACAATCAAATGGCTTTGCATAGTCAATAAAATGCAGGTAAACATCTTTCTGGTATTCTCTGGTTTCATTTGCTTTCAGATATGTGTAAGATCCTCCAAAGAAGAAATATATTTTGGTGGAACAAACATAGGCTTTGCAGTCAGGAAGGCCTTGGTTTTAATTATAACTTCTCAAATTTCTTGATACATTGAGTTACCTATCCTCATTGACTCCTACTGTCAGTAACTAAAAGACAAAGAACATTGCATCATATGAGTATACGGTGCCTAATACATGAAGTATTCAATAAACGATTGCTGTTAGTACAGGTTTCTCCAGCTATCCAAAAGCAGAGTATCCCTATGAAAATTTTGTAAGCCAAAATGGGGTAAAGCAAAGAAATAATTACCATTTATTAATACGGGAAAAATTTTTGAGTGTTCCCAGACCCAAAAATAACATAACAAATCATGGCAAATAACAAATAAAACCTAAATTAACACTGTTGTTCTTGCTATCAGGTGCCACAGAGTCAGTTTTTACTCATAGCAACCCTATGTCCAACAGAACTAAACAGTGCCCTGTCCTGCGCCATTCTCACAATCGTTGTTATGCTTGAGACTATTGTTGCAGCCACTGTGTCAGTCCATCTTGTTGAGGGAATTTCTCTTTTTCACTGACCCTGTCCCTTACAAGCCTAATGTCCTCCTCCAGGGACTGGTCCCTCCTAATAATGTGTCTAAAGTAGGTGAGATGAAGTCTCACCATTATTGCTTCCAAGGATCACTCTGGCTGTACTTCTTCCAAGACAGACTTGTTTGTTCTTTTGGCAATAAAAATAAATACTAAATAGTAAAAACAGTAATGATATGATAAATATACAGCCTATATAAATTGGGAATAATGCATGCACAGTGTAGTTTCACTTACCAGCATCGAGAAGACAGCAAGCACACGGGAAGGCTGCGAGGTGGTTGTGGTGATGATGGGGGCCCCGGTAGCCTAGCTGGCAATGGCAAGTGGAGCTGGGTTGAAAAACCAGGATTCAAATTCCGCAGAAGGGAGTTATACTAACTGTACCTGCTGAGGAAACCCTGGTGGTGTAGTGGTTAAGAGCTAGGGCTGATAACCAAAAGGTCAGCAGTTCGAATCCACCAGGCTCTCCTTGAAAGCTGTAAGAGGCAGTTCTACTCTGTCCTATAGGGGTGCCATGAGTCGGAGTCCACTTGATGACAATGTGTTTGTTTTTTTGTTTTTTGGTGCGTGCTGCAGTGTGAGTCCTACAGTTAGAGAAATGCACAGGGGCCAAGTGGAGGATGGGACCTCCCGATGCATGGTGGGATTATATGTCACCAAACATTTGATTGGATGTGGCTGGGTCATTCAATAAAGATGGAGGAATTTAAAAGGAGGGGCTTGGTCAGGCTGCTGTGTAAAACAGGCAATGCTTCTACTAGACTGCACTCAGCAACCAGCTTGCTCTGGAGGATTGAGAATGGGTGTGGCTTTCCTGCTGAAAGCTATTTTCACCTTTTTTCATAAAAGTGAAAATCGTCTTCGAATTTCTTGCAATTAGTGAAAACAGGTACTAATGTAGGTTTTTCGTAAAAGCTAACTGTTGTAAAATGAACTTTTGAAAAGGGGGGGATACCTGTATTGGTAACAGCATTTTGTAAGTAAAGAAATGGCTTAGATTGGGATAAGCTAGGTTACCCAGTGACAGGAACAAGATGAGACAGAGGTATGAGTCCTTGCAGTGACCTTTGGAAGGTGTTTCAAGATTTGGTCACCCCCATTTTGTCATGAGGTGTTAATATTACCATTGGGAATACTGTGGCAATACCTTCTTTTTTTGAGAATATAATCACCGCATCACTTCATACTTGCTCTGTGGCCTTGGGTAAGGTTATAAACCCCTATGTGTCTCCATTTTGTCATAAAAAAAGAAACCCATTGCCACTGAGTCAATTTCAACTCGTAGCAACCCTATATGACAGAGTAGAACTGCCCCATATGGTTTCCAAGGAGCTCCTGGTGGATTCGAGCTCCTGAATTTTGGTTATCAGCTGTAGCTCTTAACCACTACCCCACCAGGGTTTCTCATATACCAAATATAATTTATCAAGATGAAGAAAAAAAACTGAGGAATGAAGAGTTTTACTCAGGATGATATAACAAATAAATGACAAAGCTGGAGTTTGAACCTGAGTCTGCATTATTTCCAAGGCTGCACTAAAAAAGACTCTAGGTAACTTGTCACTCTTAGGAATGTCACTGTTTGCAGGCTTTAAATGTTTGTTTGTATTGTATGTGTCTGCCATCGTGTGTCCTTTTTTAGCAGTTCAACAACACATATCCATTCTTAAAGTTTAGGAAGTAGTTGCTTAAGTACAGATACTGCCTCATTTAATTGTCAGCTACACACACTCAGACACAATGTATGAACTTGGCATTGTGATCCCATTTTGTAGATGAAACACCAAAGCTTAGTACAAATTAAATGACTCTCCAAGGTCAGATGGCAGTTGTAACTAAGATGCTTCTAGAAACTAGAGTTTAATTTCTTACTGTTGACCCCTCTGTATGTACTTTAAATACATTATCTCACATCATGCGTCTAATGAACTTGTCAAAGGATTATTATTCACACACAACAGAGGAAGAAACAGGCTTTGGACTATGACATAGCTTGTTCAAAGTAACACATATGATAAGTTGAAGAATCAAGACTCAAATCCAGGGGTGTCTAATTTCAATGCCTCTGCTTTTGCAGTTTTGCTATATTGCTTTCTCCTTACGTCCATGAGTTAAGTGTTCAGTTGCGACTCACAAAAGTTTTGTAGTCTCTTTCATAGATGCACTGATTCTCATCTGGAAAATTTTAGGGACAGGTATTAACCTTCAGCATCTTGAGTCATAAAATAACTTTGGTGCGGTCCCCATAGAAAGGCTGGTTTAGGACACCTTTCTCTGATAATGGGCCTTCCAAGAGGCGTCAATTGTCTATGGCCTGCCAACTACTTAAATGAATTAACTTGCTAGGTGAAGTTATTTTCTAATGTCAGGGTGTCCTGGAGGAGGAAATGATGTAGAAAATGACAATGCTTAACCCTTGTATAAAAGCTGTCATGGTGATACTAGACTTTACCGTACAGCAAGGTTTTAAAGATTTGGGTTTAGAGATTAAGCCAAATAGGGCCACTTGCTGTTCTCTCCATAGAAAATAAAAGGGACAGAGGTTTTTATGGATGAGAGAGAGAAATAGAAAAAGAGAGAGAAAAAGAATTCTACTGTAATACTTGAGCACCAGGATGAAGCTTTTTAAACAGAAAACAACTCTTAAATTTGAGAAGACCAGAATAAAAGGCTGGTTGCAATCTTGAAACACTTAGAGAATTAAATTTGCATTTCACACTTCCTAATTGACTTACTCTATAAATTTGATTAAAAAACCAAAACCAGACACCTATAGCTGTCAAGTTGATTGCAACTCATAGTGACACTATATGAGAGTAGAGCTGCCCCGTAGTGTTTCCAAGAATATAATCTTTAGAGAAGCAGACTGCTACATCTTTCTCTCACTGAGCAGCTGGTGAGTTCCAACCACTGACTTTCTGGTTCGCAGCCAAGCTCTTTAACCATCTCACTGCTAGGGTTCCTTATAGTTTGCCTCTAAAACCCTTTGCTATGGTATTGGTTTTGACTCATAGTGGCCCTATAGGACAGAACAGAACTGCCCCATAGAGTTTCCAAGGAATGGCTGGTGGATTTGAACTGCCAGCCTTTTGGTTAGCAGTCATAGCTCTTAACTGCTGTGCCACCAGGAAGCCATAAATTTGATTAGAAAAAAAAAAAATTTTTTTTTAGATTTAACACCATAAATTACATTAATAAATTAAAAAAAAAAAAACAGGATTTCATGAGTTAAATGTTTGGACTGTGGTCTCTATTCAAGCTATCCCATAAGCCTTTTGTCTTCACTTGTCCTAAAGTGAAGTAGTTGTTCAGATAATCATCGAAATGGTAAATTGTAGTCTGTTACTTAGAAACCCTTCCCCTAACTTCTCTGGTACCCTGCCTCAATTTCTATTAAATCAAGTCCTCTTTCTTTAAAGGCAGAGCTTACTAAAAGCACTCAGGATAGGATCAACTTGTAAAATGGGTGAAACTGTTCTTTACTTTCAAGGTCAAGTACAGATAACATTGACTGAATATACGAAATTAGGAGTGAGAAGTCAACATACACAGAACTGACATCTCAGCTTCACATTAGCAACAGGACCTTTAAATTCCTTTTATTTTTTGGTATTGAATTTTTTTTTTTTTTTTTGTTTAAGCAACATGAACTGTGTACACCCAACTTGATTTTAAAATATATCCAAGAAAGACAATCTTGAAAAATCAATTTGAGCCATTTTACGGTCATTGATATATTACGTTGAAGTAAGTAAACAAGTCAAATGGTAAAAACATTAAAGAACTAAAGTGGAAAACGAAACTCCTAGAGGTGCCTCTTAGCAAGCAAATTCACTATACACTTCAAATACAATATATGAAAATGACATATAAAAAGCAATTTTGTTCAATTCCTCAGAGGAACTGGGAAAACAAGGCATTTTGAGTGTGTTGTGAGCACACAGGAGAGATCCTTGAGCCCAAATCCCTAGAAGGTAGAAAAAAGAAACAGTTCCTTGTTTTGTCCTTTCCGTGGCTAGTCCGATTTTCATATTTCCCCAGGCTGTGCAATACTCACAACATGTATGTTCTGTAGCGTGATCTCAGCCATTTTCCTGGTGACAGACTTGACAGATGATGGCATCTGCATGACACACTCCAACTGCCATACACTCATATATACACAGGAGCAGATTAACCGGAAAGCACGGTATGCACCCGTTGACAGTAAGCAAGGTACGCACGGGCTTAATTGTGCTTATTTACTAATCTGTAGCGCACAATTTCAGGTTCATGTGGTGAAAACCAGGTGAAATTGTGCGCTGCGGGCTACCACAGTTAAGCCCGCGAGTACCTTGCTGACTGATTAATCCAAGCACTCAGTTGCTAACTGAAAGGTTAACAGTTCAAATCCACCATCAGATCTGCAGTAGAAAGATGAGGCAGTCTGCTTTCATAAGGATTTACAACCTTGGAAACTTATGGGGCAGTTCTACTCTGTCCTACAGGGCTGCTGTGAGTCGCAATCAACCCCGCGGCAATGGGTTTGGGTTGCTGTACATACAGAGTGCCTGGGTGTCAAATCTGGTTAACAACTCGACTACTAGCTTAAAGATTAGTGATTCAAACCCACCTGGGTGCCTCAAAACACAGGCTTGCCAATCTGCATCCGAAATTTCCAGCTTTGAAAACTCTACAGAGCAGTTCTACTCAGCACACAAGGGGGCACCATGAATTAGAATCACTCAACCAACAACAATAATGGCAACTCGAATCCACCACCGCTCCACCCACTGCCATCTGGTAGATTCCAACTCATAGCAACCTTATCGCACCCCTCTGGAACAGAGTAGTACTGCCCCAGAGGATTTCCAAGGTTGCAAATCTTTACAGAAGCAGACTGCTATATCTTTCTCCCTCGGAGAGGATGGTGAGTTTGAAACTCCAACCTTTCATTTAGCAGCTGAGCACTTAACCACTGTGCCACCATGGATCCTTACATACAGGATTCTTATACACCAGCTCGAACTGCAACCCTAGCCTTTGCCTCTCAGAAAACAATACACCAGAATGAAAACGAGCTGATATTTTTATAGAGATAACCCTAAGTTTACAGTAATCATTTAAAAACAAAAAAAGCTAGTAGTTTACTAGCGGAAACAAATTACTTTTGACACACCAAGGGCTAAATGTGACTCACTAGTGTGTTGGACCATTGAAGCTATGAACCACAGAGCTGATCTAGGGCATAGAGGGATTAAGGTTATCAGTGTCTCCCAAGTCCCTCTCCCTGCCCTGTGGATAAAAAAACCTTAACTTTAAACTTGAATCAGGTTTAGTCTTTGAATGATAAGGGAACCCTGGTGTTGAGATTTCTGCAAAGGTTGGCATAAATGTCCATCCAGCTCGAACACGAGGTGGAAGTTCCTGACAAATTGGCAGGAAGACCAATTTGTTAGTATAAATTTTTTTTTATATAAATAAAAAACAATATTCACAGGACATAATAGAAAATTTGAATTTGTAAATATGTACATTTGTTTTCCTAAACAAAAGTGAACTATAGATGACATGTTGCTGTTGTTGTTAGGTGCCCTCGAGTTGGCTGCAATTCATGGCGACTCTATGCACAACAGAACGAAACACTGCCAGGCCCTGCGCCATCCTCACAATCCTTGTTATGCTTGAAACTATTGTTGCAGCCACTGTGTCAATCCATCTCACTGAGGGTCTTCCTCTTTTTGGCTGACTCTGTATTTTATTAAGCGTGATGTCCTTCTCCAGGAGCTAATCCCTCCTGATAACATATTCAAAGTATGTGAGATGTAATCTCCCCATCCTTGCTTCTAAGGAGAATTCTGGTTGTACTTCTAAGACAGATTTATTTGTTCTTTTGCATTCTATGTTATATTCAGTATTCTTCACCAATGACACAATTCAAAGGTGGCAATTCATCTCCTGTCTTCCTTATTCATCATCCAGCTTTCTCATGCATATGAGGTGATTGAAAACACCATGGCTTAGGTCAGCTGCACTTTAGTCTTCAAGGTGTCATCTTTGTTTTCAACACTTTAAAGAGGTCTTTTGCAGCAGATTTGCCCATTGTGATGTGTCTTTTGATTTCTTGACTGCTGCTTCCATGGCTGTTGACTGTGGATCGAAGTAAAATGAAATCCTTGGTAACTTCAACCTTTTCTCCATTTATCATGATGTTATTGCTAATTGGTCCAGTTCTGAGGATTTTTGCTTTCTTTATGTTGAGGTGCAATCCTTACTGAAGGCTGTGGTCTTTGATCTTCATCAGGAAGTGCTTCAAGTCCTCTTTGCTTTCAGCAAGCAAGGTTGTGTCATCTGCATATCGCAGGTTATTAATGAGTTTTCCACCAATCTTGATGCCCCGTTCCTCTTTATATAGTCCAGGTTCTCTGATTATTTGCTCTGCATACAGGTTAAATAGGTATGGTTAAATGATACAACCCTGAAGCACACATTTCCTGACTTTAAACCATGCAGTATCTCTTGTTCTGTTGGAACAACTGCCTCTTGATCTATGTACAGGTCCCTCATGAGCACAATTAAGTGTTCTGGAATTCCCATTCTTCGCAGTGTTATCCATAATTTGTTATGATCCACACAGTCGAATGCCTTTGCATAGTCAATAAAACACAGGTAAGTATCTTTCTGGTATTCTCTGCTTTCAGCAAGGATTCATCTGACATCAGCAATGATATTCTTCATTCCACATCCTCTTCTGGATCTGACTTGAATTTCTCTCAGTTCCCTGTCGAAACACTGCTGCAGCCACTTTTGAATGATCTTCGGCAAAATTTTACTTGTGTGTGATATTAGTGATATTGTTTGATAATTTCCACATTCAGTTGGGTCAGGTTTCTTTGGAATAGTTACAAACATGGATCTTTTCCAGTTGTTTGGCCAAGTAGCTGTCTTTCTAATTTCTTGTCATAGACCAGTGAGGACTTCCAGCCCTGCATCCATTTGTTGAAACATCTCAATTGGAATTCCATCAATTTCTGAAGCCTTGTTTTTCACCAATGCCTTCAGTGCAGCTTGGACTTCTTCCTTCAGTACCATCAGTTCCTGATCATATGCTACCTCCTGAGATGGTTGAATGTTGACCAAATATAAATGATGTAATAACCTCAGAAGAAAACATTCCCTCCTCTGGATCTTAATGACACCCTCTTGCTGGTCTTTCTGCTTCATTCAAGCCATTTCTCAGGAAGGGCTCATATTGGTTCCTTAAGCCACTCCTTACCAAAAAGACACGAGGTGTTGTAGCTCTCATAGCCAGAAGACAATGGGATTTAAGATCCTGAATAGTAGCAAAGGACTTCAAGCAGCAGAAAAAGCATATTTTTAGTTAATATCTGATCAAAGTGCTCAATGTTAAGTTGATTTGTTTAAAATATGAAATGCAAGTCAAGGTCTTGAGTAAAGTGGCTATTGAACTTGCCAATACAATTTTTGTAACATCCTAGATTATTTCAAAGAAAGATACATTTTTCTAACATATGTGAGATGTTTAATTTTTATTCATTGCTTAATACTTTTAAAATTAATTTCATACAATATAACTGGGGAAAAAAGCACAATAAAAATGTAAACAAAATAATACTTTAAATAGTGAGTGAAATTATTATAGTCACCAGTAGAAAGGACACACATGTAAAATATTTTACATGAATTTTGTTTTATAAAGAGTATATATTTTACATGCATTAAACTATTTAAACATATGATTTCGTAAGAAGCATATTTTAATATTCCCTCTTGATGGACAGCAAAATTATAGATTAGTCCCTCAGTTAACTATTATTCTCTGATACTTACGCTTGACTGTCGTTCATAACATTTAATGATTCGGGGGTGTGCACCACACTGGGTGACACTGACAAAGGGGGTGACACCAAAATGACTGTCTATAAAAATGTTCCTGAAGTTAGATATAACAATAAAAATATTTTTCCTAAGCCCAGCTTGCATGTATCAATATACCTACAAGGCTAAAACTATGCTAATTTATTATTGAACCTTCTAATGTACCCTGGTGGCGCAGTGGTTAAGAGCTCAGCTGCAAACCAAAAGGTTGGCAGTTTGAATCCACCAGCCACTCCTGGGAAACCCTATGGGGCAGTTCTACTCTATTCTATAGGGTCATTATGAATCAGAAGCAACTTGAAGCAATGGGTTTGGAATGCACTTCAGAGAGCGTCCTTATTACCCATTACAGTGACGTTTCAAATCACATGGTTTTGTCCGCACGCCCTACAAACATGCACTGTTGTTTTCGTTGCTCCCTGTGTTTCTATGGTCTCTGATTTTGTCAAATGTTCTACCGTTCTAGCTACCATATTGTGGTAATTAGCATCTGTGAACCTATATCGATAACTTTTTTGAGAATGAAGTAGTAAAGACAAGGAAGGAGTGATATATGGGAATTATGATTAATGAATAACATTAGTACAAAAAAACATTACTGGAGGCTGGGCCAAGATGGCGGACTAGGTGGATGCTACCGCGGATCCCTCTTGCAACAAAGACTTGGAAAAACAAGTGAATCGATCACATACATAACAATTTACGAACTCTGAACAACAAACACAGATTGAGAGACAGAGCACGAACAAATACGGGGAGACAGCGATTGTTTTCAGAGGCAGGAGCCAGCGTACCAGTCAGCAGATTTTCTGGAAAAACTAGTTTCCCAGTGATGGCTCGGAGACAGCAGTCCATATCAAATCACATAAAGAAGCAGACCATGACAGCTTCTCCAACCCCACAAACAAAAGAATCAAAATCTTTCCCAAATGAAGATACAATCCTGGAATTATCAGATACAGAATATAAAAAACTAATTTACAAAATGCTTAAAGACATCACAAATGAAATTAGGCTAACTGCAGAAAAAGCCAAGGAACACACTGATAAAACTGTTGAAGAACTCAAAAAGATTATTCAAGAACATAGTGGAAAAATCAATAAGTTGCAAGAATCCATAGAGAGACAGCATGTAGAAATCCAAAAGATTAACAATAAAATTACAGAATTAGACAACGCAATAGGAAGTCAGAGAAGCAGACTCGAGCAATTAGAATGTAGACTGGGACATCTGGAGGACCAGGGAATTAACTCCAACATAGCTGAAAAAAAATCAGATAAAAGAATTAAAAAAAATGAAGAAACCCTAAGAATCACGTGGGACTCTATCAAGAAGGATAACCTGCGGGTGATTGGAGTCCCAGAACAGGGAGGGGGGACAGAAAACACAGAGAAAATATTTGAAGAACTCCTGACACAAAACTTCCCTGACATCATGAAAGACGAAAGGATATCTATCCAAGATGTTCATCGCACCCCATTTAAGATTGATCCAAAAAGAAAAACGCCAAGACATATTATCATCAAACTTGCCAAAACCAAAGATAAACAGAAAATTTTAAAAGCAGCCAGGGAGAAAAGAAAGGTTTCCTTCAAGGGAGAATCAATAAGAATAAGTTCAGACTACTCAGCAGAAACCATGCAGGCAAGAAGGGAATGGGACGACATATACAGAGCACTGAACGAGAAAAACTGCCAGCCAAGGATCATATATTCAGCAAAACTCTCTCTGAAATATGAAGGAGAAATTAAGATATTTACAGATAAACACAAGTTTAGAGAATTTGCAAAAACCAAACCAAGGCTACAAGAAATGCTAAAGGAGATTGTTTGGTCAGATGACCAATAATATCAGATACCAGCACAATACAAGGTCACAAAACAGAACGTCCTGATAGCAACACAAATAGGGAAAGCACAAAAACAAACAAATTGAGATTAATTCTAAAAAATAAATAAACAAACAAAATAATACACATAACAGGGAATCATGGAAATCAATAGATAAAAGATCACAATAATCAAAAAGAGGGACTAAATATAGGAGGCATTGAACTGCCAGATGGAGAGTGATACAAGGCGATATAGAAGGATACAAGTTAGGTTTTTACTTAGAAAAATAGGGGTAAATAACAAGGTAACCACAAAAAGGAATATCAACTCCATAACTCAAGAAAAAAGTCAAGAAAAACGTAACGACTCAACTAACATAAAGTTAAACATTATGAAAATGAGGATCTCACAATCTACTAAGAAAAACATCTCAGCACAAAAAAGCATGTGGAAAAATGAAATGGCCAACAACACACATGAAAAGGCATCAAAATGACAGCACTAAAAACTTATTTATCTATAATTACGCTGAATGTAAATGGACTAAATGCACCAATAAAGAGACAGAGAGTCACGGACTGGATAAAGAAACACGATCCATCTATATGCTGCCTACAAGAGACACATCTTAGACTTAGAGACACAAACAAACTCAAAGGATGGAAAAAAATATATCAAGCAAACAATAAGCAAAAAAGAAGAGGAGTAGCAATATTAATTTCTGACAAAATAGACTTTAGACTTAAATCCACCACAAAGAATAAAGAAGGACACTATATAATGATAAAAGGGACAATTAATCAGGAAGACATAACCATATTAAATATTTATGCATCCAATGACAGGGCTGCAAGATACATAAATCAAATTTTAACAGAATTGAAAAGTGAGATAGACACCTCCACATTTATAGTAGGAGACTTCAACACACCACTTTCGGAGAAGGACAGGACATCCAGTAAGAAGCTCAATAGAGACATGGAAGACCTACTTACAACAATCTACCAACTTGACCTCATTGACTTATACAGAACTCTCCACCCAACTGCTGCAAAGTATACTTTTTTTTCTAGCGCACATGGAACATTCTCTAGAATAGACCACATATTAGTCATAAAACAAATCTTTGCAGAGTCCAAAACATCGAAATATTACAAAGCATCTTCTCAGACCACAAAGCAATGAAGCTAGAAATCAATAACAGAAAAACTAGGGAAAAGAAATCAAATACTTGGAAAATGAACAATACCCTCCCGAAAAAAGACTGGGTTATAGAAGACATCAAGAAAGGAATAAGGAAATTCTTAGAAAGCAACGAGAATGAAAATACTTCCTATCAAAACCTCTGGGACACAGCAAAAGCAGTGCTCAGAGGCCAATTTATATCGATAAATGCACACATACAAAAAGAAGAAAGAGCCAAAATCAGAGAACTGTCCCAAAAACTTGAACAAATAGAAAGTGAGCAACAAAAGAACGCATCAGGCACCAGAAGAAAACAAATAATAAAAATTAGAGCTGAACTAAATGAATTAGAGAACAGAAAAACAATTGAAAGAATTAACAAAGCCAAAAGCTGGTTCTTTGAAAAAATTAACAAAATTGATAAACCATTGGCTAGACTGACTAAAGAAAAACAGGAAAGGAAACAAATAATCCAAATAAGAAACGAGAAGGACCACATCTCAACAGAGCCAAATGAAATTAAAAGAATCATATCAGATTACTATGAAAAATTGTACTCTAACAAATTTGAAAACCTAGAAGAAATGGATAAATTCTTGGAAAAACACTACCTACCAAAACTAACACATTCGGAAGTAGAACAACTAAATAGACCCATAACAAAAAAAGAGATTGAAACGATAATCAAAAAACTCCCAACAAAAAAAAGTCCTGGCCCAGACGGCTTCACTGCAGAGTTCTACCAAACCTTCAGAGAAGAGTTAACACCACTACTACTGAAGGTATTTCAAAGCATCGAAAAAGACGGAATACTACCCAACTCATTCTATGAAGCTACCATCTCCCTGATACCAAAACCAGGTAAAGACATTACAAAAAAAGAAAATTATAGACCTATATCCCTCATGAACATAGATGCAAAAATCCTCAACAAAATTCTAGCCAATAGAATCCAACAACACATCAAAAAAATAATCCACCCTGATCAAGTGGGATTTATACCAGGTATGCAAGGCTGGTTTAATATCAGAAAAACCATTAATGTAATCCATCACATAAATAAAACAAAAGACAAAAACCACATGATCTTATCAATAGATGCAGAAAAGGCATTTGACAAAGTTCAACACCCATTTATGATAAAAACTCTTACCAAAATAGGAATTGAAGGAAAATTCCTCAACCTAATAAAGGGCATCTATGCAAAGCCAACAGCCAATATCACTATAAATGGAGAGAACCTGAAAGCATTTCCCTTGAGAACGGGAACCAGACAAGGATGCCCTTTATCACCGCTCTTATTCAACATCGTACTTGAAGTCCTAGCCAGGGCAATTAGGCTAGACAAAGAAATAAAGGGTATCTGGATTGGCAAGGAGGAAGTAAAGCTATCATTATTGCAGATGACATGATCGTATACACGGAAAACCCTAAGGAATCCTCCAGAAAACTACTGAAACTAATAGAAGAGTTTGGCAGAGTCTCAGGTCATAAAAAAAAAATACAAAAATCACTTGGATTCCTATACATCAACAAAAAGAACACCGAAGAGGAAATAACCAAATCAATACCATTCACAGTAGCCCCCAAGAAGATAAAATACTTAGGAATAACTCTTACCAAGGATGTAAAAGACCTATACAAAGAAAACTACAAAGCTCTACTATAAGAAATTAAAAAGGACACACTTAAGTGGAAAAACGTACCTTGCTCATGGATAGGAAGACTTAACATAGTAAAAATGTCTAGTCTACCAAAAGCCATCTATACATATAACGTACTTCCGATCCAAATTCCAATGTCATATTTTAAGGGGATAGAGAAACAAATCACCAATTTCATATGGAAGGGAAAGAACCCCAGGATAAGCAAAGCATTACTGAAAAAGAAGAAGAAAGTGGGAGGCCTCACTCTACCTGATTTCAGAAGCTATTATACAGCCACAGTAGTCAAAACAGCCTGGTACTGGTACAACAGGCACATAGACCAATGGAATGGAATTGAGAACCCAGATATAAATCCATCCATGTATGAAAAAAAAAAGAGCAGCTGATATTTCACAAAGGACCAGTGTCAGTTAATTGGGGAAAAGATAGTCTTTTTAACAAATGGTGCTGGCATAACTGGATATCCATTTGCAAAAAAATGAAACAGGACTCATACCTCACACCAAGCACAAAAACTAACTCCAAGTGGATCAAAGACCTAAACATAAAGACTAAAACGATAAAGATCATGGAAGAAAAAATAGGGACAACCCTAGGAGCCCTAATTCAAGGCATAAACAGAATACAAAACATTACCAAAAATGATGAAGAGAAACCAGATAACTGGGAGCTCCTAAAAATCAAACACCTATGCTCATCTAAAGACTTCACCAAAAGGGTAAAAAGACCACCTACAGACTGGGAAAGAGTTTTCAGCTATGACTTCTCAGACCAGCGCCTGATCTCTAAAATCTACATGATTCTGTCAAAACTCAACCACAAAAAGACAAACAACCCAATCAAGAAGTGGGCAAAGGATATGAACACACATTTCACTAAAGAAGATATTCAGGCAGCCAACAGATACATGAGAAAATGCTCTCAATCATTAGCCATTAGAGAAATGCAAATTAAAACTACGATGAGATTCCATCTCACACCAACTGGACTGGCATTAATCCAAAAAACACAAAATAATAAATGTTGGAGAGGCTGCGGAGAGATTGGAACTCTCATACATTGAGGTAGGAATGAAAATGGTACAACCACTTTGGAAATCCATCTGGCGTTAGCTTAAACAGTTAGAAATAGACCTACCATACAACCCAGAAATCCCACTCCTCGGAATATACCCTAGAGAAATAAGAGCCTTCACACAAACAGATATATGCACACCCATGTTTATTGCAGCACTGTTTACAATAGCAAAAAGCTGGAAGCAACCAAGATGTCCATCAACGGACGAATGGGTAAATAAATTGTGGTATATTCACACAATGGAATACTACGCATCGATAAAGAACAGTGACGAATCTCTGAAACAGTTCATAACATGGAGGAACCTGGAAGGCATTATGCTGAGCAAAATGAGTCAGAGGCAAAAGGACAAATATTGTATAAGACCACTATTATAAGATCTTGAGAAATAGAAAAAACTGAGAAGAACACATACTTTTGTGGTTACAAAGGGAGGAGGGAGGGAGGGTGGGAGAGGGTTTTTTATTGATCAATCAGTAGATAAGAACTGCTTTGGGTGAAGGGAAAGACAACACTCAATACAAGGAAGGTCAGTCTAATTGGACTGGACCAAAAGCAAAGAGGTTTCCGGGATAAAATGAATGCTTCAAAGGTCAGCGGAGCAGGGGCGGGGGTCTGGGGAACATGGTTTGAGGGGACTTCTAAGTCAATTGGCAAAATAATTCTATTATGAAAACATTCTGCATCCCACTTTGAAATGTGGCATCTGGGGTCCTAAATGCTAACAAGCGGGCATCTAAGGTGCATCAATTGGTCTCAACCCACCTGGAGCAAAGGAAAATGAAGAACACCAAGGTCACATGACAACTAAGAACCCAAGAGACAGAAAGGGCCACATGAACCAGAGACCTACATCATCCTGAGACCAGAAGAACTAGTTGGTGCCCGGCCACAATCGATGACTGCCCTGTCAGGGAGCACAACAGAGAACCCCTGAGGGAGCAGGAGATCAGTGGGATGCAGACCCCAAACTCTCATAAAAAGACCATACTTAATGGTCTGACTGCGACTAGAGGAATCCCGGCGGCAATGCTCCCCAGACCTTCTGTTGGCACAGGACAGGAACCATCCCCGAAGACAACTCATCAGACATGAAAGGGACTGGTCAGCGGAGGGGAGAGAGATGCTGATGAAGAGTGCGCTAATTAAATCAGGTGGACACTGGAGAGTGTGTTGGCAACTCTTGACTGGAGGGGGGATGGGAAGATAGAGAGAGAGGGAAGATGGCAAAATTGGTACGAAACGAGAGACTGAAAGGGCTGACTCAATAGGGGGAGAGGAAGTGGGAGAAGGGAGTAAGATGTATGTAAACTTACATGTGACAGACTGATTGGAATGGTAAATGTTCACTTGAAGCTTAATAAAAGTTAATTAAAAAAAAAAAAGCCAAAAAGAAAAAAAAAAAAAAAACGTTACTGAGGATTGTGCATGGTCTGGCATGGAAGATCTGTGTGGGCGGTGGTGACACCATGAGTTACTGCATTGGGTGACACCAACCCTAGTGACGCCATAGGCTACAAGTTTCAATCTCTTCCTCTTCTAGTCCTCAGTGTACTAGTAAAGAAATGAAAAGCCTTTCTTTGGTCCACAATTTCCTTTTATTTTATTACCCTGTGGCTATGATGGAAAACCCTGGTGGTGTAGTGGTTAAGAGCTATGGCTGCTAACCAAAAGGTCAGCAGTTCAAATCTACCAGGTACTCCTTGGAAACTCTATGGGGAAGTTCTACTCTGTCCTGTTGGGTTGCTATGAGTCGAAATTGACTTGATGGCAGTGGGTGGGTAGATATGATGGAGCCATGGTGGTGCAAAGGTGAAAGAGTGAGGCTGCTAACTGAAAGATCAGAGCTCTGAACCCACCAGCCACTCTACGAGAGGTAGATGTGAGCCTACTTCTGTAAAGATTACAGCCTTGGAAACCCTATGGGGCAGTTCTTCTCTGTTCTGTAGGGTCTTTATGAGTCAGAATCAACTCAATGGAAATGAGTGTTATGGCTATGAAGCTTTCAAGTACAGAAAGGATTTATTTCTTTAGTAGATAGTGAACTATTTATGGTCTTCCACTGCCAGTTTGAAAGTTAAAATACTGAATTTAAGTAAGACAGGCCCAGCAACAGGCTAGTTTTGACAAGACAGATTACTGTGTTCTGAAAAGAATGTATGTAAAAAATAAAATGAGCCTTTCATTGCACATCAGGGTCTTTGCTTGTTATAGTTGTTTTAATGGACATATTTGAAATTAGAAAGGTAACTTTTAGAGAAGAAATAAAATTGATAGTTCGAGAAGAAATAGATTATTTATACTTTAAGTTATTCAAAATTATCTTTCCAACTCTTCAGCTTTCCAACTTCCAAACTTTCCAATTGCTTATTTTTGTGGAATTCCTGATTTTCAGGTAAATCTGGCACCTGGCCTTCAGAATGTGGCCTCTTTACCAGGATAAAAAGAAATATTTGCTAAAACTGAATATTTCTATCAATTTATTCATTAAAAGTAACAGCTGTTGAGATTAATATTTCTTAAAAACTTTTAGAAAGAAGTTTAAAGCATCTCTTTCTAATCTGTATAGGCTAACTTTGCCTGTTATTACACTGCTTTCAAAATAAATATTCAGTCTTTCTCTTCATTCATGTTTGCTCACTGAGCCATTGTTCCCCAGATGGAGTTTCCTTCATGTGCATCACTTTTAACAAAGTTCCCTGCTCTTTAAAAATGGGCAAGCTATGCATTTTATTTCTTATCAAAAGCTTTCTTTCTGAATGAATAACTCAGGACACAGAGTATGGTTTTATCACTTCAATTCTCATGTATTCCTAAAACTGGGAATTCTTCAAGGATAGCGCCCACTCATTCATCTTTGATTCTGCAGTATCAGCATGTAGCAGTTGTTCCGTAAGGAACACCCTATTGACAATACGGCTTTCTTAAGTTTTCAGTTGTGTCTATGTACACAAGCATATATAGCGTTATCAATGAATCAATGAGCGAATAAAGTTTTTGAGATTTACCAGGGAAGAGAAATTATATTTGCTCAAAGAACAAAAAATAGTCTTCTATTGCCTTAAAAGAGGCTTGATCTGTTTCACTGTGATCCACCTCCGACTCAAAATTTCTAGCTCAATGACAACTTGCCTCCTTGGTGTTCACACAAGTCATTTTCGAAAGTTTGCTATGAATCGCAGGGCTTCTCCTCCACGCAAAAGTTGTCGGCCATCTTAATTTTCATGTCTCTACTTAATTCAAAGTATGTAAACTTACAGTATAATCTTCATATGCTATTCAAGCTGTTAATTGCCTTACTGATTTTTGATAAGTATTTTGCCTGAGGATTGATTCCCACTTTTCAGTTTGATACCAAGACCAAACCCAGTGCTGTCGAGTTGATTCTGACTCATAGCGACCCTATAGGACAGAGTAGAACTGCCCTATAGAGTTTCCAAGGAGCGCCTGGTGGATTCAAACTGCCGACCCTTTGGTTAGCAGCTGTAACACTTATCCACTACGCCACCAGGGTTTCCTTTCGGTTTGATAGAAATAAGGTATTTTTTTCTGCTAAGAAATCAAACAAACAACAACAAAAAAGTGGTGTGCTACTTTTATTTTGGGTTAACCCTCAGTATAATGCAAAACATAATTTCAACCCAGTGCTGGTTCTGCATGGAGGTATGATTTAAATGAGTGAAAAATGGCATTCTTTCTCAAAATGTTGTCTTCATTTCTTGTTACTGTGATCGGAGTAAAGTCACCCAAATGCAAAATAATAATAATACTGATTAAAAGTCTAACACTGGTTAAATACATAAAACTTTGGAAACTGAAAAGGTTCAAATTCTAGTGTCACTATTTTATTCCCTGATTGGCATCATTCAAGATACATGACATGAGCTAATCTATCTGTAAAATGATGAGAATAACTGCTTCCTCAAAAGGTTGTGACAATCAAGTAAAATTATAGATACATGATAACTATGATAGCTATTTTTATTATTTGAGATTAAGCCAATATTACTAAAAGCCATAGTTAAAATATAGATATATTATGGGGGATGACAATATATTAATAATCATGAGCACAGCAAACAATCTTCATTTGTTATTTCCCATCTCACAGCAAAAACCCTGGCTTAGACTCAGGATGGTTGAGTTGATTGCATGTGCCATGTTCAGTGAACTCAAGACTAGGAAAAACAATGAGGTCCTGTAGGTTACTTGATGTTAAGCCTTGTCCAGTCAGGAGATCCCATTATGTTTCTATGGGCCAGAAAAGAGATACATGGTGATAGATTTTAAAAATATCATCTTCATGACAAAGCAGTTTAGTGAAGGCAATGCAAGCTAGGCAGTCACCCCCTTACATATTCCATTAAAAAGGATAATTCCCAAGGTAAAAGTTTTGCTAAGTATAAGAGAGAGGGAATCTAAGGTCACTATCAAGGGTAAACGAAGGAAATAGATGTCCTATCAAAACATAAGTTTTACCAAAAGGGAAGAAACATCTATAAAAACATGAGTCTTTCACCTTTAAGATTGACTATCTTGAATAACTTAAGCGTGAATTCAATAATGGCATTAGGACACACGTTAAATATTTTTTTAAGGGCTAATTTATATTTTAAAATATGGCAATGTTTTATATCGTTAGCGTTTCTTTAAGTACTCATACTTTTTTTTTTTTTAACTAGGAATATATAACATGCATTATTTGAATGATTTCCCATAAGATGTGCCACTTTATACTGATGCCGTCCATTAAATGGAGACAATCATAATTAGGAACTGATTGTATAAAAGCTCAAAGGAACATTTAGAGGAGCACAAGAATTGCTTTTACCTTCTTGGGGAACTTCATTATCACTGTGAAATGTTTTTGCTAAGTCTATATCAAATCGTTGCTTAAAATGATACTCAAAACAACTTGCTTTCCATGAGAATTTGAAGTCTCTGTTCTATATTTCTCTCCCATTCTATCGGAATCCATCTACTGTGACCCTGAACAGAATATTCAGTAGTAGTAGCTAGGTACCATCTAGTTCTTCTGGTCTCAAGGCAGAGGAGGCTATGATTGATTCATAGAGACAATTAGTCCTATAGACTGGTTCCTTTTCTGACATTTTCTGTTTATCTATTTTGCTCCAGATGAATAGAGATCGATAGTATCTTAGACACTACTCACTGGACTAGGATGTAGAATACAGACTTTATGAATCATATTATGCCAACTGACCCAATTATCCCAGTAGACTATGACACTAAGTTTTCAAACCAACAAAAATAATCCCTTGAGATGATTGATCATATCTAAGAAGTTTCAGTATCTGTTGCCCCTATTTGTTTTTATATATATACAAACCATTGCCCTCACATCTATTCCAATTCATAGCAACCCTATAGGACAGAGTAGAACTGCCCCTACAGCGTTTCCAAGGCTGTAAATCCTTATGGAAGCAGACGGCCATATCTTTCTTCCTTGGAGGGGCTGGTGGTTTCCAACAGCAGACCTTTAGGCAAGCAACTGAGTGCCAACCAGAGTTCCTTAATACATGTGTATATATATATATATATATATATATATACACACACATATACATATATATATATACACATACTTGGTTGTTGTTGCAAAATTATACATAACATGTTATTTACTAATACATGCTTTTTCTTGTGTACTACCTAGTTGCATCACTTAGTCAAAGAGTGCATACTGCACCCACATTTGGTGCTATCTTTCCTTTTCCATAAACAAAATCCAGACTTAATGGACCAACTGAGACCGGAGGAATCCCTGAAGCTATTGCCCTGAAATACTCTTTAAACCTGGAATGGGAATTTTGCCCTAAAAGTCATCCTTTTAACTAAATAGCAGGTTAGTTTAAAAAGTAAAGAATGACACCCTTGAGTACTGCTCTCTTAAAAAATTATCTACATGAGACCAAATGGTCAACAGTTACTCTAATGCATGAATGAGAAGGTTGGGGCACAGTGGGACTAAGTTAATGGGAAAGAGATATCTAGAATGGAAATAACAAGAATGTTGACACAATGTGAAGAATGTAATCAATGCCACTGAACAATATGTATAGAAATTGTTGAATGGGAGCCTGTTTTATTGCGTATTCTGTCGCCAAAAATACTTTATTTTTCTAAACTATAATCTTTGTATTAAGGAAGTTTTTATATTCATTTTTTTTTCAAGGTTGGACTTCTCAAAAATATGACTTTTACCAAGAAAGTTCCTTCAGTGGCCTCACGGAGCATGTGAAATGAAGCCATCTCCTTTGCTGGGAAATGAGTAGCTAACCTGCCAGATTCCAATCTATTTTTCAACTATGTTTACTTCTATTTCTTTATAGGAAACCCCTAGAATACATTGATTCATCCTCCCCATGGAAAATGATCTATGTCTCTCTTCATTGTTGTCGTTATTGTTGCTGTAGTACTGATTCTGACTCGTGGTGACTCAGTATATAACAAAATGAAACATTACCTGGTCCTACACCATCCGCACCATCACTGACATGTTTGAGTCCATTGTTGCGGCTATTATGTCGATCCATTTCATTGAGAGTTTCATTCTACTTTACCAAACATGATGTCCTTTCTAGCAATTGGTCGTTCCTGAGGAAGCGTTCAAAGTAAACAAGACAAAGTCATGCTATCTTAGCTTCTAAGGGGCATTCTGGTTGTATTTCTTCTAAGGTTGATTTGTTTGTTCTTCTAGCAGTCTAGGATATAGTCAATATTCTTTGTCAACCCTACATTTCAAATGCATCAATTCTTTTTCTGTCTTCCCTTTTCATTGTCCAGCTTTTGTGTACTTCTGGGGAGATTGAAAAGATCATGGCTTGGGTCAACTGCACCTTAGTCATCAAAGTGACATCTTTGCTTTTTAAAACTTTAAAGAGGTCTTTTGCAGCAGATTTATCCAATGCAATACATCATTTGATTTCTTGACCTCTACTTCCATGGGCATTGACTGTTAATCCACATAGAATGAAATCATTGACAATTTCAATTTTTTCTCCATGTGTCATAACGTTGTTTATCGGCCCAGTTGTGAGTATTTTTGTTTTCTTCAGGCTCAGGCCATAATCCATACTGAAGACTATTTTCTTTGACTTTCATCAGTAAGTTTGTCAAGCTGTCTTCATTTTGGCAAGCAACCGTGTTTCATCTGCATACTGAAGGTTGTTAATGAGTTTTCCTCCAATCCTGATGCTGTCTTTTTTTGATAGACTTATTTTAAGCACATTTATTTATTATATTCTTATTGCATAAATCTATTATTTAAATTTTTAAGAGAACTAATTCTCATAATTTTTCTTCCACTGATATTTGCTCATGGTAGGTTTTTTTTCTCTTTTATTTGTAGTTTTTGATGAAGGCTCTGGCTTAGCAAGTCTTTATTTCCAGGATTCCTTTTGGTTTTAATTGAGAGCCCATCACCAGAGAGACAATCTGTGTTAGTTTATGTCATGCACTATAATTGCTATGTATTTTCATGCTAATTATTCTGCTTGTAATTTCCTGAACTACTCAGGTACTATAAATCCCACTTCTAAATCTGCTAAAGGCAAACCTATAGTTATATATTTTCCAAAGAGCTATTTTATTTTCTGTACTAAAACCTGCAAAAGCCAGAACCTGTGTAAGGCAGAAACCTGTCAGAGAAGGAAAACTCACTGGGTGTTTGTTGAGATGGATTCTTAATAGAGAGCCATAGAAAAGTGGTAAGACTGCACTCCATCAAAGGCAGAAAACTTGAGAGACCCTGAAAAACAAGGTAGTTCCCTCAGGTTCCGGTTGCCACAGGTTTCACTGATTTTCTGGGCCCAGGGCGGAACAGACAAGTTTCATGCTTTCTTCTTGCCCAGTGATCAGATTTTTTTTTTTTTTTTCCTATGAACTGGTCCATTATTTACCCCATGGTTTCTAGTGATCTAGTTCAATTTTCCCTCCTTTTTTAAGCTAAAGATTTTCTTTTCCTATCCTTCATTCCAAGAACATATAAATCTTCAAACATCCCAGTAACAGCCAAAGAGAGAGCGGTCTTTACACTCTTTTCACAACTTCTTTTTCATTTTTGCCCTTTGAGGATTTTCCTTATTTTGGGCCCAGCTCAGTTAATCATTTAACTTACCAACCAGTTGCCATTCCTTTGATTTGGACTCCTGGTGACCTCATATGTGTCAGAGCAGAGCTGTGATCCGCAGGGTTTTCAACTGCCATGATCTTTCAGAAGTACGTCACCAGGCCTTTCTTCCAAGATGCCTCTACATGGGTTCCAACCACCAGCCTTTTTGTTAGTAGCCCAGCATTTAACCATCTGCAGCACTCAAACCAAAACCAAACCAGTAGCCGTCGAGTTGATTTCAACTTATAGTCATGGCACTCAGGGACCCCTAATCATTTAAAGGGTCACTTATTATAGTTTGTACATTTTTAGGGTTTTATTGTAGGATAGATAATCTGTCTGTACAAGAAGCTTACACATTGCTGATTCTCACATTGACTATTCTCCCTACTCATCTTTAAAAGCCAGAGCCATGGCTCATATTTTCTCTAAAATTTTCCACCACTGTGGCACCCTGCATTCAGCTTTCCTCTCTTGAGTTTATAGTCATAGAATCTTAAGAGCAGACGCTACCTCCAGACCCATTGCCCTCAAGTCAATTCCGACTCATAGCGACCCTACAGAGCAGAGTAGAACTGCCCCCACAGGCCTTCCAAGGCTGTAAATCTTTACGGAAGCCAACATCTTTTTCTCTTGGCTGGTGGGTTGGAACTCCCATCTTTTGGTTAGCAGCCCAACGCTTAACCACTGCACCACTAAACTAAATTCAAATCAAACCCATTGCCATCCAGTGGATTGGGACTCATAGCAACCCTATAAAACAGAGTAGAACCGCCCCACAGAATTTCCAAGGAGCAGCTGGTAAATTCCAATTGCTGACCTTTTGGTTAGCAGCTGAGCTGTTAACCACTGCACCACCAGGGATCCAACACCAGGGAACCAGAAATGTTCTTGAGAGGAAAGACGTTCCAAAAATTTGTATACCACATCTTGGTGACGTTGCCACAAAAAGGGCCAGGGAACAGTGTTTGCATAGTGACAATTTACCATAAAAAATAGGTTCCTGCAGTCTCTTTTTTCACGAAACTGACAGCACAAAGATAATTTTTCAAAAGGACCCAACGCCTAAGGCAAAATAGTTTTACCAAGCTGCTTACCAGGTATTTTTGCTTTTATTATTTTTGTTTATGACTTTCTTTTATTGTACTTTAGATGCAGATTTACAGAGCAAACCAGCTCCTCATTAAACAATTAGTACACATATTATTCTGTGACATTGGTTGCCAACCCCACAACATGTCAACACTCTCCACTTCTCGGCCTTGGGTTCCCTATTACCAGCTTCCCTTTCCCCTCCTGCCTTCCCGTTCTTGCCCCTGGTCTGGCATGCCCCTTTAGTGTCATTTTGTTTTATGTGCCTGTCTAATCTTTGGCTGAAAGGTGAACCTCAGGAGTGACTTCATTACTGAGCTAAAAGGGTGCCCAGAGGCCATGACTTAAAGGTGACTTTTGTAGTGTGTAGTCAAGTTGACTTCAATTCATAAGCGACCCTGTAGGACAGAACAGAACTGCCCCGTAGAGTTTCCAAGGTTGTAAATCTTTGTGGAAGCAGACTGGCACATATTTCTTCTGCAGAGAGGCTGCGAGTTAAAGCACCAACCTTTTGGTTAGCAGCTGAGTGCTTAACCACTGCATCACCAGGGTCCTTATGTCCTTCATAAACCTGTTTTCACAGCATTGTCCAGTCTCAGCATACTTCCTCAAGTCATAACATTCCAAAGCAGACAGTCCAACCAAATCTTTTCATTTTTTAAATTTTAACCCTTCCAATTTTGAAATATGGAGCCCTGCTGGTGCCGGTGGGGCCTTAGTGATGCAGTGGTTAAGAGCTTGGCTGCTAGCCAAAATTTCGGCAGTTCAAATCAACACCCACTCCTTGGAAACCCTATGGGGTAGTTCTATTCTGACTTATAGAGCTGCTATGAGTCAGAAACCACTGGATGGCAACTTTTTTTTTTTTTCCCCTAATTTTGACATAACATTTCTATATTTCCAATCTGCTTTATTGTGCTTTTGGTGACTTGTTCAATTGTGACTGCCATACAGGTTTTCAATTAGTTTTTTTTTTTTTTTTTTACTGAATTATTTTAAAGGGCATCAGCTGTTAGGCAGTGGGTGTTCTGAACACGTTTGTATTTGATATGCCTAATACCAGACAGAATTATAGATGCACAAAAATACAATAAAAACAAATCTAATTCAGATAAATCTAAGAATTAAAATAATAGTAATAATAATTCTGACTCATTGTCACCCTACAGGACAGGGTAGAATTGCCCCCATAGGGTTTCCAAATAGCAGCTGGTGGATTCAAACCACTACCCTTTTGGTTAGCAGCCAACTCTTTACCACTGTGCTACCAGGGCTCCAAAATTAGCTACTAAAAAATAGCATAACAATGGCTTTCCTCACGTATAAAGCACAACACGTTCTCTTTTCAAATGTGTGTTGGTGTGTTGCAAGGGGTATCTCACAACACTGAAGTCCATTTGATGCCCCTTCTCTGTATGTTCTTATTGGTATCTAAGGGCAATTGCATTCACATCTCTGAGGCTGAATGTTAATGAATATAGATTTAGACATAGGGTTTAGGTGTCCTTTAAGCATCTTTAATTTTTTACGATAATGATAACGTCTACATCTTAATTTAATTTAGCATCTTAGGTGCAACTAAAGCTTATAAAGGTAGCCCCTGACTTACAGAGGAGTTCAGTTCTGACCACTCTGTCCTAATTCGGTTCTGTGGTAAGTTGAATACCTCATTTTTTTTTTTTTAATTGCCTTTTGTGAGGGTTAATGTTATGTGTCAGTTGGGGTCAGTCGTGATTCTCACTCAGTATGACATTACTATCTTCTATTTTGTGATCCTATGTAAGGGAAGTTTCCTTGGGGCTGTGGCCTGCATCATATATATATGATATATGTATTTCTTGATCCTGCCTTCAGTTCATTATTCTTTGACCTCCAGTTTTTTGGATGTAAGCCAGCAGCCTGCCTCCTGACCTACAGGTTTTGGGTTCATCATCCCCTGCAACCACGGGAAGGCAGGAGAAGCCTCCAGCCTGATGCCTGATCCACCAATTTGGGACTTGACAGCCTCTACAACTGCTTGAGTCATTTCCTTGAAATAAATCTCTAATATTTATATATATGCTTCACTAGTTTTGCTCTTCTAAAGAACCCAGCCTAAGACAGCGTTTTTAAATCAGTATCTTTATAAATCCGATCTTTATTTGTCTTTGGGGGTTGGCAAGAGAATAACATCATCAAGTTACTTGCTGCAACATTGTATGTAGTACGCATTACTAAGGATAAAAAAAAAAAAGGATAAGCTATACAAAAAAAAAGGTCTTAAGAGCAGTTTGTCGTAACTTGAATACCTCGTAAATTGGGGTCTTCCAGTATGGAAAACATTTTCTGTATTACAGCTACAAAATATTGATTTTATTTCTTTTATTCTCTCAGAAAAAGTGTGTAGTTTGATAGTTCCTTTCACTTAAACTATCTGAGTGGCACGGTTGCCATAATTAGAAAAAGAAAATTTGGGGTTGATAAATTTTATTTCCTGTTCATTCACGTAAATCTTAAATTTTCACCAATGATTCATATATAAAAATGGCATTTTTAAAGCTTGAGTATTGTCATTACTCATTGCTGTCGAGTTGATTCTGACTCATAGCGACCTGGTAGGAAAGAACAGAACTGCCCCATAGGGGTTCCAAGGAGCTGCTGGTGAATTCAAACTGTTGACTTCTAGTTAGCAGTCCAGCTCTTAACCACTGCACCACCAGGGTGCCTAGTTATCACTAACAAGCTACAATGGTTAACTTTTGTCCTAATTTATACTCAATATTCATACCTTGATTCAACAGCGTATTATGTTTCAAAGTTGATTCTATAAATAAAATAGTAGGTGCTAGAAGAGCTTGGATTAAATATCTTTTATAAAATCTGACAATTGTTTAGTTAAACAGAGTTCTTTCCCTGGCTGCAAGTCAAACTAGGTTTAGATTGTTTAAGTAACTGAAGTGCGGAAATAAATGCATAAGGACCCAAAACAAACGAGCGGTGTCTTTAAAATGTCTGTAAAAGATATCCCAGGGCTCCCTTGCTTGTAAAAAGTTCTAAAACCCAGCAAATATCCTGCTTTCTAACTGATTTTTGTTTTGCATTAGAATTTTAACTTCTGTTCCAAGAGTTGCCTACTATATTGTGACCCTTCTGTTTGAAAACAAAAACAAAAACATTTTGCATTCTTCAAGCACTTCATTGTTAGAAGTCATGGTGATTCATATCAGAGAGACTTTAAGGTAGAGAAGCACTTCTCAATCCATATGGTTTCGTCCTGGTTTTGTGTATCTGCCAAATATAACAATGTTTTACAGTGTAACCAAGAGAAGGGGAAAATGACCTTATATTTGAAAACCAATAGCAGAATAGTGGGAAGATCTGTGTTTTCTCATTGTTACCTTGTAACCTGTTGAGCTCCAAGAACTTGTCAGGTTTTCACTGTACACAGCTCAGAACATTTTCTACTCCTCTTTTTTAAAGGGATTTGGTGAACTAAAGCAGCCCTGGTGGAGCAGTGGTTAAGAGCTCCGCTGCTAACCAAAAAGTTGGCAGTTCCAATTCACCACTTGTTCCTTGGGGTGGTTCTATTTTGTCCTGTAGGCTTGCTATGAATCAGAACCTGCTGGATGGCACCTAACAAAAACAACAACAAAGTTATATTCTGAAATTAAAATTTAGAGATCAGTATGTCATGTTTATAAATTCAAACTTATATATGAACTATTACCCTCAAGATGATCATAATGATAAAATATTAGATTTACAATTACCAAAAAATTATTTAAAAATGAGTTGGAATCGACTTGACGGCACTGGTTTTTTTTATACTCTTAGAAAACCAAAAACCACACCCAGTGCCGTCGAGTCGATTCCGACTCATAGCGACCCTACAGGACAGAGTAGAACTGCTCCATAGAGTTTCCAAGGAGCGCCTGGCGGATTCGAACTGCCAACCCTTTGGTTAGCAGCCATAGCACTTAACCACTATGCCACCAGGGTTTCCGGTATACTCTTAGTAGCCTTAAAATGTATGAATTAAGCACTGGCAGGTCTAAAGTGACGAAAAGGGTGTGGGTCAACTTTATCCAAAGGATTTGGCCTTTGTTCTTGGCTCCTGAGAGATAATATTTCAAACCTTGGAATTTCCCTGATAATCATGAGTCTTGGATGAAGGCTCCTGACTACACCCATATTAACCAGTTACGCTAATAGTGGAGGCTGGCCAGACCAGAAAGACCCATTTCATGAGATTATCTTCTGTCAACCTTCTGGTATCCACCAACCTCAGGGAGAGGGGCTAGAGTTTGAATTAGGTGATGAGGCTCCTCGTAAAAGCTCTGGACACGGACTTCCTGGGTGTGAAGGACATTGATAAACACTATACACGGAGGGAAGAACACCCCTTTTTGGGAATCCTCCCAAACCCTGAGCTAAGTGTCTCTTGTTTTCTTTTTCCTATAATAAAACTGGATTTGTAAGTTATAGCACTTTCTGTAAGCTCTGTGAGTCATTCTAGTGTTTTTTTGTTTTTGTTTTTTACTTATACTGATGTATCTCTATATCACAAAAAAGCCATGTGCTATGCTCCCCTGTGCACCTATGTCTTTCACAAACCAGGAAGTCCTGGAGCTTTCGTGTCCAGAGCCTTTATTGGGAGTCTCATTACATCATTCAAACTCCAGCCCCGTGGCACAGTGGTTAAGAGCTCGGCTGCTAACAAAACGTCAGCAGTTGAATCCACCAGCCACTCCTTCGAAGTTCTAGGGGTGGTTCTACTCTGTTCTGTGGGACAGCTATGAGGCAGAATTGACTCAGCAGCAATGTTTTCTTCTTCTTTTTTTTTATCACTATCTTTTTCCATATTAACCCACTACCTTTAACCCATGTTCAATGCATTCTAAGGAAAAAGCCCTATTTCCCCCTCCCTAACAACTAATTACTTATGGTTTCTATGTATTTACTTATTTCATATATCATACAGCATTTGTCCTTTTGTGTCAGAAATCAATGGATATTAGAAAAAAAACTTTTAGCTTATTGCTTTGGAAAATTCAGCATGCAAAAAGTTGTAGGATGTGTATAAAGCTGTGCTAAGAAGGATATGTACAACCTTATAATGTATTTTAGATAAGAAGAAAATGCAAGAGCTATAAAATCACAAAAAGTTCTCAAAATAACAGAAAAATAAACCTAAAGAAAGTAGCTTGAAAAAAGAAAGTAAAATTTAATATAATAAATAAGCATAAGATGGAGAAATATCACAGAAAACAACATTTTTTAAAAAAGCCTAATTAATTTGACAAATCTCTCACAAGACAGAGCGACAGAGAGAAGGAAAAGACAACCAACAGCAGTAATAACAACTGCGACATTACTGTATTTTTATGCAAATAATACACACATTGTATTTTTTTTTGTCAACAGCAAAACCCCCTCACCCATTATTTTCCTAGGGGTGGTATGCCCATTATATGTGAGGGTGCTTTATTCACGTGGGCTCATTATTTGAGCAAAATGTGGTACTAAAGATGTTTCCCAGGTTGTAAAAGGAGATGTTGGGAAGAACTTTACACGGAATGCAAAGATTCAGAAGTGGACAAATCCTAGGAAATAATCATAAATTACCAAAAGGCTTCCAATTAGATTTAGGAAAAAAAAAAAAAAAAAACCTGAAGAATCTAGTACTATTAAATAATGTGAATAAATGTTGAAAATGTTTCCATATAGAATGTATACACCCCTAATGCCTATAGTGGAAGGTCTACTAAATATTCAAAGATGAATAATAAATGTAGAGGTAACACTCCTCTATCTATGTGAGGTTTTATTCCACTCCTAATTTTTGAGAGTTTTTTTTTTAATTATGAATGGCTGTTGAATTTTGTCAAATCCTTTTTCAGCACCTACGGACATTCTTTTTCTCTTTTATTCCATTAATGTGATAAATTTATAATCATATTATTTTGTTGATACGAATCAGCACAGAGATGGTCCCTAAGAGGTGGAGGTTGAACATCTCCCAGATTTCTGACTTCTCCAAGCTGCTGAATCACTCTGTCTTCTCTAACATCCACTGCTCTCTCTCCCCTCAGCTCTCTTCTTCTTTTTCTCTATTGGGTTCGGTAATATGCTGCAATGTCTCACAGAACTCACAATCTGTATTTACAGTTATATGGCTTATTAGGGAAGTAACAGACTACAACTCAGGATCTTGTCAGGAAGCACACAGGCAAGGTCTGGAGGACTCTCCCAAAGTGAAGAGCCCACACCTCCCTTCTTCAGTGTAGGACAACTCTCTCAGCTTCCTCTCAGCTGTGGATGCCCCCTAAGGCAGGCCTCCTCTCTGCCATGCAAGCCCCTTCTCAGCCCTGCATGGCCCTGGGCTCTCTCCCTCAGGCCTCTGTCTTCAGTGTTACAGCCCTTGACCTGTATTACAATGCTTTCGATTCCATTGGCAAGCCTTCTACCCAAAGGTGCTCTCTCCGTCTGCTTCCTTTCTCTTCTCTCCTTGCCTCTGACCATCTCTGTGAGGTTGGCTTCTTATGTAGGCAAATGACTCAGCCCTATTGGGTGGATTTTCAAGCCACTATTTGCATAATAACTGATTAATCCCCTCGCTGGACTAAACTGACCAATCCCCTAGCTGGATTGCAAGTGGCCCCATCTATTTGCATCATAGCTAGCATCTTCTGCAGGCAAGGACTGGCTTTTTCTCTGGACAAAAGTAACAAGCTTCTCTGAAGAACGAGGGTAACTGTAACAAGAGCCACTGTAGCAACTCCTCAGGGCTTAGGGGAAAAATTTCCAAGTTGCCGCCCAGTCCCCAGAACCAAGGTAAAAGATCACATAAGGGAACTCATTTCACCAGAATTTTTACTAAAACATTTTTTAATATAAAACCAAAAAATGTGATTTCCTAGTGTAAAATCCCCATAAAAAGATCACATAAGGGAACTCATTTCACCAGAATTTTTACTAAAACATTTTTTAATGTAAAACCAAAAAATGTGATTTCCTAGTGTAAAATCCCCATACTCATTACATTTTCTTTCTTTTTTTTTTCTTCTAAGAATATATTTTGCTGGATTCAATTTGTTAATATTTTGCTAAATTGTTTGCATCTATGTTCATAAAGAGCTTAGTGCTAAAGGTTTCTTCCTTTCTCCTTTCCCTTCCTCCCTACTTTCCTTTTTTCCCCTTTCCTTCCTTTTTTTTTTTTCTTTCTCCCTGCCCCTCCCCATTTCTTTTTTTTTCTTTTCTCACTCTGTAATGCCCTTAACAGGTTATGTTCGTTGTTGTTAGGTGCCCTCGAGTCAGTCCCAACTTACATTCACCCTGTGTGCACCAGATCGTAACAGTGCCTGGTCTTGCACCATCCTCACAATCGTAGTTATGTTTGAGCCCATTGTTGCAGCCACTGCGTCAGTCCATCTCAATGAAGGTCTCCCTCTTTTTCACTAACCCTCTACTTTACCAAACATGACATCCTTCTTCAGGGACCGGTCCCTCCTGATATGTCCAAAGTATGTGAGATGAAGTCACGCCATCCTCGCTTCTAAGGAGCATCCTGGCTGTACTTCAGGGTGTGCTGGCTTAATATAATTCATTGGAAAATGTTGCTTCCTCCTATGTTTTCTGAAAATGTTTCTATAAGATTAATATTATTTTGTTCTTAAATGTCTGACAGAACATATCAGTGAATCTATCTAGGCCTGGAGTGTTCTTTGTGGAAAAGTTTTTTGATCTCAAATATTTATGAATTCAATGTATTTAACAGATGTAGGGTTATGAATTGAACTGTGTAGTCCAAAAGATATGTTGTGGTCCTATCTCTCGTACCTGTGACTGTGGCCTAGTTTGGAAATAGTTCTTTCTTTGATAATGTTATCAGTTAATGAGGTGATACCACAGTAGGGTGTGTCTAAACCCTTTTGAGTCATGTCTTATAAAAGGGGAGAAGAGATAGGGAGACAGAGTCACACAGGAGGAGATATATGAAGATGCATCTATAAATCAAGGAATGTCAAAAGACTCTGTGGGCTACCAGAGCTGGAAGAGACAAGGAAGACTCTTCTCCTAAAGGGGACAGAGCATGGCTCTGCCAATACCCTGGATTCAGACTTCTAACCTTCAGAATTGTGAGACCATAAATTTCTGTTCTTTAAAGCTACCTATTGAAAGAAAAAAAAAAAAAAAAGATTAGTCAATGAGAGTTAATAGGGTTTATTGAAAGAGAAAATGTGAGCAGGGAGCACCCCCAAACTGAAAATGATGAGGGAGCTCAAGTTTACACAGCTACATTGCCCATTTAAAGCTTAGATGATGTCATAGTCATCTAGTGCTGCTATCACAAGTAGATGGCCTCAATAAAGAGAAGTTTATTCTCCCACAGTCTAGGAGGCTAGAAGTCTGAATTCAGGGCACCAGCTCCAGGGGAAAGCTTTCCCTGTCTGTCAACTCTGGAGGAAGGTCCTTGACATCAGCCTTCCCTTGGTCTGGGAACATCTCAGTGCAGGAACCTCAGGTCCCAAGACGCGCTCTTCTCTGAGCATTGCTGTATGGGTGGTATGATATTCCCAGGTCTCTCTGCTCACTTCTGTCTTTTATATCTCAAAAAAGATTGGCTCAAGATACTATATAATCTTGTAGGTCTCCTCTGTATAACTGCCACTAATCCATTTTATTACATCATAGTGATAGGCTTTACAACACATAGGGAAATCACTTCAGATGATAAAATGGTAGCCAGTCATACAATACTGGGAATCATGACCCAGCCAAGTTGACAAGTATTTTGGCGGACAGAATTCAGTCCATGACAGAGGAGTATTTTGCCTTTGCTTTGATTGATTAATCTCATTCAGTTTTCCTTTTGTTTGGGAAGCTGGTCACTGTATGCTAAACTGGTTTATTTTGATTGGATGAATATTGCTAAGACATGCTGGTAAGTACTCTACTGATGCATGCTAAATCCTGCTGATAAGGAAAACTTGCCTACTTTTTTTATTAAGATTAAAGCTATTGTTTCTTTTAAATGGTCTCATGATTAATTTTTTTTTTTTTTTTTTTGGTCTCTTGGCCCAGGGAAGCCATTTTAACTCTTGCATCTATACAAAATTTTAACACACCCATTTTATGGTATTTTTTGTTGTTGTTGTTATGGCAGCTCTAGGAAACTAAGATAAAGTTCTATGCATATTTTATATTATCACAACTCAGCTTTAGTAAGTTGTGTGTTTTAAGGAATTTACCTATTTTAACCCCGTTGCCAAATCTCTTGGCCTGTAGTTTCTCATAATATGTTTTTATTCCTTTTAATAGTCATAGGATCTGTAGTGATATTCCCACATTCCTTCCTGGTATTGGTAATTCATGCTTCTTCTCTTTTTTCTTAATCTTGCTAAGGTTTCATCAGAGAGACTAGTATTTTCAGAGAACCAACTAAGACGTTGTTAATTTTATTTAGTGCTTCTTTACATTTTTTGTTATTTTTTAGTCTCTTAATTACATGGTCGATAGTCCAATAACGTTCTAGTCCAACCTTCCATCCTTCAGCCTCCATGGATTTTTCCAGCTGCATTCCATGAGCTGAATGACTCATCTGAAATGCGACTCCTCCGAGTATTTCAAAAGCTTCTCCCTTTCTCTCCTTGGTAAATACCAACGTTCTTATCGTGACCTTCAAAGCCCCACATAATCTAGCCTTAGTCTTTTGACCTCATCCCTTTACCCCTTCCTCCTTCAGCTTCGTTCTCTTAGGCCACCCTGACCAATTCACTGCTGTTTGAAGACCCCAAGCAATTCTTCCTATGGTCTTTGCCATTACTCTTCTCTCTGCCCTGGAACCTACTTCTGATACATATACACTGTGGAATGTTTTCCATTTGCTTTCTGTTTCCTAATGTATTTTTTTATGTCACATAACAACTAATATAGATAGGTAGACAGATATGGATATAGACATAAAAAAAAAATAGATAGGTAGACAGATATGGATATAGACATAGATATAGGTATATAAATATAGATCTGTATCCTCGTTAAAAGCTCTCGTCTTCCCTCGTGTTTAACTGTCCCATGAAGGGCCTTCTCACTCACAGTGACCCCATGTATAACAGAAGGAAATGTTGCCTGATCCTGCATCATTCTCACAGTAGTAGGTATGTTCAGCCCATTATTGCAGCCACTATGTCAATCCATCTTGCTAAGGCTCTTCCTCTTTTTCACTGACCCTCTAGTTTTTCAAGCATGATGTTTTTCTTCAGGGATTGGTCTTTCCTGATAACAAGTCCAAAGTAAGGGAGAGAAAGTATTGCCATTCTCACTTCTAAGGTGTCTTCTGATTCCAAGGCAAATATTACTCACTCGTATAAATATGTGTTTAATGAATAAATGAATGAAATAGGCCTCTGATTTTCAAACTTAAATCACTCCTCCAATTGGATTTCTTGAGATTATAGACAGCATTTTCTTCAACTGAATTATGAAATGACACTGTAGAACATGAACACATAGGTGAATTTATTGCATCCGTTTTTAGTAATTTTTCACAATGACTTTCAAAGAGTGCAATAGTAAAAATAAAAAATGATACCTTCTCATTACATTGATGTCTACTAACTGCTTTGAACAATTTTGACATGAGAGATATTTTTGCTTTTTAAATATTCTTTAAATGATAATCAGAAAAAACAGTTTATCTCTTTCTGTCTCTCTCTTTCTGCCTCTCTCAAATTTGATATAATTCCTATTCTAATTAATGAACTAATTGCACCTCGATAATACAGTCGGACCTCACATTTGCTTGACTTGGAATTCAATGATACTGATTTTGGCCTATATTGCAGCTAAATCTCCAGTTAGATTACGACTCACCTTCATGATAGCTACTCTTGGAGAGCCCCAGTCAACCCCAGTGCTACTGAGTTGATTCTGACTCATAGCGACCCTATAGGACAGAGTGGAACTGCCCCAAAGAGTTTCCAAGGAGCACCTGGTGAATTCGAACGGCTGACACTTTGGTTAGCAGCAGTAGAATTTAACCACTACGCCACCAGGGTTTCCGCCCTTGGAGAAGAGATCAATATATCCTGCTGTTGATCCTCAGAGTTGAACTTCTGCCACTTTCCCCAAAGGACACACTTACCTGGAACTCATTTCCTCTCCAGGTATAAAAAGGTCTAAGGTTCTTGGCCTTTGGCAGCCACTGAAGAGGTGTGTCAGTTTTGAAGTAATAGCAAATTCTAACACATATTCATAGCACTTTAATTCCGAACATATCCATAAATTCCCATCAGACAGTACCCTTTCATTAGTAGAACTTAATTTAACAATGATGACTACTACTATTTCCTTGAAATCTGCTTTACATTTATTTCCCTTTTCTAAATTATAATTTTCAATATCTTGTACAAATTGAATAAGATAGAACTAGATTATTAGGTATCCTGCTAGTACATGTCTTGACAATAACCTAGGGTAAATTTTATCCATTTATTAAAGCCAAAGCTTGATTAGATAACACTGTTCTACATAACAGTCCTCCTGCAACGTAATGTTATTATAACATCCAGCTATGTCTAAAAATAGAACAGAAACCAAAATTGTATTTCCTGTGTTATGAAGAATGTAAATATCCTATCATGCATTAAGATTTCATTAAAAAAATTCTGTATCAGACATATAGGGACATTAATTTGATGATAATTTACCTTTTAAGCAAATGGAATAGGAAGAAAATGGAATATTTTGAATATACAGACTTCAAAGATTTAAATGTATTTGAGAGGATTACTTCAAATATGCAATTTTTCTAACTGCTGTGACAAAATTCTGCTTCTCTGGATTTCTATTTTTTAAAAAGGTACATAAACATTTCTTCAAGATACTTCAACGTAAAATCTTACATGCTTTAAGCATTTGAATTAATACTTATGGTGAAGCTTTCAACTTATTTGATTTAATAGTGTTTTGTTGTTAATAATACTTGTCACATAATTTTTATTTATTAAAAAACAAATGTCAGAACTGCTATGTTGCTTCTCTGGCTAAGAAAAAAAAAAAAAAAGAGCCTGGGATTCTTACAGAAAATATTTCATTTATGATGCTAACATACTTTGTTGATGCCTTGGGATTTCATTCAATCTATGGAACTGTCATTTACCAATTACATTTTCTCTTGATTTTATGATTAGCATAGGAAAGTAATAACAATGTTTTTATTTTATATAGAATATGAAAATTGAAAGAACTATCTTTCAATAAAGTCTTACTAAGTCCAGTTAAAGTAAAATCTAATGATTTCCTGTTCAGCTGAAAAAAAAAAACAAAAACTAGACTGGATATACATGTGATGGCTCTATATTATTGTTTTCTTTTGGCAGCTCTTGACAGAAAAATTATGCCCAGAATTTTCAAAATTTCACATGGGGTTCGTACGTACCTAGTAAATGAAGATAGAGAACTGGGAAGCTCTAGTGGTGTACATGACTGAATAATACTTAAATCAGAACATTTATGCATCCTTTTTTGCCCTGAGCTGAATAACTCTCACGACACAATGGCCACCGTCAAATTCTCACACTAACACTGAGTCTGCCGTTTAGACGCCATCTGGGAGGCAGCTAAAAGTGGCTGAGCCTTCCTTTGTTGTTCTTATATGAAGTTATGCCTTCGTTAATAACTGAGAATGCGGGTTAAAAAGAAGGATGAATCCCTCTGATGTCATTCTCTTTATTGTGTCTGAAGTTCTGTGCCCCACCACCCACTAGGCTTTCCCTGCCTGACCAGTGTTTACCTTCTGTTGGTGCCACTTCCCACTGGGTTATTGATGTGCTTCTCTGCCCAGGAAGCCAGCACTCTCAATGCACTTTGTGAAGCTGAAACCATGGGCACACACGGGCTTTTGTTGTACTCTATGTGAAGAAGAATGTTTATGAAGTGGGGACACAGGATGTCTCAGTGAACCTCTCTTTAGAGAAGCTGACAAGAGAGACATGCAGCTTATTACATATTCCCCTTATTCTGATGATACCTGAAAGCTTATTCTGCTCCCAGAGAAGGCAAAGGACAATGATTCCCTATGATCAAGGGCCCTTTTTGCATAATATGAGACTGGTGACCTAACGTGCCTCTAAAAGTAAAAACAAAACTGTATTGATCAAACAAAAGTAAATACATACTTAGATCATTAGTCACTGACATTGTCTGCCATATATAAGTATCATGCTTTGTTTTATTTAGAATGGGAGTTTATCCACATTTTTTGTTTAAAATCACTCATCATACAGTTTTATTTATCATAGAAAAAGTCAAATCGCAGGGTGAAAATTCATTAAATATTTTAGAAAAATCTTGATTGTATTAGCAACTGATGATGTGGGAAATTTATGTTCCCAATTATGAATATTCATTTTTTTCATTTTCACTACTGAATGTCCTCCACAAAAAGATTTAAGGCTTGTAATGCAAGAATTCATAAGGTTTTCATTGGCTAATTCTTTTCAGAAGTAGATAGCCGGGTCCTTCTTCCTAGTCTGTCTTAGTCTGGAAGCTCAGCTGAAACCTGTCCTCTATGGGTGACCCTGAACACCAGTGCCATAGCTTCCAGCATCACAGCATAGGGTCACTATGAGTTGGAACCAACTCGATGGCACCTAACAACAATGACATAAGGCTATCCGCAAAATGGAGTCCCCCCAGATATTTTTGTTTAACTTTATGGAAAGTCTTTGTCATAATTGGTTAGTATTTGACTAACCAAAACCAAAGCCAAACCTGTTGACTTCGAGTTGATTCCAACAAATGGCAACCCTATAGGACAGAGTAGAATTGCCCTGTAGGGTTTCCAAGGAGCACCTGGTAGACTTGAACTGCTGACCTTTTGGTTAGCAGCTGTAGCTCTTAACCACTATGCCACCAGTATTTGACTAGGTATGTTAATATTATGCATTACAAGGCAAACATTAACACAAAACAGAAAAAAAAAATACATGTGAAATTTAGATTTAGATGTAATACCTTTTTTTACCAACATAAATGGTGACTATACACGGACCTTGCCAGATGGGATACACAGGAATCAAATCGACTACATCTCTGGAAAGAGATGATTGAAAAGCTCAACATTATCAGTCAGATTAAGGCCAGTGGCTGGCTGCTAATCTGACCATCAATTGCTCATGTGCAAGTTCAAGTTGAAACTGAAGAAAATTAGAACAAGTCCATGAGAGCCAAAGTACAGACTTGAGTATGTTCCACCTGAATTTAGAGACCACGTCAAGAATAGATTGGATGCATTGAACACTAATATCCAAAGACCAGACGACATCAAGGACATCATACAGGAAGAAAGTAAGAGGTTATTAAAAAGTCCAGAGAGAAAGAAAAGATCTAAATGGATGTCAGAAGAGACTTTGAAACTTGCTTTTGAATGTTGAGTAGCTAAACAAAAGGAAAAAAAAAGATGAGGTAAAAGAGCTGAACAGAAGATTTCAAAGTGCGACATGAGAAAACAAAGTATTATGATGACATGTGCAAAGAGTTGGAGATAGAAAACCAAAAGGGAAGAACATGCTCAACATTTCTCAAGCTGAAAGACCTGAAGAAAAATTCAAGCCTCAAGTTGCAATACTGAAGAGTTCTACAAGGAAAATATTAAACGACCCAGGAAGCATTGAAAGAAGGTGGGAGGAATACACAGAGTCACTATACCACAAAAGAATTGGTCAGCGTTCAACCACTTCAGGACGTAACATATGATCAGGTACTGAAGGAAGAAGTCCAAGCTGCACTGAAGGCATTGGCAAAAAACGAGGCCCCAGGAATTGAAGGAACACCAATTGAGATGTTTCAACAATTGAATGCAGCACTGGAAGTGCTCACTTATCTATGCTAAGAAATTTGGAAGACAGTTACCTGGCCAAATGACTGGGAGAAATCCAGTGATCCAACTGAATGTGGAAGTTATCAAACAATATCACATGCAAGGACAATTCTGCTGAAGATCATTCAAAACGGCTGCAGCAGTTATCGACAGGGAAAAACTGTCAGAAATTCAAGCCAGATTTAGAAGAGAACGTGGAATCGGGGATATCATTGCTGATGTCAGATGGATCCTGGCTGAAAGCAGAGAATGCCAGAAAGATGTTTACCTGTGTTTTATTGACTATGCAAAGACATTCAACTATGTGGATCGTAACAAATTATGGATAACATTGCGGAGAATGGGAATTCTGGAACATTTAATTATGCTCATGAGGAATCTGACCTGGATCAAAAGACAGTCATTCGAGCAGAACAAGGGAATACTGCATGGTTTAAAGTCAGGAATAGTGTATGTCAGGATTGTATCTTTCCACTATGCCTATTCGATCAGTATGCTGAGCAAATTATCCAAGATGCTGGACTCTATGAAGGAGAACGGGGACTCAAGGTTGGAGGAAGACTCATTAACAACCTGGGTTATGCAGATGACACAACCTTGTTTGCTGAAAGTGAAGAGGACTTGAAGCACTTAGTGATGAAGATCAAAGGCCACAGCCTTCAGTATGGATTACACCTCAACATAAAACAAAAATCCTCACAACTGGACCAATAAGCAACATCATGATAAATGGAGAAGAGATTGAAGTTGTCAAGGATTTAATTTTACTTGGATCCACAATCAACAGCCATGGAAGCAGCAGTCAAGAAATCAAAAGACGCATTGCATTGGGCAAATCTGCTGCAAAGGACCTCTTCAAAGTGTTGAACAGCAAACATGTCACCCTGAAGACTAAAGTGCACCTGATCCAAGCCACCCGCTTTCAGTCGCCTCATATGCTTGCGAAAGCTGGACAAGAAATAAGGAAGACCAAAGAAGAATCGATGCCTTTGAATTGTGGTATTAACAAAGAATATTGAATATACCATGGGCTGCCAAAAGAAAGAAAGAACGAATCTGTCTTAGAAGTCCAGCCAGAGTGCTCCTTAGAAGCAAGGACGGTGAGATTACATCTCTCATACTTTGGATATGTTATCAGAAGGGATCAGTCCCTGGAGAAGGACATTAAGCTTGGCAAAGCAGAGGGTCATCAAAAAAGAGGAAGACCCTCAAAGAGATGGATTGACACAGTGGCTGCAACAACAGGCTCACGCATAGTAACAACTGTGAAGACGGCGCAGAACCGGGCAGAGTTTCGCTTTATTGTACGTAGGGTCAAGATGAGTCAGAACCAACTCGAAGGCACCTAAGGGCGACAGCAACAACATTTTTATTTGTAAAAATCAGATTATGACACTAAGTTTTCTGACCAAATATTGATGTGTTTCTATCTCTTCAGTATTTAATTTCCTTATTTGTAAAATAACTGGATTTAACTTTATTAATTCTAAAGCCCATTTTGCTCTTGAATGTGTATGTGTTCAGCAAAGAAAGGATTTATAAAGGCATTCAGAAAATAAAAGTGACATTTAAAATTGCTATCAAAACCTTTAGGCAAAATTCACATTTTCCCTTGTTATTGATGTTTCAGTTTTTAGGATGTTATTCTAGATGAACCATCAATACACTTTTTGGGGGTCACCAGGTAATTTAATTCAAGAATACACAGGCATTGTGGTTCGTACCCATTGCTTTTGTTACTTCACTAAAATACTCTAAGAAGAAGAGCACTAATTGATTTTAATTTTGAACCTTGAAGCATCTATATTAATGATTAACTTTGAGATTGCATCCATCTGTAGATACAAAATGGAGAATTCAGTTGACTCTGTTTCATAAGAAATTGAGTTTTTGTGTTAGGCAGAATTCTGAGTTGGTACTCCCTTCTGATAACTTTTATGGGGCTCACCAAAAAGAGATTAAACAAGGGAGCAGAGAAGAGATGGAATAAGGTAGATGCCAAGACACATGGAGATCTCCAAGGAACCAGGAAGCAGAAGCTGAAGAGACAAGGACCTTCCTCCAGGGTCAAAGAAAGAAAGCCTTCCCCTAGAGCCAGCACTCTGAATTTGGACTTCTAACCTCCTAAACTGTGAGAAGATAAATTTTTGTTTGTTAAAGCCATCCACTTGTGGTATTTGTTATAGAAACACTAGATAATTAAGACAGAATTTGATACCAAGGAGTGGGGTGCTGCTGTGGCAGATACCTAAAATATGGAAGCAGTTTTGGAATTGGGTAATGGAAAGAGGTTGAAAGAGTTTTAAGGTGCCTAATAGTAAAGCCTAGATTGCCTTGAAGGGACTCTTGATAGAATTATGGACTTCAAATGCGATCCTGATGAGGGCACAGAAGGAAGTGAGGAGGGCTATAGAGGAAGCTCCTGTTGTCTTAGAGAATACATACAGTGCCAGCCACAAAATTGATTCTGGTGAGGCTTTAAAAGAAAATGATAAACATATGATTGGACAAAGGAAGAAAGGCAATGTTTTTCACGTAGTGGCAAAGAACTTGTCTCAATTATGCTCAAATGTTTGGTGGAAGGTAGAACTTATAAATGATGAACTTGGATATCTAGATCATGAGATTTCTAAGCAAGATCTTAAAGGCAATATGTGTTTTTCTTTGTTGCTTATAATAAAATATGAAAGGAAAGGGATGGACGTAAAAATAAACTTCAAAATAAAAACAGAACTTAAAGATTTGGAAAATTTTGTTGTACAAACTAAGGACATGTGCCCTAGAATGTTCACTAAGGACATGGCTACACAACCTTTTGTTGAAGAGATTAAGGCTATTACTGATGGATGGATCTAACCAACTACCACAGCAGAAAACCCATCAGTTTAGACTGAATGGGACAGAGAAAGAATGGAAGGAAACAGTATTGTCTGCCTCTAGGGATTCTACAGGCAGAAACAGGCCAGAGAAGCTACATTTGTTGTCCTATGAGAAAAGAAAAGGACCATCCCTGAAGCAGCTCAGAGATCAATAGAATTGTTGGAAGGAGCATGGAAAGCAGGGCCTTCTTGGTTTCAAATGGTGGGGATATGCTCTTCTGGATTTCAGAGTCAGATCTTTGCCAACTCAATTCCAGAGGGTGGGGCTGCCATTAAGGTATGCCAAGGGAATGGGGCCACCACTCAAAGCTGAGAAGGTGGGGCTGCCATGTCCTTGGGGCAGAAGAATAGGGCCTGCCAGGGCAGAGTGGTTGGGATTGCTGCTCAGATGGACTAGAAGAATGAGGCCGCTGTTGTCCTCCCAATGGGCCTGGAAGGTGGAGCTGAAGCTCAAGGCCAAGGGCCTCCACCCAGAATCCAGAGGGCATGGCCAACTCCCACAGTCTGGAGGACAAGGCCACTGCCTAGATGGTCCAAAGAAAAGAGGATTATTTTCAAGTCTGGAGAGGTAATGTCATTTGTTCTGTTGGGTTTTGGACTTCCTCGGTGCCTGCTATCCCTTCTTTCCCTTCAACTTCTCCTCTTATAACGGAAATGTCTACCTTGTGCCTGTTCCATTATTGTACTTTAGAAACAGATAACTTGTTGTCTAGATTTCACAGGTTCACGGATGAAGCGGAATTTTGCCCCAGGATGGAATATGCCTGGAGTCTCACCCATTTTTTATTTAGTTGCTTCAGATGAGGTTTTGGACTTGAAATTGACTTAAGAGTTCTTGGGATGATGTGATGGGGTGAAGGTGTTTTGCGTGTGGCAAGGACATGAATTTTGGGGGGGCAAAGGGTCGAATGTTATGGATTGAATTGTGTCCCTCAAAAAGACATGTTAAAAGTTTTAAACTCTGTGGTTATAATCCCGCTTGGGAATGGGTTGTCTTTGTTATGTTAATGAGGCAGGATTAGAGTAGGGTGTACTTGAGTCAACCTGTTTTGAGATATAAAAGTGATTAAACAAGGCAGCAGAGAGAAGATGGGATAAGTATGTGTAAAATGTATTTGCTAAATATATAGAGTCATTCATAGAATGGGAAGGTGAAGCTAAATTACATAGTTTGAAACCGAGATTATAGGTGGTAGACAATATTATATGTATCCTCTTTAAAATATGCTTTTTATGACATATTATCTAAACCTGCAAATTTTTTTCCATTTTAACATTATTTTGTCATTACCTAGGTATCCAACATCAGCATTTCATATCTCTCTCTTTCTCTGTATTATATACACTTTAAATTATATATATGGTTACATTTAATCTTTATAATTTTGAGTAAGTTTAATTAAAAATATCTTTATAATTCAGAGTTTTCATCATCCTGGAGATGATTATTAATTATTAGCCTATCATTTGGCATTTATGCATCTTTGAGACTTTCACTAAATTGTTAACAATTCGCTGAATTCTAAATTAGAATTTTCATAGAAAATTTAACCTAGAAAAAGACAGTAAGAAAGGAGGCTTCAAGTAATATTCAAAATCTTTCGTTCTAAAGCCACAAGACACCAAAATAAAGTTCTACTCGACTTACATGCATTGTTCCAAAAAAAAAAGTTTTTTTCTTATAATTGATCTTAGATGAATTTCTTACCTTTCCAATTCCTTTTCATGTGCAGAGACAAACTTCCTTTTGCCTGGATGGGAAGAGGAGTAATTTTATCATCTTTAGGTATTTGAACGGTTATTACTGGGGCCACCTCACAACTGCTTGACCTTATTTTACCATTTATAATGTATCTTTATGTTTGAAAGTAATTATTAAGGACAACTATGACTTTCTTAGTATAACCACATCTGCCTTATTAGTGTAGTAAATTGTACTTATTTGTGATCGATAATTAAACCTGAGAAATAATTCATTTTCCTTTGTTCAATAAATTATATTATTCTAACAGATTATGTTAGATTGAACAAACCAACTCCTCCAATAAGAGGCTAATATGCCTATTAAAACAGTGTTTCTTCTTTTGTCAAGAGTGTTTTTTTAGACAAAGAAATCAAAGCAGAACAGTGAATAAAAGCCAACAGATGATATGCTCTCAAAAGTTTATTTCATTGCAACATTTTCTTTCAACTAAGTATACATCCACAACGTATAAACCATGGAAATTTATGCATATGCAGATCAGAATCTCATGATCAATTCATTTACCACATTATATAAAGGTATTTTTTACCGAATGGAAAATTTTTTACAGAAATATTTGCATCAACAAGGTTTTGTAATAATGTTCACATATACTCTCTAAAACATAGAAAGTGTTCTGAAAGTATTCTAAATTTTGTAATAATAAACAAAATGATTTCCAGATGAGTTTTTCCAAGAAATAAAGGTTCATCTTGCTGTTTTCCAGAAGCACACAGTCATCTGCAAATGAGATGATATGTGGTATCATCTCAGCGAGGCCTCAAATCATGCAACTGTGGCCCACTGGAGTTCATCTATTATATTTCAATGTAAATGAAGATTCCACCGACGTAGAATCAAAAACAGAGACTCTAATACACCACAACTTGCTAAAACAGAGATTTTAAAAATGTGAGCACTGTGGAAGATATGACTAACCCAGAGCATTTCCATTTGAAAGAAAAATGACTAATAATGGATTGGCCTGAATCCAAAGTCACAGTGGGGTTCAAAAAGCTGGTAAGTGCCCTCATAAAAATAGAAGCTGTATCAACCAATTGAATTTAATTATATACGAAGGTGATGATGGAGCTAAACTGCCCATAATTGGAGTCCAATTACTCAGCTGGTCTTCCATAAAATTAATTCATCTGAAAGTTTGCCATTGTCCTGTGCTCTGGGCCTGCTGCTGGTTTAATTAGTTAACACTGAGGAATCTTGAAACAGTAAATTATTTTGTTTTTATGGCCAATTATTGGTTAAGGAAAATTGTATATAAAATATTAACATCTGCTTCCAGCACAAATAGGAAAGGGCAGAATGAAAACACCTTTTGTGCTTCCACCTAAAAAGGTACTGAAGCAGAGGAGGGTGAATCTTCCTGGATGTCAAGTTTAAGTAAGACAAATGTGAACTTATTAGCTATTGAATATGCTGACATTGTACATAAAATTCTGCTGATAATGATTTCACAAACATGCTACGTAGGCCCCTCGTGATTTACACGGGCAGAAATACAGTTTCATATCAACAGGAAAATTTTGAATGGGTAATGAAGAGACTAACATCTTAAAATAAATTTTTTAGGTCTTGAATTTACTGCGAGTAATATTCGATATTTGATAGGTAACCCTGGTGGCGTAATGTTTAAGAGCTACAGCTGCAAACCAGAAGGTAGGCAGTTCGAATCCACCAGGCACTCTTTGGAAACCCTAGGGCAGCTCTACTCTGTTCTGTAGAGTTGCTAGGAGTTGGAATTAACTTGATGGCAATCTTTTTTTTTTTTTTTTAGTATTTGATACTTTTCTAGCATAGTTTTGTGATAATATTGGCAGGCTCCTGTGGTTTGATAAAGTCATCTATGTTAGGTTTGTCACAACCTGAATCACATAATAAAAAAATATATGTATATATAGTATTGGTCAATTACTAAACAGTTAAAACTTTTGAAAAAAAGAGATCTAATAGCTTAAATACCCATGCCTCATTATTTTTCTTCTTAATATAACAAAATAAAGTATATTGCCAATTGGATTGAAATCGCTGACACGATTTCAAAGCTGATTCCAATCAATGTTACGTGGCAGTAATTCATTTCTCTTTAATTAGCTTCATCATTTTGTACTTTAATTTAGAAAAAAAAATTATTCACAAAATTTTATTCTTTAACCCCATGTCCAATATCTAACCCAAAATAAAATACCAGCGATGCTCTTGTATAATAAAAAAGTTCATTGCAAACTGTTGATTGGTTTACAAGGGAAGAGATAGTATGATCAAACCCAAAATGAAATAATCTCTTTAAAAAGAGATAGTGGAATAAATATTGCAGTCCTCTCTAAGAATACTAATTAGTTATATGCAGAAAAATGAAATATTAGATTGCATAATGCTTTAAAAACATAGTTTTATGTGTTTGCTCACTTGAAATGTAGAAGCCTTCAAGGGCTCTTAATTACAATAGTATCAATTTTAAGAAAAACTCTTAAGTGTTCAGACCTGAATAGTTTTTATGCATCTTATTCAGTAGATATGTCTCTTCAGATTTGTAACACTTAACCATAAATAAGTCTCTGACTATCCAGTGCAATTAATGAAAGAATTTCTATTACATTTTTCTCTATTTCTTCCAAAAATAACACAGCAAGAACCAATTACCTTTTAAAGCCCTTGTATTCAATCCAAAATGTCAAGATAAGCTGAACTTTTACAGGAAAACTGAAGTCCAACCTTTTAAAAAAGAAATCTGCCTTAGTTCTAGAGCAATATGATGTAACGTGATCCTGCAAATATTACTTCTCTTTGTGACGTTTCAGTAAAGCTTTAAAAAGGAAAATGCTTTATTTAACACATGAGTAATTACAACTTCAGTTAGCTTGGTGTTACCAACTTGATAGAATTTTAGCAATTCCTTTCTGTAGTCAGTTTGTTCCATTTTATTCGATGCTATTTCAATTTACATCTGTATATTTTGAGAGAATCCAGGTTTTCCAAATACTATTATAACTCTATTTAACCAAACTTATATATAACTATTTACATGTATCTTGGAAAAGTGTAGCCAAAAGTGGCATTTTGAAAACAATTTAACAAATAGGCTTCCAGAACCAAGGATAGCAGAGATTCTTCAATTTCACTTTAAAATAGAGATGCATGCCAAAATATTCCTTGTAATAAATCTAGAGGCAAGAAAAGTCTGGAAAGAGTCTTAATTTTTGTTTTGTTTTACTTTTTTTTAAGTTTAATGATTTTAGGATGTTCTGCACAATATGGGATTGCTCAATATAACTACTGTAGAGAAAGTAACATTGAAACACTTCCTATTGAGCACAGTGGCAAGGTATCTGCTCTGAAGTGCCACTGAACACCTTTGGGAGGAAACACAGGCGCTAATGCAGGCTCTTTTGTGAGGACTCCAAGTGGTGTCTATTGAAAGAGGCAAACACACTCTATGCAAGAAGTGGAGGTATTCTCGCTTTACACAAATCACACATTTAAGGAGGAACAAGTCATAATAAGAAAAATCTGCCACTGGCCCCCAACTTTCTCAGTAGCTTTTCTCAAGGCAGTAGCTGATTATGACCACAATACTTGCTCAGCTAAAACAGATTTATAAGGTTTCAATTTTTTTCTAACTTATTAGAATGAGTATAAAAAAGAGAGCTGTCTCCAGTATTTTGAGACCTATTATCCATGTTTCTAATATTACCTGTAAAACTGGTTTACATCTCATTTCTCATAGATCTGTTAGACTTCTCTACCACTAGCTGTGTGTGAGTATGTATGTGTGTGTCTGTGTGCACAGGCACACACACACACACAAAGGATCGGGTGACCAAGAAAGAAAATTTTATTTAGGTCTGGGCATCTCATATAAGGACTAACATCCACATAGTTTCCCTAACGTAAGTCCTTAATACCAGTTGTCATCAAGCTGACGCCAACCCACAGAGGCCCCATGTATGTCAGAATAGAAGTGTGCTCCACAGGGTTTTCGATGGCTGATATTTCAGAAATTGGTTGCCAGGCCTTTCTTCAATGTGCCTCTGGGTGGACTTGAATCTCCAACCTTTCAGTTAGCAGCCAAGTGACCTAAACTTTTGTACCACTCAGAAACTCCTGTCAAAGTCCTCTAGAGCTGTATATTTACTAGAAGGATGGGTTTCTAACTTGGAACCAGAGACAAAAGATTTCTAAACGGATTAGCTTCAAACACTACTCTAACAGAATCAGGACCTGTCAGCAGTAAAATGTGCGCAATTAGTAGCACAGCGAAGTCTGCTCTGGACTGCTTGGATAATCTGAAATTACTGGGAACAAAGAGCCGCAGAAGACCAACTTCTTCACCAAGTAGTACATGCTTGGGATATAGCACGTTACTGGTGTCACCTGAGCTCGAATCAATCTTAACTTCTTGGAAAGAAAGTGACACCTCCGGCTTAGGATCCTTTTCACAATCCTGTCTTGATTTCCTGCCACACTCTGTTTGAGACCCTGATTTGGGTACGTTTAAGGTTATTGGTTGCTCAACTTAGTGGACGAATGGAAACCCAGGATGACATTGTTTTTCCTAATGATAATGGCGGGGACTTAACATGATTCCAGAGAACTATGACATAAATGCACTGGCAAGTGTGCCGTTACAATGAAGATATGAGTTGCCCACTGTTTCTAAGTGTTACAAAGACTTCTTTCCCATCTCGACTGAATTTTCAGTTTTTTTTTTTTTTTTTTTTTTAGGCAGAGGATATCAGAAGATATTACAAAATGCAACTTTGATCAAGAAAAGCAAGCAGTAGCAGTGGGGAATCAACTTAAGGCTCCTGGAGATCCAAAAATCACTAAAGAGATGTGAGTGTTTTGATTTCTTTCCCTCCATGAAAAAAAATAGTCTCCCTCCCTCTACTGTGAAGTCTTCTTACACAAAATATGAGAAAAAAATATCAGTTCTGCCCTGACAGGCCTTTCCTGCTGAACAGTGGGATTCTTCTTCACATCAAATCCAAAGTCACATGAGACTTGCATATCCCGGGGTACCGAATCTGCAGAATCTTGACTTGAGAAAGTCAGAATTGGAAACAGAATGGCTGGAATGGCACTGACTAGTTGCTCATCTCCTGAAACAAATTTTCTACATCCTTCCAGAGTGTATCTGCAAATTGATTTTCTTTCTTTGCTGGCACATGGGTGTCACAAGGAGGCATCCTGAGGGCTGTCCACCTGCAGAGAGTCATCTCACCTTCCTCTTTCACTTCTGAAATTGATACAGACATTTTACTTTTAATAAAAAAATACAAACTGAGTGCACACAAGACATGCATTTATAATGGAACTTTACTAAATGAAAATAACAAAAAAAGAACTTGTTTTTCTACTATGGCTCTGATATTTGGGGCACATTTCGTTGCATTCAGTTGGAAACGTTTATCCATTTACGTGATAGTAAAGACAGTTTACTGTTTGTAGTGAGTTCACACTTGGAATTGGAGTAACTAACACCACCAAGCATTAGGCAATTAGGCTAAACAACTCAACTCTGAAGCTGTATAGTCAAGTGGGAACTGGAAACATTTTCAAAACTCATTCATTTATTCATTCAATTCTTCCAACAAAAGTCCTTTAAGCATCTGTTGGCACCAGCCAGGCTTTATACTGGCCATGTAGCCCTTTAAGTATAGAGCACAATGAATTCATTATATATTAGTTGAAGGTATTTAAATTCATGCATTTGTCCCACATGTATTCATTGATCATCTCCTTTGTGGGTTCAAGGAGCCCTGGTGGTGCAGTGGTTACAGCAATCAACTGCTAACTGAAAGATTGGTGGTTCAAAACCACCACCAGCTCCACAGGAGAAAGACATGGCAGTCAGCTTCTGCAGAGATTTACAGTCTTGGAAACCCTATGGGGTTGCTATGATTCAGAATTGAATTGACTGCAGTGGGTTTGGCTTTCGGTTCATGCGGGTTTGTTTCTAGTGTCTTAGGATATACCAGTCAACATTACAAAACAAAGAAACAAGAATAATTCCTGCCCTTGTAGAGTTTACATTCAAGTATTCGTTAGAGGGAGGTCAATAATAAACACAGTAAATAAATTCATTACATAGTCTTTTAGAAAGTGATAGCTGCTAAGAAACAAAGAAAGAAATAGAGCAGTCTGTGGGTGGGGTAAAAACCAAAAAACCAAACCCAGTGCCGTCGAGTCGATCCCAACTCATAGTGACCCTACAGGACAGAGTAGAACTGCCCCATAGAGTTTCCAAGGAGCACCTGGAGGATTCGAACTGCCGACCCCTTGGTTAGCAGACGTCGCACTTAACCACTATGCCACCAGGGTTTCCGTGGGTGGGGTAAGGAGCTACAAATATAAACAGGACCATCAGGCTAGGTCTCATGTAAAGTGGAAAAGAAATGCCACTTTCTGTGTTGTCCGAACAGAAGCATTGATGCGTCATCAACCTGAAGATGCATAAATTGATCGAAAATCACAACGCACAGAGATTAGCAGTGATAGAGAGTCTAGGAAGAAATAACTATCGACTACAAAGCCGAAAGAGATTGAAGTACAAAGTCAGGGTTCCATACCTATATCATGAGATCAGATTTGTCAGGCTGGTGGACAATGTGAAAACTGTTCATTCTTTTCTGAGTCAGTGACCAGAACTCAAAAAATCATGCAGAAATAGGCAGACCAGGGATGGCTGCAGTGGCTCACTGTACTAGGAAATGCAGTCCCTGTAGGCAAAGGGCGGAAAGGAAGGGTGAAACCAGGTAATAACTCCGACCAAGTACAGCCTTATTGACTCAAGTTTGGGAAGTCTAAGCTCATTGAGAGTCTAAGATAATACAAATTATCGCAACGTACGGCATAGTGCACTTCTCTGATTGTGACACAGTATTTGAAATGGTAAGTCTCAAGGCTGGTGGAGCTGCATTCAGAAGGAATATGTACCATTTTTGGAGCATGTATAAAATTTGTATAATATTTCTGGAAAGTAACCTTGGAGCATTGCACAGGAACTTTAAGAAGCTTCTCACATTTTATGACTCATTTTATAAATCCATGCTAACAGAATCCATTAATGTGAAGGAGTCTCACAATAGCTTAACACGGAAAAGGCAAAAATTCTAAGCAACTTTAAATCTGCAGTAGTAGGAGAGCGCTTAAATAAATTATGGTTCATTCAAACAGTGGACTGTGAATGATAAGGCTTAATTACATGACAATATTTACAATACCATAAACGAAAAAATAATGCAATTCTATTTGCAGTGTGAACCCCAAAACATGAAGATTCATAAGAGGAAAGATCCCTGAAATTGACCAAAAATGTTAATTTTTTGGATCAAGGGTTTAATGTTGATTTGTTTTTGTATTTATGGGTTTTTAATTTTCTTTTTCCTTTGCTTTGTAAATTTTCACTAGTGAATAGACATCACTTTTATGAGTAAAATAAAAATAAATTTGTGGTTCAAAAATGCCACTCACAGTAAATTTTAATTAAAGAAAAAGGCACTCCTCATTTCATGACTGTTAATAACATAATTAGCAATTAAAATAAAGTATCCTTAGAGAAGTAGACTATAGTTCAACTTCATTACGGATCTAATCAGTTGCTGTCCAGCCCTTTCCAACTCATGGCGATCCCATGTATGTAGGGTTTTCAATGGCTAATTTTTAGGATGTGTTTTCTCTGGGTGGACTCAAACCTCTAAACTTTTGGTAAGCTGCTGAACCTGTTAATCATTTGTACCACCCAGGGCTCTGCAGGTGTATTATTGAAACCTTATTTCTTTTGTTTAATTTTGCATTTTCACATAGATGAAAATCTAAAAAGTAATAACAATCTAAAAACCAGGAGATGTGATCTGATTAAAGGGGAGTGGTCTTTGTTCAGGGATGCCAAGTACCGCAGGGATGGAGAACACTACGACAAGCTCACTGCCTCAGCCTTTCCGTAGACATGCTTTCCACTGACAGCGGTTTCCCTTCCTGCTGACTGTAGACTCTCCTTTTACTCCAGGCCCCCTTGGGCTGGTGAACTCACAGCCAGGGAACCTCTTTTGGAGCCCTGCCCTTCCACACTGCTCCCCTTTGTATTCTAGGCCTCCACGTCATGGTCTGTATCATCCATCAGCATGCTACAGTCCATTTTTCTTCTAGATAGTTATCAAAATATATTTTCCACTGAAGGGCTTTCTCTTGCCTGTCATGATTCTTCATTTAATATTATTTAATAGCATCTTGAAAACCCTGGTGGCGTAGTGGTTAAGAGCTACAGCTGCTAGCCAAGAGGTTGGTAGTTCAAATCCACCAGATGCTCCTTGGAAACCATATGAGGCAATTCTACTCTGTCCTATAGGGTTGCTATGAGTCGACATTGGCTCAACGGCAAAGGTCTTTTTTTTTTTTTAAAGGGATCTTGGGAAGGAAAGAAAAGCACTCAAACTCTGCTAGTCATCTTAAACTGAGAAGCTTCTTCCTCTTCTTTTTTTTTTAAGCATTTGAACTACAACAGTTTCAAACCAAATGAAGAATTGTGGTAATTTACCAACAAATTGTGTCAGTTCAATTGAATTATAGCTGCAAAAAGATTATTTTGCTATGTTTTTTCTCGCCTGGGGAGCACTGGTAGCACAATGGCTAAGAGCTTGGCTACTAACCAAAAGGTCACCAGCTTGAATTCACCAGCCACTCGTCGGAAACCCTATGGGGCAATTCTACCTTGTTCTATAGGGTCACTATTAGTTGGAATCTAATGGATGGCAATGGGTTTCGTTTTTGGCTTTTTACCTCAAGTGGCAGACAGACCCTAGGTGACCTCCAACAAATCCTGTCCCCTGGTGTCCATACCTCCTCTTGAAAGTGGGTGAAGGCAGAGGCATAGCCAGGGAGGGGCAGAAGGAGGTACTTGCCTCTGGGCTCAAGTCCAAGTGGCACCAGAAGAGGTGCAGAATGACATTCTGAGGAGCCACGGATATAAAAGGCACTTAACTGAGGTGGCTGGACAAGAGGGGTGGATGGCGTTTCTGCTGATGGGTTACTGCTCACTGGCTGTCAACATCTATTCATCTTGAAACTTAGAGATTGTTGCTGGGCCCTCTTACCTCTTACCTTCTTATGCCCCTGGCTGAGCTACGACTTGATTCTAACTCAAAGAATATAGGAAAGGTGATGGGGAGCCACTCCTTCAATGAGGTTACATTACCTGAGGTTCTACTTCCATGATTATGTTGTATTACATAAAACTCTGTTTTAGCAGGCTAGAAAGAGAGGCTTCCTTGCTGACCTCAAAGAAGCAAGCTTCCCTAATGTGAAATGCATATGGGGAGGGCTGACTGACAGGGAACTGCAAGGAACCTCTGGGAACCGAGTATCAGATGAGAACACAGCTTAGCCAATGCTTTCTTGCAAACTTGTAAGACCCTGAGTAGAGAACTTAGCTAAGCAGTGACCAGACCTGACCCGAGGAAATTCTGAGATTATAAATATATGTTGATTTCAGCTCCTAAATTTGTAGTAAATTGTTCTTCACAAGTAGAAAACAATATATCTTCTCTTTGATAGTCATTTCATTCACAAAACACAAGAAAAAAAATGACTTCAGTCTCAATGGGGCCTGAGGCATCTGGGATCTTATAGCTCTTGCCTCTCCTTCCCAATCAAATCTTTCACATTTTCTTCCACGGGAGGGCTGACAGTTATAATATGTATTTTCCAACTAAGACCTCAAGCTTACCGATCTGTTAGAGACCAGTTGCGTTAGATACCACCAAAACATATTTTAAACATATAAGGAAATTTTTCATAATTGTGCAGGGTAGATTCTTCATACTGATATGAGTGCTTTCTTCATAACAATAATCACTGCTTGAAATGATAAGTTCTACCTCTCTGCATTACCCACTGGAGTTTTACATCCATGGAGGCAGAATTTTACTGAATATGTCACCACTATTTCCCAATACCTTAGATAGTGCCTGGCTACAACAGATAATCAATCTGTACTTACTGAATGTGTCTAACTCTTGATTAGAAACTATCTGAAGCCTTAAAGAGGCAAGGAGAAATTAGGCTGGAAGGCAAGTGATCTACTGAACAGTATTGCAGTTTTGAGACTCAGACATGTAGAGTAATATCCACTGTTTCCCAGACAACTCGAGGGAATGAGAAGAATGAGATAAGTTGGCAAAGAAAAAAACTGAAAGCATTTCTGAGTCCTGTTAGCGTTGGAGAGTGGAGCTCCAACTCAGAGACCAGAGTCATAAGCCTGGAGTTAAGCAGAAGCTCCTCTCTCACCTACCCTCCCAGCAGACCCTCCTGCCCACAGCACCCCCCTCATTTTATGACTGTTACCATCATGATTAACAATTAAAATATAGTGTCCTTAGACTGGAGCCTTGGTGGTGCAGTGGTTAAAGGCTCGGCTGCTAATGAAAAGGTTGGCAATTCGAATTTACCATCCTCTTCTTGGAAACTCTATGGGGTAGACCTACTCTGTCCTATAGGGTCACTATGAGTTGGAATTAATACAATGGCAACAGGATATCCTTAGAGAAGGAGATTATAGTTCAATTTCATGAAGGATTCTAACCAGTTGCCATCCCGTCTTTTCCAACTCATGACGACCGCATGTGTGTCAGAGTAGAAATATGCTTAGATTGTCCCAGCCTGTCTTATTTTTATGATGCTGCTATAACAGAGGAACTCTGGTGGCACAGTGGTTAAGACCGTGGCTGCTAACCAAAATGTCAGCAGGTCAAATCCACCAGCAGCTCCTTGGAAACATTATGGGGCAGTTCTACTCTGTCCTACAGGATCACTATGAGTTGGAATTGACGCTATGGCAATGGGGTTGGTTTTTTTAGTTTACTATAATGGAAATACCACAAGTAAGCGACTTTGAAGAACAGAAATTTTTCTCATAGTTTAGGAGGCTACAAGTCTGAATTCATGACGCCACCTCTAGGGAGGCTCTCTCTCTGTCAATTCTGGAGGAAGATCCCTGCCTCTTTCAGCTTCTGTAGGCCCAGTGTTTCTGGGTTCCTTCGTGATCATTGCATGGCATCTGTCTTCTTGAGTCTCTGCTTCTTGACTCTGTGTTCATATTGCTCCTTATAACTCAGAAGTGATTAGCCTTAGGACACTCCCTACACTGATAAGGCTTCATTAAAATAACAAAGAAAACACTAATTCAAAACAGGATTACATCCACAGGTATAGGGTTTAGGATTCCAATATTTATTTTGGTGAGACTCAATTCAATTCACAACATAGCCCAGTACCGAATGAAGCCCTGGCAGAAGTACCAGCCAAGACAATGCAACTGCAGAGAGAGAAAGCATTTTTACCAGTGATGTTGGCACAGGTACCATGAGAAGCTTAAAAACAAACGAACAAAAAATGCCTCAGCTGACAGGTGAGAGATCTTTCTTCTTTATACTAAATCCACTATCCACATTTTTTTCAGGGGAACAGCCTGGGTGTGAATGTCTTTCTTAGACTCAAAAATTCTGTACAAAACACCAGGCTTCCTGTGAGCTACTCACCTTGTATTCCTATTTATATTTCTGTGTAAATGGAAGCCAGAACATTTCTAGAAATGTATTAAGATAAACCAGGGAAGAAAATATAATGGAACAGCGATCCCAGTCTTTTTTGTTCTTAGCATTTTAACTTCATGACCAGTCAAATGTACGCTGTATGGGCACACAACTTGTGAAGTCAGCAGAGACTGATGCAACCCTATCGAAGCAGAGGGGTAACTTGCCTTTTCTCCTTCTGACCCTCAGAAAACTACCCAGGACATCTCTCCATGGCTTTCTGGGAGTAAATTAAGGCTAAATGGGAATCTCTCCGAAACGAGATAGTCATAATTTTTTCTCACAGTGTCTATGATTGCATATCATTTGTTCTTTTTAAAATTACATGTAATGGAAAACCTTTTAGTTACACAGTCCTCTGTGGGGTGCTCAGAGGAAAAATGCAGACAAGACGGATGATAATAAATGCAGAGATAATCAAAGAGCGAGAATCTGTGCCTTGTCCTTTCACTCATAAAAGGCATGGTATTTAGAACTGTGTGAAACTATCAATTTTTACTCTCTCTGCATTCACTTGAAAACTTAGTAGACTTTGTAATGATTTGAAAATTTAATTCAAGGCTTACTATTTCCATCAGCAAAGAGATTAAGCAGTGAATATGACTGCACTTTTGTGAATTCTCACTAACATTGCTTAGGTTCTTCTCTAAATAAGCTTTTGAAAAGTCGTCTCAATCAATTATCTGAAATGGAGTCATATTTCAAATATAATTGGGAATAAGCTACTAAAGAACTTCTGTCAATTTCAAAGTGAATAATCTATCCCTCATTTGTCAATATTTTCAACAATTTTGCGTGTATCTTGTTATATATATTCCTATATGAGTACTACATTTTACATATAATTCTCTTCCCTCCTTTTACTTTTCCTGTGGTGGTAAAGAGAGAAAGAGTCTCCTTGTTCGATATCTGTGTTCTCTAATTCATCTGAATTTAAACTCAATACCCACTTGGTTATGACATTTAATAAGATATCTCTCTATATATCTGGGTTTGGTTTTATATATATAGAGAGAGAGAGAGCTAAAGGGAAAATGTCAAGACATCACATTCTACATAATTTTCTGTAGGTTCCTGTTCACAATGATTGCCTTTCCCTTTTTTGAATATTTTCCTTTTGATAAATCACCGTTTGAACCTACCCAGTGGCACCGCAGGAGAAAGGCTTGGTGATCTCGCTCTGTAATGGTTATCCCCAAGAAAACCCTACGGAGCTCAGTTCTATTCTGACACAAACGGGGTAGCCAAGAATGAGAATAAACTCAAGGGCAACATGTCTGGTTTTGGGGGAGATAAAAAGGGAATGGACAGAACAAAAAGCAAAGTGAATTAGGCAATGAGTTTTTGAAAGTAAAGTAAATTTTGGGAAAAATTTTCGAATCTTTTAGTCACCTGTCTTTCACATCTAATGTACTAACAGGGTCTAACTTCAAAATTTATCTTGAGTCATTAACTTTTGATTTCTGCTTCCACCCTGCTGTTGTTGTAAGTTAAGGGTGTCGGTTCCGATTCATAGTGACCCTGTGTACAACAGAATAAAATACTGCCCGGTCCTGCACCATCCTCACAATCGTTGCTATGTTTTTGAGCCCATTGTTGCAGCCACTGTGTCAATCCTTCTCCTGAGGGTCTCCCTCTTTTTCCCTGACCTTCTCCTTTACCAAGCATGATGTCCTTCTCCAGGAACTGGCCCCTCCTGATAATATGTTCAAAGTATGTGAGACGAAGTCTCCCCATCCTTGCTTCTGGTGAGCATTCCGGCTCTACTTCTTCCAAGACAGATGTGTTCATTCTTCTGACAGTTCATGGTATATCCAATATTCCTCACCGACACTATAATTCAAAGACATAAATTCTTTGGTCTTCTGTATTCATCGTTTAGGCACCACACACATATGAAATGGTTGAAAACACCGTGGCTTGGGTCAGGTGCACCTTAGTCCTTAATGTGACATCTTTTTGTTTTTCAACACTTTAAAAAGAGCTTTTGCAGCAGACTTGCTCAATGCAATGCATCCTTTGATTTCTTGACTGCTGCTTTCACGGTGTTGATTGCGGATCCAAGTAAAATGAAATCTTTGACAACTTCAGTCTTCTCCATTTATCATGATGTTGCTTATTGGTCCTTTTGCGAGGATTTTTGTTTTCATTATGTTGAGTTGTAATCCATCCTGAAATCTATAGTGTTCGATCTTCATCAATAAGTTCTTCAAGACCTCTTCACTTTCAGCAAGCAAGATTGTGTCATTTGCTTATCTCAGGTTTTTAATGAGCCTTCCTCCATTCCTGAACCTTTATCCTTCTTCATATAAACCACCTTCTCAGATTATTTTCTCAGCATATGGATTGAATAAGTATGGTGAAAGGGTACAACCCTGACTTACCCCTTTCCTAACTTGAAATCATGCAGTATCCCATTGTTCTGTTTGAAAGACTACCTCTTGGTCTAAGTACAGGCTCCTCATGTGAACAATTAAGTGTTCTGGAATTCCCATTTTTTGTCATGTTATCCATAATTTGTTATGATACACACAGTCAAATACCTTTGCAGTTAAGAAAATGGAGGTAAGCATCAACCATGATCTATCTGACATCAGCAACAATATCCCTAGTTCCACATCCTCTTCTGAATCCAGCTTGAATGTCTGGAATTTCCCTGTTGATGTATTGCTATAACTACTTTTTAATGATCTTCAGCAAAATTTTACTTGTGTGTGATATTAAAGATATTGTTCGATAATTTCTGCAATCAGTTGGATTGCCTCTTTTTGGAATGGGCACAAACATAAATCTGTTCCAGTCAGTTGGTCAGGTATCTATCTTCCAAATTTCCTGGCATAGATGACTGAGTGATTCCAGAGTTGCATCCGTTTGTTGAAACATCCCACTTTGTATTCCACCAATTCCAGGAGCCTTGTTTTTCACCAGTGTCTTCGGTGCAACTTGAACCTCTTCCTTCAATACCTTCAGTTCTTGATCATATGCTTCCTCCTGAAATGGTTGACCATTGACCAATTCATTTTGGTACAGTGACTCTGTATTCCTTCCATCTTCTTTTGATGCTTCCTGTGTTGTTTAATACTTTCTCCATAGAATCCTTGAACATTGCAACTCGAGGCTTGAATTTTTTCTTCAGCTCTTTCAGCTTGAGTGATGCTGAGTATGTTCTTCCCTTTTGATTGTCTATCTCCAGGTATTTGGACATTTCATTATAATACTTTACTTTGTCTTCTTAAGCTGCTTTCTGAAATCTTTTGTTCAATCTTTTACTTCATCATGTCTTTTGTTTTAGGTACCCTACGTTCAAGAGCAGTTTTCAGAGTCTCTTGCTGTGTCAGGCTGCTATGGTGACATCATGATCTGTACAATTATTGTGGAGATAAGCTGGTTCTGGGCTGCAGCGGAGCTTTAGTTGGTTGAGTTGACCTCTGGTTTCAAAAGAACCTGTTCTGTCTATTGAGCAGATCTTTGGAAATAAGGACACCAGAGATCTCTCAGCTGCCACACTTTTCTGCTGCTGGAGAACTTTTTCTCAGGACCCACCCCTAGCTTTTCATCCTTTGGGAAATCTCTCACTGCCCCTAACTTGGCCTTAGCCTTCCCTGCTCTATTGTGCACTCAGTCAAACCCCATAGAAAGGAATTGTCAGGCCATGAAGACTCATTCTGCATCCTAGACCCTTGTGGATAATAATCCTTCATGCCAGCCAATACATGACTACTAAACGTTAATCTGTTTTTCTTTACATCTGCAAGTCCTCCATCTGTGTATGGTAACTTCTTTTCCTACTATGCCCCCATGGAACAGAATGAGGTAGGGAAATCATAAATTATCATTAATCTATACAATTCCTGGAATGGTTTTCAATTTCCAATTCATTTTCTTAATTAGATAACTATCTTCAGATTGTTGTTGTTTGTGTTGTTAGTTACCAAGTTAGCTCCAACTCATGGTGACCTTATGAATAACGTTCATTGCCCAGTCTTGTGTCATCTTCACAATCATTGGTGTGTTCGAGTCCATTGTTATGACTATTGTGTTAGAATCTCATTGAGGGTTTTCTTTTTGTTGCCTCTCTACTTTACCGAACATGTCCTTTTCCAGTGATTGGTCTTTCCTGATGGCGTGTCTAAGTAAGTGAGTAGACTTCTCAACATCTTTGCTTCAAAGGAACACTGTGGTTGTATTTTTTCTAACACTCATTTGTTCATTCTGTTGTCAGTCCAAAGCATATTCAAAATTCTTTGCCAACACCACAATTCAAACATATCATTTCTACTTCTGTCTTCTTCATTAGCCAACTTTCACATATATATTAAAAAAAAAAAAAAAAATTTTTTTTTTTTTTTAATTAGGCAATGGGAATATGATATACAGAAGTAGAAAAATGGCTCCCACCAGCTTCAGGTTTTTCAGAGTTTTAATGACTATAAGGTTAATAAAAATATTTTTATGATCATCAAATTGTCCAATACTACAAATATTTTGGCAAAGATTTTTTTTTTACATTGGATATGTTTGGTATCATATACCTCATTGCAATCTAATCTTTCACACTTTGAAACTGAGTACTGATAACATAATACAGTTTTATTGTACATTTTATAGTTTTGCAAGTGTCTTGTGAAGTATATAATGCTAACTAATATTTAAGATATTCCCATAAAATTCCCTACTTGCTTTCTTACTTAGAAAATTAACCCAACCCTAGTAAAAATGTCATCAGAGAGAATATAAAGTAGTATATATAAATAAGTTAATTCAGTACTTGAATATTATATTAATTCATCATTTAAATCCACATCTGTAAAATGTCTAAAATAAGATCTTATCTCTGTACTGGTACAATATTGCTATAAATTGGTCCTTTGCAAGAGTCACATTGTCATAAAAATAGAAATATTTCAGGGATTTTTTTTCCTTAAAAAATAATTGAGTTGCTAGATGTAACTGATGTGCTATCAACTTGTAAAAAAAGAAAGAGAGAGAAAAATGAATATACTCTTAAAACTGATGAAGTGGTATTTCCACCAGTGATATCACTAAATGCTCGAGGCCTTATTCTGAACTTTTCAACTTAGATGTACATTTTGACTAAGACCATGTATATACTGGAGGTTTCCAAGATATTTGCTCTTCCCTTATGATTTCTAGCGGGGAAAATTCTCAAAGAAATTGCCAATTATTTCACAAAAATAGAAATATTTTTTTACAAAATTATTTATTGACTAATATCTTAGTAAAACTTGTATTTTATTCTCAATTTGAAATAACAGTTTTCATGCAAAATGATCTTTTTAAAATGAATGCAATAACAGTTTGTTGTTTTTTTTCCCCTTTGTTTTGAGAATTTGTCAAGCTAATTGTGATTTGGAGTAGTACCCAAGGAAAGCAAGATAGACTGTTAACAGAAGACCTAAATATATCAGCAGGTATGCTTAAATATATGATGTGAATAATGTGCAATTTAAATAAATATACTCTCTAGTGTTTGCCATTTGACATGTTCTGTATTGCTCTTGACATTAAAAGTTATGTGATTAACCTGATCACTGTTAGGCAAACATTACTAGATAGTAGCTAAAAACAACTGGAGAACAACTTCTTAAGTATAACTAACTGCTTTAGTCACCTGTTAGCTTTAGTTTCTGTTACTTAGTTGTATTGTGGAGGCTTATGTGTTGCTGTGTTGCTGGAAGCTACGCCACTAGTATTTCAAATGGTAGCAGGGTCACCCATGGTGGACAGGTTTCAGCAGAGCTTCCAGACTAAGACAGCCTGGGAAGAAGGACCTAGTGATCTCCTTCTGAAAAAAACTGACCAGTGAAAACCTTATGAATAGCAGCAGGACATTGTCTGACAATAGTGCTGGAAGATGAGCCTGTCAGATTGCAAGGCACTCAAAATATGGTAGGGAAAGAGCTGCCTCCTCTAAGCAGTGTTGGCCCTAATGATTTAGAAATGAAATGAAATAGAAATGAATTCTTAATGGAAAAGAATTGGTCAACATTCAATCATTTCAAAACCAAAAACCAAACCCGTTGCTGATGAGTCAATTCTGATTCATAGGTACCCTATAGGACCGAGTAGAACTGTCCTATAGGATTTCCAAGGAGCAGCTGGTGGCTTCAAACTGCCAACCTTTTGGTTAGCAGCCAAGCTCTTAACCAACGGACAACCAGCACGCCTTCAACCATTTCAGGAGGTAGCATATGATCAAGAACCAATGATATTGAAGGAAGAAGTCCAAATTGCACTGAAGCTATTAGTGAAAACCAAACCAAAAAAAAAAAAAAAAACCCACTGCCAGCTAGTTGATTTCGACTCACCAAGGAGCACCTGGCGGAGTCTAACTGCTAACCTCTTGGTTAACAGCCATAGCACTTAACCACTACTCCACCAGGGTTTAGTGAAAAACAAGGCCCTGGGAATTGACAGAATACCAACTGAGATATTTCAACAAACAGATGCAACACTGGAAGTGCTCACTCGCTTATGCCAAGAAATTTGGAAGAGAGCTACCTGGCCAAACAACTGAAAGAGATTCATGTTTGTGCCCATTTTGAAGAAAGGTGAGCCAACAGAATCTAGAAATTATCAAATAATATCATTAATATCACATGCAAAAAAAAATTTGCTGGAGATAATTCAAAAATTGTTACAGCAGTGTATCAACAGGGAACTGTCAAAAAGTCAAGCCGTATTCAGAAGGGGACTTGGAAAGAGGGATATCATTGCTGATGTCAAATGGATCCTGGCTGAAAGCAGAGGATATCAGAAGGATGTTTACCTGTGTCTTATTGACTATGCGAAGACATTTGACTGTGCAGATCATAACAAATTATGGATAACGTTGCAAAGAATGGGAATTCCAGAGCACTTAATTGTGCTCATGTGGAAACTGTACATAGACCAAGAAGTAGTTTGAACACAACAAGGGGATACTGTGTGGTTTAAAATCCAGAAATGTATGTGTCATGGCTGTATCCTTTCATCATATTTATTCAATCTGTATGCTAAACAAATAGTCCAAGAAGTTGGACTACATGAAGAAGAATGCAGCATCAGGATTGGAGAAAGATTCACTAGAATCTGCAATAAGATGACACAAACTTGCTTGCTGAAAGTAAAGAGGACTTGAAGCACTTACTGATGAAGATCAGACTACAGCCTTCTGTGTGGATTACAGCTCAACATAAAGAAGACAAAAACCCCACAATCCGACCAATAAGAAACATTACGATAAATGGAAAAATGATTGAAGTTATCAAGGATTTAATTTTACTTTGATCCACAATCAATGCCCGTGGAAGCAGCGGTCAAGAAACCAAACAGCATATTGTATGTAGCAAATCTGCTGCCAAAGACCCCTTTAAAATGTTAAAAAGCAAAGATGTCACTTTGAACATTCATTATAACCTTGCACACATTAGCACCAAATTGGAAACAACCAACATGTTCATCAGTTTGTAAATGGATAAACAAATTGTGCTGCATACGTACAATAAATACCACTCAGCAATAAAAATAATAATAATAATTAAATACTAATACTGTAAAAAACATGGATAAATCTTATAAACATTATACTGAGCAAAAGAGCCAGGAGTGAAAAAAATATATACATATACGGTGATTCCATTTTTATGATGTCCAAGAACAAGCAAAACCAATCTCGGTGACATATAACAGAATAGATGGTGGAGCTGGGAAATTGACTCCTAAGTGGTCCCAAGGCAACATTCCTGGATGATGGAACTATCCTCGACCTTCATTCCGGTGGGGTACAGCGGAATACTCAGTTGTCAAAACTCATGGAACTAAATACAGTGCATTTTGTTATACATGATTTATACCTCAATAAAGAAAACATAAATTTTACAATAATTTTCAAATGTGTCAGTTAGACACCACAAATGCACATGTTGCCATGAATGCGTATCCTAACTTCTTATTTAATACCAAAAAGGGGAAAAGATGAACAATAGGCATATTTTGTAATAGAGTGTTTTGACTTGATTTGATTTGGGGAAGGGGGAATACGTTTCTTTTGAATGAATCTTTCTGCTTCGCCTTAAGCACCATCACGTAAGAACCCTTCCGTTAGCCACTGAGTGCTTTAACCACTGCACCACCAGGGGCTCCTAATAAGTATATAGCATATAAAAAAAGAAGATAACAATTGAAAGGAAAGTTTATAATTTACAGTTTTTTATTGCTACAGAGTGGAACTTAATAAAGCGTTTCCCAAATTAAAAAAAAAAAAAATTGTTCTTGCCATGTAATGTATATTGATTAGAATTGTTTTATCTCAAGAACATTTTTATTCTACTTTACCCCACGGAACTACTTTGCTTGGAGGATGGCAGAGTCATAACAGAAAAAATGGATTTTACCACGTCAGCTGATGTAACTACAGTTATATATTTAAAAGAAAATCCTGGTGGTGTAGTGGTTAAGAGCTACAACTGTGAACAAAAAGGTCAGCAGTTCGAATCCACCAGGCGCTCCTTGGAAACTCTATGGGGCAGTTCTACTCTGTCCTCTGGGTTCGCTATAAGTCAAAATCGGCTCAATGGCAGTGAGTTTGGTTTTGGTTTGGTATATATTTAAAAGAAGACACTTAGCGAAGTTGAAAACACTTGTCTCTACATATGTTGTTGCTCCTGGGGTCGTAGAAAGCTTTCTACAAGCTCCCTCCCTCCACCCCACCCTTTTTCAAACTCTACTAAGAGTGGACACTGTAAGCTTACTGAACTTTTCCCCTTTTAAAGTTCCAAAACTGTCTCTTTGGATATGTCTCTGCCATTGGCCACTGCATTGCTCTACTTTCTTAGAATAATCTCATGCGTAAAATCCCACAAAAAACCTGGGTGGCACCACTGCGATTCATTTGTGCTATTCAGGGCAGTGCACTTAGCTCAATGTTATCCCCCAAAAGACAAAACAAGAGCAATCTCCGAGTAGAAGAAATAAAAGCAAATATTTCCAAAGAGCGCATAAGACCAAAGAGAACAAGAGTGTGTGTCTCCTTAACTCCAGCAGAGTTACAGCCATCCCCCAATTCTCTAATTATTATTGACTGACTCCAGTGATTCAAATAGTAATCATAATAAAACACATTGTTTTATTTTGTGATTGCTTCATCCAAATTGTATAGCTTAAAACATTTTTGATAGGGACCCCAGGGCAGCTGAGAGGAAGTTCAAATGCAGGTCAGCACGCAACCGAACTGAACTAAGATTTCTACATCTTTAGCCTAAATTAGAAGAGCATTAAAAATCAATGTACTGTGATGTGAAATGGCAGTTCTGAGCCCTGTACACAACAATGTGCAGAAACAAGGACAGGGTGTTGCCTTACAGATATGATGTATTCTGAAAGCCCTGACAAAGCTTGCAAAGATAAAACACGAAGAGCCCAAAGCCCTCATTCTTTCTCCCTCAAAGCCTCAGATGAGCTAAGTGGGTAGTAAAATGCCCGTGAACTGAACTCAATATATGCTATAAATGTTATATGGCTTGTAATAAGGTACTTTATCTGATAACTCCACTGATAAGGAGTGGGGGAGAGAGAGAATGAGACGTTGCACACAAGAGACAGGATCAGGGAATGGTCAGGGACTCTGAGATACCAAGAAACTGGTGGAAGGAACGTTTGTTCAGATGACTTTTTTCATGCCTACTATTATGTCACTTTGGTTATATGTTTGAGCATGTTTGTGCTATACTGCATTAAGCCTAACCATTGAGGAATAAAATCATTTCACCCGACCCCAATTTTGTATTTCTTCTGCTCTGTGTTTCTGAATGATGCCTATAGATCACCTGTCAACCAACTCCATTTACAAAAATGCCTCAGCAGGAAAAGAAAAATAAGAGTTTCTTCGGTTTTAGAGTTACATAATCAAGAGTTCTCAAAATTTATAAATCTCTATTAAATAGAAGGGAAAATGCCACATTTCTATGCTATTAGTACTCAATGAAATGTCCAGTTTACCATGGAGACTCCTATTAGTTAAGGTGAAAAAAAAAAAAAAAATGAACAAAAAAGGCATTGCACTCTCTGGGGTTAACCATTACTAAATACAAAATATACAAAATAAGCCAGTTATGTCAAGAGAGACTATATTTCCCTGGGACTGTATACTTAAAAGAGACACCGTTGGTGTAGTGGTTAAAGCTCTTGGATGCTAACTGAAAGGTGGGCAGTTCAAACCCACATGCTGCTCTGTGGGAAAAAGATGTGGTAGTCTGATTCCGTAAAGCTTTACAGCCTTGGAAACCCTATGGGGCAGTTCTACTCTGTCCTACAGAGTCACTATGAGTTGGGATCAACTGGATGGCAGTGGGTTTTCGTTTTACATCTTTAAAGGGATTTGTCACCATAGGCCTTTATATTAGGCCCTGAAGAGTACAGTGGGAAATGTCTTCAAAAGTAGTTTACAGAAAAGGAAAGCATCAATATTCTTGACACAGCCCTTTTTTGTATCAACTCTCTGTAATATTCAAAAGCTTAATGATTTTATGAAGGCCATTCTCTATTATAGGGTTAATCGAATGTGCTCCAGGTAGGTCAGATTTTGTTTTTCTAAATTAGTATATGAAGGGAGAGACTTTGGGTTACATCACTGAGAGAAAACATGTGAGTGACTCTTAAAAGTTTCTCACCAATCAGTGTTGTTGTGTGCTGCTGAGTCGATTCCGAGTCCTAGCAACCTGAAAGGCAATAAACAAGTCAATCATCATTAAAAAGGGGAAAATCAGAGGTGAGAATCCAAATTCACGTACTTGTGAATTTTAGACATTCGGTGGGAGGTAGGGCATAAATAAATGAATAAACATCTTTATTCAGGTCTGGAATGTTTATCATTAGGTATAGAGTATTCTTAGTCCCTGACTGCCTGGTGCCAACCACGTCAGCTATGTCACGACCTAACAAATGAAGGGACATAGATATGGTAAACTCAGTACCTTAAACCTTTTAGTCTTATGAGGCTGCAGTCAATATCTTTACTCAGTATAGACATAACCTCTAGCACCGACAGCCAATATTTTTGTAGTTTTTTAAGGGAAGCAAGGAACATTCACACTGTTTCAGTCAGGGGTGGATTATCCAACAAGCAAGTTAAACACGGGTTTACTTACTAAACTGAAGTGAAAAAGACAGTGAGACTACACCTCACATACTTTGAACAGGTTATCAGAAGGGGCCAGTCCCTGGGAAAGGATATCATGCCTAGTAAAGTAGAGGGTGAGTGAAGAAGAGGAAGACCCTCAAAGAGATGGATTGACACAGTGGCTGCAACAATTGGCTCAAACATAACAGCAATCGTGAGGATGGCACAGGACCGGGCAGTGTTTCATTTTGTTGTATTCAGAGTGGCTATGAATTGGAACCTAACAACAACAACAACAACAGAGACACTGTCTGTGAGTTTGCCATAATGTGGAGGCTTCCATGTTGTTAAGATGCTGGAAGATATCCAACCAGTATTTCGACTACCAGCAAGGTAACTCATGTTGGACAGGTTTCAGCAGGTCTTCCAGATTAAGACAGACTAGGAAGAAAAGGTCTGCCAATCTACTTCTGCATATTAGCAAATGACAACGCTATGAATCACAACAGACAATTATTTGATAAAGTGCTAGAAGATGAGCCCCATAAGTCGGAAGGCACTACACAATACCTGCAACAATGGACTCAAACATGGTGGCCATTGAGCATGATGTGAGACCAGGCAACATTTGCTCTGCTGTACATAAGGTTGTCATGAATCGAAGTTGACTTGATGGAAACTAAGAGCACATGAGTAAATTAAAACTAACTTGTCATAGAACTTGACTTCATCCTAACTGAAATATATCAGAATTTACTGATGCCTGACTTCTTTTTCCCCCTGCAATATTTGTGATGGAAACACTCAGCTGTTTAAAAGGTCTGCTTTTGACCCCATCTAAAAGTTTTCTTTAAAGAAACTACTCAGGTCTTGAATTGCAAATATATTTTGGTTGTAAAAAGGGGGCAGAGGAAGAGGAAGGATGGTCCCTCTCTCTCCCCTAGTGCTCATGGCCAGGAGGCAGGAAGCAGAGGCCTGGCACAGGCTGTGTCCAGGACTCCCAGGTGGGAGCCCAGAGGGTAGGAAGAGATTCACGGGGAGGAATGTAAGGCACAGAGGAAAAATTACTGGTTGGACAAACCAGGAGCTGGCATGAAACAGCTCTGTCTTTATTTTTACACATATAATGAATGGAAGGTGCTTCTTAAAAAGAAGGAAAACATCAACAATTGGTATGTAGATACAAAACATGGAACTCATGGTAATAATGTTATTACTTTTAATGTAAAAATGCCTTACTCGATTTCATTTTTTTTTTTGCCTCGTGGCTGGATTTTGAAGCTAACGGTTTAAGCTGGTACTTCCCCCAGCTCCAGTTTCATATTTAAAATTTAAATTTTGTAAAATGAGACACGCTTTCATCATGCCTTTCATTAAACACTAATTCCAAAACTTCCTCCGAGATGAATGAACTGGGTCTACCTCACGCTGGCACACGTGGGCCCTCTGTGGGCAAGAGGGAGTTGGGCCCCAGCTGCCAAGCAGTTAGAGCCATTCCACCTGCTGGTGCCTGGATTTTCTGCAGTTGGGCTGGGGAGATGGCTTTTAACATACTGGCTTCCCAGTGGAAACAAAGAAAATAATTTGCTCTATTAGATCATGGCTTGTCTTGGAAAAAATCCAGCCTGGCGAATGCTTTAATTTTTTTTTTTGCTAGCATTCTGAAGATACCAGCACTGAAAGAGGGTACTGTGTGCATGAGAAAGTCAGGAATGAAAAGAACTGTAGCGGATAACGCACTTATTTTCAACCACAAAGCATGTGAAATATTCCAAAAGGAAATGTCTTAGGAGTACAACTGCCTCTCAGATGAAAACATTACTACATGATCCTATCCACAAAGAGTTAGGAAGCTACCAAGCAGTGACCACCTTGTTTTTGGAAATATTTATTTACAGAAAGGAAAACCTTCGACCCAATATTCACCATCCTTTTGTTCATATTGATTTTTATCATAATTTAGAAAAAGAGCAAAACATTCTCAAGCACAAAAGCAAAATAAGCCTTGCTTTCTTATTACACCAGAGAGCTTCTAAATAGCTGAGGATTTTGATTTAGATTCAGGCATGAAAATTAAATCACACATCCTAAGGAAAAATCATCTGTAATAATGAAAGTCACACACATGGGATATGGAACTGCTATTGAATAATGAAGAAAGCTACAGTTGCAGTGTGTGGGCCACTAGGATTTAATGAAGAGCACTCTGGAAAACATATTTCTCCTTCACTGTCGTCTATCGATGGCTGACATATTAGCAAACAAATTACTGGAAGAAATGAGTGTCATAAATTAGAAAAGGAATTATTTCTCTTAAATTAAAGTAGCTTCACTTTGTGGGTGCTTTGTGGAGTTGCTTGGGTCAGTGGCTCTAAGTGAAATGGCTGGGCTGAGTGACTCCATCCTGCAGGAACAGGTCGTAAGTGCTTCAATTCTGTAACTGCTACATGGGGACATTAGCCACCAGGTAGTGAGAAAATACATGCTTCTGATATTGGCATTTCTCTCATTACCTGTTCTCCTTGAACACCACCCAAGGCAGTGACCGAGGTCAACATTTTTCTGCATCAATTCTAAGCTATTTTGAAAGCTCTGAGTTTGGGTCTTTTTTTCCCTTTCCTTTTCTCCGTCTCGTTTAGTCCATTTTAAGATTTTCTGACTCTAATGTTTATTAGTGACCATTTAACCAGGTTACAGACTATTAAAACATTTTTTTAAAAGACACTTTTTTTTCTATTGGGTGATAAGGATCATTATAGTAAACACTTTTTATTCAGCAGATGAGGGGTGGAATCCAGTAAATTTATGAAAAGGGCTTTATTTACGCAACAAATTTTTTGTGTTTGATTATTATGTCATTTATATTTTGGGAAAAGACTGATTTTTTTTTTTTTAATCACTTAGATTTAAACCACAAAAGAATGCATTTTTCATTTAGTTCTCATAAACCAGAGGCGTGCTTACTTGAGGGTGGGAAGAAAAACTGCAGTCCAGCTGTTACCATATCCCTTTCTGACCTATGCTATATAATTCTGCATTGATTTTACTTTAATATTTGACTTCTAAGGAATTTAAAGAATTTAACACATAAATCCAATGTTTAACAAATGATCATTGTGAGGTTCGTGAAAAGAGAATTAACATTTTATACACATTTTTAGGAAGAAAGAAAAAGAACAAAGACAGAAAAAGAAATAAAGAAAAGAAAGAGAAAAAAAAAGAGAAGCTTAGTCAAGTCTAAATAATGTGACTGCATGTTCTGAAAAGCTTTAAGTTTGCCAAAAATAGTTTATTTCGGGCTGTCAAAGTGAGCAAGAGTTTTTAGAAGAATGCGGTGCAGAGCCCTGAGACCCTCCCAGCCAAGTGCTTAAAAAAAAAAAAAAACTTAGGTTTGGGAAAACAGCACAGCTCCTGTTGTGTATCTTCTGATCAAAGGCTCCTTTCTCCCTCTAAGGGGAACTGCCACCATGGCGATGTTTGTTTTCTCCTTAAAATTGGCATAAATTGGGGTCTTCCTATTCCCCAAGTCTCAGACCCAGGATTCTGTGGGCCTGGTTCTTATTCCTGAAACCCTTTCAAACCAATCCTCTCAAAAAAAAAAAAAAAAAAATATCCTATAAACAGGAATTAACAAAAGCATCACTCTGGCATGGTGACTTACAAAACTGTCACTCTACAACAGATTTAAAGGAAGGTGAAAAAAAATTTTTTTTTTTTTTTTAAGAGCTAGTCAACATGTCATTACCAGAGCTAACCAGAGGAGAAGCAGAGACAGGCCCTCTCCTCTCTGTGCTTGAAGAGACAGCTGGAGCCAGGCTTGAGAGCAAGGGAAGCATGTCCACCCAAATGAAGCTGGGGCATTGTTAGCAGCATGGCGGTGGTGGCTGTAATCACAGTGGGGGTACTGCTTCCTATTTTAATCCGTCATACTGGAGGGAAGGAGCAGCACGAGTGGAACCAGGAGGGTGGGAGAAGCCTGGACATGACATGCAATCTCTCCACAGAAGTGACTTTTACGCATTTTCACTGTAACCAGTAATAAGACATTGATACCACATTGCCATTGGGAATACGCACCCACGTGTAACTTTCAAACAAGTGCCTTAGAAGACAGTACTTACACACTCATACTATGTATTATGCAGTTACATGTTTCCCATGCTATTATCCTTCTTTCCTTTTTTGTTTTATAGCTGGCTGTGTCTTGAGAAATTTGTTTTATGATCCATCAAGTCATAGTTTGAAAAAAAAACTCCACTATGTAATCTTCTGTAGTTTAATACACAAAGGCAAGTAATGCTTTTTGTGAATGTATTTCTTGTGGAAACTGATATTCACACCTGGGTAGTTTGGAACAAAAGAGCCCTGGGTGCCCAGTGGTTAAGTGCTCGGCTGCTAACCGAAAGGTCCACGGTTTGGACCCGCCAGCAGCTCCATGGGAGAAAGATGCAGCAGTCTGCTTCCATAAAGATTACAGCCTTGGAAACCCTCTGGGGCAGTTCCACTCTGTCTTATACGGACGCTGTGAGTTGGAATCAACTTGAGGACAATGGGTTTTTAAATTTGGAACAAAGAAAAAGAGAAACATTTCAGCTGTCGAAGCTAGATCAAATGAGTGTAATCCCTAGGGAAAGATTTAAGCATCTCAGACCAGAGAACCAAGTGAGGTTTTTGTCAATTGTCCTTAGCTGTCGTGACGATGAGAATCCCGACATCATCTGGATTGCTTCAATACATCTTTACTTAAAAAAACTGATCATCTTGTGCAAAGCAGGATCCTTTAGCTCTCTGATTATTCAGTCATTTAAAGGTTCCTGGGTAGCACTATTACTAACCTACAGTTGGTGGTTTGAACACACCGAGTGGTGCCATGGGAGAAAGGCCTGCTGATCCGCTCCTGTAAAGATTATAGCCAAGAAAACTCTATGGAGCAGTTCTACCCTGTAACACATGGGCTTACCACCAGACAGAATCGACTCGACAGCAATGGTTTTGTTTTGCTGTTATCATTTGTTTATTTTTAACTCGTTTTTTACTCATTTACTTACTAAAAATATAGTTAGTATTAGTAAAGCTCTATTATCTTCCAGACACTGATTCAAGCCCTGTGGATGTAGTGATGAATAAAACATACTACCTATTCCTAATCCCACGTAACTTCTGGTTCTCTTTGAGTAACAGACAATGAGTATTTAATAAGTTATTTCAGAGAGTGATAAATACTATGGAGATATTGGGGGGAAAAAAGGCAACGCAATCAAAGGACTGAGAAATGTTGGGTAATTTAGAAAATTTCAGAAAAGGCATCTCTGAGAAGGAGACATTTGAGCTGCGGCCTGAATGACAACAGCCAGTGGGGCCAGCCTTACAAAGCACCTGGATGGATGTTGCTGGCATAGGGAATAAGCGAAGGACCCAACGCAGGAGGTATCGTGGCCTATTTTAGGAAGATGAGCCCAGAGTAGGTAGGGTTTAGTGAGCCCTGGGGACCATGACACAAAATGGTGTCTGAAGTGCAGACTAAGTCAGGTCCACCATGCCTTGTAGACCATAGTAAGAAGTTTGGTATTTATAGATGTTAAGGGAAACCATTAGAGGATCGTAAGTGATAGGGTAGTGCCACCTGACATACTGTTTTTAAAAGATTATCTTTGTGGCTGGGTATGGAGTGAATTGTAGGGAGGAAAGGCTAGAAGCAGAGAGAAGACGAGGAGAAAGTTTCAGTAGTCCAAGAGGCAGAGGGTGATAGCTTATTACCAAGATGTCAACAATGGAGACGGAATGAGAATGACTATTTGGGTCGAATCAGTAGGACATGTTGAGTGATTAGATTTAGTGGATAAACTACAAAGAAGCGTCCTAAGTTTTCCTGAGAAGAGAAAGACTGGAAGACAGAAGAAATGCTACTTTATTATTCATAATTCTGCTTAAAGACCAGACAGGCATTTGGTCTCAAGTTTCCTCATGGATGAGAATCATTGTAGCTGCGTAAGTCCCTTCTATTCAATAGTAGAAAGAAAACAATTCATTTAGTGCTTTTCTCGACTCCTCGTTTCTCTGTTAATAACAGCTTTACTAACTGAAGAAGGAGCCCTGGTGGTGCAGTGGTTAAGAGTTTGGCTGCTAACCAAAAGGTCAGCAGTTCAAATCCACCAGCCACTCCTTGGAAATCCTATGAGGCAGTTCTACTCTGTCCTATAGGGTCACTGTGAATCAGAATCAACTCAACAGCAGTGGGTTTTTTTTTTGGGGGGGTGGGGTGGTTAACTGCAGAAGGTATAGCAAGACTACTGTTTCAAAATGGAGATACAATTTATTTATTTTAATTTCAAATGAAATAAATATCCCTATTAACCCGTTGTCAGAAAATCAATTCTGACTCACAGTAATCCCATATGTGACAGAATACAACTGCTCCACAGGTTTTTCTTAGCTGTCATCTTTATGGAAGTGGATCGTCAGGGTTTTCTCCTGTGGTGTCACTGGGTGGGTTCAAACTGCCAAACTTCAGGTTAGTAAAACCAAAACAAACAAACTCGTTCCCATTGAAGCAATTCCAACTCATAGTAATCTTACAGGATACAGTAGAACTGCCCCATAAGGTTTCTAAGTAGTGGCTGGTGGATTTGAACTGCTGACCTTTTGGTTAGCAGCCAAGCTCATAATCACTCTTAACCACTACGAACCTGAGCCACCCAGGGCTCTAATATGCATATCACTTATTTTTATTTCAAATTTGACATTTTTTATTGGGCTGCATCTTTATAGGAGAGTTAGCTATCTAAATCCCAGAACTTTTTAAAATGAAGATGAAGATTTTTTTTAACCATCTGCGGTTTATATTACTGGAAACCTTCCCCAAATTTGGTAGGGAAGAGGAGTTAGATACAAGCAGAATTTGAGACTCTTTGGCATATCATGTTATTTATTGGTAAAATTCTCACCCTACCAGGCCCTGCCTGCAGGTCCTCAGCCTGCCTCACAAACCTCTATCACATTCCACTCTTCCCATCATTGTTTCAGCTTCAACCACTTTGACCTTTGTTCAACTTCTCAAATATGTCACACTTCTTTCCTCATCTGTGAACAACGACAACAACAAAACTAATAGTGGCTACCGTCTAAGGTAGTGAAAGACTTCTTGAAAGTGTTAAGAAGCAAAGATGTCACTTTGAGAACTAAAGTGTATCTGATCCCAGTCATGGTATTTTCAATCACCTTGTATTTATGCAAAAGCTGGACAATGAATAAGGAAGACCGAAGAAGAATTGGCACCTTTGAATTATGGTGTTGGCAAAGAATATTGAACATGCCATGGATTGCCAAAAGAATGAACAAATCTGTCTTGGAAGAAGTACAGCCAGAATGCTCTTTAGAAAGGAGGCAAGACTTCATCTTATATACTTTGGACATGTTATAAGGAGGGACCAGACCCTAGAGAAGGACATTGTACTTGGTAAAGTAGAGGGTCAGCAAAAGAATGGAAGATCCTCAGTGAGATGGATTAACACAGTGGCTGCAACAATGGGCTCAAGCATGACAAAGATTGTGAATATAGTGCAGGACTGGGCAGTGATTCGTTCTGTTGTACATAGGGTCACTATGAGTTGGAATCAACTTGACAGCACCTAACGTCAACAATACCTTCTAAGGTTTTTGTAAAGATTAAATAAAATTATCTATATAAAGTGCTCAATGCACAAGTGCTAAATAGAAGTTAAGAGAAAAATTGGTGTTGAGTCGATTCCGACTCATGGCAAACCCATGTGTTTTAGAGTAGAACTGTACTCCATAGGATTTTCAATGGCTATTTTTTTATCTTCTTACAGACATAGATCACTAGGACTTTCTTTCACAATGCTGCTGGATGGATTCAAACCTCTGACCTTTCAGTTAGTAACCAAACATGAACCATTGGTACCACCCAGGGAACTTTTTGATGGAAGTGAGCAATTATTACATACACACTCCACATGTGGGCATATTTTATATAGGTCTAATGAGGCAAAGTTTCATTGGGCAGAGGAGTATTTTAATGATCACTTCTTTCATTGATTGGGAACAATGAAGGCTGTGGGGTGTTGTCCATTATTTTCCATTTAGGACATTTATTCTGCCAGTTAGTGTGAATGATGCTGGCTGACACTCAGCTCTTGGTTCTGTTAGGGAATTGAGTGCCACCGAAGTAGCATCCTTGGTCAAGGGTTTTTCCATGTGGAGAGGAGATAGGATGAGTAGACCGAATTCAATGTTTTGTTGGCGTGGGGTATAAAGACCCATTCCCTATGTCCAAAGTGGAAAACTCAGAACAGCCATTCCAACTCCAGGAAGTTCCCTGTGGCCAAGGTCTGCTGTGACAGCACCTCAGTCAAACTTCTCCCTCTGCCCAGTCCTATAACCTCAATACTGAGCGGTGGTCAACCCAAGAGCTCTCTCAACAACATCCTGCATACAAATCTTCACCTTATAATGGGCTTTCCAAAGAATCTGACTTTCATCAAATGGTAAAATTGAGGCCTAGCTGGGTCAATTATTTTCATGTTGTCATTGTTGTTAGGTGCTGCCGAGTCAGTTCCAACTCATAGTGACCCGATGTTCCACAGACCGAAACATGACCTGGTCCTGCACTATCCTTACAATCCTTGTTATGCTTGAGCCCATTGTTGCAGCCACTATGTCAATCCATCTCGTTGAGGCTCTTCCTCTTTTCCGCTGACCCTGTACTTTACCAAGCATGATGTCCTTCTTCAGGGACTGATACTTCCTGACAACATATCCAAAGTATGTAAGACACAGTCTCGCCATCCTTACTTCCAAGGAGCATTCTGGTTGTACTTCTTCTAAGACAGATTTGTTCATTCTTTTGGCAGTCCATGGTATATTCAATATTCTTCCCCAATACCACAATTCAAAGCCATCAATTCTTCCTCCGTCTTCCTTATACATTGTCCAGGTTTCACATGCATATGATGCGATTGAAAATACCATGGCTTGGGTCAGGCACATCTTAGTCTTCAAGGTGACAGCTTTGCCTTTTAACACTTTAAAGAGGTCTTTTGCAGCAGATTTACCCAATGCAATGCTCATTTGATTTCTTGACTGTTGACTGCTGCTTCCATGGCAGTCACACCTAGTGCTTAGTCTCTTAAAAGTTAAAAATCTCTGCTTTATTATTTTTTTAAAACCTTTTTCTTGTACTTCACATAGAGTCAATGAATAGCCTATGTTAGTAAATTCAATATTTAGTTTTGATTCATATCAGTTCTGTTGCAAGACGCCTCAGATGTATCAGGGATCATAAAAGCTACTGGAGGGTTTAAGAGTCTCTCCTGTAAAGGATCTATTGTAGACATGAAATTCCAATTTTATCTGTAAAATAAATACGGTGTCTGGGTGACGCAAACAGTTTACACTCTACTATGAATCCAAAGCTTGATGGTCTGAGCCCATCTTGTGGTGTCTCTGAAGAAAGTCCTGGAGATCTGCTTCTAGAAAGATTACAGCCAAGAAAACCCTGTGGAGCAGTTGTATTCTGTAACACGTGGGGTTGCCATGAGTCAGAACTGACTTGACAGCAACAATTTTTTTTTTTGTATAATAAATTCACGCGGTATTAATAATACATAAGAGTGCCACTGTATGTAAATTAGGCTAAATACAGAGCCAGAAGAATTAACTAGATTCATAACTTACTGAGCCTCAGTTATTATTCGTGAAGTCCCATTTTTCACAAGTGTAAAATGAACAGAGAGGGAGAGGGGGAAAAAAAACTACCCTATCTATTTTGGATAAAAATTATATGAGAACATGTGTGAGGATATTTGTAACTATGAAGCATTCTATCAATATGAGGAATAAGGACTTTGAAAATTGGAGAGCAGTGATGATCATTTGTGTCTGAATTTGTCAGACAAGTTTACGCAGATCAACTTGGCCTTGCAAATTTGAATAAACATATTGAACGGGCTTTCACATTATCATTTAAATTATGGCTTCTTCCTCATGATGTAGAATGAAAGGCTAATGATAAAATACCATAAAAAATATTTGGTGGCTTATACTTATTACACATATTCTTATGTGGCATTAATGGACAAGTTTAAAACATGCTGTTATGGATTCAATGGTGTCCCCCCAAAATATGTGTCAGCTTGCCTAGGCCATGATTCTCAGTACTGTGTAGTTCTTCTACATTTTAGGATCTGATGTAATTTTCCTATGTGTTGTAAATTCTAAAGTCTATGACGTTCACGGGAAACCCTGGTGACGGAGGGGCTAAGAGCTACAACTGTAACCAAAAGATCAGCAGGTTGAATCTACCAGGTGTTCCTTGGAAACCCTGTGGGGAAGTCCTACTCTGTCCTATAGGGTCGCTAGGAGTCGGAATCGATTCCACGGCAATGGGCTTTTGTTTTTTTTGGCTATGTAAATAAGGCAGGACACACTATACAGAATGAGTTCTGTCTTGAGTAAATCTCTTTTGAGATATAAAAGAGAAAAACAAGCAGAGAGGAGAGAGACCTTGTTACTACCAAGAAAAAGAGCCAGGAGTAGAGCACGTCCTTGGGACCTGGGGTCCCTGCACTGAGAAGCTCCTAGACCCAGAAAGTTGATAACAAGGACCTTCCCCTAAAGCTGACAGAGAGAGAGAAAACCTTCCCCTGGAGCTGGCACCCTGAATTCAGACTGTGAGAGAATAATTTTATGTTTGTTAAAGCCATCATCTTGTGGTATTTCTGTTGTAGTAGCACTAGATAACTAAGACACATGTCCAATGGTTCTTACACAGAACAAATTGGAACAGGTCAAGGGCACAAAGTCTGTATTTATTTATTTCATATTTACTGGTGTAAACACCTATCTTTTTATGTTATCAGTTCTTTTAAGTATAAACACGTAAGTATTTTATAAACACATAAGTAAGAGAAAATTACATAGATTGAAGAAGCAATTTCTATGGCACTTTAGGAAAATTTCTAGAAAAATCAAGACAAATAATTATAAAGGAGAAGAAAAAAGCCCACAAAAACTTACATTTTTAAAAAGCCTACAGATCATAGATATAATTCATACTCATTTGTGTCAATACAAATTTCACAGTTTTTAAATTCAAATGCTTTTACTCTGGTGTCGTAATCAAATGCCGCTGTTTAATTTTTTTTCCTTAACTTTTAAACCTATTCTTCGAATGAAAACTTTGGAAGAAAGCTGGTATTAAGAAAGAAAAATATATACTTGTATGTCAACCTGTGTGTGCGTGCATGTATGTGTCAGGGTGTGTGTGTGTGTGTGTGTGTGTGTGTGTGTAGACTGAGCTCTCTGTTTCAGACATAAGAGGGTGGCCTGAAACTCTACTTGGAGGTCATCTCTCCCCAACCTAAGGTACTCTACAAGTTACCGCAATAGCTCTACAAAAGTGATTTGAGACTTCTGGACTTTGGCTATAAGTCAGGAAATGAAGCTAAAATTACACAAGTGTAGTGTCTTATGTCAAGTGGGAGATTTTTATCTTTAAAAACACTTGTCAAAAATTAACCATTTTTTCTACCTTTATTAGAGGTAATATTATCCACTTGTTATGAGTAATAAGCTTTGATAATATACTGTGTAAATTATCCTGGATAATGTTTAAGTGATATGAACTTGAAAATAGTAGAAGCCTGATTAAATCATCCAACCCGAAACATCTTTCACTATATTAAAAAATCAAGATGTTTTTATTAGCAACAAATCTTAAAATTATTTTACTCGGGAAACGATGCCAGCGTTATTCAGAACCCTTACAGATGGTCCCGGGGTTATGACCTAGATCTGCTCCTGTGTGCGTCTTTAAGTCGATTTTGTAGGTAAGTCACACCCTGTGTATACTCTTCTGAAAGAGCCCTGGTAGCATGGTAATTAAGTGCTACAGCTGCTAACCAAAAGATTGGTTGTTCCAACCCACTAGTCGTTCCTTAGAAACCATATGGGGCAGTTCTACTCTGTCCTATAGGGTCTCTATGGGTCAGAATTGACTTTCCGGCAACAGGTTTGGTTTTTTGGTTTTTTAGTGCAACAAAAAGCTGGAAGCCCTTTCAAGGACTTAAAAGTTGCACATGTAGCAAGAGAAGGCGATTGTGATGAAGAATTTTTTGCAAGTCCGGGTTGGTTCAAACATTTCAAAAAGAGGGCAAATTTACATAACATTAAAGGGCAAGTTTGAGTTGTCAGTAAGTTGAACGTTCATAACCCAGAGCCTTACTGTATATATTTCTTTCCTTTTTTTACCATCAAGAAAACATGCCTGTGAGTTCACAGAGAATTCCCATAAAAAAAAAAAAACAAAAAAAAAGAGCCTTACAAAATACATAAACCATGAAACTATTGTTAACAGTGCTGCAATTCTCTAAAACATAAAGTCTAATAAAAATACCCTTGGCATAGATAAAGTCTGTGAATATGCTATTATGTGAGGATAACACGTTGAACTGACATTTATTAATCATAGTAAAATACCCATTAAAAGCAAAGTGCATGTGTGTTAAGAAGCATTCCAAATATCAAAAGACAAATCACGGCACTATATTTAGTGCCATCGTGAGTCCGTAACCTGAGATTTGACACTGTGTTTAGTTAGTCCTCTCTTAGCTTTCCTTGCTTGGTCTGTGTCTGGCCTGTGTATGTACAGGAGTTTCACACGGGAGTCTCTGTGGCCCCTTCTCAAGGTTGAAACAAAGGCTCGTAGTCAGCAATGTTAACTATGACTTGCTGATATTCAAGAACGCTGCTAACAAAAATGACAAGTCTTATTTGATCCTGTTCCATTTGAGAAAAATGAAACGAAAGTCAGCAACAGAAGCAAAGGGAGCTAATTCTGCAGCTCCTTGATTCAGAAAAAAGGAGGAATGCTTTTTTAAAAAGAGAGAAATGATGGTTGAGAGTGGTTACAGTGAGCTGGTAGGTACAGCTTACTGAATGCCTTAAAGTCATAGGACTCGAGGAGGCAAGGCGGGTGTGTTGTTAAAATTGAATCCAGCTTTAACCTTGGGGCATGACCTTAAAAAACCAGGTTCCTACATTGTCATCATAAGAAGTATTGGAGAGGAGATAAAGGAGTGGTAGTATTTTGTTTTTGTTTTGTTTTACCTTCACTTTCTCAAGAGTCTACGAGGGTAGTCCAGTGATCTCCGAGGCATCCTACAACAATGTGTTTACCTCTTGGTTCCTGCATTATGAACACCATGCCAGAAATTGAGTGCAAAATTTTGTGTTTTGTTTGGAAATGTGTAGAAACAGCCTCTCGGTTAAGACAACATATAGAACAACTGTCAACGTGTAACATCCTGAAGTTGTCTATCCTGTATTTTCTGGATATTGCATGCATTTTTACCCCTATTTATCGTAAGCAGCTATCCTGACTTGCCTGGGACTGAGGGGTTTCCTGAAATATGGGACCTCCAATGCTAAAGCCAGGAAAGTCCCAAGCAAACCAGGATGAGTTTGTCACCCTAAATTTTTCCTCTGCATGTTTCCTGTTAAGTGGAGATGGCTAGTGATTCATTGCTCTCTGAAAGTGGCAAAATTCCCCTCGATTTTGTGGCTTTAGAGACAATAAAGGAGAATACTTTTGAAGGAGAAACTGAAGTAGATTCAGTTGTAAAGTATGAGACGTAAAGTATAGTGAATTTACAGCAATAAATCTGAGGATCGTTCTGGAGGGATACTCAAGGGGAAAATTGACATTTATCTAAAATCATCAATTTATGTATTGGGGATCATTTTCACAATGGTGAAAATTCTTGCCACATTAAAATGTAAATTAAGTATACTCGATGATCTCATTCAATAGTCTTTAGGGAACACTAATATAGTCTAGACATTTAAAATAAAAGTAAAAATGTATTAAGCAATACATTTATTGCCCAAACTAAATATTTACACATCAATTAACCAAATTATATATTATTATATTTGAATAAATATTAGTGGTTAAAGAAGTGCATAATGCAATGCTTAGAATTTAGTCTGGGAGCCTGTCTACCCTTCCACAATGCCATTTATTACACTCTTCCCTATATCTGTTACGGAGCTGAGTTAGCAAATGACCACAACATAAGCTCTCTGTGAAATAATTCTTGCTTGACATCATTGGCAAACTTTGAGTTACTTTCAATGTTTAATTAAAATGATTTTTGCTAAGTTCATCTTTTTGCTTTGGTGAGATCATTGTTGACTCTTATCTAGAGAGTCATGTAATATTATCGCACACAAAATAAAGGATATTCTGTAAAATCACAACTTGCATTCTGTTTTCCCTGTTTCTCATATGCACAAGTTTTTTTCAGGTCTGCCTCCAAATTGCTCTTGAAGTTGAGAGGTTCCCTTTCTAGTGCTAGCAGCCCAGCCCACATCCCGTCATCTCTCACTAATTATAACAGCCTTCTAACTGTTCTATTCTAGTGCAATCTTACCCTGTCCACTGCCCAACTCCATTCACCATACGGATGCTAGAGATACCTTTGTGAATAAAAAATAAGATTATCCTTCCCTTGCTTAAACTCTTAAGCGGTCTCTCATTGCCTCAGAGCACATCAGAACTTTACCCGGTGCCTGGTGCGACCTGGTCTGTCTCTACTTCTCCTCATCTGATACCTTTCCCATGAGCCCCTGTCCAGCACCACCACTCCTCAGGCACATGTTTTCTCTCCTGTCTCCGCTTGGCACAGGTCAGTTCTCTCCTGGTGGCCTTCGCACTTGCTCTTCCTCTAACTTTCTATGTGACCGACTCCACCTCACCATCTCACCTTAGCTCCAATGCCTCCCACAAGGAGAAGTTCACTGACAACACCATCCAGGGAGCCCTGCCCCACTCATGTCTGATTACTTATCCTTCTTTTGCAATTTTCTGAATCGGAATTTAACTTTTTATTAGATTTTGTTGTATTTCATTACATTTTGTCTCTTCTTCATTAGAGAGCTCTGAGAGCAGGGAATCTCATGGCCATTTTATTCTTTCACCCCCAGTATCTAGAAGCTCAGTCTAGATGCTTAATAAGCATTCATTGGATTGAAACATTATTGATTTTAACTACTCTGTATTTCAAGCTTAAAATGTCCTTTCCTCATTTGGAGTTCAAATATTGATTATTTTCTTAAAGAAATTAAAAGTGATGTATTCTTTTATTCTAACCTTCATTTTCAATTAATATTTTAATCCATCTTAAAAGTTAAATGTATTTTCTGACACCTTAAATATCTGATAAAAATGTATTAAGTGACTAAAATGAACTAGCAAGACAATTTTTATTGAGCTTATTCATTAATTGAGATTAGAAAGATATACAGTTCTCCTACTCAAAATATCTAATTTTTTAAGTATGATTAAAACGGTACTTGATGAACATCATATGTAAAATAAAAATAGCAACTGAACCAAGTAATTATTAGGAATTCATTTGTAAAAAACAGCATGCTTGTACTTCTTTTTCTTGTATAGTAAATCTGTAGGGAATTTCTCATATTTTCAAAAACTATTTGTTTTAATTATTCAAAAATTAGGAAATTTTTCTCATTATTTGTAGACCTGATGATGTCAGGAGAAAAAACAATGATTGCAACTTTATATAAGACTATTGGGTTAAAGTGGAAGAAGTAAAATAATGATTAAATTATTTTGACCATGTGGGACTACAAATTAAAGCATCAGGACAGAGTTCCAGGATAGAGCTGTATTTTCTAAATAATAAAAAAAAACCACTGATATTAAAAGATAAATAAGCACTATCATTTCCATTTCTTTTAAATTTCAGTCCAATTAGAATCATGCTGAGGAAAGAACGAGGTGTGAACAGACATTTGTTGGGTGCGTATGATGTTAAATACACGAGCCCATTTATCTCCTCCCACTACCGCTTTCACGCTCACAGATTTTTATTTGAAGACAACATATAAATTCTGAGTGATTAAGCCAAGCTTAAATAGCTGGTAAACGAAAGGCCATGTTCTGAATTCACGAAGTCATGTTTTTAAATTTACTGCCTGAGGAACCAAAATTCTGGAGTTGCTTTATCTCCCATCATACTTACATGGAAGTCGGTCTGGCACTGAGGGATAGATTAAGAGGCTCACTCGCCCTGGTGGCCTAGCGGTTACATGCTACGGCTGCTAACCAAAAAGGGCAGCAGATTGAATCCACCAGCTGCCTCTTGGAAAGCCTGTGGGACTGTTCTACTCTATCCTATGGGGTTGCTGAGTCAGAATTGACTCGATGGCAACGGGCTTGGTGTTTTTCACTCACTTGCTGGAGATGCCCAAACCATAGCAGCATTGAAACCAAGATGATCAGAAATAGCTTAGAAATAGGAAGGCATCGTAAAATTGCAAAGGGAAGTAGAAGTTAGCAAAAGCATTCTTTCACCTAAAAAACAATTTTTACAAATATATTACCAATGCAATTAAAGCAGCTCCTTCTCTCCTCTCCAATTCCCTCATATCCCTTCTTTTCTTCTTTCACCCCTTTCCTTTCGCCTATAATTAGTCATTTTATTTAAAAAAAGTACAAAGTTTGCAGTACTCACTGTAGAAAATATAATCCAATTCAAGACAGAATAAGGAAGAAAGGAAAAAATCATCCCAAGATCTGAAATCCCAGAGGCAAAACGTTCAAGTAACTTTCAGTTTCTTTCTCTGTTTCTCCGTAGATTCGTACAACACACACACACACACACACACACACACACATACCTATCTATATAATTACATATATGGAATCATATTATGCTTGTTATTTGGAAACTTGTATTAGTCCAGTCAGTTATACATAGTAGAGTGCCATGTCAATGTGTATAAATGTATATTGTTTTTCTAAGTAGCAGTAAAGGGCTCTCTGCATGTACTGGTACACCATAATTGAGTCAAACACTAATTAACATGTTAGGTGATTTCTAAGTGTATTCGCTATTTTAAAAACAGTATAACTCATAACATTGCATCGTATGCAACTTATCCAATTACAAGTATGTTCCTCACAATAGTAAGATTTCTGGATGAAAGCGTTTGCTCACTTAATCTGATGCACAATCCCAAATTGCTCTATCAAAAATGTATATGAAAATAAACTTCCATAATCACATACTGTACGAAATATTGTGTATCTGAAGTGTTGGTATTCAAGAGTCAGGAGACGCAGGTTGCAGTGTCAAACACGATGGTTCTCCTCGAGAAGGTAAGTTTGGAGCAGACACAAGCTTGCTGGAAGTGAGTATTTAAGAGGAGAGTGGGTGGGGGAGACCTTTTGAGGCAGAAAGAATGACTGGAGCAAAATTTTACAGCGAGTGTATTTTTTTTTTTAATGTCTGCTAGGATTAGCAAGGATTTCACACAACTGAGCACAGCATTGTATGATTATTATCATACAGCTATTTGCATTCGTCTAGATCCTTTGTGGAAACCTTGGTGGTGTAGTGATTAAGTGCTATGCCCATTAACCAAGAGGACGGCAGTTCAAATCCACCAAGCGCTCCTTGGAAACCTTAGGGGGCAGTTCTACTCTGTCCTATAGGGTCACCGTGAGTCAGAAGGAACAACGGCAACAAGTTTTTTTTTTTTTTAGATCCTTGAAGTTCTCTGTGTTCCACCGCCTTCTGGGTCTTCCTGACGGTCCAGAGGATACCTCACTCTATATGCCTCAATTACCTCATTTGGAAACTATAAAATATTGATGATGCTGATCTCAGTGTGTGGAAGAGAGAAATGAATGAATAAATGCTTGTCAAATATTTAAAATACTATCTAGCAAACTGTAAGAGCTAAAACAGGGTTAGCTATCATCATCATCACCACCTTCACCACGTCAATGGGATCATTCCTCACTTAAGAGTGATTGTAAAAAACAAAACACCCACTGCTGTGGGGTTGATTTGGACTCACAGTGACCCTAGAAAACAGTAGAACAGCCCCATAAGATTCCCAAGCCTGTAAAACTTTATGGGAACAGATAGGTTAGCAGCCTAGCTCTTTGGCCACTGCAGCACCAGCTCACCCCCAAGAGTGATTAGCTCTTGTAAACGCCAAGTGGTTGAGATTTTTATTTTTGTTTTTTCCAGTGATTTGCTTCATAATGTTGTCTAGGTTGCTTGATGTCAAAGGTGTGTATTTTTTTTCTCAGCCTTTCAGGTGTTTAAGATGGTGAAAAGACGTCTAGAGCCTGGGGAACATCTTTTGTAATGAATATTGCTAAAAACTCTTGTGCTGGGGGCAGCTCTGTCTAGATGGAAACGTATCCTCATTGATGAGAAACAAATTTCCGATTTGAGTTTATGATACCTTTTGGGGGTGAAAGCCTAGTGTTCTTAGCCATATAGTTTGCTTGAATAGGTGATTTTATATTATTATACTTTGATATGTCTGTTTTTATTCCCAGCTATGCCCTTTTTATGCCCTACCTACAACCACACATTTTTTTCTTCCTTCTATTGAACCTATCAGGATGAGTATCTTTGTAGAGCGTTTTCCCTCTACTTCCAAGTCACGTCCCTCATGCCACCTTGGGTTGGTGAATAAGTTTCCTAGGCCTGCAATAACATCGTACCACAAATTGAGTGTTTTATAACAAAAGAAATTTATTGACTCATAGTTCTGGAGGCTAGAAGTCTGAAATCAGGGTGCCCAACATGTTGATTCCTTCTGAGGGCTCTGAGAGACAATCTCTTCCATGATTCTCTCCTAGTTTCTGGTGATGGCCAGTGATCCTTGCCTTGTAGATACCTCACTCCAAATCTCTGCCTGTCTTCTGATGGTTGTCTTGCCTTTGTATCTCTCCTCCTGTTTTATAAGGACACCATTCATATTGGATTCGGGCCTATCCTACTCCAATATCCGATTCATAGTAACCCTATAGAACAGATCAGAACTGCCCCATAGGGTTTCTGACGAGTCGCTGGTGGATTTGAACTGCTGGCCTTTTGGTTAGCAGCCAAGCTCTTAACCATTGTGAAATAGGGTCACTGTGTGTTGGAATCGACTCAGTGGCAATGGGTTTGATTTTGGTTTTCTACTCCAATATGTTAATTGATAACATCTTCAAAGACTTTATTTCCAAATAAGGTCAAGTTTGAGGGTACCAGGAGTTTGGACAGCAATACACCTTTGTAGGGGCACAATTCAGTTCATAAGAGATGGTGAGTAAAATTGAAATTGGGACCATTTCTGACTTGGCATTCTAGATGATTTTTATGTATGATGGGGGAAATATCCTAAAAGTGGTGAGGTAAATTTCCTGTTTATTTGAGTTACTGTCATTCACACTTCCCTTTAAATTTGTGGTTATTGTTGAGGATTTTCTCTTTTTTTTTTTTTTTTTTTGGTAATGATTTTATTTACTCCTTTGCTAATTTTTTTTTTTTTTTTTGCTAATATTTCTCCATTTTCTTCTTGCTATATAACCTTGATCAGGGGGGATCAGTTCCTGGAGAAGGACATAATGCTTGGTAAAGTAGAGGGTCAGCAAAAAAAAGGAAGACACTCAAAGAGATGGATTGACACAATGGCTGTAACAATGGGCTCAAGCATAACGGCATTGGTGAGGATGGCGCAAGACTAGTCAGGTTTCATTCTGTTCTACTTAGAGTTGGAAGCAACTCAATGGCACCAAAAAACAACCTATAACATTGTGCTCTCCTAAAGGGAAATCCGTATGTAGATTGTTGGAATCTTCTTTCCATTTATTCAATATTATTCTTCATAGTCTTTCTTAAAGTTTTTTAGTATGAACTTGCAACTTCCAAATTCAGTATTTATCATATATTCTGAGCAATCATTTTTTGCTCATTTTAGTCACAAGATTACAATACCGAAAGCCAAAGAGCAAAACAATTCCACACCTGGAACCCTTGAATAATTCTCCATGCTAAATCAAAATAAAATTTCTGCTAAACTTAGCTTTGAGGTCTTTAAAACTAATGCCATATATATTTCTTATTATATGTGTCTGAAGAATCAAAGTTTGTGGTTTTAAAATTTAGGCTTTTCTTGATGCTTACAGTAAATAATTTAAATCTTATGTTTCTATGTAAATATAGGTTAATATATCATAAGAACAATATTGCTCCCAAGTCATTGATTAACTCCTGGAGATTTTTTAGGATAGAACATCCATTAGCAGGTCTATTACTAACTATTTTGGTACCTTTGTGTCTTGCAGATTGTAAGTCTTACAGACACATACCTATAATTTTGATCCACATTTTGCTTAGCCTTAAGCACATGGCTACGCAACGACAAGCAGATGTTTTAGGGAAGAATGTATAAATGTGTTGTTCCATTAGTAAGGAACTAGATATTCTCTTGTGAAAAGTTCAGTCAGTTTGTCGGTATATTCTTTTCTATGGAAGAGGATAGCCAGTGGGGAGATGTTCAGCCAATACCAGTACATTGTTATTTTTCCTAGCCTATAAAGTAGTCCAGGGTGACCATCTGTCATCTCTGAGAAAGAGGGATGGCTACGCAGCCAGGAGCCTGGGTCCAATACTAGTTAATTTTACTGATCGACCTAGTGAGAAGTCATTTATTTGGTGTTCAAGTTTCTCAGCTCTAAAATGAATAAATAAATGAAAGCTGTCCCCTGCCCTTTTCTGTAGAAACACCCTGATCCATTTACTCTAAAATATAGTAAAACCTTAATTTATCAGGAATCTGATTTGCATCAATCAAACCATCTCTTCAGGGACACTGAACTGCCTACCTAGTTTAGTGTGCAGGCAGGCTGAAAAGCAGCCAAATTGGTGAGATCTGAGATAGACACAAACGTCTATTTGACTAAAAACATCACACTTCCCGGCCTGTAACTATAAGTTCCCCTAACCAGATGCACTTTTTATAGGCTTCTAGTGAGTTAAAGAGGAGTCTGGTGGTACAGCGGTTAAGAGTTCAGCTACCAACCTAAAGGTCAGCAGTTCAAATACACCAGCCGCTCCTTCAAAACCCTATGGGGCAATTCTACTCTGTCCTCTAGGATCACTGTTGTTGTTGTTGTTAGGTGTCATTGAGTTGGTTCCGACTCATAGTGACCCTATGCACAACAGAACGAAACACTGCCCGCTCCTGAGCCATCCTTACAATTGTTGTTATGCTTGAGCTCATTGTTGCAGCCACTGTGTCAATCCACCGCGTTGAGGGTCTTCCTCTTTTCTGCTGACCCTGTACTCTGCCAAGCATGATATGTCCTTCTCCAGGGACTTATCCCTCCTGACAACATGTCCAAAGTATGTAAGACGCAGTCTCACCATCCTTGCTTCTAAGGAGCATTCGGGTTGTACTTCTTCTAAGACAGATATGTTCGTTCTTTTGGCAGCCCATGGTATATTCGATATTCTTCACCAACACCACAATTCAAAGGCATCAATGCTTCAGTCTTCCTTATTCATTGTCCAGCTGTTACATGCATATGATGCGATTGAAAATACCATGGCTTGGGTCAGGCGCACCTTAGTCTTCAGGGTGACATCTTTGCTCTTCAACACTTTGAAGAGGTCCTTTGCAGCAGATTTGCCCAATGCAAAGCGTCTTTTGATTTCTTGACTGCTGCTTCCATGGCTGTTGATTGTGGTTCCAAGTAAAATGAAATCCTTGACAACTTCAACCTTTTCTCCATTTATCATGATGTTGCCCATTGATCCAGTTGGAGGATTTTTGTTTTCTTTATGTTGAGGTCCAATCCATCAACAAACATATGCAGCCCTGGAGGTGCTCATTCATTTATGCCGAGAAATATGGAAGGCAGCTTCTCGGCCAACTGACTGGAAGAGATCCATATTTATGCCTATTCCCAAGAAAGGTGATCCAACCGAATGTGGAAAATATAGAACAATATCATTAATATCACACGCAAGCAAAATTTTGCTGAAGATCATTCAAAAATGGCTGCAGCAGTATATCAACAGGAAACTGCCAGAAATTCAGGCTGGCTTCAGAAGAGGACGAGGAGCCAGGGATATCATTGCTGATGTCAGATGGATCCTGGCTGAAAGCAGAGAATACCAGAAGGGTGTTTGCCTGTGTTTTATTGACTATGCAAATGCATTCGACTGTGTGGACTGTAACAAATTATGGATAACATTGTGAAGAATGGAAATTCCAGAATACTTAATTTTGCTCATGAGGAACCTTTCATAGATCAAGAGGCAGTTGTTCGGACAGGACAAGGGGATACTGATTGGTTTAAAGGCAGGAAAGGTGTGTGTCAGGGTAGTATTCTTTCACCATACCTATCCAATCTGTATGTTGAGCAAATAATACTAGAAGCTGGATTATATGAAGAAGAATGGGGCATCAGGATTGGAGGAAGACTCATTAACAACCTGCGTTATGCAGATGATACAACCTTGCTTGCTGAAAGTGAAGGGGACTTAAAGCACTTACTAATGAAGATCAAAGACCACAGCCTTCAGTATGGATTACACCTCAACGTAAAGAAAACAAAAATCCTAGGGTCACTATGAGTCAGAATTGGCTTGATGGCAATTTGGTTTTTGGTTTAGTGACTTAAAGACTTTGACTATCATGGTGCCAAGCACCTAGCAGTTTATGTGGCGCATAGTAGGTTCTTGATAAATATTCAGTGAATGAAAGAAAGGACAAGTACAGAAATGCTAAATATCAGAGTGATTCTTTAATGTCACCTGTTTTTTTTTTCTGTGTGTGTGTGCTGGAAGATGAGCCCCTCAGTTTCAAAGGCACTCAAAATAGGGCCGGCATAGAGCTGCCTTCTCAAAGTAGGGTTGACCTGAATGAATTAGAAATGAAATGAAATACAAATGAATTCTTAATGAAAATAATTGGTTGATATTCAACCATTTCAAAACCAAAAACCAAACCCATTGTCATCAAGTCAATTTAGACTCATAGCAACCCTACAGGACAGACTAGAACTGCCCCATAGAGTTTCCAAGGAGTGGCTGGTAGATTCAAACTGTGGACTTTTTGGTTAGCAGCCCTAGCTCTTAACCATTGTGCCACATTAGACTCTAGCAATTTAGGTTCTCATACTTGCTCACACAAATTAGTTTGCAAAGAGAAATAGAGGTCATTATCAGATCAGTTATAGAAAATTAAACTGAAAACAATATTTTATATTGTTTCTTTTTTGAAGAAAATGTATAGTTCTATGACAGAAACAAAAGGAATTATTTGGATTTTCTACTTTATTTTATCATTAATAATAAGATGGAAGTAAATTGTGCAAAATTCACTGAATTCTTTTTTCAGACGAGATCTTTCATTATGTCGTTATTGCCTTTGAACCACCTTGTATGTTCCTTTTGATGCTTAAAATACTTCTTGTAAATTGGAAATAAGATGGTTTTCTGAGCTGTCATGATTTAAAGACAATCTCTTACAGTTCCATTTAAGTTTCACTTTTCTAAATATCCCTGTCTACCTTAAAGGGCTCTATCTGTAACTAAAATACTTTTGCACAAGTTAGGAAAAATAAATCAAATGTTACCTTGAACATCTGTGACAATATTACTCATCAAGTACTATTTGAAATATTTTGTGTTATATTTTTGACACTAACACATTTTACTTTCAAAAGACAGCAGATATGATCAGATCGGTTAGTCAATAAATAATTAAGGGGTGGCCCTTTGGAGAGGTATAATCTCTACTTCTATTTATGGGTGAGATCAGATCTTTGGTTCAGTATCATTTTATCAGTTAGAAATTTCTCTTAGCTTCTAGCAGCAGAAACTTGACTTTCTGTCTTAAGTGCTTTTTCTCACAAGTAAGAGTTCTAGAAGTGGCAGTCCAGAGCTAGAATGAGTGTTCTGTCAGGTCCTCAAGGACACTGTCTCCTTTTCGTGTGAATTTCTGCATTTTATCACTATCTTCCACACTCAAGGAAGCTCATTATTCCAGATGGCTGCAGTAGCCTCAAACTATTGTATCTATGCTCCAGGCATGAAATAGCATGTAGGTAGATAGAAAGCCTTTCAGGACTGATGAGCAAAATTTTTATAATTTCTGTTCCAATTAACAAACATCTATTCATATCTTCTAATCTCATTCACATTGCTCACTTCTGTATTCTTACAAACATCAACTCTCATCCCCCCAATAGTTGTTAAAGCCTCAGCCCCAAAAGGTGAAGCCCTATATTTTATTTTTATTCTGGATATTTTCCATGAACTCCTTGGCTTAAGCTCTCACTGTGTTCCCTCATTACGAATTCCCCCTTTGTTTCTTTCATGGGGCAGGGATACACACATGGCTATGCATTTTATTTGTTATGTTTTTCCCAGTGTTTCTGTGTTTGCCCATTAGCTCAGTCTGTCTTGTATAATGAAGTTCCCAATAGCAACCATTTTGATATATAGAACATTTATCACATTGAACTTGAATTATGCTTCTAGAATCGACTCTAGCTCATACTCAATTTGGCCATGGGATCTTCTTCTATTGGACAGCTTGTTCACAAAATAATATTGTGTAGCAGAAAATGTTATTTTCCTTCTATTTACACTGACATCATCTGGACTACTGCACTTATTTGTCAAAGTGTTTTTTGTGGAGATGAAAAGGTGCCCAGAAAGGCAGCTCATGGTTGAGGTGAACTAGAGCTAGCGTCTCCCGACTCATTCTGCAATGTGTGATGTCTTTTGCAGTACACACGCACATAGCCTTTATTTTTCACAGATATTGTTCTAGAGGGGACATTTTTATAAAATTTCTCTACTAGCTTTTACATATTAATTTTGACAAATATTCCATCATGATTGCATCACTATCAACCTCTTCTATCTATTTATTCTAATTCTAGGCACAGTTCACAGCAAACATCATGAGACAAATAATTTCAGAGTGCAATATTTCCTTCAAGCTCTTTAAGAAAATGTGACCATTCTGTGACATCATCGGAAACCGTGGTGCTGTAGTGGTTAAGTGCTACAGCTGCTAACCAAAGGGCGGGCAGTTCGAATCCACCAGGTGCTCCTTGAAAACTCTATGGGGCAGTTCTACTCTGTCCTATAGGATGGCTGTAAGTTGGAATCGACTCGACGGCACTGGTTTTTTTTTTTTTTGGTGACATCACTGTTGTTACCAGTCCTACAAATTAAGGTGAAAAAAAACAAGTAATTTTTAATACTTAAAATTAAAGGCTCCTTTATGTTACTAAATGCTATTAAATGTAGTTGGTCCGTACTTAATTTTTCTTTTTTTTTTATATCATCGTCTTCCCGCGGTAACCATATCCCTATGAAGATTTTTCAGCACACATTTCAGGGCCTTACTTCATTATGATTCCGCTATGGCCGTGTTACATCTTTCACATCTTATTTGCCAAATATGGCCCCTCCTGTTATTTTGCTTTCACCGAGGCACTTTTTTTTTTTTCTGTTGAACCTGTCCACTTGCCTTAGAACCTTTTTGTTACCATTGGCATGAACAGTAAACCAGCCACTTTTTATGCCTCTGGACTTCAGAGGTAAGGCATTTAAAGGCATTATTCTGGTTCTAATGCACTTAGGGTCAAGGTGGATCCCTTTCTGAAACGCATGATTGTTGTGTAGGTTGAGCATTCTATTGGGTGGTTCTTCCTGGAAATATTAGTTTTGTAAATTTTTTTCCCCTCTATTTCTGTGAGATAATTAAGACTTTATTGTGTGATAGGTAGAGAGACTTTAAGGGTTTGTTTTGATTTCTTTGCGTCATAGTTGGAAAAACAGAGGTTCCCCATGTAACCTAATGGAAAGGTGCCAGCAATAAACTATCTACCTAGGTCTCAGTGGCAGGCTGTCATGCCACAAATCAGTAGCCTTATTGCCAGATCGTATTTCTCAAAATCCATTATTATCAACCAAAAATTTAAATGCACTCCATTAGTAAGGATGCATTGTAATACTGAAAATGCATACCATCAAAAAAACTAATGAGAAAAAAATGTGGCAACGAAAGGGTTAAAATATTGCCTTATATGCAACTTCAAAGATATTTCAGGGTTTACGGTCTCTTGATGTATTCTAAACAGTGTTTATTTATTTATTTACTTAACTGTCATAAAATCATATATAACTTAAGTAATAACACCATCATTATTTTATCTGTTATCTTTTTCTCTTGGACAAATTAAAGACAATAATTAAATTTCATTTCTTCTGGGTAGTCATAGAAGCCTGTTCTGAGAAATTGACTTTTGAAGTGATATCTGTAGAATAAGAAGAAGCTAGCCCTATGAAGACTTGGGGGAAGGGTGATACAGGCAGAGAAAAACCACTGAGAATATTTGCAGAAGAGGTTGAGTCATTCAGGAAACAAGAATCAGTTCAATATGGCTAAAAGACAATGAGTGAGGTGGAGTGTGATATGAGTGAGGTAAGGCTGAGAGGTGGGTAGGGGACAGACATTTAGGGTTTTTCAAGAAGTTTGGGTTTATTTCTAAGCTTAGTGTCAAACATTTGACAGATTTTAAGAAGAAAACTAACACAGTGAGATATGAATTTTGCAATGACACCTTTGACTGTTATGTGGAAAATGGAATGCAAAATTCATGACTGGATGTTGGTAGACCAGTAAAGAGTTAAATTCAATGGTACATGTGACATTAAAGAAAGAGATGAATGGTTGGATTTTGAAAATATATGGAAAGAAGACTTGGTCATACTTGCTGATAGACTGGATATGGACTATGAGGAAAAGAGTTTGACTCAAATGTTTTTGATTTGAGATATTGGATAAATAATAGTATCACTTACTGTGATTAAGAAGAAAGTGAGATGGAGCAGGAAAACCAGATGTCTGTTTTGGACATGTTGCTGTTGCATTTGACATATCCATGAAACACCCAAGTGGGGATGTCAAATAGGATATGCGTGTTTGGCATTTAGAGTGAGGATAAAAGCCAGAGACATAAATTTGGTAATCATCAGTGTATGTATACTATTTGAAATCACAAAATGAGATCATGTAGAATTTGTAGACAGATAAGGTTATATGACTTGGGTTTTGGTGTGCTTACAACTTTAGGAGTTGTAGGAAGTACTTACAAACAGGAAAGGAGGCTTAGAAGAAACAGCCAGCAAAGTAAGGAAAAAAAAAATTAAAAATGTGGTATAACAAAAGTTGAAAAATGAGAGCATATCAAAAGAGCAGTAGTGGTCACTATGAAGAGTCAAGTACAATGAATGATAAAGGAATTCCCATTGGGTTTGTCAAGGATGAGGGCAAGTGTGAAGTAGAGAATGTACAATCCAGTAAGTCATTTGAGACTGTCTCCACTTCCTTTCCATTTACTCTTCATCTCATCCCATACTGACATTTACCCTACCTATTGCTGCCCTAAAACTGGAATGATAACCAAGGAAGCATGGTGCCAGAGAAGAGTTTCCTTTTTTAAGATGAGAAGTCATCGAGCACGTATGATGATGGTGTGATGACAAGAGACATACTGATACAAAAGAGCAGGACTGATATTCAGTGGAAAAAACACTCCACAGCAGCAAAAGCCATTTGTGTATGTCTTCTGAATTGCATGACCTGTGCTTGTGCCATGACCATTTGGTAAATATTTTAGAGAGCACCAGTAGAAGAACGAAGAAAAATTGAAAGAACAATGTACTTGCATAAGCCAGACAGAAGAAGATCTACAGTCTAAGTGGGAGGGCAGGATTTTAACAAAGGAGATGAGCTTTCATTGTACCTTGAAAGAAGACATAGAATGTGAAAACGGATATGGGAAGGTTTGGAGTTTTAACAGTAAGAAGTTGAAGAAGTTCTTTAAAATTGCTTCTAATTTCTCAGTGAATTCAGAAGCAAGATTATCAGCTGAAAGTCAGAGATGGGAGAGTAGTTTTCTGTAGCTTGGGAAGAAAAGAGACAAAGGAATTATTCGTCTAGGAGAATGGAAAACAATCTTTCTAGCGTCACATAATAAGTTTACCAATGAGATAATTTTGCACCTTTCCAGGCAGCTGAAGGGAAAACAAAGTTTGAGCAACACTAAAACAAGATTAGAATATTTTTATTCTTGTTCTTGTTATACTTACAGCAGTGAGGGTGTTCTCATTGCTTTGAAAGTCCCCTCAGCCCTACATGCTCCACGTATGTTTGTGTTACACTCCAACTCGGGTTTAATGACCGTATATTAGATCTGGCTGCAACCTGAGGATCATGTTTTCCATCCACAACCTTTTGTACATGAGAAAGATGAGGCCCTTTGAAACCTAATGATTTATTAAATTGTACAACTGAGTCAGGAGGCCTGGGACCTGCTGATTTTCAGTTTTGTATACAATAATATAAAGTTATCCTTGTAGATGCTTTTTCAACAATTGAATTCCCATAACAGTCAATTATACATACTAAAATATTTTCTTTTTAATATAGGTACATGAGGTACAAGAAACAAACAGAGAGGGAAGACACATATCAAAAACAAAGTATTATCCTAATGTATCACTTGTCAAGATAAGATCAAACATATAAATGTATTCTACAATTTGAAAATTGGTTGTCATAACATTAAAAGTTATCAAGTTAAATAGTTTATTCTAATGTAAACAGGAATTATATTTTCCACTGTATTCTTATAATATAAATTTCCTTTCATCCTTTTCATGTAGAAAATTCTAAACATCGTATTTCAAAAAGCTACAATGATGTACACAAATATGGATAAAATGAATGTACATAATTGGGGAATCTAATTAATGTTATTTTCCATTGACTTTCTCTGTACTTGGACTCTCTATAAATGCAATTTTAAAGTTCCCAAGTGCAGTAAGTAGACACAGATAGGGATTTAAACAGTCTCATTAGTGAAAATTACATTTGAAGTCGCAAATCAAAAACATCTATTTTTATATAGGATCTTTCCAGCAGAGTCTCTCAAAACAAGTTTAATTGTGACGTGATTTATATAAAGCAAGGAGAGTGCCAAGAACAGTGTATTTTTTTCTTCATACAAGAGCAGGCCACAAGAATAAACGGCCAGTGAATATCTGCTTCACCCAGTATTAGCACGGGAAAGAGTAGTCATAACTCCAATTTTTCGGCATTCTGTCACTTAATGCTTTCTTCCCTCTCACTTACGATTTCCTCCATAACTCGTTAGACACCTCATGAACCTATGCATGGAGTAGTTATAGTAGAGGTGCGTCCCCTATGATATTAAATAACAATCAAGGTTATTTTCCCAGTTTTTGACTGCCAGTCAACTTTTCTTGTGAAATGGAAAGGCAATGGAGAAACCCAGGCTATAAATACAATCTTCACTGTAAGAATTATACCATTTTTTTTCTCTCTGATATAATTTCTTATGCCTTTTTCTTATTTTTTTGTTTTAACATATGTAACATTTTTAAAGCATGCAATTAACATTTAAAAATAATAATATAAAATTAAAATGGAGAAAAATTAAATGTATAGTGAAATAAATATACAGGTATTCCCCAGCTTATGATATATTCGAGTGACAAAGACATGCATTTACAACTATCCTTTTTATTTTTTGTACACCTTATTGTTAGCAATATGTACTGTATACAATGTTGCAGTGCTAATTTCCTGATGTTACCATTTCATGCTAACCCTCAAAGACAAATGAAGGTCAGATTTATAAAAACACTGATAATAAACCCAGAACTAATAATGAAAACTAAACAAAAAAAAAAAAAATGAGGTATTAGACTTACATCAGAACCGACTTAATACAGAGTCATTGGAATGTAACCCCATCATAAACTGAAGACTTTCTGTATTATAAATATTAACTGTCACTAATCCAAGAACAATGTTTCTACTTGATAAAGTTTGCAGTTAAGAACCACACACAAGTAAAGCCAATGTATTGTTTTTTGTTGATTGTATTGAGTTGATTTTATTTACCAAAAAATATGTAAGAGGGAATTAAAACTGTATGTATATCATATATACTCTTTGTGTATAGATGATATCATTATACTATATATAAATATGGAAACACTGGTGGCGTAGTGGTTAAGTGCTACGGCTGCTAACCAAAGGGTCGGCAGTTCGAATCCACCAGGCGCTCCTTGGAAACTCTATGGGGCAGTTCTACTCGGTCCTATAGGGTCGCTATGAGTCGGAATCGATTCAACAGCACTGGGTTTGTTTTTTTTTTTTAATTTTTTTATATATAAATATAAAAAATGGATAACAAATTGTATGAATGGAATTTGTTATATAAGTTCTAAATTACAATTTTTTAAAGAGATATTCTGCAAGGAAAACTTCAAAATCAACCAAAACCAACCAACTCAGTAAAACTTCATTGCCAGAAATTGGGTTGAGCTTCAATATCTCAAGTTTATTTGTAAAGTGAAAGAGTGATAAACTATTTTGATGGAGAGATTTTTGTCTGTTTAAAATAATAGAGGCTATCCGACTCGATGGCACTAGTTTTTTTTTTTTTTTATAATTACGAGGGTTTAATGAAAATATATCTAATTATACATACACATACATAATCAAGTCTATTTAATTATTATAATCCGCCACGTGTCTGTCAGCTTGTCGTACTGTGGGGGCTTGTGTGTTGCTGTGATGATGGAAGCTATGCCACCAGTTTTCAGATACCAGCAGGGTCATCCATGGAGGACAGGTTTCAGCTGAGCTTCCAGACTAGGACACACTGGGAAGAAGGACCCGACAGTCTACTCCTGAAAAGCATTAGCGAGTGAAAACCTTATAAATAGCAGCAGAACACTGTCTGATTTAATGCTGGAAGATGAGCTCCCCAGGTTGGAAGGCACTCAAAAGATGACTGGGGAAGAGCTGCCTCCTCAAAGTAGAGTTGACCTTAATGACATGGATGGAGTAAAGCTTTTGGGACCTTCATTTGCTGATGTGGCATGACTCAAAATGAGAAGAAACAGCTGCAAACACCCGTTAATAATCAGAACCTGGGAAGTATGAAGTATGAATCTAGGAAAATTGGAAATCGTCAAAAATGAAATGGAACGCATAAACATCCATATCCTAGGCATTAGTGAGCTGAAATGGACTCGTATTGGCCTTTTTGAATCAGACAATCATATAGTCTACTCTGCTGGGAATGACAACTCAAAGAGGAATGGCGTTGCATTCATCGTCAAAAAGAATGTTTCAAGATCTATCCTGAAGTACAACGCTGTCAGTGATAGGATAATATCCATACGCCTACAACGAAGACCAGTTAATACGGCTATTATTCAAATTTACACACCAACCACTAGGGCCAAAGGTGAAGAAATAGAAGATTTTTATCAGCTGCTGCAGTCTGAAATTGATCGAACATGCAATCAAGATGCATTGATAATTACAGGCGATTAGAATGCAAAAGTTGGAAACAAAGAAGAAGGATCAGTAGTTGGAAAATATGACCTTGGTGATAGAAACAATGCCAGAGATCGAATAATAGAATTTTGCAAGACCAACGACTTCTTCATTGCAAATACCTTCTTTCACCAACATAACTATAAAAAATTCACCAACATAAACGGTGACTATACACATGGACCTTGCCGGATAGAACACACAGAAATCAAATTGACTGCATCTGTGGAAAGAGATGATGGAAAAGCTCAATATCACCAGTCAGAACAAGGCCAGGGGCTGACTGTGGAAGAGATCTTCAATTGCTCATATTCAAGTTCAAGCTGAAACTGAAGAAAATCAGAGCAGGTCCACAAGAGCCAAAATATGATCTTGAATATATCCCATCTGAATTTAGAGACCATCTGAAGAATAGATTTGACGCATTGAACACTAGTAACTGAAGACCAGACAAGTTGTGGAATGACATCAAGGACATCATCCATGAAGAAAGCAAGAGGTCACTGAAAAGACAAGAAAGAAAGAAAAGACCAAAGTGGATGTCAGAGGAGACTCTGAAAATTGCTTTTGAGCGTCGAGCAGCTAAAGGAAAAGGAAGAATCCATGAAGTAGAAGAACTGAACAGAAGATTTCAAAGGACCTCTCGAGAAGACAAAATAAAGTATTATAATGACATGTGCAAAAAGCTGGAGATGGAAAACCAAAAGGGAAGAACACACTCGGCGTTTCTCAAGCTGAAAGAACTGAAGAAAAAATTCAAGCCTCGAGTTGCAATAGTGAAGGATTCCATGGGGAAAATATTAAATGATGCAGGAAGCATCAAAAGAAGATGGAAGGAATACACAGAATCATCATACCAAAAAGAATTAGTTGATATTCAACCATTTCAAGAGGTGGCATATGATCAGGAACCCATAGTACTGAAGGAAGAAGTCCAAGCTGCTCTGAAGGCACTGGCAAAAAACAAGGCTCCAGGAATTGATGAAATATCAATTGAGATGTTTCAACAAATAGATGCAGTGCTGGAGGTGCTCACTCATCTATGCCAAGAAATATGGAAAACAGCTTTCTGGCCAACTGATTGGAAGAAATCCATATTTATGCCTATTCCCAAGAAAGGTGATCCAACCGAATGTGGAAATTATGGAATAATATCATTAATATCACACGCAAGCAAAATTCTGCTGAAGATCATTCAAAAATGATTGCAGCAGTATATTGACAGGCAACTGCCAGAAATTCAGGCCAGTTTCAGAAGAGGACGTGGAACCAGGGATATCATTGCTGATGTCAGATGGATCCTGGCTGAAAGCAGAGAATATCAGAAAGATGTTTACTTGTGTTTTATTGATTATGGAAAGGTATATGACTGTGTGGATCATAACAAACTATGGATGACACTGGGAAGAATGGGAATTCCGGAACACTTAATTGTTAACCTTTACATAGATGAAGAGGCAGTTGTTCAGGCAGAACAAGGGGATACTGATTGGTTTAAAGTCAGGAAAGGTGTGTGTCAGGGTTGTATTCTTTCACCATACCTATTTAATCTGTATGCTGAGCAAATAATACAAGAAGCTGGACTATATGAAGAAGAACGGGGCATCAGGATTGGAGGAAGACTCGTTAAAAACTTGCATTATGCAGATGACACGACCTAGCTTGCTGAAAGTGAGGAGGACTTGAAGCACTTACTAATGAAGATCAAAGACCACAGCCTTCAGTATGGATTACACCTCAGCATAAAGAAAACAAAAATCCTCACAAGTGGACCAACGAACAACATCATGATAAACAGAGAAATGATTGAACTTGTCAAAGATTTCATTTTACTTGGATTCACAGTCAACAGCCATGGAAGCAGCAGTCAAGAAATCAAAAGATGCATTGCATTTGGTAAATCTGCTGCAAAGGACCTCTTCAAAGCATTGAAGAGCAAAGATGTCACCCTGAAGACTAAGGTGTGCCTGACCCAAGCCATGGTATTTTCAATCACATCATACGCATGTGAAAGCTGGACAATGAATAAGGAAGACTGAAGAAGAGATGATGCCTTTGAATTATGGTGTTGGCGAAGAATATTGAATATACCATGGACTGCCAGAAGAATGAACATATCTGTCTTAGAAGAAGTACAACCCGAATGCTCCTTAGAAGCAAGGATGGTGAGACTGTGTCTTACATACTTTGGACATGTTGTCAGGAGGGATCAGTCCCTGGAGAAGGACATCATGCTTGGCAGAGTACAGGGTCAGCGGAAAAGAGGAAGACCCTCAATGAGGTGCATTGACACAGTGGCTGCAACGATGGGCTCAAGCATAACAACGATTGTGAGGATGGCGCAGGACCAGGCAGTGTTTCGTTCTGTTGTGCATAGGGTCGCTATAAGTCAGAACCGACTCAATGGCACCTAACAACAATTATTATAATATTCCTGATGGCAAAGAGAGAGATGAGAGAGTGAAAAATTAACCTAAAAGTAAAAAAGGAGCCCATGTCTCAGTTGTTCCAGAACTAGCAGACCACAGGAGTGCACACCCAATTTTTTTTTTTAACTTTTTATCATAAAACATTTTAAAAACATGCAAAATAAACAAAATAGTGTAGCCAGCCCTCCTCGCCATTGACCTATATCATCTCAGAACCACTTTCCATGACTATCCTTTAAGGTAACTCCCATCCAACAAAAACAAAGTCCATGCAGTTACTTCCTCTCATATAACCTGGTTTTCACCATCTGTATGTATCTTTTTTATTTGTGTACTTTTCTGTTGTTAATGTTCATCTTTAGGAATGTAAGCTCTGAGAAAGCCACTGTCTTATTAAAAAAACATTTCTTAGTAAACCAATCAATAATAATAACTCATTTCTAGAGAACTCGAAAGTAAATCTTCACTCTGCCTTCCTGGTAGGTCAATTACCTTAAACACATATCTTGTGTTCAAGTTTTTAAATTAGTGTATTATTATTATCACACAATCAGGACACACAAATGGACTATTCTTTCCAGACTTTTCTACACTTACTGTACTGTACGCACACTTCTTGCTATCCAGTTGGTTCTGACTCACAGCGACCCTACAGGACAGAGTAGAACTGCTCCCATAGGGTTTTCAAGGAGTGGCTGGTAGATTTGAACTGCTGAACTTTTGGTCAGCAGCCAAGCTCTTAACCACTGAGACACCAGGACTCCCTTCTACAGTTGTTGCTGTTGTTGTTAGGTGCAGTCAGGTAGGTTTGACTCATAGGGACCCCCCTAATTACAACAGAACAAGATGCTGCCCAGTCCTGTGCCATCCTTACGATAGTTGTTATGCTTGAGCCCCTTGTTGCAGTCGATGTGTCAATCCATCTCATTGAGGGTCTTCCTATTTTTTGATGACCCTCTGCTTTACCAAGTATGCTGTCCCTTCTGTAGGGACTGATCTCTCCTGATAACATGTCAAAAGTATATGAGATTTAGTCTCACCATCCTTACTTCTAAGGAGCATTCTGGTTGTACTTCTTCCAAGACAGATTTGTTTGTTCTTTTGGCAATTCATGGTATAGTCAATATTCTTCACCAACACCACTATTCAAAGTCGTCAATTCTTCTTCGGTCTTCCTTACGTATCGGCCAGATTTCGCATGCATTTGAGGCAATTGAAAAACCAAGTCTTGGGTCAGCCACACCATAGTCTTCAAGGTGACATCTTTGCTTTTCAACACCTTAAACAGCTCTTTTGCAGCAGATTTGCCCCATACAACGTGTCTTTTGATTTCTTGTCTACTGCTTCCATGGGTGTTAATTGTGGATCCAAGTAAAATGAAATCCTTGGCAACTTCAATCTTTTCTCCATTTATCATGATGTTACTTATTGGTCCAGTTGTGAGGACTTTTGTTTTCTTTATGTTGAGGTTCTACAGTTAGGTGCGCTTTTTTGTGCTAATGGGATATACTAGAAAAAAGGAAAAAATTGGTAAATGGAGAAAGAGTCCAACATTCCTTCTTTAATGGGGAGATAAGAAAAGAAAGTAGGGGGTTTGTTTCCAAAAGACATTTTCCAAAGTGGAAAGAAAATATATGACAAAAATTGTAGGGTAGCATTGAGTAATGGTTTGAGTTTTGGGTTTTAATTTTAAAGTAGGATAAGTCGACATAGTTGTGTACTTTCCTCCACCACTGTTCAGTTACTCAGGTGCAGAGTTTGGGAGTATGGAAATTTCTGTTTAACCAGGACTTGAGGACTTTTTCAGGGGGGAAGTGTAGAGGAACTTAAGGGTATGTGTTAAGTAGTAATTACATTTAAAAAATGTATTCAAGAGAACTATCATGAAAAACTGATCAACCTTAATTCTGCTCAAGAAAATTGAAATGTAGGTAACAGCTGGATATACAGTTTCATCCACCAAATTAATTAAACTGTTTTAAAAGTTGATTACACCTCATACCAGTGCGAATAAGGCCGAAGGGGACATTCATACACTTCCGTGAATTATTGTAACTCTGAGAATATCTGTTAAAATTAAAGATGCGAAAGTCCTTTCACCTAGCAATCAAAATCCTGGGTATGTATTTTAATTAGTGTTCTATTGCTGCTGTAAAAAATTACAACACTTAGTGGTCAAAAACAACACAAATTTATCATCTTACAGTTCTGGAGTTCAGAAATCCTAAGTGACTTTTACTGGGCTAAAATGAAGGTGTTCTCAGGGCTGGTTTCTTCTGCAGTCTCCAGGGGGAGAATCTATTCTTTGTCTTTTCCAACTTCTAGAGACTTTTGGTCTTCTTTGGCTCACGGAAATCTCTCTCCAGTCTCTGCTTCTGTGGTTACATAGTCTTCCCCTCTGTCTGAATTTTTTGCGTCCCTTTGTGACTATATTGGGCCCACCCAGATAATACTGGACAATCTCCACATCTCAAGATCTTTAACTTAATCACACCTACAAAGTTCCCTTCATCATGTAAGATAATATTTCAGAACTTCCAGGAATTAGGATGTGGATATCTTTGGGAGCCATTGTTCAGCCTACCAGAATCACGTAACTGAAAGTACACTATATAAAAATAATCTTAAAAACAAATTCTTTTGTTTATTATGGTATTATTGGTTTTTCAAAATGCTTTCTTCATTTCAAAAATATGTTCATGTTGAAAAACAGAGCTGGATACCGAACAAAGAAAACATTGCCCATTAAATGAATAGTGGTTAAAAAAAAAAATCCTAGTGCACCCTCAGACCCACTGTTTATATTTGATTACATGAGGATTTGTCTTGCCATTAAACTATGAGTTCTCTTTGCTATATTCAATTTTATCTCCTTGGCTGTGGTTAGTATGGTGAATAATACATATGTGCACTTTTAATAATGACTTTATTATATTTTGCAGTATAAATGATGTATTCAGAGACCTCTTTTTCCCCATAAAGAAAAATCTCTGTAAGATGAGTATAGGACAAAATGATTTCCTTTAAATTTCTGATACTGAGACATATCATTAATTTAAAATTAAAAAAAAAAATGTATAAAGACCTGAAACACTTGTTAAAAGGAAATACATAGAAGCTTCATAGACACATCCAAACTCCCTGAGGGACCTAACTACCGGGCTGAGGACTGGGGACTATGGTCTTGGGTGATATGTAGCTCACTTGGCATAACATAGTTTATAAAGAAAATTTTCTACATCCTACTTTGGTGAGTAGAATCTGGGGTCTTAAAAGCTTGTGAGTGGCCATCTAAGATGCACCACTGGTCCCATCGTGTCTGAAGGTAGGGAGAATGAAGAAAACCAGAGATGCAAGGAAAAGATTAGTCAAAGGACTACTGAACCACAGCTACCATAGCCTCCACCAGACTGAGTCCAGTACAACAAGATGGTATCTGGTTATCCGCATCAACTGTTCTGACAGGGATCACAATAGAGGGTCTTGGACAGAGCTGGAGAAAAATGTAGAACAAAATTCTAACTCTCAAAAAAAGACCAGACTTACTGGTCTGATACAGACTGGAGAAGTCCTAAGAGTATGGCCTCCGGACACTCTTTTAACTCAGTACTGAATTCACTCCTGGGGTTCACCCTTCAGCCAAAGATTAGATAGGCCCATAAAACCAGCAATAATGCATGTATCTCAACGAGGTACATGAGACTAAATGGGTGTACTGACCCCGGGGCAAGGACGAGAAAGCAGGAGAGAACAGGAAAGCTGGATGATCAGAAATGGGGAATCTGAGGCTGGCAATCAGTGTCACAAAACAATAAGGGTATTAATTGTTTCATGAGAAACTTAATTTGCTCTGTAAACCTTCACCTAAAGCACAATAAAAAAAAAAAGAAAGGACTTTACTAATTTGTTGAATTACTCTGAAGTTATTGGGTTGCGATGCATATAAAGAAAAATCAAACAGTATGTTTATTTTTAATTAAACATTTCAAAATATTTCTACCACCATTATTAAGATAATAGCTGTGTGGTAACCAAGATTAAAATAATTTTTAAAATGATTCATTCATAATAAAAATTCTACTGTACAGAATTTATCTTCAATAAACGAGTATATTGTTAAAATACAAGAATGTAAACTATTAAAGAATTTCCCTATTTAAATATTTAAAATAATTATTAATGAAAGAACACTGTTGCATTTTACTTCGTATCATTGGTCAACATACGTTTTTATGATTTTACACAGACCATTGCTTGGCAGAGTACAAGGTCAGCAGGAAAGAGGAAGACCCTCAACCAGGTGGATTGACACAGCGGCTGCAACAATGAACTCAAGCATAACAACGATTTTAAGGATGGCGCAGGACTGGGCAGTGTTTCGTTCTGTTGTGCACAGGGTCACTATGAGTCAGAACCTACTCAACGGCGCCTAACAACAACAACAACACAGACCACTGTTTTGAAGTTATTTTTACTTCCTCAAGGAACTTTTGGTCAAAAAAAAAGGTATATATTGAAGCTCAAGGCATACAGAGGAGTAATTTTCTAAAATCAGGAGGAAAAAAATAGCTTGATTCCTGCTACCAAATAATAGAGTTTGAACCCTATAAAATTCGTTATATTTAATCTTTTTTACCTTCAGAAATGGCAATTTCATTTGGTTCAGCCTTGAGGAATACCTGATCATTGGATTTTCTTGAGTCCCATGGGGATCTTTAGTCATTTTTCAAGGAAACAAAATGTGTTTTATTAGACATGCCCTTGTTTAAAGAACATGTACTACAGCCCTCCAGAAATAGCACAGGAGGTGATGTGAGAGTTTTCTCAGATCTTCACCCCGTGAAGAAAGTGCTAATTAATGACAGTGCATAATTTGAACAATTGCTACTGACAAAGTTCTCTCTAAGTCTACATTTTAAGGTTCCAATAAGTTCCCTTGATTTGAAACTAAATCAATTCCATCTCAAGGGACTCAAAGTAATGAAAACACCCACCAATTAATATAGAAATATGTAGTCTGGTCAGGCACAGATTATATCTTGTTACCACCTAGTATTTCTTTAAGGTCAATTATGCCCTTTATCATTCATTAAGGTAACATATTTCTGCCTGAACTTGATTTTCGTTATTTCAGTAATAATGTTAATTTAGAAACATACTTTAAACAAATAGAGATGCAAAATCATAGTCCTTGTTTAAAATCACATCCTTCTTCCCTCCTCAGCATCCTGGACTACACTCAACTCCCATTTTATAGACATCCAGCCTTAATAATTCATAATATATAAAGTCTAGTCTTCCAGGTATTGTGTATCATGCATAACTGTGCACACAATGTATTTTCAATAAACGTTTTCAAAAGGGAGATTGGTAAAAGATAAGCGATTAAAAAGGATAAAAGAGCAAATGAATGAAACGATGTTTGAAGTTTGGTATTTACTCTGGATGTAAAAAAAAAACATCATTCATAGATAAATGGTGAGCTTGCCAAGTGAGCACACTCCTGATTTTCTGCTAATTATTTTTCAAAATTCTACATCATGATACTTCAACTCATGTATGATATTTTTGAAGCAGCTACAAATATCTACCAAATGATTGAGAAATTTCCTTCCTCACAATGGCCTCTAAACACCTTTTTCTCAGTGTCAAGGAAACAAAATACACTTATTGAAAACGGGGTTAGAAAACTGTTATCAAAAACAGTTCAAGTTATGCATTACAGTGCTGTATTTTTCCACCGACAAACATAAAAAATTAACATGCATTGTCTCTTAAGAATCAATAGTCTAATCTAAAAGAAAGAACACTGACAAAGAATTAAAAAAAAAAAAAGACTGTTTTTTTTTTTTTTTTTTCCCCAAATAGGACAAAATACCTACAGGACAAAAATACCTGTAGAGGTACGATTTCATTTGAGTTCATCTTTTTCTTTAAAAATTCTGTAAAGTTGTTATTCCTGTTGACATAGTTGGAGGAAATGCCAATGTGAGTACAGCTGCAGTTCACACGTTCAATTTTTAATGAAAAATTGAGCAGAGAAAGAAATTTAGTTTACCTGCGTATTTCCAAGTATAAGCTCTGAATTGAAAAATGGAGTTAATATTTATGAATGTGTGTGTGTGTGTGTGTGTGTGTGTGTAAAAAAGCCTTGGTCCTATATAAGGCATAGTCTAGAGAAATGTTTCTTCCATGTTCCTGTATTTACCAATAGAGATATTTTTTATATAATGATACATTTCATAGCCAAGCAAAACTTTTAAATGAGCTGTGTTGCTGCCTTCTTTGTTTATGTTTCTGTATTTTGACATCATTCTTTTGGTGCTATAAGAAAGACACTAAAATGTCACAGGGTTTATTAAACTTTTTCATATTCCAACCAAAATGTATCACCAGTGAGGGGAAAAGGTCATGGCACTAACTTTAACCTAAACTTTGGGAAAAACCCTATGATAGTCTTCATAAAGTATAAATATTTGCACAATGGATTATTCACAAATTCAATTCCTTTATGAACACAGGAGAAAGAAGAAAACCTGAAATTTTTGACGGAGCAAATATAAAATGCTCCTTAGAGGCAAGGATGGCGAGACTGCATCTTACATACTTTGGACATGTTGTCAGGAGGGATCAGTCCCTGAAGAAGGACATCATGCTTGGCAGAGTACAGGGTCAGTGGAAAAGAGGAAGACCCTCAATGAGGTGGATTGACACAGTGGCTACAACAATGAGCTCATGTACAACAACGATTGTAAGGATGGGTCAGGACAGGGCAGTGTTTCATTCTGTTGTGCATATGTTGCTATGAGCTGGAACCGACTCGACGGCACCTAACAACAACAAATATATATATATATATACACACACACACATAGTTTTTTGTTTTATAGGAATTAAATCTCACCATTTTTGAAAGTACCATTTGAGACAAGGTAAGATCAACAGTCAATAACAGTCAATAACACAATTCTAATTAGTGAAATAAAAAATAGCTTTAAGTAATATCTTTTTATAATTACTAATGGAGACCTGGTGACATAGTGATTAAGAGCTCAGGTGCTAACCCAAAGGTCGGCAGCTCGAATCCACCAGCCATTCCTTGGAAACCCTATAGGGCAGTTCTAACCTGTCCTAGAGGGTTGCTATCAGTCAGTATTTTAGTTATCTAGTGCTGCCATAACAGAAGTACCACAATGGAATGGCTTTAACAAAGAGAAATTTACTTTTCTCACAGTCTAGTAGGTTGTTATTAGGTGCTGTTAAGTCGGTTCCGACTCATAGAGACCCTATGCACAACAGAACAAAACACTGCCCAGTCCTGCGCCATCCTCACAATCGTTGTTATGCTTGAGCTCATTGTTGCAGCCACTCTGTCAGTCCACCTCGTTGAGGGTCTTCCTCCTTTCCGCTGACCCTGTACTCTGCCAAGCACAATGTCCTTCTCCAGGGACTGACCCCTCCTGACAACATGTTCAAAGAATGTAAGACGCAGTCTCACCACCCTTGCCTCTAAGGAGCATTCTGGCCACACTTCTTCTAAGACAGATTTGTTCATACTTTTGGCAGTCCATGGTATATTCAATATTCTTTGCCAACACTGTAATTCAAAGGCATCAACTCTTCTTTGGTCTTCCTTATTCACTGTCCAGCTTTCACATGCATATGATGTGATTGAAAATACCATGGCTTGGGTCAGGCGCACCTTAGTCTTCAGGGTGACATCTTTGCTCTTCAACACTTTGAAGAGGTCCTTTGCAACAGATTTGCCCAATGCAATGCGTCTTTTGATTTCTTGACTGCTGCTTCCATGGCTGTTGATTGTGGATCCAAGTAAAATGAAATCCTTGACAACTTCAATCTTTTCTCTGTTTATCATGATGTTCTCATTGGTCCAGTTGTGAGGATTTTTGTTTTATTGACTATGCAAAGACATCCAACTGTGTGGATCATAACAAACTATGGATAACACTGCAAAGAATGGGAATTCCAGAACTCTTCATTGTGCTCATGAGGAACCTTTACGTAGATCAAGAGGCAGTTGTTCGGACAGAACAAGGGGATACTGATTGGTTTAAAGTCAGGAAAGGTGTGTGTCAGGGTTGTATTCTTTCACCATACCTATTTAATCTGTATGCTGAGCAAATAATACGAGAAGCTGCATTATATGAAGAAGAATGGGGCATCAGGATTGGAGGAAGACTCATTAACAACCTGTGTTATGCAGATGATACAACCTTGCTTGCTGAAAGTGAAGAGGACTTGAAGCGGTTACTAATGAAGATCAAAGACTGCAGCCTCCAGTATTGATTACACCTCAACAGTCTAGTAGGTTTCAAGTCCAAATTCATGGTGTCAGCTCCAGGGGAAGGCTTTCTCTCTCTGTCAGCTCTGGAGGAAGAAGGTCCTTGTCCTCAACCTTCCTCTGGTAAAGGAGCTTCTCAGATGCAAGGAGCCCATGTCCAAAGGATGCACCGTGCTCCCGATGCTGCTTTCTTGGTGGTATGAAGTCCCAAACTCTCTGCTTGCTTCACTTTCCTTTTATCTCTGAAGAGATAAAAGGTGGTGCAGGCCACACTCCAGGGAAACTCCCTTTACCTTGGATCAGGGAGGTGACCTGGGTGAGGGTGGTATTACATTCCCACCCTAATCCTGTCAACATAAAATTACAATCACAAAATGGAGGACAACCATACAATACTGGGAATCATGACCCAAACAAGTTGGCATACACATTTTGGGGGGGACGTAATTCAGTCCATGACAGTCGGAATCAACTGACTGACAATGGTTTGGATTTTTTGGTTTGATTGCTAATATTTTCAGGAAAAATTTAAATAGAAACTCCAATCCTCCAGGCATGCAGTCAGGATATAGATTATGTACAATCTGGGTAAGTCAGTTTTTAGTCCTTCTCTTCCATGTCTGTATCTGGTTGTTTTTCCTTCGGGCAGACTACCCATGGCCATCAAGTTGATTTTGACTCATAGCGACCCTATAGGACAGAATACAACTGCCCCATATGGTTTCCAAGGAGCGCCTGGTGAGTTTGAACTGCTGACCTTTTGGTTAGCAGCCGTATCTCTAACCACCAGGGTTACCAGGCAGAATATTGTGATTTAATCATCCTTTATAAAAATCTCCTCTCAGAAGAGCGGGCAGAGGGAGTGGAAATTGTTAATACTTGCTCTGGATATCAATTAACTCCAACAAAAATTTAGAGTTTACTGCCCTATCCCACACTGAGAGAATCCCTATCATTATATAGGCTTAAATGGCAAGTCAAGATTTGCTCTTTTTAAATATTGTAACGTTCATTCCTGTTGTGAAATGTTGACATTTTAATTTGATATTATCATCTCCACTATACCCATTCTCGTCGAGTTGATTCTAACTTGTAGCGACCCTATAGGACAGAATAGAGCTGCCCCAGAGGGTTTCCAAGGCTATAAATCTTTATGGAAGAGAACTGCCACATCTTTCTCTCGCAGACTGTTTGGTAGAAAAATACATTTGAGAAGATGGGAGAAAACTGCAAATGTTTTCTGCCGCCTAGAAGTACTGGTAACATATTGGTATAATTACTTTTGTACTTTTTCCTATGCTGATTACATATTGCAGCTTCTGTATATGAAAACTATGTATCATAACCATTTTCTCGTGCTTCAAAGATCCCTCTTTAATTTTTAGTGTTAATGATAGAATGGCATTGATATGGATTGCTTCATGATACATAAAAAATCCTTATGATTTGTCGTTTCATTTTTATCCAACTTGTCATTATGAATTGCAATTGGCACACACATTTATTCATAAATTTGTGCCTAATTAGGAAATATACAGATTAATCTTTTTAATAGGTATATAAGAAATTACAATTTTCATTCTGCAATGAGATCGAATATAAAAAATCATTTAAGGAGATGGAAACACTGAAAAATATTGAACACAACATTTATTTAATAATTCCCCAGTTAACAATGCTCTAGATGTAGAATCTCTACATTTGAATTTATAGAGTGTTTTTTTTTTTTTTTTTTTTTTTTAATATAGCAAGAGACAATGCAGCAGGGGAGATTAAATAAAGAGGCGCTAAAGTCAGTTTTCTTGTGTTTTCAAATCTCAGTGGGCAACCTTTCTATTCCCCTCTTTCCTTATCTATAAAATGGGGTGAAGATATTACTATACGTATACCACAGGAATGGAAACCCAAAAGGTCGGCAGTTCGAATCCACCAGGTGCTCCTTGAAAACCCTAGGGGGCAGTTCTACTTTGTCCTACAGGGTCGACTATGGATCAGAATCAACTCAACAGTGATGGGTATATCACTGGGTAGCTGTAAGGATTATTGAGTTAATATCCGTAAGCTATTAAAGCAACACTTAATATGCATACCAAATCACATATAAATGTTAACTATTATATTAGGGAAACCCTGGTGGCAGTAGTGTGTAAGAGCCATAGCTGCTAACCAAAAAGTTGGCAGTTTTAATCCACCAGGTGCTCCTCAGATAATCGTATGAGGCAGTTCTACTCTGTCTATAGGGCCACTATGAGTCGGAATCTACTCAACAGCAACGGGTTTTATTATGTTAGGGAAATATATGTGCGGTTACTGAAGCTTTTCTCATACATACAAATATCTGCTTACTTTATGCCTTTACATCTTTCAGGCTTGCACAACACCTATTAAGACAAAATCCGGAAAAATGAGTTCAGAGACCAGAGGTTATCAGAAAATATCAGACTAGGCAGAGTATTAGCTGTTAGTCATGCAGTTGAACAGATGGGGGCAGTTGAACTGATGATAAAATTGGTTCTGCCTGATTTGTGATCTCAAAAGCAAAATTCCACTTAGCCAACTCACTGGATCCGAGGTCTTTCCATTTTCTCCCTATAACTATGCCGTGGGAAATCTAGGAAACCTGAACCTCATGGGGAAGGGAAGCTCACTGCCACTATCCAGATTTTTCACCTGTCAGGAATCAGCCCTCTGCACTCCCTAAATATCTAAGGTTATGCCAGTTGTCCTTGTCACTGTAATTATAACGTTTACCAGGATATTGAATACTCTAATAAAATATACACTCAGAAGGAAAGGGAAGCAATGCTTCCAAAAATAAGTTGAAACATTTGGTGGGATATGAATAAGTTGCATCTCTAAAAATAACAACAAATACTGAAGCAACTATAAAAAATGTGGGAAATTAAAAATTCCGTAGGATTTTATCCATATGTGCCTTTTCAAATGGCATTAACTTCTTATGAACTTCTTCATAGTTTAAATTGAAGAGTATACACTATGGGCATGACTTATAAAATCACGAAGGAGGTAATCAGAAAAATAGTCATTCAAAAATAATATGGCTTGGCTGTGTTATTTTCTCTATTCATTATGATAATGTTTATTTCTCTCTATTTTCTATATTTTTATTTCATGGTAATTGTAGATTTGCATGTAGTTGTAAGAAATAATGTAGAGAGATCACTGTATACCCTCTACCTGGTCCCCCCCAGTGGTAACATTTTGCATAACTACAGTGCAATATCGTAGTATGGATACTGCTGTTGACACCGACACAATCCACTGGCCTTATTCAGAGGTTACAAGCTTCACACATACCCTTTCGTGTGTGAGCACTTACTTCTATGCAATCTTGCCATAGGCCACCTACGTGGATTTGTGAAGCCACCACCACAGTCAAGATAAAGAATACTTCCATCACGAAAATCATCTTTCCTGCTACACTTTTATAGCCTTGGAGTGGTTATGATTATACTTATTTTAACAAATGCAAATAGCATGGCCCAGACAGTGTTCTTGCTACGGAAGACCTCTAAAGTTTTAAGAAGTCATTTCGATGAATAAGATGCATTTTTTTTTTTTTTTTTTAACTCAAGCCAGTTCAATCTCTCAAATGCAGATGGTGGATAATGATAAAGGAAGGCAGTAGAAGAAATGATGAGTTCAAACTGTGGTCTGTGCTGTCGGTGAAGAACACTGAATATCACAAGAATATTGAACGTAACAAGGACTGTATTTCTTAGAAGAAATACAACCAGAATGTTTGTTAGAAGCAAGGATGGCAAGACCTCCGTATGCTTCCTTTAGACACGTCATGAGGAAAGGCCAATCACTAAAAAAGGAAATGTTTGGTGGACAGCCAATGAGAACAAGGGAAACCCTCAATGAGACAGATTGACACGATAGCTGCAGTGATGGATTCAAACATACCCCCGACCATGAAGACGGCGGTGTTGGCTTCTGACCGTTATACAAAAACTCACTGTGAGTTGCAACAGACTCGCTGGCAACTAACAACAGCAAGGTAGCGTTCCAGGAGCTTTAAAAATAGTTACTTTTTTGAATTTTCTTCTTTTTAAATTTACAGATGAGAAACTTGAGAGAAACTGAGGAAATGAATAAATTACCCTACCTCATACAGTTGTTAAATATTATAATCGGGGTTTGAACTCAGGGTGCCAGCTTCACGAGTTCATCCTTCAGATTCTATGCTGACTCATAAAACTAATCAAATAATTCCTGTGTGTTTATAGGTTTTGAGTTAAAATAAAAGTATTTAAAGTACACTTATGACAATTCTAATGATTCCTGAGTTTAATCATCTTCTTCAGCCGTCTAATAAAATATTTCCCTGATACGATCTGTGTTGTAGAGTGAATTGTGTCCCTAAAAAGATATGTTGAAGTCCAAACCCCTGTACCTGTGAATATGACCCCCTTTGGATGTACGATTTTTCTATTGTTGTGTTAATAATGTCATACCGAGTAGTTTCTATCCTAATCTAAGCCCTTCTGGGTGGTATCTTATAAAGGAGTAGAGACACAGGGAAACAGACAAGGAGAAGAAGACAGACCCCACGTGACAATGGAGGCAGAGTCATCTACAAGCCCAGGAATGTCAAGGATTGCCAACAGCTCCTAGAAGGTCAAAGAGACAAAGATAAACCTTTGCCTAGAACCGATGCCCTGAACTCAGACTTCTAGCTTCCCTAACGTGGAGAAAATAAAGCTCTGCTCTTTAAAGCCACCTATTTATAGTGTTTTTGCTACAGCAGCACTAATTAAGCCAATCTGTTAGTGGCTGTTGAAACGCACATAGTTTTCTGGCCCCAGGGATCCGTAAGGATGCAAAATTACATGCAGTATAGCTTTTCATAAAACAAAAATTCAAAAAGAAAGGTAATAGCAACTTGTATAAAATTGATATTCAGTATAAAACCATTCAAAACCCAAGAAATTTAATGTGTGCCTCCCTAAACGTGATTCACTTGACTTTTCATAAAGGACTAGAGCAGATGGGAGACTCTTTTCTTTTGTACCAATAAGGAATTAATTCCTTCCTACGAAGATATTGTCCCACACATCTAGCGAGGGATGTTTATCCAAGTAACTACGATGTGCTAGGGTTTTCACAGAGATATGACCTTATTCCTCATGTTTACCCTGATTCAATCTACAGTCCAGGAGGCATATACTGATAAATCATATTACATTGGGGTAAATACAACTGCAAAGGCAAGTGAACTTAACTCTGCTAAGAGAGATGGGAGAATAGCAGTCAAGGAGTACTTCACAGGAGAGGTGACACTGAAAGGTGACTATTCCATGTGGATCAGAGAAGGGAAGAGAAGGTGACTTCAGCAGAGTGAGTAGTACAAGCAAAGTGGCAAAGGCACGGAATACATACTTTCTTTGGAATAAGACAGATTGAAGACAGACACAGAGTAAGGTGTCAAGTGATGAAGTCACCTACACTGTAGATGACGGAAAAATTATGAAAATCTGTGAGTAGAGAAATGACACGAACTTGTGACTTGTAGAGACATAATAGAGAGACAATAGGGAAGACACACTGGAGAGTGGCAAAGCTGAGGGCCATGATTCATATCAAAATAGTTACAGCTGGCCATATATGGCAGATGGTTAAACGTAGGGAGGAACTAGTGTTTCAACCCTGATCTCTAGAGCCAATGATGTCTCCTTATTTCGCCAAACTTTGGATTCTTTCTGGTATCTTCAGTAAATAGTGCCTGAGGGGCTGCAACAAGCAATGGTTATAAGCATATGTTTGAATGAAGATATACCTTATCTTGAATTCCGTCACTTTTGCTTTCTAGCTACTTGAGTTACATGTAACACTGGCCCCTAATGTTGTGTTCTAGAAAATACGGATAGTAATTGAATCAGTCTTATAGGGTTGTTTTTGAATTTAATAGAATTGTATCCACAGAATATAGTGCCTAGAACACAGTAAGTCCCCAATTAATGGTAGATGCAACCTTTATTTCCTTTCTGCTGTAGCTGATGTTTTGCCTGAATTTTAGCCTGAACTCTGTTGGCCTGTGATTGCTCCATTGCTGACAACGTCCTAATAGGCTAACTGATGTGTTTTATCTAATTCAGATTATTCCACGTGTGTGCTGCCCTCTGAAAATGGTTTGGCTTGAATCGATTTTGATTTTTTTGCATGGCTAGACTAAATCATTTTCTAAGACAGTAGTTCCAAAAGTTTCGTGAATTTCATAATCACTTTGACAAACTTCCTAAAACACAGATTTTCAGACCCAAATACCAGTAGGTCCGTGGTGGGTTCAGGAACTTACATTTATGATAAGTTCCCAGGTAATACTAATGCTCATAGTCTGGAAACTACTCTTCGAGAACCACTGCTGTAGGATCATTGGAATACGAGGGTCATCACATGGCTGGAATCGCTGATATAATTCATTCATTTCATTTATTCAGACCAGTTGTAATTGAGTCGACCCTGACTCATGGCAACCCTACAACATCAGAGTAGGGCAGTGCAACATAGGGTTTCCAAAGGTGATTTTGCAGATGTGGATTTCCAGAACTTTTTCTGAGCCATCTCTGGGTGGAAGTGAACTTCCAACCTTTCAGTTAATATCAAAGCACCTTAACTATCTGCACTTCATTTCTTAGTTGTTGAAAAAAAAAAAAAAAAAAATTTTTTTTTTTTTTTACTAAAACACCTGTCTCTAGATGGCATGTTATTAAGCATCAAAGAACCTTCTTGTTTTGAGGTTGCTACCATATTATAAGAGTCAAAAGGAGCCCTGGTGGTGCAGTGGTTAAAAACTCAGCTGCTAACCAAAAAGGTCAGCAGTTCAAATCCACCAATCACTCCTTGGAAACACTATGGGGCAGTTCTACTCTGTCCTATAAGGTTGGTATGAGTTGGAATCAACTTGATAGCAATGAGTTTAATAGTCAAAATAAGATGCACCCCAGGGAGTTACTTTAGCAAAATAATTAAGACTGTAGCCTATAGGATGAAGAATTGATGTCTGTGAATTGCGGTGTAGGTGAAGAATATTGAACGTATATGGACTGCCAAAAGAATGAACAAATCTGTCTCGGAAGAACTACAGCCAATATCCTCTATAGAAGCATGGATGGCAAAACTTCGTCTCACATACTTTGGACACGTTATCAGGAGGGATCAGTTCCTGGAGAAGACATCATGCTTATAAAGTAGAGGGGCAGCGAAAAAGGCGAAGACTCTCAGTTAGATAGATTGACACAGCGGCTGCAACAATGGGCTCAAGCATAACAACAAATGTGAGGTTGGGGAGGACCAGGCAGTGTTTCAGCCTGTTGTACACAGTGTCGCTATGAGCTGGAACCAACTTGATGGCACCTAACAATGACAACAACAGCCTATATGGTCTCAGAACATTCAAGGTGAGAAAGATTCATAGCTTAGCTATTTACTAACTACACATTAGTTTACTTTTTCTTCATGTACTAAATGATGATGGTAATAGTGCTAATACCAATGGTACCTCATATTATTGTGTGAGAATTAAATAAGTAAATCTATAAGAAGTAATAAAGGCTAATTCTTAATTGCTATCTTGCTTATCATACACCAGAGGCTTAGTAATTTTATTGTGCATTATCACTCAGGACCTGGAATTTTCTTTTACCCTCCTTACAAACTAATAATTTCACCAGTTACTATTTCATGGATGCTGACATGATCCTCACGGGTCAGAGAGAGAAGAATTTGTTAATTAGGGCAAACCATGCGGCCTGATTTATGTCAGTTCCCTTTGCCCCCAAACCTCATTGAAGTGATGTGTCAAGGCCCAGATAGGAGCTACACAGGCAGCGGATTTGTGTCTCAGCTGGGGACAACTGAGCTTTAAGAATCTACCTATTTTATAGCAAGCAGTGATTAAGCCTGCACTTTTTCCTGGAAGGAACCATTACCTTTTTCCTCAAGGTCATTCACTGCAAACATAGCCCTAGGAAATGGCAGGTTATAGGGAGATAGTAACTTACATTCTTAGCATACCCAGGGGGATATATGGGAGCACAAGACACTCACGGAGGAACAGCTCCCAACAATCACCATTTCTGAAATATAGCAGTAGACAAGTAACAATAATGCCCCTTGCTGTCGAGTCATTTCCAACTCATAGCTACTGTATAAGCTGAGCAGAACTCTCCCATAGGGTTCCCAACGAGAGGCTGATGGCTCCAAACTGCCAACCTTTTGGTTAGCAGCCAAGATCTTAACCACTGTGCCACCAGGACTCCACAATTAATAATACTGCCAGATATTTCAATGTGAACATTTATTTATTAAATTTGCATGTATTTAAAGAGTGTCTGCTCTGTATCAGGCATTGTTTTCAAAGTACAAAATGGACATAATCCCTGTTACAGCTCAGTGAAGGAGACAAAAAATAAATATGTGCAAAGATAGATGAGTAATTTCTCCTTTGCGTAAGGGAGCCCTGGTCATGCAGTGGTTAAGAGCTCAGCTACTAACCAAAAGGTCGGCAGCTTGAATCCACTTGGAAACCCTATGGGGCAGTTCCACTCTGCCATATAGGGTCTGGCTACGAGTCAGAATCAACTTGATGACAATGTGTTTTTTTTTTTTTTTTTGTATAAAAGAAAAAAAAAAGAGCATGAGGCAAGAAATAAGAACAGCATCTGACTTAGATTCAAGAGTCAGGGAAAGCCTCTTTAAAGGATCGACATGTAAGAAAGAGTTAGGGACATGTGCTAAGTCCCATTTTACACACATTAAAATACAAAATCCCTTTATCTTTGTTCAGAATTCCTCCTACTCACTAATTTGATGGTCAGAATCTTTTAGAATAGAGTTCTAAATATCCCACCTGGACTTGGGGAGACAATTGAAAAATCAAAAAATGTTTTTTCAAACCTATGCTGTATTCAGTAGACACTCTTTCCTTTATTGAAGCCTGATTTTGTAGCAAGTTCTATAACTTTAAGAAATAAATCAAAAGGGAATCAGAGGTTTGGAAGAATGTACACATTTTTACTATGTCAGAGAGAAATGAAACGTCTTCCTTTGATCAGGGAGAAGCCCCTTAAGAATTAATTCTAAGGTAGACACAGAGGGATAATTTGTTCAGCATCTTTGTGTTTTAGTCTGACTTTTAAAACAATCCACTTTCCTCTGATTTTTTTTTTTTTTAAATCACTTGTCATTACATTTCCCAGATTTGCCATTTGATAGATTCAAACGGCTCTGAGGAAGCATCTCTGATTCTAATAAATGCATCATTGGTTTCAGGCTCCCCCTCTGCTTCCTATCTTAACATAACAGAGTGTAACTGAGCTCAAACCAAATTTCACTCTAATGTGAGAGAAACTAAAAAAAAAAAACAAAAACTCAGTGCCATTGAGTCGATTCCGACTCATAGCAACCTTATAGGACAGAGTAGAACTGCCCCATAGAGTTTCCAAGGAGCGCCTGGTGGATTCGAACTGCCAACCCTTTGGTTAGGAGAAACTAGCAGGCTGTTAATCTCTCTGGCATATATTTTCATGAGTGGCTTGAGGGACTTTAGGAATGTGTGCAGGAGTTTGCATATTTGGGAGAAGAGGACATGGAGATATATGTGCAAAAGTGAGAGTGTGGAAAAGAGAAAGAGGAAGATAAAAAGAGAGAAAGAGAAAGAAAAAGAGAACAATGGAGCGATGGTATGGCTTTCAACTGCCCGACAAGATAGACTGCTTTCGAGAGCTCTGTAAAGTGGTGTTGGAGCCCTGGTGGTACAGTGGTTAAGAGCTTGGCTGCTGATTATAGAGATTGGCAGTTTGAATCTACCGACTGCTCCTTGTAAACCCTATGGGGTAGTTCTACTCTGTTCTATAGAGTCACTATGAACCAGAATCAACTAGAAAGCAATGGGTTTGGTTTGGGTTTTTTGGGTTATAGTGTTAGGGTCAGACACTGAAAAAGTCCTTTCAGTAATACTAATTAAACAAACAAACAAAAAAGCCTTTTTGGGACTTGGTTACAATCAGGAATATAAAACAAAGTGAAAAGCAAATATGGATTGAGGTCAATCCTTTCTCCCTCCGTCTGAGATACCGATTTTGTCTTCCATAAGTACAGGTACTTTGTAGGCTCGTATAAATTCATAACAGAGGCAGAGTAAGGTATCTTGAACGAGCCAGAGCAGATGAAACTATGTGAATTTTTTTTCTGGAAAACATACGAAATACTCCTTGGAACTCTAAGAGAAGATTATATAGGACATCCAAGGGTCACTGCTGCTCAGGTCCTGTAGTTATGAAAAAGAAAACAAAGCAAACCCATTGCTGTCAAGTCGATTCTGACTCAGCAATCCTCCAAGACAGAGTAGAACTGCACCATAGCGTTTCCCAGGAGTGCCTGGTAGATTCAAACTGCTGACCTTTTGGTTAGCAGCTGTAGCTCTTAATTAGGGTTTCCTTATGGACCAAAATTCCTTATGGATACAGATGGAAAAATCCTCAACAAAATTGTCAGAAACCAAATCCAAGAGCGTATTAAAAGCATTGCGCACCATGACTAAGTGGGACTTATACCAGAAATGGAAAGTTGATTTAACGTATGAATACAGATCAATGTAATAAATAGTATTAATAGAATAAAGTACAAAGATCACATGATGGTCTCAATAAACCCAGAAAAGCTTTGGACAAACTTGAGCGACATCAGGAAAAGTCTTGTCCTCTACTACTTCTTTTCTGCTAAACTCTTTAATGAATGAGTTTGGAATATTAAAACAGAACAACTTTTTAATTTTCAGATATTTCTGAGAGAGGCTAATACAACATCATTTATCCCAAATCAATTCTTCAGAGTCTTTCCAATGAGTCACTTCTTAGCTTCCTACAGAAACATAGAAGAGTCAAGGGCGCTGTGCACACAGGGATGAACACCACATTTGAGAAAATGTGAAGAAAAGTCTGAAGTCATAACATTGACGGGGAAGATTTGCAAATTGCTAATCAGGCCTTGTATATGCAAAAGAAATTACAGGGGAAGAAGATGAGAAACCTTCAGTTGTTCCTAAAGGTGGTCTTGCCCTTTAGCATATTTACAGTATGTTTGAAGGTTTAAATTTATTGATGCTATTGAAAAGTTGTATTTTAAGCATAGCAATAAAAGAGTAATTTAATGCAGGGTAAATAAATTTACCAAAATCTGAAATGCTTTGGAATTTTAAAGGAAACTTAAATTTCACAAAGGATTTTTTAAAATGCATTTTCTTTAGCACTTCTAAGCCATATTCTTCAGATTATTATGAGGAAATAAAATATTTATTTGGCATTAGAATGTGAAATTTCATTAAGCCCCTATGTTACTCAAATAAAACACATAAGAAAATCATGTATAACTGTGTGTGTGTGTGTGTGTGCGCGTGCGCGCGTATGTCTTAGTCATCTAGTGCTGCTGTAACAGAAATACCACAAGTGGATGGCTTTAACAAAGAGAAATTTATTTCCTCACAATACAGTAGGCTAAAAGTCCAAATTCAGGGTGTCAGCTCCAGGGCAAGGCTTTCTCTCTGTCAGCCTTCTCATCAGTCTTCCCCCAGACTAGGAGCTTCTTCACGCAGGGACCTTGGGTCTGAAGGACACTCTCTGTTCCTGGCACTGCTTTCTTGGGGTTATGAGGTCCCCCAGTTCCTCTGCTCTCTTTTCTCTTTTATATCTCAAGAGATTGCCTCAAGACACAATCCAATCCTGTAGATTGAGTCCTGCCTGACTAGCACAACTGCCACCCATCCTCCCTCATTATCATACAGGCAGGATTTGCAACATATAGGAAAATCACACAATACCAGGAATCATGGCCCAGCCCAACTGATACACACGTTTTGGGGGGCACTTAATTCAATCTATGACAGCCCTCAAATTAAATTTGCCCTTCCTTTACTAACTCTTTATCGTTGGTGGCTTCTACCATTTAATGATTGTTAGAGACACACGCAGTTTTGATCATTTAAATTATAGATGCATACAAATTATTTTCAGGAATTAGACAATACTTTCCCTCTTATTTTTGTTTGCATGCTTACTTCATATTTGAACTTTGTAGAGATTGGGGCAACTTCTGGGTCTTAAAAAGTGGATAATATTTTACACTTATTTCAAAAGCACTAACTTTCAAATGCTGTCATTTTAATCCCATCTAAAAGCAACAATCAAAATCTATGTGAGCTGAAAAAGAAAATAAATAGTGTAGATCCATGGTCCTGGTGCACATATCTTTTTTTTCAATTCAGCGTCACTGAATTTGTCATTTAATCTTTTCTAAAATGCTCTGCAGGAATTTCTGAGGGCCTGTAGACCCCATCACTGCATGATCAAACACGGGGAAAAAAAGGAAGCTTTGTATTTTCAAGCAGGGAATACCATTTAAGAACTAACCAGTGATAGATGGTTTATTATTTTTCCTTGCCCTTCAAGCTTCAGTTTCTCCTATGCAGTCTTACGTTGTCTTAAATATCAGATGCGTATTTGACTATCAGCCACTAAATTGTAGGAATTTAGTAAAGAAAGTGTTTTGAATAATTTAAATATCGCTCCCAAAGGTACAAATTTTTTTTAATAAAAAAGGAACATGATTAGAGTTTATTAAAAAGAAAATCTGTATTTTAATTTTAGGTATTGTATGAAGACAATCATTTCAAAGATTGTTTAGAGTGATCAATCAAACTGCAGACATTACCAAAAACTCAGTTCCTAGAGGTCTGACAGGCATTTAAAATATCAGATCCTTCTGAAGAATGTGATCTAAAATGTTAGAACTTACCTCTTTATTTTGAATGAAATATTTTTCCTGCACTTTATATCTAAAAGTGTGGGATGCACAAATTATGCCAGTCAAAAGTAATGCAGTTTGAGAATTAAATGAAAATTTCCTGATTCTTTTTACCATGGTGCAAGCTGTACAAGCTGGCTCTAAAAAAGGAATAGAAAATATGGATAAGTAAAATAAAGAGGCTTACAAGGGACCATAATCCAATAGTTTCCATATAGTCCTCTATTTCGCCTATTTTTATAGCTCTGTCTGCCTGTCATCCATCTGTATCACCTGGCTTGCTCTACGAGAATCAAAACAAGATATAATACAAATCACATCGTAATCTGCATTTTGTCATTTCACTCGACATCATGCGTTTATTTCTATTTCTGCAAACCTTAACTGTAACATTACAATTACATATACATATAAAAATTATGTTAATGTAATATTGTTGTTAACCGATCAAGAGTAGTGTACTAATGGACGTGAATTATATCCCATCGTATGGATGCTGTAGCAGACATTGATGACTGCCTTTCTGATATTGTCACCCATTTCTTTTCTTCTGACAGGCTCCGCACTTTGTCCAGGTGTCTACCCATCACCTGTATAACTCACTCAATTCACAGGAAGAAATCGTGACTGACTTAGAGAAATTACGGTGGTTCAATTCCTCTTTATTTACAGCGAGAGTTTTAGAGATGGAAATGTGACACATTCTAACAAATATGGTGTAAACAAAGGATTTCATTTTAAATATGCCACAATTAATGTGTTTTTTAATCATAAACAACAGTATTTTATAAGAAATGTTTCCTTTGGTGCCTAGATAATCAGAAGTCACATGAATCTGCAGAAAATGCTCATTTAATTTTGGGGGTTTATGATTTTGTGTACGTAAGCATAATGATCTGACACACTGCCAAATTTTAAAAACTCAAATTTTAAAAATTCAGCTGCATTTTATGTTGTTATTTTGTGGTTACACTTTATAACATACTTAATTGTCCTTGGGAAGATTGAATTTATAGAGCCTTAAGGTAATGGGTATTTTATATTTATCCAAAGTGTCTTTTAGGCATTGACGTACTTCACTTGGTCTATTTGTAATTAAAATAAACATACTATATATACATTTGTAGTGTCTACAGTAAATGCATTTATATACACATATTTACTCAAATAAGTTGTTGTTGTTAGCTCCCATCAGTGAAATAACACTTATGAATCTTGTACTTAAAGTTGTCATTACCTGAACTGGGTGATGATAGACTTAACATATTGTGCAGAAGTTTGGAAACTGAGCTATTTGAGGTTTCTTCCAACATTTCAAGTGAGAGCAGAACTTTCTCTCTCAGGACCTAACAGTCTCTATCAAGAAACAAATAGCAGCTAAAATTCATCACCTTAGAACTTAGAAGAAAAAAAAAATATATATATATATATATATAGAACCCAACTCTCTATCACAGAGGCAGTGTTATGACTGACACAAGGACAAAGAAATCTGACTGCAGATCTTTAGTTGAATGAAGTGTAAAACAAGATAAATTTAGTCAACAAGTGTATTGTATATTAGTATTGTGTTGAATAGTTGGAGTATAATAAGTAATTATATTTATCTTGTGCAGAATCCAGACTTTCTTTGTAAAAGAAATACAATGATTGAATCAAGAACTTAGGTGGGTACACTGTCCTTTCAAAACTGGATTAATACTATCAATATAAACTCATATTTTATAAATCAAAAATAAATATCTTGGGGCGGAGCCAAGATGGCGGACTAGGCAGACGCTACCTCGGATCCCTCTTACAACAAAGACACGGAAAAACAAGTGAATCGATCACATACATAACAATCTACGAACCCTGAACAACAAACACAGATTTAGAGACGGAGAACGAACTAATACGGGGAAGCAGCGATTGTTTCCAGAGCCTGGAGCCAGCATACCAGTCAGGTACGGCACAAGCACAGAGACCTGCTCCACCCCCCTGAACTAACCCCGGGAGGGGGACTAGCCTGTTCCACGGGCGGCGTGGGACGCAGCCGTTAGGAGAAGTCCCCGGGAGGCAGTGACTGATCTTGGAGCAGAAAGAGCAGCATCCGAGCCGGGGAACCGTCCCACAGGGATTTGGACTGCACGCAGGTACGCCATAAACACGGAGAGTTGCTCCACCCCCTGAACTAACCCCGGGAAGGTGACCATCCGGGTCGCGCGGGCGGCGTGGGACGCAGCCGGTAGGAGAAGTCCCCGGGAGGCAGCGACTGGTATTGGAGCGGGGAGAACAGCGTTCCAGCCGGGACACTCGGTCGCGGCCCAAGCACGGGGAGCTACTCCACCCATCTGAACTAACCCCGGGAGGGGGCCCACCTGGTTCACGGGGGCGGCACGGCCACGCGGCTGGAGGGACGAGAAGTCCCCGGGAGGCAAAGACTGATTTTGGAGTCGAGAGTGCACCGTCCCAGTAGGGGAGCCTTGACGCTGGGCGTGGGGCTGGAAGCGGAGGATCTGACCGTGACTCCAGCGGGCCAGACCCCCCGGGGGCAATCTCCACACAGACAGCACACATAGGCGACGCGCCCGCGGGAATCTCAGATATAATAGTCATTCCAAGCAAGACAAGCAACTCTGGCTATATTCTGAGGTGCTACTCTCCTATCTCTCTGTTCCCTCCCCCACCCTCCCCAGGCGGCTTCATTAACATCTGAATAGCCTGAGCCAGAGGGAGAACTCTGATAGGGATCTGACTGCAGTTTTTTTTTAGCGGATTTTCTGGAAAAACTAGTTTCCCAGTGATGGCTCGGAGACAACAATCCATATCAAACCACTTAAAGAAGCAGACCGTGACAGCTTCTCCAACTCCCCAAACAAAAGAATCAAAATCTTTCCCAAATGAAGATACAATTTTGGAACTATCAGATACAGAATATAAAAAACTAATTTACAGAATGCTTAATGATATCACAAATGAAATTAGGATATCTGCAGAAAAAGCCAAGGAACACACTGATAAAACTGTTGAAGAACTCAAAAAGATTATTCAAGAACATACTGGAAAAATTAATAAGTTGCAAGAATCCATAGAGAGACAACATGTAGAAATCCAAAAGATTAACAATAAAATAACAGAATTAGACAACACACTAGGAAGTCAGAGGAGCAGACTCGAGCAATTAGAATGCAGACTGGGACATCTGGAGGACCAGGGAATCAACACCAACATAGCTGAAAAAAAATCAGATAAAAGAATTAAAAAAAATGAAGAAACCCTAAGAATTATGTGGGACTCTATCAAGAAGGATAACCTGCGGGTGATTGGAGTTCCAGAACAGGGAGGGGGGACAGAAAACACAGAGAAAATAGTTGAAGAACTTCTGACAGAAAACTTCCCTGACATCATGAAAGACGAAAGGATATCTATCCAAGATGCTCATCGAACCCCATTTAAGATTGATCCAAAAAGAAAAACACCAAGACATATTATCATCAAACTCACCAAAACCAAAGATAAACAGAAAATTTTAAAAGCAGCCAGGGAGAAAAGAAAGGTTTCCTTCAAGGGAGAATCAATAAGAATATGTTCTGACTACTCAGCAGAAACCATGCAGGCAAGAAGGGAATGGGACGACATATACAGAACACTGAAGGAGAAAAACTGCCAACCAAGGATCATATATCCAGCAAAACTCTCTCTGAAATATGAAGGCGAAATTAAGATATTTACAGACAAACACAAGTTTAGAGAATTTGCAAAAACCAAACCAAAGCTACAAGAAATACTAAAGGATATTGTTTGGTCAGAGAACCAATAATATCAGATATCAGCACAACACAAGGTCACAAAACAGAACGTCCTGATATCAACTCAAATAGGGAAATCACAAAAACAAACAAATTAAGATTAATTAAAAAAAAAATACACATAATAGGGAATCATGGAAGTCAATAGGTAAAAGATCACAATAATCAAAAAGAGGGACTAAATACAGGAGGCATTGAACTGCCATATGGAGAGTGATACAAGGCGATATAGAACAATACAAGTTAGGTTTTTACTTAGAAAAATAGGGGTATATAATGAGGTAACCACAAAAAGGTATAACAACTCTATAACTCAAGACAAAAACCAAGAAAAACGTAACGACTCAACTAACATAAAGTCAAACACTATGAAAGTGAGGATCTCACAATTTACTAAGAAAAACGCCTCAGCACAAAAAAGTATGTGGAAAAATGAAATTGTCAACAACACACATAAAAAGGCATCAAAATGACAGCACTAAAAACTTATTTATCTATAATTACCCTGAATGTAAATGGACTAAATGCACCAATAAAGAGACAGAGAGTCACAGACTGGATAAAGAAACACGATCCATCTATATGCTGCCTACAAGAGACACACCTTAGATTTAGAGACACAAACAAACTAAAACTCAAAGGATGGAAAAAAGTATATCAAGCAAACAATAAGCAAAAAAGAAGAGGAGTAGCAATATTAATTTCTGACAAAATAGACTTTAGACTTAAATCCGCCACAAAGGATAAAGAAGGACACTATATAATGATAAAAGGGACAATTGATCAGGAAGACATAACCATATTAAATATTTACGCACCCAATGACAGGGCTGCAAGATATATAAATCAAATTTTAACAGAACTGAAAAGCGAGATAGATACCTCCACAATTATAGTAGGAGACTTCAACACACCCCTTTCGGAGAAGGACAGGACATCCAGTAAGAAGCTCAACAGAGACACGGAAGATCTAATTACAACAATCAACCAACTTGACCTCATTGACTTATACAGAACTCTCCACCCAACTGCTGCAAAATATACTTTTTTTTCTAGCGCACATGGAACATTCTCTAGAATAGACCACATATTAGGTCATAAAACAAACCTTTGCAGAGTCCAAAACATCGAAATATTACAAAGCATCTTCTCAGACCACAAGGCCATAAAAGTGGAAATCAATACAGAAAAATTAGGGAAAAGAAATCAAATAATTGGAAAATGAACAATACCCTCCTGAAAAAAGACTGGGTTATAGAAGACATCAAGGAGGGAATAAGGAAATTCATAGAAAGCAACGAGAATGAAAATACTTCCTATCAAAACCTCTGGGACACAGCAAAAGCAGTGCTCAGAGGTCAATTTATATCAATAAATGCACACATACAAAAAGAAGAAAGAGCCAAAATCAGAGAACTGTCCCTACAACTTGAACAAATAGAAAGTGAGCAACAAAAGAATCCATCAGGCACCAGAAGAAAACAAATAATAAAAATTAGAGCTGAACTAAATGAATTAGAAAACAGAAAAACAATTGAAAGAATTAACAAAGCCAAAAGCTGGTTCTTTGAAAAAATTAACAAAATTGATAAACCATTGGCTAGACTGACTAAAGAAATACAGGAAAGGAAACAAATAACCCGAATAAGAAATGAGAAGGACCACATCACAACAGAACCAAAAGAAATTAAAAGAATCATTTCAGATTATTATGAAAAATTGTACTCTAACAAATTTGAAAACCTAGAAGAAATGGATGAATTCCTTGAAAAACACTACCTACCTAAACTAACACATTCAGAAGCAGAACAACTAAATAGACCCATAACAAAAAAAGAGATTGAAACGGTAATCAAAAAACTCCCAACAAAAAAAAGTCCTGGCCCGGACGGCTTCACTGCAGAGTTCTACCAAATTTTCAGAGAAGAGTTAACACCACTACTACTAAAGGTATTCCAAAGCATAGAAAATGACGGAATACTACCCAACTCATTCTATGAAGCCACCATCTCCCTGATACCAAAACCAGGTAAAGACATTACAAAAAAAGAAAATTATAGACCTATATCCCTCATGAACATTGATGCAAAAATCCTCAACAAAATTCTAGCCAATAGAATCCAACAACACATCAAAAAAATAATTCACCCTGATCAAGTGGGATTTATACCAGGTATGCAAGGCTGGTTTAATATCAGAAAAACCATTAATGTAATCCATCACATAAATAAAACAAAAGACAAAAACCACATGATCTTATCAATTGATGCAGAAAAGGCATTTGACAAAGTCCAACACCCATTTATGATAAAAACTCTTACCAAAATAGGAATTGAAGGAAAATTCCTCAACATAATAAAGGGCATCTATGCAAAGCCAACAGCCAATATCACTCTAAATGGAGAGAACCTGAAAGCATTTCCCTTGAGAACGGGAACCAGACAAGGATGCCCTTTATCACCGCTCTTATTCAACATCGTGTTGGAAGTCTTAGCCAGGGCAATCAGGCTAGACAAAGAAATAAAAGGTATCCGGATTGGCAAGGAAGAAGTAAAGTTATCACTATTTGCAGATGACATGATTATATACACAGAAAACCCTAAGGAATCCTCCAGAAAACTACTGAAACTAATCGAAGAGTTTGGCAGAGTCTCAGGTTATAAAATAAACATACAAAAATCACTTGGATTCCTCTACATCAACAAAAAGAACACCGAAGAGGAAATAACCAAATCAATACCATTCACGGTAGCCCCCAAGAAGATAAGATACTTAGGAATAAATCTTACCAAGGATGTAAAAGACCTATACAAAGAAAACTACAAAGCTCTACTACAAGAAATTCAAAAGGACATACTTAAGTGGAAAAACATACCTTGCTCATGGATAGGAAGACTTAACATAGTAAAAATGTCTATTCTACCAAAAGCCATCTATACATTTAACGCACTTCCGATCCAAATTCCAATGTCATATTTTAAGGGGATAGAGAAACAAATCACCAATTTCATATGGAAGGGAAAGAAGCCCCGGATAAGCAAAGCACTACTGAAAAAGAAGAAGAAAGTGGGAGGCCTCACCTTACCTGACTTCAGAACCTATTATACAGCCACAGTAGTCAAAACAGCCTGGTATTGGTACAACAACAGACACATAGACCAATGGAACAGAATTGAGAACCCAGACATAGATCCATCCACGTATGAGCAGCTGATATTTGACAAAGGACCAGTGTCAATTAACTGGGGAAAAGACAGCCTTTTTAACAAATGGTGCTGGCATAACTGGATATCCATTTGCAAAAAAATGAAACAGGACCCATACCTCACACCATGCACAAAAACTAACTCCAAGTGGATCAAAGACCTAAACATAAAGACTAAAACGATAAAGATCATGGAAGAAAAAATTGGGACAACCCTAGGAGCCCTAATACAAGGTATAAACAGAATACAAAACATTACCAAAAATGATGAAGAGAAACCCGATAACTGGGAGCTCCTAAAAATCAAACACCTATGCTCATCTAAAGACTTCACCAAAAGAGTAAAAAGACCACCTACAGATTGGGAAAGAATTTTCAGCTATGACATCTCCGACCAGCGCCTGATCTCTAAAATCTACATGATTCTGTCAAAACTCAACCACAAAAAGACAAACAACCCAATCAAGAAGTGGGCAAAGGATATGAACACACATTTCTCTAAAGAAGATATTCAGGCAGCCAACAGATACATGAGAAAATGCTCTCGATCATTAGCCATTAGAGAAATGCAAATTAAAACTACGATGAGATTCCATCTCACACCAGCAAGGCTGGCATTAATCCAAAAAACACAAAATAATAAATGTTGGAGAGCCTGCGGAGAGATTGGAACTCTCATACACTGCTGGTGGGAATGTAAAATGGTACAACCACTTTGGAAATCTATCTGGCGTTATCTTAAACAGTTAGAAATAGAACTACCATACAACCCAGAAATCCCACTCCTCGGAATATACCCTAGAGATACAAGAGCCTTCATACAAACAGATATATGCACACCCATGTTTATTGCAGCTCTGTTTACAATAGCAAAAAGCTGGAAGCAACCAAGGTGTCCATCAACGGATGAATGGGTAAATAAATTGTGGTATATTCACACAATGGAATACTACGCATCGATAAAGAACAGTGACGAATCTCTGAAACATTTCATAACATGGAGGAACCTGGAAGGCATTATGCTGAGCGAAATGAGTCAGAGGCAAAAGGACAAATATTGTATAAGACCACTATTATAAGATCTTGAGAAATAGTAAACCTGAGAAGAACACATACTTTTGTGGTTACGAGGGGGGGAGGGAGGGAGGGTGGGAGAGGGTTTTTTTATTGATTAATCAGTAGATAAGAACTGCTTTAGGTGAAGGGAAAGACAACACTCAATACATGGAAGGTCAGCTCAATTGGACTGGACCAAAAGCAAAGAAGTTTCCGGGATAAAATGAATGATTCAAAGCTCAGCGGAGCAAGCGCGGGGGTCTGGGGAACATGGTTTGCGGGGACTTCTAAGTCAATTGGCAAAATAATTCTATTATGAAATCATTCTGCATCCCACTTTGAAATGTGGCGTCTGGGGTCTTAAATGCTAACAAGCAGCCATCTAAGATGCAGCAATTGGTCTCAATCCACCTGGAGCAAAGGAAAATGAAGAACACCAAGCCCACATGACAACTAAGAGCCCAAGAGACAGAAAGGGCCACATGAACCAGAGACCTACATCATCCTGAGACCAGAAGAACTAGTTGGTGCCCGGCCACAATCGATGACTGCCCTGACAGGGAGCTCAGCAGAGGACCCCTGAGGGAGCAGGAGAGCAGTGGGATGCAGACCCCAAATTCTCATAAGAAGACCAAACTTAATGGTCTGACTGAGACTGGAGGAATCCCGGCGGTCATGCTCTCCAGACCTTCTGTTGACACAGGACAGGAACCATCCCTGAAGACAACTCATCAGACATGAAAGGGACTGGTCAGCGGGTGGGAGAGAGACGCTGATGAAGAGTGAGCTAATTATATCAGGTGTACACTTGAGATTGTGTTGGCAACTCTTGTCTGGAGGGGGGATGGGAGGATAGAGAGAGAGGGAAGCCGGCAAAATTGTCAAGAAAGGAGAGACTGAAAGGGCTGACTCAAGACGGGGAGAGTAAGTGGGAGTAGGGAGTGAGATGTATGTAAACTTATATGTGACAGACTGATTGGATTTGTAAACGTTCACTTGAAGCTTAATAAAAGTTATTATAAAAAAATAAATAAATAAATAAATATCTTATCTAGCTTTATTCACTGAAATGTACAGGAACAACGTCAATGACAAAGATGTACTCTTGTAACCAGATTCTGGTTGCTAATACTGTTCTTCACTAAAAGGAGCCAGAGTTCTTTGGAGAAATGACTGGTTTCATATCTGAAGTAGGAAGGTACAAGCTAAGCCTGGAGCATCTTGTGTTACCAGAAAGCTTGTAAACCTTAGTATATATTAAAATGAAAAAAGGACCAATCTATAAGCACCTTCCGTTGATCAAATTTGGGACAATTGAGCCTAAAGAAGAGTGTTGACTGAGGTCAACTGACATAGCATTAATCGAAAAAGTTATGGCACTGATAATAAAAGGTATGATTTTAACAGGCGGAATTTTTTAGAAATGAGTTAACATGAGATTTTCAAAAGAAGGCGAATGGATTTCCATTATGTCTTGTGATTCAATCATGTTGATATTACTGATTTATTCATTGTACTGATGAAAAATACAGAAATAAGTACTACATGTAACTGTGCATTTTTAGTAAAATCTTTATCTAAACTCAAAGAGAGCATTCCTACAATAATTTCATGAATTGTAGCTTCTAGTTAGAGAGAGCTAAGTAAAATGTCTATAATGCTGTGGATTACAATGTATATATCTAAGAGTTTTGTAGTTTTAAGAATATGAAAATTATCAATATGAAAAGTATCAAAAGTATTACATTTTTCAGAAATTTCATAAAATTCAAAGCTCGACTGCAAAAAGAAAAGAGATACTTAGTAGTAAAGCATACCAGCTTGGAGGGGAGTTGCAAATTTCTGCTAGGAGACAGAAGACTTCAGCAATATGTACAACAGGAATCCCAGGGAATCGGTGAAGGCATTATTCCTCTCTTGAAATTGAGGAGTCATTGATTAGGATCATAACAAGGTTCATAACAAGAATTTGGGATGTCTTCCAGCCTCTAGAAGGCTGATTGCAACAAAACAGGATACAAGCAACCCTGGCCCATCAAATTCTCAGTGGTGAACTTGGAAGCTGTTTTGTTTATTTATTTGATTGCTTGGATCAGGCCCCTGGTGGTTTCAACCAGTGCGCCCAGCTGGTCGTTTGAATCGGGGGAGATGTGTTATTGTTGTCAAGGATTTGTATATTATGCACCTTTTCAGTTTACGTATGGATATCCAGCTACAGGGTTAGCTCCACCCCAACACTTCTCTGTTAGCTGGGAGATTATTCCATCAACATGGAACTCTGGAGAAAGAATGCCTGCTTACCAGATGGGCTGGTTTCTGTAAAACTCTTCTGACTACCCCAGGGATGTTCTAAGGTACTCCAAACCAAAACCAAACTCATTGCCTTCGTGTCCATTCTGATTCATAGCAACCCTATAGGAAAGAATATAACTTCCTCATAGTGTTTCTAGGGAGCGGTTGTTGAATCCAACAACTGCTGATCTTTTGCTTAGCAGTTGTAGCTCTCAACCACAGCACCACCAGGGCTTCAGGCCTACCATAATGATGCTTCTCACCACAAGTCAGCCCTGTACCACAAACAACAGGCCTGCATACCATAAACCACAACTAAACAACCTCATCTGACTTCCTCTGCAAATCACCTCAAAAGTCTCAAAAGGAGCCCCTTGGTTTTTTACAGAGAAAAGGAGTTATGCTGTGGAATAAGCAAGAAGCAAAATTATCATATGACATTTTTGTCCTACAATCTGTCGTGTCAGAATTGTAGTTTTTGTTTTCATTATAGTAATTGGGTTTTTAAAAATTTTTTTTAAATATTGATGTTTATTTCATCACATGCCAAATGAAACCAGTTTTATCTACTCTTGTGGAATTAAAAACTGCAAATTTAAAATTTTTAAAAATATGGTTTTTGTTCTTAGGTGGTGTGGTTGTTATTAGGTGCCTTAATGTCTTTTCCAACTCACAGTGACCTTATGTACAACAGAATGAAATATTGCCCGGTCCTGTGGCATTCTCACAATCACTGTTGTTCTTGAGCCCTGTGTTGCAGCCACTGTGTCAATTCATCTCATTAAGGGTCTTCCTCTTTTTTGCTGACCCTCTAATTTGCCAAGCATAATGTCCTTCTCCGGGAACTGGTCCCTCCTGATAATATGTCCAATGTACATGAGACAAAGTCTCGCCATCCTTGCTTCTAAGGAGCATTCTGGCTATACTTCTTCCAAGACAAATTTGTTTGTTCTTCTGGCTGTCCGAGGTATATTCAATATTTTTCACCAACACCATAATTCAAAAGCATCAATTCTTCTTTGGTCTTCCTTATTCATCATGCACCTTTCACATGCAGATGAGATGATTGAAAATACCACGGCTTGAGTCAGGCGCACCTTAGTCCTTAAAGTGACATCTTTACTTTTAACACTTTAAAGAGACCTTTTGCAGCAGATTAGCCCGATGCGATGCTTTGTTTGATTTCTTGACTGCTGCTTCCATGGGCATTGACTGTGAATCCAAGTACAATGAAATCCTTGACAATTTCAATATTTGCTCTTTTTATCCTGATGTTATTGTTCCAGTTGTGAGGATTTTTGTTTTCTCTATGTTGAGGTGCAATCCGTAGTGAAAACTGTATTCTTTGAACTTCATCTGTAAGTGCTTCAAGTCCTTTCACTTTCAGCATGCAAAGTTGTTTTATCTGCATATGGGAAGTTTTTAATGAGCCTTCCTCCATTCCTGATGCTGAGTTCTTCTTCATGTAGCCCAGCTTCTGGGATTATTTGCTCAGCATACAGACTGGATTAGTATGGTGGAAAGATAACACCCTGACATACACCTTTCCTGACTTCAAGCCATGCAGTATCATTTTGTTCTGTTCTACAGACCCCTTATGAGCATAATTAAAATGTTCTGAAATTCTCAATCTTTGCAATGTTATCCTGAATTTGATATGATCCACACAGTTGAACACCTTTGCTAGTCAATAAAACATAGGTAAATGTCTTTCTAGTATTCTCTGCTTTCAGTCAAGGTCTATCTTACATCAGCAATGACGTCTCTTATTCCAAGTCCTCTTACGAGTCTGGCTTGAATTTCTGGCAGTTGCCTGTTGATGTACTGCTGCAACCGCTTTTGAATAATCTTCAGCAAAATTTTACTTGTGTGTGATATTAATGATATTGTTCAATAATTCCCTCATTGTGTTGGATCACCTTTTCTTGGAACGGGCACAAATACAGATCTCTTCCTGTCAGTTGGCCAGAAAGCTATCTTCCAAGTTTCTTGAGATAGATGACTGAGTGCCTCCAGCACTGCATCTGTTGGTTGAAACATCTCAATTGGTATTCTGTCAATTCCTGGAACCTTGTTTTTCTCCATTTCCTTCAATGCAGCTTGGACTTCTTCCTTCAAATACCACTGGTTCTTGATCATATGCTGCCTCTTATAATGGTTGAACTTCAACCAATTCTTTTTGGTACAGTGGCTCTCTGTATTCCTTCTATCTTCTTTTGATGCTTCCTGAGTCTTTCAGTATTTTTCCCATAGAATCTTTCCGTGTTGAAATCCTAGGCTTGAACTTTTTCTTCGGTTCTTTCAGCTAGAGAAATGTCAAACATGTTCTTCCTTTTTGGGTTTCTAACTCCAGGTCTTTGCACATTTCATTATAATATGTTACTTTGCCTTCTCGGGCTGCACTTTGAAATCCTCTGCTTAGCTCTTTTACTTCTCTTTTTCCCTTTTGTTTTAGGTACTCGAAATTCAAGAGCAAGTTTCAGAGTCTCTTCTGACATCCACTTTGATCTTTTCTTTCTTCCCTGCCTTTTTAATGACCTTTTGCTTTCTTTATGTATTATGTCCTTGATGTCATTTCCACAATTCGTCTGATCTTTGGTTATTAGTGTTCTATGCAGTAAATCGATTCTTGAGGTAGTCTCTAAATTCGTACTTTGGCTGTCATGGACATGTTCTAATTTTCTTCAGATTCACTTTGAACTTGCATATGAGTAATTTGATGATCTGTTCTGCAATTGGCAGGTGGCCTTGTTCTGACTGATGATACTGAACTTTCCCATCATCTCTTTCCACAGATGTCATAAATTTGATTCCTGTGTATTCTATCTGGTGAGGCCCACATGTATAGTTATCATTTATGTTGTTGCAAAGAAGTATTTGCAATGAATAAGTCATTGGTCTTGCAAAATTCCATCATGCAATCTCTGGCGTTGTTTCTACCACCAAGGCCATGTTTTCCAACTACCAATCCATCTTTTTTGTTTCCAACTTTTGAATTCCAATTACTGGTAATTATCAATGCATCTTGAACTCATGTTTGATCAGTTTCACACTGCAGAATTCGGCCAAAATCTTCAATTTCCCCATCTTTGGTTTTAGTGGTTAGTACATAAATTTAAATAATACTCCTATTAACTGGTCTTCCTTGTAGGCGTGTGGATATTATCCTATCACTGATAGCATTGTACTTCAATATAGAACATGAAATGTTCTTTTTGACAATGACTGCGAAACCATTCCTCTTCAGTTTGTCATTTTCGGTATAGTAGGCCATATGATTGTCTGATTCAAAATGACCAATATCAGTCTATTTCAGCTCACTAATGCCTAGGATATCGATCTTTATGTGGTCCATTTCATTTTTGATACCCTTCAACTTTTCCTAGCTTGATACTTTATACATTCCATGGTCTGTGGATATTTTTTAGCTATTTCTTCTAATTTTGAGTTGTACCACCTCAGTAAATGAAGCTCCTGAAAGCTTTATTTCATCCATGTCGTTAAGGTGGATTCTACTATGAGGAGGCAGCTCTTTTCCAGTGGTATTTTGAGTGCCTTCCAGCCTGAGGGGCTCATTTTCTGACGCTACACCAGACAATGTTCTGCTACTATTCGTAAGGTTTTCACCGGCCAATTTTCTTCAGAAGTAGACCACCACACCCTTCTTCCTATTCTCTTAGTCTGGAAGCTCTGCTAAAACCAGTCTACCAAGGGTGGCCCTGTTGGCATTTGAAATACTAGTGGTGTACACCAACATGCAATCCACCACAGTACGACAAAATGACAAGATGTACAGTGGTGTAGGTGGTGTGTGCTCAAGTATTTAGCAATGAAATGTCATGATATCTTCAACTTACATTGAAGTGGTTCATACAAATAAAAAATAAAGCAAAAAAAAATATGGCTTTGACTTCTTGCTAACTTATGTATTCAACAACTGGATTGAAAAGCATTTTTGTTCTCACAGGGTTTATACAAGAACTTTATGGGGACAAAATATGAGCACTTATATATATCATTAAGGAGTCCCTGGGTGAAGCACTCAACTACTAGCCTAAACTGTTGGTGGTTTGAACTCACTCAGAGCTGACTTGGAAGAAAGGCCTAGTAGCCTGCTTTTGAATGTTACAGCTTTGAAAATCCTATGGCACAATTCTACCACACTCACATGGGGTCACCACGAGCTGGAATCAACCCAATGGCAACTAACAACAACAGCTTTATACGTACACAAAATACAAGAAAGGCAGATATTAAATTAACTGTAAAACAGACGTAACCATTTGCAATTTTTTTTCTCAGAACCAAAGGAACTTTCTTAGAGGCCTCGTCATTTTTTGTTCTGGCACGTATTAGTTAAATTGTGAAATGAAAGGGTTGAGAAAGGTAAGTCTGTGAAAGAGAAAGGAGAGGGAAAAGGTGAGAAGAAAGTTATATAGATTTGACGGGAAAATTCAGGATGTAGGAATATTAGCTGCATGTTCATTTTGCACAAATATCTTTTACTAATCCTTACACTCTTTTTGTATTTAATTGAGTACATAATTGAGTGTTTGCGTTTGTGAATGTGTATACAGAATGTAAGATTTCTGAACGTGCATTATTTTCTATCCCAAGTATTACCTTGTTCTTACAAACCATATTTATGAGGTACTGAATTGCATGGATACGAACACATCTAAAAAAGGATTTATCTCAAGTGAATTCAGTAACAAATAAAATGGTCTCAATACTGCATTTGATTCATCTGTAATGAATGTAAACAGGGTCAGTTCTAGTCACCAAGTATAAGCCTTTTATTTTGAATTTAGTACATGACAGGGATTCATTTTCTCCGTAGAAATGTGGTGCTAACTATCGGCCATTTAAAACCTAATAAGATGGTGAACGGAAAGACTAATAAATCAAATGCATTAACATTGCAAATGCCTTTGAATTTTGCAGGTTGCCATCATAACACTGATTTTATTTGACTCCATGGTACCATTATCCTAGCTGCTGCTCTAAATTTAGCTCATTGAATGCCTGATGAAATGTCATGTACTTCAAGTCCATTATAAGCACATCAGCTCTTGCGTCTGCAGTTTGCAAGTTTAGACAGTTATTCTTTGAAAGAACTCTTAATGGGTTTTAGCATTAGATAAATTGTGAACTATTTCACCTAGGACAAGGCTCTACTGACAAAAACAGGCACATTTCCACTACCAATTTAGAGATTACAAGCAAATTCAAGTAAAGCCATATCATTGATATAAAATTCTGTTTTCCATAGGCATAGGTACCTGAGGTAGGGGATGCATTCAATCAAATAAAACATAAAAATGTAAAGCCAATTTTGTTTATTTAAAAAAAAATAAAAAAAGGTGTTATAGTAACAACAGTAATAATAGATTTTCTTTATGATCCTCTTATGTTAAACCAAAGGGTGGCATGCGTAATTATTTTTAAACCTCACAGTGACTCCTGGGGTAAGTATTATTTTCCCTTTCTACAATGGAGAAGACTGAATTTCAGGGAAGTTAATAAATTTTGAGTTACAATATTAATAAAAGCAGAGCCAGGGTTGGAACCCAGAAGTAGCTAGTTCCAAAGCCATTCTGCCACTTAAATATCTGTGATGTTTAAGATTGTGTGTCAACTTGGCTGGGCCATGATTCTCAGTGTTTTGTGTTGTGATCACTTCCCAAGTGAGATTTGATACATGATCACCCCTATGATGGGATTTGCTGTGAGTCAGTACCCGTGAGGGTGGGGCCTGTGGTGCTCACCATCCCCCTCAGGCTTCATCTCTTCACCCTCGACTCCCTAGCCCTTCCTTCTCTTTCCCTGCCAGGGCTTTTGCTTGTTCTGAATCCTGCAGCTGGCTCCCGTTTGTCTGACCTTTAGTTCTTGGGACTTGAGCTAGCAGCTTACTTTTGGTCTTGCCTGCGGATCTTGGCATTCATTGATCTTCACAGCCTGTGAGCAATAGCCTTGAACTCCGGCTTGCTCATCTTGGATTTGCCAGCCCCTGCAGCTACATGAATCAGAAGAAGCCTCTTTCATGGCCCACAGACTTGGGACATTACATTCTCTACGACCATGTGAGCCATTTTCTTGATACAAATCTCTCTCTATATGTGTTTGTATAAGCTTTACTGGTTTTGCTTTTCTAGAGAGCCAAGCCTAAGAGACCATCTTAGTAGAAATGTATAGATAGTTATTCCTTTTTGCGCCATAAATTTAGTTTTAATCTGCTATGGTATGTAAAAATCTGAATTCTTTGGAAGTAAACCAGTCAACTTTGGAAGAATCACCCAGAAGTATTGACTATATATTTTCATTAAGTGTAAAATCCCATTGTAGGGCAGTGCTGCACCCAGAAAAATGTCTTGTGCTAAATGAAGATCAAAGTGAAAAGAGGCACTGAGATTTTTACCTACTTCTAACTTTCTACTACATTTATTTCCCTCATGGATGTAGTACCTAAGGGGAAAATTAGTTTTTCATTTATGCTATAAATGTATAAAATAATAAAAATTTGTTGAACCACCTACAAATTCAACAGAGCTTCATAATCAATGTAAGTTCTATTTCATGATGGGATAATTTAAAAAAATCATAACACTAATTATAATTAAATTACAATTTCAGTCTTTAGTTTGAAATTCTTTAGCATTTTAAGACCATATGTTTTCTTAGGTATAAGCATTTGGAATGCATACTCAAGATTTGCCTCTTCATTTTTTAACTGGATAAACTTGACTGACTTAACAGTGAATTTGTATCCTCAGGCTGCAGTTTTTATTGTCCTTCAATCTGGAGATTAACTCTTTTGTTCCACAGGACAGATAAAGAAGATGGGTCTCAGCAGATTTAGGCAATTGCTGTTGTTCCCCAACATAAGCCAGCTCAAAGGGTGAGCTTTCTCAGGGCTCTTGCTGATTTTCCCTGTGAGAACCTAGTATGATTCCTGGAGGAAAAGTTTGCAGAAGGAAGCAAACTTTCTTAGGTCTACAACCCCCAAGGACTTCATATTCTCTCACTACCCACACTTGGTATCATTTCTAGCTGAATCTTCTTACCAGTTTATATGATATCCAGGAACATCTACCCAGGTAAGAAAATCGCCAGGTTCTATTTCTCCCTGTAGGAGCCTGTTTGTCTCTAGATTTGGTAATAGTTGTTTGCCCTGAGCCCTCATTTTTCCAATGGTTTTTTAAGGAAAGTTGTTTAAGTTTGCCCTGCCTTTTTTTCTAGTTGAAAGTGTGGGAGTGGTACTTTCCAACTCTCTACAGGTCCAAGCTTTCAGTCTTGTGACAGCTGCAGATAAAACTATAGGATAATTTTAAAGAGCAATAGCAGGTATATCATGATGGTGACACAGAGGAGGAGCACCTACTCTAGTCTCCAGCAGTAAGAGAAAACTATCTTCATTTTATTTATGTTAAAAGGTGAGCAGATACTAATGAAGAAAAAATGGCATTCTGGGAAAATGGAAATTCTCGGGGAGAAGAGAGAGCATAGGACAAGGTTGGTAAGTGGAACCCGTATTTTGTGGTCAAGGTTTTTGAGAGCGATCCAATCAAAACAGACTGGAATTTTTACAGCTTAAATCCTGAGGGAAGAGTATGAAGATGTAAAGCTAGAAATGAAGACAGTCCTAGATGCTGTGTGTCATTTTAAGAAGCTAAGACTGTGTTCTCCTGACTATGAGGAGTAGTGGAAGTTTTACATGTAAGTAATGTGAGTTTTACATTTTGGATAAATCTCGAGGATATGCGTAGATGGTGTTACTGATGTTGTTAGGTGCCACTGAGTCAGTTCTGACTCATAGCAACCTTATGTACAACAGAATGAAACATTGACCAGTCTTGCACCATCCTCACAATCCTTGCTATGTTTGAACCCACTGTTGCAGCCACTGTGTCGATCCATCTTGTTGAGGGTCTTGCTCTTTTTTCCTGACCTTCCACTTTCCCAAGCATCATGTCGTTCCCAAGGGACTGGTCCCTTCTGATAACATGTCCAATGTACGTGAGACGAAGTCTTGCCATTCTTCTTCTAAGAAACATTCTGTCTGTACTTCTTTCAGTAGAGATTTGTTCGTTTTTCTGGCAGCTATATCTCAAGTATATGTGTAGATGATAGATTAAAGAAACTTCACATTGGATGCAAGATGACCCTTCAACATCTCATAACAACAGCATAAAAATAAGACAATAAGAAAGTGAGCTACAGCCATTACTAATGGAGATCGAGAATAAGAGGCAGATTTAATAAAACTCAGGAAATAACCTGCAACTTAGAACTTAACTGGTTGTAGGGGATAAAGAAGCTAAATATCTCAAAGATAATTCTCCAGATATTAGAGATATAAGAAACAGAAGGGGCAGGTTTATTCAAGAAGAGGATGAGTTCCGTTTTGTCATGTTAAATTTGAGGATTTTGTGGAATATCAAGGTGGCTACATTCAGCAGGCAGCTGGGCATAAAATTCAGAAGCTCAAATGGGCTGACTGGGATTGGAGATAGAGGTTTGCCAGTCTTCAGCATAAATGTCGTGGTTTGAGCCTTATAAACAGACAAGGTAGTCTTAGCATAATGTGTCAAGTGGGAAGAGTAGCAAAATGAGGACAAAATCTTGTGAAATTTCCAGTAGCTGGTAAGAGAGAAGACCAGAAGCTAGGTCAGAAGAAACAGGTATGGAATTTTAACTATCACCAAAACACTATTATAGAAACCAAAAGAACAGAGTTTTACAAAAAACTTTACAAAAATATGACAGAAAGCTCGAGTAAGGGATAAACTGAGGGAAAAAAAATAAACAAATGGATAAACAAATAAAAAGCCATTTAATTTCGGTAGCATGCTGAGAGCAGTAATCATATTCCAAAGGCTAGGAGATTTACCAGAAAGTGAATAAATAAGAATAGACTGTATTTATGAGAAACTTTGAATAAGATAAAGAGACTAGAAGCAAACTCTACTACTCTGAGAGATACTTTAAACAATGATGTAATAAAGAACCCAAAAAGTCAGACAAGTCAAAGACCTAAAATTCCATGTCTACCTGTGACAACATTGCAGTTTGAATTAGGTTCCTGTATTAATTTGAAAAGCCAAACAATGTCTCTACCATCTAATTTGTCTTGTCCTATAAATTCCTTTTTTCACTGGCCACTTTTCTATCTCTTTCTTTCTACTTTTTCTCTTTGCCCTCCTTCCTTCTTCATCCCTTTTTTGGCCCCTCCTCTTTTACTTTTCTCATTGCTGCTTCTCCTATTTTTATTTTAAATATGGATAAAATATGTTGTGAAATTATGAGGAAATCGAAACAAAGGGAACACTAGTCTACGAGAATTAGCTAATAGAAAAGTCAATTGCAAAGGGAACTAGGACACGGGTAATGTGCTCTTTGAGACCAGAAGATATTGGCCATATGCAATGTTTGCTTCCCCCAGGAACAGCTGGACCTGATAAACCATCAGAGCTATTTTCAGGAGCATGGTAGTGCAAGGCTCTCACATTCCATCCTAAGATAATGTACACTACTGCAAGAAGGAAACAAAACAGAAGCAAGCAATGCTCTGAAAAAATTCCTATGGTACCTTTCTCTGCCCAGAAATTGTGCAGACTGAATATCTTGATATTTCCATTAAAGAATGGAAAGAGGGGATTAAAAAAAAGTACTGTTTCCTCTAGCCTCAATTTGAGAAAAGTTTTAACTGGCATTTTTAAATGTATGCCCTTTCTGCCACATATTTGAATTATACAATTTGATAACTTTGCATATATATGTATACCCAAACAAAAAAAAAAACAAACCCACTGCCATCGAGTCAATTCCGACTCATAGCAACCCTATAAAAAAAAAAAAAAAATTTTTTTTTATAGCGACCCTATATATGTATATATATATGACTATCGCCATAGTCAAGATGTTGATGTACACATCAACTCCTTTGTGCTTCCTTGTAATACCTCCCTCTTGCCACATCCTACTTCCCAGCCCCAACCCCAAGCCAACCACTAATATGCTTTCTGTCACTAGAAATTACTTGGAATTTTCTGGAATAACACGGTATTGCTAATTTCTTTTTCTTGGTTTTTCTTATTCAGTATGATTATTTTGATATTCAGTGATGTGTTAGCGTGTATCAATAGTTCATTCAATTTTTATCACTCACTAGTATTCCACTGTATGGATACAGTCCAGTTTACCTAACTGTTCACATGCTGATGGGTATTTGGGTTGCTTACAGATTTTGGTTATTGCAAATAAAGCTGCTACAAACATTTGCGTACAAGTCTTCTTATATGGATAAATGCTTTCATTTTTCTTAGGTGAATACCTAGGAGTGTTATGGGAAGCATGACTAAAACGACCCATGTACCAAAATAGGGTCAATGTGTAATCCAGTGGGTCTGCAGACCTGGTGTGGCCAGGCTGTGCTCTCTGGGTGCTCTGTGGACAAGATTGTCCAGGATGTACCTGTGGTGTGAAAGCTCCATATGTCTCGGCCTGTTATTGTTATTGTATTTCTATGTTGGTTCACATATCTTGGGTTATAGTTCTGTCTGTTTTGGCAAGTGTGGCAGAGAAAGCTAATTGTCCCTAGGACATGTTATCCCTTTTTTCTATGAGTAAAAGTGTAAGTGGACAAGTTTACAAAGATGGGATGTCACTAGAAGCAATGTGTGCATTTCTTGTTCACAACTTTTAAAAGGAAACTGCCTGTCCTTCATTTCTTTTCCCATCCCATTGACTAGACATTAGCAACAATTGGAGCTACTAAACAATCTGGCCACATGGAAATGTAAGTAGGTTTGAGAAATGTAGTTTAGCTGTGCCGGTAGGAAAAGGAAACAGGTTTTGTTGAACATACAGCAGTTCCATAACATACTTGTACTGGTGCCTTTCAATTACAATATCCACTTTAGAGTGCCTGACAGAGCTCATTCAGAAAGTTCCTTGTCTATGTTGATAAATTATGTGCCTTCATCATTCTTGGAACCCTGTTGGCACAGTGGTTAAGAGCTACAGCTGCTAACAAAAAGGTTGGCAGTTCGAATCCACCAGGCACTCCTTGGAAACCCTATGGGGCAGTTCTACTCTGTCCTGCAGGGTGGATATGAGTCAGAATTGACTTGACAGCAGCGGGTTTTTCATCACTCTTATCACAACAGATTGGAGCAATGTTGAACACCTGGTTAAAGGTTTGTATCTATTCTGTGTGGTTATTGGGTGTACCAATCAGATTCTTTCTATTGGGGAATTTAAACTCAAGGCAAAAAGAATGTTAGTAAAGGAATAATAATGAGTAGCAGTATAATCAAAGATAGAGGGTTGTTGAGTGATCATTATTACATAACAAATAGAATGGAATAGAATACACCTCTGGCTAGGATGCAGCCAGATAAACAAATTCCTATATCCCAAAGTCCCAAAAGCTGAATGAAATACCAGTCTTAGTTATTTGACAGTTAACCATTCTTCTTTCTTTCATTTTACCTTAAGAATAAACTATCCTCAATTAAGATTACACTGTGGATCCTATCATAAATCCAAAATATGAAGAGTATACATTGAAAACCTTTATTTAACTTGATAATATTTAATTTTTTTAATTAAAAAATTGTTTTTGATTGTAATTTTTATTCAGGCAACAATATATTTGGGTGCTGAGAAAGGGCATTATAACAATTTATTTTTATTTTTTTTTAATTAAATACCTGTTAAATAAGAGATCACCCAGTGGTGGACAATTTGACCCAACATGAAAGCTGATCCTTCATCAGTAGCAAATGCATTTCCATAGATTTTCCAGTAATGGTGATGGGTCACTTCAGACGTTCTCTGCTCTGTATATCATAGATACATATTTCCTATGATACCATTTGTCATATTTATAAAACTCTACTTGTCTTCTTAGCCGTCAGTCTGTGAGTTCCTTGGAATACTCTAGGCACATATACGTTAAACTGAGCATACTCAGATTCAAACTCCTCAAGCAAAAGAAAGAAATTGCTTGGTGTAGCCTATTGTTTTTTAGATGGTTAGCAACAAGTATATAGTCTATGACCACGAGCTATAACACAGGAAGCTACTAACAGACCTTCTTCAAGACATGCTTGGATTATATATATATATGTATATAATGAGCATTTATACGCACATATATTGACACATACACACATTTTATTTTTATACTTACTGTAGCACAAGGTATAAAATACAATGTGATGGCTCTACAAAGAAAACTTCCGATAATTTGTTAGGAAAATGAAGAGTACTAGTCATTTAAAAGGGTTACACAAATGCCTAAGTTCTTGGCTACTAACAAACGGTTGGCAGTTCAAATCCACCCAGAGATGCTGCAGAGGAAAGCTATAGAAAAACTTTACAGAGCACAGTTCTTCTCTGAAACACATGGGGGGTCGCCACCAGTCAGAATCAACTTGAAGGTAATGGCCTTGTGTTTGCTGGTTTGTTTGTTTATTAGTTAAAGTTAAAGGAATGGGGACCTATTGGTCTGAACCAAAACTCAGCATAGGTCCTAAAATACACATTTAATGTGATAGGATCAGAATGTCTGTTAATAAATACTAAAGAAATTCTTAGATATTTCCTTAGATAAATTCACAGATTAGTAAAAGTCAAAATATATTTGGAAAGGCAATAATTGAGTTGCCAACATTTACTTTTTTAAAAATAATGATATAATAAGCAAAGCAAAACAAAACAAAAATCTAGATTCTACTGTCCCAATCTAGAATCTTCCATCACTGTTATTTCATAGAAAGAAAATCATTTCAACACCAAAAATCAGAAGGGAAATAGTCTCAGCTCTTAATTTCAAGCCCTTAATATTGAATAAATACAGCCCTAAGGAAATGTTACTGAATTACTCTTTTTTTTCATTTTGCCCTGGGCCGATAAAATCTCATGGAAAGACACCAGTTAGCTGATTTGCATTTTGAAATAGCTGACCTAGGTTTGACTCCAAAACTAACTGTATGTAGTCAGAGAGCAACCCAATGCCAAGTGCTTAGATGTGGTTCAGAAGACTCAAACTGGGAGGTCTGAGACTTAAAAATAATTTATTTCCTTCTTATAAAAGATTCTTTTATGGGCGCTGGGGAAAGACTGCCTCTGAGTTCTTGCTTGAGCTAGTAAAGCAAAACTTCGGTGGACATGGGTGAGGGTTGGGTTTATATTAGAAATTTATATTAGATTAGCTGGCAATAGATCAAAATCAAGACAAGTAAAAATTCTCGTTAGATCTTGAAGACATAATCTGATTTTTCCTTGTGTGGAAATCAAGAGTTTTTTTTTGTTGTTTTTTAATTGATACTTAGATAATATGCTGAAGGAATGAACAGTGCATTATTTGTGGAAGAGTGAGGTCAGTCCCTGGAGAAGGACGTCATCCTTCCTAAAGCAGAGGGTCAGCAAAAGAGAGGAAGGCCCTCAAGGAGCTGGGTTGACACAGTGGCTGCAACAATGGGCTCAAACGTGGCAACGCTTGTGAGGATTGCCCAGGGCCCGGTAGTGTTTCCTTCTGTTGTATATACTTTATCATTAATGATAAACATTCACACCTGGTTTTCCCCCAATTTTGCACCACTCTAACACACAAAACATATTAGAACTACTTGAATACGGATTTATTTTGCTATAAAAAATTTAAAAATACGGAGATATTTCAGTTAAACCTCCATGAAAAAAAAAAATTGCAAAGTACTGAATCTATTTATTATTATGGTTTATATTTTTAACTGATCCAACACGTGTCCTGACGGTCAACAATGAAATGCATCCCTACATGGAATAGCCATACATTTTAAAAGTTTAAACAAATTAAGGAATTTGTGAAGTGCTATGTTAATTTCATCAGCTTCATTGACCTACCAAATTGTATTTATTTTTAAATAGGACGTTGATTGCCAGAAAATACATTTTATCCTAACATTAAACAGAGATTTCCCTCAAAGATCGATGCCCTCTTTCTCATAATTCATTTGTAATATAAAGTATTAACATTGTAACTGTACTGTGATGTATCACTCAACAGTTGAAGGTTTTAGAGATAGTTTAGATGACCTGGTACTCATTGCGGCAAAAAACTTCAAGAGCTTCCCAAGTAGGTCAGGCCATAATAGTGATATTGAACTTTTCAACTGAGAATAATTAGGTTTTATTTTCAGTATTCACTGACCTAGCCTAAAATTTAATGTAATGCAGGAATAGATGAGTTACAACTGGCCTTATTTAACAGCAATTGTTCATTTTGTGTCCTGTTAAAATGGTTATCATCCCTGAAAAACTTCTGCTGATGTCTGCACTGGCTACTCTTTGCTGCAATTTAATAATCTAAAGCAAAAAAAAAAAAAAAAAGACTAGTTCCTGTCACTTTCTCCAAAACAGAAATTGTCTGCTGAATCTTTTTAGCTTCAATGGCATCTCACACAAATGCAAAGACCCTCGTGTTACTGCATCTGTAAAAACGATTTTTACAATTATCATAGTAACATGGAGGGTGGTTGCATTAAGCTTTCTAGTTTAATAACTAGTGAAATACTAAGAAAAAGGAACTACTTCTCTTGGCCGTGATTCTTCTTATATCCCATAGAGTCAAGAGAACGCGTGTATTAGATCACACAACTCTAATGACACATTTATCGTCCATTCCAGAACATGTTAGATGCAGTTCAAACCACAGCATTTAGCGATAGGATATCCACAATTAGGTTTAAATATTTTATTTGCCACAATAGTTACTGCAGCAAACAATATATACCATCGGCTTTCATCCAGAATTTGTGTTCATAGGTGTGAGAGCAGCCTGCTACCTCATGTCAGCATTCATTATAAGGCACCATGCAACGTGACTTGACACAGCGTGACAGGTGTCCTCCAACTCGATATGGCGTCGGTGAAGTAGGTACAGACAAGGAATTGCAGCTACATGGCTTCCACTTCTTAGGGAAGAGATAAGGGCAGAAAGGCCCAAGTATTCTTTTAGTTATCTCTACCAACCTAGTTTTTGAAAGAAATACAATGTACTAAGCTGTTTTTTCTCAAAATATCCAAAGTGGAGCTATTAAGAGGGAAGTGGAACTAGGTGTCTTTATTCAGGCTGTCATTTCTTCTCAGAATATGCTTTACGAGAGTAGAACAAAATTATTCAAAGTAAAATGGTAACAAAATGGCATGGCCTTATATTCTGAACATACTTGCAATTAAACACATTTTCTGACCCCAAATGTATCAAATGGCAATAATACCACTCCCTTTAGGGTCGCTAGGAGTCTGGGTGTTTACAGTTTTCCGATCTGTATATATATGATGTTTGAAGCTGTAATGGTGTTTGTTTTGTGTTGCACGCGTAGGTTTGTCCTTTCTCTCTAAATAGGTGCAATCTTCCTGAGGGGATGGATCATGTCTTATAGCCTATAAAATCAAAGCTTAAATTCATTGTTGGGTAGAGCAAGTTTTCAAGAGAAAACTTCATTTAAATTTATCTCTGAAAATCGAAATGTATTTTCAATAATTTTGGTAAGCATACTCCCAAACAAAGAACTTTTAAAAGCCTTCCAATTTTAAAAGTGACAAAGCAATAGCTTAAATTATTTAAAATGAAGTTTTAATAATACAGTAAGCAGAGGGAGGGAGATATACAGCTTTCTTTTTTAGGGAGACACATGCACATGGGTTAATGTTCTGGCCTATTACAAAGCAGAAGAAAGATATCTAATCTGAAAACCAGGTCTGGTCCCATGTCCCTCTGATTATGATTTCTGGCAAGCTCGTTAGATTCCCTGTCATCTGCTTGCTTCCTGAATAACATGATTATTGTAACATGACAAAATCTAGTATTATCCCTGTGGCACAAGGACAGTTTATAAATTTCTAATGTACACACGTAAATAAATATGGATAAATAATTAGTCTGTTCACATAAGATTAAGAGCTAAATCTAAGATACTTGGTAGAGAAAAAATTTAAAGGTTAAATAAGATTTTAATCTATTCTATAAAACTTTCTAAAATTCCCGTGACAATTTATAAATATGAATATTGGTAATATAAACATGCCCAGAGACTGCACACATTTGTATGTGCTTTGGGAGAGGGATCAACAATGGGTTTATGTGTCAAAAATACGTGTGACCGACCAAAAAAAATCTGTCTTCTCTTTGAGAATCTGTTGAAATCCAATATTTCAAATAAAAGTGGGATCTTCACAAATTTCCATCCCTCCAAAATTACAATTTAGATCTTAGTAAATTACTATCAACCGTATTACCATCTTTCTGATCGTTATGAGTCGGAATCGACTGGACGGCGTCTTTGGTATTTAGTTTAACGTTCCAAACAAGCATGGAGTTATTTTTTGTCTCCCTTTTCACTTTCAGTGCTGATACTTACTCTTTCCCAGAGTTAACTATTTTTTTTTTTCCTTTATTATTACAGCCTCTTAGGGTGATTTCATCAGGACGTAATGGAAATTAATAAAACAACTTCTCTCACTTCTACCAGTATCAAATATTTAATCTGGCTCAAAACAGATAGGAGGGCTATCTTGTTCATCGGGCCACTTTCTTGTCCAAATAATCATAATAAAATAAAATAGAAATGCTTACATTTTCAAATTTTATTTAATCTGAACTTCCAGGATAAAGCTTTGCATTCTCTGTTGACTATGTGCTCAGGTATTTCTTTGCTTTTTTTGTGTTGCTACTATTTTGTCCTTAGTCTTAGAAGAGTGGTCTGTATTCTGGTTGCCTATAGATTGTGCATACTCACACTTCAACTTTGGCTTTTCATCAAAATATGGCATAGTATGTATATTTTTTTCAAGATTCAGGTCATTTTCCTTATTTCGATGACCTCTTTGCTTAGTTTCCACACCATGCTCAAGTCCTATATATTAAATATTGCCTTTTTACCAAATCATTTTATAATCTGTTTTAAAATGTATTATATCTTTTATGTGTTCAATAAACAAACAGCAATTTATAAAAAGCAAATTAAACACATATTAATATTATGCTATTTAAGACACTTTTCATTTTCTTATATTTTATTGTTCAGAGATTTTTATAATTGGAAAAATGGAGTAAAGTTGTGTAGTCGCTTTTTTCCTTAACAATAGTATGACAAACCTTTTAAAATTATTATGTGATGATATCAATAAGAGACATTGTTTTAAAAGTTGCAGCCAAAACGACTGTACTTGCCATTTGACTACATACTATCTCATTTTATCTCCATGTCAAACTGATGATTTGGTATTATTGCTTCTAATTTATATGTGAGGAAGGTTTTAAGTCTCAGATACTGAGGATTTTGCCAAAGGCTTCACCCAGGTAGCAAATAGACAGCCCAGGTATTGGTGAATCTCCAACACCAAAACCGCTCATGCTCTTTACCTACCTAACACCACATTCACTGACCTCACCCCGTATCATCAAATGAATTTACTAACATTTAGGCTGGGTTTGCTATTTTTTATTATTATTATGTTTTGTTTTTTTGCTCTTGTGCAATAGCCTCCTGTATCTTGCATATTGTTAAAAGGAACTGTTCTTTTTAATGAAGTGAGTCCCTATCCACATTAATAAGCAAGTTTGTGTCTGAAGTACCTAACTCTGGTTAGGTCAGTTGACCTCAGCCTTGGTTATCTCATCCGTAAAATGCAAATACTGAAGCCTAACTCACTGCATTTGTTTCAAGTTTGAAAAAGATCCTATCCATGAAACATAGCCCAGTGCATGAAACATAGCAGACATTCCACAAATTTTTATACTTATAAAAATAACAGCATTTTATGAATGAGATTCTGCTTGACAGTGGCACTTGAGAGTTAATCAATACATCAAGATCAAATAAAAACCCTAAACACTGATTAACAGTTCATCAATTTCTGTAATTTATGGAAAAGAGGTCAGTTTATTCCTTTGTGCCCGCCTTTTCTTTCTTCCTCTCCTTCTTTCCTTCCTCCCTCCCTCCTTGCCTTCCTTTTTTGCTTTTGTCTCTCTCCTCTCGGTATTCTGTCTCCTTCTCTTTCCTTTCAACTCTGTCCTTTACCTTCTTTTCACTTTACAAATGATACTGGGCTTCAGATATTTGTATCCAGGAATTTTTTTTTTTAATATTGTAACAATTACATTTTTATAAATAGTTTCAGAATAATTTTCCCCTTTTGTTACATAACTGTGGTTGGGCTAGGGAGCAGGAACTAATATATTTGATTACTTCTTACAAGCCATGCACAGTGATTTGTGTATATCATCACAGGTGAAGTTCACGATAACCATGTATCCTTGCCTCCATTTTACAGAGTAGGAAATGCATGTTGGCATGTGTTAGTGCTTAGATCAGGACCCAGTTTTGTCAAGGCCCAAAGCCCACATACAACCCCAAAACATATACACTTTTTTTTTTTTTTTTTTAAGCAAGTCCAGTAGATACCACCCAAAAGTCTGTTAGGTGAGGTAACCACAGATTTGAAGAAATTTACATTTAACTTTCAAAAAAAAAAGAAATGCAAAATTCAAAGACGTTATGTATGATTAAAGTTTTTGTCAGAAAAACATTATATACAAATGTCTTTCTAAATGTAGCCTTTAATACAGAATGTTATACCTGGAGTCTAAGATGTTTCCAATAAATAGCTTTAAGTTTTTAAAAAATGCTACTCTCAGATAGCCACTCCTCAAAATCTCATTGTTCAGGTCATCATTTTGGATTATTTTTTATCTGCTAGAAGCATATTCAATATTTTAGCAAAAGATCAAGGGATAATTATAGATTTTTCTGAACAATGGTGTTATAAACTTAAAACAGTAAAGTAGCAATAAAGATCAGCTTATAACATTCATACATCAGTGCTTGGAAAATTATGCAATTTTTAATGTACTATTTTGTAATGATTTTAGTTTTATTTCACATATGCTTGCTTATCTATCAACTAGTGTATAATCTTTCTCAGAACAGGTGTTTGTTTACGTATAAATATTATTTATAAATATGTATTATTTATAAATGACAATGAGAAGTAAATTAAGGATGCTAATAATTAATTATTGAAATTTTAATAAAGGAAATCGGTAGTGAAAACGTGGTCCACGCATCCTACAGCATACTCCTACGTGGTCCCTCTCGATAAATATCTTCCTAGTGTGATTGACACAGGAGCCCTGGTGGTGCACTGGTTAAGAGCTCAGCTGCTAACAAAAGCTTGGCAGTTCGAATCCACCCACTGGTCCTTGGAAACCCTATGGAGTAGCTCTACTCTATCCTATAGGTTCACTGTGAGTCAGAATCGACTTGACAGCAAAAGTTTTTTTTTTGTTTGTTTTTTAATTTCCATTGATACTTCAAGAATGACATCCATAGGTGGAAGTGAGGGCTAGAAGGTCTTACAAGTGGAAAAATTAGATTTTAGGAATGGAATCCTTCCTCCCAAATACTACGTTTCATCTATTCTAGAAAAGATCCCTCCCATTTTATTAACTCTCAGACCAGGATACATTGAAGATTGATGACATTTTTCATTCTTTGCCAGCAAATATTAGTTATTGAAGGAATAGCTGCAGCTTCATTTATATTCTCACAAAGCAAAAAAAGAAGTGCTTTACAGTGCTTGAGAGTGGAAGACACCCACAAGTAGATCCGATTGTTATATTTTGCAGCTGAGATATATGCAGAGTGATTACCTATAACTAAGGGAAGATGTAAAGAAAATTAATAGCTCTCTTGGAACATATTAAGTACACTTTCAAAACGTCCTAAGGCTTTCCTCCCTTCCAATTCTGTGGAGTCAATTCTGACTCGTGGTGGCCACACATGTGTCAGAACTGTGCTTCATAGGGTTTCAAAAAGTGGCTGTTTTGTCAGAAGGAATTCACCAGGCCTTTCTTCCAAGGCACCTCTGGGCAGACTTGAACTGTCAGACTTTCAGTTAGTGGCTGAACACACATTACCCATTTGTACCACCTGGAGATACTTTCCAAAGTCTATTGTGGTGAATAAGTATGCCGTGTAGGGTTATTCCTCAACCTCATGTCATAGTTTATCTTTTTTTTTTCTTTCTGAGTGGCACACAAAATATTAGTACATTTTATTATCAATGGTATCTTAGATTTAAGCCAAAACGATCTCTTTTATATCTGCAGCAGGGTCTGCAATTCCATCGTTTGGATTTGGTTCAACGGTTAATGTGCTCAGCTGCTAACCAAGACGCTGGTGGTTTCAGTTCAACCAGAGGCACCTTGGAAGAAAGACTTGGTGACCTACTTCAAATCAGCCATTGAAAACCCTATGAAACACAGTTTTACTCTGACAGACATGGGGCCACCATGAGTCAGAATCGACTGAATGACAACTTTTTCTTTTCCTTTTTTTAATATTCAAATGTTCTTAGAGAGATACAATGTACACACTATTAGAAAATACCATAGTAAATGATCTATAGTCATCTAAGAGCAAAGTACTTGGGTCATGCTGAGGGAGAGGCAAAACACTTAGAGGGACTGCCCACCCCACCCATTGCCATCGAGTCGATTCCAACTCATAGCGACCCTGTAGGACAGAGTAGAACTACCCCATAGAGTTTCCAAGGAGTGGCTGGTGGATTCAAACTGCTGACCTTTTGGTTAGAAGCTGTAGCATTTAACCACTATACCACCAGGGTTTCCAGAGGGACTGCAGAAGTTAGTAATGAAAAATATAAAATTTTGACTCGTGCCTAATCTATCAGAAAAGTGGAATAAATACTTTATGCAACAAGTAAAATTAGGTTAAAATATTTAGCTGTTAGAGCTAAAAATAACTTATTAATTAATAAATCTGTGCAATTTTTCCACAATATTAAAGCTGAAGATCAAATAAAGTTAAAATTTGTAAAGTCTTTTTTTTAAAGGTTGACCCATAAAAACCAATAGTTCATGATAAATTGAAGCGAGGAAAACATTTTCTTGGAAATAAAATGTTCATCAAGGTGCTTCTGAAATATTCTAAATAAATGACTTCCTTCATGTATTTTTTTCATCAACTCTTGCCAATAAGTAAATTATTCGACAAGTGTTAAATAATTGAAGGGGCTTTGTAAATCTTCCAGGAAACTAAGAAACCGTTTAATAAGTTACTCCAGCCAGAGGGGTAAAATGATTAATATACTTACCGTAGTGTTCTGTTTTTTTTTTTTTTCCATAAAATATGAAAGAATACAGAAGAACATTCTAATGGAAACATATAACTGAGTTGTCTTTCCCATTAAGGATTTCATTAAGATCAAACAGTTCTGTTTCATCCATCTTAAACCTGGGGAGGTAATTTTATAAATTATAGGTCACAAAGTTACAAAAGCAATGAGGATGATCCTAAGGGGAGAAGACACAAGTGAAAACATCCACATTCCTCTTTACTGGGCTCATACATTGCTCAGGTTTTTAGACGTTACTATGAGTAGGTTGGTTTACCCATTTCTCCTTGCCAAATACAACAATCCATCTCTGAGTCACGGAATTCACTTTACAGGCTGCTTACCAGCTTTTCACGTGAAACATAGCAAAACGTCGGGGCCTGTGTTTCCTCTCTTGATAGCCTTGCCTTTTTATTCCATTTATTGAGGACAGTACACCAGATTAAAACAGGCTCAAAGATAAGGCATTATATAAAGCATTAACTCTCTTTGGGAAATGTTTATTTTAAGGTTGTGACAAATGCTGTCAAGTATATATGCAATTTTTTCCTCTTTTATTATAAAAACCCTTTAATTTTTTAAGCCAGAGCTTTGGGATTAGCAGAAGCCCCTTTATATCTCCATTTTACATTCTTTTTGCAGCTTTTTCTTTAACTGGGTGAACAGTTAGTGTTCCCAGGGCCCTCACTTACCACCCACACATAGTTGCTGACATAATACCACTGACAAGGAAATAAATGCTTAAAGAACTGCGGGCATGAAGTGAACTTTACGTGCCCTTAACCATTTAGCTAGACTAAAGCAACAAAGCACCAAGAAGCAAACCCACCCGTTCAGTTTTGTAAGTGAAACAGAACCAACGCTTAGTTCAAATTGCTGTCTATAGAAATCACGTTGTCTTTGTGTGCCCTTCAGCCCATTCCAACTCATAGCGACCTAGAGGACAAGATCATCCAAAATAAAGATGAAGCTTTTTTCTGAAGAACAACACTGTCGTGTAAAATTTTATCTTAAAATTTAAATAATCAATAGAGACATTAGGATTTTATCTTAAACATAAATAAGAAAATGCTGAGGTTTGTCATGCATAAACTCATTTAGTTTATTACTTACAAGGCAAGCAGGTAAGGCCTCAAGACATTCATTTCAGAACTGTTGTTCAATAGTTAGACTCCCTATCTTTAGACTTTTATCTTTCATGAGAGGTTCAAGGGCAGAAGAAGGCTTTTCCACAGCTTTAACTTGATGAAGGTCCCTCATAGCTAGGGTCCAAGGTCAGCAGTGGTGGGTAGTCTCAGTCTTAGTCTCTGGCGGGGTCTTCTCTTTGGAGGGTGTCATAGTACAGAGAGAGGTCTCTTGCCTCTACTCTTCTCTCAAAGGAATGAGCTTAAACCCACTGCTTATATACAATTTTCTAGCCTTGGCGTCATGTGATAGGGGCCAGGCGATGTCACATTTAGTGTGTTACATCTTTTCTCGAGGTCAGACATTTACCTAATGTTGCATCTTTTAGAAATTAAAGGGTTATTTTGACATTCCTATTGTCACAAGGGCATCTTACAGAGATATAATTTTATGTCATAATATTTGTCAAGTCATATTTGTGCTGAGCCAATTTAGGGACGTTTCTATCATGTACGTGGCAACCACCTTAGGGAGGTTTAACTATAACATGTTAAATCATTGCCATATTTTTCACATTTTCCTTTTTCTAATTCAGAAATTCCCTATGCAGTTATGAGTTACAATTTCTTTATCATAGCACTCGAGTGTCATGCCAACATCTATAGGTTGTTTACTTCATTCACCTATCAATTTCTAAAGTTTGAATTCATCTAAATAGCTTTCTGATGACTTACAGTTTCTAAGAGCTTGAAACTTGCTAAAGACTTACAAGTTTTCCAGTTAGAGAGAATCACAGAGGTATACGTATATACCTCCGTGCCTAATTTCATATTGAGTGAGTTGTAAAAGCATGATGGTGTTGAAAGCATTATGTTAGCCTATGTGATTTGAGAATATTATGTGAGCATACATAACAACATCATAATCTTGAATGATTCTGGCTCCCAAAGCTCTGCTAGGAATGCTGTCAGTGGGGAATGCAAAGTCCTTGTCCTCACGCACACTGAAGAGATTCACTCCACTTCCAGATAAATATGCTGTGTCCCAATAGTTGGTTTTATAACTCATTTGCCTGCAGCTTGACCTTTTTCTATAGAAAGTGTGTTGGATGTGGTTGACTTCTAAGACAATTCCATAAAAGGCAGCCTAATCCATAATGAACACAAAAAGTGAGTCCAACCAACCGAATTTTTGACTCCCTTTCCCTGATGTGATATTGTTTCCATGGGAAACTCCCTTAAGCATCCCAACTAAGGAGGCCAGAACCATATCTAAACCCAATAAGGGAACCAGAGGAACGTTCCTGCCTTACCCCTTGCCATTCCTATGGATCTGCTGAGGAACTTCTTTAGCAGGCAGCCTGGTCTTTGTCGGTAGCTCTAAGAATGCAGAGCCAGACCAAGGTTAAAGATTGGGACAATTCAGTGGCTGATGCATCACAGATCCTCTATTCAGAACCTTCTTAGGAACAAGATTTGGTTGGTTTCCGAAACGCTCCCTTTCTTTGCTTACCACATACACTCTGCTTCTCACACTTTTTGCCTATCACCAAAACTTTACTTCCGACCACAGTGTGTCTGGCTTTTCCTTTCTGCTTCTGACCCTTACAAGAGTTTTCCGCTCTGAAAAATTACTGAGTCATATTTTTAGTGGTTCTATTAAAAATAAATCAGACAGGGAGTAAGTCATTTTCCTTGAAACCCAGTTTTGTTTAGATTAAATAAGAACAATAACATGATTTCTTATATTTCATCTGAATATCAGCTTCAGAAAGGTATGGTAACATTAATAGCCTCGATGGAGTTAGCATTTCTCTAAGCAATGTTCACAACAGGGCCTCAATCTAAGACCACTGATTGGAGTCTATGAAGAAGGGAGAGTTGTGGCAAGAGTTGAAATTAGAGTGAAGAGGCACAAAGACATCTGAACTTTTTTCTCTTCTCTATGAAGTGTCCAGTAGAGAGTACAACTGCACTGACCTTAGGGTGAAAAGAAGGGTTATGGAGGGACAATCTCACAGGGAGCAGCTTTTAGAGGGACAAGAGAAAATATCGAGGGGAAAAGTCACAAACCATGGCTATGGAATGGAAAGTCATTTATTTCAGTTGCTGCCTAAGATGCTATATGAAAAGCGCAAGCTTTTGTAATCAGGTGTAGAGGCCAAGGACTGGACATCACACAGCAAGAGAGTAGGGGGATTTTTCACGTGAATTTAACTAAAAAAGTAAATAAATAGTGTAAAGAATATACACCCGAAGCCATTTTTGTTAGCGTCTTGCCTTAACAGGGTCCCTGTTGGTGCAATGATTAAAGAGCTTGGCAACTAACCAGGAGGCTGGCAGTTCAAATTCACCAGCCACTCCTTGGAAACCCCATGGGGCACTTCTCCTCTGTCCCATAGGGCTGCTATGAGTCGGAATGGACTTGACATCAATGGGTTTGTGTCAACAAGAACATCACTAGAGGGATGCCTTCTTGTCTCTGGGAAACTGAACAAAGCAATGGTGAGCTCACAGAAAAGGATGAATCTGCCTTTATTAACTACCTTGTGGTCTTTATTGACAACTTTGTTAATTCTTTGCTAGTATTCTTAATATTCAATCCCTTCAAAATGTTAGTATTCATCAAAAGCATCCAGGGAAAATATGGTCACAAACAGAGTCACTGGAGACATTCTCATGGTGAACCACTTGCCTCCTCCAAACACACTTTTGCAGTTAACCTGTGTTGATGTCAACTCTCTCCTAACTTTGCATTTCTTCCGTGCGTATGCACAAAATCTGGGCTACTTTTAAATTATCCTGTGCATAAGTGCTGTATACATATTTTTTCAAATGCACATATGTCTTCTCTCTGAAACTAGGTTATAAAATCTATGAGTGGAAGAAGTCATTCATTTGAATCTTTAGTCTCATGCTTAGCACCAGACCATACCATGTTTAAAAAAAATTTACTAAGTCAGTCTGCTCTGATCCAGCATACTTATTTAGACTCTACATGTTAATTATACTTCTTTGTTTATGATCAATGTGTCAGTAGTCATCATCATTATTATTAGAGAAGTAGTAGCAATATGAAAAACTCATTTACTACTGTAATATCAATTTTGAAAAGAGTTTTGAATATATCACGTTTTTTTTACTCATTGAAACTTGTTGCAGCTGAGCCGATACTAACTCACAGCACCCCTGTAAGACAGAGTAGAACTGCCCCACGGGGTTTCCTAGGAGCAACTTGTGGATTTAAACTGCCGGTCTTTTGGTTAGCAGTCAAACACTTAACCACCGCACCACCAGGGCCCCATAGCTCTTCTATTAGTAAAAATCCATGCCTGGGGAAACTGGAGGCTTCAATGACTTATTTTTATTGAGAATTTTCCCAGATGACAACCAATTAATAGAATATCTAGTATTTGTGTCCATATTCTAGATTCATGACTTACTGTTTTTACTGTGTGCTTTTTATCTTTCTAAAACCAGCATTTAAATTACTTCAGTCGTTGAGAAATTCTTATGAGTCTCAATCAGTTAGTTAGCCAATGGAAAAAAATAAACAGGTTTGTTTGCCTCAAGTGTTCCTTTTATTTTTAATATCAAAAGAAATGGTGTACAAACATCCTAAAATTTATCATTAATAATGTATGCAAAATATACATTAGAAAGGTATGAGCAATTTATGGCTTCAAATTTGATGTTTTGTTTGACACAGAATTTCATTTGGTTTTCATTTTATTTCAGATACATGTCACATCTCTTCGCCTTTCAAAAGTTTCTTATGCTAAACTATAGATGTTTAGCAAATATTCCCCCATAGAGCTAGTTAACTCCAGATCCTTCTGGTCTTCACACATAATAAATTAATGTGAAAAACTGGGACATGTTCTGGGTCTACATGAAAATACCTGTTAATACGACTTAAAGAAGTTCCTAAAGAAAACCCTTGTATAAAGATTTAAGTTCTAGCCAAGTAAAGCTATTGATAACACATATGTGTGCATTCTTGCAAAATATGGGATCTCGTTTGTAATACCAAAATAAAAACATTTAAATGTACCCCTGAATTGTACCCCTGATTTTGGTAGGCTGTTGGTTTATATGAATCAGTTTGCTTTTAAAGATAAGGCTACAAACTTTCTAGAACGTATTCTAACCTCAAATTTAAAGAAAAAAAAATTTCATCAAAACTGCTATAGTAACAGGAACCCCTGGGTGGCTGAAGCTGTTAAGCACTTGGCTTCTAACTCTAAGGTTGGCGGTTTGAATCCACCCAGAGGCACCTCCGAGGAAAAACCTTGTGATCTACTTTTTAAAGATCATAACCATTAAAAAAAAAAAAAGATCTAGGTTTTTTTTGGGTTGGGTAGTGTATTTTAAAAAAGCCAAAAAAAGAAAAAAAAACTACTATAAAAAAACAAAAACCAAATCTGTTTTTGTCTAGTCAATTCCGACTCATAGTGATCCTACAGGACAGAATAGAACTGCCCCCATAAGGCTTCCAAGGAGCAGCTGGTGAATTTGAACTGCCGATCTCTTGGTTAGCACACAAGCTCTTAACCACTGCTCCACCAGGGCTCCAAAACAAATTACTATGGTAGGAAGATAAAACTAGCGGCATAAAACCTTTCTCTAAAGACATTTAAGTCTTTAAAATTATTTAAAAAATGCAGTAAACCTCTATCCATTAGAGAAAAGTATTGATATAAATTTCATTTGCTAAATGAGAAATGCAATCATGTAAAATTTAACATATAATGGGAAATTATAAAAAGTCCAGCAAAACGGCTCCTTCATACCAGACTTTTGTGATACCCTAACTAGATGGCGACAGTAATGAAGGTGCCAAACGCCGGCCCCGTGAGTTAAAGACGGGATAGCTTCTGTTGTTGTTAGGTGCCCTCCCTTCGCTTCCAACTCATAGCGACCCTGTGTACAACAGAACCCTAGAATCACTAAATTTCTCTGCATTGTTCTAGCAAGACAAAAGTGTGATGCCATTACACACTCTCAACTCCAAACTTCAGTCCGTCCAGATGTGTTAAAATTACTCAAACATTTGGTCTATAAATGGCTACAACTGGAAATACCTAATGTCTTTTTGGCTTTCTTTCTTTTTTTTTTCATGACTTTTAAACAACCTTAGTCTCCTCCTTCAAACTTGCAAGTCTCCACTAGCACAAATTCCCAGCCCAGTTAGTAAGGACATTATTCTTTTGTCCTTGTTCAAGGTTACGCGCTCGGGCTTATTTCACACTTGGCTGCATCTGCCTGCCTCTTAAAGTCATATTCGCCTTTACCAGGATCCCAAAACCAGACAGTAGCGTGCAGGTCCTTAGCGTGACAGGCCCCTGCCCAGATGACAGTTCGGGAAGCTCAGGTGGACAGGCTTGCTGGCTCTTCACTCAACACCTAATAACTTTTTTGTTTTAACAACTTGATCCCCAGCCATGGGACCCAAGAGTAAATACAAGCAGGCAGTAGAGGAGAGGGACGATTTATACTGCCCAGGAAAGGACTGCAAGTCAGTGAAGGCTTCTTTATTTCTGGCCTTGCTTCTCCTTCACATCGTTTTTAGTGTGGAAGTATAAGTTTATTATTACCCTGAGAGTTTTGATCCATCAATCCTACTTTCATATTTACAAACATATCTCTATCTATCATCTATTTATCTATCTATGTCTATCTGTCTACCTACCTATCATCTATATAGTTAGTTAGCAGTCTTGTAAATCTTGTGCATAAATATATGTATAGATATGGACAATAAGAAAATTCAAAGGATAAACTTTAACACCTGCTGGAAGCCATCATAATAAGACCTTATGTCTAATCACAACAAAAGTTAAAATATGCTTTGGGAAGAGTAAAAATATACTGGGCATTCAGCTCAATTAGTTAGAATGAAAAAAAAGAAGTATAAAACAACCATAAAATCAGAAAATAAATAAAGACAAGAGCATATACTAATGACATAAAGAACAGAAAAAATAGAAATGGTAAATTTTAAAGCCCATTTTTTGAAAAACATATTAAGAAGTAGTTTATTAAAGAGTAAAAGGATGAATCAGAACTATCAAAAGCAGAAGAAAATATGACGTAAAGTAGGACTATAAACTGCATACTGGCAGATATGGTGTTTTAGTACTGTCTCTGGTATTTAGAAAAATGACTGGTGAATACAAAGAATTTTTTTTAACTATAATAATATATAATAGCAAAAACTGATAATTCTGTTAAATTATTGGAGGAGAAAAATTGTCTATGTTGGTGTTATTATTACTACATAGATAAGCCAAGGAAATGAAATTAATAGATATTAAGACTAATAGAAATCTTGGAAATCTATTTCCCAAAATCTAGTAATGATAACAAAGAAGCATATGGATGGAAAGTTTTCATTCCCACTTACTGTAAATATGCACAACATCTGGAAACAAGTTTGATGGCTTGACATTGATACAGATGTAGAAACAGACAGACATAGTGATAGAGACAGAGACAGGGAGACAGAGATATAGCAAGAGAGGCAAAGTTAAAAGCACATTTATGTTAAACTCTGAGTGAACATAAAATAGTAAACAAAATGAGGGTGACTTGCTCTACCCAATAGAAAATTTATTTTAAAGAGCTATCAAATTTAAATACTCTAGTCCTGAATTAGAAAGAGAGAAACAATTTAATAGATAAGAAAAAAAAAATGTAGGCTCAAAGCTTAGTGTACAGATTTTAGTACATGTTAATGTGACAATTTGAAAAAGCTAAAAGGGATCCATTATTTGATAACTACATCCAGGGTAATTTAAAATGTTTGAAGTAATTTTTTAAAGTAATAAAATTAGCTCTTCCCCCACCCTATGTTCAAACGTATTCCACGTAGATTATAGAAGCCAATAGTCAAAATAAACCAAAAAGATAGAAAATAATAGTAAATAAAGCTGTATATTAATATTACTATGACTTGGAAGGAAGCTGCTGTAAGCATTTTTCAAAAAGCAAAAAAAAAAAAGCTATATTTTTTTAAACATTTGAAATAATATAAAAAACAATAATTTGAAATAATATACAAAAAAGAAATGCAAAAACTTTAAACTCAGCAGATAAACGAGAAGCAAATTTTGATTTGGTGAAATATTTTTATTATATGATTAAAAAAAAAAAAGAGTAATTATTTAAGAAAGACCTTAATATCAACCGGAAAAAAAATAACATTCCAACAGGCAATTGTATAAAATACAAAATCTGATAAATAACATATTTACAACAGTGAATTTTATAAGGACCCCAAATGCAATTTAAAGCCAAAAAAAAAAAAAAAAAACTTCTCTTAGAATTTTGAAAATTTTAACAAATTGGTATTAGTTGTCATAAAATAGTTTTAAAAAATGACAGTGAAGGTCCTTTTTTAGAAAAGAGAAATAAACAGCGTAATGTTGTTTTTAATATGGGCCAAAGGAATATACTTAAATGCTCAATAAATTTGATTAATTAACCAAGTTGTACCATATATATAAAGTAGAGAATCATAAAACTAACAAAACGTCTGTTCTCTAAGAATATTTACTGACGTGGGAAACATTTAAAGTGTTATGTGAAAACATAAAAACAAATCCAAGCAAATTAGAAGAAATCTTACTTTGGGTTTTCTCCTCTGTACCTGTGTATATCTGTGCCTGCACCTGCCATCACGAATGAAAGCAATCAGACCTGGAAAGGTGGTGGTAGATCTCTAAGCATTGATGAGATGAGATTCTTTTTCCTTCTTTAAAAGATCTATAGTTTTGAGTTTTATAAAATTATTACCTGTTGCTTTATAATTAACAAACAATAATCATTAAAAAATACATAAGATTTTAATCAGATTATAGGGTAATTAGGTTATCTTAAAAGTTTGCATTATAATGTATGTGCTGTTTTTCTTAAGCCCAATGATTTATTTTAAGCGCCGTTTCTTCTCAGGCGTTACCATAAATTTTCCAAGTTGCCTTTTTTTATGAAGCTTTTACTCAGTCATTATTAGATCATCTTAGTTTGCTTTACTTAATTTCCTTCCTAAATGCCTGTTTTTAGAAGCCAGGAAAAAGCATTCTCCTCAAAATGAATAACCACTGAAACAGGGAATGTCCCAGAATCAAAATTCTGGACAATGCATTTGGGTACAAGATACATTTAGGACGACTCTTATTTTTATCTTAATCCGTCAAACTATGGAAATCGCCTGATACATGGATACACCTCCTTAAAAAGGAGATGTTTTCACACAACTCATTGCAATTCTGCACATATGCAAATATAAAATTTGGATACATTTAGTGTGGCCTCTGTATGTTTCTTCATATGACTTTGTATCTTATAAACTACGGCAGTTGCACTGTTTCTTGCTTTGATTATGTATCTTATATGGTCATGAGTTGGAATCGACTTGATGGCACTGGGTGGGTTATGGTCCTAATTTTTTTTTTTTTTTCCCATCCTGTCTTTTAAGTTAAAAAGAATCCAGGCAAGTCTATAATAGGGCATACTTCCCCTGCTTGCTCGTTTTGAAGTATCCCTGATTAATAAGATTTATGGATGGGGGCTTACTCAGCTGGGCTTTGGGGCTGTTTTATTTTACTGGAGATGTTCTAGCTATAGGTTGTCTCTGTTCTTCCTCATGAATTGAACTTTTTACCTTCAAAAATCTGTATGCTCATCTGACCAACAGAAAAAGCAAAATGCTGGCTAATTGTATCTCTAACTCAAATGTTCTAACAATGATTTTCATCTCAATCTGAAAGATTCAAGGCCCAGTCAAAAAAGCTCAGGAATGACAAGAAACCACTGCACGAGGAAGCGAACGCATGTATTTAGTTAATAGTTCAAAATAAACATATAAAAGAGAAAAAGCTGGAGGTTGTTTATCAACTTGAAATGAATTCTTTTCCTTTTTTGTTTTCTTTGTGTTTTCTAAACTTCAACTGGCAGAAGGTTCTCTGGCTTTTTCTAAATTGTGATCTAACAAACTGGTGGGTTTGCTGAAGGGTAACATTGTTGCAAGTGCTGCAGCTCAAAGACAACAGTGAAAAGGAGCTCAAGGTATTAAATTTATTGTGAAGCTCTGATAACACAATATTTCAAAAACTAAATCCACAGAGGATGATACTGGGTTCCTGGTTTGGTCTGTTCTTCCCTTATTCACCTTCTGCCCCTGTTAAAGACTCAGCTGCAAGAAAATGAAGAATAAAAGTATTTGCTGTTATTATGTAGCACCTTTAGTGGGAGTAAGATGATATATGTCAGCAATGACTTGTTAGTTTGATAATATAAATCTGACCTGTCATCTCTGACCTAAATATTTGTAAATATTATGCTTCTGGGATTATTACCGTGGCGTGTAGAGAGCAAATCCAGAGCAGGGAGTACTCAAACCTGGAGGTCCTTGGTGGAAATCATTCTGCTGCCTTATCAGCAAAGCAACAATTTGACCAACGTTCCAGTTTATTTGTCTGTTTCCAGGGCTTTTGACGTAAAGGATGATTTTGAATTTGCTGATTTGAGCATCTCTTAGTGTATGGCCTCTTTTCTGAGCCTATTTTTAAAAACCTTTCATGGTAACGGAGGGGACAATTTCCCATCTCCATAGATGCGTACTTAGAAAAATAAAATTTCCTCAGAAAATGTACAGTATGCTTAATCCTAAATTAAAGTTGTTGCTGAAATGCTATGACTTAGCTCTGAGGCATATGCGATTTCTAAAGAAATAAATTCAGCGTTTAATTAACTCTGAAATCCTCCTGTAAATGGAGCTTATATGTGTGTGTAAAGTTCAAGGCAGGATGAATTTAGAGAAGAAAAGTGCTCCGAGGGGTTGCTGTCCTCCAGAAGCCAGCCTGCCCTATCTGAGGCAGACAGACCCAGCACATGGCTACATGTACCAAATTAAGGAGAGCCCGGGTTCATCCAAAGGGCACAGATTAAAATTTTCAATAGACCCAAGGATGTCTCCGAGGCATGAATGAGCCTGTCACTTTGCCTCTGCCTCTCCAGCAAATGATGGATTCACTTTATGCCCATAACACAACCCGGGAGATATGCCTGCTTTCCTTCGTTATTCTTCGTTCTCAGTCATGCTGAAATAGAGGTTGTGGTTAAACAAATCTGCTTTTATGGAGCAAAGCACTGTGAAACAGAGCTGATTAGGGCCTGACACATCGAATTAGACTGGGGTATAAAGTTGGCTGATGACTCTATTGTTTCAAGTGGGTGGTTCTGCCTTTGCCATTCTTTCGAAGTACGCAAGTAACTTTATTTGTTTCATTTTAATGTAGGGGAGCAAACTTGTTGCAGTGAAGTAATTTTGCTACAAATACACTTTACCTCTAAACATATTATGACACATTTCTTGCACCTGAATGCCAGATTCTTGCCACCTAGAAAATAGACTGACAAATCAGCTCATAAACACGAAAATGTACTATTGAAGGAATGGTGATTTTCTAAAAAATATTATTTTGAGAGAAATAACAAGGTAAAATGACAGATTAAGTAGCCAATAAATTATACATAAAGTGTCCTAAAGATTGTTTCTATCAATAAAATCACCTCTGTAAATATAAACTAAGACCATTCTCTAGTATCTAGCACAGAAATATTACCTAGTACGCAAACTGTAAAGAGCCCTGGTGGCACAGTGGTTAAGGTTGGCTGCTAACCAGAAGGAAGGTAAGCGATTGGAACCCACCAGCTCCTCCATGGGAGAAAGGTAAGGCAGTCTGCTTCTGTGAAGATTTATAGCCTTGGAAACCCGGTGGGGAAGTTCCACTCTGTCCAACAGGGCCACTATCATTTGGAATTGACTTCATGGCATTGTTTGTTTGTTCTATGCAAACTTTTTTATAAAAAGCTACTCATCATTGTACAAGATGATGTTGATTATTTATATTGAATAGTCTATTTCATATGCTGTTATATATCTTCTGGATTCAGGACATATAACAGAATATGAAATATACTTATTGCCATCGAGTTCATTCTGACTCATAGTGGCCCTATAAGACAGTAGAACTGCCCTGTAGGGTTTCCAAGGAGCAGCTGGTGGGTTTGAACTGCTGATCTTTAGATTAGCAACCAATCTCTTAGCCACTGCACCACCAGGGCCCTCTCTCTCTCTCTCTCTCTCTATATATATTTACGTATATATATATACATCTCAGCTGTATACATTCACATACCAAGATCAGTCTAGGAGTTTTATTAGCAGTTTACTCAAAGTTTTTGAGGAAAGAGTCCCTAAAAGTTGCTAACCTTTTCATATGTTATTGCTATCTGTGTGAATACACTGTGCTTTCTTTCTCTGGCTGTGAAGTATTTTAAAGGTTACTCGAGCTTTTATCTGGAAATCCTGAAGCTAATGCCATTTCAGCAGCCTTCTTTGCTTGAAATGGCAGTTTACCTTGGGGAGGGGGGGATAGAAAGAATAGCAATTAGGAAACCAGAAATAATGGATTTTTAAGTCACCTATTATTTGCATGTAGCATCGTTTCCCATCTCAGTTCAAGAGGCTGAAGTTTAGAATAAAGAAGAGAGATATTTTCAATAGAAGTGATCAAATTTTAGAAATAAATGTTGAAAGCACAGACTTTGTTATGCCTCATGCCCTCCCTCAAATGCCTGTAACAACCCACTTCTACTGGAGTAACCAGCCCAGCAGCTAGCCTGTGGGGTTACACTCTGGGTGGACCCCCTTTGGCCCTGACTTCTATCCACCCACCTCCTGGGCAGGTGATAGAAGTATTTGACCTTAGGTATTGCTCAGATACTCAAATAATGTGATAAGACCAAACAAATGTGGCATTTAACATTTTTTATCATTTTATTTTATTATTCCTTATCTTGTGTAGCTTTTAAAGTCCAGACTGTTTGGGGAGGGTTTAGCATTATTTCAAATTTCTGAAGTTTGAGAAAAGATTGAAAAAAAAATTGCACTTTATTGTTGATATTAAGAGATTCTTACAACTCATAGCCTCGGTATGAACTAGTCTGATGGTAGCTGTGTAATGTAAACATGATAGAATTACTTAACCCAAAAGTCAAATTAACCTTTTTTTTACTATGTACACATCACAGACTGTGTGTGAGCATGCAGTAGTTTTGATTTGGCCTCTATACAAAATGCCTGACACTTCAAGAAAGAAGTTATGGTTTTCTCCTGAACACACTTAGATGGGACATGAACACCACGGACCTCCCACAGTCTATACGGTGCTAATGAATGGAGAGAAACAAATTCTCCTAGCCTGCTATGACCCCATTACTTGTGTGATTACATTTGTAATAAAGAATATGGATTCAGGAGTACCACGAGGGCTTCCCATAGGGTAGGGCTTGAATGCCATGTTTCCGGAGTTGGAGTTAGGAAGAGAAGGATTCCAGCGACCAGCAGTTCCTGCTGGATTCCTGGCCCACCGCTTGTGATGACTGGATCAACCGATTCTGTCCAACCTGTCTACAGTGAAAGGCAAGATGAGCCTCACATTTGTACGCATAACTTGTTACTTTTTTGATACATTACAGACCACTCCACACATGAGCATCCATGTGTGTGCTTACCCACACATATACATCCCAGAACTGGAAATTCAATCGATGCTTATAATAGAAGACTATGAAAAAAAATTAAAATTTGTCAACTCTATTTTATTTAAGCCTTCAGATTACAAAGAATTACTTTAAAAAATAATTTTTCTGAAAGAGTTTACCAAAAGTCATTTTCACCAAATTTGTTAATAAAAACAATTATTTTTCAAAACTTATTACAATTAGAACAATAGATGGAATTCAAATACTATGTAAAGGGAATCTTCCCAAGTTAGTCAGTCTAAAAGCCATTCTTATTAATAAAACACCTGAATATTGAAAAAGTGGAAGGGAACTCTTTGAACAAACCAAAATTAAGCAATAATAATAATGGCTTTCTAACTACCAGAAATAAAACATTTTCTGCTCACTCTTATCTAAGCGTCATGGAGGTAAATAATATTTAGGGACATTTAAAAAGAAATGAATCCCCAACATCAAAAATGTTACATGCTGATATAATTCTCTTAAAATAATTACACTCTGTCATGCCTGCTAAGTCTCACAAGTTGCTATATGCAAAATAGATCTAACAATAGTTGTAGACATTTTTGCCTTTGTCTTTTCATATTGTCTTGTTAAAAATCACATTGTAGCATAAAAAGATTTACACTTAAAAATTGTTGTTGTTGTTAGGTAACCGTGAGTAGGTTTCAACTCATAGAGACCCTATGTACAAAAAGACCAAACACTGCTCAATTCTGCAAAACCCTCACAATTGTTGCTATGTTTGAGCCCATTGTTGCAACCACTGCGTCAATTCATCTTCTCGGGTCTTTCTTTTTTTCGCTGACCCTCTACTTTACCAAACATGATATCCTTCTCCAGTAACTGGTCTTTCCTGATAACATGTTCAAAGTACCTGCGACAAAGTCTCACCGTTCTTGCTTCTAACGAGCATTCTGCCTGTATTTCTTCCAAGAGAGATTTGTTTGTTCTTGCAGTCCATGGCCTTTACCAACACCATAATTCAAAGGCATCAATTCTTCTTCAGTCTTCCTTATTCACTGTCTGGCTTTCACATGCATACATTGTTATCAGGTGCCATGGAGTCAGTTCCAACTCATAGCAACACTTTGTACAACAGAGCGAAACATTGCCCAGTCCTGTTCCATTCTCACAATTGTTGCTGTCCTTGAACCCATTGTTGCAGTCACGATGTCCCTCCATCTTGCTAAGGGTCTTCCTCTTTTCACTGACCCTCTACTTTACCAACCCTGATTCAAAGGCATCAATTCTTCTTGGTTTTCCTTATTCATTGCCCAGCTTTTACATGCATATGAAGTGACTGGAAATACCGTGGTTTGGGTCAGGTGCACCTTAGTCTTCAAGGTGACATCTATGCTTTTTAATACTTTAAAGAAGTCTTTTGCAGCATATTTTAGCAATGCAATATGTTGTTTGATTTTTTGACTGCTGCTTCCACGGACATTGATTGTGGATCCAAGTAAAATGAAATCTTTGACAATGTCAATATTTTCTCTCATGACGTTGCTTATTGGCCCAGTTGTGAGGAGTTTTGATTTCTTTGTGTTAAGGTGCAACCCATACTGAAGGCTGTAGTCTTTGATCTTTATCAGTAAGAGTTTCAAGTCTTCGCTTTCAGCAAGCAAAGCTGTGTCATCTGCTTATTGCAGATTGTTAATATGTCTTCCTCCAATTCTGATACCACATTGTCCTTTACATAGTCCAGCTTCTTGGCTTATTTGCTCAGCATACAGATTGAATAAGTACGATGAAAGCATACTACACTGATGCACACTTTTCCTGATTTTAAACCACGGAGTATCCACTTGTTCTGTTCCAATGACTGTCTCTTGGTCCACGTTCAGGTTCTGCATGAACACAACTGAGTGTTCCGGAATCCCCATTCTTTGCAATGTTATCCATAATTTGTTATGATTTGCACAGTCGAATGCCTTTGCATAGTCAATAAAACACAGGTAAACATCTTTCTGGTATTCTCTGCTTTCAGCCAAGATCCATCTGACATCAGCAATGATATCCCTTGTTCCATGTCCTCTTCTGAATCCAGCTTGGGTTTCTGGAAGTTCCCTGTTGATGTACTGCTGCAACCATTCTTTAATTATCTTCAGCAAAGTTTTACTTGTGTGTAACAGTAATGATATTGCTCAATAATTTCCACATTCTGTTGAATCATCTTTCTTTAGAACAGGTGTAAATATGAATCACCTCCAGTCAGTTGGCCAGGTAACTGGCTTCCAAATTTCTAGAATACTCAAGTAAAATCTATTCTATAATGTGAACAGAAAATAAATTATTATAATCTAATCAAATAAATTGATCATGTATTAGCAGGATACTTAATGTTACATATGTTTGAACATATACTCAGATGCACATAAATTTGGCATGACAAAAAAAATGACAAGGAATAGAAATATTATTGCAATTGAATAAATTTGCAATAAGATAGTATTTCTTTTCAGATTAGTATTTAAATTATCCTAATGTGGCTCAGAATTATGCTTATACATATTTCATTTAAAATATAGATCTTTTGTTACTTATGTTTCCCTAAATTGGCAAATATTTGCCCTACTATTTTATGATACTTTATTGTGACATTCCATATGATTTTCATTGTCAGAGTGACAGAAATTGAAGCTAATATGGTTTGAGATAGACAACTCAAATGAAGTGGAATGAATATTGCTGAAGTATCTAATTTTTTGAAAACACTAGCTTGTCAACATAAAAGAAAGATTATAAAATTACCAAAATTTTAGACAGGTTTTATTGATACAGAAATAATTTATTTAAAAAATATTATTTCACACTTTTAATAGAATTCTACTTAGATCCACATCAGGGTTTTTTTTTTTTTTAACCTTTATTTCTAGATTTAGAAATAACTAAAAAAAAAACTTCAAAAATTCATATAGAAGAATTACTATGCAACAATTAAAATATATGTTATTTTTTATGTATACATACATATAAAAGAAGGTTTTCCTAAAAGATATTAATGGATCTTTTTTTTTAGAGCGCTAATGTAACAAAACAGTATAATAATGACATTAGATCTTGAGAAACATTCATTTTTATAAAAATTGAAAAGAATTCAAATTCAATAAACATGTTATTTGAAATCAGTTTTTACAGTCAGTTGATTATTCAGTAATATTTTTGATATAGTCAGTCAGTTTACTGACAAATATTTTTTGAGCATGTACAATATTCCAAACTTTTTCTGAGAATTTCGTACACAGGGCTGAAAAAGAATGACAGTCTGATTTCACTTCACTTGCATTCTAGTGGAGGAACTACGTGACATAGGAATAAACAAACAAGATGAGCATTCTAGCTACTGGTAAGTGCTGTATGTAAGAAAAAATAGGCAACAGAGTCGAGAGTTCTGAGAGGAGTGTACCTGCATGATACGTAGGGAGGATGGTCGGGTAAGACTTCTCTGAGGAGCTGACCTTTGACTTGAGACATGAATGATAAGATGGTGGTGTCTTAGTCATCTAGTCCTGCCATAACAGAAATACCACAGGTGGATGGCTTTACCAAAGATAAATTTATTTCCTCACAGTCTAGTAGGCTACAAGTCCAAATTCAGGGCACCGGCTCCAGGGGGAGGCTTTCTTTCTCTGTCAGCTCTGGAGCAATGTCCTTGTCCTCAATTTTTCCCTGGCTGAGGAGCTTCTCAGGTGCAGAGACCCCATGTCCAAAGGACACGGTCTTCTCCTGGTACTGCTTTCTTGGTGGTATGAGGTCCCTAACTCTCTGCTTGCTTCCTTTTCCTTTTATCTCTTGAGAGATAAAAGGTGGTGCAGGCCACACCCCAGGGAAACTCCTTTTACCTTGGATCAGGGAGGTGAGCTGAGTGAGTTGGTGTTACAGTCCCACCTTAATCCTCTCAACATAAATTACAATCACAAAATGGAGAACAACCATGAAATACTGAGAATCATGGCCTAACAAAGTCGACACATATTTTTGGGGGGGCACAGTTCAGTCCACGACAGATGGTTATGCACAATTTTGGAGAAGGGAGATACCAAGTGGAGGAATAACACATGTACAATCCTGGAATAGCATAGATCTTGGCGGCTTTCAAAAACCTGAAACAAGGCTGTTTGGGCTGGTGTGCAATGAAAAGGGGGAGAATGGAGAGGAGACCTCAGAGAGGCAAACTATGGAAAACAAGTGGAGGATGTTAGGCAGGGAAATGATATGATCTATATTTCAGAAAATAACTGTGGTTGTTCCAAAGAAGATGGAGAAAAAGGGGACAACGGTGTAGGAGGAAATGAGATAGCCAACTACTGCAATCGTCCAGGTGAGAGACAATGGTGACAAGGACCCAGGTTGTGGCATGGAAGTGGGATCTGACAGGACTAGGTGATGAATTGGATGCGTGTATGTGAGAACTCCTAGGTTCTCTTGAGTTACTGGGTGAATGGTCATGATATTTATTGACAGAAAGAAAGCTTCAGGGGGTTGGGGATAAATTAACAGGAGGAAAAAATCAGTAGTTTTATTTTGACTATAACCACTACATAGTCCCTGGGTGGCACAAACGGTATACGCACATGGCTGCTAACCGAAAGATGGGTGATTCAAATCAACCAAGAGGTGCCTTGGAAGAAAGGCCTAGTAATCTACTTCCAAAAAATTAGTCATTGAAAACCCTATGGAGCATAGTTCTACCCTGAAACATGTAGGGTTAGCTATGAGTTGGAATAGACTAGAAGGCATCTGGTTTGTTTTAAGGAGCCTAGGTGGTTTTTTTTTTTTTTTTTTTTTTAGGTGATATAAGCAGTTTGGTGGCTCTGCAGAAGAAAGGCCTATTACAGCAAAGAAAATCCCGTGGGTCAGTTCTACTCTGTTAACACATGGGGTTTCTACGAGTCAGAAGCAAAGACAACAAGTTTTAGTATATATCCTGGTGAAGACGGCAAGTAAGAAGTTGGATAAAGGAGTCTGATGGTCATGGAATAGGGCTCTACTCTAGATATGTGTTTGAGAGTCACGGGAAACCTGGTGGCACAGGCTTCTAACCAAAAGGTGGGCAGTTTGAATCCACCAGACACTGCTTGGAAACCCTATGAGGCAATTCTGCTCTGTCCTATAGGGTCGCTATGAGTCAGAATCTACTGGATGGCAACAGGTTTAGGTTTTTTTAGAACGGCTAATCATATGAATCAGAATCGAAGCAAAGGCAACATTTTTTTTTTTTTTAAACATGTAATGGCTAATTTTTTAATGGCTAAGGATCGTGAACATCTTTTTGTATGTTTGTTGGCTGCTTGGATGTTCTCTTTGTTGACGGTTCTATTCATGTCCTTTGCTCATTTTGTGACTGGGTTGTTTGCCTTTTTGTTGTTGAGTTGTTGCAGTTTTCTATAGATTTTAGAGATTGGACATTTATCAGATAAGTCATTTCCAGAGATTTTCCCCAGTCTAATGGGTTTCTAGTTACTCTTTCAATAAAGTTTTTTGATAAGCAGAGGTTTTTAATTTTTATGAGGTCCTATTTATCTGTTTTGTTCTCTTCTACTAGTATATTTTTTGTAGTGTTTGTTACCCTGTTTTTACAAAAGACTAGGTCCCATAGTTTTCTCCCTGTGTTTCCCATATTTTAAAATGATCCATACTTATTAGTCCTTTTGTATTTAACTGTTAATTTTTAGCAAGACAAGCCAAATTATTTTAAAATAACTGGCAAAATACTAAATTTTGAAATGTAGGAATTGATAAAAGAAACCCCTAAGAGGACAGCTGTTTGCCAGGCACTTGGAGCCCAAAAATTATGGTACATACTTATGAACATATGCGAAGCAAATAGGTTAAAAAAAAATTTTTTTTAAAGCTCCTAAAAAGTACTAGATCATACACAATTCTAGAATTTACTTTTTTGTAGGTCATTGGAACAAATTTTTGATCAGGAGTAAAACTGCACACAAGCCTAACATTTAATTATACTATATTATAAACAATAAAAAGCTTAGTACAAAAACAATTCCCATTTTACTCCTGGCTTACAAGGTCTGAAATAACTGCACTAAGCAAGAAGCAAAATGGACAAACCTCCCTTCATTGCTAACTGAATCGCAAGGATCAGCCTTATAAATTTAATCTCTAAAATATGGGGATAGGCGTAGTGCTTACCTTCCCAGTTCTCTCTTTGTTGCCAGCTGCCCAAGTGTCACTCTCTAACTCTAGCCACCCAGAGCTGGGTCAGATACCTCAATTTAGAAGGACAGCACCTTTCAGACCAGCTGTCCACACAGCATTTCTTGGACCTTAGCTACCCAAATCTAGTCAGAGCTCACATGTTAAAAGGAATTCTTCCTTCAAACTGCCAGAAAGGCAGATACCAATCCTTGCTGGCTCTCACTGCCTCTGTGGTTCATTAATTCACTGGAATGGTGCAGAATTCAAGAGAAGCATACCGTACTTATGGCTACAGATTTATTACAACAAAAAAGGATAAAAATGAAGAGCGTGAGGTCTGAAAATGATCATAGTGTGGTGCTTCCATGTCCCAAAGAGGGACATGGCATCCTCTCCTTTGCCTGGTCACCAACCTGGAAGCTCATTTGAGCCTTAGGGCTCAGGGCTTTTATCAGCCTCCCACTTGCCCAGGATAGAGTATGTTATGCCTCCTGAGGCTTAATCAACATTGAGCCCCCAGTGGCAATTCTTGGTCTGGTCAGCCCCAACTCAGTAGCCTCAGGTGTGGTCTGGCTTGAAAAAACTGAGAACAAAGGCTAAATTGCTTTCTGCAAGGTGATTCCGCACCTCACACTAATGCAAAACTTAACATAATTTTCTCCTCTTGAATCATACAAACGCAGGAAATACAAGAAGTTGTGAAGTTCATAAGACATGGTACTAGACTATAGTTCACCATTTTAGACAGATGGCCTGTATCTTTGAGAAGAAGGCAATTGCCGTCAAAATTGGATGTCGAAACAAAAGTTGGAAAAAAGTGTATAATAGATTAAAAATACCGCAGATAACACGTTTTTATTTAATATGGCATCAATGATAGACAATTTTAAAATATGTCATCTTCCATAGCCTTCCTGCACAAATTATATCTGTCATACTATTTTGTTTTTCAGTATTTTTAGTCTAGTACTTTTATGCTTGTTTGATTCAGAGATCAAATGCATCTAATTGTTTATACACCAAATGCCACAATGATGATGATAATTTCTATTCTGTGCTCTATGACTCCTTTTAATTGACATAGGCAACTGTTTAAAAATAAATATAATCAGCTAAAACAGATTATTGTGTATCATATAAATAATAACTTGTTTTATTCAAATTATACTTTGCTACCAATCTGAACTCAGGAAAACAAATTATATAATTAAGCACATTGGAAAAAATTGACATTTATTAGATAGAAAAGAAAAGAGGGAAAGTCTACAAACAGGATATATGTAAACTCAAATTAATATAAACTGTTAATATTTTAAGATATTTTAGAGGTAACACTGTGTATACCTTCAACTACTTTAAAGAAGTGAATTGAGATTCAATGACAATACACTTATAGGCCAAAGATCACTTTATGAAGATTTCTTTTCATTGTTCTCCTAACAACAAAATCTGGCCTTGCCAGATTTTCAAAAACCAGTACCCAGTGCCGCGGAGTTGATTCCGACTCATAGCAGATTTTCAAAGTATAATTAATTTTTACATGGATATAGATTTGCTTATGGCTACTAATCTGATCCTTGTGACAGTAAATTACCGGTATGTCATATAAGTACAGTCCAAGGCCTTCCTGTGATCCCTTAAATAGGTCTCAAACAAAATCCAAAAAGATGCATGGAAAAATATTCCAATATGCCCAAAAACCCAAACCAAACCCACTGCCATCGAGTCGATTCCGAATCATAGTGACCCTAAAGCAATGTAAAAACACTAATCTTGAGCAATTTGTTTACTTTCAACGTCTACTCCTTTAATATCATTTAGTTTGCTTTGGAGAATAACATAAGAGGGAGGATAGTAACCTTAGTATGTTAAAATTAGGCAGTCCAATAACATTTTCTTTGAATTCAATAAATTTCTCAGATTATTGAAAGAATGCTAACTATAGAAATTTTGTTTGTTCGTTTTAACAATAGAACACTATACCTGTCAAGATTCCACCAGTTTATGTCCTTATAAAATCAGGTGGGTGGCTCTATGAGCAAAACCACGAGCATGAAATATCATTAATGAATGATCAGTTAGTTTAAGCATAGACCACAGCAGCAGAGATGAAACGAAGCCTGAGAAATGCAAGTGGTAGAAGGCTAAAGAGAGTGTCAAACTCCTACAATAAGTGAACGTGGCTGGAAATTTAATGGAGAGAGACATGTAGGGAAGGACATTCATATTAATTAAATATCTTCCATTTAAAAGGCACTGGACTTTAAGTATAGCATCCCTTTGTCCTCTCAAGAACTTTATGTAATATTAATAGCTCATTTTATAGAAAATTTCCTTGGAGCTGAGATAGTTTTTATAGGTTATGCAAGGTTCCCCTGAGGACGAATAGTGAAGCCAGACTCCAAAATCCAAGCAGCCTTGGCTCAATAATCCATAGGTGTCAAGTAAATCCTTTCTGCTCAAAGTGTGGTCTGTGGACCAGCAGTGTCTTCTTCATCTGAGAGCTTGTTAGAAATGACAAATCTTAAACCTACCCAGGAACCACTGAATCAGAATCTGAATTTTAATAAGGTCCCCAGATGATTCTTAGCCACATAAAAATGTGAGAAGCACTGAACTAAAACAATCTCATGGAGCAATGTTGGAGGATAAGTGGGGATCAACAACAGGGACCCCCAGAGCTGGAATAAGAGACAGAGTTGAAACACAATGAGAGTTAACGCCCCAAATGCAGAGCATCTGCTGAGGGCCTTTTATTGGGTGATTGACCTTCTTATCTCAGGAAGGGCCAGAGGATTATATGGCCCAGACACTGTCTTTTAAGAATCAAAGAACTGTATGAAGATGTAACCCCTCCCCCTCAAAAAAAAAAAACCAAAAACCAAACACTATGAATTATCTGCTTTCAATCCCTCATTTTACACTTCAGGTGATGATTTTTGCAAAGATGGCATGCTGAGACTAGAATTTCCTACTTTCCAGCGAACCAAAGCTGGTCTTCAGAAACCTAAATGCTAAGTCTTAGGAAAATGTAAAGATATCTCCTGATATTTTAAAGATAACTGTGATTTCAAATACTGTATTATAATCAGATCAGATATTATGCTAGAAATAATAGTCTAAAATTTTGTCACAGCTGACGATGCCACTTATTGCAGTACATATCAATGAAATGAAATGTCTGGATATATAAAGTTTAACTTCTCAGTGTGTCGATTAACTAGAAATTTTGAAACCTCTGCACAGAATGCCTTAATGCCTAGCGTTAGTGGATTATATGAACTTTATATTAGGACCAAGCAAGGATCTATTAAGTTTTAGTTAATAATTTATGAGGGTTATTAATCTCCAACTTAGACATGTTGAACTTTTTTCATATTTACTAAGTCTTGAATTAAAAAACTTTCAAATGACACCTACTCCTCACTTATCAACTATCTCATTATCTGACATTTCACATTTATGACAAAAGAAAAACTCTACTACCCAACTATTTTGTGTATTAATGACATACTTCTGGCAGTAATGAATGCTAAGATATGAAGTGAAAGTAACATCGGATCTGATGGTTAAGGTTATGTGTCAACTTGCCTGGACCATGATTGTCAGTGGTTTGTTAGTTATGTAGTGATGTAATTTGGCAGTTATGTAATGATGTAATTTGGCAGTTCCATAATGATGTACTCCTCCTCAATTTTGTGATCTAATTAGGTCATCCTCCACGTTCACATAGTGCTGATTTTTGCATAACGACCTGGTCTTTGGAACCTAAAGATGTCAATAAGTGCTGAGTGGTTGTATTGCTAAATGTTGAAGTCCGTTTATTCATTTAATGTTTATTGAGTGTCTACCAATGTTATATACATTAGATATTAAGTTTTAAGGATGTCTTTGATTTGGCCCTGCCCTTAGAAACCAGAGGCACGTAAATAAGAAGTGGAAATGAGTGTTTTATTTTAGAAACATATAGGATTTAATGGACACAAAAAAGAGAAGTTCAATTCAACCCCTGGTGAGGTTAAATCCTTTAAAGAAGATATGAAGCTTGAGATGAGTAACATAGATAGTTACTATGTGAAAAAGATGGCAGGGATGAGTGCCAATTTCAGGGGAACATGCCACCGTGAAAAAAAGGGACTGGAGACACAAAGATACAAATGTGTGAACCTGATCAGCAATTTTGGCAAAGATACAAGTATTCAAGATGACTATTGTGTAAGGTGCGAGACGGATTTTGTTGAGGAATAAGCTATATGGGTGGGCAAGTCTGATCTACAGTGCCTAAAGAGGTTGAATTCTATTGTTTAGATGATGGAGAGTCCCTGCATGAGTGAATAAAATAATCTTTGTGGTGATTTAGGAAGGTCGTTCCAGTCTTGGTGTTAACGGGATGGATTAGAGTGAAGGAACCTATTAAGAAAGAAGAGTGATGATGAGTTTTTGAATTAAGAAAGCAATCGGGTGATTTAATACCTTTTGCACCAAGCATGTTACCTAGGATTAGTTTACAGTATGTTTAGTTAATGGCGTGGAAAAAAAAAAAAAAAAAAAACTTAAAAGATTTAAGTTGATGTTCTTGTGACAAAGATCAGTTTGTTTAGAAAATACTTGAATAAGATACTTGAATGGAAAGGAAGACCCTGACAAAATGGTCAAAAGAAGAAAAGGAAATAATTGCTCTGCTTTAGAGATGATGAGGGCAATTGGTGATGAGAAACTGCACAGAGGAGAGGTAAAGACGGAGAAAATTAGTAAATACATGAAGAAACTCAGAGGAAAATTAGACTGAGAGCTTGCCAAAAATTCTGCAGACATTTTTATGAACACAGGTGTCTAACTAAGGTTGAAATTGTTGTTAAGCCTGCTTTACATGCAAAAGCTAATTGTGAAAGTTTTTTTTTTTTTATGTTAAGTGTATATATGTGAAAAGTAAAGTAAAAAAACAATTTAATATTTGGGCCCGTATGATAAGAAAATAGGGAGATGGAATAATGTATAGCAAAAAGAGGAAGCATTTTTCAAGAGTCTAAATGGGAACTCCAGACACTGATGGGAGCCCAAGTCACTTACAGGTTAGTAGGTCAGCAGAAATAAGAAACTAAGGCATGTATTTAAGGTGAATGGTGATATTTAAAGTATTTTAAATATCTCTGTGGCATGTGGTTAAGAGCTTGGCTGCTAACCAAAAAGTCGGCAGTTCGAATCCACCAGCCACTCCTTGGAAACACTGTGGGGTAGATCTACTCTGTCCTGTAGGGTCCCTGTGAGTCAGAATCGTCTTGAGAGCAATTGGTTATGGCATGTACCCCAACCTATAAGAAAGGATACTAGTCATAAACAATCAGTATGTCCACAAAGACTTTTAAGTACTGCATAAAATATTGGTCAGTGTTTAAAAGAACATTTTAAAATGCTTAAAATATTGGATACAATGTTTTTATATCCAATATTAATTTGGATACAAAAAGGAGTTGTGCTAAATATAGTAAAGGAAAGAGTCGTAGTAAAGGTTTACAGCTCTACTCCTTTAAGGAATCCTGTATTCATAAAATCTGTGGACTTACACGGCCAACGTGGAGTGGAAGTTCCATCAAGCCAGTTAAATACTGAGCCGTCTTTATGCTTGTGGTTTTAAGTGTTTCAAAGCTAAAAAGTCATGCCTTTAGTACCAGTCTCTGAGCTCAAAAGCACTATGATCTCATTTTTCCAGTATCTGGAGCTTCAATTTCTAGATGAGCTATCTATTCTGGGATTTACAAGTTAATGTACGTGCTCTCTGTATGGCCTGTGGTCATTGTAAAAACAAAACAAAGGAACCAGGTATATATATATGTAATCTCCCACCAGACTTCTGACCATTCTGGCATTCTGAAAAAGTGAATGCTGATTTTGTGACAACCCTTTCTTATATCTCTTGAAAGTACACAGCACGTGCTTTCATTATACCCACAATTTAAAGTGTTTTTATTTTTTTTTCTGTTTTGTTTAATTTTTGCTTACTCCTTCATTTCCTCCTCCATTTTCACACCCACACCCAGAGCCCAAAAACCAATGTTAACAACGTGGTTAACTTGCTTCCTACGAAATTTTATATTGAGAATTCCTAAATATTATTTGCCTGCGTTAAATTTTCAAGACAAAAATGCTTGTTCTCTATCACATACACAGGAAAAATAGAATAAAAATTATTTGTGGAAAATGAATAACATTTGACCATAATGTTTGTTAATGTATTCCAGTGTGTTGGAGAGATAGCATAGTGGAATGGTTATGAAGTCTGGCTCAAAAAACACACAGCTTGCATTTGTATTCTGGTTATTTTTTTTTCTAGCTGTGTGGTCCTGGACAGTTACATAACCTTTCTGTATTACAGTTTCATCATCTATAAAACAGAATAAAAACACAACCTTATAGGGTTGGTTGAGGTTTAAATTGGCTAATTCATATAAAGAACTTTCAAATCGTGCCTGGCATAAAATAAGCATTCAATGGAAGATAACTCATTTTTGTTCATAGCTATCACTGTTATTGCAATAACTGTTCAATTCCTTACTGCAGAACCTCTTATGACATTTAAATCAGGGTCAGGAGCCCTTCCTGAGGATCTCCCATTAGACCTTACCGCATATTTGTATGTCCCTGTATTGTCTATAAACCCATTGCCATCGTGTCAATTTCGACTCACAGCGACCCTTTAAGACAGAGTAGAACTGCCCCATTGGGTTTCCAAGGCTGTCATCTTTACAGAAACAGACAGCTACATCTTTCTCCCATGGAGCAGCTAGTGGGTTCAAACCACCAGCCTTTCTGTTAGCAGCCAAGAGCTTAACCACTGGACCACCTGGGCTAGATCTCTTCTATAATGTATCATATTCATTCAGGTGGCGCAGTAAGGAAGGTGTAATACACTTGTCTATCAAAGTTATGTCGGAATAATTATGAACTCATGAGATGATGCCTTAGATTTAGATTTTTATTTCATGTGAGAGCACCTACCTTGGGTTATAGGAATTTTGCACAGTCTTCCTTGATCCTGACCCCTCTTTGAAGTTTACCCAAAAGGCCAGTGTTGAGGAACACCTGCAGAGCCTTTAAGAGAACTGCAGTCCTGTCTCCTCGCCCACCTTCCAGACAGAGCATGGGTGACTAGAAGGGAATAAAGCATTTCCACTGCAGAGCCTCACTTGAAAAATCTCTTATCACATTAATGAAAGCAATAAAGAAGGTCAGGGAAGATTTAGCAGCAGGAAAGCCACATGAGCCATCGGCAGATAAGCCCACTAAATGCAGCGCTCATGTTGCATTACTTGCGATTGATCTACTGGTTTTAATTAGTACTTGGCAGCCATATTTACCCTATTTCAAGTATAATCATTATTGCTTCAAGCGTTTTCTCCTTAGATGATTATTTGAACAATATTTTGCATTTCAAGTCAAACATCCTTTGGAAATCTTACCTAATAACTAGCCATTTCATTTTTTTTTAAGTCTTATCTGAATTTTAGTAAATATCAGTATATACATCAAAAACAATTCCAATATTCCTTTATGATATTCCTTAACCTACAGCCCTTTGGAATCATATGACCCAAATGTTCAGTTACTTTTTATATGAATGTCATTATTTCTGACCATAGTTAAAATATGATTTGAAATTAACAACTTATGATTTGATAGTCAATAATTTTTATTTTCACTCATGAGCAATCAAAAGGAAAGTCATTTATAAGTACTGCAATTCAGTTTTAACTATTTCTAGTTTTATTTACCGTATCTATTACTAAAGCCTAAAAGATTCTAAGAAAGCAATATTAAATTAAATTAGCTTGCTGAAGAGCTTTACTTATTCTATTTGAAATATGACTAATTTAGTGATTATGTTCTTTGAGTCTTACAAACTTAGTTCAGTAATTAAATGGGCTTTAAACCATTTGTAACAGTTACCAAAGGCATACTTTTTGAAAGTAGCCAATTGGCAAATTCAAATATTAAGAATAAAACTTTTTTAGAGGGAATTAGAATCATAAGTTACAATCTTATTTCAACTTAAAAAGAGAACAGAACAATAAAAAATTTATACAGTAATATAAATATGAACGTATTATTTTTATTTAACTTATTTCCCTTCAATCCTTAAATTATAGCCAAAAATGCAGACTTGTTTTGGCCTTTTCAATAGTTTATATTAAATGAAAAACCTCTTTTATCTGAATTTAAGTAATTTATGCATTTTATTCACTGGAAACGCTGGTGGCGTAGTGGTTAAGTGCTACAGCTGCTAACCAAAGGGTCGGCAGTTTGAATCTGCCAGGTGCTCCTTGGAAATTCTATGGGGCAGTTCTACTCTGTCCTATAGGGGCGCTATGAGTCGGAATCGACTCGATGGCACTGGGTTGGGTTTTAATCACTAGTTAAAATTTTTCTCAAGCACAGAAAATAAACATTTTCAGAGTTATTAATAATAATATATAGAAAAAGGCTTTGAATAGTAACATAGTCCTGGAAAAATCTCTTTGTTACTTGAGTTATTAAAATAATGTGTGTTCTATCATTTGTAACTGAAGAATTTCAGCAGTATTTAACATACTTGTTTGTACCATTTGTAACAATAAGCCGAACATGAGAAATGAAATTGCAAATGCAAGTTCATTAAAATTCTTTAATGACTAAAAATGTTTGGAAAACAATATTTTAAAATGAAAATGATTAAATCTATGATGTCAAATTTCTATGTGTCCCAGTTAAAGGTATGGTAGGAATTATAGAATGTAGGGCAATATTCCCAGTCCTTGTGACTGCAATACTTAATTCAGAGTCAAGAGACACAAGTGCTGCTGGCCCTGGGTAGCTAACCTAGAGACCTCTGGGTGCTGAGCTAGAAAAGATGAAGTCTGATTTTGACTTCATCGTATAAACAGAATGTCATCCGCACATCAAATTCCACCCACAGTGAACCCCTGGCATGGTTAATGATTATAATCTTCACATTTAATCATGGGAACTCAGTGACAGGCAAACAAAGTTTAGCTGAACTGACAGTTCAGACTGTTTCCACGGAAGAGAAGACCTCCAGAAGTTTTATTTTTAAATGTACAATTCCAACAGCATTTTTCCAAAATGTAGTTGAGGGTTGTGTCAAAGCATATTTACTTGCAAGGACAGACTGTTTGCTTTATCCTTTAAATGGTAGGATTATACAGAAAAGTAGGTGTCTTTCAAAGGGTTACTTTCCCAGTGTCCCTTTGTAGGTTGAATTAAGTTGCAGGTTCATAAATCTGGAAGAAAGGTCTGAATACAAAGTTTATTTTTTTTAGCCAAAAATGTTCTCATACTCTGTTCTTTTTTTATGTTCTGAAAATCAATTTCTGTAAAATTTCTCCTTTTAATTTGTTTTACTCCTTCACAGAATTCACAGTCAAATCACTTACAGTCTAATAAAATGAATGAACGAATTTGGAACACGTTCTCTAATTGCACATATTCAGAAATCCTTGAATTAACAATAATTTATATTTTTGAGAAGTTTAAATGAGCATGCCATGAAATAGTTTATTATATTTTAATGGCATTTTCAAAAATAATTCAAGAAAGACATATTTAAGTAGTTTTGTATATCATTTATCATACAAAAAATTTCAAAATGCATGAAGATTTAACAATGTTAAATTTATTACAAATGTTTATTGTTTTAATTGTGATATAATACATGGTATATGCCATTATATACAAGTGAATAGATTTTAGTTTAATAATTTTAGTGCCTTTTCTGTTTTTTTTTTAATAGGATACTCTTTATGATGTATTAAGAATTCTTTGATGAATTAAATTCTCCTTGCAACGTATTTTCTATCGCCAGCAAGGTTCGTAATGCATTGCTTCTCTCCATAAGATATTATTTCATATATGTCTTAATTTTTATGGTATTTAATCCATTATTGTCATAAAGTGACTTCCTCTGGTATGTTTGTATTATTAGTTTTCAAAAAAATGAATTTGGCTTCTTCGTTAAGAAGACCAATAAAATTTTGACCCACGATGGCTTTTTATTTAACTTTATTTGATCATACCAATGCTTATTTAACTTTTATTCCCTCCTTTTTAGGAGAATCTCTTTAATGAATCTAAATTTAGAAAAGTTACAGGGATTTTAGAAATTCATAATTTTGTTTTGCAATAAAGAAAATGGAACTCCGTCTTGAAAATAACTACCAAAAAAAAAAAAGATAACATCAAAGAATATATGCAGGTGCAGATAAGGGTAGTATGGGATCTGCTGTTTATACAATTTAAGAATCCTTTTTAAGGAAGTTGATACAGATTCAAGAATAAAAAAATTGTGAAGAAGTGAACGCTTAACCAGAATGAGAAAAACAATCAATGCTGAAAAATACCTTACATTAGAAAATCCCCCACAATGACATATTTTTACTACTTGACAACTCTATAACACTTCATTCTTTAATTTACGAGTTAATTTTTTTCTGTGCATGACAACTACCTTATAATATTTTCTATAGAGATAAGAGAAAAATGATTGTGTTTTCTTTTAGCCCAACTCACTAAAATTTGCTTTTCATTATTGATAGTTTAGAAAAAATACTTTTCAGCTTTACCATTCATTACTGGTGTTCTCATGTAAAGTTTTATACTTTTTATCATATATGGGAAAATCTCTTTGAAGTTTTTTGCCATTCTCTCAGGCCGTGTCCATTTCTGTGCACCACTGACAGAGCAAACATCTGATTATATGTTATTTTGATGGTACACATTTTCACTCCCCACGCTGGTTTTAAACTTAAGCCCATAGAAGAAATTCAAAGTCACATGGGTTTCATCTGAGACTGGAGGTGAAGTATAAGACAGAAAAGACGGCCCAGAGGTATCAGGGTGGGATTTACCCAAGTGAGTGCAATCGTCTGTTGAACAAGTCTTTTCTCAGGATATTCTCCAGGTGAACTCAATATTCCAAAGTAGAATGGTGAGCAACACCATGAGACCCTAGTGGGTAATAATCAGTTATCCCAGCTCTATTCAGATCAAATATAAATAGTGTGTGTTATGTTTCAAAAATAAGTGCTACATGCAACGACCATGCTTTTCCATCAGGAATTTCTACACTGTAGCGCTCGCGTAAGCAGAGAAGCCGTCTGTTTGTTTCATTCTCCTTCAGTGTCCAAGATGGCATCTCGTGATGGAAAAAGGAAGCTCATATCTACATAAAGCCAGAGTATCATTATTTTTAGAGTCCCTGAGAGGCACAGTTAAGCTCTCCACTGTTAACTGAAAGGTTGATGGTTCAGACCTTGAAAGAAAGGCCTGGCAATCTGCTTCCAAAAGGTCACAGCCTTGAAACTTCTATGGATTACAGTTCTACCCTGCAGCACACAGGGTTGCTATGAGTCAGAATTGACTCGATGGCAAAGGGTTTGGTTCGATTTTATCATCATTTTTGCCAAGCTATTTGCTATCATACAGAGTGACTCTACCTATCAATCTTAATTTGATTTCAAAATTCACTTATGTGGCGTAAACACAGATGTAGCACTATTTTTCATGGTTGATTTTTTGTGAATTGTAGATCAAAACACCTTAGAGAATTATGGAAGAGAAGTGAGAATAAGGATAAAGCAGAAATCAAACTAGAAATACAAAATTTAATGAGTTTAGGTGACAAAGCAGATTAACAAAGAGAGATTTTTCTAATCAAAATAAAAATTAGAAAATATTTTTCTTTACTCCCTTACTCTATCACTTCATATTCTCTTCCAAATATACTTACTCTTTGCAGTACTGCCACAGATTTGTGCAAGATGGACACAAAATTTCTAATAAGCTCCATTTTGCATGGTTCTCATCAATAAAATAAAATAAAATGTAAGATAAAGTTTTAATTTTATATAGTGCATCATTAAGCATATCCCTGAGACGAAAGAAGGAACTTTGGAATGACAAGGTATACATGAGAATGAAACCCTCTGATAACAATATTATACATACAACATTTTGAGATTTTTTTCCCCCACAAATTAGCTTATGGCTTCATACATTTATGTTTTGTTTTTCGTCCACTATCCACATTCATTGAAAGCATGTGCTGTAGAACACATCCATGTCACCATACAACGGTCCTCCATGGACCTTTGGCGCCAAGACACAGTGTGTTGATACTGTGGGAAGCAGGATTGTTCTTGGAAACCATTTCTACCCCAGGTGGCTGACGGTAAGGGAACTAGTCACAGAAGTTACTAGGAACCACAAAATCATATCCACTAAATGTATTCCCAACTCAACTTTGCTTTAACAGAATCCTAACAGGCCAGCGGTCACTCCTAGCCATTCTACTCACCCATAGGAAAAGGTGATTGAGGGAAATCTAGATGGAGAAACAGTGATCCTAAGGGAACATCTGGCCTTTGTAGATTTTGCAAACATCCGACCATGTGAACACATTGCTAGGGCTTACTTTGCAAATGTGTTACCCATAAAAACCCATTGCCGTCCAGTGGATTCTGCCTCATAGCGACCCTATAGGACAGAGTAGAGCTACCCCATAGGGCTTCCAAGGAGCGGCTGGTAGATTCGAACTGCCAACTTTTGTTAGGAGCCTAGCTCTTAACCGCTGCGACACCAGGGTTCCAGGCCTGTCCAAGTAAGAACCCTGAACGTTCTTTTAGCTTCTTGGTGAATTCTCCTTTGAATACATGATAGAAAAAAAAAAAATGATCTAAAATCAGAACTTAACTAAACATATCAGAAGCTACTTTGACGTCAGAGGTTTCTTTCTATATTTCATACCAATCATTGAATTTTGATTCATTTAATTCAGCAATAAATTATATGGAAGTGATAAAACACAGCGAAACTTGTTAGAGCTGGAACTCAGTGGGGCTGCCTTGTTTTTCTGGGTGTCGCAAGTTTTCTGCCTTTGGTTGCAGGCTCACCACTTTCCTATCACTCGTTTTAGGCGAAAATATTTGAATTTTACTTCTTTGACAGGTTTCTGCCTTACACAGGTTCAGACCTTCGCAAGTTTCACTGTATATAGATTTAGTTTAACGAAATTTCTATTTACCCTCTTCCTCCCTCCACACCTTCCCCCATGAACATACATGCTTACAGGATCAGGACAAACACACACATCACATCTGAAATCTTGGAAGCAATAAATAGCTCTCATAAGGACTCTATATGTCTCCAACAAATTTCCTCTTTAGTCATATAAAGAAATGATTGAAAAGTAAAGCCTTTACAATCAGTTTCAACTGAAATGCTCCAGATTTTACCATCTGCGGCTAAACCGGGAAACCCTGGTGATGTAGTGGTTAAGTGCTACAGCTGCTAACCAAAGGGCCGGCAGTTCGAATCCACCAGGAGCTCCTTGGAAACTCTACGGGGCAGTTCTACTTTGCCCTATCGGGTCGCTATGAGTCAGAATCGACTCGAAGGCACTGGGTTTGTTTTTTTTTTTTTTTTGGGTGGCTAAACCAAGCAAGGATTAATTCAATCCACCTAATAATCCCCAGCAACCCCTGGTGCACCAATAAACAACCCTGTGTTGGTTCCCAAAATGAAGACTAGATTAAAAAGCAGCAAATTGAGATAATCAAACAATTGGCAAGGTTCACACTTTATGAAAATGGCAATAACTTCAGCCAGAAGGAAATCCCCCAAATTCATTTCTTAGTGAAAGAAAATTAGGTATGTATTATTTACCATTGTGAAGAAAGGCTTATAGTATGGGTGTTATTGAATGTATGAAGGTATTTTAAGATCATAAACGATGCTAATTGGTACCTCAATCGTCTCTCTTTGTAAGTTGTTCATATTTTTGTGTATTACACTATCGAATAAGAAAACAGCAACTAGAATTTATGTCACATAAACACTTGTGCCTCAAATAAAAACACAGTCTTTAAGTCACTATTTATAATCTGATACAATTTGGTAACATCAAATTTCATGAAATATACAAAATTGTTCTTCTTCCCAGCCCCCTAACCAGAGCTTCTCCAGTTTTCTCCTGAGAAACGTTGCTATTATATGGGTTGTTCACAATTAAGGCAACTTTACTTCATCAAAAAAAAAAAAATTTTTTTTTCTTTTTTTACTTCATCTAGTGAATAGTTGGAATAACAAATTACTCCTAGTCTCATGATTTAGATTATTAAATACCCCATTTTGATTCAGTCATCTATTTATCAATCTGGAGGCACTATTTTGGCAAATTCCATTATAACTTGCCAGAATATTTGACATAGAAGCATACATTCAAAGAAGTTCTCCAACTTTTTTATGTAAAAATTGTAGAAAGAATTAGTGACAAATATGCAAGTAGATTATAGGGTCGCTATGAGTCAGAAGTGACTCAATGGCACTGGGTTTTTTTTTTTATGTAAGTAGATAAGGATTAGGAGAGATGAAATTACAATAGATTTTTTTTTTTAACATACATCCAAGATTATGTAATTCATTGCTTGAGCTGTTAAGAGTTTATAAAAGAGGAAAAGAAATGAGAAAAAAAAAAAAGATCACCTATTTTAAGCCTGAAATGATAAAGTGATAGCAACAAAAGAGATAAGAAGGGTTATTTTTTCTGACACCATTGATTCTTGCCTGTAAGCATTTAAACCGATGAAACAAACCAGCTCAGAATGAATGGGTAACCCACGAGCTTCCTCAATTTGATAGCCAAGGACAGGACATAGTGACTTAAAATCCTGAAACATCTGCTGTCTATCCAAGATGGGCGGCAGGCAACACTGAGGAATAGACTGACCAACTGCCCAGAATAGGGAAGAACTAAAGATCTGTGAAAGATATCAGGACACAAACAAAAACTTGAAATAGAAGTCCCACAATCAGTGTGTTTATGCATTGGTGTATCTGGAAGGGAAGAAAAAAAAACTCAAAAAATTAAAAACACTATTACATTTTAGTGAAAAGAAGTTAGAACTAAAAGTTAGATTACCAGGGATTGGAGATCTAGGTGAGGGATTTCAGGGAAGTCAGTTAAACTGTCTAAGGATTGCTTTTTTTGTTTGTTGCTTTGTCTTTTAAATAAAATACAGATAATGTCATACATAGGTACTTGAGATATTTAAATAAGATGATCTATGTGACAGCACTTTTTAAATTATCGAGTGCCATATAAATAACAGATGTGTAAGCCCTGAGGAGAGCAGAAGAGGTGAGGTAAGATATTTGATTTGCTGTTCTCTCAGGCAGTGTCCATTTCTGCTCGCCTCTAACAGAGCGAGCATCTCAGTTCACTGATTATGTTATTTTGATGATATACATTTTCACTCCCCATGCTGGTTTCAGAGCCTAACCCCATATTAGAGACTCAAAGTCATGTGGATTTCATCTGAGACTGGAAGTGAAGTGTAAGACAGAAAAGATGGCCCAGGGGTATGGGAGTGGAGTTTATCCAATTGACTACAATTTTCTGTTGAGCAAGTCTTTTCTCAGGATACTCTCCAAGTGAACTCAATATTCCAAAGCATAATGGTAAACAACACCGTGAGACCTAGAGGATAATAATCAGTTATCCCCAGCTCTATTCAGAACAAATATAGTTGATTATATTTCAAAAGAAATTGCTGCTAATAATGACCTTTTTTTTTCTAATGGTCTGTGCCGTTTCCATCAGGGATTTCCACACTGTTGAGCTCACATGCAGAGAGAAGCCGTTGTTTGCTTCACTGATCCTCCTCGAGGGTGCAGGAGGGTATCTTGTGATGGAAAAAGGCCATTCATATCTGCATAAAGCCAGAGCATCATTATTTTGTAGTCCCTGGGTGGTGCTCGACTGTTAACTGAAAGGTTAGTGGTTCAAACCCACCCAGTGGCACCTCGGAAGAAGGCCTGGTGATGTGCTTCCAAAAGGTGACAGCCCTAAAACACTTACAGAGTACAGTTCTACTCTGCAAAACCCAGGGTAGCCCTGAGTCACTACCGGCTCAATGGCAAAGGGTTTGGTATGGTTTTATCATTATTTTTGCCAAGCTGTTTGCCATCAGACAAAGAATGACTCTATAGATCTTAATTTGACTTCAAAATTCACTTAAGTGGCAAAAACACAGTTGTAGCACTATTTTTCATAGTTGATTTCTTGTGAATTGTACATCAAAATACCTGAGGGAGTTACATAATATAATCATAGAGGATGAGAAGCCAGACAAGATAAAGCAAAAATTGAACTAGAAATCAAAGTTTTAATAGGAGTTTAGATGATAAAACAGATCAGCAAAGGGAGATTTTCCTTAATTAAAAAAAAAATTATTTTTCTTTATTTCCTTACTTCGTCTCTTCATCTGTATTTATAGCTGACAAACATTAAAAAAAAAATTTGTGTAATATACACACTGCATGTAAGTTAAGTCCAGGTTTTCTTAGGAAGACAAAGGCCACGATCCTTGCCGTAACTACCCTTAACTTGCTGGAAATTGTTGACTTTTTAATAACACTCCACGGGCCTGTCCATTCTGATTAATGAAGACAAACAGAAGTCCGAACTCATTCTTGGGCAAGGACTAACGTAGCAAATACAAAAGGACAATCAAGAAATGACTGTTTATACTTTTCAAATCTTTTTTTAAAAGAAAACTTCCATGGGTCAGTGCAACATAGTTAATAAACATTAAATGAGTTATTACGTATCAACTTTTCTGGCGTTCTGAAAATAGTTAGAATTGAAGTTCATTCAAGGAAACTGTGGTGGCATAGTGGTTAAGTGCTACGGCTGCTAACCAAAGGGTCTGCAGTTCAAATCCGCCAGGAGCTTCTTGGAAACTCTATGGGGCAATTCTACTCCGCCCTATAGGGTCGCTATGAGTCGGAATCAACTCGGCAGCACTGGGTTTTGTTTTGGTTTAGTACTCAGTGTTGGGATTTGCAAATAATATCTGAGAATTATTGAATCATTAATATGTCCCAGAGCAAAGGTCTACAAGGTGGCTACTATTTATAGCCCTACTATAACCATTGTGGAGCCCTGGTGGCATAGTGGTTATGAGCTAGGGCTGTTAACGAAAAGGTCAGCAGTTCGAATCCACCAGCCCCTCCTCAGAAACCCTATGGGGCAGTTCTACTCTGTCCTATAGGGTCACTAAGAGCCGGAATTGACTCCATGGCAACAAGATTTTTTTTTTTTTTTTTTTGTATATCCATTGCCATCAAGTTGATAACCACTCACAAAACTTAAGAGAAGAAAGTTTTTTTTTTTCGTTTTTTTATTTTTTAACAGCATAAGATTTGTAGGTATTGCACATTCTCTAAATCACCATGGTGCACTTCTCACCAGCTGGGAAACAATGGAAACGTTATGGAAGCCATATGAATCCCAAATGTTCTTTCAAAATCTACATTTGCTTTCTGCCGGAAAATTTCAAACTTAGAACCTAAGAAAGGAAACATGCTTACTAACACATTTTTCAGTTGTCCAGATATAAATATCAAAAGGGGTTTAAGGCATACATTTATTTGTAACAAAAAACATACTTCTGTGTCACATTTCTAAGGTCTTTTATATAAATTGTTATTTTACATAACATTTATGTAATTGAATATACATATGCCACAAATTACCCAGCAGGAATTGATCTTACATCATGGTGTGCGTATTGTAATAGCAAGTACATAAGACCCTTGGATTTCAAGAAGACAATAAAAGTTATATTTCTTTGAAGTGAAATTTATTTTTCTTTTAGTAAAATCTGTTACAGCTAGCAAAGAGAGATCAATTAAGATAGCATTGTTGTGCAATTTTGCAGGTCCTACGCCATCCTCACAGTCATTGTTACTAGTCTTGAACCTATTGTTGAAGCCACTGTGTCAGTCCATCTCATTGAGGGCCTTCCTCTTTTTCGCTGACCCTCTACTTTACCAAGCGTGAGATCCTTCTCCAGGGATTGGTCATTTCTGATAACATGCCCAAAGTATGCGAGGCTTTGATAAGGATTTTGTCTTCTTTTAAGCCAAACTGTTAAAGATATTTTAAAAGTTTAAAACAATTCCAGAGTCTTTTCTTTTTTGCTTTGGAAAACAAGGCTATTTTTAATAAGATATATATTTTTAATAAACATGTTAATTATGTTAACATATAATGGGTTTATTATTTTTAAATCGGTAGGTGTGTATTTCAAAATTTCTCACCTTTAATTTCTAATATTGTAAATATCCGTATATATGGTTACTATGAGTCGGAATTGACATGATGGCAACAAGTTTTTTTTTTTTTTTTTTATATAGACTGTTTTAAAAAAAGATCCTTGGAGTCTTCAACAATAGTTAAGTGTTTAAAGGGGTCCAAAGACCAATTAAAGATAAGATTCTGTCTTTAATTGATGAGTTTAGACTACTTGGTGTAATTATTGGTATGTTTGGAATTGTTTGTAACATGTAGTTATTTGTTTTCTGGGTATTTTTAACCCTCTATTTTTTTTCCTGTCCTCTGGTGTTTCTTTCTTGAGATCTTTCCAATTATTTGAATACTATTTAGTATTGCATTTCAATACATCTGTTCAGTTTTTGGTTGTATATTTTTTCATAGTTTTTTTTTTTAGTGGTTTTACTTAAGATTAAAATATACATAACTTTTTATTTTTTATTTAAAAATGAATCCATTTTTATTCCTTCTCTTTTATTCCTGAAATTCCAAATTACTCCCCAGTATCATTTCCATTTAGTCTCAAAAATTTCCTTTAGTATTTTTTTTGGAGGGGATCGACTGGTTAACAATTATCTTAGTGTTTACTCATTTGAGAATGTCCTTATTTTGCTCTCATTCTTGAAGGGTATTTGCATTAGGTATAGAGCTCTGGAATGGCAATTGTTTCCTTTCAGCATTTTAAATACATTGTTTTTACTGTCTCTAGTTTAGGACAGGAGATTACACACAAAACCAGAAATAAAACAAATTAAAAACAAGGAATATTTCATGAATATTTCTCTCAATCGTATGGACCCCCTGTTTTCCTCCTCATCAGATGGGAACTGAAGATTTCTCTTGGACCTTTTTCTGTTCATACACTGCAGGGTGGACAGCAGGAGGGGCTGCCCTTTGAGTTCAGGCTGTAAGATATCGGAGGAATATAAAATGGGAATCTCACTGCCAGTTCAGTCCTACTCTAGGGTTCTGGTTTCTTTCTTTAATCTGACTGCTACTGTTAGACAGTGGGATAGATGGTAGAACAGGTCCTGGGAGAGATGGATGGATTGGGCTTATCTTATCCTGGTTGAAACTTCAGGGTGTTATATTTTATCAACTCCTTTTTCTGCATCTGTCCCAATGATTAAAGGTTATTTTGTTAATGTCATGAATTACATTGTTTATTGATTGTTAAGCTATCCATGCTTTCCTGAAGAAACTTCGTAAATCCTTAAGTTCCCTCTATCATTGGAGTGGATTTGCTAGCATTCAATAAAGTGAAGAGGAGTTGAAGCACTTACTGATGAAGATCAGAGACTAGAGCCTTCAGTATGATTACACCTCAACATAAAGAAAACAAAAATCCTCGTGACTGGACCAATAAGCAACATCATGATAAACAGAGAAAAGACCGAAGCTGTCAAAGTTTTCATTTTACTTGGATCCAAAATCAACACCCATGGAAGCAGCAGTCAAGAAATCAAAAGATGTATTACATTGAGAAAATGAGCTACAAAAGACCTCTTTATTAAAAAGTCACTTTAAGGACTAAGGTGCCCCTGACCCAAGCCATCCATCGTGTTTTCAATCACCTTATATACATGTGAAAGCTGGACAATGAATAAGGAAGGCTGAAGAAGGGAAGAATATTGAATATACCATGGACTGCCAGAAAAATGAACAAATGTCTTGGAAGAAGTACAGCCAGAATGCGCCTTAGAAGCAAGGATGGTGAGCCTTTGTCTCACATATTTTGAACAGTCCCTAGAGAAGGACATCACACTCAGTAGAGGGTCAGCGAAAAAGAGGAAGACTCTCAAGCAGATGGCTCGACACAGTGGCTGCAACAATGGACTCAAGCATAATAACGATTGTGAGGATGGTACAGGACCGGGCAGTGCTTCCTTCTGTTGTACACAGGGTCACTATGAGTTGAAACCAACTCAGCCACACCTAACAAAAGCAACAATTTGTGTTTTTGCCTACCTCACATTCCTGAGAGAGGTGATCAGTAATTTTCCTTCTGTAATATCTTTCTCACATTTGAGTGTCAAAATTATCTTGGCTTTACAATTCAGTTGGGAAGTTCATCTTTTTATTTTCTCTTGAAGCCATCTAATTCTGGATTTTTTGTGGGAAGGTTTTCAATATTGGATTACATTTTTTGAAGTACATTTAGGAGTAATTGCATTTTTTTTCTTTTTGTGACAACTTAAGTACGTGCTTTTCAAGCAACTGGTCAATTTCGAATGATCAATTTTTAGCATAAAATTGTTCACAATGTTTTCTAGGTATGCTTTTAAATATTTATAGTGTCTGGAGTGAATTTTTTCTGCTTTGATGTATATTTTTTTTCTGTTCTTTCTCTCTCCCTACCTCGGTATTTACCTTTTATCAGTCTTGCTAGGAGAGTATCAATGTTATTTACCTTCTCAGCCAATTTTTGTCTTTTGTGGTATATCTATTTGCATTCCGTTTACTTTCTAAAAATTTGAATTGCTGTCTAGCTTAGGGAGATGGAGGGTTCTGAACCAGAGGTTCAAGTTACTTTTTGATTATATTTGTTTAACCCATCACTGTTGAGTTGATTCCAACTCATCATGACCTTGTAGGACAGAGCAGAACTACCCCATGGGGCTTCCAAGGCTGTAAGCTTTACAGAAGCAGACTGCCACATCTTTCTTCCATGGGGCAGCTGGTGGATTCAAACTGCTGACCTTTCATTTAGCAGCCAAGCACTTACCCACTAAATTTTCTTTCTAGCATTGTTTTATCTACCTAATAAAAATTAGGCATTTTTTTACTATTCAGTTCAATGTATTTTTTAATTTCTATGTGATTTGCATTACTCCAAAGCATATTTCATGTTTTTTAAGATATTGGAACTTTCTGTCAATGATTTCTACTTTAATCCCATTGTGGTCAGAAACTGTCCTTGAAATGACTTGAGTCTTTTGAAATGTGATGAATTTTGCCCTAAAGCCCTGCATATGGCCAGTTTTGGTAAATATTCTCTGTGCATTTGAAGATAATGTCTATTTTGTTGGTCCAAAGGGAGTGTTTTTGTCAGTTAAGTCAACTTTTCTAATTGTGAAGCTCATGTCTTTTATATCATTACAGAATTTTTTTCCTATCAGTTTGTGAGATAAATGTTTAAAATCTTTCCCACTAGATTGCACATTTTTCTCTGTTTTTTCCTCTCCCTTGGTAGGGCATATAGAGAGAGGTTGATCACAGTAGTCCAGTCAGAAACTTAATACTGTCTTAGTACTATCTGCCTAGTTCAGGATCAGTCTACCAATAGTTTATCCTTCATCTGCCATAGTTTTATCTGATAATGTTGTATGTTCTGTGGGCCCCTGACTTCAACCAGTCCTTACCTGTAATCTTCACCTCACTAGACTGGGAGGGGGAAGAAAAAAACCTGTCTGCTTTTAGAAAGCTTTCTGCTTCCTTTGTCTTATAGTCCATCTTCCATTGTGCAGCCTAATGTCCCTGGCCCTGAACTCCCCACCCTTCCACTAATATTTGGCAAATACCCTAGAGGAAAACTGGCCAAGTGTTTGCAGCCCAAATGGTATATTTTTATTCTTTACCCCATGCCCTCCCCCGCCCCGAACTTCTTTCTATGGGTGTAACAGCTGATGCTTTCTTTCTCCCTCCTACAAAGAATCATCAAGTGTCTCTGAGCGAAATCCCTGCAGGTCAGTCAACACATCCAAGATTCTTTCTTCTCCAGATTCTTAGCTTCTCTGCTTCTAGTTGCTTCTACATCATTCTACCACCTTCAAAAATTATTACTTTTTTAGTCCATCTTTTCTGGTTGTTGAAGTAGGAGCCCTGGTCTACCATCAGCTACCTGGTATAAGAAGACTCTTGCATTAACTTCAAAACCGTTGTTGCTAGGTGTCATAGAGTCCGTTTCAACTCATAGCAACCCTACGGCTCTACACACAACAGAACAAAACAACTGCCTGGTCCTGTGCCATATTCACAATTGTTGCTATGTTTGAGTCCATTGTTGCAGCCACTGAAAAGAAACAAAAAAGACTTTATTAACTTCAAAATTAATAGAGTTTTTTTTTTATTTTTTGTTTTCTCAGCTTTACACAGTTTAGTTTTTCCTGGCCAGATATATCCACATGTCTTTTTTTTTTTTTTCCTGAAAGTGAGGGAAGGGAAGTGTTTCCGATTACTTGGAATTTTAGTTATAACACAAAGCTTATAGTTAAATTAGTTGTTCTTTGCTTTTCCCTGAACAACTGGGGATGAAGTCTGTGAATTGTATTTGTTATTTTGTTGAGGGTTTTGCAAGCAAAAGCTTTATTTGTCTTTTTTCCTCCACAGAGGCAGGCTACTTTGTACAAAATGCATTTTTGTGTGGCTCCACATTTGCTTTGTTTGGTCTGTTTTCAAAACCAAGCATGATTTTGAAGGCTCTCTGTTGCCAGTTAGTTTAAAATCAGAAAAGGTGTGTATCAGGGGTGTATCCTTTCACCAGACTTATTCAATCTGTATGCTGAGCATATAATCCAAGAAATTGGTTATGTGAAGAAAAATGTGGCATAGACTGGAAGAGTACTAATTAACAGCCTGCAATAATATGCAGATGACACAACCTTGCTTGTGAAAGTGAAGAGGACTTAGTACACTTACTGATAAAGATCAAAGACTACAGCCTTCAGTATGAATTAGAGCTCAACATAAAGAAAATAAAAATCCTTACAACTGGACCAATAAGCAGCATCATGATTAATGGAGAAAAGATTGAAGTTGTCAAGGATTTCATTTTACTTGGATTCACCATCAATGCTCATGGAAGTAGCAGTCAAGAAATCAAAGGATGCATTGCATTGGGCAAATCTGCTGCAAAAGACCTCTTTAAAGTGTTTAAAAGCAAAGATGTCACTTTGAGGACTATGGTGCTTGCACCTGTCCCGAACCATGGTGCTTTCAATCGTCTCACGTGCATGTGAAAGCTGGACAATGCATGAGGATGGCTGAAGAAGAACTGACACCTTTGAATTGTGGTGTTGGCAAAGAGTATTGAATATATCATGGACTTCCAGAAGAACAAACAAATCTGTCTTGGAAGAAGTTCAGCCAGAATGTTCATTACTACGTCTCACATACTTTGGACATGTTACTAGGAAAGGCTAGTTCCTGGAGAAGAACATCGTACTTGGTAAGGTAGAGGATCATTGAAAAAGAGGAAGACTCTCAGAAAGATGGATTGGCACAGTGGCTGCACAATGGCCTCAAGCATAACAACGACAGTGAGTATAGTGCAGGACTGGGCAATGTTTCATTTTGTTGACAATAGGGCCATTATGAGTTAGAACTGACTCTATGGCATCTAACGACAACAACAATAACAACAACAACAACTATTGCCAGTATCCAGCCCCATCCCTCCATTGTAAACAAGAGGTTTGGCTTTTGCACTAAAACCTTGAGAATTGTATTTGACTGGCTCTTTTTTGGTCAATACCCTCTGAGTCATTTCTCTGATTTTTCTCACACAATCCTGTAGTCTTTTCATATAACTCAGAATGTCTTCTAGCTAGTTCTTGCACGGAGACTCTGATTTTCTCCTAGTTTAACCAAAACATAAAATTTTGAATTCTCTTTGATGCTTTTACATTATTTCTAGAAACAGAAGGGAGAAATACCAGCTTTATGCAGCTTCAAACAGGAATTAGCAAGTCCCACTCTATTAATTTCCTTATTGTAATGGTGAAGTATACAATATTGATGGATTGGCTCTTTAAGGTATTTTCCTAAATCCTCAATTCTTTTTATAAAAAATGACACCTAGCTTCCCATCTGTTCCATTTTAATTGGAATACTTTCAATAGTACCTCATTTACCTCGTAGCCAAAGATTAAAACATGGGGCTACATAGAGATGTAGCAATAGACATAGAGCACTGATCCCCTTGAATAGAAATTTAAAAGCATAAAAGGATAAACACGGAAGAAATTTGACACCAATGCAATAGCCAATATGTTCTAAAAATTAAGATTTAAACTTAGAAGACCCTTCAAACTTACTGCAACAGACCACTTAGTTGAGATCCACAGTTTGTAGTGACTCAGAAAAGAGATGGTGCTTAAGAAAATTTATTTGCTTCTCTGAGTTAAAGCACTGAAGTTTTTGATAGCATCAGATTTTGGTTTTCAAACACCATAAAGCATCAGGGTAAAGATGGGCTGACATATAAGTCTATGTATGACATGGCATCACTGATTGGGAAATCATGAGAAACCATTACATCTTAATATCCAAATCTTTCAATTCCATGGATTCTAACAACATATGTTAGAAAGTTTCCTTTATTTTATTTTAGATCACCTTTCAGGCACTTTTATTATTTGAAACCTTTCAATACATTACTATTGGCTAAACATAAAATTTAAAAACACAGTGTTAACTTCAGGAAATTTTAAAAGCTCACGCAGCAAATAAATGAGTTGACTTTTTAAGTGATCTTCTGCTCTTGTATCTCACCTTGGAAGACTCAGTATCTACTTAATGACCTTGTTCGTGGTATCATTGTTATTCTTGACACGCTCTTACTAAAGGAATTTTGAAAAATTAACAATAGTTAAAAAGCAGGAGATAATTATTCTTATTAATGAGGTTGCTTACCAGATTCTACAATAATAATTTTCACAGAAGGAGAGCCAGGCTATTTTAATGTCAGATATACTTACCTTTGACATTTTCATAATTACTTTTCTTAGTTCCCTTGGCTCACCTTAGCTACCAGTACTGTGGCTCCCAAATTGACCACCAATTGTGGATAGTTTACATGGCAACAACTATTGTTGGACTTGATATAACCCTGACCTTGAAAAGGTTAATCTCATTCTTAAAGAATTTATCATCACAATCTCTGTCTCAGGTCTTCAGTTAGTTTTTAACATAGTGAGTCAAAATTTGAAAACTTTGGATGAAAAGACTGTCATTGATGAACTCACTAAAGAAATCAGTATTTTGAAATTTACTTAATCAATGACACAAGGAGATAACTAAGAGAGAGGCTTTGGAAGGATACAAAGAGTTGGCAAAATTGCTGAGAGTTCTGAGGATAATGTATGGGTTAAGTGGTTTTAATTTATCATTGTATTACATTTTTACAACAGCATGATGCTGTCAGAAATGAATTAGTTATCACAGCTCTTGATGGCTTAAGATAGAATGATTATCTTGTCTAAATGCTAGGGCATGCATTAAATCCAATAGAACTGACAAACTATTTCAATACAATGGTAAGTTGGAGGGTGGGGGGAATATATCCCTTGACAGTCTCATCAGTTCTTTTTTAAATTAGAAAACGTTAGCGATAGTCAACAATAAACAGTAATAATAACAGCAATCAGGTAGTTTGATGTAAATGTCTCAATATAGACAGGTTCATTTGCTTGCTTCCAAGTGAGAAATTTCTGAATGTCTGCCAATATACTACATACAATGGCGTGTGTTCCTGCAAAGCAGCAATCCTAACTGATGCTGCAAGAATCATTATTGATTTACAAAGTTGTAAAGCAAGTTAGTAAAGACCTTTAGGTTGTTCAAAGTGATACCAACAGTTAATAGAGATCAGGAATAGCAAGCAAATATAGATTTCTTTGGTCCCAATGTAATCAGTGTCATTCTTATGGTTCTTGCTTGATGCAATTCAGATGGGTCATTTCATATACATTGTCTGCTGTCTCTAGGGTATAACTTACAATTTAAGGTGTATGCTTTAAATTCCATTTCTAATATTAGGAAACTTTTTTTAAAATTGTGATTTAAGTGAAAGTGTAAAATTCAAGTCAGTTTCTCATACAAAAACTTATACACACATTGTTATGTGACCCTAGTTACTCTCCCTACAATGTGACAGCACACTCCTCCTCTCCACCCTATATTTCCCATGTCCATCCAACCAGTTCCTGTCCCCCCTGCCTTCTCATCTTGCCTCCAGACAGGAGCTGCCCACATAGTCTCATGTGCCTACTTACACTAAGGAGCACATGCCCCACCAGTACCATTTTCTGTCTTATAGTCCAGTCTAATCTTTGCCTGAAGAGTTGGCTTTGAGAATGGTTTTATTTTCAGCTAACAGAGAGTCTGGGGATCATGACCTTTGGGGTCCCTCCAGTCTCAGTCAGACCATTAAGTCTGGTCTTTTTACTAGAATTTCAGGTCTGCATTCCACTTTTCTCCTGTTCCATCAGGGATTCTCTGTAGTACTAGCAAACTTTTGACATACTTGTTATCACAATTAGCATAGCACCTCATAAGTGGAAAATTAATAAATGATGTTAGCATTGAGGATGTATGTCCTTTGATGACAAATTAAAAAAAATCCTGACCACTAAAAGCTAAATCTGTTTTCTCTGATTGAGACTGTCATGACTATGAGTGCATATTTGAGGCACACCCTCTTAGAAAAATGCTGTAGCCTACGACTGGGGAACAGTAATTGTGTCCGTGTTAAAATGCATTGACTGATATGGGATGTTGATATTAATTGACATTATTGCCTTAATATCACGGCTGTAGCTAATTGAATTGACCACAATGTATCAATCTTAAACTTCATCCTCATGACACCAGGTCTTTCAGATAAAATAAAAACAGAAAGTCATCAATTTGGCACCTAAATTCCTCCCCCCATAGTTTTAAAGTTAACTGAATGTTTTCAAATCTTGCAGTTTATTCAAGTGCTTCCCTTGTCTTTTTCTCTTTTTTTTCCTTTGATAATGTTTTCTGCTGTTCTTGAATGTTCCTTGGCATACAGTCCAATCTACTATAATGGAAAGGGCATGGAATTTGTCTGCAAGTAGAACTGGACTTATATACTAATTCTGGGAAATTATCTGTTTTACGTTCTTATTTCGGCATGTAGGGTATAATAAGTTGAGACGAGGTGCAATTTTGGCATGATGGGGTATAGTAAGATCTGTGCCCTATCACCAAGCAAACCAGCTTGGGATTGGATTTTGCTTCTTAAATATACTCTTTTTTTTTTTTTCAAAGATGTTCATAGCAGCTTTGTTTGTAATAGCCCAAAACTTCTCCTGGTTTAGGTACTCAATCAGAAACATGGGAAATACTCCCTAATTTCCAGTCCTGTTCTCTCTCCTTGCAAGGATTGTCACAATATATTACCAAGCAAATATTGTTAAGTTAAAGAGAACGGGAAAATCAACAAATGTGATAAATTCCACAAAGGAATACCATGTTAGTATTTGAGGTAGGATCTCTGCTTGAGCTGAAGCACTAAGACAAACTTTATTGACCCTACTCCCGCTAGTAATTATAAAATGTAACAGCATAGATGTTATATAAATATGGAAAGCAGATTTCCACAATCTCACCATTTATCACACATGCTGTGACTGAAATACAATTCAGTGGCATAAACTCGAGAAAATTTCACAATTACAGGCTGAAAAATGGTATTTAAGAGACTATAAACAAAGTAGCAATCGAATGGAACTTTGTAGGTAAAATGAAGGAATTCTGAAATACGGGTGGTTTTAATTCTCCAGCTACATCTTATTTTGCCTCTTTCAAAATTAAAGAATCCTCTTGGTCACCTAGAGATGATTTCTTTGTATTCCAGATGATCCAAATCTTCTTTCAAAGATTATAGCCTTATTCCTTTAAACAACTTAGTGCCCAAAGAAGCTGGTCCCCTGGAGGAAATTCTTATCAAGGAACCCACTTTCAACCTTCCTTTTTTTCAGGCTCTGCATTCTTTGGTTCTGAATCATGAATCAAGTCCACCTCTCTTTCATTAATATAGTGCTGACATGGTTAATTCTCTTTCTCAGTCAAAGAATTCACAACTGAGGCAAAGCAAACATTGTTTAGTTGAAAAGCTGCAACTTCCAAGCTTTCCCATTTAAGGAATTTTTTTCCACCGAACTCCAAATGACCATGAGCAAGTTCCAAAGACCATTTTCTGTCCTTAGGTGGACACAGTGAGGATGTTTACAACTAGTCACCACTATACCTGCTCTGACTCTGGTCTTCCACTCCTGCAGCTCTGTGCTGGTGGTCACAGCCCTGGGAACACTCCCTCCTTAAATGTACTCTTAAGGAGCCCTAGCAGTAAACTGGTTAAGCATTAGATTGCTAACCAAAAGGTTGGTGGTTTGAATCCATCCAGTGGCTCTGTGGGCCAAAGACCTGGCAATCTGTTCCCATAAAGATTTAAAAAACTCAAAAAACCAAACTCGTTGCCATGGAGCCAATTCTAAAAGTGACCCATAAGGCAGAGTAGAATTGCCCCATAGAGTTTCCCATGAGCAGACCTTTTGGTTAGCAGCCCAGCTCTTAACCACTGGGAAACCAGGGCTCCCCCATAAAATGTAAACCAAAAAAAACCCAAACCCACTGCCACCGAGTCGATTCCAACTCATAGCGACCCTATTGGACAGAGTAGAGCTGCCCCATAGAGTTTCCAAGGAGTGGACCTTTCGGTTAGCAGCCAAGCTCTTAACCACTGCAAAACCAGGGCTCCCCCATAAGTGTAGAGCCCAGAAAAAATTTATCGGGGCAGTAAGACTCTGTCACATGGGGTCTCTATGAGTCTGAATTTATAAAAGCTATAAAAGAGAGACAGATTACATGACTTGTTCATGATCACTATTAATAGTTGGCAAACCTTTAAGTCCCAATACAGAAAATCAGAAAAAAATGGTTTTCTGGAATAAAAACTAGAAAAATAGAAGAAAAGCAGCATGTGACTTCTACCTGAATGATTATTACAGAGATTTCTTTTTAGCAAATTGTGTAGTAGTCATAGAAATAACTCTCTCTCTTCCCCAAAGTTTATTGTTGTTGTTACGGGTGCCTTGGAGTCGATTCTGACTCATAATGACCCTATGTACAACAGAACTAAATACTCCTCAGTCCTGCACCATTCTCACAACCATCACTATATTTGAACCCACTGTTATAGCCACTATGTCAATCCATCCCATTAAGGGTCTTCCTTTTTTATGCTGACCCTCTATTTTACCAAGCTTGATGTCCTTCTCAAAGAACTAGTCCTTCCTGATAACATGTCAGAAGTATATGAGATGGAGGTGCACTATCCTTCCTTTTAAGGAGCGTTCTGGCTGTATTTCTTCCAAAACAGCCTTGTTCATTCTCCTGGCAGTCCATGGTATATTCAATACTCTTCACCAACACCAAAATTCAGAGACATCAATTCTCCTTTGACCTTCCTTATTCATTGTCCAGCTTTCACATGCATGTGAGGCAAATGAAAACACCACAGCTTGTGTCAGGCACACCTTAGTCCTCAGGTGACATCTCTGCTTTTTAATACCTTAAAGAGATCTTTTGCAGCATATTTGTCCAATGAAATGCGTTGTTTGATTTCTTGACTGCTGCTTCCATGGTCATTGATTATAGATCCAAGTAAAATGAAATCCTTGACAACTTCAATCTTCTCTCCATTTATTATGATGTTGCTTATTGGTTCAGTTGTGAGATTTTTGTTTTCTTTATATTGAGATGTAATCCATACCAAAGGCTGTAGTCTTTGATCTTCATCAGTAAGTATTTCAAGTCCTCTTCTCTTTCAGCAAGCAAGGTTGTGTCGTCTGCATGTTGCAGGTTGCTAGTGAGTCTTCCTTCAGTCCTAATGCCAAGTTGTTCCTCATATATCCCAGCTTCTCATATTATTTGCTCAGCATACAGATTGAATAAGTATGGTGAAAGGATACAACCCTGACGCACACCTTTCCTGACATTAAACCACACAATATCCCTTGTTCTGGTTGAAGGACTGCCTCTTGGTCTAAGTACAGGTTCCTCATGGGCATGATTAAGTGTGCTGGAATTCCCATTCTTCAGAATGTTGTCCATAATTAGTTGTGATCCACACAGTCGAATACCTTTGCATAGTCAATAAAACAAAGGTAAACATCTTTCTGGTACTCTCTGCTGTAAGCCAAAATCCATCTGACATAGCAATGATATCTCTCATGCGAAGTCCGCTCCTGAATCTGGCTTGAATTTCTGGCAGTTCCTGGTAGATATACTGCTATAACTGCTTTTGAATGACCTTTGGAGAAATTTTACTTGAGTTTAATATTAACAATGTGTTTGGATAATTTCCGCATTCTGTTGGATCTCCTTTCTTTGGAATGGGTACAAATATGGACCTCTTCAAATTGGTATGCCAGGTAGCTGTCTTCCAGATTTGTTGGCATAGATGAGTGAGCAAATCAAATGCTACATTGTTTTGTTGAAACATCTCAATTAGTGTTCTGTCGATTCCTGGAGTCTTGTTTTCTGCCAAGGCATTCAGTGCACCTTGAACCTCTTCCTTCAGTATCATAGGGGTTTGACCAGATGCTACCTCCTGAAATGGTTGGATGTCAATCAATTCTTTCTGGTACTATGACTCTGCATATTATTTCCACCTTCTTTTGATGCTTCCTGTGTCATTTAATATTTCCCCCGTAGAGTCCTTCAGTATTGCAACTTGAGAATTGAATTTTTTTCTTCAGTTTTTTCAGCTTGAGAAATGCCGAGTGTGTTCTTCTCTTTGGATTTTCTATCTCCAGGTCTTTGCACATCATTATAATACTTCACTTTGTCTTCTCAAGCTGCCCTTTGAAATCTGTTCACTTCTTTTACTTCATTTCATCCGTTAGGTTTAGGGACCTGATATTCAAAAGCAAGTTTCAGAGTCTCTTACGACATCCATTTTGGCCATCTCTTTCTTTCCTGTCTTTTTAATGATCTCTTGCTTTCTTCACATATGATATCCTTGATGTCATTCCACAACTCATCTGGTCTTCAGGCATTAGTGTTCAATGAGTCAAATCTATTCTTAACATGGTCTCTAAATTCAGGTGGGATACATTCAAGGTCGTGCTTTGGTTCTCGTAGACTTTTTCTAATTTTCTTCAACTCCAACTTGCATAGGAGCAATAGACGGTGTTTTCCACAATCAGCCTCTGGCCTTGTTCTGACTGATGATATTGAGCTTTTTCATTCTCTTTTCTCAGATGTAGTTGATTTGATTCCTGTGTATTCCACCCGGTGAGGTTCATGTGTATAGTCACCATTTATGTTGCTGAGAAAGGTATTTGCAATGAAAAAGTCATTGGTCTTGCAGAATTCTATCATGCAATCTCCAGCATCGTTTCTACCTCCAAGGTCATGATTTCTATCTACCAATCCTTCTTCTTTGTTTCCAACTTTTAAATTCCAATCACCAGTAGTATCAATGCATCTTGATTGCATGTAGAAGTTGGTAAAAATCTTCAATTTCTTCACCTTTGGCCTTTAGTGATTGGTGCATAAATTTGAATAATAGTCGTATTAACTGGTCTTCCTTGTAGGCGTATGGGTATTATCCTATCCTGGACAGCATTGCACTTCTGCACAGATCTTGAAATGTTGTTTTTGATGATGAATGCAACACCATTCCTCTTCAATTTGCTGTAGTGGGCATAGCAGACCATATGATTGGTTCAAAATGGCCAAATATCAGTCCATTTCAGCTCACTAAAGCCTAGGATATTGATGTTTATGAGTTCCATTTCATTTTTGATGACTTCCAATACAAAGATTCATGCTTCATATATTACATGTTTCTATTATTAATTATTAATGGACGTTTGCAGTTATTTCTTCTCATTTTGAGTTGTGCCACCTCAGTAGATGAAGGTCCGGAAAGCTTGACTCCACCCACACGATTAAAGCTGACTTTTTTTTTTTTTTGTACTTTAAAGAGGCAGCTTTTCCCAGTCATAATTTGAGTGCCTTCCAACCTGAGACCCTCGTCTTCTGGCACTGTATCAGACAATATCACACTGCTCTTCGTAAGGTTTTCACTAGCCAATTTTTTTCAGAAGTTGACTGCCAAATCCTTCTTCTTAGTCTGTCTTTGTCTAGAAGTTCAGCTGAAACCTGTCCATCAAGGGTGACCCTGCTGGTATTTGAAATATTGGTGGCAAAGCTTCCAGTATCACAGCAACTAGCAAGCCACCACAGTATGACAAACTGACAGACAAGTTCCCTGTAGTTTAGTATTAGATAATCATAAGAATTACCTTAATTCTTAAGGAATGCAAAATAGTTACGATCATCAGAATCATTTATTAACCACTATACATTTCACATTTCTGTATGAAAATAAAAAGTGGCTTAAATACAAACAATACTTGTGCAGTAACAATTTACAATGTTAGAGTATCAATAGTACAGACTCATATTAAGGATACAGACCCAAATACACAATTCCAAGAGTAAAATATGTACATTTGAAATTGAAGAGTGATTTGAAAGGAAAGAAAATGTCATGGAAGTTGGGGGAATAATTGAAGATGTTAAGGAGGTGTATAATTCTAAAAGCAACTTACTTCCAGGGTAAACTCTCACCGCAAGCTCTATTGTAGTTTTTATTGTTTTACTTCATCCAGCAAAATTTAAACCCTTATTTTTTTCACCTTCATTGTTTTCTATTCTGTTCTTTGATTCTTTGACATTGACTCCAAAGTTGCGGCTAATATTCTTAATAAACATTTTTACTGTATTTTTTTTTACTACTTCCGATGAGCACAATCTTGTTTCATCAGAGAATTTCTGTCTCCCTCATTGACTTAATTGAAACTTGAGTCTCCCCTCAAAACATAGTTTTTATAATTGTCTCTTTGAGCGAAATCCGTCAATCTTCCATGTTATCTATATTCCCAAGGGGGGTTAATGGGAGGGTTGTTTACAAAGCTTCTCATTTCAGTACATTATGGATTGAATTGTGTCCCCCCAAAATGTGGGTCAACTTGGTTCCACTATGTTTCCCAGTATTGTGTGATTGTCCATCATTTTGTGACCTGATGTGATTATCCCAAATGTGTTGTAAATCCTAATCCCTATGATTTTTGTTTGTTTGTTTGTTTGTTTTATGAAGTTAGTGAGGCAGAAATAGAGGCAGTTGTATTAATGAGGCAGGACTCAGTCTACAGGATTAGATTGTATCTTGAGTCAACTTCTTTTGAGGTATAAAAGAGAGAATCCAGCAGACAGGAGGTACACCTCATTACCACCAAACAAGAAGAGACAGGATCACAGTGTGTCCTTTGGACCCAGGGTCCCTGTGCTAAGAAGCTTCTAAACCAGGGGAAGATTGATGACAAGGACATTTAATCAGAGCTTACAGAGAAACAAACCCTTCCCCTGCAGCTGGCGCCCTAAATTCTGACTTCTTGCCTCCTATACTGTGAGAGAATAAATTTCTGTTTGTTAAATCCATCAGCTTGTGGTGTTTCTGAAATGGCAGCACTAGATAACTAAGACACAGTATTTGAAATTTATCATTTATGCTGCAAAACCCCTTGTTTGACAGTGTAATTAACTATTTCACTCTAAAATTTGTCACTAATTTTACAAAATTCCAAGCACTTCTCAAGTTTAGGAAAACCTGGTAGCATAGTGGTTAAGAGTTAAGACTGCTAACCAAAAGGTCAGCCATTCAATCCATTAGGCATTCCTTGGTAATTCTATGGGGCAGTTCTAGTCTGTCCTATAGAGTTGTTATGAGTTGGATTTGACTCAAGGGCAAAGAGTTTGGTGTTTTGGTTTTAGTCCCAACTTTATTTAATCAGATGTGCTCTCTCCACTTAAATTACTGCAAACTGCTGCATTATATTTAGTAAACAACAAATAATACACCTAACTTTATAGATGTTTTACCTACTCTGCTTTAGTGACTGTACTTTACTTCTCTTGCTAGCCTTATAGCTTGCCCTGAGTTTACATTGCCTCAACTCCTCCTGTAGTTCTTTGGTGCTGTCAAGTCAGTTTTAACTCCTACAGGCCCCATGTGACAGAGTAGAACTGCCCTGTAAGGTTTTCTTAGCTGTAATCTTTACAGGAGCAGATCACCTACCCTTTCACCCACAAGGCCATGGGATGGGTTCGAAGCTCCAACAGTTTGGTTGTGCTGTAGCAATTTATAAGGTTACAGTATCAATAATACAGATCTTTATTAAGAATACAGGCACAAATACACTATTCCAAGAGAAAATATGTACATTTTAAATGACATACAGAAAATTATTTTCTCACATAGAAGTCTGAATTCAGGGCACCAGCTCTAGGAGATGGCTTTCTCTCTCTTTTGGCTCTGGTGCAAGGTCCTTGTCTGTTTTCAGCTTTTGTTTCTTAGTTTCTTGGAGATTTCATGTGGTGTGACATCTATCTTCTGCAATCTCTGATCCCTCCTCTGCGCCTAATCAGCCTGGTTCATCTATCAAAGATGATTCCCTTAAGACACCCCCCACACTGATCTGGGCTCATTAACATGATAAAGAAATCCCTATTGCCAAATGGAATTACATCCACAAGTATCAAGCCAAACCCATTGCCATCCAGTCAATTCCAACTCATAGTGACCCTAGGACAGAGTAGACCTGTCCCGAAGAGTTCTCAAGGAGCTCCTGTAGGATTTGAACTGCTGACCCTTTGGTTAGCAGCCACAGCACTTGACCACTCTACAAGTATTGGGGTTAGAATTTATAACACATAATTTTCCGGGACAGAATTCATCTGTTACAGCAGGCTTGCAACCAGAGAAGAAATATTTGTAAAAAACATCCTTCTTACCTTAAAAAAAAAACTTACTACACAAAAAATCAGAAGGTCAACATTTTCCATGGTGCACTATTTCCAAGAGATTTTAAAAATAAGATTAATTAGAAATACAGTTTCTAGATGATGTCTTATGAAGCACATTTAAAAACTTCATGAGGCTGGGTCAGTTGTTCCTTAGTTGAACACTCTCTGAGCAATGCCGATGTCAAAAGGAAGTGATAAATTTAATTTTTTAATATCTCAGTGTATTCAAATCACTTGGTGCGGATTCAGGTCAGATCCATAGTCTACGACCTGTGCAGTTGTACAGCTCTGTGCACAAAAAGACTGCATGCTTGGCTGGATGCCCTGCTTTCCCTGTCTTTAAATTCTTAATAGTTTAGGCACAAGGGTCTATGCATTTTTACTTTGCACTGGATCTTGCAAATTATACAGCCAGCCCTGTATTTTAATCTCTGAGTGGATCAAACCGAAAGGCCAGCAGTTTAAGCCCGCCCACCTGAGGCACTTTGGAAGAAGGGCCTGGTGATCTGAAATGTTCCAGTCTTGAAAACCCTATGGAAGACAGCTCTACTCTGACACTCAGGAGGTTGCCATGAGTTGGAATTGATGGCAACATTTTTTTTTTTTTTTGTATGTGTTTTAGCTTGAATTCCTTCGAAGAGCAGAACCTGAGATGAGCATTTACAAGCAACTGTTATATTTTGGGAAGTGCTCCAGGAAACAGAAATGAAGGTAGTGGGCAACTGGATATCAGACATACTGTGAACCCTCTAAGGAACCTTGTAGAATGTTCCTCCAAATTGTCTGAGACGTAAAAAAAGGGAGAATGATGTATTTACCAGCCTCCACCCACTAAGGGTTCCCAGTACTCACAGAGTGTTGACTCCTTTGCAGGTCTAGGTTTGCACCTTCCAGAACAGCTGAGCTAGATTTTGCATTTTTTCCAATAGATTCCATGCATTTCTTTCTGCCACCCCTCACTCCATGAAAACAAAGCAAATATATTCACTACAATCTCTACAGAAGACAGTTTTCAGGCAGCTGTTGCTTGGGAACTGTTAATGGTTGTATTTTGGCAGGCAGTTGTGCATTGGTACATTAATGAGGGAAAAATAACTCTAAATTTTAATATTTTGTGCTTCGTAAGTATTTAGATATGGGTATGAAATCAACAGGGAAAAGCGATGCAAAAAAATCACTCTTTAAATACAATTTAAACTGAGAATAAATGTTTATTTCTCATGTTACATAAACAAATCTCTCTTGAGATCACTGTCCTATTCTACAATGAGTTTAGCTCTAAATTAATTTCATTTCATCCATCATCAAATCATGGAGCTGCCTTGTTCCCTCTTTAACAGATTGATAAATCAGATTGATATCAGATTGCCAAATTATAGGTATAATTGTCATTTGTTTTGAAGTACTACAACTCCATTAACTTTTAGAGAGGGGCTTACTAAAGGAAAACTGAAAAAAAATGATGCTTCTTAACATTTATGAATCAATATCCTGGATGCTTGTCCCCAGGCCTCTCAAATGGTAGCTAAATTAAACAAAAACACCATGTCTCTGGATCACAGGATATAAATTCCTTTGAGATTCCACTTAGAGCAAATTCCACTTTTGGAATTGAAAGGAAATTAGAGACGTTTGGTGTGGATAAAATGTTTCAGTTCAGGCATCTGCTCCATGTAATCGTGTAATCACATCAGGGAATACAACATCTTGAAATGAAGCTCCAAAAAATAAAAAAAAAAAATAAAAAGCAACTTTTAACAAAGCCTAGCACCCAGTTTTGTTAGGCTGCTTCTAATGACTTCTCTTGGTGAGTAATTTTTCAAAACCTTCTGAAAAAAATATCCTTACTGTATTAAAATTATAGATAATGCAATAATGGCTAGGCTAACGGATACTTAATGGTTGAATGAACAAGTCTTTGGGTATCTGGTACTTTTTTCCTGGACGAAGGTGACCCTGCAACTGTGTTCATTATCTGCCTCACTTATTCTTCAGAGCTAACAGAACAATGGGGTGGCGACTTGATGATCTAAAACATACACATTGTACCATTTCTTCTACACTAAGACTTAACCCTGCTCATATAAGAGAAAACTAGTTTACAAGGGTGCTCTTTTCTATAGTTCTTCTTGGGCAACTGACCCAAAGACCATTTGGCAATGGAAAGACTAATGGTAGGCAGATAGTATCAGCTGGCTATTGACAGCTGCTAGCCTTTGAAGCTCCTCTCAGCTTAGATGTAAATCATACACAATGAAGGCACAGAGCATTAAAGGCAGAAATTCAGTAAAACCAGTTGAGCTGATTACTACTAAATTACTGATGTTCCATCTGCTAGGGTGGTAACAATTTTTTTTTAACTGCCTGACTGAAGAGCTTCATTTTACGAAGAATCCATATTCAGTGGTCCCATGGGATATACTTCATGCTAGTTGACAAAGGAAGAAAATGGTGACAAATACCCAACCATTTTATGAGGGTTTAATGCCACTATTAAGAAAACTAGCAATTCATCTATGAAGACATTAGGAAAATATGTTCCCAATAGTATGCAAAATACTTCTTTTGCCATCAGAGTGCTGAATGGAGAGTTCAAATTTGAGCCTTCAGATTTTCATACATCTATACAAAGGTGGGAAAACCTGGTGGCATAGTGGTTAAGAGCTACAGCTGCTAACCAAAAAGTTAGTAGTTCAAATCCACCATGCAGTCCTTGGAAACCCTATGGGACAGTTCTACTCTATCCTATAGAATCACTATGAGTTGGTTATCGACTTGATAGCAATGGGTTTGTTTATTTATACAAATGTGGAACACTCTTGGCGCAGTGGTTAAGAACTTGGCTGCTAACCAAAAGGCTGACAGTTTGAATCCACCAGCTGCTCCTTGGAAACCCTATGGGGCAGTTCTACTCTGTCCTATAGGGTCACTATGAGTCGGAATTGACTCAGTGGCAATGGGTTTTTTGGTCTGCAAACGTATGAATAAATATTGAGGATTCATGCCACTATCATGATATGCTATGTAATTGCAAATGTTAAGATGAGCTTCCAAATATGAGCTATCCAGGGGAAAAGGAGCAAATCAACGTTAGGTATCCCATTCCTGACTTCCAATATTTAGAGATAATTGCATCTTGCTGTTGTTATTAGCTGCCATGGAGTTGAATCTGACTCATGGGCCATCTTATGCCAACAGAATGAAACATTGCCCATTCCTGTGCCATCTCCATCACCACTGGTACGTTTGAGTCCAAATTGCATCTTAGCTTTGTGAAGGTAAACATTTGATTTACCTAAATTACTGTGTGATGATTCTATATTTTCTAAGCAGTTTTTTTTTTAATCATGATTTATTTACCCATGTAGATTTTCCTATAAAAACAATCTGCACAGATCATAAGGACTTGGGGTTTTCTTGTCCTCTTGGCAGTGGCATTTGCCTTAAGTGGTACATTTTGTTGAGGTAATAATTGGGCAATGTGATATTTATCACTATAAATTAATAAATTGAAAATGCAGTTTTATATATTATTTACAGATTCTCTATGTGAGGGATGAATCTATTATCAGGATACTGACAAATTGGGTTTCTAACCTGCAATTATTTTAATGGTAACAGAAAATGTAAATTAGGCAATTTATCATAGAAAGGTTATTGTTAGACAAGAACTTGTTCTTATAACTTTATGTGTCATACAGCTGAGGCTCAGTAATAACATGGAACCAAACAATTTTTAAATCCCAGTAGCTTACTATAACAAAGGTCCTGTACACATACATTATATGTCTTTCAATGCGGGCCACAATTCTGTTCCGTGATGCCTTCCTTCCTGCCAGGACCCTACTGAAGGAATAGGCCACATCTGCAACGTCATGAGTCTCAAGGCAGAGGTAAAGAGAGAAGGGATGGACAGCATGGTGAATTTAACACTTCTCCTCACAACTGATATACATATAACTCTACTCATATGTCACTGGTCAAAGCAAAGCTTATGACCAAGTTGATATCAGCGTGGAAGAGATGCATAATCTCTTCAGAGAAAATGAAAAATAGCTCTGCTGGCAGTCAGATGGTGATGTTCGCAAAAGAATACAAATAATGCCCAAAGAAGACCATATTCTGAGCACGTTGGGAACAAAAGACAAAGCAAATCCACCACTCCGCTCCGAGAATGACTGAACATACCTCACTTTTGGCTAACTTAAGTGGTTGTTTTTTCTTCCTGTTTTTAATCAGTGACAATACTTTTGTTGTCAGGTGTCCTCGAGTCTGCACCAGTGCATGGTGACCCTATATAAAACAGAACACAGCGTTTCCCGATCTTACGCCATTTTGAGGATCATTCGTATGCTCGAGTCCATTGCTGTAGCTATCATATCAATCCACCTCCATCTCATTAAGGGTTCCCCTCATATTTGCTGCCCCTCTAATTTACCAAACACAATGTTCTTTTCCTGATGTCATGGATTGAATTGTGTCCCCCCCAAAATCTGTCAAAGTGGCTAGGCCATGATTACCAGTATCCTGTGAATTGTCCACCACTTTGTCATTTGATGTGATTTTCCTATGTGTTGTAAATCCTATCTCTATGATGTTGTTGAGGTGGGATTAGCAGCAGTTATGTTAATGAGGCAGGACTCAAGCTATAAGATTAGACTGTGTTTTGGATCAATCTCTTTTGAGATATAAAAGAGAGAAGCAAGCAGAGAGACAGGGGACCTCATACCACCAAGAAAGCAGCTCCAGGAGCAGAGTGCATCCTTTGGACCTGGGGTTCCTGTGCCTGAGAAGCTCCTAGGCCAGGAGAAGATTGATGACAAAGACCTTCCTCTAGAGCCGACAGAGAAAAAGTCTTCCCTTGGAGCTGGTGCCCTGAATTTGAACTTCTACTCTACTAGGCTCTGAGAGTATAAACTTCTGTTTGTTGAAGTCATCCTCCTGGGGTATTTCTGTTATGGCAGCACTAGATAACTGAAACACCTGATGACTTCTCCAAAGTAAGCAGAAAAACTCTTGCCATTCTCTGTTCTAAGGAGCATTCTGGTTGTATTTCTTCTAAGACTGATTTGTTTGTTCTCCTGGCAGTCTACAGTATATTCAGTGTTTTTCATCCAAACAACAGTTTGAATACCATTGTTTTCTCTTCTGTCTTTATGAGAATCCTAGCTTTGCTTTAATGCTTCTTTCTTCTAGATAATGTTTAAGACACAATTTTTGAGAGTGTCCAGTTCAGAACCAGCCACAGCTTCCTTAATCCCTCCCAAGAATCCTTCAGCACAACCTAAATTTTGTAAAACACCCCCATCCCCATCCCATGCTCCTTTTTGATAGGTTGCCATAACTCCTCTGAACTCTAGTTTCCCTTTTTTTGCAGCAAACTAAATTAACCTAAATTGTTGTCCTACTGGTACATTCCCACTGGTCTTTGGACAGTGAGCTTCTGTATTCTATAGGGATAGGCCCCATTTTCAGCAATAATACAATCTCCCCTAGTTATGACTACCTATTTGTAAAATATATCTCCAGTTGTAGAAACACACCAGCGACAGTAAACTATGAGTGTACTAACCCAGTAAACCCAGTGCCGTCAAGTCGATTGAGCTTACTAGTCTGTGCAATTTACACATTGTAATGCATTAATAACTGAACATTGCTTCGGGAAAAAAAAAAAAAAAATCTACCCAGATTGAATCTAAATCGATCTTTAGGTTGACAAACATTTTTTTCTAAATAATTCCTTTTTACTTTTCCTTCTTTTTCTGTTTTTAGTCCAAATTATCTGAATAAATTTATTGTCTCTTTCTTAAAATTGAGTAAAATGTCAAAGATGAAGTGGCAGCATCATTTCTCCTGGATTCTCGAATAGTACCAAAAACAAACAAAAAATACAGAAAACCAAGCCTGTTGCAGTCAAGTCGATCCTGACTCATAGCGGCCTTGTAGGACAGAGTAGAACTGCCCCACGGGGTTTCCAAGGAGCAGCTGATGGATTCCCACTGCTGACCTTTTGGTTAGCAGCCGAACTCTTAACTACTGTGCCACCAGGGCTCCTCTAATGGTGCTTCTAAGTTATTTAACAATTACCCATTGCTATTAAAGTCATTTCAGACCCAAAGCGACCCTATAGGACAGGGTAGAACTGCTCCATAGGGTTTCCAATGCTATAATCTTTGTAGAAACAGACTGTCACATCTTTCTCTGGCAGAGCAGCTAGTAACTTTGAACCGTTGACCTTTCAGTTAGCAGCCAAGTACTTAATCACTGCACTACCAAGGCTCCTTTATTTAATAATAGCACATACAAATTAAATTACAAATAATACTAAAAATTTAGTTTATAGAGATTTAAAGCAATTTCTACCTATTCTTTATAAGTAAGAATTTCTGCAATGACCTAGTTAAAGTTTATCAAACTCTTCCCCAAAGAATGGCATAAAAGTAGAGGTTTTAATTGATAGTATGTGGCAGGGTAGTATATATTTTTAAAAAATACATTTTTATCTTTGCTAGAAGGGTTTTTTCTTCCTATTCAATCCCCACTCCCCCCCAAAAGGCAAGTCTTCATGTTTCTTTGCCTAGAGAACTTTCATATTGCATCTCAATATAAGATATATTCAGGGCAAAAGAATGGTCAGGAGGAGAATGGAATGCATACTCTCCAAGGAGAGGTAAACACTTATGGAATACAAAGTAGCTCATTACACATCTAGAAAATTGATACATAGAGTAAGAATAGAGTGCTGGTGATAGTGACAAGAGCTAGAACGGTAAACAGAACCAGACCACAATGACTCCAATAAGCTTCTTAAGGAGCAAAAACCTCATTCTAAGAGCAAAGAGAGGTATTGGAGAATTTTCATCAAGGAATGCTATCATACATTACACTATTATTAGCATCATATAAAAACAATTGTAGGTGCAAAATAGAAAATAGTTTCCCAGGTATTAAATCGGTGACAGGAAAACAATTCAGATGACATTGCAACAATCCATGTAAAACGTGTTCATAATCTGAAATAGAAAAATAGAAGTGGGTTTTGAGGAAAGTGAATAGATGGGAATGGTATTTAAGAGGTGTAATTTGCAAGATTTGGTGAGCAATTAGATTGTATAATAAAAGACAAAGAAGATAATTACCTCTTCAAACAGCACCTATTATTAGTCAACATTTGGTAATAAATGTTAGGCCCAACTATAGTATAATGTATAAAAAGTGATAGTCATAAGCTCAATAAAGTTTATGAGAACTTTAAAACTCATTTTTTTCCCTAAAAAATCATGTTATGTCTTTGGAAATGCTTATAAGAGAAGTGAATGAAAGAGCCTACCACGCACACATGTGGTATAAGGACACATATGACTCACATGTATCAAAACAGCTTAAGTGTTAGAAGGAGAACAATTACCTTTTAACAGCAGTCCTATTTTTGCTTTTTAATATTTTCCAAAGTTATTAAAATATTATTATTTTATTTATATAAAAAAGTATATGTAATAATGACAGAAACAATAAAATAGTTGCCATCCAGCTGATTCTGACTCATGGTGACCCCATGCATTCCAGAGTAGAACTGTGCTCCGTAGGGTTTTCAATGACTGCTTTTTCAGAAGAAGATCACCAGCGTTTTCTTCAGGTATGCCTCTGTGTGGATTTGAACTGCCAAACTTTCAGTTAGCAGTTGAGTACTTAATGGTTCACATCACTCAGGGACTCCTCTAAATAATAATTAATATAAAGCAACATTGTACAGAAGAGATCTCTTTTTTTTCTAAAATATTTACTGCCTGGAAATTATTATGATGTAATTTATGCATTTATTTTTATCTCATTCGTGTTCTGCACATGTTTAGGTTTGTTTAGTTTGACTCCTTTTTCTGCTATATATTTTCCTAAATATTCTGGTTCTGGAATCAAAGTACAGAAGTTGGCAGTGTCTCTCAGAATCCTAGAGTTGAGATTTGTTATGTTTTGTATTGTTGTTTGTGCCTAATGCAGCTACTGTTGCTGGCAAACCCAAAACCCAAATCCATTGCCATGGAGTCAATTCTGACTCATAGTGACCCTACAGGACAGAGTAGAACTTCCCCATAAGGTTTCCAAGGCGCGGTGGTAGATATGAACTGCTGCCTTTTGGTTAGCAGCTGAGCTCTTAACCACTGTGCCACCAGGGCTCCTGGTAGCAGAGTGTTATTGGACGTTTTATTGCATATCGACAACACTGTTGAGGTTAGACTAAGCCAGAAGTGGTAGTCCTGGGTGTAATCATTATGTTACATGAGTCCGCAGTCAAAAACGTAGTAGAGCTGATAAATTGTGTAATTAATAAAATGACTCTAATTAATGGGACTTGTTTAGTGGTATCTATTAAAAGGCAAATAAGAAAGAAAGTTATTAGTAATTGAGCCGTGCCTAAAGCTAAATACCATCAGTGTAGCAAGAAATATCAATCAGAAAATTTTTATTTGAAGGTTTGCGAGTGTAGTGACTTGAATATTGAATAATATAGATAAAAGCAACATGTAGCATTCGACAAGGGGCCCTGCTTATCTGTTTTAATTTTCTCTACTCCAGAACCAAAAAAAGAAGCTAGACAGGAATGATTTAGTGTGTAAATCTAACTGTCAAATCATTTGAAGTTTGTTTCCAAAAATAACAAAGATTTCATTTGAGCGTGACTTAGTATGCATTTTGTGATTACCTATTTGTATGTAAAGCATACTTATAAAAGAGTTTCTGATATTAAATTCTAATATCTATTATCTAAGTTACTGGGGTAAATATTTATCCAAAAATCTCTAAAAATACTTTCTTCATTTTCAGCCTATTCAGTCAAGTTTTCCCTTCCAAATCTTGTCCAGTTTGATTTAGTTTATTTTTGTCTTTTCCAAATTTTAAACTTTTTTGAGGGGGGGAGTATCTCATTCTTTATTAGCTCTGGAATCATTAGATTATTTCACCAGGGAATTTACTCTGTTTCCATTTAGATAGATCCTTGCTCAAAACTAATTTTAAGTAAAGCGTCTTGAGGAATATAATACTTAAAACCCAATACTTATACCACTTTATTATAAACAATATGTTTTGAAAATTGCATGATTAGTTACTAATCGGTGAATGCTATTATTTAATTTAAATGGCCTGGCAAATTAATTTTATGAATTTATGATTTATATGAAATTTGTTCAGCTAAATCTTGCTGGTTAAGGTACTCTCCCTTAACTCTCTGTCCAGGTGCCATATTTGTTCAATCTTCCCTTTAATTCATTAAATCAACAAACATTTTGCAGCATTTATCCAATTTTTTTTTATGTCATCTGTGAGGCATTAAAAATATAAAATGATTTACACAAAACAAGACTTGTCAGTAAACCCACTGAATTGTTTGAGGCTTGTTATTTTGAGTTTAATGGGTGATATTATCTCCTTTGAAGTTTCCTGCTTTTAGACCTTCGTATCTCCTCATTTGAATTGCTGCGTTTTTTGTCAGAGAAACCACTGACTTGTCATTCCAAGTGACACCACATTTCAGTGACCACACTCATTGGCTGTCAGGTCTTTTTCCCCTCAGGCATCGACGTCTTATCACAATTGCCACCTTTCAGCATTTCAATTATCACTTTACTGATTGACACCTTTGAACATTTGTCAACATGTTCGTTTTCTTTTGAATGGCAGAAGGACATTCTGAAGCAAACATTAGACAACTCAATTCATCGCTCTGGACTGTTAGGAAATATTACTGACAGCCAACACAAGGACAAGCGGGCCAGCAAATGAGAAGCCGTGTGTTAGCACCTTATGTTTAGCAAATGCATGGTTTAGGCCAGAAGGTGAAAAATCAGTGATAGTTTTAGCAAAGAAATTGACAAGTGAAAACCAAGTAACAGTGTGAAAAGTGTGACTGACCATGTGTACAAATCAGCACTGTGTGTGTGTGTGTGTGTGTGTGTGTGTGTGTGTGTGTGTGTGTGTGCTGTGTAGAAATATATAAACCCTTGTAGTTTTAAGGCTTCTCAGTCAGGGCCCTCACATCACTGCTGGGAAAACTGAGGTCCAAAAGAGAGTAAAAGATTTAATGGAGGCTAAAAAGTTGGTTAGGAGAAAAATTGGGCTTCAAGGTCCTTTCTAGTATCTCATAATGTCTTGTTTACATCAGGAAAACAGTTGTTAATCAACACGTATGTCCAGGGTGGAAACAGCTATATTATTACTCCCATATTAAACACACACACGCGTACTGGACTTGGTGTATTGCATCTTCACACATTTATTTTTCAGGTATTGATGGTGAACTTGGAGCCCCATAACAATGACAAAAGAAAATGCCTGTCACAAAAATATGTAAGTTTTCACGCAGGCAAATTATTAACTGTGATAATAGACATAAACCTTGAAGCAATACTGTTAGTGAACTGCTAAATAAAATCTTATTGAACATAAGAGGAGGAAGCCCTCGTGGTGCAGTGGTTAAGGGCTTGGGTGCTAACCAAAAGGGCAACAGTTCGAATCCACCAGTCACCCCTGGGAAGCACTATGGGGCAGCTCTGCACTGTCCTGTAGGGTCACTATGAGTCAGAATCAACTTGATGGCAACAAGTTTTTGGTTTGGCTCATGGATTGTTACATAGATGATAGGTAGAATTTTACTTGTCTTTGTATTTTTTTTTTTTTTTTGTATTACATTATTTTCTGGAAAAAATATGAATAGATTATTTAAAATTAAAATGTATATGTCTTGCCATAATAGACTTTTCTCCGTTTTAACTAGTAAAATTAAATACTTTTCTTAATCCCTAACGATAAGAAAAAACATTTGAGCCAGGATTTATACATCATAATCATTTTGGATCTGCTTCAAACATGATTATTCGAGTTAAGACGTTCTGCTTGTAACAGAAGACAAGTCAGATATTTCTCAGGTCTGGAAAGTGAACATATTTGCATATTAAGTAACAAAAATATAGACATCTAGACCTTATGATAAAAAATTCCCAGTACAGAAAGGGTCTAAGTCCGCTCTAAAAAAAAAAAAAAACCCATTGCCATCGAGTGAATTCTGACTCATAACGACCCTATAGGACAGAATAGAACTGCCTCATTGAGTTTCCAGGGAGAGCCTGGTGGTTTGGAACAGCCAACCTTTTGGTTAACAGCTGTAACACTTAACCACTACACTACCAGGGTTTCCTAAGCCTGCTTCCAAAAAAACCAAACCAAACCCATTGCCGTCGAGTCTATTCCAACTCATAGTGACCCCGTAGGACAGAGTGAAACTGCCCCATAGAGTTTCCAAGGACATCCTGGCGGATTTGAACTGTGGGCAGCTTGGTTAGCGGCTGTAGCACTTAACCACTAGGCCACCTGGGTTTCTTCTGCTTAGGGGATATTAAAATGTTTGAGCCATTTAACTTCTTGATTGCCCAAATACAACTGTAGAATCTACACGGAAGAAAAGAAATCAATTAGTTTAGTAGAATCACCAAAGGGGAACTCTCTTTTGTTATGAGGATAAGTTGCTTTTAAATGGAATTAGCTGGAATGAACCCAATTACACATCGCTATTCAACTGTGATATTAAATTTAGGAAATTTAATCATGTCAATATGTCTGCAAGAATATCTTGGTGACAACAAAGCATTTAAAATGTGCATATTTAGAAAGTATTAATTACATATATCAGGTGACTTAGAGAGTATTTCTCATAAGGTATCATTTAAACAAGAAAATTATTTTTAATTGCATAAGATAAGTACAGTAGAATGCAGAATATCATGGAAGAGAAAATGTTAGTGACCACTTAGAATTCTTTGTCAAATATAGTGCAGGATTGAGAAAAAGGAAATATGTTTTCAGAATGGACACCAAATGACTTCTATTTTACTCGTTTTCAATATATTCTGGATACAAATAAAAATTTATTGGAAGGCATTACCAAAACACTGCCCCCCCAACAAACACATTTTAACAACAAACAAAACTTTAATTTATATCTTTTTTCTATTGTCTTTCCTTTAATGTAATAACAAAAAAGAGGCAAACCTACTTCTAAAAACGCTTTTGTTAAGTACGTATAGCAGCAAAGAAGCACTAAAAGGACAATATTACTTACTTACAGACAGATCCACGGGTGAGATTCATGTTTGCACTTTGTAGAGGGGGAAATAAAAAAGGAAGGAAAAGTATTAAAACGTGAATTTCATTTTGAAATGCAAAAAGTAGAAAAAAACAAAACTTTTGTATCTTAGGCTATTATAAAAGAACGATATTCTCTTGCCAAATTCTGTAAACACATATGATCTCATGTTGATTAAGCTATCACGTCTCAATGTATTCTATTATGGGAAAGCCTGGTGGCATAGTGGTTAAGTACTACAGCTGCTAACCAAAAGGTCAGCTATTCGAAGGCGTCAGGCTCTCCTTGGAAACCCTATGGATCAGTGTTACTCTGTCCTATAGGTGGCTATGAGAATAGATTTGACAGAAGCAGGATTTTTTTTTTTTTTTTTGGTTTATTCTATTTTAACAAAACTGACTTATTTTGGAGTACAAATACACATCATATAAAGCAAACTTCTTTTAGCGTTAAACCAATTTGCTTAATGGTAAGTAGCATAGGAAAACATTTAAATACTCTTTATATACTTACAATAAAAGAGTTTTATGATTAAAGCTTAACAAGCCTCAAGGGTTCACCCCAATACAGTTTTATCAAGATGTAACATTTTATTGTATGGTTGCAGTTAATACTTTGGAAAAATGACAAAGAAATATTACTTACAATGCTCATTGAACTGAATCAGCATGTTCTGTTGTTTAATAAATGTCGATTGAACTTAATGCTATTTGGAGGATTGTCATTGAAAGGACATTGACTTAATAAGATTTCATTTTAAGCATTGTCATTCTCTGGGCAAGCACCTTCAGTTTTCTTAAAATTATGATATATACATTATACTGATCGATGTAAAGGGAACTGTGCACCAAGTCTTTCTTTGTCTGGGTATGGTTACCACAACCAAACCAAACCCATTGCCTTCAAGTCTATTCTGACTCATAACAACCCTATAGGACAGAGTAGAACTGCCCCATAGTGTTTCCCAGGAGCAGCTGGTGGATTCAAATCGCCAACTTGTGGTTAGCAGCCAAGCTCTTAACCACTGTGCCACCAGGGCTCAGGTAGGGCTACAGTGGTCTCTAAGTACTATTCCTTCATTGGGATGAGACGTCTTGATGGAAGAGTATTTTCTCTTTTGATTCAGAGAATCTTCTTCCTTAAAATAGTTCACTAGGCCTCTGGTATGAAAAAATGAATTTTTAAAAAATAATACGTATCTAACCTGATTCTGATGACGATATAGCTTTATTTGCTTGAGGATTTTACATACTCTTTAAATCACACATATAATAGCTAAAATAATGGAGTCTACACTAAGTCCAAGCAAAACCGAAAGGAATTAAGGATAAGTAATCTTTGCATGGCTTGGTCAAGATGCTATATTAAAAAAAAACCACAATTATATAAATATGAAGGAAGTGCTTAACATAGTTGAGTCATTAAGAAAAGCTTAATCGACTCCACTACTAAGTGACCTAAAGTGCATTCATCTTTCAGAGCTTGTCCCTCATGATGAAACCGCACTTTCCTGCTTTAAATGAATATTATTGTTATACTAATTACTCTCTAATCTTTAAGATAAACACACTCTCTATATTTTCTATTTCCTCTCTAAAATCTTTCAAGCTCTGTCTATATGAGAACCATCTAAATAGGTTTTCTAATTCCACAGGAGACAAGCAATAATAAGTCTCGTTTAGTAAATTCCATTTAACAGGCTAAGTGTTTTACAGGCTTTATCTCATCTGCTACCCACAGTAACCCTTTGAGATAGTTTTAACTACCCCCCCTCCCCCCTCCCCGCCATTTCAGGCAGGAAATCCAAGGCTCAGAGGTTAAGTAGTTTTCCTAAATTCACACAGCTAATAAACGATGAGGTATTACAATCCAGGTCTATTTGGCTCAGAGAATATACCCTAAATTACTACCCTATACATCCTAAAACACTGAATTCATCAAATAGTTCCCAAGCTACGTTTGCCAACAATGGTAAATATATGGCACATGAGCTGCGCTTTCCTGGATCTGAAACCACTGAGAGACATAGGGAATCAGTAATGTCACATCTCTTTCCAAGCCTTTCAAGGGAGTGCTTTAGTACTCTTCTGTGTAAGCACGTAACGTTAATTTAATTTTCTAATTTTTTGACATAGACTACCAAATAAAAGACAAAATCCTTTTTTTCATTCTATCTTCATTTAGTTACACACAGTAGCTCTCTCCTCACCTTTGTATTGTTCTTTTTTTGTTGTAGTTCAGGAAAGACATTCTTGGCAATATATAATAGTTCTGAGTTTCTAAGAAATCAAAGTATTTCATAGAATTCTCCCCCATTCAAGATGACGATATTCAAAAATAAATCATGCAAGGAAAAACAAAACCCCCAAAACTCCAGAATTAGTCTTATCTCAGCCTTTAGCATTCATTTCATGTTAAGATTACAACATAATGAATTTATAATATTATAATATTTTCTCTGCTATCCTAAAGCCCCTGAACTCCTATTGCTAGTTTTAAAAAACACTTATTTAGAGGTTTGTGAAACCTCGCTTTAGAAAGATTTGATTTGTCTTATTCATCTTGATCATGGAAGAAAACGGGGACTCACCTTCCTCTAAGTAGTTGAAGAATATTACTAGGTAATTATGGAGCTGCTCTTCATTTTGACTTTTTTATACCCTTTAAATACAAGTAGTTTTAATGAAATAAATATATGAATATACGAGGAAACACCAATCCCAAACAGTGTGGAAGAGCATGGCTATTATTTAATTTGTGTGTGGAGATTATGAAGTTTTAATTAGATATCTACATAGAGGAGTTGGGCAAGTGTCTTAGTTATCTAGCACTGCTGTTATAACAGAAATACCACGAGTGGGTCATTTTGATGAACGGAAATTTATTTTTCCACATTTGAGGCGGTTAGAAGTCTGAATTCAGGGTGCCAGCTCTAGCGGAAGGAAAGCTCGTCTGTCCTGGGTGAAGGTCCTTGTCCCTTTGCAGCTTCTATTCCTATTTCGCTGGTAAACATGTGGCACTGGCATGTAACTTCCTCTCCATCTGTGCTCACTTGCTTGTTTAATCTGCTCTTTTATATCTCAAAGGAGATTGATTTGAGACACGCCCTACACTAATACTGCTTCATTAACATAAAAAAGTAAACCCATTCCCAAAGGAGATTATAACTATTATAATTATGTTTATGGGGGTAGAATTCGCAACACGTATTTTGGGGAACACAATTCAGTCCATAATAGTGACTATTACTTTTTTTTTTTTTAAATTATTGAGAAACCCAAGAACAGAAAGCAGGGCTGTACTACAGCAAAAACAAACAAACAAACCTAACAATATTTTGCATTAAACTGCGGTCTAATTACGCCATTCTGAGGAAGCTATTTCTTCAATTGTGGTTTTCGCTTATTCCTTCTTATATTATCCTGTTGTATGTAATCAATATTTGTCCTCGTGTTTGTGTCTAACTGATCCACAGTTTAGCCACAGACAATTGAAAGAAAAAAGGATTTGTATGCAGCTCAGGCAGTGGATAGAACTAGAAGTGAGCCAGATATCTGCTTGTATTATACTCACACCACGTCTAAGTCTATAAATGCTAGTAAACATTTCTCTACTAGCTGACCACAGCCACCATCTGAGACCAAATACATCACATTTATAGGCATTGACTACTTTGGAGAAGCGAACAGATCCTGGTTCTATAACTCACCCTAGAGAAAGAGGTTTTCATAAATTCTGTATGTAGATTTACATTATGAAGAATGGGAAACAGAAAACATCTCGCAGGGAAAAGGAAGATAGAGGGCAATGGAGCAAGATGATGCAATGGAATAAAACCCCAGAATCTTCTTAAGCTGTTTCACTTGGATTCTGCTCAAGCTGCATTTAACATAGAGTTTTACACTTGATCTCACGTGCTGTACTTCCATTTAGCCTCTCCAGCCTTCCGTTGGGTACAATGGATACGGTTGTCCAAAACTGTGTTCTTCTGTGCAGTGGAGAAGTGCATGACAAAGTCAAAACTTCACTGTCACATCAACTTGTCCCTCAATTCATGGGCACCCTTGCAGAGGTAACAGGAGTATAAAAGGACACTCCCTTCCATCGCTTCCAGCCTACACGAAATGGTGAAGTGAGCCTTCCACAGAATTGAAAGGGTCACAAAACCAGTGAGCAGCAATCAAATGACAATGTGAAATAGCCATCTTCACCTCCACACCACCTTCCTCTAGTATCTAAAAGAGGCAACTGAAATTAAGACTCACAAAATAGACACTGGTTGTTCTTGGGTTACCTTGTCATAAATGTAGTGTCATATTACATATTATAAATATTGTGTCATATTACACAAATATTGATGATATTTTGGAAAACATCTTTAACTCCCACCCACCTCCACCTCCCATGTATGGTTAGGAAACCATTTCATTTTCCTTCTTCTGAAACTGATGCTTCTAATCCTCTTTCCAATAGCATGACAAAGCCACCCCTACCTGCCACCTGTACCTACATAGACTCACCCATACACTCCCACCCTACATCCTAGTTGAAATTTAAGAATTCTTAGATGTTTTCTTAGCTATTATAGTATTTTTCTAGGACAATTTCACATTGTGTTATTTTTATGTTAAAATCCATACAATAAAGCTATAACAATAGTGATTACTTGCATGTGTTCCTAATAAGTTATCTAGTGATTACGTACAGTTAACGACTTAACAAATAAAATTACTTCAGCTATCTAAAATTATGGAAACCATGGTGGTGTAGTGGTTAAGAGCTTGGCTGCTAACCAGAGATTAGCAGTTCAAATCCACCAGGCATTCCTTGGAAGCCCTATGGGGCAGTTCTATTCTGTCCTTTAGGATCTCTATCAGTCAGAATCAACTCAAAGGCAATGGGTTTTTCTTTTTTTTAATCTAAAATTATATCTGATTTCACATGTACCCTATTTTACCTCACTGGAGCACCTTGGATCAAAGAATCATGCTTTATTTTGATGGAACTAATAATTAGTTATAAAAAAAAAAATGCACTCTTCCTTATACTGAATGGACTTTGACCAGAGGCATGCAATTCAGTTATGGTTTTAGGTTAATCAGAAAACTCCCTTGTGATTTCTACTCTTCCCCAAAAGTTCTTTAAGAAAAAAGTTTTCAAAGTAAAAGTAGATGACTTTTAAGAGCACAGGCTTTGGAATCCTAATAAGCCTGGGATTGAATTACTTCCATGATTTCTTATAGCTCCTATTTGAAATGTGACTAGTACTACCCTTCTAAGTGTGTGGTCACAGGTAAAATATTGTTAAAGATAATTTAAAAAAATGGTTGCAGCAGTACCTCAACAGGGAACTGCCAGGAATTCAAGCTGGATTCAGAACAGAACACGGAAAGAGGGATATCATTGCTGATGTCAGACAGATCTTAGCAGAAAGCAGAGAATACCAGAAAGATGTTCCCTCAAGTTTTACTGACTGTGCAAAGGCCTTTGACTGTGTGGATTATAATAAATTGTAGATAACATCATGAAGAATGGAATTCCAGAATGTTTAATTGTGTTCATTTGGAACCTGTACTTAGACGAGAGGATACTGTGTGGTTTAAAATCAGGAAAGGTGTGCATAGGGGTTGTAGCTTTTCACCAAACTTATTCAATCTGTTTAATGAGCAAATAATCAGAGAAGCTGGACTATCTGAAGAAGAATGTGGCATCAGAATTGGTGGAACACTCATTAACGACCTGCAATATGTGGCTGACACAAACTTGTTTGCTCAAAGTGAAGATGTCTTGAAGCACTTACTGATGAAGATCAAAGAACACAGCCTTCGGTATGATTTACAGCTTAACACAAAGAAAACAGAAATCTTCACAACGGGACCAGTAAGCAAAATTATGATAAATGGAAAAAATATTGAAGCCATCAAGGGTTTCATTTTGCTTGGATCCACAATCAATGCTCATAAAAGCAGCAGTCAAGAGATCAAATGACATATTGCATTGGGCAAATCTGCTGCAAAGGACTACTTTAAAGTGCTGAAAAGCAAAGATGTCACCTTAAAGACTAAGATGCGCCTGAACCAAGCCATGATATTTTCAATCACATCATTTGCATGTGAAAGCTGGACAATGAATAAGGAAGACAGAAGAAGAATTGATGTCTTAGAAATGTGGTGTTGGTGAAGCATATTGAAGGAACAAGTCTGCCTTGGAAGAAGTACAGCCAGAGGGTTTCTTGGAAGCAAGGATGGTGAGACTTCATCTCATATACTTTGGACGTGTTGTCAGGAGAGGCTAGTCCCTGGAGAAGTACGTCATTCTTGGTAAGAGATGGATTGACACAGTGGCTGCCACAATGGGCTCAAATGTAACAGCAATTTCGAGGTTGGTGCAGGACCTCACAGTGTTTAGTCCTATTGTTCATAGGGTCTCTACGAGTCAGAGCCAACTCTACAGAACCTAACAACAAGTGTGTTCTTTTTTTTTTTTTTTTTTTTTGGAGTGAGGATTGTATAGGGAAAAAAATGCATGTAACTTGCTTTAAACAGTGCTTAGAACAGAGTATAGATTTGTTGAACACTATCTATTTTTTTGTTATTATTATCAAGTATTTAGGACTTCTTAGTGTACATTTAAGGAGCCCTGGTGGTGCAGTGGTTAAGAGCTACAGCTGCTAACCAAAAGGTCCGTAGTTTGAATCCACCAGCTGTTCCTTGGCAACCCTATGGGGCAGTTCTACCCTGTCCTGTAGGGTCGTTATGGGTTGGAATCTACTCAAAGACAATGGCTTTTGATTTATGGTGACACAATGTTTAGCACTCAGCTGCTAACCAAAATGTCGATGGTTTGAACCCACCAACTACTCCACAGGATTAGATTTAGTGATTTACCCCTGAAAAGATTACAGCCTAGGAAACCCTATGGGGCAGTTCTACTGTGCCCTATGGGGTCAATATCAGTCAGGATCAACTCCGTGGTACATAACAATAATTGTACATTTGGGGTTCCTGGGTGGTATGACATACTAATGGAAGTTTTGGCCACTGCTTTCCAGCTAGAAAAACAATGCATAAAGATTGGAGGAAGAAGTGAAACTATCACTGTTTACAGATGGCATGATTGTCTATATAGAAAGCTCAAAAGTATCCGCAAAAAAAAAAAAAAAAGAAAAAAAAATCCAGAACAAATAAGTGAGTTCAGTGAGGGCACAAGAGACAAGATAAACACCCATAACCCGTTGCTGTCGAGTGGATTCCAACTCACAGCCATCCTAGAAGACAGAGTAGAACTGCTCCAGAGAGTTTCCAAGGAGCACTGGTGGATTTGAACTGCTGACATTTTTTTTTAATTGTATTATAGATGAAGGTTTATAGAACAAACTAGTTTCTCATTAAACTGTTAGTACACATATTGTTTTATGACATTAGTTAATAACCCCACGGCATGTCAACACTCTCCCTTCTTGACCTTAGGTTTTCTATTACCAGCTTTCCTGTCCCCTACTGTCTTCTAGTCCTTGCCCCTGGGCTGGTGTGCCCCTTTAGTCCTGTTTTGTTTCATGGCCCTGTCTAATTTTTGTTTGAAGGGTGAACCTCTGGAGAACCTTCATTACTGAGCTAAAAGGTGTCCAGGGGGCATAGTCTTATGGTTTCTCCAGTCTCTGTCAGGCCAGTAAGTGTGGTCTTTTTATGCGAAAAACTGCTCACATTTTGGTTAGCAGCTGAGCTCTTAACCACTGCATTACCAGGACTCCCAACACACGTAAGTCAATTTTATTTCAATAGAAACAACACACACATGGAAACCAAAATTAAAAACACAACACCATTTAATATCGCTTCAAAGAAAATAAAATATTAGGTGTACACTTAATATGTACAGGATTAGTACACTGAAAATTACAAAATGCTGATTAAAGAAAATCAAAGAAGACCTAATTAAATATTATTTTAGTCATGGATTAGAAAACTCAAAAAGCAGAGGTGTCAGTTGTTCCCTCGGTTATCCATATTTTAACCTACTCAAATTTAAGCAACTTATTTTTTATAAACAAGCTTATTCTAAATTTTAGAGGGAAAAGACCTAGAATAGCTAAAACAATCCTGAAAAAGAACAAAATGGAAGGAAACATTCTATTCAATACTAAGGCCCACTATATGCTTACAGTAATCAAGACAGTGTGGTATTGAAAAAGGAGTAGTCGCATAGACTAATGGAACTTAATAGCTAACTCTGATACAGATCCTCACATATATGCCTAACTGGTTTTTGACAAAGATGCAAACGCAATTCCACGGAGGAAGAGTAACCATTTAAACAAATGGCACTAGAACAATATGACAACCATAGGCAAATAAAATCAAATGACCTATATCTCGCATCTTGTATAAAGGTAGGGCAAATTGATCAGGAACTTAAGTGTAAGACTATAAGTTTTACTTTTAGGAAAAAAAAAATAAGAGAAATCTTCTGGATCTAGGGATAAGAAAAGAATTCTTAGGCTTATGACCAAAATCACAATCTACAAAATAAAATAATAACAAATTAAAAACCCATTGCCACTGAGTCAATATTGACTTATAGTGACCCTACAGGATAGAATGGAAGTGCCCCATAGGATTTCCAAGGAGTGGCTGGTGGGTTCGAATTGCCCACCTTTCGGTTAGCAGCTGAGCTGCTAACCACTGCACCATTAGACCTCTTCAAAATTTAAAATGCTTGCTCTGCAAAAGACCCTTTTAAGAAGATAAAGAGGAAAGCTGCAGAGTAGGAGAAAATATTTACAAACCACACATTAACGGAGGCCTAGTACTTTGTTCAGTATCTGGAGTGTATAAGAAACTTGCCAAACTCAAGAGTTAAAAAAAAAAAAGTAAACCAAACAGTTCAATTATAAAATGAGCAAGAGACACAGATATTTCACTGAAGAGGATATTGTGTTGTTGTTGTTGTTGTTGTTAGGTACCGTGGGCTAGGTTCCAACCCACAGCAACCCTAGGTACAGCAGAATGAAACACTGCCAGTCCCGTGCTATCCTCACAATAGTTGTTGTGTTTGGGCCAATTGTTGTAGCCACTGTATCAATCTATCTGATTCAGGGTCTTCCTCTTTTTTTGCTGACCCTCTACCTTACCAAGCATGATGCTCTTTTCCGGAGACTGGTCTGTCCTGATAACATATCTAAAGTACAGGAAGTGAAGTTGCACCATTCTCGCTTCCAAGGAACACCCTGGTTGTATTTCTTCCAAGACAGCCTAGCTCAGTCTTCTGGGCAAACCAAAACCAAACCCGTTACTGTGGAGTCAATTCCAATTCATAGAAACCCCATAGATGAGAGCACGGTTTCTGGGCAGTGCCTAGAGGATTTGAACTGCCGACTTTTTGGTTAGCAGCCATAGCTCTTAACAACTGCTCCACTGGTCTTCTGGCAATCCATGATATATTCAATATTCTTCGTCAACACCATATTTCTAAGGCATCAGTTCTTCTCCTGTCTTCCTTATTCATTCTCCAGCTTTCACATGCATATGAGGATATACAGATAGCAAATAAGCACATAAAAACTGTTCAACATCATTACGCATTAGGGAAATGTACATTAGAACTACAATGATAATGAAGATCAACATGACTAAAATATAAACACAGTGACAAAAGCAAATTCTGGCACAGATGTAGAGAAATGACAAATGTAGAGAAACCGTATCATTCATACATTGCTAGTGGGAACGTAAAATGGCACAGTTGCTCTGAAAACACTTTGACAGTTTCTTTTAAAATTAAACATGCAATTATTATACAACCTACTATTTGTACTCTTTGTCATTTATCCAGGAAATGGAAATATCTGTTCTCACAAAAACTTGTACACTAATGCTCATAGCAGCTTTATTTGCAATAGCCAAGAACTGAAATTGACCCAAATGTCCTTCGACAAATGAATAGTTCAACAAACTGTAGCATGTCCATACCAAGGAATACTGCTGAACAATAAAAAAGAATAGACTATGGATATATGCAACCATTTGGATGAATCTCCAGGCAATCATTCTGAATTTAAAAAAGAAAATCCCCAAAGGTTACACACATTATGATTTTATTTATATGACAAAATTATAAAAATGGAGAGGAGTGGTTCTCAGAATTTCGGGAGGGAAAAGGGCAGGTGAAGGAACAGGAGGGAGGTGGATGGGACTATAAGTGGGCAACACAACATAGGATGGATTCTTGTGGGAATGAAATTGTTATATATCTTGAGTATGATAATAGATTAAAAAAAAGATACATAGACTTAAACATGTAAAAAATTGCAACAAAACAAATGCTCACATACACATGCACACATACGAGATAACAGTTGTGGAAATGTGAACGTGTTGGTTCATTGCATCAGTGCCAATATTCTGGTTTTGATAATGTTTTACAGTTTTGCAAGATGTTACTCTCAGAGGAATTGTGTAAAGGGTACAAGTGATTTTTCTATATTTTTTCTTACAACTGCATGTGCGTCCATAATTACCTCAAAATAAAACGTTTATTTAAAAAAAAATAAAAGGAAAGACAAAATGCAAATTGAAGCAAAAATCATACTATTGCTCTATAAATAAAAGATACAATATTATATTCTATACTTGTAAGAATGGAAAGTCCTATTGAAAGATGGGTAAGAGATCACTATAATTATCAGGAAAAAAGATGTAAAATACTGCAATTCATAAGAAGAGATGCTCAGCCTGACTCATAGTAAGAGAAACCTAAATGAAAATTGCATTGAGATGACATTTCTTATCTCTTTACATTGACGTTAATAGGTGATGTTATACTTTGTCCATGAGTCTGTGCGCTATTGGTAGTTGTGCAAAAAGACAATCTTCTTAAGGGAAATTTGGCAATATCTAATCTTCACATAATTTTATCTTAGTAATGTGCTGGTAAAAGGAGTCTCCAAATGGAGGAGAACAAAAAAATAAAAATAACCACACTTCATTGTCATCAAGTCAATTGCAAGTCGTAGCAAGCCTGTAGGACAGAGTAGATCTGTCCCGCAGGGTTTTCAAGGCTGAAATCTTTATGGAAGCAGATTGCCACATCTTTCTCCCATAGAGAGCTCTTAACCAGATGACTCACCAGGGATCCTTCAAAGGGGGAGGAAACCTTGATTTATAGCATTCTCTGATTTGCATTATGTGAATACTACCGCCACGGGTGATTCCAACCTATGAAATTAACATCACTGAATGCAAAGTTGGAAAGAAATATGCAAAATTGGACTGCTCCGACCTATTAAAGCTCCAACCCCAACCACCATCTGACTGCAGTCTCATAAGAAACTCCAAATGTAAACTACCCAGTAGAGCCCAGTTAACCCACAGAAGAATGTGAGAAAATAATATATATTTGCTTTAGCTACTAAATGTTTAGGAGTTTTCTTATGCACTAATAGATAACTGGAACAGAGGTTTAAGGAACCTATTAATCAATCATGATGTATGAAATACATTAGAATCCTTATTAGAAGACCTTTGGCTCAATGAACATTGGATATTTGTAGACATTAAAGAATTATTGCTAAAGCATGGTAATGGTTCCTTAGGGAGAAACCTGGGAAGGGTTATTCAACTTTTCTTCAGCTAAATTTTCTTATGTATTAAACATGAGTAACAACATAAGGAATCAAGCTGAAAATAATGTATGTAATATAACTAGCACCGTAACTGGGACACATTAATTTCTTACTAAATTTTAGTTCCCTCATAATGTATTATTTTAATAAAATATTTATATAAAATACACATCCAAACAACTCAAATATTGGTTCGAAGTATGAGTGAAATAAAATTAGAAAAGACAAAGGCAGAACACGGCATATTTCAAAGAAAACATAAGAAGTAGAAGTCTAGCATTTGTTGAACGTATACCAAACATGAGTCCCTGAGATGGACAATTACATATTTGTTTTCAGCCTTATTTAACGCTAACAACTCACCGTAATGAAAGCAGTGCTGAAACACAATAGTAGCATCTAGGATGTGTTGTTTGTGGATAAGTGCCATAGAAAAATTATATGCCTAAGGATAATAAAGTCACAACTCTTTATAGGCTTGAAAAAAGAATTTTTAATGATTTTGAGCAAAACCATAAGTACGTGCTTTGAATTATAAGGTGATTTCTGCTCTTTGGGTCAAAAGAAATTCCTGAGGGCTCAGATTAAGAAGGATTCCTTGATCCTATTTTATTGTTGGACTTCTTTAGAAAGAGGTTGTGAAAGAACCCATAAAAATATACTGATTTAAAAAAGCATTTTCTTATTTTCCATTTAAATATATCATTAAATCCATTTGCATGCCAAGAACAAACATTTCTGATGTCTTCCTTTAATTATCAAGTGCATTTATTTTTCCCAATTTCCAGGAATGATCGAGGTGCCTCATCAGATAAAATAACACCAAACGTTTTGAAATAGCAAATAAAGTCCAAGGGAGTGGGGAGAAGGAAAGCAGTATAAAAAGCCAATTTCGCATGACTGTTGTATAGAGTAACAATTGATAAAAGTTAAATGCAGGATGTCCACTTCTGGGTGATACAGAATAGTTGACAGTAGACTAGTTCTCCTTCCTCTCCAACTTGAAAACAGAGTAAAATAGGGAGAAAAAAAAAATCTGTGAGAAGACAATGAGAGCTTCAGACACAAAGAGAACTAGAGGCGCTAAGACAGCTGAGTGACAAGAGCTTTGAAACTTCTTCCAACAACTTTACCAAGGAGCAATCTGCTAATTCTCAGTAATTGCAAGAGGCTGACTCACTAGCTTGTGCACACATGGTAAGCAACTGCTTAGAGATTTAAAAAAATGCCAAATAGTGCCTAGAGATTTGAGGGACCTCCTCCATACAACCTGTTTTTCCCTCAATACATTTGCTAAATAATGGGGCTATTTTTTTTTTTTTTTTTTTTATGGGGCAGAGAGAAACCCTGGTGGTATAGTGTTTAAGACCTATGGCTGCTAAGCAAAAGGATTCAAACTGCTGACATTTTGAAATATCTCTTAACCACTACGCCACCACCAGGGTTTCCAATCTTGACCTTGGTTCCCAAAATGTTAGCATTTTGCCATATTTATTTCATCATTCTCTCTGTTCATATGGAGTCCCTGGGTGGCACAAGGAGTTAACCACTTGGCAACTTATCTAAAGGTCTGTTGTTTGAACTCATCCAGAGGTTTCTTGAAAGAAAGTCTTGGTAATCTGCTTCTGAAAGATCACAGCTATTGAAATTCCTATGGAGCACAGTTCTACTCTAAAACACATGAGGTTGCCATGAGTTGTAATCGACCGGATGCAACTGGTTAGCTGATTTTATATATAGGAATCATTTGAGAGTAACTTGCCATTATGAATTCCTCTTTGTCCCTAAATATTTCAGCGTGTATTTCATCAATGAAAGACATGCTGTTACAGAACCAGAGTCCAATTATCCAAACCAGAAAAATACCACTGATTTAATTTTAAAGAAATTACAGAAAACCTTATTGAAATTTCACAAACTATCCCAATAACATCTTTACAGCAAACTAGCTTTTAGTTCTGTCCTGGATCCAATCTGGAATACTTCTTTAGTCTTCATGAGAATGAATGCTATATTGTTGTATGTAACACGATACATTAATCTCCCAATTATAATGTTAAGCAAAAGAAGACAACCCCTCCTCACATACATGTACACGTATAAACACACCCAGAGTTTATGCAGTATGATTCTGTCCACATAAAGTTCAAAACAGGACAAAATAACTTATGGTGTCAGAATTAAGATAGTGGTTACCCTTTTATTTTAGGGCAGAGGGTTTTGTGCCTGGAAGGGAGTATGAAGGGCTTATGGCGATTTGATAATATTCATCCTTGTGTTGGTTAAATGAAAATTCATCTAGTTCTACGCTCAGATCAGTGTGCTTTTCTGTCTGCTTTAATAAAAGATACATTAAAATTAAAATGTAGTAAAATAAACGCAAATAAGTAGATTCAGTAATGGGTTACATTAACATAACTAAGTGGTCAAACTTCAGACCCCCAGAGGGATTCACAGATAGGATTGAGAATACTTAGATGAGTAAATATATCATATTGACTATATTCTCCCTATAGCCTTCCTCTCTGCCAGATTTCTGGTAAGATGCCAATTCAGGACTTTCTACCTAAAGAAGCTCTGGAATACAGCTAATCTATTTGGTTGAGTGAGGAGCTCTCTTTGCTCTAGTATTCAGACAAAGATGCAGTAAATGTTAATAGCTCTTATAGAAAGTAAGACTTATCAGGGATCTGATGTTTGATATGACTGCACAAGTAATCTCAATTGTTAGCTAAGTTCACTCAAGACAAACTAAAACCAAAAACCAAACCTATTGCCATTGAGTTAAATTCAACCCATAGTGACCCTATAGGACAAAGTAGAACTGCCCCATAGGGTTTCCAAGGAGTGGCTGGTGGATTCAAACTGCCAGCCTTTTGGTTAGCAGCTGAGCTCCTAATCACTCTGCCACCAGGGCTCCCAATACAAACTAGACATAGCAAAACATATTTCAAGGTAAATAATATTTTTCAGACACAAAGTATTTAAACGCATAAGTTCCATTTTTAGTTTTTTTAAGTTGTAATACTTCAAAAAAAGTCTTGGAGAGCAGGGGCCAAGATGGCTGACTAGATAGAAGCAGATCCCTCTTGCAACAAAGACTCAGAAAAACAAGTGAATCGATCACATACATGATAATCTACGAACCCTGAGAATCAAACACAGAACTAAAGAGTTGACCTGAGTGACACAGGAGCGAAAAGCCATGCCCTGAAGCACCGATGGCTGCTGGAACCGGTGTCCTGCACCACAGCCTCGAGCCCTCGCAGTTCCCTGGTGCCAGAGTAGTGGGGCTGACAGTGGCTTACTGAGACGGGGCAAGCACGGGCCACAGCCTTAACCCCTAACCCCTAACCCCCTGGAGTAACCTCGGTAGAGGCTCAGCCAGCTCAAGCAGGCTGCACACTGAAGTGGCTGACAAGAGAACGAGCAACCCCGGGGAACCAGCAACTGTTTTCAGAGCCTGGAGCCAGCATCCCAGTCAGAAAACCTTGGCTCTGGGCTTTGGACTAAGTGCAGAGGAGCTAAGCACGGCTTCCTGAGACGGGACAAGCACAGGATGCAGCCGTAGCCCCCTGAAATAACCTTGGGGGAAACCCAGCCAGCGCACGCAGGCTGCATAACAATGCGGCTGACAGGAGGAGAAATCACTGGGAAGCAGCGACTGGTTTTGGAGCCTGGAGTGCACCATCCCAGCCAGAAAACCTTGGTGCTGGGCTTTGGTCTAGGAGCAGAGGAGCTGATCACTGCTTCCTGAGCAAGCACAGAACACAAGCTTGACCCTTGGGGGCAATCTCAACCCAGCCAGCGTACACAGGCTACAGGACCCTCTGGAATCTCAGATAAAACAGTCATCCCAAGCAAGATAAGAAACTTTGTCTATATTGCCACCGGCTACTTTCTCCTATCTATCCGATTCCTCCCCTCCCTGCCCCAGGTGGCTTCATTAACATAGGAATTTCCTGGGCCAGAGGGTGAAGTGCTGGTGATGGTGGTGGGGGGTGGTGGTCCTAACACATTCTCCTGGCCTGAAAAAAGCAGCAACTAATAACCCAGGTGGGAAAAAATTCCTTCCCTGACTTCCCTAAACTGGAATAAAAATACAGAACCAGCTCCAGCCAAGCATATGAGATCCAAAGTCTTTGGCTTTCATCCCTACAGGGAACAAGGTGGCTATTATAATGCAAAGGCAATTCTGATAGAGATCTGACTGTAATTGTTTTAGCAGAGCACTGGAAAGACAAGTTTTTGAGGTCAGATACCTCTCTACCTATTAAACAGAGCCCTTACTGATCCACAGCAGGAAACTGAGGGCTGAAGCTCCACCCAAACCACCTAGCCACCTGCTAAAGGGGTCTGAGGATAGTGTCACCTACGAATATTTAGAGCCCACCCACCAAAGTGCTTTAGGAATAGAGACACACCTACCTCACTGGCACATGGGAGAAGGCTGTCAGCATCCTGCCCTCCTTGGAGTGTGACCCCCTGTCACTACTAGAATCTGGTGCACACAACTATCACCACTACTCCTCTAAGTTAATAGACTATGTAAGCTGATTCTATTCAAGAATACTGAACGGACTCTTAAGCTTATATATCTGGTAACAGCCCAAACCCATTGGTAATAGGACATAAGTGATTCAAAGGCTACAACAATCAACACAGTGCAATCTAGTAGCCCATCTGGGTATATTGAAACAAAACAAAACAAGAAGATAAGACTCAGTGAGGAAATATAAAATAAATCACTACAATATGTTAGAGATGGCTTAGAGACAGCAGTCGATATCAAACCACATAAAGAAGCAGACCATGATTGCTTCTACAACTCCCCAAATTAAAGAATCAAAATCTTTCCCAAATGAAGGTACACTTCTGGAATTGCCAGGTGCAGAATATAAAAAACTAATTTACAGAATGCTTCAAGACATCAGGGATGACCTCAGAAATGAAATAAGGCAATCTATAGAAAAAGCCAAGGAACACACTGAAAAAGCAGTTGAAGAACTCAAAAAGATTATTCAAGAACATAGTAGAAATATGAATAAGGTGCAAGAATCCATAGAGAGACAGCATTCAGAAATCCAAAAGATTAACAGTAAAATTACAGAATCAGACAACTCAATAGGAAGTCAGAGGAGCAGAATCGAGGAACTGGAATGGAGAGTGGGGGAGGTGGAGGATAAGGCAATTGGCACCAACACAGCTGAAGAAAAATCAGATAAAAGAATTTTAAAAAATGAAGAAACCCTAAGAATCATGTGGGACTCTATCAAGAAGAGTAACTTGCGTGTGATTGGAGTCCCAGAACAGGGAGGGATAACGGAAAACACAGAGAGAATAGTTGAAGATGTGTTGGCAGAAAACTTCCCTGGCATCGTGAAAGATGAAAGGCTATCTATCCAAGATGATCATCGAACCCCATACAAGATTGATCCAAAAAGACAATCACCAAGGTATATTATCATCAAACTTGCCAAAACCAAAGATAAAGAGAAAATTTTAAAAGCAGCCAGGGATAACAGAAAGGCCTCCTACAAGGGAGAATCAATAAGAATAAATTCAGACTACTCAGCAGAAACCATGCAGTCAAGAAGGCAATGGGATGACATATATAGAGCACTGAAGGAGAAAAACTGCCAGCCAAGGATCATATATCCAGCAAAACTCTCCCTCAAATATGAAGGTGAATTAAAATATTTACAGATAAACACAAGCTTAGAGAATTTGCAAAAACCAAACCAAAGCTACAAGAAATACTAAAGGAAATTGTTTGGTCAGAAAACCAATAATATCAGATACCAGCACAACACAAGGTAACAAAACAGAACATCCTGATATCAACTCAAATAGGGAAATCACAAAAACAAATTAAGATTAATTTTAAAAAGAAAAAGATGCTCAAAACAGGGAATCATTGAAGTCAATATATAAAGGATCACAGTAACCAAAAAGAGGGACTAAATACAGGAGGCATAGAACTGCCGTATGGAGAGGGAAACAAGGCGATATAGGACAATACAAGTTAGGTTTTTACTTAGAAAAATAGGGGTAAATATTAAGGTAACCACAAAGAGGTATAACAACTCCATAACTCAAAATAAAAACCAAGAAAAACATAACAACTCAGCAAAAATAAATTCAACTACTATGAAAATGAGAAAGACACAATTTACAAAGAAAAACTTCTCAGCACAAAAAAGTAAGTGGAAAAGGCATCAAAAAGGCAACATTAAACTCATACTTATCTATAATTACGCTGAATGTAAATGGACTAAACGTACCAATAAAGAGACAGAGAGTCTCAGATTGAATAAAAAAACATGATCTGTCTCTCTGCTGCCTACAAGAGACACATCTTAGGCTCAGTGACACAAACAAACTTAAACGCAAAAGATGGAAAAAAATACATCAAGCAACGAACAATCAAAAAAGAGCAGGAGTGGCAATATTAATTTCTGACAAAATAGACTTTAAAGTTAAATCTACTACAAAGGATAAAGAAGGACACTACATAATACTTAAAGGGACAATTTACCAGGAAGATATAACCATATTAAATATTTATGGACACAAAGACAGGGCTGCAAGATACATAAAACAAACTTCAACAGAATTGAAAAGTGAGATAGATACCTCCACAATTATAGCAGGAGACTTCAACACACAACTTTCTGAGAAGGAAAGGACTTCCTGAGAAGGAAAGAAGCTCAATAGAGACATGGAAGATCTAATTGCTACAATCAACCAACTTGACCACATAGGCTTATACAGAACACTACACCCAACAGCTGCAAAGTATGCATTTTTATTTCTAGTGCACATGGGACATTCTCTAGAATAGATCACAGATTAGGTCATAAAACAAACCGTTGCAGAATCCAAAACATCAAAATATTACAAAGCATCTTCTCTGACCATGAGGCCATAAAAGTAGAAATCAATAACAGAAAAAGCAGGGCAAAGAAATCAAACACTTGGAAACTGAACAATACCCTGCTCAAAAAAGACTCGGTTATAGAAGACATTATGGAGGGAATAAAGAAATTCATAGAATGTAACGAGAATGAAAACGCTTCCTATCAAAACCTCTGGGACACAACAAAAGCAGTGCTCAGAGGTAAATTTATATCTATAAATGCACATACACATAAAGAAGAAAGAGCCCAAATCAGAGAAATGTCCCTACAACTTGAACAAATAGAAAGCGAGCAACAAAAGAATCCATCAGGCACCAAAGAAAACAAATAATAAAAATTAGAGCAGAATTAAATGAATTAGAGAACAGAAAATCAACTGAAAGAATTAACAAAGCCAAAAGCTGGTTCTTTGAAAAAATTAACAAAATTGATAAACCACTGGCCAGACTGACTAAAGGAATACAGGAAAGGAAAACAAATAACCCAAATAAGAAATGAGATGGGCCATATCACAACAGACCCAACTGGAATTAAAAGAATCATATCAGATTACTACCAAAAATTGTACTCTAACAAATTTGAAAACCTGGAAGAAATGGATGAATTCCTAGAAACACACTACCTACTGAAACTAACACAATCAGAAGTAGAATAACTAAATAGACCCATAACAAAAAAAGAGATTGATAAGGTAATCGAAAAACTCCCAACAAAAAAAAGCCCTAGCCCAGATGGCTTCACTGCAGAGTTCTACCAAACTTTCAGAGAAGAGTTAACAGCACTACTACTAAAGGTATTTCAAAGCATAGAAAAGGGTGGAATACTACCTAACTCATTCTACGAAGCCAGCTATCCCCTGATACCAAAACCAGGTAAAGACATCACAAAAGAAGAGAATTACAGACCTATATCTCTCATGAACATAGATGCAAAAATCCTCAACAAAATTCTAGCCAGTAGAATTCAACAACATATCAAAAAAATAATCCATCACGACCAAGTGGGATTTATACCAGGTATGCAAAGTTGGTTCAATATTAGAAAAACAAATAATGTAATCCACCATATAAATAAAACAAAAGACAAAAACCACATGATCTTATCAATTGATGCAGAAAAGGCATTTGACAAAGTCCAACACCCATTCATGATAAAAACTCTCAGAAAAATGGGAATAGAAGGAAAATTCCTCAACATAATAAAGGGCATTTATACAAAGCCAACAGCCAACATCATCCTAAATGGAGAGAGCCTGAAAGCATTTCCCTTGAGAACAGGAACCAGACAAGGATGCCCTTTATCACTGCTCTTATTCAACATTGTGCTGGAGGTCCTAGCCAGAGCAATTAGGCTAGACAAAGAAATAAAGGGCATCCACATTGGTAAGGAGGAAGCAAAATTATCTCTATTTGCAGATGACATGATCTTATACACAGAAAACCCTAAGGAATCCTCCAGAAAACTGCTGAAACTAATAGAAGAGTTTGGCAGAGTCTTAGGTTATAAGATAAACATACAAAAATCACCTGGATTCCTCTACATCAACAAAAAGAACATCAAAGAGGAAATCACCAAATCAATACCATTCACAGTAGCCCCCAAGAAGATAAATACTTAGGAATAAATCTTACCAAAGATGTAAAAGACCTATACAAAGAAAACTACAAAGCACTACTGCAAGAAACTAAAAAGGACCTACTTAAGTGGAAAAACATACCTTGCTCATGGATAGGAAGACTTAACATCGTAAAAACGTCTATTCTACCAAGTAAGGCATTACTGAAAAAGAACAAAGTGGGAGGCCTCACTCTACCTGATTTTAGAACATATTATACAGCCACAGTAGTCAAAACAGCCTGGTACTGGTACAACAACAGACACATAGACCAATGGAACAGAATTGAAAACCCAGATATAAACCCATCCACATATGAGCAGCTGATATGTGACCAAGGCCCATTGTCAGTTAATTGGGGAAAAGATAGTCTTTTTAACAAATGGTGCTGGCATAACTGGATATCCATCTGCAAAAAAATGAAACAGGACCCATACCTCACATCATGCACAAAAACTAACTACAAATGGATCAAAGATCTAAACATAAAGACTAAAACGATAAGATCATGGAAGAAAAAATAGGGACAACGTTAGGAGCCGTAATACAAGGCATAAACAGAATACAAAACATTCCCAAAAATGACAAAGAGAAACCAGACAACTGGGAGCTCCTAAAAATCAAACACCTATGCCCATCTAAAGACTTCACGAAAAGAGTAAAAGGACCACCTACAGACTGGGAAACAATTTTCAGCTATGACGTCTCCGACCAGAGCCTGATCTCTAAAATCTATATGATTCTGTTAAAACTCAACCACAAAAAGACAAACAACCCAATTAAAAATTGGGCAAAGGATATGAACATGCACTTCACTAAAGAAGATATTCAGGCGGGTAACAGATATATGAGGAAATGCTCTCGATCATTAGCCATTAGAGAAATGCAAATTAAAGCTACAATGAGATTCCATCTCACTCCAACAAGGCTGGCATTAATCCAAAAAACATGAAATAATAAATGTTGGAGAGGCTGTGGAGAGATTGGAGCACTTATATACTGCTGGTGGGAATGTAAAATGGCACAACCACTTTGGAAATCGATCTGGCATTTTCCTAAAAAGCTAGAAATAGAACTACCATACGACCCAGAAACCCCACTCCTTGGAATATATCCTACAGAAATAAGAGCCTTTACAGGAACAGATATATGCACACTCATGTTTATTGCAGCACTGTTCACAACAGCAAAAAGGTGAAGGAACCAAGGTGCCCATCAACAGACGAATGGATAAATAAGTTATGGTATATTCCCACAATTGAATACTACGCATCGATAAAGGACAGTGACAAATCTGTGAAACATTTCATAACATGGAGGAATCTGGAAGGCATTATGCTGAGCGAAATGAGTCAGAGGCAAAAGGACAAATATTGTATAAGACCACTATTATAAGATTTTGAGAAATAGTATAAACTGAGAAAGAACACATACTTTTGTGGTTACGAGGGGGGAAGGGAAGGAGGGAGAGGGTTTTTTACTGATTAATTAGTAGATAAGAACTGCTTTAGGTGAAGGGAAGGACAATACTCAATACATGGAAGGTCAGCTCAACTGGACTGGACCAAAAGCAAAGAAGTTTCCGGGATAAAACGAATGCTTCAAAGGTCAGCGGAGCAAGGGCGGGGGTTTAGGGACCATGGTTTAATGGGACTTCTAAGTCAATTGGCAAAATAATTCTATTATGAAAACATTCTGCATCCCACTTTGAAATGTGGCGTCTGGGGTCTTAAATGCTAACAAGCGGCCATCTAAGATGCATCAATTGGTCTCAACCCACCTGGAGCAAAGGCAAAGGAAGAACACCAAGGTCACATGACAACTAAGAGCCCAAGAGACAGAAAGGGCCACATGAACTAGAGACTACATCATCCTGAGACCAGAAGAACTAAATGGCGCCCGGCCACAACCGATGACTGCCCTGACAGGTAGCACAACAGAGAACCCCTGAGGGAGCAGAAGAACAGTGGGATGCAGACCCCAAATTCTCATAAAAAGGCCAGACTTAATGGTTTGACTAAGACTAGAAGAATCCTGGCGGTCATGGTTCCGAAACCTTCTGTCAGTCCAGGACAGGAACCATTCCCGAAGCCAACTCATCAGACATGGATTGGACTGGACAATGGGTTGGAGAGAGATGCTGATGAGGAGTGAGCTACTTGCATCAGGTGGACACTTGAGATTCTGTTGGCATAGTCTGGAGGGGAGATGGGGAGGTAAAGGAGGTTAGAAACTGGCAAAACGGTCAGGAAAGGAGAGACTGGAAGGAGGCGGGCTGAATCATTAGGGGGAGAGTAAGTGGGAGAATGTAGTAAGGTGTATATAAGTTTATATGTGAGAGACTGACTTGATTTGTAAACTTTCACTTAACCACAATAAAAATTATTTAAAAAAAAAAGCAAAGATGTCACTTTGAAGATTAAGGTGCACCTGACCCAAACCATGGTGTTTTCAGTCGCCTCATATGCATGTGAAAGGTGGACTGTGAATAAGGAAAATTGAAGAATTGACGCCTTTGAATTATGGTGTTGGCGAAGAATATTGAATATACCAAGGACTGCTGTTGAGTGGAGACAAACATCACAAAGTTTAGTAAAGCAAAAAGAAAGTTTTATTTGGCGTATATTCAAAAAGACAAGAGTTGAGACGTTGTCAAGCACGCTGCCACAGCCATGTCTGCCCCAGTCCAAGGAAGGTTACAGAGCCATCAGTATATATTAACGTTACAAATGGGCAAAACCATTGAAAGCTTCACCTTTTCACAGATTGGCTACAAACTGTCATCCTACATTTTGAATTGTCTTTCTTAATGATCATTGGTACAGGTTTCAGTAACGACAGTCAGGAGGGTCTTCATTGGTCCAAGAAATTTCTATTCACTAAATGTTAATAGAAAAAGATAAGAGTGGGAAGTCTTTCGTGTTCTGGGTTATGTGAAAGGTTCCCTAAAAGATATTTTCTGAGATTATTCTATTGTCTTTATACCTCAGGGCCCAGTGAATGTGTCCTTGTGAGTCCTTGTGAGCCCAGCTCCAGCTGGGTCACATTCCCTATGCTCAAGGACAGGGAATAATGACTCTAATATTTCCTAAATCACTGCCAAAAGAACGAACAACTCTGTCTTGGAAGAGGTACGGCCAGAATGCTTCTTAAAAGCGAGGATGGTGAGACTATGTCTCACATACTTTGGACATGGTATTAGGAGGGATCATTCCCTGGAGAAGGACATCATGCTTGGTAAAGGGTCAGTGAAAAAAAGAAGACCCTCAATGAGATGGATTGACACAGTGGCTGCAACAATGGGCTCAAGCATAACAAGGTTTGTGAGGATGGCACAGGACTGGGCAAAGTTTCCTTCTGTTGTACACAGGGTCGCTGTAAGTGGGAACCTATTGGACCACACCTAACAACAATGGCTAATGAAGTTGCGCATCTTTTAATGTGCTTGTTGGCCATTTGAAATCCTCTTTGGTAAAATATCTGTTCAAGTCCTCTGCTCTGTTTTTTTTTTTTAATTGGATTATTTGTTGTTAAGTTGTAGAACCAAAATGTTGGCTGCTGGAAATTACCAGCCACTCTGCAGGAAAAAAAAAGTCTATGTATCTATTTATCTGCAAACATACAGCCATAATATCTCAGATCACTGTTTTCTGCTGGACATTATGGATCCCTGACTGTTCCTCCCTAAGTACAGGGCAGCTAGTTTCCTTCAGCAGGTGCTGGGAACAGGGATTGGAAGGATATAGGGTGTGATTGGTACAGTGGGGAAGAGGGACTCTTAATATTTGACTGCGTAGGAACCACAAACATTCTCAAGTTAAATTAAAGGGAAATTTAGAAAACGTTCAAGCTTTGACTTCTGTTAAACTCATTGACTAGTAGATCTAGAAAAAACAAAAGGTCAGAAAATTTAATTCTTTACAGTCTTAAAATCATAGAACTAACATTAACTTATGTAGTTTTCATATTTTACGTCTCTTCCAAAAATGTAAACTAAATAAACACAATTTTTTTTTCTGTCTTGTTTATTTCTACAATGAATATCAAGTATAACAACTATTTGCTGGAGCAAGAAGAAGGGGAGAGAGGAAGGAAAGGAGAGAGAAGGTGAGGTGAGGGAGGGAGTGGAGAGGAAAGAAGGGGGCATTTTTGACAAAACAGTGAATGAGAACACTAATTGCCTACATGGATTTGTTTCTATTTCTTTGCAACTTTTTGAATGATGGGTAATATTTAAACATGTAATAGTTTCATATTTATGCTGAATTAATTTTAAAAATAATATAAAAACCTTGACTAAGAAAAATGATTATGCCCCAACTAAATTTATTTCAGAGCATGTCAATTAAATATATTTTAGAACGTGAGGTAAGAACTAAAGCTTTATATTATAGCTGGAGACAGCTCACTCATTTTTCAAGTATTGTATCTTTACCTACTACACAATTGAAGACACAAATGTGCTAAATTCTCAAGGCATTAAAAAAATATAATTTCCATCATTCGAAGTTGTAAACTGATTATGATTGGTAGATAAGATGAGCACAAGTGACTGGGGTTACTTGCTAAAAAAAGCGGTGTCAATTTGATGATACAGCAAGCCAATAGCTATTAAAAAAAGAAAAAAAAGAGCAGCCTTACAGAGTTGTCTAGACCTCCCTATTCATACAACTGTTAACATTAATTCATTGTCAGAAAGACTGTAACAACTTGGCCAAGCTGTACCCAAGTACTACAAAGGGTGGTTCTCCTCTATATCATATTTTTGGTGGCATAGTAGTTAAGAGCTACACCTGTTAACCAAAAAGTCAGCAGTTCAAATCCACCAGCTGCTTCTTGGAAACCCTGTGAGGCAGTTCTATTCTGTCCTATAGGGTCACTATGAGTCAGAATCGACTTGATGGCAATGGCGTTTTAGAGAAGAGGTAGCGGTTTGAGAATCTAACCTGCAGGTTGTCATTGTTTTCCTTGGCTCCTCTGATCATATGATAGTCCATGTTTAGGTCACAATTTCTAATGTTCTATACATTTTTCAGCATGCTTTTCAAATGCTTGGTCAAAATAGCACTTTTAGAAAAATATATTTTCTTACATTCTATATCTATATGAACGTTGTCCATTTTGATCAATTCACTTTCCCCTAAAGCTCTAGTAAACAAAATTCCATTGCCCATTGGTTTTTTTTTTTTGCTTTTTTGTTTATGAAATCACAAGCCTTATAAATCTTGATGTCTTTCTGTTGTTTAGCTCTTATCCACCACACTGCTGCCATAAAAATATGAATTTTACTGAGTCGTTTGTTACAGTGTAATATCTGCTTCTGACATTGGCCTTCAAAATTTTTTCTTAAGGATTATGAATTCCAATGTCATTAATTTTTAGAAATAATGATATAATTTCCATAAATGTTTTTCAAGCAAATATGATAGTTATTTATTTTTGTATTACCTGATCCAAGGATTACATTACTGTCTTCCCTGAGTTTTGTTGTTGTTGTTGTTGTTTTTTCTTTGTGTTTTATATAAAGATTTTTCTTTGAAGCCAAAGAAACACTGTTACAATAGGGGTAGTTAATATATATCAAGTACAGTTACATTATTTAATTTGCCTAGTTGTTTTGCAGTCTAAAGTGTGTGTATATATATATATATATATGTATAATCTATGTATATGTATGTATATAAATATAGATATGTAGCCATATTAAAAGAATTCCTTATAGATATACAGGACATGAGGAATAAAAAGTGTTATACAACTAAACCAATTTGGATTTTTCTGAATTTTTGAATAAATCTTTTTGTTGTTTTCTAATAAAAATTTCCCTGTGACCAGCAAAAACAATGCAGATTTTTCAACAAATCTTTAGGAATTCCCACTATTTAAATTTATTTCTTTTGGTGTCGTGACTGCCATATATTTGTCTAAATTTTTGCTCCAGTCAATTCAAGCATCAAATAAGAAAAGCCGAATGTTTAAATATTTTATGAAATATATATTTTTTTTACCTGGGAAAGAGACTAGCTCTGTTATGACTTTCCAAATTTTATGAATACAAAAGTGTGATACAAAAGTGCTAATAGTAGCCATTACATAATTTAAGAGATCAAAAATTATACAAGAGCTGTCTTGCCTAGATGTAAAATAACAAAAAGAGATCTTCTTATTTTGCTTAGATATGATTACTCACAAGCCTTTGTTTTCTCTTACAACCTCCAAGAAACAAAAAAAGAACCATGAACCAAGAAACTCAATGTGTGGTGCAAAGGAAATTTCCATTGAGAATGAAGTGAAGAAACACAAAATCGACAGGAGTCGTGTTTTGAATTCCCATGGAAATGCAATACTGCTGAAGGTCTGTTCAGCTCCTTATGAAGGCATTAAACCTATCAGGAGTCTGTGACTCTTTGCAGACTATTTGAAGTCAATGGAGCAGTTAGACAATTAGACACAGTTTTCCGTTTGGCTTAAATGAGTAATCACCTCATTTCCACTATACTGTTTCTTGGCATCTAAAGCCATTTGATAACTTGTTTACAGGGGAAAAAAAGAAAAACCCTCTCACTCCAGAGCTGTAATTGTATGCTTATGATGATCTGGAGATGACTTTCAGTAATAGGTATTACTATTTCTTTAACAGAAAAAAGCAGGTAAAAAATGTTACTGTTTGTTTTCTTTTCACTCAGTGTTGCCTGTGTTTTGTTTGCAATGTAAAAAAAGAATCCTCCTTGTTGCTTTCAAAGCCAAAGCTAGTTCTATATCCCTTTTGCCTGCTGGCTAGAATAGAGATCAGATTCAGGAACAGTCAATGAAATCATATAAATGCCTCAGTTGCCTTGTAAGAATTCTGTGTTCATTTGTACTTTCTTGCCTAAAACAATTGGGGAATCTAATTTCTGTATTCCCACAACTCCTAATCAATCTTCTTAGGTAATTTGCATAAATAAAATTTCAAATATACTGTAATAGCTCCATACGTTGAAGGATGAAAAATATGAACACGAATTTTTTGAATACATCTTTCTTTTCAGAAATATATTTACATATTTTCTTGGTTAATTGATTCCTTATTTATCCTCGATCCAGGACCTATGTTTGGGTTAATTTACCAGTTGATTAGTTTTCCCAAGGTCATAAATAATCAGTACTGAGCATCGAGAAATATAATCTAGGACCCCTGATTCTATCTCTGGAATTCAACATGTTACACCACCTTTTCAGAGAACTAGACGGGTCCACTAGGCAGGGCTCATGCCATTTAAATTCTACCACGGGTAAAAATAGAACACAACAGGTGGCACTTGATATCTATTAGGTATATACACTAGAGCTGATACAATTCAAAGAAGTATAAAACCATGCCGAAGGAGAGAATGTATTATATTCTGAAATAAAAGTGAAAAAAGGTAAACATGTTGAATCTGAAGTTTGGAAGCATCCATGCTGGTAGATTCTGTGCAGTGACACAGAAAATAAATAACATGATTCGATATTTTAGTAGAAACATTTCCTGATCATTAGATAATAATATGCATGGAAACGAGTATCATATCTCAGAATGACAGATGATTTTGTGCATGAGCTCTGTCTACAAAAAGTGCCAATGATAAATCTCAGGACCACAACGGTCACGATGCAGGTGAATTGATGGTAAAGGAAATTTTCCCAGAATTCTTAAAAAAAATAAATAAAGGCAAAAAATAATGCAAACGTAGTAGTTGTAGAAGTGTGACTGTATTGGAGCAGGGGCACTGCAAACAAAGACATGAAATACTCCTCACCCTGATTCTGCCTGCTCTATCTGTATTTGCACACAGCAGAGATGGGCTAGTGAAGGTTTAGCTGCTCCAGTTCTTCTACTGGCTGGACTGGAAGGAGAGTCATAAGTTCAGTAAATTAAATGGCTCAGCATAGAAGGGAAATCCAGTGGTGAAGGTGGAACAGAGAAACTCTTTACATCTTCTTCAGTAAGGTTATTACTTTGTCATCTTGAGAAATTTTCTGTTTTCACCTGGCATTCAGTGATTTAATATTTGTTATGCTTTATTTTATGGTTTTTGAATTTCTTTTTCATAGTCTAAACTTATATTGACTATGTCTCATAATGGTGAGAAAAAAAATCTAATACAAGGAATGAGTCAACAGAGTAAGAAGGCATAGTCTAAACCAGTTATCTGGGGAATTTCCTGAGAAAGGTGCAACTAGCCCCAATGCAATAGTTTCAATTAGGGGTTATTCATCAGTGGGTAAATCTGTTGCAAAAGAACACTTTAAAGTGTTAAAAAAGCAAAGATGTTACTTTGAGGACTAAAGTGTACCTGATCCAACCATGGTATTTTCAATCACAGCATATGCATGTGAAAGCTGGACAATGGATAAGGAAGACCAAAGAAGATTTGATGCCTTTGAATTATGGTGGGGGTGAAGAATTTTGAATATATCATGAACAGTCAGAAGAACAAACAAATCTGTCTTGGAAGAAGTATAGCCAGAGTGCTCCTTAGAAGTGAGGATGGTAAGACTTAGTCTAACTTACTTCGGACATGCTATCAGGAGGGCCCAGTCCCTGGAGAAAGACATCATGCTTAGCACAGAGTAAGCTAAAAAGAAAAAAAATCCTCAACAAAATGGATTGACACAGTGGCTGCGACAACGGGCTCAAATACAGCAGTGATTATGAGGATAGCGCAGAACACAGCAGTGTTTCATTCTGTTGTACATAGGGTTGCTATGTTAGAAATGACTCAATGGCACCTAACAACAACAATTCATTTAATACATACTTAATTGAGTTTCCATGAATTAAATATTTTCTGAGATACTAGCTAAGCATGATGATCATGGCCTCTTTCTTCCCAAAGCTACAATTTAGCAGGAAAAAGCAACCAAGTGAAACGATAAATAAAAATGTACAGTGATGAACTATATAACACTTTAGAGCCATAAATAAAGTGCTACGGGAATTCAAAAGAAGGTGCCATTAACTCTGCATAGAGAGAGGGTGGATTTAATAATTAATTGTTTAAGGTTGTAATGTTATGTCAGTGTTCCTTACAAATAATTGCTTTTCAAAACAATGGCTTGAGCAAAAGTGATATTATATTTATAGTAAGTTATGAAAATTATATAATATTTTCTAGGATTCCATGTAGTTATGAAGATAGAATTGATTCTCCTGGTGCCATAAGTTAAAGAATGATAATATTGGTAAAAGTTATCAAAGTCTGCAACATGCTTCACTCTTGGTGATGTTCTTATAAAAAAAAAAAGAATTTTTTTTTTTTTTTTTTATACAGGATACTTATTCTTAGTTAGGATCATACATTTTATTATAAGTTTTTAACTACTTCAGAATAAGTTGACTATATTCGTTACACTGTCGTACAGATTGTTGTTAGGTGCCATTGAGTACGTTCTGACTCATGCTGACCCTAAATGTACATTGGAACAAAACACTGAACAGTTCTTTGTCATCCTCACAATAGTTGTTATTCTTGAGTTGATCATTGTAGCCATTGAGTCAATCCATCTCATTAAGGGTGTTCCTCTTTATTGCTGACCCTTTATTTTACCAAGTATGGTGTCCTTCTCCAGGGACTGGTCCCTCCTGATAGCAAGTCCAAAGTATGTGGGACGAAGTCTCGCCATCCTCGCTTTCAAGGATCATTCTGCCTGCATTTCTTCCAAGACAGATTTGTTTGTTCTTCTGCTACTCCACAGTATATTCAATATTCTTCACCAATGCTATAATTCTAAAGCATCAATTCTTCATTGGTCTTTCTATTGTCCAGCTTTCACATGGATATTAGGTGATTGAAAATACCATGGCTTAGGTTATGTGCACCTTAGTCCTCAAAATGACATCTTTGTTTTTTAATACCTTAAAGAGATCTTTTGTGGCAGATTTGACCAATTCAATATGTTATTTGATTACTTGACTGCTGCTTCCATAGGCATTAATTTTGCATCCTCCACAGGTCTGTCAGTTTAGTGTACTGTGGTAGCTTGTGTGTTGCTGTGATACTGGATGCTTTGCCACTGGTATTTCAAATACCAGCAGAGCCACACTTGATGGACAGGATTCAATGGACCTTCTAAGCTAAGACAGACTAGGAAGAGGGATCTGGCAGTCTACTTCTGAAAAAAATGGCCACTAAAAACCTTATGGAGAGCAACCGAACATTGTTATAGTGTGGGAAGATGAATCCCACAGGTTGGAAGGCACTCAAAATATAACTGGGAAAGGGCTGCCTCCTTAAAGTAGAGTTGACCTTAATGCCTCCGATGGAGTCAAGTTTTCAGGACCTTCATTTGCAGATGCGGTAAGACTCAAAATGAGAAGAAACAGCTGCAAATATCCGTTAATAATCAGAATGTGGAATGTACCAAGTATGAAGGAAAATTGGAAGTCATTAGAAATGAAATGGAACACACAAAGATTGATATCCTAGGCATTAGTGAGCCGAAATGGACAGGTATTGGCTATTTTGAATCAGGCAAATGTATGATCTGCTATTCCGGGAATGACAAATTGAAGAGGAATGGCTTGACATTCATTCTCAAAAAGAATATTTCAAGATCTATCCTGAAGTACAATGCTGTCAGTGATAGGATAATACCCATAAGTCTACAGGGAAGACTAGTTAATATGGCTATCATTCCAATTTATACACCAACCACTAAGGTCAAAGATGAAGAAATTGAAGAATTTTACCAATTTATGCAGTCTGAAATTGATTAAACATGCAATCAAAATACATTGATAATTACTGGTGATTGGAATGGGAAAGCAGGAAACAAAGAAGGATCAGTAGTTGGAAAACATGGTTTTGGTGATAAAAAGGACACTGGAGATCACATGACAGAATTTTGCAGGACTAAATACTTATTCATTGAAAATATTTTTTTCAATAGCATAAATGGTGACTATACATGTGGGCCTCACCAAATGAAATACAAAGAAATAAGATGGACTACATCTGTGGATCGAGACAATGGAGAAGCTCAATATCATCAGTCAGAACGGAGCCAGGGGCTGGCTGTGGAACAGACCATCAATTGCTCATAGAAAATTCAAGCTGAAGCTGGAGAAAATTAGAGCAAGTCCACAAGAGCCAAAATACCACCTTGAGTATAGCCCATCTGAATTTACAGACCATCTCAGGAACAGGTTTGACACATTGAACACTAATGACCAAAGACCAGATGAGTTATAAAATGACATCAGGGACATTGTTATGGATTAAATTCTGTCCCCCCCCCAAAAAAAGTGTGCAATCTTTGCTAGTCCATGGTGCCCAGTATTGTGTGATTGTCCACCATTTTGTCATCTGATGTGATTTTCCTACCTGTTATAAATTCTACCTCTATGATGTTAATGTGCAATCTTTGCTAGTCCATGGTGCCCAATATTGTGTGATTGTCCACCATTTTGTCATCTGATGTGATTTTCCTACCTGTTATAAATTCTACCTCTATGATGTTAATGTGGCGGGATTAGCAGCAGTTATGTTGATGAGGCAGAACTCAATATACAAGATTACGTTGTGTTTTACATCAATCTCTTTTAAGATATAAAAGAGAGAAATGACCAGATAGACATGGGAACCTCACACCACCAGAAAACAAGACCCAGGGTCTCTGATCTGAGAAGCTCTATGACGGGAAGATTGGTGACAAGGATCTTCCCCCAGAGCCAACAGAGAGAGAAAGCCTTCCCCTGGAGTTGGCACCCTGAATTTGGACTTCTGGCCTCCTAGACTGTGAAAGAATAAATTTCTCTTTGTTGAAACCATCCACATGTGGTATTTCTGTTATAGCAGCACTAGATAATCAAGACAGACATCATACATGAAGAAAGCAAGAGGTCATTAAAAAGACAGGAAAGAAAAGACCAAAACAGATGTCAGAAGAGATTCTGAAAATTGCTTTTGAACATATAGTAGCTAAAGCAAAAGAAAGAAATGATGAAGTACAGGAGCTGAACAGAAGATTTCAAAGGACAGCTGGAGAAAAAGTAAAGTATTATCATGAAACGTGCAAATAATTGGAATTAGAAAACCAATGTGTTAGAACATGGTCGGCATTTCTCAAGCCGAAAGAGCTGAAATAAAAAATACAAGCCTCGAGTTCCAATATTGAAGGATTCTACAGGGGAATTATTGAACAATGCAATAAACATCAAAAGAAGATGGAAGGAATGAATACACATTGTACCAAAAAAATGGTTGATGTTCAACTATTTCAGGCGGTAGCATATGATCAAGAACCAGTGGTACAGAAGGAAGAATTCCAAGCTGCAGTGAAGGTATTGGTGAAAAACAAGGCTCCAGAAATTGATGGAATACCAATTGAAAAGTGTCAACAAAAGGGTGCTGCATTGGAAGTGCTCACTCATCTATGCCAAGAAATTTGGAGGAGGCTTGCCCGGCCAACTGACTGGAAGAGATCCATGTTCATGCCCATTCCAAAGAAAGGTGAGTGATTGAATCAGATGTGGAAATTATCTAACAATATCATTAATATCACACACAAGTAAAATTATGCTGAAAATCACTCAAAAGAGCTGCCAGAAATTCAAGCCAGATTCAGAGGATGACATGGAACAAGGGATATCATTGCTGATGTCAGATGGATCCTGACTGAAAGCAGAAAATACCGGAAAGATGTTTACCTGTGTTTTATTGACTATGCAAAGATATTCGACTATGTGATTATACCAAATTATGGATAACATTGTGAAGGACGGGAATTCCAGAACAATTAGTTGTGCTCATGCCAAGCCTGTACATAGACCAAGAGGCAGAAAAAGAGGATATTTCATGGTTTAAAGTCCAGAAAGTTCTGTGGCAAGGTTGTGTCCTTTCACTGTACTTATTCAATCTGTGTGCTGAGCAAATAATCTGAGAAGGTGGACTATATGAATAAGAATGTGGCATCGGGATTGGAGGAAGACCATTAAAAACCTACAATATGCAGATGACACAACCTTGCTTGCTGAAAATGAAGAGGACTTCAAGCACTTACTGATGAAGATCAAAGACTGCAACCTTTAGTATGAGTTACAACTCAACAATAACAAAACAAAAATTCTCACAATTGGACCAATAAACAACATTATGATAAATGGAGAAGGTATTGAAGTTGTCAGAGACTCCATTTTACTTGGATCACACAGATTATAGTCTTCGAATTAAACAATGTGCTAGACCTAGTATCAAAATAACAATGTAAATATTCCCTGTGCATGCCTTGGGCCTTTAATAAATTTTATCATTAGTGGTGATGAACACAGATTGGCCCATCCACACTTCTGGTTTTGGAATTTGCAGTGTTCACTTGTTAACAACTTTGTACCATTAAGGGCGGATTCAGTGGCCATAGAACTAACTAACTAACATGAGAACTTATTCTCATTAACACCCTGCTATGAATTGCTGATAGGTGCCCTGGTAGCAAAGTGGATTAAGCACTCAGTTGGTAACTGAAAGCCTGGAGGTTCGAACCCACTAGCCACTTTGGGGGAGACAGATGTAGCAGTCTGCTTCCATAAAAGATTACAGCCTTGGAAACCTTATGTGACAGCTGTACCCTGTTCTGGAGGGTACCTATGAGTTGGAATCGACTCAACAGCAATGCATTTTTTGGGTAACCTCTTTTGCCAGGCTACCTTCAGATAAAATTTTAGTCAACTTTCAAGCTATGATTTACATTCAGCAAACGGTGTTGCTGAGGATATGGGTGTCTTATAAAACATATGTTTATGGCATGCCAGGTCTTTCTTCATAAATATAAAAAAATCCTATGAAAATAGAAAATTCAATAAAAGGACTGGACCAGAGTTTAAAGAGTGCAGTAAAGTAACATTAAAGCCTATGTGTCTAGCCAGAAAGGCATCTTAGAAGTACTTGAGCCATGACTACTAAGAGAAAGAACAGCTAGATGGATAGCAACTACAGAGAGAGAGTTATCACATAGCATCATAGAGATGAGAGAGAGAGGAGAATAAAGGAAAGAAGAGAATAGATCAGAGACAGAGAGAGAGAAGGAAGAGGGGGAGAAAGAGAAAAAGAAGAAAGAAAATTATATATAATGGATGAAAAGTGGTGTGATTATCACTGGTCATCTAAGATATTCCCAGAAGGAATGGAAAGGGGGTTGGAATTGGGTGATAGACAGGAATGTAGGGAAAGCGATAGAGGGAAGAGGAAAGGAAAGGGAGAAAATGATGGTGAGGATAAGATCGCGCTATTCTAGGCATAGGCATGAAACAGTCCATTATTCAGGTGGCTTCTAAGCATACATAGAAGTTTAGTGGTGGACTCATAGAATTAACCCATTCCATATAACGAGTAATTAATCCTGCAAAATAGGAGCTTTTGCATATAGATGCCAGCCAAGACATGTCCTGGTCTTACTTTCGGAGTATTTATAGAGAAAATGTTACAGTGCAAAAGATTTGTGCTAAAAGTCGATGTGCGATTGTTTGAGGTCTGTGAAAGAAGTAAGGTGGGGTAGCGATTTGCCCCTGGTGGGAGGATCAGGCGAAATGTCAATGATATGTTTTCTGTTAGCTTCATAACAGCTCTAACCTGTAGGATATTAAAGACTGGTCATTTGTCAGTTCTCCCTTCATGAACAGCTAAGAATTCCTTTATTTGTCATTGTATTTCTGAAACCTGGCAGAGTTCTCAATATAAATTTTATAAGAAGACAGATGCATGTATTACTCAGACACTTAACCTTAAATGTATCAATACCGTAAAGAGGTACATGGGTGGAGAAGAATTAGTAAGTAAAATCTAATTCCATGTCATTGGTATTTAATTTTAGGATAAGACATCACTGCAAGTAAGAGAAAGTCCTCTGAATGGTCGGCAAAATAGTTGAGTAGCTAAAGAGGTAGGAAAATTTCATTTGGGAATATTTTCTTTAAATAATCTTTCAATTTTTATTTAATGTTAAAAAAAGTTTTTTTTTTTAATGTTAGGAAACATAAAATAATCATGTACATTGTTACGTAATGATTATTCCATGTATTAGAACCTGCCCAGTCGTAAAATAGATTTAAGAAGAACTAAACATTCTTATGCAGAGTATACTTAGAATACTCAGTACTATTTCAATGGTTTTAAGTTAAACACCACATATCACTTATATCAGTTACAGTTATACAGTATACAGGTTTTAAGAAACCCACTCATTTCAAAGAGATAGCACAAAATAAAAGGACTTTTACTAGCACTGATTGCTTTTAGAAGTAACAGAAATAAATAAACTGAGCTAGAAAAAATGACCAGAAATAGAGCCTAGATACATCCAAAATATTTTCCTTGCCTACCATACAATTATCATGTCTTAGAAGAAATGCAGCCAGAATTCTCCTTAGAAGCCAGGATAGTGAGACTGAGTCTCCCATACTTTGGACAGGTTAGGACATCGTACTTGGTAAAGTAGACAATCAGCAAAAAAAGAGGAAGATGCTCAATGAGATGCTTTGACACAGTGGCTGCAACAATGGGCTCAAGCATAACAAAGATTGTGAGTATAGTGCAGGACCCAGCGATGTTTCATTCTGTTGTGCATAGGGTCGCTATGAGTTGGAACTGACTCGAGGGCACCTAACAACAACGGCAACAACCATATAATTGAAAATTAAGCAAACCTTTCTGCAAAGTGAAGACTTTTTTTTCTTGGCAAATTTGTTAACTCAAATAAATATAAATATGAATGGATAAATGGTAAAAATGCTGTTTCATATTTTACTGCATCTCAGTTTTGCAAAGTATCAAGTAATTCACCTCCTGTCTTTGTTAAAGTGTGTCAGTACTGTAAGCTTTGGAAAATATTGATTTGCTCCTGACCGTACCTAAAGACATAATTCACGAACAAAGAAATAAGATTAGATCATCAAAACCTACAAAATGAGTGAGTTCTTAAAAAGAAAAACATTACAGAGAATATCGAAGAAGTGGAATTTCTTTAAGTACTCTGTTAATGAGTCTTAGCATTGAAAAACATTAGGCTTTCCGCATTTGATAGACCATCCATATAATTTTAATTACATTTGTAAAACTTCTAATAATTGAATCATGCCATTTTTCTGATTGAGAATCTTTTCCCTCCTTACTTTAAAAATGAAATGCAAACATCTTCTTGTTATACTCCACATCCTTTGCAATTTGCTGTCTTTCCACTCTTCCAAATTCATGTCTTGACATTGTGCCAACAGTCTCTGACTTTCAGCCATGGCTGGTCTGAACATGTACCACTTCCACACATCTATTTCTGGTTATACTAGTTCCTCTGCTGGGAACACAATTTATGAACAATGTAAGTAGCATGTTTTCTTGAAGCCTTCACTGTTCACTCATAACTGAACTGTGCTCTTGTCTCCTCCTTGGTACTTAGTATATGCTTCTCTTTTCTCACCCAGTCATTAACATTAGAGTACTTATACATATTTATAGATTTTACCATTTTGAATACCTCAAAACATAGTACAGTGTCTTATCTATTTGATTTTTATATATACACGTACATAAAAGGTCATATAACAAACGATTTTAAATGAACCAAATAATTAAGAGGCAATGAACTCTTAACTTATTCAGAAGACCAAAGGTCTAATTTTATCTGACTTGTTACTACTATGTATGTTTCTAATATGCTACAAATAAATGGATATGAGCCAAAAAGGCATGGATTGAAATTGGCCCCATCATTTATTAAATGCATTACCTTGGATAAATTATTTAATCTGTCTTATGTCTACCTTCTTGCTTGGGAAATATGGATAAGTAGAGATTTCCTGAGGTCAATTATGTAGATTAACAATGATGAAGATCAAAGACTACAGCCGTGAGTATGGATTACCCCTCAACATAAAGAAAACAAGAGTTCTCACAACAGGACCAATAGGCAACATCATGATAAATGGAGAAAATATTGAAGTTGTAAAGCATTTCATTTTGTTTGAATCCACAATCATTGCCCCTGGAAACAGCAGTCAGAAAATCAAATGACGTGAGGCAGAGCCAAGATGATGGAATAGACAGATGCTTCCAGTGAGCCCTCTTTGCAACAGAGACCCAAAAAAACAACTGAAACAAGTATATTTATGAAAACGTAGGAGCCCTGAACATCAAAGGCTAGCTTAGAAAACAAACTGAGGGGCAGGGCAGGAAGAGACCGTTCAGAAGCGGAGAGGAGTTACGCCTGCCCCCAAGGTGGCTTCAGCAGCTGTTGTTTCTCCTGGGCCTGAGATAGGTCCTGGTGAGCGCCTAAAGCCATCCTCCCAGCCTTGGAGAAGGAGTAAATCTGCAATGATTTGCCAGCTCCGATAACCTGGGAAGCTCAGGACAGAAGCAGCTCCTGTCCGGGCATAAATGATCTGTGGACTTTGAGTACCTTTCCCCTCTGCATGGACCTGTGTGGACCTATTTCAGAAGAATAGGCCCTTGTTGGCAGACTCCAACCTTTTCAGCTGTTCGGGGGAGAGGTGGGTGTTTGATGTTTGACATTGCTTTGCCTATTAAACAGGGTCCTCACCTACCCACATCTGGGGCCTAAACACTGGTAGCTCCACTCAGGTCACCCAGCAATTCACGACAGGAGTCCAAGGATAACTGGTATCTCCCAGTTCTTATAACCAAAAAACATTGGGTGCCCATGGTCTGTCTGCAGAACACACCCACGTGTACGATCTAGGGAACAGGGACACACTTTCCTCAGAGACACATGAGGGATGATTCTCAGCTCCCTGCCTTGTTCAGAGTGTGACCCCCTGCTGCAACCAGATACTGGTACCTACACCAATCACCCCTGCCCCTCTAAGACTGTAGGACAGAGTCTGTACCACATACTTGATGATCTGCTACAAAGCAAGAAGCTAAGACACAGTAAGCAAACATAAAATAAACTAATAAAATAACTTATAGATGGCTCGGAGACAACAATGGATATCAAGTCACACAATGAAACAGATCATGTTCACCTCAACAAGCTCTCAAAACAAAGAGTCCAGGGATCTTCTAGATGAAAGTGCATTCCTGGAATTACCAGAGGGAGAATACAAAAGATCAATATACAGAACCCTTCAAAACATCAGGAAGGAGATGAGGTGATACACAGAAAAAGCAAAGGAACACACAGATAAAGCAATTGAAGAAATTAAAAAGATTATTCAGGAACATAATGAAAAATTTAATAAGCTGGAAAAATCCATAGGTAGACAGCAATCAGAAATTCAGAAAATTATCAATAAAATTAGAGAAGTAGACAACTCAATAGAAAGCCAGAGAAGCAGATTTGAGCAAGTGGAAGGTAGAATTTCTGAACTCTAAGATAAAGCACTTGGCACTAATATATTTGAAGAAAAATCAGATAAAAGTATTTAAAAAAATGAAGAAACCTTAAGAATCCTGGGGGACACTAGCAAGAGAAATAACCTATGAGTGATTGGAGTGCCAGAACAGGGAGGGATAACAGAAAATACAGAGAGAATTGTTGAAGATTTGTTGGCAGAAAACTTCCCTGATATCATGAAAGATGAGAAGATATCTATCTAAGATGCTCATCAAACTCCACATAAGGTAGATTTGAAAAGAAAATCACCAAATATATTATAATCAAACTTGCCAAAACTAAAGGTAAAGAGAGAATTTGAAAAGCAGCTAGGGGAAAATGGAAAGTCACCTACAAAGGAAAACAAATAAGAACGAGCTTGGACTACTTGGCAGAAACCATGCAGGCAAGAAGACAATGGGATGACTTATATAAAAAACTAAAGGAAAAAAATTGGATGCCAAGAATCATATATCCAGCAAAACTGTCTCTAATTATGAAGGTGAAATTAGGACACTACCAGATAAACAGAAGTTTATGGAATTCTTAAACACAAAACCAAAACTACAAGAAATACAAAACAGAGTTCTTTGGTTAGAAAATAAATAACATCAGGTATCAACCCAAGACCTAGAACACTGAACAGAGCAATCAGAAGTCAACCCAGACAGGGAAATCAAAAAAAAAAATCAAGATAAAAAAACGATCAAAGCAGGTTAACAGCAATGTTATTATGTAAAGAAGACAACATTAAAACAATAAAGAGGGATTAAGAAATGCAGTCAAGGATCTTCCATATGCAGAGGAAGATAAGGCGATACAAAGAAATAAAAGTTATGTTTAATTTTAGAAAAATAGGGGTAAATAATAAGGTAACCACAAAGGAGACAAACTATCCTACACAACAAAATAAAATACAAGAAAAAAATACAGACTCAGCAGAGACAAAATCAACAGTAACAAATATGAGGAAAGGACAATAAAAAAGGATAATCTACATAGCTCATAAAATTAAGTGGGAAAAAGAAACTCTCACCAACACACAAAAAAAGACGCCAAAATGATAGCACTAAATTCATACCTATCCATAATTATGCTCAATGTAAATGGACTAGATGAACCAATAGAGAGAGAGTGGCAGAATGAATTAAAAAACAAGATCCGTCTATATGCTACCTATAAGAGACACACCTTAGGCTTAGAGACACAAATGAACTAAAACTCAAAGGATGGAAAAAAATATATCAGGCAAACAACAATCAAAAAAGAGGAGGAGTGGCAAAATTACTTTTTGACAAAATCGACTTTACAGCTAAATCCACCACAAATCATGAGGAAGGACACTATGTAATGATTAAAGGGACAATTTTATACCAGGAGGATATAACCATATTAAATATTTATGCACACAATGACAGGGCTGCAAGATACATAAACTCTAACGGCATTGAAAAGTGAGATAGACAGCTCCACAATAATAGTAGGAGACTTCAACACACCACTTTCAGTGAAGGACAGGACATCCAGACAGAAGCTCGATAAAGACACAGAAGATCTAAATGCCAAAATCAACCAGCATGACCTCATAGACATATACAGAACACTCCACCCAATGGCAGCCAAGTATACTTTCTTTCCTAGTGCACATGGAGCATTCTCTAGAATAGACCACATATTAAGTCATAAAGCAAGCTTTAGCAGAATCCAAAACATTGAAATATTACAAAGCATCTTCTCTGACCGTAAGGCCATAAAAGTAAAAATCAATAATGGAAAAAGCAGGGAAAAGAAATCAAACACTTGGAAACTGAGCAACACCCTGCTCAAAAAAGACTGGATTACAGAAGACATTAAGGATGGAATAAAGAAATTCATAGAATCCAATGAGAATGAAAACATTTCCTATCAGAACCTTTAGGACACAGTGAAAGCAGTGTTCAAAAGTCAATTTATATCAATAAATGCACACACCCAAAAAAGAAGAAAGGGTCAAAATCAAAGAATTATTGCTACAACTTGAACGAATAGAAAGAAAATAACAAAAGAAACCCTCACGCACCAAAAGAAAACAAATAATAAATTTTAGAGCAGAATTAAATGAAATAGAAAACAGAAAAACATCTGAAAGAGTTAACAAGACCAAAAGCTGGCTCTTTGAAAATATTAACAAAATTGATAAAGTATTGGCCGAACTGACAAAAGAAAAACAGGAGAGGAAGCAAATAACGTGAATAAGAAATGAGATGGGTGATATTACAACAGACCCAACTGAAATTAAAAGAATCAGATTACTATGAAAAAATGTGCTCTAACAAATTTGAAAACCTAGAAGAAATGGATGAATTCCTAGAAACATACTACCTACCTAAACTACCACAAACAGAGGTAGAACAACTAAATAAACCCATAACAAAAGAAGAGATTGAAAAGGTAATCAAAATATTCCTCCCCCCCCCCAAAAAAAAAAGCCCTGGCCTGGACTGCTTCACTGCAGAGTTCTACCAAACTTTCAGAAAAGACTTAACACCACTGCTACTAAAGGTATTTCAGAGCATTTTATGAAGCCAGCATGTCCCTGATACCAAAACTACATAAAGACACTGAAAAAAAGAAAATTAGAGACCTATATTTCTCATGAACTTAGGTGCAAAAATCCCCAACGAAATTCTAGACAACAGAATTCAACAACATATCCAAAAATACTTCACCATGACCAAGTGGGATTATACCAGGTATGCAGGGAGGGTTCATCATTAGAAAAACAATTAATGTAATCCATCATATAAATAAAACAAAAGACAAGAATCACATGATTTTATCAATTGGTGCAGAAAAGGCATTTGACAAAGTTCAACACTCATTCATGATAAAAACTCTGAGCAAAGCAAGAATAGAAGGAAAATTCCTCAACATAATAAAGGGCATTTATACAAAGCAAATAGCCAATATCATCCTAAATGGAGAGAGCCAGAAAGCATTCCCCTTGAGATCGGGAACCAGACAAGGATGCCCTTTATCACTGTTCTCATTCAACATTGTGCTGGAGGTCCTAGCCAGAGCAATTAGGCAAGATAAAGAAATAAAGGAATCCAGATTGGCAAGGAAGAAGTCAAAGTATCTCTATTTGCAGATGATATGATCTTATATGCAGAAAACCCTAAGGAATCCTCAAGTAAACTACTGAAACTAATAGAAGAGTTCAGCAGAGTATCGGGATACAAGATAAACATAGAAAAATCAGTTGGATTCCTCTACACCAACAAAAAGAGCCTCGAAGAGGGAATCACCAAATCAATACCATTTACAGTAACCCACAAGAACACAAAACACTTAGGAATAAAACTTACCATAGAGGTAATAGAGATAAAGAAAACTACAAAACACTTCTACAAGAAACCAAAAGGGACCTACATAAGTGGAAAAACATACCTTGCTCATGGATAGGAAGACTTAACATCATAAAAATGTCTGTTCTACCAAAAGTGATTTACAGTTTTAATTCAATTCTGGTCCAAATTCCAACAACATTTTTTAATGAGGTGGAGAAACAAATCACCAACTTCATATGGAAGGGAAAGAGGCCAGGGATAAGTAAAGCATTACTGAAAAAGAAGAACAAAGTGGGAGGCTTCACTCTACCCAATTTTAGAACCTATTACACTGCCACAGTAGTCAAAACAGCCTGGTACTTATACAACAACAGATGCATAGACCAATGGAACAGAATTGAAAAACCAGACATAAATCCATCCACATATGAGCACTTGATATTTGACCAAAACCCCAAAACAGTTAAATGGGGAAAGGATAGTCTTTTCAACGCATAGTGCTGGCATAACTGGTTATCCATCTGCAAAAAAATGAAACAAGATCCATACCTCACTCCATGCACAAAAATGAGCTCGAAATGGAGCAAAGACCTAAATCTAAAATGATAAAAATCATGGAAGAAAAAATAGAGACCACGTTAGGAGCCCTAATACATGGCATAAACAGTATACAAAACATTACTAACAATGCAGAAGAAAGACTAGGTAACTGGGAGCTCCTAAAAATCAAATATCTATGCTCATCCAAAGACTTCACCAAAAGAGTAAAAAGACTACCTACAGACCGGGAAAAAGTTATTAGCTATGAAATTTCTGATCAGTGCCTGATCTCTAAAATCTACATGGTATTGCAAAAACTTAACTACAAAAAGACAAATAACCCAATTAAAAAATGGGCAAAAGCTATGAACAGGCACTTCACTAAAGAAGACATTCAGGTAGCTCACAGGTATATGAGGAAATGTTCATGATCATTAGCCATTAGAGAAATGTAGATCAAAACTCACTCTAACAAGGCTTGCATTAATCCAAAAAACAGAAAATAATAAATGTTGGAGAGGCTGTCGAGAGATTGGAACACTTATACACTGCTGCTGGGAATGTCAAATGGTACAACCACTTTGGAAATCAATTTGGTGCTTCCTTAAAAAGCTAGAAATAGAACTACCACATGTTCCAGCAATCCCACTCCTTGGGATATATCCTAGAGAAATAAGAGCCTTTACATGAACAGATATATGCACACCCATGTTTATTGCAGCACTGTTTACAATAGGAAAAAGATGGAATCAACCAAGGTGCCCATCGACGGATGAATGGTTAAATAAACTATGGTATATTCACACAATGGAATCCTACGCATTGATAAAGAACAGTGATGAATCTGTGAAACATTTCATAACATGGAGGAACCTGGAAGGCATTACGCTGAGTGAAATTAGTCAGTTGCAAAAGGACAAATATTGTATAAGACCACTATTATAAGAACTTGAGAAATAGTGTAAACTGAGAAGAAAACATTCTTTTTGTGGTTACAAGAGGGGGGAGGGAGGGAAGGTGGGAGGGGGTATTCACTAATTAGATAGTAGATAAGAATTGCTTCAGGTGAAGGGAAAGACAACACACAATACAGGGGAGGTCTGCACAACTGGACTAAACCAAAAGCAAAGAAGTTTCCTGAATAGACTGAATGCTTCGAAGGCCAGTATAGCAGGGGCAGGGGTTTGGGGACCATGGTTTCAGGGAACATCTAAGTCAATTGGCATAATAAAATCTATTAAGAAAACATGCTGCATCCCACTTTGGAGAGTAGCGTCTGGGGTCTTAAATGCTAGGAAGTGGCTATCTAAGATGCATCAATTCGTCTCAACCAACCTGGAAAAAATGAGAATGAAGAACACCAAGGACACAAGGCGATTAAGAGCCCAAGAGATAGAAAGGACCACATAAACCAAAGACTACATCAGCCTGAGACTAGAAGAACTAGATGGTACCTAGCTACAACCAATGACTGCCCTCACAGGGAACACAACAGAGAACCCCTGAGGGAGCAGGAGAGCAGTGGGTTGCAGACCCCAAATTCTCGTAAAAAGACAGGACTTAATGGTCTGACTGAGACTAGAAGGACCCTGGTAGTTCTGGCCCCCAGACCTTCTGTTGGCCCAACAGAGGAACCACTCCCAAGGTCAACTCTTCAAACATGGATTGGACTGGACAATGGGTTGGAGAGGGATGCTGGTGAGGAGTGAGCTTCTTGGATCAGGTGGACACTTGAGACTGTTGGCATCTCCTGCCTGGAGGGGAGATCAGAGGGTAGAGGGTGTTAGAAGCCTAAGAAATGGGCACCAGAAGAGAGAGTAGAGGGAGGGAGCGGGCTGTCTCATTAGGGGGTGAGCAACTGCGAGTATGTAGCAAGGTGTACATAAGTTTTTGTGTGAGAAACTGACTTTTTTGTAAACTTTCACTTAAAGCAGAATAAAAATTAAAAAAAAATCAAGTGACACATTGTATTTGGCAAATCTGTTGCAAAAGACCTATTTTGAATATTAAAAAGCGAAGATGTTACTTTGAGAACTAAGGTGTACCTGACTCAAGCCATGGTATTTTCAATTGCCTAATATGCATGCTGGACAATGAATAAGGAAGACCAAAAAAGAATTCATGTCTTTGAATTGCGGTGTTGGCAAAGAATATTGATTATACCATGGAGAAGAATGAACAAATTTGTCCTGGAAGAAGTACAGCCAGAGTGTTCCTTATAAGAGAGGATGACAAAACTTCATCTTCTGTATTTTGGACTTGTTACCAGGAGGGATCTGTCCCTGGAGAAAAACATCATGCTTGATAGAGCAGAAGATCAGCATAAAAGATGAAGACCTCTTTTTTGTGGTCTTCAACAATAGGCTCAAATATAACAACAATTTTTTTTTTTTTTTTTTTTTTTTTTTTTTTTATAATAACTTTTATTAAGCTTCAAGTGAACGTTTACAAATCCAATCAGTCTGTCACATATAAGTTTACATACATCTCACTCCCTACTCCCACTTACTCTCCCCGTCTTGAGTCAGCCCTTTCAGTCTCTCCTTTCTTGACCATTTTGCCGGCTTCCCTCTCTCTCTATCCTCCCATCCCCCCTCCAGGCAAGAGTTGCCAACACAATCTCAAGTGTCCACCTGATATAATTAGCTCACTCTTCATCAGCATCTCTCTCCCACCCGCTGACCAGTCCCTTTCATTTCTGATGAGTTGTCTTCGGGGATGGTTCCTGTCCTGTGTCAACTGAAGGTCTGGGGAGCATGGCCGCCGGGATTCCTCCAGTCTCAGTCAGACCATTAAGTTTGGTCTTGTTATGAGAATTTGGGGTCTGCATCCCACTGATCTCCTGCTCCCTCAGGGGTCCTCTGCTGAGCTCCCTGTCAGGGCAGTCATCGATTGTGGCCGGGCACCAACTAGTTCTTCTGGTCTCAGGATGATGTAGGTCTCTGGTTCATGTGGCCCTTTCTGTCTCTTGGGCTCTTAGTTGTCATGTGGGCTTGGTGTTCTTCATTTTCCTTTGCTCCAGGTGGGTTGAGACCAATTGCTGCATCTTAGATGGCTGCTTGTTAGCATTTAAGACCCCAGACGCCACATTTCAAAGTGGGATGCAGAATGATTTCATAATAGAATTATTTTGCCAATTGACTTAGAAGTCCCCGCAAACCATGCTCCCCAGACCCCCGCGCTTGCTCCGCTGACCTTTGAAGCATTCATTTTATCCCGGAAACTTCTTTGCTTTTGGTCCAGTCCAATTGAGCTGACCTTCCATGTATTGAGTGTTGTCTTTCCCTTCACCTAAAGCAGTTCTTATCTACTGATTGATCAATAAAAAACCCTCTCCCACCCTCCCTCCCTCCCCCCCTCGTAACCACAAAAGTATGTGTTCTTCTCAGGTTTACTATTTCTCAAGATCTTATAATAGTGGTCTTATACAATATTTGTCCTTTTGCCTCTGACTAATTTCGCTCAACATAATGCCTTCCAGGTTCCTCCATGTTATGAAATGTTTCAGAGATTCGTCACTGTTCTTTATCGATGCGTAGTATTCCATTGTGTGAATATACCACAATTTATTTACCCATTCATCCGTTGATGGACACCTTGGTTGCTTCCAACTTTTTGCTATTGTAAACAGAGCTGCAATAAACATGGGTGTGCATATATCTGTTTGTATGAAGGCTCTTGTATCTCTAGGGTATATTCCTAGGAGTGGGATTTCTGGGTTGTATGGTAGTTCTATTTCTAACTGTTTAAGATAACGCCAGATAGATTTCCAAAGTGGTTGTACCATTTTACATTCCCACCAGCAGTGTATGAGAGTTCCAATCTCTCCGCAGCCTCTCCAACATTTATTATTTTGTTTTTTTTTTTGGATTAATGCCAGCCTTGCTGGTGTGAGATGGAATCTCATCGTAGTTTTAATTTGCATTTCTCTAATGGCTAATGATCGAGAGCATTTTCTCATGTATCTGTTGGCTGCCTGAATATCTTCTTTAGAGAAATGTGTGTTCATATCCTTTGCCCACTTCTTGATTGGGTTGTTTGTCTTTTTGTGGTTGAGTTTTGACAGAATCATGTAGATTTTAGAGATCAGGCGCTGGTCGGAGATGTCATAGCTGAAAATTCTTTCCCAATCTGTAGGTGGTCTTTTTACTCTTTTGGTGAAGTCTTTAGATGAGCATAGGTGTTTGATTTTTAGGAGCTCCCAGTTATCGGGTTTCTCTTCATCATTTTTGGTAATGTTTTGTATTCTGTTTATACCTTGTATTAGGGCTCCTAGGGTTGTCCCAATTTTTTCTTCCATGATCTTTATCGTTTTAGTCTTTATGTTTAGGTCTTTGATCCACTTGGAGTTAGTTTTTGTGCATGGTGTGAGGTATGGGTCCTGTTTCATTTTTTTGCAAATGGATATCCAGTTATGCCAGCACCATTTGTTAAAAAGGCTATCTTTTCCCCAGTTAATTGACACTGGTCCTTTGTCAAATATCAGCTGCTCATACGTGGATGGATCTATGTCTGGGTTCTCAATTCTGTTCCATTGGTCTATTTGTCTGTTGTTGTACCAATACCAGGCTGTTTTGACTACTGTGGCTGTATAATAGTTTCTGAAGTCAGGAAAGGTGAGGCCTCCCACTTTCTTCTTCTTTTTCAGTAGTGCTTTGCTTATCCGGGGCTTCTTTCCGTTCCATATGAAATTGGTGATTTGTTTCTCTATCCCCTTAAAATATGACATTGGAATTTGGATCGGAAGTGCGTTAAATGTATAGATGGCTTTTGGTAGAATAGACATTTTTACTATGTTAAGTCTTCCTATCCATGAGCAAGGTATGTTTTTCCACTTAAGTATGTCCTTTTGAATTTCTTGTAGTAGAGCTTTGTAGTTTTCTTTGTATAGGTCTTTTACATCCTTGGTAAGATTTATTCCTAAGTATCTTATCTTCTTGGGGGCTATTGTGAATGGTATTGATTTGGTTATTTCCTCTTCGGTGTTCTTTTTGTTGATGTAGAGGAATCCAAGTGATTTTTGTATGTTTATTTTATAACCTGAGACTCTGCCAAACTCTTCTATTAGTTTCAGTAGTTTTCTGGAGGATTCCTTAGGGTTTTCTGTGTATATAATCATGTCATCTGCAAATAGTGATAACTTTACTTCTTCCTTGCCAATCCGGATACCTTTTATTTCTTTGTCTAGCCTGATTGCCCTGGCTAAGACTTCCAACACGATGTTGAATAAGAGCGGTGATAAAGGGCATCCTTGTCTGGTTCCCGTTCTCAAGGGAAATGCTTTCAGGTTCTCTCCATTTAGAGTGACATTGGCTGTTGGCTTTGCATAGATGCCCTTTATTATGTTGAGGAATTTTCCTTCAATTCCTATTTTGGTAAGAGTTTTTATCATAAATGGGTGTTGGACTTTGTCAAATGCCTTTTCTGCATCAATTGATAAAATCATGTGGTTTTTGTCTTTTGTTTTATTTATGTGATGGATTACATTAATGGTTTTTCTGATATTAAACCAGCCTTGCATACCTGGTATAAATCCCACTTGATCAGGGTGAATTATTTTTTTGATGTGTTGTTGGATTCTATTGGCTAGAATTTTGTTGAGGATTTTTGCATCAATGTTCATGAGGGATATAGGTCTATAATTTTCTTTTTTTGTAATGTCTTTACCTGGTTTTGGTATCAGGGAGATGGTGGCTTCATAGAATGAGTTGGGTAGTATTCCGTCATTTTCTATGCTTTGGAATACCTTTAGTAGTAGTGGTGTTAACTCTTCTCTGAAAATTTGGTAGAACTCTGCAGTGAAGCCGTCCGGGCCAGGACTTTTTTTTGTTGGGAGTTTTTTGATTACCGTTTCAATCTCTTTTTTTGTTATGGGTCTATTTAGTTGTTCTACTTCTGAATGTGTTAGTTTAGGTAGGTAGTGTTTTTCCAGGAATTCATCCATTTCTTCTAGGTTTTCAAATTTGTTAGAGTACAATTTTTCATAATAATCTGAAATGATTCTTTTAATTTCATTTGGTTCTGTTGTGATGTGGTCCTTCTCATTTCTTATTCGGGTTATTTGTTTCCTTTCCTGTATTTCTTTAGTCAGTCTAGCCAATGGTTTATCAATTTTGTTAATTTTTTCAAAGAACCAGCTTTTGGCTTTGTTAATTCTTTCAATTGTTTTTCTGTTCTCTAATTCATTTAGTTCAGCTCTAATTTTTATTATTTGTTTTCTTCTGGTGCCTGATGGATTCTTTTGTTGCTCACTTTCTATTTGTTCAAGTTGTAGGGACAGTTCTCTGATTTTGGCTCTTTCTTCTTTTTGTATGTGTGCATTTATTGATATAAATTGGCCTCTGAGCACTGCTTTTGCTGTGTCCCAGAGGTTTTGATAGGAAGTATTTTCATTCTCGTTGCTTTCTATGAATTTCCTTATTCCCTCCTTGATGTCTTCTATAACCCAGTCTTTTTTCAGGAGGGTATTGTTCATTTTCCAAGTATTTGATTTCTTTTCCCTCGTTTTTCTGTTATTGATCTCTAGTTTTATTGCCTTGTGATCTGAGAAGATGCTTTGTAATATTTCGATGTTTTGGACTCTGCAAAGGTTTGTTTTATGACCTAATATGTGGTCTATTCTAGAGAATGTTCCATGTGCGCTGGAAAAAAAAGTATATTTTGCAGCAGTTGGGTGGAGAGTTCTGTATAAGTCAATGAGGTCAAGTTGGTTGATTGTTGTAATTAGATCTTCCGTGTCTCTGTTGAGCTTCTTACTGGATGTCCTGTCCTTCTCCGAAAGTGGTGTGTTGAAGTCTCCTACTATAATTGTGGAGGTATCTATCTCGCTTTTCAGTTCTGTTAAAATTTGATTTATGTATCTTGCAGCCCTGTCATTGGGTGCGTAAATATTTAATATGGTTATGTCTTCCTGATCAATTGTCCCTTTTATCATTATATAGTGTCCTTCTTTATCCTTTGTGGTGGATTTAAGTCTAAAGTCTATTTTGTCAGAAATTAATATTGCTACTCCTCTTCTTTTTTGCTTATTGTTTGCTTGATATACTTTTTTCCATCCTTTGAGTTTTAGTTTGTTTGAGTCTCTAAGGCTAAGGTGTGTCTCTTGTAGGCAGCATATAGATGGATCGTGTTTCTTTATCCAGTCTGTGACTCTCTGTCTCTTTATTGGTGCATTTAGTCCATTTACATTCAGGGTAATTATAGATAAATAAGTTTTTAGTGCTGTCATTTTGATGCCTTTTTATGTGTGTTGTTGACAATTTCATTTTTCCACATACTTTTTTGTGCTGAGGCGTTTGTCTTAGTAAATTGTGAGATCCTCATTTTCATAGTGTTTGACTTTATGTTAGTTGAGTCGTTACGTTTTTCTTGGTTTTTGTCTTGAGTTATAGAGTTGTTATACCTTTTTGTGGTTACCTCATTATATACCCCTATTTTTCTAAGTAAAAACCTAACTTGTATTGTTCTATATCGCCTTGTATCACTCTCCATATGGCAGTTCAATGCCTCCTGTATTTAGTCCCTCTTTTTGATTATTGTGATCTTTTACCTATTGACTTCCATGATTCCCTGTTATGTGTATTTTTTTTTTTTTTTAATTAACCTTGATTTGTTTGTTTTTGTGATTTCCCTGTTTGAGTTGATATCAGGACGTTCTGTTTTGTGACCTTGTGTTGTGCTGATATCTGATATTATTGGTTCTCTGACCAAACAATATCCTTTAGTATTTCTTGTAGCTTTGGTTTGGTTTTTGCAAATTCTCTAAACTTGTGTTTGTCTGTAAATATCTTAATTTCGCCTTCATATTTCAGAGAGAGTTTTGCTGGATATATGATCCTTGGCTGGCAGTTTTTCTCCTTCAGTGTTCTGTATATGTCGTCCCATTCCCTTCTTGCCTGCATGGTTTCTGCTGAGTAGTCAGAACATATTCTTATTGATTCTCCCTTGAAGGAAACCTTTCTTTTCTCCCTGGCTGCTTTTAAAATTTTCTGTTTATCTTTGGTTTTGGTGAGTTTGATGATAATATGTCTTGGTGTTTTTCTTTTTGGATCAATCTTAAATGGGGTTCGATGAGCATCTTGGATAGATATCCTTTCGTCTTTCATGATGTCAGGGAAGTTTTCTGTCAGAAGTTCTTCAACTATTTTCTCTGTGTTTTCTGTCCCCCCTCCCTGTTCTGGGACTCCAATCACCCGCAGGTTATCCTTCTTGATAGAGTCCCACATAATTCTTAGGGTTTCTTCATTTTTTTTAATTCTTTTATCTGATTTTTTTTCAGCTATGTTGGTGTTGATTCCCTGGTCCTCCAGATGTCCCAGTCTGCATTCTAATTGCTCGAGTCTGCTCCTCTGACTTCCTAGTGTGTTGTCTAATTCTGTTATTTTATTGTTAATCTTTTGGATTTCTACATGTTGTCTCTCTATGGATTCTTGCAACTTATTAATTTTTCCAGTATGTTCTTGAATAATCTTTTTGAGTTCTTCAACAGTTTTATCAGTGTGTTCCTTGGCTTTTTCTGCAGATATCCTAATTTCATTTGTGATATCATTAAGCATTCTGTAAATTAGTTTTTTATATTCTGTATCTGATAATTCCAAAATTGTATCTTCATTTGGGAAAGATTTTGATTCTTTTGTTTGGGGGGTTGGAGAAGCTGTCCCGGTCTGCTTCTTTAAGTGGTTTGATATGGATTGTTGTCTCCGAGCCATCACTGGGAAACTAGGTTTTCCAGAAAATCCGCTAAAAAAAAACTGCAGTCAGATCCCTATCAGAGTTCTCCCTTTGGCTCAGGCTATTCAGATGTTAATGAAGCCGCCTGGGAAGGGTGGGGGAGGGAACAGAGAGATAGGAGAGTAGCACCTCAGAATATAGCCAGAGTTGCTTGTCTTGCTTGGAATGACTGTTATATCTGAGATTCCCGCGGGCGCGTCGCCTATGTGTGCTGGCTGTGTGGAGATTGCCCCCAGGGGGTCTGGCCCGCTGGAGTCACGGTCAGATCCTCCGCTTCCAGCCCCACGCCCAGCGTCAAGGCTCCCCTACTGGGACCGTGCACTCTCAACTCCAAAATCAGTCGCTGCCTCCCGGGGACTTCTTGTCTCTCCAGCCGCGTGGCCGTGCCGCCCCCGTGAACTAGGTGGGCCCCCTCCCGGGGTTAGTTCAGATGGGTGGAGTAGCTCCCTGTGCTTGTGCCGCGACCGAGTGTCCTGGCTGGAACGCTGTTCTCCCCACTCCAATACCAGTCGCTGCCTCCCGGGGACTTCTCCTACCGGCTGCGTCCCACGCCGCCCGCGCGACCCGGCTGGTCCCCTTCCCGGGGTTAGTTCAGGGGGTGGAGCAACTCTCCGTGTTTATGGCGTACCTGCGTGCAGTCCAAATCCCTGCGGGACGGTTCCCCGGCTCGGATGCTGCTCTTTCTGCTCCAAGATCAGTCACTGCCTCCCGGGGACTTCTCCTACCGGCTGCGTCCCACGCCGCCCGTGGAACCGGCTGGTCCCCCTCCCGGGGTTAGTTCAGGGGGGTGGAGCAGGTCTCTGTGCTTGTGCCGTACCTGACTGGTACGCTGGCTCCAGGCTCTGGAAACAATCGCTGCTTCCCCGTATTAGTTCGTTCTCCGTCTCTAAATCTGTGTTTGTTGTTCAGGGTTCGTAGATTGTTATGTATGTGATCGATTCACTTGTTTTTCCGTGTCTTTGTTGTAAGAGGGATCCGAGGTAACGTCTGCCTAGTCCGCCATCTTGGCTCCGCCCTCATAACAACAATTTTGAGGATGGCTCAGGACAGGGCAGTGTTTCATTCTGTTGCATATAGGATACTGAGTCGTAATCAACTCAAAGGCACCTAACAACCACAATTATAAACAGTTGAAGATGAACAATAATACATGGGCCAATAAAGCCAAATACAGCATTATTATTGATATCTATCTTAAAATATACATAAGACTTTAGATATACCATTAATTTATTGCCTGGCTGTGTTTTACTTCAAATACTACAATCAATTTTTAGATCTTTGGTTTCTTTAGAGTCAAAGTACTAAATAAAAACAAAAAAACTAAACCCATTGCCACCAAGTCAAGTCCAACTCATTATGACCCTGTAGGACAGAGTAGAACTGCCCCCACAGGGTCCTCTAGCAGAGTCTGGTAGGTTTGAACTGCTTACCTTTTGGTTAGCAGCTATAGGTCTTAAACACTGTGCCACAAGGGCTTCAAAGAGCTAACTAAGTATTCCAAAAAGAGAAATATATGTACACGCAAGTAAGAGTGTTTTTGAAGGTCAATCCCTTCTAGAATAATGCTTGCCATTCTGAAAGTCATCAGGATTCCAAAGCTGTAAATTGTGTTATCAAATACATAGCAATCAGATTGTAAAATGTGAGACACTTCCATTCACAGGTTTACTCTTGCCATTACTTATGTTTTTATGATTATGTGTACTTAAACGGTACAGCAGCAAATCTCAGAATCACTCTAAGTATTTAAGATAGGTCTGTCAAGTCAACACTATCTAGACTATGGCTTCCTAGGATGACAGAGAGGAGAGGATTGAGTAATCACTAAACATTTAAAGTCAGTGAGAATGGTAGTCACGTTACAGCTACACTTAATTCTTACATCAGTACCTTTTCTTGGATGCTCCACAATTAACCTAGAATCCTTAAGTCCTTTCAGAAATTCCTCTAAAAATCATTCAGCTTCCCAGGTTTGACTCTGGCCCAGATACCATTAATCTTAGCCCAGGTATTACCCCCATTATTACTTATATATCAGGAATTCTCTGATGCAGTCACTCAATTGTGACACTTTTGATTCCCATATGAGTTATCCAGGTATAACTCATTTCCACCAGGAGGAACCTCAGGCTATACAGCTCCTGTGCTACAGAGATCCGAGGAATTTAGACCTTTACAATTCACCCTGAAGAAGGCAATGATCCAGTAAGAGATCCAATTCTTATATAAAATAGCTGCACAGAACAATATTTACAGAAATGTGAATGCGATGTTATGGTAAACTGTATAAGCTCTTTATCACAAAACCCACTGTAGGAATAAGTCTGAAAATCAATTCGATGAGTAAAATCTTTCCTTTGTAAGATCACAGTTGATAAAATGATAACAAAATGTACCATGCAATAAAAGGCAAGTTGAACTTTTCAAGACTGTGTATGTCTATATTTCTCAAATATGCTCTGTCCAAGTTAACGAGAAGATGATACCTTCTTTCACAAATATCTTTAGTGGAAATCTGCAGTATAGTGTCAACATCAAGAAACTAGCTCTTAATTAATTGAAAACTCTATCAGAAAATATTTTCTTTAGTATAGTTTTATATATTTTAAATCACCTTAGTTAATGGAATTTTGAATATGTCAGAAAAATAATGTTTATATACCTAGAACTGTTCATATAATTTACTCTGTGAACTTAAAATGTAATTTCAGAATTATATACTCAGAAGGAAAACATTTAAGGAAAATTTGTGAGCGTTTCTAGATCCACAAAAAGAAAGGAGGGAGGAGTAAAGGGAATTAGCATTTTAAAGACACATTGTAAAACTGCAAAACTGTGATTGGCCAGTGTTTTATATAAGTCAGGAGCAACAAAAATATACGTACAATTTCCCTGTCAGGGGGAAGCTTTTTTTTTTTTTTTTTTCTCTCTGAGGAGTGATGAAAGGTGGCATGGTCAGGGGTCTTTGGAAATCGATATGGAAATTTATTGCAAATTCTTGTTTTATGCAGTAGGGTTTTTAAAAAATTAATTTTTTTTTTTTTTTGGTTTCAGAAAATCCACTGAAGATTGCATCATAGAATGCCTAGGAACAAATTATCAAGCTTCTGGCAGGTTTCTCTCCATCAGAGAGAGGCGGTAGGTAGGAACTCCCAGGAGATGACTTGAGAACACAGCAACTTAGAGTAGTTAATACATGTGTTCCATAAGTCTAATGAAATAGGTGAGAGAAATTTTAATTGTTTAATGACAATAAAAAAATAATGAAATAAAATATCACCAGGGAAATCTATCTAAACAGAAATGCATAAATAGTATTTCTAACTTTAGGTTACGTTGCAGTTGCTGAACTTAAATAAACAATTTCGTCTTAATACCTAAGGGTCGCTATGAGTCAGAATCGACTCTACTGCAATGGGGTTTTTTTACAGAAGCGTAGTGCTTCTCGACATTTACCATGAGAATATAGGGCTGGGTGATCTCTAAGTCTCCTTCAGACTATTGCATTCTATAGTTGCTGATTTAAGTAATAGACTTATAGCATTATGCACTGAAGGTATTTTGTTTTAAAACAAGCTGATTCTCTTTATTCTCAAAACGAAAGTATCTTCCCCTGCTTTGAGTTTACTTAGTCTTGTCAAAGAATTTATCTGTTGAAATAAGAAACAGTGAAGGCATAAAAGCATATTAAGAATCAAAACTAAAACATTTTTAAACCATTTTCTAGTTCGGGTGAATGTCAACAATCTATTAAACATTAACAAATACGTATGATTTGTAACAGAGAACAGACATCTTCCTAAGCATCAGCCAAAGCAAATTTGGTACTAACCATAACTTTTATAAATTGGCAGTTGCCGTTGGAGAGCAAATTCTTTAGCACTGGATGAAAAGATGGGGGAAAACTGAGGTCTTTGAACTACTAGAAGAGAAAGATTAGTGACTTATGTTTAAGGAGCAATTATTTTATTTTCCCTGGTTCTTGGAGATGTTTTTAGTAGTTATCCTGAAAAATCAAGATTTGTCCACTCCTTAATGTCTAAAAATTTTAGTCTATAAAAAGAATTCCTCATCAAACATTTGTTGTATCATCTAAGTTGATGTCTATTAATAATATAAACAACACTCTAGTAATAAAATTCAAAAAAAGTTCTCACTGTTGGAAAAAATCTTCTTGATTCAAAAGTGTCACATTTGAATAAAGAAAATCAATAAGGTTGATTTGTGGTGTAGTGGTTAAGAGCTATAGCTGCTAACCAAAAGGTTGGCAGTTCAGATCCACCAGGCGCTCCTTGGAAACCTTACGGGGCAGTTCTACTCTGTCCCTTAGGGTCTCTGTGGGTCAGAATTGACTCAATGCAACAGTTTTTTTTTTTTTTAATAGATTTGACTTTTTTTTTGTCTTTGTTTTTCTTCTGCAAAATTGAGAGCTGAAGTTTAGATTAAGAATAGATTCAATCTTCTCTTTTCTACCTCTTAAGGAGAGAAGAAATATATTTTTTCCCATCCTGCGCTCATCTGATAGGAGAGTCAGAGAAAACATAGACATAAGCACTCATGAAAGACTCAGAAAGAACCCACCACCCACTTCCCTTCTATCTTGTCTCCCAGGAGCTCCCAGCCAGAGTAGACAACAATGGCACAACTCCCTAACCAGCATGCAGAGGAACCATAAATCAGCAAGACAACAATCACCACAATAATTGTTGTATGAACAGAACTCTATAAATATATTTTTTTATTCAACCAGTCATTGATTTATTCAAAACTTCTATAATACCTTGGAGGAGTGCATTTTTGGGGGCATTACATTTTAATAAAATTAGGTCATATAATTTGAATAATACATTAAAAATAACTTTCCCTGAAGTGCCTTTAAAGATTAATGATGACCAGATATGAAGGGACACGGGATCATTAACAACCATTATAAATCTGATGAGGCAATAAGGGAACTTCTAAGTCTATGATCCTATGAGCATGTCGTGTTATCTCGCTGGAGATTAAAAAGGACAAAATGAGATCACTTGAACAGAAAACATTTTGTAAAACATGAAATGCAATATAAAGGTTTGTTTGTATTATCTCCCCTCCCTTAAATCAGCCTGGTCAGTCTTGAATAGGGTCACAGAGAGGCCACCACTGGAAACATGTGAAATAGCAGTGCAGTTGCCAAGAGCACAGTGAGGTGAGATGTCCTCTTGCCCTGTGTCTAGGTAGGTAACTAGTTTAAGTATAGGGTTTTTCTTTATGTAGTAAATAAGACCTCATGTTCCAGTAGGATTTATTGGTCGGAAATTACTTTCAGAATATGGAAATCCCTGGAAAATCTAGAATACTATCTGACTCATGTACTATTATGGTGTTTCCCAAGATATTTTATATAACATGAAGTGGGTAGAGGACTTCGGAAAATTTTATACTTCTTAGAAGCAGTGGGAAATTGGCGGGTCTGCATAATTTTATGACTTGAAAATAGAGCAGTATGAGTCTTCTTTAGAGCGTGGGAATCTACACTACATGCTGCCTGAGTATTCACGTGCAGAACATCTTATTATGTTGGCACAGGGAGACCAGAGTCTCCAATAAGTTTCTTCTTAATTTTCATTTTCACCGAATATCTCCAATGCTAGTGAAGAAATGTGCCTGCTCAACTTATGCCTTCATTTTTTCAACAGGGTCCAAGCAGAACTGTAACCCACAATTTGGCACCAGAGACAAATTACAGAAAAGTAGCAGGAAGCCAAGATTGCATTTTGTGATGTAGTTAGTTCCTAGCTTGATTCTAAATAGACAATGTTGCATTCAATCGTTTAGATGTCCCTGAACCAGCAGATGTTCTATATGCAAACGTAATACCTTTTAAAATTGCTCAAGATTTAAAAGCTACCTGTTTATGCCATTTAAATGGAGTCCTGGTTGCACAATGGTTAAGAACTTGGCTGCTAAGCAAAGGGTCGGTTGTTTGAATTCACCAGCCACTCCTTGGAAAACCTATGGGACAGTTCTACTCTGTCCTATAGGGTAGCTACGAGTCGAAATCAATTCAGTGGCAAAGGGTTTGGTTTTAGTATGCCATTTAAATGGGGTGGGGGGGGTTCCTTGGGTCAGAGGAAATGCATCTCATTCCAAGCTAGTTTTATTAAGGGTCTTAAAGTCCTAAAACTATATCACAAGATAATTCCTTATCAACATACAAACCAAAACCACTGCCGTCTAGTTAATTCTGCCTCATAGCGAGCCTATAGGACAGTGTAGAACTGCCCTGTAGAGTTCCCAAGGTGTGCCTGGCATATTCGAATTGCCAGCCTCTTGGTTAGCAGCAGTAGCACTTAACCACTACACCACCAGGGTTTCCCTTATTAAGATAGAAGGCTAAATTATATCTTTTCCTGGCCTACAAATTAAGAGATTTGTTAACTGACACCAACCTATCCATGCAGGTTACTCAGCATGTGAGTGAGAATAGACAAGCCCATGAAAGAAACAGGTCAGAGACTGTCCAAGAGCTTCTTGTGTGTTTCATAGTGAACACTTTTTTTTGCCCATGCAAAGCTTGAATACACACCCATCCAACAACTAACTTCTTTTGCAAAATGAGGTTTGAAAATTGTGAAAAACATCATCTTGAAAAACTAAAAATTGCAACGTCTTTATTGACTCAACCAAATGGAAATATCTCACAATCTGTCTTAACACACTATATTTCAAAGAGAAATAAAAAGACAACCACATTTTGTATTTAAAACTTTGAAAAGAAAGTCAACACCACACTGTTCTACCATCATATATAGAGCCAACGAAAACCCCTCAGAACCATCTAAAGATGAGCATAATCACTCTGTAGTCTCATCCCACTTGCCAAGGGACTCACTAGCTTGTGAAATGCAATCACTTTCCTTGAACCTGGCAACATCTCCCACAAGTATGCTGTTCCATATGGCCTGGAAATAGCTCGTATTACTTTCCTTATCGTTCCAAAATGAAGTCTATTTGGAAAATGACAAGTAACGGACCCTATGAGCAATTTCACTTGTTCTTTTCTTCACATCTATTGGTTTTATTTGATTTATTCCTTCCTATCATTTCCAGTACTGGAATTTGTAAATACATGTCTAATACTGATACCATAAGTCAAGAAGATATATATCTATTTCTAAATCATAACTCTTTATAAAAGCAAAATGAACCTAATGGATTGCCAAGAATACAAAAACTGTTATTTGAGGAGATACTACTATCCAGAATGGGTTTATAATAAATAGATCACTCATTATAAATACATAAAGGAATGTTAACTTCTAAAGGTCTTTATCTATTTAGTTTGATAGATCTTCTTTTCAATATCAAATGAAGACTAGTTGATTTGGTTAGGCTTGCACAGAAAGTTCCCACAACATATCTCTTCAATATATACTTGAGAAAATGTATTCACCATTCTGAGTTGTGGTCTGCACAGGATTGGTGAGGCAGCCATTAGTCATTCTTACCGTGAGTCAGCGACTATCTGAAAGAGTACTCTAAGATCCTTCTTATCTGATTCACTATAATTGGGAGTACAGGCTTTGAGAATTTTCAGCAGCAATTCTTCTACAGGATATTTGTAACAGCCTGTTTTCATTTTTAATTGACTCTATCCTAACCCTAATTATAATCAACCGTATCTTTATGCTTGATATTCCTGACAGGCATTTACTAAGGGCTCTCACTGAGATATAAATCGGACAAGCATCTCTAGTGGCACTTATGGAAATTTATTTTATTATCCTTTTACTTATTTTCATTTTATTTATGACATTATCTACCTTTTTGTCTTTTCCTTTTAAAAGCTGAGAACAGAAATGTGAGTTTAAGAAAAGAGTGATGGACTCAATCTGAACTTCAGATCTTTTACAAAAAAGAAAAAAAAATACGTTTGTTAATACAAAGAACCCTAGTATTTCCTGAAATACAAAGTTTCTTTCCCACTCAAAATGAATGCCACAAAACAAAGAAGAACGTCTCTCATTGACAATTAACTACATGGTTTCAAAGCCGCAGAACCGCATAAACCATGGAACCACAAGCCCAATTTCCCCTGAAAGGGTCAAAGCTATCTATCTCATGCATAGAATGTCCTACGAAAAGAGTAAGGAAATGCAACTTTGACCATGCTTTTGGACAATTACATCTGGTTTCAGGTGGGATTATTGTTTTGTACATTCTTCCGAGTAATATTGTTCCTGGTGTATTCATATTCTTTTTTATTGAAGTACTATATATGTACAGAAGATAGCACCCATTATAGCCATATATCTTTATTGCTGCTCGCAAACTGAACACACCTCTCTGTATAAGCAAGCTCAGAAGACGAAGAAATGGAATATGCCCAAGACTGAAATGTCCCTTTTGTGCCCTCTTCCAGTCTTCCAGTCACTAATTCTCCTCTGGACTTTTAACAGCTTAGAGCATGTTTGCTTGTTTTCATTCTTTATGTAAATCAAACATACAGCATATGGTCTTTTGTATCCGGCTTCTTTCATTTGATATTTGTAGGTAAGCTTCATTCATATTGATGTGGGCATCCGTAGATTGATCCTTCTCATTGTCGTCTAATATTCCATGTTGTTGTTTTTAGGTGCTGTCGAGTCACTTCTGACTCATAGCACCCCTACATACAACAGAACGAAATACTGCCTAGTCCTCTGCCATCCTCACAATCGTTGCTATGTTTGAGCCCATTGTTGCACCCAGCGTCAATCCACCTCCTTGAGAGCCTTCCTCTTTTTCACTTACCTTCTACTTTACCAAGTATGATGCCTTTCTCCAGGGACTGGTCCTCCCTGATAACGTGTCCAAAGCATGTGAGATGAAATCTTGCTATCCTTTCTTCTAAGGAACGCTCTGGCTGTACTTACCAAGACAGATTTGTTCACTCCTCTGGAAGTCTATGGTATATTCAGTGTTCTTTGCCAACATCATAACTGAAAAGCATCAATTCTTCTTTGGTCTTCCTTATTCATATTCCAGAGATACATTAATACACTGTTGATGGGTATTTGAGTAGTTTCTAGTGTGTGACTATGATGAATAATGCTACTGTAACATTCTAGTACCTGTTTTTGATAAGCATACACATACATTTCTGTTAAGTTTTTATCTAGGAGTGGAGTTGCTAGTATATAAGATATGCATATATTCAACTTTAACAGGTATTTCCAAAGAATTTCCCAAAGTGGTTCCAAAGGGATTTTACTACTTACTGTTTCCACCAAAACAAAAACCCATTGCCATCGGTTTGGGTGTTTCCACCAAAAGTGTAAGGCATTTTCAATTTTTCCTCAACTTTTTAACATTTGGTATTGTTCTTTTAATTTTGTTGTTTGCTTTTTGTTTTTGGTCTCTGTTGCTTACTCTTTCAGCAATTTGGTGGTACATGGTATTATTGTATTGTGGTTTTAATTTACATTTCCTTAATGACTAAGGATTTATTTTCATATATTTCTTGGTTGTGTAGGTATCCTGTGTAGTAAGTGTTTAAGTCTTGATGTTTTTTCTGTTGGACTGTCTATTTTCTTTTATTGATTTATAGAATCTCCCTACATGTTCTGGACAAGTGCATTTGTTGAATAAATGTATTTTGAATATTTTTGTTAACTTAGGGTTGCTTTCCCCCATGTGTCTGTCAGTTTGTTGTACCCTGGGGACTTAACATTGCTGAGATGCTGGAAGATATGCCACCGGTATTCAAATACCAGCAGGGTTACCCAGGGTGGACAGGTTTCAGGTGAGATTCTATATTAAGACAGACTAGGAAGAAGGACACAGAGGTCTACTTCTGACAAGATTTAGTCAGGGAAAACCTTAGGAATAGCCACAGAACATTGTTATAGTGCTGGCAGATGAGCTCCTCAGGTTGCAAGGCATTCAAAAACCCAAAAGACAACTGGGGAAGAGCTGCCACCTCAAAATAGAGTCAATCTGAATGACATGGATGGAGTCAAGCTTTCGGGACCTTTATCTGCTGATGTGGCATGACTCAAAATGCGAAGAAACAGCTGCAAACTTCCATTAATAATCAGAACCTGGAATGTATGAAGTATGAATCTAGGAAAATTGGAAATCATCAGAAGTGAAGTGGAACTCATAAACATTAATATCCTAGGCATTAGTGAGCTGAAATGGACTGGTATTGGCCATTTTGAATCAGACAATCACATGCTCCACTATGCTGAGAATGATAAGTTGAAGAGGAATGGGATTGCATTCATCATCAAAAAAGAACATTTCAAGATCTATCCTGAAGTACAACGCTGTCACTAAGAGGATAATAGCCATACACCTACAAGGAAGACCATTTAATATAACTGTTATTCAAATTTATGCACCAACCACTAAGGCCAAAGTTGAAGAAATTGAAGATTTTTACCAATTTCTGCAGTCTGAAATTTATCAAACATGTAATTAGGATGCACTGATAATTACTAGAGATTGTAATATGAAAGCTGGAAACAAAGAAGAAGGATCGGTACTTGGAAAATATGGCCTTGATGATAGAAACAATGCCAGAGATCATATGATAGAATTTTGCAAGACCAATGACTCCTTCACTGCAAATAACTTTTTTTCACCAACATAAACAGCTACTATACACATGGACCTCACCAGATAGAAAACACAAGAATCAAGTGTACTACATCTGTGTGAAGAGATGGTGGAAAAGCTTAATATCCTCAGTCAGGGGCCAACTGTGGAACAGACTATCACTTGCTCGTTTGCAAGTTCAAGTTGAAACTGAAGAAAATTAGAACAAGCCGACAAGAGACAAAGTTGGGCCTTGAGTAATCCCACCTGAATTTAGATACCATCTCAACAATAGATTTGACAGGTTGAACACTAATGACCGAAGACCAGAAGAGTTGTGGAAGGACATCATACATGAAGAAAGAGGTCATTGAAAAGACAGGAGAGAAAGAAAAGACCTAAGTGGATGTCAGAAGAGACTCTGAAACTTCTTCTTCAACGCCAAGTAGCTAAAGCTAAAGAAAGAAATGATGAAACAAGAGTTGAACAGAAGATTTCAAAGGGCAGCTTGAGAAGACTAAGTATTATAATGACCTGTGCAAAGAACTGAAGATAGAAAACCAAAAGGGAAAAACATGCTCTGCATTTCTCAAGCTGAAAGAACTGAAGAAAAAATTCAAGCTTCAACTTGCAGTAGTGAAGGATTCTATGAGGAAAATATTAAATGCCTCAGGAAGCATCAAAAGAAGATGGAAGAAATACAGAGTCACTATACAAAAAGGAATTGGTTGATGTTCAACCATTTCAGGAGGTACCATATGAACAGGAACCAATGGTACTGAAGAAAGAAGTCCAAGTTGCACTGAAGGCATTGGCGAAAAACAAGGCTGTAGGAATTGACGGATTATCTATTGAGATGTTTCAACAAATGGATGGAGTGCTGAAAGTGCTTAGTCTATGCCAAGAAATTTGGAAAACAGCTTCCTGGCCAACCAACTGGAAGAGATCTATATTCATGCCTATTCCTAAGAAAGGTGGCTCCACCGAATGTGGAAATTATCGAACAATATCATTAATATCACACTCAAGTAAAATTTCACTGAAGATCATTCAAAAGCCACTGCAGTCGTATATGGACAGAGAACTGCCAGATATTAAAGCTGGATTCAGAAGAGGGCATGGAACCAGGAATGTCATTGCTGATATCAGATGGATCCTGGCTGAAAGCAGAGAATACCAGGAAGATGTTTCCCTGTGTTTTATTGACTATGCAAAGGCATTCAATTGTGTGGATCATAACAAATTATGGATAACTTTGCAAAGAATGGGAATTCTAGTACACTTAATTGTGTTCATGAGGAAACTACACAGATCAAGAGGGAGTTGTTAGGACAGAACAAGGGGATACTGATTGGTTTAAAGTCAGGAACAGTTATATTCTTTCACCACACCTATTCAATCTGTATGCTGAACAAATAATCCAAGAAGCTGGATTGGAGAAAAACTCATTAACAACCTGCATTATGCAGATGACACAACTTTGCTTTCTGAAAATGAAGAGACTTGGAGAGCTTACTGATGAAGATAAAACACCACAGCCTTCAGTAAGGATTACGCCTCAACATAAAGTCAACAAAAATCCTCACAACTGAACCAATAAGCAACAACAGGATAAACAGAGAAAATATTGAATTTATCAAGGATTTCATTTTACTTAGATCCACAATCAACAGCCACAGAAGCAGCAGTTAAGAAATCAAAAGACACATTGCATTGGGCAAATCTGCTGCAAAGGACCTCTTCAAAGTGTTGAAGAGCAAAGATGTCACCTTAAAGGCTACGGTGCACATGACCCAAGCCATGGTGTTTTCAATCGCCTCCTACATATGGAAAAGCTGGCCGATGGTTAAAGTAGATCAAAGAAGAATTGATGCCTTTGAATCCTGGTGTTGGAGAAGAATATCAAATATCGCATGGACTGCTAAAAGAAAGAACAAATCTGTCTTGGAAGAAGTACAACCAAAATGCTCCTTAGAAGCAAGGATGGAGAGACTGCATCTCACGTACTTTAGACATGTTGTCAGGAGGGATCAGTCCCTGGAGAAGGACATCATGGTTGGTAAAGTAGAGGGTCAGCGAAAAAGAGAAAGACCCTCAGTGAGCTGGATTAACAACAGTAGCTGCGACAGTAGGCTTAAGCATAACAAGGCTTGTGAGGATGATGCAACGTATCTTTTGATTTCCTCTTTTTTTTTTTTTTTAATTTTTATTGTGCTTTAAGTGAAAGTTTCCAAGTCAGTCTCCCATAAAATAAAAAAAAAAAAAATTTATATACACCTTGCTGTATACTCCTAATTGCTCTCCCCCTAATGAGACAGCACACTCTTCCCTCCACTCTCTTTTCGTGTCTATTCGGCTAGCTTCTGACTCCCTCCACCCTCTCATCTCCCCTCCAAACAGGAGATGCCAACATAGTCTCATGTGTCTACTTGATCCAAGAAGCTCATTCTTGACCAGTATCATTGTCTATCCCATAGTCCAGTCCAATCACTGTCCGAAGAGTTGGCTTTGGAATGGTTCCTGTCCTGGGTTAACAGGTCTGGGGACCATGACCTCTGGGATCCTTCTAGTCTCAATCACACCATTAAGTCTGGTCTTTTTAAGAGAATTTGGGGTCTGCATCCCACTACTCTCCTGCTCCCTCAGGGGTTCTCTGTTGTGTTCCCTGTCAGGGCAGTCATCAGTTGTAGCCAGAGACCATCTAGTTCTTCTGGTCTCAGGCTGATGTAGTCTCTGGTTTACATGGTCCTTTCTGTCTCTTGGGCTCAAAATTACATTGTGTCTTTGGTGTTCTTCATTCTCCTTTGCTCCAGATGGGTTGAGACCAATTGACGCATCTTAAATGGCTGCTTGCTAGCGTTTAAGACCCCAGAAGCCACTCTTGAAAGTGGGATGCAGAAAGTTTTCTTAATACATTTTGTTATGCCAAATGACTTAAATGTGCCCTGAAACCATGGTCCCCAAACCCCCGCCCCTGCTATGCTGGCATTTGAGGCATTCAGTTTATTCAGGAAACTTCTTTGCTTTTGGTTTAGTCCAGTTGTGCTGACCTCTCCTGTATTGCACTTTGTCTTTCCCTTCACCTAAAATGCATCTTATCTAATATCTAATTAGTGTAAACCCGTCTCCCTCCCTCCTCCCTCTCGTAACCATCAAAGAATATTTTCTACTCTGTTTAAACTATTTCTCAAGTTCTTATAATAGTGGTCTTATACAATATTTGTCCTTTTGCAACAGAGTAATTTCACTCAGCATAATGCCCTCCAGATTCCTCTATGTTGTGATATGTTTTATGGATTCATCATTGTTCTTTATCGATGTGTAGTATTCCATTGTGTGAATATACCATAATTTATTTATCCATTCATCTGTTGATGGGCACCTTGGTTGCTTCCATTTTTTTGCTATCGTAAACAGGTGCTGCAATGAACATGTGTGTGCATATATCTGTTCATGTAAAGGCTCTTATTTCTCTTTGGTATATTCCAAGGAGTGGGGTTGCTGGATAGTATGGTAGTTCTTGAAACCCTGGTGGTGTAGTGGTTAAGTGCTACAACTGCTAACCAAGAGGTTGGCAGTTTGAATCCGCCAGGCACTCTTTGGAAACTCTACGGTACAGTTCTACTCTGTCCTATAGGGTTGCTATGAGTCAGAATCGACTGGATAGCAGTGGTTTTTTTGGGGGGGTGGAGGGAGGTAGTTCTATTTCTAGTTTTTTAAGGAAGCGTCAAATCGATTTCCAAAGTGGTTATACCATTTTACGTTCCCAACAGGAGTATGTAAGTGTTCCAGTCTCTCCACAACCTTTCCAAAATTTATTATTTTGTGTTTTTTGGATTAATGCCAGCCTTGTTGGAGTGAGATGGAATCTCATTGTAGTTTTGATCTGCATTTCTCTAATGGCTAATGATGGTGAGCATTTCCTCACTTATCTGTTAGCTTCCTGAAATGTTTCTTTAGTGAAGTGCCTGTTCATATCTTTTGCTCAGTTTTTAACTGGGTTATTTGTCTTTTCGTAGTTGAGTTTTTGCAGTATCATGTAGATTTTAGAGATCAGGTGCTGATCAGAAATGTCACAGCTAAAACTTTTTCCCAGTCTGTAGGTAAACTTTTTATTCTTTTGGTGAAGTCATTGGATGAGCATAGATGTTTGATTTTTAGGAGCTCCCAGTTATCTAGTTTCTCTTCTGCATTGTTAGTAATGTTTTGTAGACTGTTTATGCCGTGTATTAGGGCTCCTAGCATTGTCCCTATTTTTTCTTCCATGCTCTTTATCATTTTAGATTTTATATTTAGGCCTTTGATCCATTTTGAATTGGCTTTTGTGCATGGAGTGAGGTATGAGCCTTGTTTCTTTTTTTTTTGCAGGTGGATATCCAGCTATGCCAGCACCATTTGTTAAAAAGACTATCTTTTCCTCAGTTAAGTGACTTTAGGCCTTTGTCTAAAATCAGCTGCTCATATGTGGGTGGATTTATGTCTGGATTCTCAATTCTGTTCCATTGGTCTACGTATCTGTTGTTGTACTAGTACCAGGCTATTTTGACTACTGTGGTGGTATAATAGGTTCTAAAATCAGGTAGAGTGAGAGTGAGGCCTTGCACTTTGTTCTGCTTTTTCAGTAATGCTTTACTTATCCGGGGCCTCTTTCCCTTCCATATGAAGTTGGTGATTTGTTTCTCCATCTCATTAAAAAATGTCATTGGAATTTGGTTCAGAATTGCATTGTATGAATAGATGGCTTTTCATAGAATACACATTGTTCAATGTTAAGTGTTCTTATCCGTGAGAAAGGTATGTTTTTCCACTTGTCTAGGTCTCTTTTGGTTTCTTTCAGGAGTGTCTTCTGGTTTTCGTTGTATAGGTCTTCTACAACTCTGCTAAGATTTATTCCTAAGTATTTTATCTTCTTGGGGTCTACTGTGAATGGTATTAGTTTGTTGATTTCCTCCTCAATGTTCTTTTTGTTGGTATAGAAGAATCCAACCAGTTTTTGTATGTTTATCTTGTATCCTGATACTCTGCTGGACTCTTCTATTAGTTTGAGTAGTTTTCTTGAGGATTTCTTAGGGTTTGCTGTGTATAAGATCATGTCATCTGCAAATAGAGATAGTTTTGCTTCTTCCTTACCAATCTGGATGCCCTTTATTTCTTTATCTAGCCTAATTGCTCTGGCTAGGACCTCCAGCACAATGCTGAATAAGAGTGGTGATAAAGGGCATCCTTGTCTGGTTCCTGTTCTTGAGAGGAATGCTTTCAGATTCTCTGTCCTTTGTGCTGGATTTAAGTTTATATTTAGGACGTTTGCTATTGGCTTTGTATAAATGCCCTTTATTATGTTGAGGAATTTTCCTTCTATACCTATTTTCCTGAGAGTTTTTATCATGAATGTGTATTGAACTGTGTCAAATGCCTTTTCTGCATCAATTGATAAAATCATTTTGTTCTTGTCTTTTGTTTTATTTACATGATGGATTACATTAATTGTTTTTCTAATGTCAACCATGCCTGCATACCTGGTATGAATCCTGCTTGGTCATGGTGAAGTGTTTTTTCAATATGTTGTTGAATTCTATTGTCTAGAATTTTGTTGGGGATTTTTGCATCTAACTTCATGAGGAATATAGGTCTGTAATTTTCTTTTTTTTGCAGTGTCTTTACCTGGTTTTGGTATCAGGGATATGCCGACTTCATAAAATGAGTTTGGGAGTATTCCGTCCTTTTCTATGCTCTTAAATACCTTTAGTAGCAGTGGTGTTAAGTCTTCTCTGAAAGTTTGGTAGAACTCTGCAGTGAAGCAGCCCAGGCCAGGGCTTTTTTTTTGTTGTGAGTATTTTGATTACCTTTTCAATCTCTTCTTTTGTTATGGGTTTATTTAGTTGTTCTACCTCTGTTTGTGGTAGTTTAGGTAGGTAGTGTGTTTCTAGGAATTCATCCATTTCTTCTAGGTTTTCAGATTTGTTAGAGCACATTTTTTCATAGTAATCTGTTATGATTCTTTTAATTTCACTTGGGTCTGTTGTAATATCGCCCATCTCATTTTTTATTTGGGCTATTTGCTTCCTCTCCTGTTTTTCTTTTGTCAGTTTGGCCAATGGTTTATCAATTTTGTTAATATTTTCAAAGAGCCAGCTTTTGGTCTTGTTAACTCTTTCAGTTGTTTTTCTGTTTTCTATTTCATTTAATTCTGCTCTAATTTTCATTATTTGTTTTCTTTTGGCACCTGAGGGTTTCTTTTGTTGTTCTCTTTCTATTTGTTCAAGTCGTAGCAATAAATTCTTTGATTTGGGTCCTTTTTTCTTTTTGGATGTGTGCATTTATTGATATAAATTGACCTCTAAGCACTGCTTTCACTGTGTCCCAAAGGTTCTGTTAGGAAGTGTTTTCATTCTCTTTGGATTCTATGAATTTCTTTATTCTATCCTTAATGTCTTCTATAATCCAGTCTTTTTTGAGCAGGGTGTTGTTCAGTTTCCAAGTGTTTGATTTCTTTTCCCTGCTTTTTCTGTTATTGATTTCTACTTTTATGGCCTTACGGTCAGAGAAGATGCTTTGTAATATTTCAACTTTTTGGACTCTGCTAAGGCTTGCTTTATGACCTAATAAGTGGTCTATTCTAGAAAATGTTCCATGTGCACTGGAAAAGAATGTGTACTTGGCTGCTGTTGGGTGGAGCGTTCTGTATATGTCTATGAGGTCAAGCTGGTTGATTTTGGCTTTTAGATCTTCTGTGTCTTTATTCAGCTTCTTTCTGGATGTCCTGTCCTTTACCGAAATTTGTGGGTTGAAGTCTCCTACTATAATTGTGGAGCTATCTCACTTTTCTGTGCTGTTACAGTTTGTTTTATGTATCTTGCAGCCCTGTCATTGGGTGCATAAATATTTAATATGGTTATATCCTCCTGGTATGTTGTCTGTTTAATCATTTATTGTGTCCTTCCTTGGGTTTTACTGTAAAGTCGACTTTGTCAGAAAGTAATCTTGCCACTCCTGCTCTTTTTTGATTGTTGTTTGCTTGATATATTTTTTCCATCCTTTGAGTTTTAGTTTGTTTGTGTCTCTAAGTCTAACGTGTGTCTTTTATAGGCAGCATATGTAAGGATCCTTTTTTTATCTATTCTGCCACTCTCTGTCTCTCTATTGGTCCATTTAGTCCATTTACATTCAGTGTAATTACGGATAGGTACAAGTTTAGTGCCATTATTTTAATCTCTTTTTTTTGATGTGTTGTTGACAGTTTCTTTTTCCCACTTAATTTTTCATGCTGAGTAGTTTATCTTTATATGTTGCCTTTTCCTGTTCTTTGTTGTTGCCGATTTTGTTTCTTCCGAGTCTCTATTTTTTTCTTGTGTTTTATTTTGATGTGTAGGATAGTTAGTCTCCTTTGTGGTTAACTTAATCTTTACCCCTACTTTTCTAAGTTTAAACCTAACTTTTATTTCTTTATATCCCCTTTGCCTTCTTTTCCACATGAAAGATCCATGACTACATTTCTTAGTCTCTCTTAATTGTTGTAATGTTTTCTTCTTTTTCATAATAACATTGCTGTTTCCCTGTTTTGAGCATTTTTTACCTTGATTTATTTTTGTGAGTTCCCTATCTGGTTGCTGTGCCTTGTGTTTTAGTCTTGGGTTGATATCTGATATTATTGATTTTCCAACCAGAGAAATTCCTTTAGTATTTCTTATAGTTTTGGTTTAGTTTTTACAAATTCCCTACACTTCTGTTTATCTGGAAATATCCTAATTTCACCTTCATTTTTGAGACACAGTTTTGCTGGATACGTGATTCTTGGCTGGCAATTTTTTTTTTCTATCAATGCTTTATATAAGTCATCCCATTGCCTTCTTGCCTGCATGGTTTCTGCCCAGTATTCTGAGCTTATTCTTATTGACTCTCTTTTGTAGGTGACTTTTCATTTATCCCTAGCTGCTCTTAAAATTCTCTCTTTATCTTTGGTTTTGGCAAGTTTGATTATAATAGGTCTTGGTGACTTTCTTTTAAGATCTACCTTATGTGGAGTTTGATGAACATCTTGGATAGATATCTTCTCATCTTTCACGATATCAGGGAAGTTTTCTGCCAACAAATCTTCAATGATTCTCTCTGTGTTTTCTGTTATCCCTGCCTGTTCTGGTACTCCAATCACTTGTAGGTTATTTCTCTTGATAGAGTCCTACATGATTCTTAAGGTTTCTTCATTTTTTAAAATTCTTTTATCTGATTTTTCTTCAAATATATTGGTGTCAAGTACTTTATCTTCAAGCTCACCTATTCTGCCTTCCACTTGCTGAATTCTGCTCCTCCGACTTTCTATTGAGTTGTCTAATTCTGTAATTTTGCTGTTAATCTTCTGAATTTCTGATTGCTGTTTCTCTATGGATTCTTGCAGCTTATTACTTTTTTCATTATGTTCTTGAATGGCCTTTTTAATTTCTTCAACTACTTTATCTGTGTGCTCCTTGGTTTGATACGCATATTACCTGATCTGCTTCCTAATCTCATTCCTTATGTCTTGAAGAGCTCTGTATGTTAATCTTTTGAATTCTGCATCCAGTAATTCCAGGAAGAGACCTTCATTCAGAAGATCCCTTGATTTTTTGTATTGAGGACTTGTTGAAGTGACCACGGTCTGTTTCTTTATGTGACTTGATATTGACTGTTGTCTCCAAGCCATCTCTAAGTTATTGTATTTGTTTATTTTATGTTTGCTTATTTTTTACTATATCCTAGCTTCTTGTTTTGTTTAGTTTTGATATGCCCAGATGGGTTGCATGAGTGAGCTAGCTTGATTATTTTTGCCTTTGAAGCTCCCATGTCCTGTCATCAGATAGATAGAGCTGTTGTCGGGTATATCAGTCTAGGAGTACATTCACTTTTCTCATATGAATTCGGCTCAGGTGTCCACGTAGCTGGTTATCAAGTGTGTGGTACAGGCTCTGTCCTAAAGTCTTAGAGTGGCAGGGGTGATTGCCGTAGGTACCGGTATCTGGTTGTAGCAAGGGATTGTGCTCCGAACGAGGTGTGGGGCGGGGGGAGAACCACCCCCTGAGTGACTGTGAAGAAAGCACTTCCCTGTTCCCTACAGTGTACAGGTGGGTGTATTTTGCAGACAGACCATGGTCTCCTAATGTTTTTGTTGTAAGGACTGGGTGATACCAGTTATCCTTGAACCCCTGTTGAAGGTGGCTGGGTGAACTGAGTGAAGCCACCAGTCCTTAGCCCCCTGATGTGGGTAGGTGAGGACCCTGTTTAATAGGCAAAGTGTTGTCAAATATCAAATACCCATCTCTCTACCGCACAGCTGAAATGGTTGAAGTCTGCCATCAAGGGCCTATTCTTCTGAAATAGGCCCTCATAGGCCCATACAGGGTGGGAAAGGTATTCAAAGTCCATGGACCATTATTGCCTGGATAGGAGCCGCTTCTGTCCTGAGCTCCCCAGGCTGGTGGAGCTGGCAAATTATCTTTTCTCCCAATTGTGAATTTATTCCTTCTCTAAGGCTGGGAGGATGGCTCAGGTCACTAAGCAGGACCTATCTCAGGCCCAGGGCAATCGACAGCCACTGAAGCAAGCTTGGGAGTGAGGGCATGGTAAAATATGTGCAAGTACTTAGATTTTGCTGAGAGCATCGCTCTCCTCTGGTTCTGGTGGTGTGAATAGGTTGTATGTCTGTCTGCTTCTCCCTGAGGAAACTGCAGCCAAATGCTACTATTGGCCCACTGCGACCACTCCCAGGAATGGTGTTTGAGGGATCCTGGTGATTCAAGTCTGACAACTCCTCTTTGCTTCTGAAAAGTCTCTCCCTCCCTCTGTGACTCAGTCCATTTTCTAACTTTGCCTTTAATGTTCAGGGCTCCTAGCTTGTCATAAATATAATTATTTCACTCTTTTTTTCATGTCTTTGTTGTAAGAAGGATCACCAGAAGTGTCTGACTATTCTGCCATCTTGGCCCCACCTCCATCTTTTGATTTCTTGACTGTTGCTTCCATGTGTGTTGACTGTGGGTCCAAATAAAATGAAATCCTTGACAACTTCAATCTTTTCTCCATTTATTATGATGTTGCTTATTGGTCCAGTTGTGAGATTTTTGTTTTCTTTATGTTAAGGTGTAATCCATACTGAAGGCAGTAGTCTTTGATCTTCATCAGTAAGTGCTTCAAGTCTGCTTCACTTTCAGCCAGCAAGGTTGTATCATCTACATAACAAAGGTTGTTAATGAGTCTTCCTCCAATCCTGATGCCATAGTCTTCACATAGTCCGCCTTCTTGGGTTATTATATAAACAATAAGATGTTGGGTAGTATGACAAGTGTATATTAAGTTTATAAAAACTGCCAAACTGTTTTTCAAAGTGGTTGCATCATTTTGCTATCTCCCTATCAATATATGAAAAGTCCAGTTGCTCAGCACCTTCATAAGCTCAAGGTATAGACAATCCTTTTATATTTAGCTATTAAAATATATGTGTAGTGTGTACATGTGTGTAGTAGTTGTGTAGTGATGTAACATTGTATATTTAATGAGTGTTTCCCAAATGATTACTGATATTTACCACCGTTTCCTGATCCTATTAGCAATTTATATTTCTAATTAGGTTTAGTTTTCGTATGCTCCTGCTCTTGTTTCATATTCAATTGCTTTTGCTAGCTCTGTTTAGTGGGTGCTATGTATTACTTTATATCTTTGAAGACTCTAAACAAATTTCAGGTCCTGGTGACACCGTGGTTAAGAATTCAGGCTGCTAACCAAAAGGTATGCAGTTCAAATCCACCAGCAGCTTCTGGAGAACTAGGGGCAGCCCCCTTAGAACTGTGGGGCAGTTCTCTGTAGTATAGGGTCACTATGAGTTGGCATCGAATCAAATTGACTTGACAGAGAAGGGCTTCTTTTTTTTTTTTTTTTTAAGCAAATGAGCTATAAAGTACTTTCTAGGTATCGTTTTTACTTCATCTGATTATACCTCTTTCTGTCTTAGAGTTATTCTTCATCATCCTTTTTTGAAATTTTAATTTGTGAACTCATTTTGAGAAGGTGTGCTCTGATTGCGAACTTTTCTCTCTCTTCTGATAGATTCGCAGTTGCCTCCATCTGGATGTCTGAGGTTCTAAGACAAAAACAACTGGATAGCTTGGGTCACTTTTTTCACAAGGTAATGCTGTGAACTAAGCTAATCCAAGGACCATAGCAGGCATTATGGTCCAACTTCAAGATCTGAGCTTTGAATGATTCCCACTATCTCCTTCCATCTAGAACATGATATACGTGGCAGTCCCAGAAAGCAGTCAAAAACAACAACACCACTTTCCTTTTTGAGTTGAGAGTTGTTTTTTTTTTTTTTTTTTAAGTCTCAGATCAAGCAAAGGTAGGTTTCTTTTATATTCCATATACTAAGAGGAACTACACATGGAACTGTTTTTGTCTCCATGAACTCCATATCTAGCAGACCCACAGCGCCATCTCCTCAATGACTGACTGTTTCTGTCCCATTTCTTGTCCATTCTAATTTGTATCTTCTTTCCGGGCAATGAGTACATTTTGATATTTTTTGAGTTATGTATTTTGTCTGTCATTATTTTGTCTTTGGACTGTAGTGGACACTCAGATATAAACTTAAAAACTATCTTAATTTGAAGTCAAAATTTTCACTTTCTACAGATAGAACATTTTAGAATCAGATTGAGTTGTTGCCTAAAAATGGATTATTATATTCCCCCTAAAACTTTCCAACTTTATTTTATTATTGCATTTGATGACGTGCACACAATATTACAGCTCTGAAAATTTTATTTGATAAACATGAAATGTTATTAAAATAGACAAAACTTTTCTTGGTAATTTAAGAATTTGATAGAACTCCTAACCTGAAAGAGGAACTAAGAATATTATTTGGAATAGCTTTGAGTGTGCACATTTTTTATGTCAAATTTACATTATTTATTTTGGTACTGCTTTGTATACATGGATCAGTGGGCCCCATGGCATCAGGACTGTTAAATATTTGCAAAACATTTGGAAAATGAATAAATGGAAGTTTAGATAAACTTGAGGGTATATAGTGTGTATAGAAAACATAGTTACACTTTCAGTTAAGATGAAATAATAGAACCAGATTTACTCCTCCCATGAGGAATAATTTAATAAGGAGGGGGAAGTTTTCAAGACATTGGAATTAGACAATGAAAGACAGTGATCCTTGAAAGACAGAAAACAAGTTAGGTGACACGGATGATTGTCCAAGATTAATACCTGGGAAAAATTTTCTAATACACTTCACTGGGAGGGGGAACTCAGACAGATCTTGGTTGTCTCTCTGAGTTGAGGACATGAAGGTAGAAAACTGGGGAGGACAAGTAGACTAGAATTTGGAGAGAAAAGTGGCAACTACTAAGTCAACCAAGAAGAGACTATAGTGGCTGCACATTATGTGAAATACACACATTACAGAACTAGCTTAACACAGTCACTAAAGAAACAAATAAGCAGCAAAACAACAATTGTTGCTTTTGTTAGGTCACACTGAGCTGGTTCTCACTCATACTGGCCCTAGAATGATATGATGCCCAGTCCTATACCATCCTTAAAATAGTAGGCATATTTGAACCCATTGTTACAGACACCGTGTCAATCCATCTCATTGAGGGTCTTCCTTTTTTTGCTCACCCTCTACTAAACCAAACATGGTGTCTTCTTCAGAGGTTGGTTTCTTCTGATAACATGCCCAAAGTAGGTGTAAAGCCTTGCTTGCCATCCTTGCTTCTAAGGAGCATTCTAATTGCACCTCCTCCAAGTAAGATTTATTTGTTCTTTTGGCAGTCCATGGCACATTCAATATTCTTTTCCAACATCATAATTCAAAGGTGTCAATTCTTTGGTCTTCCTGTTTTTTTGGTCCAGCTTTCACATGCATATGAGGCAGTTGAAAATATCATGGCTTGGGTCAGGTGAAACTTAATCATCAAAGTGCCATCTTTTCTTTTTAATAACTTAAAGAGGTCTTTTTCAGCAGATTTGCCCAAGGCAAAATGTTTCATTTCTTGACTGCTACTTCCATGGGCATTGATTGTGGATCCACGTAAAACAAAATGCTTGACAATTCCAGTATTTTTTCCATTTATCTTGATGTCTCTTATTGGTCCAGTTGTGAGGTGTTTAGTGTTCTTTAAGTTGAGTTGTAATCCATACTGAAGGCTGTAGTCTTTGATCTTCATCAGTATGTCCTTCAAGTCTTTTTCATGTTCAGCCAGCAACGTTATGTCATCTGCATATCATAGGTTGTTAATGAGTCTTCCTCCAATTCTGATGCCACATTCTTCTTCATATAGTAAAGCTTCTTGGATTATTTGGTTAGCATACAGATTGAACGAGTATAGTGAAAGGATACAACCCTGGCACCTCCTTTTCCAATTTTATATCACACAGTATCCCCTTGTTCTGTTTGAACCATCGCTTCTGGGTTCTGCATAAGCACAATTTAGTGTTTTGGCCTTCCCTTTCTTTGTAATGTTCCTCATAATTTGTTATGTTCCACACAGTCAAATGCCTCTGAGTAGTCAGTCAAACACAGGTAGGCATCTTTTTGGTATTCTCTGCTTTTAGCCAAGGTCCATCTGACATCAGCAATGATACCCCTCGTTCCACACCCTTTTCTGAATCTGGCTTGAATTTCTGGCAGTTTCCTGTTGATGTATGGCTGTAGTTATTTTTAATCATCTGCAAAAAAACAATGATAGCTAACAGAAATAACAAGAAATACTAAAAAGAGGCTTTCAGAATGAAAAACGAAACAAAACAAAAAAACTAGATGGCAATTTGAATCCACATGATGAAAGAAAGAACATTAGCACAGGTAACAATACAGGTAAATAAAAAGACAATAGAAAAGTGTTTTCTTCTCCTGTATGAGTTGAAAGATATATAAATGAAGTAATAATTACGAAGTGGTGTTCATTGACTCATTAGCAGTACAGAAGACTTAGAAATACTCTCAACCAAGTTGACCTAACTCACATTTTTAAAAATCTATCCAAATTACCAGAATAAACATTTTTTTCAAGTGACTAAGTACATTTGCCAAGATAAACTATATTCTGGGACATAGAAGAAGCTTCAATAAATTAAAATTTTTCATATAGTTTTAAAAACTTCTTCAGACTAAAATGGATTGAAATAAGAAACAAAAGAGAGATGTTAGAAAACTTGAAAGTTATTTGGAAACTAAATTACACATTCTACATTACCCATCGTTAAGAAGAAAAATCAGTATTTTGAACTAAATGGATATGAAAATGCACATATCAAAATTTTTTGGATTCAGCTAAGCAGTACCTAGAAGGAAATTTACATCACTAAATGCTTGTACAGAATAAAAGAAAGGCTCAAATCAGTAACCTCATATTATTTCACCTTGGAAGGAAAAAATAGAGAAAACACTTAGCAAAAAAAAAAAAAAATATGGAACCCAAAGTAAATAGAAGAAAGGATAACATAAAGGTCAGTGTGGAAATCAGTGCAAAATGAAATACGAAAATAGAGAAAATCAATTGTAATCAAATGATGATTAACTGAGAAAAGCTAAGAAATTATTGTCTAGCGTAGCAAGATGAAGAAGGAGAAGGAAGAGAAGAAGCAGAAAAAAAAGTAGAAGACAGGACACAATTGACTAATATACAGATTTAGGAAGGTGACAACATAGGAGATTCAACAGATATTAAAAGCCAATTAAATGAATATTATATAATATTATGAACAACTTTGTGTGAAATATTTGAACATTTTGATAAAAGGAGTAAATTTCTTGAAAGCCACAAGTTACCAAAGCTCATTCAGGGAGCAATGAATAGTCCAAATAGTCTTATACCTATTAAAATAATTGAATTTTTAGTTAAAAACCTTCACATAAAGAAAATTTCTTGCCCAGATTGCTCCATTAGTGAATTACAATTTAAGGAAGAAATTATGCCAGCTCTACACAAATTCTTTCTGAAATTCAAAAGGAGGTAATACTTCCCAACCCATTGTTGGAGTGGAATGTTTACCTGATATCAAAACATGATGAAGTTATTACAAGGAAAGAAAATTATAGACCAATATCACTCATATACTTAGCCATGAAATTTCTAAATAATATTTTAGCAATTTATCACTTCTATTCAAAACTGTACTTGAATTCGAACCAGTGGAATAAAGCAAGAAAGGAGATTTTAAAAAATCAAAATTGGAGAAAAAGAGGTAAAACTTAAAAAAAAATTGTAGATGATATTATCATTGCATTAAAAAAAAATCCTATGGAATCTACAAAAAAAAAAAAAAATCTGCTAAAACCAGTGAGTTTACCAATAAAATATAAGGGAGCATAATCTTAATGCATAAAACCAATAGTATTTCTATGTTAAAAAAAAACCTGTTGCCGTCATGTTGATTCTGACTCATAGCGACCCTATAGGAAAGAGTAGAACTGCCCCACAGGGTTTCCAAAGAGCACCTGATGGATTTGAACTGCCGACCTTTTGGTTAGCAGCTGTAGCTCTTAACCACTAGGCCAAAAAGAACAATCAGAAATTGAATTATAAAAACACAATAGTGTCAAAATTTAAAACATGTAGAGATTAATCTGGAAAAAAAAGATAAGCAATGCTCTGTATTGAAAACTAAAAAACAAAAACAGACAAATAAAAACATCGTTGAGGTAATTTAATGAAGACAAGTAAACGGAGAGAGGCTCTGTATTCATGAGCCAGAAGCCACAATAGTGTGAAAATGTCCATTATCCATAAATTTTTCTGTGGATTCAACTCATTTTCAGTCAGAATGCCAACAGCCTTCTTTAGTAGAATTTTTAAAACTGATAATAATTTTTTATATGATAATGCAAAGGATTTAGAATAGCCAATAGATTTGAAAAAGTAGAAGAAATTTGGAAAACCTAAACTACCCGACTTGTTATAAAGCTACAGTAATCAAGACTGGGATAGGTGTAAAGGAGGGTGAATAGGTCGATGAGACAGAATAACTAGTCCAGAAACCATGCCACAATTGATTTTTGAAGAAGTTACAAGAGAATTCAGTGGGGGAAGGAAGGGTAGTCTTTTTAACAAATGGTTCTGGAACAATTGTATGTTTAAAAACAAACAAACAAACAAAAAACCTCATGTCATTTCACAAAATTAACTCAAAATGGATCACAGACATATTTTAAAATAAAAAAAGTAATATATCGTATAGAAAACATAGAAGAATATTTTTTGTAATCTTGATTTAAACAGATTTCTTATATATATGCTCCCAAAACTGCAATACATTAAAATACTTATAAATTGGTCTTTTTCAAAAGGCACTGTTAAGAGACTTAAGACTTTAGTCGCTGACTAGGATAAAATATTTACGATCTACACATCCAGAGTGAAAAACTCCCAAACTCAATAAGTCAAGAATGACAACAACAAAAATTAAACATTGTCAAAGATTGAACACGTAAATGTAAGTAAATGAAAAGAGACCCAACATCACTATTCTTTAGTTATTTGCAAATAAATGAAACCGGCAAGGAGATTCTACTACCTATGTATTAGAATGGCTGAAATGAAAAAAGACTGGCAATACAAAATGTTGCCTTGAATTCGAGCAACTGGAAAATTCATGCATTGCTGACGAAAATGTAAAATGACACAATCACTTGGGAAAACAATGTGATAGTTTTCTATAAGTTAAACGTACTCCTGCCATATGGCCCATCTATTCCTTTTCTAGGGACTTACTCCAAACAAACGAATGTGTATGCCCGTACAAAGACTTATGCATGGATGCTCCAAGCGACTGTATGTTAGTAACATCACTAAACTAGAAATAATCCTGATGCCCATCAGCTCATGAATTGAGAAATAAATAGTAGAATGGAATATTACTTAGCGATAAAAATGAATGAATGATTAATACACACGTGTACAAATCTAAAAACAATCATTTTGAATAAAAGAAGCCAGACTAAAAAGAGTGCATGTTTTTTGATTCCACGTACATAAGACCGTAGAAAATACAAACTAATCTAGAGTGACAGAAAGAACAGAGGTTGCCTGGAGATGCGTTGTTGGCAGGGAGGATTACAGAGACACATGAAAAAACTGTTGGAGGTGATAGATATGCTCATTATGTTAATTTTGGTGACTGTTTCATGGTTGTATATGTAAGTCAAAACCTATCAAGTTATACACTTTAAACATGTGAGGTTTATTGTAAAAAAGGTAAGGTATTGTAACTATAGAGTTATAGCTTTTTTTTTAACTATCATAATAATAACACATTATTGAAGGTACAAAAACTGTGAGAGACTTATGCAGTACAAAATGATATTGTGCTCTAACCCAGTAAAGAGGCCTCATCCAAGTATGTATTTGAGTGCATGTATAATATATTTGATTTCACCAAAATAAAAGCCATACTCCTGGCTTAAAAATGAAGGATTTATTAAAAATTGCTGCCCAAATACAGTTACAGGAGTGATTTTCTATAGAAATATAATTACTTCAAAACAGGTAGGTATTGTAGGCTTCAAAATTCCATTTTAATATTCAACTAGTTAGTGTGAATAATTTGCATAATTCATTTTGGACTGAAATTCATAGCAGCAGCGTATGAGTCTCTTTTAACGCCTGTGTTACTGTCTTCATCATTGTTCCTGAGATGCACGCAAAAGAAATTGACACGTGTATTTGCAGATTTCTGTGATTCCCCATTAATATGCATTAATGTATTAGTAACATAGCAATCTGCTATTCGGGGTGTACAAACTAATGACTGCATTTTACAGCCGGGCATATGGTGTGGTTAATGCGGATGCTGCCATGTCAGCGTGAACTGATTAAGATTTGGATGGGGCTGTCTCTGTGGTTCCTTTCATTTGAAACAAAAAGAAAGTGAGTATTTTATAAATGCCCTAGGAAATAAATTTTGATGGCATTCTGTCTAATATATTGCCAGGCAAATGAAGATAATTTTGAAGAAGCTTTTGAAAATGGAGTTATTTTATTATTAATTTTATGTCCCAGTTTTCTGAGCTTTATATATATAAAATGACAGGAAAGTCAATTCACAAGTGTACTACTTTTGAAATTCTAATACATCTGTAATATATTTAACACATTTATTTATAGCTGCATGTTAACTGAGGGTGAAATGATAAGCTCAAAAGACCTGTTCACATCTTCCTTCTATCATTCTTTTTTTACCTGAGAAGAAGGAAACCCTGGTGGAGTACTGGTTAAGTGCTATGGCTGCTGACTAAAGGGTTGGCAGTTCGAATCCGCCAGGCACTCCTTGGAAACTCTATGGGGCAGCTCTACTCTGTCCTATAGGGTCACTGTGCATCGGAATCGACTTGACGGCACTGGGTTTGGTTTTTTTTTGGTTTACCTGAGAGGATAGGCTGACAGAGAAAACATTTCCCTTGGCTTCTGATGTGAACTTAGTATCCAAACTATGACTAGCATATATTTTACTCACGTCTTTTTCTTATTTTTAATACTGGTCTCTTTCTAATTTATTTGTAGAATTCAAATATACATGAAATATTTTTGAAATGTTAATTATAATATCAATCTAAGACTTTTTTTCAAATAGTTCATCTGAGTCTATAGCTTGCCTTCCTCACTTGGTTTGTAGTGTCTTCCTTTTTTATAGATTTCTGGTAAGTTTTGGTTGGTTTCTGAGAATATTTATTTTTAAAAATTGCCACATTTGATTATATTGACAATCCAAATTAGAAGCTCTCTTGTCTACATGATTTCATATCTACCTCATTATTTATTCTAAACTCCAATAAACATATTAAATGGCATTTTACTTTCAATGGAACTGTTGAAATGGCTCACGTTGTTAGTTTCTGGTGTTTATTAATAGGCATGATATAAATGCATTTTGTTAACTACCATTTCTCAAAAAAAACCTGCAAAATATAGTCATAGTAAGTTCACATTGCTCGACTCAATCAGAAAAGTTTTCCAGAGTATTTATGATTCTGAATGGTTCTAAATATTAACCTGAGAATTTTCTTTTCAATATTTAATACTCCTTAGGGTGACATTTTTTTTTTTTTTAGGGTGGCATAGTAGTATGCTCTGAGTATTTGAGCAATGTAAGCATTTTAAAAGGTCATCAATGAGGGTTCAATCAATATTGTGGTTCCTTGTTGGCTTCATAATGCTGAGAGGTGAACATGCTAGCTGAGATTAAAAAAAATAAAAAACAACAACTAAACCTTTTTATCAACGTGACAGATGCACACGCCTTGAGCACTAACAAGGCATAGCTAATTACCGATAGAGTTGCCGAAAAGGGATTCTGACAGTCGTGATATATGAGCAAATTTATCCTGCAAGTGACAAGTCAAACAGAGGTTATTGGGAGTCTTGGGCACTACCAGCTCAGTGGGTGGGTAACAGAAAGTGTCTGCTCATTCATTTTCCTTTGCTGTGGGGAAAATATTCTACCAACATCTCAGGCTGCTGTGTCTTTCAAGTGTGCTCATACTGTTTCATTAAAAGTCTCGATGTTTCTCTCCACAAATGTTTCCAAAAGGATTAGAAAAATCAACCTGTTACTCAGTTCATTTTCCTCTAAGTACCATGCTTGGATTTCTGGCATCTGCAAGATTTATCTGGTAACATGCCGTTTGTCTAAAATGCGCACATTTAAATCATCTTTACAGTGATGCACTTCCCCCGTAGATGAAAGCATGAAATTGAGCATATATAAAACTCAGTAATGTTCTTGTTGTTAGGTGTTGGAAGTCGGGTCTGACTCAGAGCAACTCCATGCACAACAGAAAGAAGGGCCACGCAGTCCTGCCCCATCCTCACAATCGTTGTTAGGCGTGAGCCTATCGTTGTGGCCACTGTGTCAATTCATCTCCTTGAGGGTCTTCCTCTTCTTTGCTGACCCTCTACTTTACCAAGCATGATGTTCTTCTTCAGGGACTGATCCCTCCTGATAAAACATCCAAAATATGTGAGACGCAGTCTCGCTATCCTTGCCTCTGAGGAGCATTCTGGTTGTACCTCCTCCAGGACAGGTTTGTTCTTCTGGCAGTCCATGGTGTACTCAGGATTCTTGGCCAACATCATAAGTCAAAGGCGTCAATTCTTCTTCAGTCTTCCTTATTCATTGTCCACCTTTTGCATTCATATGAGGCGATTGAAAACACTATGGCTTGGGTCAGGCTCACCTTAGTCCTTAAAGTGACATCTTTACTTTTTAACATTTTACACAGGTCCTTTGCAATAGATTTTCCCAATGCAATACGTCGTTTGATTTCTTGACTGCTGCTTCCATGGGCATTGATTGTGGATCCAAGTAAAATGAAATCCTTGCCAACTTCAAACTTTTCTCCATTTATCATGATGCTGCTTATTGGTCCAGTTGTGAGGATTTTTGTTTTCTTTATACTGAGGTGTAATCCATACAGAAGGCTGTAGTCTTGTATCTGCATCAGTAGTGCTTCAAGTCCTCTTCACTTTCAGCAAGCAATGTGTCATCTGCATAACGCAGGTTGTTAATGAGTCTTCCTCCAATCCTGATGTGGTGTTCTTCTTCATATAGCCCAGCTACCTGGATTATTTGCTCAGCATACGGATTAAATAAGTATGGTGAAAAGATACAACCCTGAAGCACATCTTTCCTGCCTTTAAATTGTGCAGTACCCCCTTATGCCTCTTGGTCTGTGTACAGGTAATAACTTAATAATAAGCCTCACAATATTTGATTATTGGAAGATTTCCTCATTGTGTCTCAAGTTCAAAAAAGTATAGTTCATATGAGGAAATTTGGAAATCATTGTGTTATAAGAAAGTGATTTTATATACATATATAAATATTCATGTAAATATACATAAGGGGAGAGAGAGAGAAATGATTGTCTAGAAAGTGAAGCCAATATTCACAGGCAATATTGTCAGATTGCTGGTTCAGGTTCTCTATTGCTAAAAAATTTCAAATCTTAGCTACGCATGAAAATTTTTCTGAGCTTCCTCATTTCCTGGATGTTAATGTAACATTCACTAAACATTAATCATTGAAAAAAAAAACACTATTCTTTTAATGAATTAATACGAATGGAAGATGTCTGACTTGGAAAAAGTCTGACATATTAGTAGACTAATGTTCCAACAATACTATGAATCCAAGGTTGTAATTGATACAAGTTAGAATACAAAGAAGATGTAAACAACAACAACAAAAAAAACCCAAATCCATTGCCAAGTCAATTCCAACTCATAGAGAGCCTATAAGACAGAGTAGAATGGCCCCATAGGGTTTCCAAGGCTGTAATCTTTATGGAAATAGACTGCCACATCTTTCTTTTTCGGAGCAGAGGCTGGTGGGTTCAAACCACTGACCTTTTGATTAGCAGCCAAGTACTTTAACCACTGGGCCACCAGGATGCCTTTTTGTATGGCTACCATGTGCTAAGTCTTGGGCCTGGAATGCAGTGATACATAATATCCACTGCAGTATGAAAAATAAATAAAATTACTAACAGATATGCTCTACTCTGCAAAGAAAATTTGTATACTTATGGGAAAACAGAATACCTCGCTTTGTGTAGCCTAAAGGAGGAAGGGTAATGGCGGTGGGGGTGGCAGTGGCAGAGATGTCAATGCCCGGGTGTGGGGAACATATGCTGCTGATGGTAACAGTGATGGAGATGATGGTGGGCTGCCTGGAGGAAGGGCAACTGAGCTGACCCTGGAATGATAAGTAATAGTCAGAAAAAGTGAGTGGAGTAGATGAATGGAAGGGTATTCAGAGAGAGGAATTAACGTTAACATTACATTCTTCTTTGACAGCACCGTGGGAGGGATTCTACCTGTCTCCCTGCCACATGCCTCATCCTTGCACACCTCTGGTTTAGGGAGGAAGAGTCCTTTCAAAAGAATAGGTTTAACCCTGTACATAGAAATACAGAAGGCATTAATATTTACTATTCTTGTTAGTTGTTTGCTGTCATTTTCCTTACTAAGAAAGTTATTTATGCAGAGAAAATTACTTCTTAGCCATTTTCTACTCATAATCTACATAGGATCTGCTCCAAAGTTTTTTCAAAACTAGAGTTTTTTTTTTTCATTTAGCTAATGCCTTGAACCCCAAAGGGTATGCATACAAATGACAATGATAAACATTTTAAAATGGTATGATGGGAAAAGTAGAAAATGAAAATATGAAAAATAAGGTTACATTGAAGTAAACTGAGCAAATTCTATTTCCAAATATATGTATATACACGTATATACATCTATCTATATATTCTTTAGATATACTTTATTTCCTTTACACTCACTTTTCTTTAACATTCATAAATCCATGAAATTACCTGTCCAGAAATCAAATAGACTTCATCTATACTTTTTCAGGAAGTCCTTAATAAAAAGAGTGAACGTATGTTGCATTTTGCTCATGTCACTTCCCATTTAAACCTGTCGTTCTAGTGAAATTATTAATTTCAACAAGCTTGTGTACTTTACAGGAGTTACAAATAGGCAGTCATGACAATGTTTTAACAGATAAAATTCTTGGCATATGCAAAATTTACCTAGCAACATGTCGATTGTCTAAATGACATACATTTGTAACCATGCTTTATAATGATGTACTTCCTCTATATGTGAAAGTATGAAATTTAATATACATAAAACTTAAATCTCACATTATTTGTCTATTGGAAAATTTCCTCATGATGTCTCCAGTTTAGAAAATTACAGTTCATATGCACAAATTTCTATTCCAGTTAACAGAAGGCAGCGATATGGAAGACCCAGCTGGAGCAGCCAGGCTCCACAATGCTATTTTCATAGGCAATGCTACTGGAGCTGACCAGGAAAAGCAGCTTTCCATCAGGCCCTAACCTGTTGATTTTAAGTAAATTCCAACTCATGGCAACTCCACTTGCATCAAAGTAGAATTGTGCTCCATAGGGTTTTTAATGGTTAAATCTCAGAAGTAGATTGCCAGTCCTTCCTTCCAAGGTACCTCTGGGTGAACTAGAACTTCTGACATTTTGGTTAACAGCCAATCATGTTAACCATTTACACCACCGAGGGACTCTCATCCCATCTCATGTTGTTGCTGTTAGGTGCTGTTAAGTTGGTTCTGACTCATAGTGACAACACAATGAAACACTGCCTCCTGTCCCATCTTCATAATCATTGTTATGCTTGAGCCCATTGTTGCAGCCACTGTATCAATCCATCTCGTTAAGGGTCTTCCTTTATTACACTGACCTACTTTGCCAAGCGTGATGTCCTAGAGAAGAATTGAGATGAAGATCAAAGAAGGAGTTGTTGGAGAAGTTCTGGATGTACTTAGGAAAGACAGAGAAATAAAGAGGGGAGAAGGAAAAGAACAACTTAAATACAGCAAGCAAGAAAAAATGGATTAGAATAACAATTTTTATATTTATGTTTTTGTCCTCCTCAGATAGTTATCCATAGCTACTGTCTCTGAAATGCTTTTAAATCTTTTTTCTTAAACTGTGTCCTTAGTTTCATTGAAACCCTTCTTTTTTTTTTTTTTTACATTGGTAGGAGAGTTTTTCTTTTACTTTTTCTGAACAACTGTCTCCTTTGGCTATTTTAAACCCAGAAACTAATTCTCTACAGCAATCCTTTAGGAAGAGGGGGCCACTCTGCTTTAAATTAAAATGATGCCTCTGAAGGTCATTCTCTTCCGTGAAGTTGTCACTGTATTATGAAAAATGCATCATATATGGCATCAAACAGAAGCAGCCTTGAATTCCCTTCAATGATCATTGAGTCGGCTGATCTTGGGCAATCTGTTCTTCTAAGTCTTGATTTCTTACCCAGTAAATTGTGTATTTCAGTCAAGTTTCTGCTACCTGCCACATTTTCCATTTACTGGGGATCTAGTATTACATCTCTACCAGTCTACTTCAGTTACCTTTCCTAAAATGTTCTCAACCTCTTTCATCCCTGGACATCATTTACACTTTTTCTGGAAGTCGTTAATAAATAGAGTGAATGTTTATGCTGGTTTGCTCACTTCCGCTCCCGTTTGAACCTGTTCTAGTGAAATTTTTGATAGAGGAGCTTTCACTCTCAATAGTGTGCAAATTTGGACAATAAGTAATATGGCCACTCTACATAGAAGACATACGGCAGGTTTATCACAGGCATTTATAACTTCTTTCTTCTGAGACCAATTGGAAAGAAAACAAACATGTATAATCCCACAGCAACAAAACAATATGGCAGAATTCAGAAATTCCATTTCAAAATTTTCTGGAAGAAGAAAAGTTGATGGGTAATCATGGATTAACGAGGGTAACTAAAGAAAGATTTGTTAAGATCCAAGGACTCTATCAATGCTGGTCCCAGAATTTCAAAGAAGATTCACTCTCAGAAACTGCAAGAATAGGTAAAAAGGAGACTAGGTGGGGCTTGACATAAAGCTTTAATAGAAGGAATACGTAGGGAAAAATTAATACCTCAAATTCAAGCACATTCCACAAAACAGAAGCAACATAGTCAAATGATTTTACTAAAGGTATAAATGGAGGTTTTCTTTTCCAAAAAAAAAAAAAAAAAACTGAAGTGAGTCTCAGGAGAAAACTAGATCAGCTAGAGATCATATCGATACCCCAGAATAAAGTTCTTCTATTCTTGCTTAGTATGGCAGAGTGGTGTAAATGGTTAACTCACTCAGCTGCTAACTGAAAACTTGGAGGTTCGAGTCTACACAGAGGCACCCTGCTTGAAAGCTCTGGCAATCTTCTTCTGAAAAATCAATCACTAAAAACCCTACGACCAACAGTTCTACTTTGATGCACATGGGGTGGCCATGAGTCAGAATTGACTCATAGTAACTTTTTTTTTTTTTTAACTCAGAGATTTTCTTTCTGAGGACATAAGAGATCTTATTTCTACTATTAAAATGGAATCTGGATCCTTGGTGACTCAAGGAAAAATAAAGATGCCACAAAGGGGAAGTCCTGGCAGGTAAGAAAAAAGAAGGAAAGCCTGCTCCTTCTGGGCCTGGTGGAATATAGGCGGCAACAAGAAGGAAGAAGGAAAGAACATTTCTTTCCCTGTCCTATGGCAGATATTCGAGCGGGTTAAATGGTGGAATGAGTAGAAAATTGAACCATAAAAATAAGCATGTGACAACCCAAGACTTTTTTTTTTTTTTTTCCTGTTTTTGCAAGCCTACAGTTAGTCTTGCATGCGACATGTCAAACATGGTGGGTAATACTAGCACCATGAAGGAGAGAATTTGCTGTATATGTGATAATGAGATCAGCCCACAGCTTGTCCCTGGTGTTCAGGGAATCAAGAGTTTTCAGCATGGCCTGGTGAGGGGACATGTAGTTGCTGAAAGACTCGCTCAATTATCAAAGACCTGGGTTTGGGAAAAGGATAGATACGTATTTTTTTTGTGAATAACACACCCACGTAAATAAACAGCCAACACATATAACATGTGGGAATGATGAAATTAAGTAAAACAAACCTGGCATAGCCTGCCCGCACATATATCACTCAGGCCTTGTGACATTTCCAGAAGAGAATTTCAGCCTCATTTACCCATCCTCCAATATTCAGGTAAATCGTATCGTTCTGTTCATTTTCTTTCATTCTGGTCATTTTTTTTTAATCTCGTGCTGCGATCACTAAGGCTGTGTGTCAACTTGGCTGGGCCATGATTCGCAGTTGTTTGGCAGTTATGATATAGTTTGGAAGTTGTATAGTGATATGATCATTTTCCTGATGAGACTTGATATAATGCGATCACCTCCATGATGGGATCTGCTGTGAGTAGCCAATCACTTGAAAGGGAGTTTTCTTGGGGTGTGGACTGCATTCAATGTAAGTGGACTTTCTGGCAAGGCTTGTGGGCTTTTTCTCACATTGCGTCCTGCATCTGACTCCTGTTTGTCTGACCTCTGATTCTTGGGACTTGAGCTAGCAGCTTACCTTGCTATCTTGCCTGCCGATCTTGGGATTCATCAGCCTTTGCAGCCTGTGAACTAGAGCCCTGATTTCTGACCTGCCACTCTTGAGTTCACCAGTCCCTGTGGCTACGCGAATCAGGAGAGGCCTCCAGCCTGTCCCATGTTCCAGCCTCTACAACCGCATGAGCCATTCCCTCAATATAAATCTCTCTATATATTTATATGCTTTATTGGTTTTGCTTTTCTAGAGCACCCAGCCTAAGACACGTGCTTATGCGTATGAAAACAGTCCAAAAATATTACTTTTGATCATAATTGCATAATAAAGATATAAGCCATGGTCAAGAAGTCAGGATAGGGTTTGGCTTCAAATGCAAGTAATGTAAAATCAGTATCTATCTTAAGTTTCTATGTTATCAGGATAGAAATCGAAGTTACAACATGTAAAAAAAAATTGGCATAGCACACATACAAAAATAACATGTGGGGGAGTTTAGAGGTTGGCAAAAAACATATAATACATGTGTTATTTGCATAAAATACAGTACCTCGATGAGCTGAGCTTATGGCACAGTCAGTAGTCAGCAGAAGTGGTTACCATAATAGCAAAAGCCAGATGAAGGGATTGCATCTCAGCAGGTGGCAGTGTAGAGGAAGAAACGCCCCAACATCAAGGCCAGCATAGAAAGACAACAGCAGGACTATCTACTCTTGCTGTGTTGCCAGGAAGTATGATAAAATTTCCCCTATTTCATTCTGAATATGAGAAAATGTAAATGCTTCTTGTCTGGAAGTTAGAATAAACTAAAAATTTAACCCAAAGAGACTTTTTAAAAGAAGATGAAACCAGGATAAAATTAAAAGATAAATCTCAATTTTTCCTCTACCAAGTAGGGTAGAGGCTTATAAAGAAGATTAACCGACTTCTAGAAAAATTAGAAAACTAAGTTGATTTTGAGTATATGATCAATGTGATTAAATTTTTAACCTTGACTGCATTATTTATTAACTCGATTTAAATAAATCTAAGTTAAAGGTTTTAAACAAATGCCTTTTTCTCTAAGTTTAAAATACCAAAAAAGATCATAAGGATAAGGTAAAGAAGGGAGATAGACTCAATTTTTCTACTTTTCTCCTTTTGTTATTAATCTGTAGTTTATAAGACAAACTAAAGAAATAACTAAAATTTAAGACATGATCATAAAGAAAGTAAAAAGTAGTTCTTTGTACGTGGTCAAAAGTTTAACTGGTCTAGAGTAGGTGAACTCAGTTTTAGAATTCATACAAAATTTGGCTTGTTATCTAGAAAAATAATCTTGACTCTTCAAAGAATAGGAAACTCATTTTTCATGTGGTATCTGCATATCTTAACACTTATCACTAAATAAACCTAGAAGGAAGATCAATCCTTGTTGATCATACAAACCACATCTTAAATGTAAAACTTATTTCACTCTATTGTTACAATCCTTCTAGACTAATTTAGTTTTTTCCCTCAATGCAGTAAATCTCATAAAAAATATATATATATATATATATATATAAAAGGGAAAGCTTAATAAAAAAGCTGGTAATGTACCAGTGAGCCTTAAAGTCTGCTATGTGATACAATAAATTACTGTAGAAACAAAAGCCTTAATTTACATTAAAAATGCCAGCACAGCAAAGTAAATGTGATGATGACCTTATGCATTATGGTAACATAACTAAAATAAACTATCAGGCCAAAATAATTTACTTAAATACTAACAACCTGCCTGTGAACAGCAATCACTACCCTGAACTTGTTTATTAGAGTTTGGGTGTCTAGGAACTCAAAAGTATGTGAAGGGGCGGAGGGAAGCTAGATAAATGCTTGTCATTGCGATAATTCTCCCTCCATTAGGAACACAACTGCCAACTTGACATGCTTATAACTCAGCTGCTAAGATATTGTGTACTGACAACTGGGGCAATTCTCTCCAGAGACATTTAAGAAGCTAATCTGCTATAAAATTTATTCCTACATTTTATCATCCATTAGATGATGGCGATGGAGTTAAACCTAAGAATGTTATTTATGTTAAGATTTATAAAAACAAAGAAGAATATGTAAGCGTCTCCACTAGCTATTAGAACCATATTGATATGATTACTGGGTACAAAGAGTGCCATATAGGAATTCGTTAGATATGTGGTATTTTTAAACTTGAAATTACTATATTAAGAGTTACATCATACCAAAAATAGGCCTCAAAAGGACATTTTCTTTAAGAAAGAGTATCTGAAGGACATTAATACAGAAATGTTTCAACTAAAAAGAAAAGAAAAGGAAAAAAAAAAAAAAAAAGCCTAAAAGAGTTGAAAGCATTTGCAAAGACAAGCTAAACATTTTAGTCCTTCAATTTACTAACGAACCAAATGGGCAAATTGGCACTATTTGAATCTAAACTGTTCAATGAGCTGTCCCCAATTCATTATCAAAAATACTCTAATTTTGTTAGAGCATATACTAGCGAGAAGAGAATATGTTTATTATTGACATTTTATTGGAAAATTTGTTGATTAAATCTGAACATAATTTTTCCCCCCTAAAAGTGAATGTTTAGACAGAACCATAAGGGTTACAGAAGGCCGTGTTTTCTACTTAGATGGATTATTCCCAAAGTAACAAAACAAAGCACAAAGCAAACAAAAAAGATAACCCAAGATATGCAGAATTTTCTTCATTTATAGATTATATCTTATTTCTGCTTTAATACAAAATTCAATAAATCTTTATAATGTTCACATCAGATTCCATAGTTCTAGATCTTGTAAATACTGTTCAAAAGCTTAAAATAAGAAAAATATAGTTCTGATATTTAGTTGTGTGAATTAATTTTATAAAGGACACGACCACTATATTTCTTCCCTCCAGAACTCAAACACATCTTTTTAATATCTTGCCATGAATCTGTTGTCTGAAACAGCCTGTCTTTAAACCATGGCCTACTTGTATAAAAAAAAAAAAAAATTTTTTTTTTTTTTTTTTTTTTTTTTAGTAATCCACTGCCGTCAAGTCAATTCTGACTTATAGTGACCCTATAGGACACAGTAGAACTGCCCATAGGGTTTCCTAGGAGTGGCTGGTGGATTTGAACTGCTGACCTTTTGGTTAGCAGCCGAGCTCTTAACCACTATTCCACCAGGGCTCCAAATTTAGTTGTAGTCAGGAGAAAAACAATATTTTTTTTAAATAAAAAGGTTTTTCATTATGTTTTGCTATTTATTTCCTCTATATCTTTGGTATCTAATTGAAAAAAAAAAATACACACAAATCAAAATATTAAGTAATCTAACTCCAGACTCATCTCTTTGCATAGAAAGTGAATACTATTTAACCACTGCCCTTTAACTTTTCTAACATTTATGGTTTCCTAACTAGAAAAACCGGAAACCCTGGGGCGTAGCGGTTCAGTGCTACAGCTGCTAACCAAAGGGTTGGCAGTTCAAAACTGCCAGGCGCTCCTTGGAAACTATGGGGCAGTACTACCCTTGCCTATAGGGTCGCTATGACTTGGAATCGACTCGATGGCACTGGGTTTTTGGTTTGTTGAACAAGAAAAAAGTAGCTCTCAGTTTCAAGCCACTTGAAATGAACTTCTTACACCTCCAAATAGTTTAATGTTTTTGCTCTTCTCACCCAAATCTGATTGTACACAGCCTAAATAAACTTTTTTTTTTTTTTAATTAAACATTGTTTCTGATTGAAATATCTTTCCATTCCAGTGAGTCACTCCGGTAACCTGGATTTTTTCAATGAACACTTCTACAAGAATGGGATTATTTGAATTTGTTTTTCATATTCTCCAGATTTAATATAAAGCACCATATACATGGAGAATAGATTGAGCCTTGCTGCTGCTTCTCTCTGGCTCTTTTTTCAGTGATCAATCGAGGAGCTTACGGAATGAATTTTAATTCTTATCAGCGGTAAAAGAGTTCAAACCGTCAGGTATATAAATCCAGGAAGGTTATCTAGGCCATAAAAAATAAGTGCTGATGTGTTCATTTCTCTGTCTGCTCCACTACTAGATACTTGCCATTCCTATTTTGCTTCTTTTATTACCAGTTTCTTCAGTAATGAAAAGCTGTAAGTGATTTCTAAAAAAAATGAAATAAGTAAATGACAACTCCATAGCTGCTCTTACAGGTTATATACATACGTAGAAAAATGAGCTAAACAACAATAGTGATTTTATGTCAGGAAATAAAAATGTCTTTATTGACATATATATAAATTTAAGAAATAATAAAGCCGACAGCATCCATATATTTTCTATAGTTATGTTTGTCCAATATCTGTATCCTACAAAGCCTAAATTGTTTTTGAGTAGTTGTAAATGGAAATAGTTATTTGAATTCTAAATGGTCATTAAAAGTACAACATTGGATCTTGATCTTCAAGCCACAAAATGTCTTAGAATCACAGAATTTCACAGTTGAAATATATCTTAGAGATTATCTATTGTGAAACATTCACTTTGCAGAAGAGGCCTGTAAACCCGTTGCCCTTCAGTCAGTTTTGACTCACAGCAACTCTGTGAGACAGAGTAGAACTGTCCCATAGGGCTTCCAAGAAGTGGCTGGTGGATTCGAACTGCAGACCTTTTGGTTAGCAGTCAAGCTCTTAACCACTGTGCCACCAGGGATCCATCTAGTACAAAAAGAAATTATCACTTTCACGGTGAGTGATAGAGTTTAAGATCTAGATAATCCATAACTTTGAACAAGTACTCAAACTAAATTTTTTTCTAACTCTTTTATAAATAGATAATTTTTCTTGTGTCTAATGTCATGCTCCTTTCATTCTAAGTTTTTTTTTTTTTTCCCCTCAGTACTAATGTGCCTGAGACAACGTTGCTCAGCAAGCATCCTTGTGCTGCCTACACCACCTGCAATTAGCTACATCAACGTGGTTAATTCTGGCAAGTGGATGGTGAAAGGAAGTAATGTGTGTCATTTCTAGGCTAAAACTGAGAAGATTGGGTGTGAGTACATGGTCTGTGAACTCTCTTCCCCTGCCATGATAATCACAGAAGCCACCTGCTGATATGGCAGAGACAATGTGGAAAAACCTGGAACTCTGAGTCACTTCGTGGAAGAGGGCTGCCCTTGAGAGTCACCCAACTCTCTTCACACTTTGCATGATCCAGAAATAAATCTTCTTAGGTTTGATAATTAAATTGATACTGCAGCACATCTTAGCTCATCTTGCCTAATTCATTTCACAAAGTCTTCCTTCCTTTTAGCTACTGTTCTACTTTTTACTCCTTTCTCACAAACTTCATTCTAACATAGACTGTTTATTATTTTCAATCTTTCGTAACCCCAACCTTCTTTCATTTCTCAAACTCTCGCCATCAATATTTTTATTCTATTGAAATTGCCACTATTCAAATATTATCATAAAATGATGAAATCTATTTCAGCTTCCTTCAGTTGCAGGAGTTGACATTATTGAGAACCCTTTCCTGTTAAGATACTTTTATTTTCAATTATGTGGCAAGTCTACTGATTCTATAACTGTTCTTCTCTGTCATTTCAATGTGAAAGGCAGGCCTTTCCACAGAGAACTGACTTCAGCCTTTTTTTCTCTCTTTATTTGAAAAAAATCAAACATCTCAGTAATTTTATCTATAGCCCCATTTTCTTGAGTTTCATATCAACATTTAAAGAAAATGGACAGTTGTACTAAAATAGTTGGCCATTACCTCAAACTCAAAATGTCTACCACCAGTCACATTTTCACCACCATTTTTCTTATACTCCTACAATATTTTTACACAAATAACGCACACCTTCTACTTTCATTTGCCAATTGCAAGGTATTTTAATAAGTGCATTATTCTAATTTTTTTTAATAGTTACATGTAAAAACAATTGGTATAGCAAAATACCTCATGAGGGGAGGGTTCCATTGGCAAACAGGCATAGAAGGAGTGTGTTATGTGCATAAAAATACAATATATGTCCTTCCTTACCAGCTGTTTTGAAACGACTAACACCTAAATTTTCATCTGGACTTCAAAACCAAAATGAGCTATATTATCTTCTCTCTCTCTTTAAATATCCATACCTAATCAATGGCCTACATCCCATTAGTTCTGCTTCCATATTTTCTCTATGTTAACTCTCACATTCTCTGATCCCACTCAGCTAAGGAATCCATATTATTTCCATTCAAGACCTCGAGATAATTTGAGTTAAAGTAGATAGTGATGTACTTCACTCCTCACTCTGTGACTTCACATCTACCTCTCTGAGCTGCAGTTTCCATACCTATTTTACATAATATGTGAGTGTGTGTGTATATATATATGGAAACACTGGTGGCATAGTGGTTAAGTGCTACGGCTGCTAACCAAGAGGTCGGCAGTTTGAATCCATCAGACACTCTTTGGAAACTATATGGGGCAGTTCTACTCTGTCCTATAGGGTCGCTATGAGTCAGAATTGACTCGATGGCAGTGGGTTTTATATATATATATATAAAATAGGTTGGTAGATAGGGAAACCCTGGTGGCTTAGTGGTTAAGAAATATGGCTGCTAACCAAAAGGTCAGCAGTTTGAATCCACCAGATGCTCCTTGGAGACCCTGTGGGGCAGTTCCACTCTGTTCTATAGGGTCGCTATGAGTGGGAATCGACTTGATGGCAATGGGTTTGGTTTTTGATTTGGGTTTTGGGAGATAGGACAAAAGATGTGTAAACTATTTAACATGGTGGCTCTCAGCGTGTAGTCAGTCACTTCTGTTGTTATTCATATTACTCTCCCCATTCCCTCTTTCTTTTCTGTATCTCATTGACCACATTGTGCCCTCTCTTTGTCATTCTTCCTTCTCTTGTTTTATAGACTTTATTTTTAAATCTGTATAAAAAGATTAGATACAAGAGATGGCGCCATTTAAAAGTGGTTGTGGTCCCATATGCTCAGAACACAAAGTGCCTAAAAATAACCTATCACCAGAAAACCATGATCTTCACTAACTCCCACAGGCTTGTACAAACTTTTTTAGAGTTTAAGCTCCAGTTTTCTGAGTAGAAATCTAGTTTTATACATGACCGTTTACTCAAAACCCCAAACTCTTTTCAGTTCATTCAACACTCTCCCCATGGTGAAAGATGGGGGAGCTTGACATTCTTCCTTTTATCCCTAACAGTTGGCATTCAAATCCAAATACATGACCTACTCTATCAAACCCAGTCACTTCAAAGTTCAAGCCGTGTTTCCATTTTGTGCTGTTATTTTTTCAGAGCTTAATCATCTCTCATATAGACTACAATGATAGTATGTAATTCTATACCCTACCTGGTGGCACAGTGTTTGAAGCTCTTGGCTGGTAACTGAGAGGTCAGTGATTCAAACCCACAAGCCACTGGGGAGGAGGAGAAAGATATGGCAGTCTGGTTTTGTAAACATTTACACACTAGAAACCTTATAGGGTTGCTATGAGTTGAAATCTATTCAACAGCAGTGGATTTTACACCTTATCCAATCATATTTAACAATGCTACCTACAATGCTTTTTGAAAATTATGTGCATATGCCTTCTCTGATCCATACCAAAACTTAGATTGTTAATATGATATGTAAACTCTTAATGTTCAAGAGACTTTGTAATGTAGCTCAAACCTAAACTATAAACCACGTTTTACTGCTCTTAGATGCAGTCCAGTCGGTTTCAACTCGTAGTGACGCTACGCACAACAGAACGAAAGACTGCTCCGTCCTGCGCCATCCTCACAATTATTGCTATGTTTGAGCCCATAGTTGAAGTCACTGTGCCAATCAATCTTGTTGAGGGTCTTCCTCTTTTTCACTGACCCTCTACTTTACCAAGCATGATGTCCTTTTTCAGAGACTGGTCCCTCCTGGTAACATGTCCAAAGTACGTGAGAAGTGTCACCATCCACGCTTCTATGGAGCATTCTGTCTGTATTTCTCCTAAATTTGTTCCTTCTTCTGACAGTCCATGGTGTACTCAATATTCTTCACCAACACCACAATTCTAGGCATCAATTCTTCTTCGGTCTTCCTTATTCATCGTCCAGATTTCGCATGTATATGAGGCAATTGAAAATACCATGGCTTGGGTTAGGCGCACCTTAGTTCTTAAAGTGATATGTTTGCTATTCAGGTCTTTTGCAGACGATTTGCACAATACAACATGTCGATTGATTTCTTCACTGCTGCTTTCTTGGGCATTGATTGTGGATCCAAGTAAAATGAAATCCTTGACAACTTCAATCTTTTCTCTATTTATCATCATGTTGCTTATTGGTCCAGTTGTGAGGATTTTTGTTTTATTTATGTTGAGGTGCAATTGATATCAAAGGCTTTAGCCTTTGATCTTCATCAATATGTGCTTCAAGTCCTCTTCGTTTTCATTAAGCAAGATTTTGTCCTCTGCATATCTCAGGTTGTTAATGAGCCTTCCTCCAAACCTGATGCTGCATTCTTCTTCATATAGTCCAGCTTCTGAGATTATCGCTCAGCATAGAAATTGAATAAGTACGGTGAAAGGATACGACCCTGACACACACTTTCTTAACTTTAATCCATGTGGTATTCCCTAGTTCTGTTCAAATAACAGCCTCTTGGTCTAAGTACAGGTTCCTATAAACACAATTAAGAGTTCTGCAATTCCCATTTTTTGCAATGTTATCCACAATTTCTTGATTCACATAATCAAATGTCTTTGTATAGTCCATAAAACACAGGTAAACATCTTTCTGGTATTCTCTGCTTTCAGCCAAGACCCATCTGATATCAGCAATGACATTTCTCTTTCCAAATCCTCTTCTGAATCCACCTTGAATTTCTGGCTTTTCCCTGTCTATGTACTGCTGCAAACACTTTTGAACGATCTTCAGCAAAATTTTACTTGTGTGTGATATATATGATATTGTTCGATAATATCCACATTCTGTTGGATCACCTTTCTTTGGAATAGGTACAAATAAGATCTCTTCCAGTTAGTTGGCCAAGTAGCTATCTTCCAAATTTCTTGGCATAGAAGAGTAACCACCTCCAGCACTGCATCTGTTTGTTGAAATATCTCAGTTGGTATTCTGTCAATTCCTGGGTGTTTGTTTTTCAGCATGCCTTCAGTGAAGCCTGGACTTCCTCCTTCAGTACAATCTGTACTCGATCATATGCTGCTTCCTGAAATGGTTGCACATCAACCAATTCTTTTGGGGTATAAAGAGAAAAAAAAATCTGTTGCCATTGAGTCTATTCTGACTCACAGTGACCCTACAGAACAGAGTAGAACTAACCCATAGAGTTTCCAAGGAGTTCCTGGTGGATAAAAAAAATAGGGACTGTGTATTCCTTCCATCTTCTTCTGATTGTTTCATGAGTCATTCAGCATTTTGCACACAGAATCCTTCAGTGTTGCAACTCGAGGTTTGAACTTTTTCTTTAGTTCTTCCAGCTTGAGAAATGCCAAATGTGTTCTTCCCTTTTTGTTTTCTAACTCCAGGTCTTTGCACATTTCATTATAACCCTTCACTTTGTCTTCTCAAGCCTCCCTTTGAAAACCCCTTTTAGCTTTTTTATACCATCATTTCTTCTGTTTGCTTTAGCTACTCTATGTTCAAGAGCAAGTTTCAGAGTCTCTTCTGACATCCATTTTAGTTTTTTCTTTCTTTCCTGTCTTTTTAATGACCTTTTCCTTTCTTTATGTATGATATCCTTGATGACATCCCACAACGTGTCTGGTCTTCAGTCATTAGTCGTCAATGCATCAAATCTTTCTTGAGATTGTCTCTAAATTCAGCTGCATTATCCTTAAGGTCATACTTTGGTTCTCGTGGGCTTATTTTAATTTTCTTCAGCTTCAATTTGAATTTTCATATGTGCTACTGATGGTCTGCAGTCAGCCCCTGGGCTTATTCTGACTGATGATTTTGAGCTTCTCCATTGTTTCTTTCCACAGATGTAGTTGTTTTGACTTCTGTGCATCCCATCTGGAGAGGTTCATGTGTATAGATACCATTTATGTTTTTGTGGAAAGGTATTTACAATAAGTAGGTTGTTGTTCTTGCAGAATTCTGTCATGTCATCTCTGGCATAGTTTCTGCCACCAAGGCCTTATTTTCCAAATACTGATCTTGAGCCTTCTTCTTTATTTCCAACTTTTGCATCCCAATCATCATTAATTATCAATTCATTTTGATTACGTGTTTGATCAACTTCAGACCAGGGAATTTGGTAAAAATCTTTATTTTCTTCATTTCTTTGTTATTAGTGGTTGGTACACAAATTTGAATAATGGTCTTAACAGGTTTTCTTTGTATTCATATGGATATTATCCTATTACTGAAAGCTTTGCATTTCAGAATAGATCTTGAAATGTTCTTTTCGACAAGGAATGTGACGCTGTTTCTCTTCAATTTGTCATTCCCAGCAGAGTAAAGCATATGACTGTCTGATTCCAAATGGCTAAAACCAGACCATTTCAGCTCAGTACTGCCTTGGATATCTTTCTTCAAGCATTCTATTTCATTTTAGACAACTTCCAGTTTTCCTAGATTCATGCTTCTTACATCCCATGTTCTGAGTAGTAATGGGTATTTTGCAGCCATCTTTTCTCATTTTGAGTCATGCCACATCAGCAAATGAAGGTCCTGAAAGCTTTACTCCATTCATGCCATTAAGGTTGACCATACTTTGAAGAAGCAGCTATTCCCCAGTTTTATTCTGAGTGTGTTCCAACCTAAAGGATTCATCTTCCAGTACTATATCAGACAATATTTTGCTGATATTCATAAGGTTTTCACTGGTCAATTTTTTCAGATGTAGACCACCACGTCCTTCTTCCAAGTCTGTCTTATTCTGGAAAGCTCTGCTGAAACCTGTCCTCCAAGGTTTCATGCATTTTATCCCTTCTTCTCCTGGAATAATTGTCATTGAAATACTATTAATACTCTAAATCCTAGTGTGAATATCACTTTCTTGGATTCTTTCTTCCTCCGAAGAGCAAGTGTATTAATTATGCCTCTATAGGTGGCAGATATCATAAATTCAACTCAAATTAACTTATTGGAGAGTTCTTAGGTGAACTGGATTTTGGTATTGTGATGCCATGGATCGCTTCTACATGGCCTTTCTTGCATCATCTTGTAACTCCCACCAAAAGACCTATGCTAATAAGGCCCACTAGGGGGACTGGACAACTTGCTAATAATACTAATAAGGTTCATGAAGGCCCTCTGGGGGTGAGTGGGATGATGCAAATAATGCATATGGAAACCTAATGAAGGGATTGGTCAGTTTGTCATCCTGCTAGACTTAAAAGAGTGTCAATCCCAGAGCAGAAAGGGCCCTCACTACACCCAGAAGAAGAGACAGGAGTGAAGTGTGTCCTTTGGACCTGGAGTTCCTGCACTGAGAACTTCCTAGACCCAGGAGATAGAGAAAGAGAAAACTGTAACACCAGAGATGATGCAAGACTGCAAGAAGCAGTGGCAGAGAAGTGGCAGCAGCAGAACCTGGAGACTGGCACCAGACAACAAAGTGATCTTTAAGTCTACAGAGAAATGTGGCTACAGCGCATGTTCTGACTCACAGAGCAAGACTGAGCACCTTTAGCCTGAGGCTTACTGGCAGAGTGGGGTGCCTCTGGGCACTTAGTGGAGCTGAAGAGCTTCATAATACTTTCCCGAGCAGGGCAGAGATTGGGCTGGCCCAACTGACCCAAAAAGCTCAAGAGGCAGCAATAGTTATGTTGTTGTTAGGTGCCCTCGAGTTGATTTCAACTCAAACACATGTGACAGAGTACAGCGGCAACCATAGGGTTTTCTTTGCTATAATATTTATGGAGGTGCCCTGGTGCCGTAGTGGTTAAAAGTTAGTCTGCTAACCAAAAGGTCAGGAGTTCAAATTCATCAGCTGCTCCTGGAAACCCCATGGGACAGTTCTATTCCATCCTATAGGGTCACTATGAGTTGGAATTGACTCGATGGTAATGGGTCTGGTTTGGTTTGAATCTTTACAGAAGCAGGTCGTCAAGCCTTTAGAAGTAGCTAAATCTTTATGTTTCGAGAGATGTATTTCTCTCCTCACTCTGTGACTTAACAACTACCTCTCTGAGCTTCAGTTTATTTATAAAATAGGTCGTTTGGGAGATATGACATAAGATTTGTAAACTATTTAACATGGTGACTTTCAGAGCGAAAGCATTTTGTTGTTATTCATATTACTCTCACCAATCACTCTTTCCTTTTGGCATATCATTGAACCCATTATGCTCTTTCTTTTTCCTTCTTCCACCTTCTTTTTTTTTTTTTTCTTTTTGTTCTATGGGCTTTATTTTTAAAGCATTTTAGATTTATAGAAAAATTGTTCATAAACTATAGTGAGTTCCCATAGACTCCCTTCTTCCTGCAAAAAGTTTTTCCTGTTATTAACATCTTTCATTGTTGTAGTACATTCCACACCATTGATGAACCAATATTTATACATGATAGAATTTTGCAAGACCAGTGACTTATTCATTGCAAATACCTTTTTTTACCAAAATAAGTGGAGACTAAACATATGGACCTGGGGAGATGGAATACACAGGAATCAAATCAACTACATCTGTGGAAAGAGATGATGGAGAAGTTCAATATCATTATTCAGAACAAGGCCAGGGGCTGACCATGGAATAGACCATCAATTGTGCATACGCAAATTTACATTAAAGCTGAAGGAAATTAAAACAAGTCTATGAGAGCCAAAGTTGCCAACTTGAGGACTAAGGTGCCTCTGACCCAAGCTATGATATTTTCAGTCTCCTCATATGAGTGTAAAAACTGCACAATGAATAAGGAAGAACAAAGAAGGATTGATGACTACGAATAATGGTATTGGCGAAGAATACTGAGTATACCATAGACTGCCAGAAGAAGAGAAAAATTTGTCTTGGAAGAAGTAGAGCTCAAATGCTCCTTAGAAGTGAGGATGGTGACACTTCATCAGATATACTTTGGACATATTATCAGGAGGGATCAGTGCCTGGAGAAGGACATCATGCTTTTAAAGTAGAGGATCTTCAAAAAAAAGGAAGACCCTCAAGGAGATGGATTGATACGGTGGCTGCAAAAATTGGCTCAAACGTACCACCTTTTGTGAGGATGGTGCATGACTGGGCAGTATTTCATTCTGTTGTACATAGGTTTGCTATGAGTCAGAACTTACTTGGCAACACCTAGCAACAACAACATAGTTTACATTCGGGTTCACTCTTTGTGTTGTACTGTCCTATGTTGTTTTTGTTAGGTGCAGTGATTCAGAGGGTGGCCCAGGACCGAGCAATGTTTCCTTCAGTGAGGCATGAATATCTTCCTTCAATACCAGTGGTTCTTGATTATATACTACCTATGAAATGGTTGAACATCGGCCAATTCTTTTTGGTACAGTGACTCTGTGTATTTTGTTCATCTTCTTTTGATGATTTCTTTGTCATTCAAAGTTTTCCATAGAACCCTTCAATATTGCAAGTCAAGGCTTGAATTTTCTCTCATGTTCTTTTAGTTTGAAAAATACGTATAATGTTCTTCTCTTTTGATTACCTAACTGCAGGTCTTTGAACATTTCATGATATTTTACCTTGTTGTCTCGAGCAGCTCTTTGAAATATCTTGTTCATCTTTTTTATGCCACCATTCCTTCTGTTCACTTTTGTTACTCTGTGCTCAAGAGGAATGTTCAGAATCTCTTCTGACTGTGGGTTTTGACAAATACTTAATGTCTTGTGTCCACCATTCCAGTATCACACAGAATAGTTTCACTATTGTAAAAATGCCCTATTGCACCTATTTATTTCTCACCCTCTCATGCTTCTTCTGTTTTAATAATAACTGTCATGCCTGTAAATGTCTTTTTTCTTCTTTATATTAGGATTCTTCTAGTCTAGGCACATATCTTTTTCACCTTATTACTTCCACAACACCTAGCATGACACCCTGTACAAATTAATCTCTCAGTGCATAACAGTTGATCATATTTTGATATTTTGTCATTCCATTGCTCATGTGCTCATATTTCCCCTTGAGAAATGGCCATCTCTCCAAAGACAAAGACTCTTGTCTCATTTTTTTTTTTTTATCATTCAAAAGAGTTTAGGCAATGTTTTATACATTGTAGATACTTAACAAACTTTTGAATAAATGCTGATTAAAATATGATGTACCAAGCACTGTGGGTGACTCAATGGACTTTCTGTCCTTCTTTCCTTGTCAGAATATGGGGCATATGAACTAAGATCTTTAAGGTCAAGAGGCAGTTGTTCGAACAGAACCAGTGTGGTTTAAAGTCAGGAAAGGTGTACATCAGTGTTGTATCCTTTTGCCATACTTATTCAATCTGTATGTTGAGCAAATAATCCAAGGAACTGGGTTATAAGAAGAAAAACATGGCATAGATTGGAAGAATACTAATTAAGAACCTGTAATATGCAAATGAACACTACCTTACTTGCTGAAAGTGAAGAAGACTTGAAGTACTTACTGATGAAGATCAAAGACCACAGCCTCCGGTATGAATTACATCTCAACATAAAGAAAACAAAAATCGTAACAACTAGACCAATAAACAGCATAATGATAAATGGAGAAAAGATTGAACTTGTCAAGGATTACATTTGACTTCAATCCACAATCAACACCCATGGAAACAGCAGTCAGAAAATCGAATGACACATTGCATTGGGCACATCTGCTGCAAAAGACTTCTCTAAAGTGTTAAAAAGCAAAGATGTCATTTTTAAGGATTAAGGTGCCCCTGACCCACCCCATAATGTTTTCAATTGCCTCATATGCATGCTAAATCTGGGCAATGAATAAAGAAGACCAAAGAAGAATTGATGTCTTCGAATTATAGAGTTGGTGAAGAATACTGAACGTACCTGGCTGGCTAAAGAATGAACAAGTCTGTCTTGGAAGAAGTACAGCCAGAATGCTCCTTAGAAGAGAGGATGGCACAATTTTGTCTCACATACTTTGGACATGTTATCAGGAGGGACCAGTCCCTGGAGAAGGACATCAAGCTTTGCAAAATAGAGGGTCTGCAAAAAGAGGACAATCCTCGACGAGATGGTTTGACACAGTGGCTGCAACAATGGGTTCAAGTATAACAAGGATCATGAAAGTGGCGCAGGACCAGGCTGTGTTTCCTTCTGTTGTATATACTGTCGCTGTGAGTCAGAACTGACTGGAGGGCACCTAACAACAACAACCAGATTATAAGAAGTGTTTCCCTTGAGATATCTGTTGGATTGTGCCTGCTAAGCTCTGTACCCTCTCTAGCTGACATTATATGTATTTAAGAACAAGAGAGGGATTTATGGTAAGTTCACTGCAAATCTAAGATCAATTACATTAAAAAAGTTTTTCATCAAAATGTTTTTATATTTTTTACTTAAAGAAAGGGAATTTTTTTCTAACTTCCAAATTCCTACTGCCTCCTACGTTCCATTCCAACCATCATAAAGCTGCTAACACCCTTCTAATTTTGATATGTTTAAAGGGAAAAAAAGGGGGTGAAGAGTTCATGCTGTCATTTTTATATGCCGCAAATAAAATAACTGCTTCTTCATCGGCACATGCAGAAGTATGAAACGCCTCTCAGCTTCCTGACAGAGCTGTCATTGTTTACCATTAGCACTGTCATATTTGCGTGCCTTGTCATTCTATACAGCCGGGCACGGTTGGCTCGCTGCCTGATGCTGATTTACAGACAGGAAGCCTCCTGTCTCTTACTTTCCCAGGATAATTCCTGAGAAAAGTGTGCTCCCTAGTGTTAAGAGCTGCTTAATGGCTAACAGGGTTCTAGCTGACCAGACAGAAAGAAGGTATATATTTACTTCTCAACACTTACCATCAATATCTTCCATCAATGCGGAGATGCCCATAGTTTAATTAGTTTTGTTGTAGAATTAACATTCCAGTGCAAGCAAAAAGAATTCTCACGGGCTTTCCAGAAATTCATCTGAACATTAGATTATTATTTGCTGATTTTCAACAAGTTGATATCCTCATGGAAAACATTAATAACCATTCTCTTCCACCACCACCCCCCCAAAAAATCCTAAATTCTTCCCTTTTTTCCTGCTTTAAAATTATGTCGATAATGTGAAAGTAAAAGGTTCTCTTTTCTGTTTTATTTTTTATTATTCTTTAAGATAAAATGCATTCTTTTGTTACATTGCAACTTTTTGCCAATAATTAATTTCACTTATATCAAAATGAAAGACATACTAATTGGTGAGGAAATTGGATGTTCAAAAGCAAATAAGACATGCACACCCCACGATTTTTCCTAATTTATAACTATGTCATTTTCACTATTATTTTTTAATAATTCCATGTGTTGGGGTTATTCTTCCATGTCCCTTTGTATATGCATTTTGCTTAAAGGGTATTTTTAGGATGAAGCTGGATTTGACATTTCCAAATCACCTCTACTCTTTAACCTTGTGTTGTTAGTGTGGTTTTTTTTTAATGAAAACTATATTTATAAAAAAGCTATACTCATTTTTAAAAATTCCTTAGTGGTCTGTTTTTAAGAAGCTTAATGATTTGGCAGCCATCTGTTAAAAAGCCAATATTAGAAACATTAATTTTCCCCAAATTCTGTCCCTTTCAGAATATACACTGTAATTTATGGAATATAAAGCTAAATGTGATGTCAAGTTCTGAGGCATGAAGATTAGAAATATTATTGCTGTAATAAAATGAGGGTGAAGATAACTTGTATTAGGTTGAATAAATCTTTCTCTAAGGGATCTGATCTAATAACCTCTGCCAACCAGGTAACCTGGTAATATTACCTAGTGTTAAGAATAGTCTAATATTTTGGAGAATCAAGTGGTAAAAATTTTAGAAGTTGGACAAAAATTGAAACAAGAAAATTTTACTTTCCTTGGGATTAATTCCACTTTGTGCAAGGGCAATGAAAAAAGGACAGTGAATCATAAAAAAAATCCATATGGAATTATCTATGCTGAAGGCTTAATATATCAAAAGGACACAACTGTATGATGTTTATTTGTTCAATAGTAGAATGCTCTACTAAAGGAGTGCCTACAATTTCTACCCTTAAATTCCTCAGTTATTCGTCTGATTATTTATAAAGGTTCTCCTGTTTTAGAGATTTGTAATACCCTTTCTATACTTGCTAAAAAAAGAAAAAAATGTATTTTACCATAGTGTGGGTATAATTTAGTGAAAATAATCCAATGTTATTTTGAGATTAATAAAATCACCATAATGCTTTAGAATCTACCAGAAAAAGGAAGGGAAATTTTGCATAAAGAACTTTTTTAGAAATTGGCCTTTATATAAGAAGGTACTGAATCAGATTTCTCAGAGCCATAGCTCTCAGTTCTAGGAATCTATGATTTGTGGGTTAAAGCTTAAAATATGGAAAATTTGTAGAAAATACTATAATTATTGAATAAAATGTTTATCCATTCCCAAAAGGAGGCCAAGTATAATACTTGGATCCAGTGATCCTACCCTTGTCATCCCCTCCCAAAAAAGTATTCAATCAGTGAATTGATAAGGGATGTTGAAATTACTTTAAATATCAGACTAATAGGGAGAATCTCCCTTTGTTTCAATGTGTACTTCTTTTGTGATCATGGTTACCTAGTTTGATATTTTTGCTACTTTTTATCCTCTATTGTAGTTTGGGGGGCTAAATAAATTTCAGCCTTGTTTTTAAGTCAGAGATATTCACAATAAGTAGACAGACAGATATTCAAATGTTACTTTTATTACAAAACTCTGTCTTGGAAGAGGTAGGCTTTCTAATACCCAACCTAAGAATTAGCTACACCTTCTCCCTCTTTTTTTTTTTTTTTCTCCCTCTTAAGTTACATGACAGAAAAGCAGAGTAGAATGATCACCCACTTTAGGGAGGTAGATATCCAAGAGGTTGAAGGAGAGAGGGATTGAGGGGCCAAGCAAGCTCAGCTTTCTCTCCCGTACTCACCAGTGAGGTATGTCACCTCCTCCTCAGGAGAAGAGATAAATGGAAGCCGTAGAAAGAAGCCAGGGGTATTACTCTGAGTTTTACCACAAGTAAACACGATAGAAAGAAAAGAAGCTTTCCCACCTCACCCCAATGCTCCCCCCAAAATAATGTTTCCAAGGTGTGGTAATTTTCCCTGAAATTGAAAACCCTAGAAAATTCCTGAAACCAATGGATTTTCTTTTTTTTTTTTTTTTTTATATGGTCAGAATATTATCTCATGAATACTTCTTGGCATAAAGACATCTAAGAATATTCTTGGAAATTATTTCAAACCTATAACAAAGAAAACCAGAAAGGACTTATGCTTGTCAAGCATGCTATTATAAAGCAAATTAATCACTCAAATATCAGAAGGCCACTTTGAGTCTGATGGCCTTGCTAAATTCTAGGAAAATTCAGGTGGCAAAAAAAAAAAAAAAAAAAAAGTGATAGGTAGGTAGAATTCACTTGTTTCTTTGTTTTCAAATTTTAGCTTCATTTTTTAAAAAAATATGCAGTGTTTGGTATCTAAGTTAATCTTTTTTCAAAAAAGTAATGAATCTAATATTTTGCATATGCATTGAATACCTAAAATCTTATATGAAAATGTTACATGAGTCCTTATTTTCTTTCTAATATTTCAAATAGTAGGTACGGCAGATTAACTGTAGTTCACACTAGAATCAGCACAGTGGCACCAAAATTCAGTCTGCCTTTCTGTATCATATCCATGTGATATCATGCAATATTTTTGTCAAATGTGAGGCCAAAACTGCTAAAATATTTTCCGATGGAACAAGATAGCTCCTGCAATAAAGGGATAGTGTATGTCTACCGACGTGGATCAATTGACCCCAGCTGTGACGAGGAGACAGGGTGCAGATTATGAACAAGACTGAACATATTACTTTCCAGATCTGAGATGATACAAAACCAGGAGAAATAAGTGATGCAATTGTTGATGACAAAAATTAGGATTCAGGTTGTCTCAAAGAACTGGAATGCTGGATGAATACCAAGAATATGGAATTTGATAAGAATGAATCTTAAGTACGACCTTGGGTGTAAAACAAAGAGAAAAAGAAATGCAAAGTAGTGGATAGTGAAGGCAGTAGTTCATGGATATGAGATCTGACTTGGCCATAACTCAATAATTACCAACAGTGCCAAAGCCTGCCAAAAAGCAAAACATCTGTTGCCTTGATAGAAACTGAGTATACAGAACTGTGAAAAGCATAGTCCTCTGCTTTGAAATGTGATGTGTAAAGATATGAAATACTGGCTTTGGTATGTGCATACAGGATGGGGGTGTAAAGATAACATCTTATAAGAAAAATAACTGACAACATCAAATGGTTAACTTGAAGAAAAGCGTATTTTTGAAGAATAAAACATCATAACTAATTTCAAATATTTAATGACTTCTCTGCTGGGGGAAAATAGCATTGTTCTAACAGGTCAAAGAATGGGGCTAAAATTAGTCAAATTAGAGTTGATTTCAGTACTTAGCACATAATTTAAATGAATAATTGACATTTGTTGAATAAATTAATGAATAAATAATGATTTTTTTTTTCATGTTTAGAAATACACGACAATGAAATAGGCTTCCTGAGAAGGAATTGGATTTTTATTCACAAAGGGCGTTCAAATATAAGCTTCATTAAAGTTTTAAATTTGATTGATTTGGTCAATGAGTTATTCCAGTACTCATCCTTAAAACTTCCTCTGAGATCTTATGCACTTCAGTAATTACTTCTTTTTTTGCTAAAAAATATTTGTAACTAAATCCATGTCTGTTTCCATTTCTTTGAAGAGTCTTAGGAGGCATGAATAAAATGGAAAAAATAAGTAACATCTTAATAAATGATTTTTAGTGATAGTCATTTTATAACCACCAAGACAAATTAATTAAAAATGTAATCATCTTTATTATAAAATATGCACAGCCTGGTGGCATAGTGGTTAAGAGCTGTAGCTGCTAACCAAGAGGTTGGCAGTTCAAATCTGCCAGGTGCTCCTTGGAAACTCTATGGGGCAGTTCTACCCTGTCCTATAGGGTCGCTATGAGTTGGAATCGACTTGACGGCAGTGGCTTTTTTTTTTAAATACACAGTCAAGAAAAAGGAAGAGTCCTATAATTTACCCACCACATTTATGCCTCAACTGCAGAGTGACACACTTCGTGTCTAAGTCGGCGATTTATTTTTTGTGACTGTCAACATGGACAATATCATTAGAATTTTTGACCAGTGCTTCTATGAGTCGGATTCAATTTGATGGGAATGAGTTTGGTTTGGTTTGTTTATCATCTCGTCATTCACAGTCAATGAAAAAGAGCCTCATTTACAATGTATCCTTAAAAAATTTACCTTCTCTTTTCCAGGTGTAGTACTCTGTTATTACAAAGTTAATGTGTGTAAATATCCATTTCTTTCCTCATTGTGAACAGTTAGCCACCACGTTCTTCAACGCTGGGGAAAATGCACACAGACACCAGCAAACGAGTAAGAGCTTAAAGCTAGAAAGTCAAAGAGTGTGTTTATACATCTGGGTAAAACCTTTTAAGTTTTTTCACTGTTAACAGTTAACAATGCATAAAGGATTAGATTAACTCTGCAACAGTCCTAATTGGCCATTAAGATGGCTTAAACCATTGATTTGTGAGTGCTACAGCTTAATGTTTTTTGGACATCTAGAAACTGCCTAAGGTGAAAAGGGCTTAGGTATGCATAATTTATGAATTGATTATCATACTACATAGATAAACCCATATAGCCTTCAGGCTGTTTGGGAGTTACCATATCAAGTGTAACTTATTTAAATACATCAACTTTCTTTTACCAGTGCATGGTTTGCCATCCTGCATGAAATAATTTAAATAAAATATCAGTAACAAAATGAAGGAATAAAATGAACAATCATAAAGGAACAAACAACAGTATGATTAACTTTCTCATCAGAATGTGTTTCCTTAATTATCATAGTAGAAAGACTTATCTTCTGTGAGTGCAAAGCATATGGATATCCTTGCTAAAATAAAAACAGTAAAATGTATACTAGCTAATTTAATTTGATCATCTTTGCCAGTATAAAGATGATAAATGGTTAATGCAAAAAAAAGTATTTCTAAACATAAATAGATGAATAAAATTAACATGAAAATTTTTGCTGCTGGGAAGACTGAGAAAGTTTAACTTAAACAGTCTTCCAAATGGGAAAGAGAGAAGAATCCCTTTTTATATCCTTCCCAACTCATTCATTTGCCAGTGCTTAGATATTTTATTGGACACTCCTGAATGTAAAAGACTGAACTATCTTGGAAATAAAAAATTAATGTTGTATGTTTCTGTATACTGAACTATGGGACAGAGATTCATCAAGTGCTTGCAATAAGAAGAGGAAAGCAAGTATTAATAAGTCAAATTCCCTTCATTTGTGGAGCCAAAAATGTGTCTGAGAACCAAAGGTTGCCTGAAGACTCTATATAAAGGAGAAATAATTGAGCCTATATATAATCAGAATTTATATTTTATAATATGTCATTTGAATTCATAAATGCTACAATGAAGGGCTAATATCATAGTTTTGGCTTGCATTGAGATGTCTTGTTTCCCTCATTTTATTTTTTAAACTACTTTTGGTCTATCATATCAAACTGCCTAGAGCAATGTCCATTTGTATTTGTACAGTAAAAATGTGATAACGTGGTTCTAAGCAGAGAATGGAGCCCTAGTGGTGCAGTGGTTAAGAGCTACGGCTGCTAATCAAAAAGGTCAGCAGTTCGAATCCACCATCTGCTACTTGGAAACCCTGCGCAGCAGTTCTACTCTGTCCTGTAGGGTCATTATGAGTCGGAATCAACTCAACAGTGCTGGGTTTTTTGTTTAGGTACAGAATATGTTTAAAAGAAGAAAAAAGTGAATTTATACTTGAATGTCATTAAAAAAAATAATTTTCAAGACTACCCGTTAGTCACACTCAGGATACTTTTTGGCGGCTGACATCTGTGATAATGCCCATCGCCGTCGAGTCGATTCTGACTCATAGTGACCCTAGAGGACAGAGTAGAACTGCCCCATAGCATTTCCGAGGAGCACCTGGTGGATTGGAGCTGCCAACCTTTTGGTTAGCAGCCGTAGCACTTAACCACTACACCACCAGGGTTTCCTCTGTGATAATAGTTACCTATATTGTATACATTCGCCCTTCCTTTCTAAAAGAAATCTAAATTTGTTCCAAAGGACAATGTCACAATCAACATGACCCAACACCTCCCAGACTCCTTTGAGGTTAGGAATAATTATGTGACTTGGTTCTGGTCAGTGAGATTTAAGTATTATTTAAGGTGAGGTCAATGATAAAGGGAAACCTTGGTGGCGTAGTGGTTAAGTGCTACAGCTGCTAACCAAAAGGTCGGCAGTTCCAATCCACCAGGTGCTCCTTGGAAACTATGGGGCAGTTGTACTTTGTCCTGTAGGGTCGCTCTAGGGTCACTATGAGTATGCATCGACTCAATGGCAGTGGGTTTGGTTTTGGTTTTCAATGATAAACTATTGCTTTTTGAGAAAAACAGCTGACACATATCTTTAGTTTTCTGCCCTTTCCCCTTTTTACTGTCTGTTACACCAACCAAAAAAACTCGTTGTCGTCGAGTTGATTCCGACTCACAGCAGTAGAAGCCTGGAAAAGGGGAGGCCATGCGGCAGCCATAAAGACAAAATGTAAACCGAGAGGGTTTTGGAGCAAGTGTGAGGAGGATCCTGGCCTGCTATCATCCCCAGCAGAGCAGCTTTGCGGACCGCGGGCAGATGGCCTTGGCACCTCTTGGTATCCAGTGAGTTCGCTGGGGCCGTCATCTACTTAAGCCATAATACTTGAAGGCTTCATCTTTTCTGTACAAGAAAAATTAGGCTCATTATTTTAAATAATTTTTCATCAGATGTACTTGGTAATCTGAGCCGTGGGAATGACAGTTTGTTTATAGCTGTAGGCGAGAATTTTCAGGAAGGATTTGAGAAGTACTATGAAATAACCACTTCAGAAACAATAATAAAACGATCTCTTAGGGACAGTACTTTAATTACGGAATCTTACTTATAGAGACCCTATAGGACAGAGTAGAACTGCCTTATAGGTTTCCAAGGACTGCCTGGTGGAGTCAGACTGCCGACATTTTATGTTGGCAGCCGAACTCTTAACCACTACACCGCCAGGGTTTCCAGTTGATGATAGAGAGCTAAAACAAGATTAAGGAAGAAAAAAATAATTACAGAAAAACTGAACAAATTAACTCTGGCAAATTAGAAAGCTCTATTGACTATTATAACCTATTTCTTGTATTCTACCAATATATTGAAGTATCCTTGGAAATAAATGAAATATACAGCACTCCAAATAACATTTCAAATAGCAAAATATAAAGATTATGCTTTTATTACTAATAAGCATGAGGATTAGCTTAATTTAAAATGCATTTATTTTATTAACAAATGTATTCATTAATCGACTCGATGGCACTGGGTCTGGGTTTTTATTTATTCATTAGATTGCAAAGTGTTACCATTTAAAAATTTTGAGCCTTTGTTAACCATCAGATAGTGTTCTAGACTCTAGAAATGGGATAGTGAACCATATTCCATGGAGGGAGTTAGTCAATGAATAAGTAAATATCTAATTTATTTTAAGAAGAGGAAATTGTTATGGTGATTTCCATGGGCTGTGTTAGATAGGGTGATAAGGAATTCCCTCTCCAAGGAGGTGACATTTTTATAGTATACGCATTAGGAGATTCATTTAAATAGACTAAGCATTTTAAAAATGGATACGGAAAAGCACAAAATAATATTGTTGCCAATTATTTTTTTTACATGTGAATAAATGAGTATAAATGGTGAGAAACAGTTTTAATTCTCCTGGAATCCAGATTTTGGGGTCCATGGAGTTGGGGTGATCCACCCAGGCCATTTGCCCTTAGGTATCCTTTTGAACATTAAGCCTTGAAGAAACTGGCTTCCTACAGTCACCTAGAAGTCTAACAATAGCCTGGTAAGCAGCTTAGTGGAGGACTCTCTTACCTTAGGTACTGAGCTCTTTTGAAGAATTATCTATGTGCAGTCTATTTCTAGAAACAGGGACTCCAGGATCTGACTGAAAGCTGTGTTTTAAGGTAAATCGTTACTATGTAAACACTGTTTCCTGGTTTTTTTCCATGGTGATGCTGATAAGATTAGGTACAAGGGTCTTCAGAGGTTCTCTCATCTTCAGAACATTTTTGACGCAGTGGCTAAGTTTTCAGGTGCTAACCAAAAGGTCCACAGTTCAAATCCAGCAGCCTCTCCTTGGAAACCCTATAGGGCAGTTTTACTCTGTCCTATAGGGTCACTATGAGTCAGAATCAACTTCAGGGCAATGATTTTTTTTTTGGTTAGTTGAACTGTTACCCTGGTTTGTAAATCATATATTCCATAAACTTCAGTTTCTATTATGGGCTTAATATAGTTTTGGTTTAATAATGGTAAGCATGTGATATACCAAAACGTTGGACAGATGAGCATAAACAGTTTCTTCCCTAGAGTAGTTCACATCCCAAAGGAAAAGATAGGGAAGTAGCAGCGCTAAAAATGTTTAAAGCAAGTGGCAGAATTCTTTAGGGAGAAGTTACCTTTTATTATGCCAAATCCTGTAATTGGTCATCTTGGTTGGTGTTAATGGAAAGTCTACGTGATTAACAGTTTGCCGTAGAGTTCATTCTGACTCATAGTGAACCCATGCGTGATAAAGAAGCCTATTTTGTTGTACGGAATAAAATAAGAAGAAATTTGGAAAGGCATGGGGTGGAGGAGCTCAGACTAGCAGAACTTTCATTTTCTCTCACTCATGTTCTTCAAAGTTAAGTGGCCATCAGAAACACAAAAAACACAGATTTTTGAGCTCTACCACCACATGTCTGATTCAGAATGCGTGAGATAGAGTCTAAGAATTTACATTTCCGAATGTTCTTTGGTGCTACAGATGCTGCTGACCCAGAGTACACTGCTCTAGAATAACCCAAGAGCTTCTTGTGGTTGGAAGTCTTTCCTGACGTTCCCCCTTAATTCAAGCATTTCCTCTTATTTTGAATTTCTCTGTATGTAGGTATAGACAGTCCATTCCCTTCTATTACACAGACACTTGATACATTTCTTTGGAATTGTTATTTAGCTATAACGATGGCACAATGGTTAAGTGCTTGGCTGCTAACCAAAAGGTTGGCAGTTCAAATCCACTGGCAACTCCGCAAGAGAAAAGTCCCGGCAATCTGATCCCATAAAGATTACCGCGTAGGAAGCACTATACGGCAGATCTACTCTGTTATATATGGTTGCTCCGAATCGGAATTGCCTTGACCGCACACCACAACAACGACATACATGCATACATGCATATATGTTAATAATGATACACCCATTGCCACTGAAGTGATTCTGACTCATTGCAACACTATAGGATAGAGTAGAACTGCCCCACAGGGTTTCCAAAGAGTGGCTTAGTGGATTCATACTGCCAACCTTTTGGTTAGCCGCCATCGTTCTTAACCACTGCACTACTAGGGCTCCAATAATGATTTATATTATATTATATTATATCATATCATATCATATCATATCATATCATATCATATCATATCATATCATATCATATCATATCATATCATATCATATCATATCATATCATATCATATCATATCATATCATATCATATCATATCATATTAATTATATTATATCATATTAATTATATTATATTATGTTATATTATGTTATGTTTGTTATGTCATGTTATGTTATGTTATGTTATGTTATATTATATTATATTATAATTATATATCATATTATATTTTTATACAAATAGTGAACACCTTCCACTTCTGCTTGCCAACTGTGCCATCTTCCTGAGAGGTATTTTTGTGAGCTATGCTAATTTTTTTACAGCAACATGTACAAAAATTGGCATAGCTGTCTTGAGAAAACATCTCTAGAGGGGAGTGGTAGGTTAGCAAACAAATGTAGAAAGCATGCATTATTTTCATAAAAATATGGTGTATGTCATATACCATATAACCATGTGGTATATATTTATATACATATGTATGTATAACATATAGATACATATATCTGATATGTATATAAGGTGGAGAACAGTTTTGTTACTTCTCTTATACTACTTACCTTTTGGCAGTAGGTGTAATACATTATTAATAAAAAATTGTTTACCCTAAGAATAAAATGAATGGGTGAATACTATGATAAAATATGTTTTGGGTGCAGAAATTAATATATTTTGCTGATATGGATTTCATATATAAGAACACATGATAAAATAATACATTTCATGAAGTATGCTTCTAGACCCCTGGAGCATTTTAATCCTCAAAATCACCATTTCAGGTAGGTGCTGTTATAACTAGCCCATTTATATGCCAGGACACGAGGCCTGGAATGAGGTAAGTTATCCAGGGGAACGCAGCTGGAAATTAGTAGAACCCAGAATTGAAATTAGACACGCTGATCTGAGAAAATCTTTTCCAAACCACCCTACGTTCTACTGCCATTTCTATAAAATTATTTCCTCTGAAGGATTTTTCATTCTTCCCATTTTAATGCCATCATACTTAATCCAGTGTAGGCTAGTTTTTTGTTGTTATTGTTGTTTGTTTTTAATCATTTGCCTAGACAGGTGTAAAGCAAAGGTGAGCGAGGAGGGCCCCTTTAACCATCAGGAATTTTCTAAGAGCTGAGAGAATGCCTGTTCTTTGCCCCTTCTCAGCTCACCAGATCAGGTGGAAACAATCTGTCATTGCTGGGATCACCACTTGTGCTCCTAAATCGGTGTTCTGTCATCTACTTAGTGATGACGATAACGATAATGATAAATACCATTTAGAGAATGCTTGCCATCGCACTGAGTAATTTAATCCTAACCACACGGCGATGTAAGAAATATTGTCATCTGGCAGATGAGGAAACTGCAATGAAAGAAAAAAAAAATCATGTTCAAGTTCACACAGCTCCTTCAGACACCATATGCTTAGCATTGCAATTTCTGCATAACTGGCGGCTGAAAAATATTTGCTGAATTGAAAATGAAATGTAAGCTCTCTCAAAATTGTGATTTAAATATAAAACATACTGGGAGAAAGGATTGTGGAAACAAAGGAACCTGTAATTAGTAACCGAAGATGATACAGATGTTGGCTACCAGATGCGGTAGGACATAGAAACAGTTGGAGACATTTACTGAGCAAACCTCTAAGGAAACTTGGCCTTTAAATCAGCAGGAAGAAGGAGGCAGTGCAGTGTGCAGACCCTCTTTTTTTTTTTGTCTGTATAACTTTCATACTTTTGAAATATTTGTTTTGTCTTTTAACCTTACAGTATTTAATATTAATATTTATTAAATAGCCTTCCGTATAATTTATTTCAAGAGATAAGTATTCTAAAATATGCAAGCATTATTTGGTAAATTGCCGATTCAGTTTGTACCCTGGTTTTATTCTAAGTGTTTGGGAATTAATTCTAGACATATACAAAGTTTGGCTTTTGCCTGCATCCATCAATGATTCTCAAAGATTGATGCCCTTGTGTATTAATTATGGTCAAACATCCTATGGTTTTGAGACTATACAGAGAATACAGTGAAAAGGAGAAAACTGATGTTCTAGAATGAGCAAAATGACCAGGGGTAACCTTCATGATTTCCAACTGACCAACTGGCAGAAGGTCCATGTTTATACCATCCTCTCTTACTATCTGTCTTTCAATATTATGCAAGGGAATATCTCCAAATATCTATCACTTCTCTTGTGCTTTTATAATCTACATTTTCAGAAAACCAAAAAGCAAATAAAACAACGTAGAGATGCCATATAGCTAAATTAAGGCACCAAAAACACGATCTCAAAAGAGTGTTCTGTTTAGCTAAAAGCTTTAGCTTAAATACAAAAATGATAATAATTATCACAGAATTTAGACAATCTCAGGACTGGAAGTGAACCTAAAGACCATAGCACACCTTCTCATTTTAAGTGTAAATCCTCTTAGAGTCACCTTTAAATGTTTTCAGGGTTGTCAAGTCATTGTGCATCTCTTTATAAGTTTAATTGTTGATACTACTGAAATGAGCAGCAAAGTCATACATGTGCATGTATAAAATGAAGGCAGTTTTCTATTTTCGTATTGTAGCACACAATATTTGCTGGTGCTGAGCATCCATTTCTCTCTTTCTCTTGCCTAGGGGCTCCTGATTTTTAAGAAATCCACCTTTTGGGTCTAGATCTCACTAACCTGTTGCTGTCAAGTCAATTCCAACTTATAGCGACCCTGCAGGATAGAGCAGAACTGCCCCAGAGGGTTTCAAAGGAGTGGCTGGTGGATTCAAACTGCTGACAGCTTTGGTTTGCTTATGTTAACTCAGACCAAAGAAAGCAAGGAGAATTTTTCTGTAGACTTCTATGAAAGTTTGAGCTTGCTCCTTGGTTAACGCTCCCATAAGCAACCCTGCCTCACTCTAATAGATGACACTTTTATAGACGTGAACATGAGTCTACCAGATGGAGAAATCAGTCATTAGAAGAAGGTGGAGCCTAGAGAACCTTGGGAAACCCTACTTTTCACTCCAGCACTAAACTTGAAGCTATGAAAGCACACATTTTGATTTTTTTTAAGCCAGTTTGATTTGGGTGATAGACAATCTAAGTGTGTTCCTGAAAAAAAAAATTAAAAATTATGCAAACTAGAAAGATATTAAATACTATAAGGCTGATTTCATCTATTTAAATTCAGAGTCACATTCCTAATGACACATGAATGGACGAAATTTTTCTGACAGCTTTTCGTGTTCTATAAATTTGTACTTTTTATTCACAATTAAGCACATGATTTATTAGCTTAAGTTCATTGAGCATCCAATTGAGATTAAAGATCCCCTGCTTTAGCATGCGTAATTATTTCTAACTCTGACTAATTTATATTATGTTTTTGAGAATCATAACTGAATCAACACTTCAGTTGTGTCTTTCATTTAAAAAAAATATTAGAGCAAATGCATTCATTGAAGTTTTTTGTTTTTGTTTTTTTAAATAAACATGTTAAATAGTTTAAAAATACTGAAAAATGTAGCTTCTGGCTGTATTTTCCGGTTGGGGTATAGAGTTAAATGGGTTCATGGACATCACTATATAAATTTACTATACTGTGTAACTTGGATCCACAATCAACTCCTATGGAAACAGCAGTCAAGAAACAAAAAGACACATTCATTGCATTGGGCATATCTGCTGCAAAGGACTTCTTTAATGTGTTGAAAGGCAAAGACGTCGCCTTGAAAAGTAAGGTGCGCCTGACCCAAGACATGGTATTGTCAATGGCACCATATGCATGCGAAAGCTGGACAATGAATAAGGAAGACCGAAAAAGAATTGGCACCTTCGAATTGTGCTGCCGGTGAAGAGTATTGAATATAGCATGGACTGCCAAAGGAACAAAAAACCTGTCTTGGAAGAAGTACAACCAGAATGCTCCTTAGTAGCACGGATAGAAAGACTACGTCTTACATTCTTTGGACATGTTGTCAGGAGGGATCAGTCCCTGGAGAAGGACATAATGCTTGCTAAAGTGGATGGTCAGTGGAAAAGAGGAAGACCCTCAATGAGATGGATTGATACAGTGACTGCAACAATGGGCTCAAGCGTAACGACGATTGTGAGCATGGCGCAGGACTAGGCAGTGTTTCGTTCTGTTGTACATAGGGTCGCTATGAGTCGGAACCGACCTGAGGGCACCTAACAACAGCAACAATACCAAGTATACATTAATGGCCAGAAGTGAATTTGTTTTACACATCAGTATATTCCAAGAGTCTCTGCTTTTTGCCTAAAACAGAGAAGGTACTCAAAGTATATTTGTCTAATGAAGAACATTTGTTACAAAGCCCTGATTAGAAAGTTCAACATCCATCATCAAGATTAATATATTCTTCACTTTAAGACAGAGTAACTGAAAAGTGTGCAAGTTCAGTAGGACTGTTGTATTTGGATTTTTGTGATCTTCCCATGAGGAATATCAGAGCAGTTCATAAAACAGTTTCAATCAACACAGCCCAATACCCAAATATTTACTTAAACATTTTTAACTATTCAGACTATAAATATTTTCTTAAATGAGTTGGACTGGACATAATGTAAATGAAACCAATCTTTGTCTTTCCCCCACTGTCATTTAACATCTATTCTTTGACATCCTTCTTTTTCCTCCACTCAGTGACATCTTTGGCAGTAAACATAGGTTTTACAGTCCCTTGTACAAAATTAAAACTCCTCTGTTCCCTTGCAAGTAGTTAAGAACTCGGCTGCTAACTAAAAGGTTGGCAGTTCGAATCCACCAACAACTCTTTAGAAACCCTGCAGGGCAGTTCTATTCTATCCTATAGGGTCACTATGAGTCGAAATCAACTCGAAGGCAATGATTTTGTTGTTGTTGTTGTTGTTGTTGTTGGGGGGTGAGGGGTTATTACTGGAGTGGTCACAAATCTTCAGTGTAGACCAGTGCAAACATACATAATTTTGTTGTTGTTGTTGTTATAAGCCTTATGCTATACCAAAACCAAAACCAAACCCATCACGTCAAGTTGATTTCGAGTTAATAGCGACCCTACACAGGCCTGCTTATGTGTGACAGTGCACTCCTTAAGGACCTCCTCTCCCACTTGATAGCTCTCTTTCTGACTTCTTCAATTGAAGGACCAGGGCAGAAAGGGAGTAGGGGCGAGGTGCACAGTCTTACATGACTGCACAGCTCTGCGTCTGCGTCAGTACCTTCTGGAGTGATACCAGCTGCCGGTTTCATTGGTTGCTTTCACGGGTTTTGCAGAGGTCTCCCATTGGAAACCATTCAAGGAAGGAAGCAGTATCTCTGCTCAGGCTGGCTGATTCCACTGGATACCCATTCTGAGTAAAAGTGCACAATAACTTAAATGAAAAACTCTACTTTTTCCTTCCCCCGCACCTAATTGATCACAAAGTTCCATGGTCTCTAGCCCTTCCATTTTTCTTTAATATGTATCCTCTTTTCTGTTCTCTCTGGTCAGTTGAGAACCATATTTTCTCCCAAATGGGAGATTGAAATATTTTCTAAATTGGTGTCATCCTTAAACTATCGGTTCCTCTCTGCTTAAAGTTAGAAACCAATGTCCCTTGCTGGCTTAGTAACCTATGAAATTTTCTTTAGATAAGGCTGTCTTATAATAGTATTCTATGACCCTTTCCAAACCTTTCCATAACTTTATATGGAACATTTCCATATCATTATATTATTTAATACTCTTGTAAATAGCCTAGATTTTATTTTGATTCAATAGGAGTAGTTATATCTTATAAATGGTGAGTTTAATCCATTGTAATGAATGATATACTTTTTTTTAAATGAATGATATACTTGTTTTATGTTGATTGTATTATTTTACGTTTTCTATTCACCATACTTATTTCATTTTGTCTGCTTTTTTTTTTCTTTGACTTCTATTGAGTTGGCCATTTTTTTAAAACATATTCTCTTTTATTGCCATTATTTGGAAGTTATAAATTTTATAGCTGGTCATTTAATGGTTATCCTAAATTTTTCTATGTGCATTCTTGATTTAACAAAATCCTCATTCATGTAACCAAAAAAAAAAAAAAAAAGAATGAAAAATTTGCTGCCGACCGAGTGCAACTCATTGTAATGCCATGTGTGTCAGAGTGTCAGAGTAGAGGTGTGCTCCATAGGGTTTTTGGAAGTAGATCGCTGGATCTTTCTTACAAGTCACCTCTGGGTGGACTCAAGCTTTCAGCCTGTTAACAGCTGATATGTTAACTGTTTGCATCACCTAGGACTCTTATTCAAGTGGCATTTATATCTAAAAAAGAAATTCAATCCCTGTTCACTGCCTATCCTCTTATCTTGCAAAATGTCCTTCCTAGAACTATCTGACACTGTATTAAATATTTTTGTTCATCATTTATTTCATTCTAAGGAGTATAATTTCTACAATAGAGGAAATTTTGTTTGTTATCATCATTGCATATTCCCAGTGCCTCAATCAGTGCTTGACAAATACTAGGTATCCAATAAATAGGTTTTCAATGTACAGTAGACATTCAGGAAATGATGTTTGACTTAATATAGCATCATTATTTTTATAGAATAGAATCGTAACAAAACGTAAGCTTTCCTCTCCTTGCCTATTTAAAGATAAACCAAGTGGGGACATTGGTACGTGCATTTGGGTGGCAGGTAGCATAGTAATTCAGAAGAAATCAAAAAGGAGAAAAAGATGTAATCACAATCACTTTAGTCTATTTAACTGTTTTTTTTTTTTTCTTAGAGTGGTCAGGTATTTGTTATTTAATCAGCTGAAACACAAGTTTCATCACGTTCTTTGGGATAAAATAACCTCCTTGGTCTCAGGGATTTGTAACTTTTCATTGAACAAATATTGATTTGATGCCCGACCTATACAAGGGATCTAGGATTTATTTTGGACACAGAGTTGAGTAAGACACCATCAGAAGAGGTGGATTTCTGACTCCAGCCATGGCTTCAAGGACCAATCTTTACAGTCTTTTAAAGTTTAACAGAGATGTGATCTGACAGTCCTTTACCTTGGGCCCCTGCTGCATACTTTTTGTTCTTTTTAATGTCAGGGCTCAGCAGTCCTATATACACAACTGTCATGGATTGAATTGTGTTCCCCCAAAATGTGTATCAACTTGGCTAGGCTATGATTCCCAGTACTGTGTGATTGCCCACCATTTTGTCATCTGATGTGATTTTCCTATGTATTGTAAATCCTACCTTTGTGATGTTAATGAGGCAGGATTAGAGGCAGTTATATTAATGTGGCAGGACTCAATCTACAAGATTAGGTTATGTCTTAAGCCAATCTCTTTTGAGATATAAAAGAGAGAAGCAAGTAAAGAGACAGGGGAACCTCATATGACCAAGAAAGAAGAGGCTTTGGACCATGGGTCTTTGTGCTGAGAAGTTCCTTGACCAGTGAATATCGATGACAAGGATCCTCCCCTAGAGCCGACAGAAACAGAAAGCCTTCCTCGGATCTGGCACTCTGAATTTGGACTTCTTGCCTCCTAGACTGAGAGAGAATAAATTTCTCCTTGTTAAAGCCATCCACTTGTGGTATTTCTGTTATAGCAGCACTAGATAAATAAGATAGACACCATGTTGACTTTGAGGTATGTGCAGTCTAGTATGAAAGATGGACAATGATTACAGAAGTTCCTGATTCTTGGATATTTTACACTGTGAGCTCTGTGGACAATTCGTGGGAATTCAGAGTAGATTTGAGGCTACTTTAAAAACTCTTCGCGGCACGACTCTGTATTTCCCATGGCCTTAAAACCATGTATAATAAAGTATGCATTTTTTTAGCATTTAGGTAGATGACTCATTCATCCCACTTCAGGGCCTTATACTTTCTGTTCTTTTGACCGAAGACCTCTTCTGAACATAATTACACCCTCGCTCTATCATTTTATTCAGGTTTCAGAGACCTTACCTGATCACCTTCTAATAGTTACATGGGACGTTCCTGTTAATTGGCCTAATACTGTGTTTAGTGCTTGTGTTCTACCTCCTACTCTTGTTGCTAGTGCTTGAGGTCTCTATTTACCTGGAGTAACAGAGGAAGAAGGAGAGTCAGGAACAGGAGGAAGAAGTGGAATGTGTGGCTAATTGCCTCCATGAACAACTGTCTCCTCGGACAGGAAACCAGAACCGGATGGTGCTCTGCTGTCATTACTGAACATTTTGATCAAAGATTCTATAGATGAATCCTGATCAAAAGAGGTAAATGCAGAGCAGAATTTTAAGTTTTCATGGAATCCTGCCTTTCTGGATCCATGGAGGTTGGATGAATCCCTGAATCTGTTGTCCTGAGATAATTTTTAAACCTTAAACCAAAAATATCTCCTGGTGGAAAAGTGAGGTGCAGAACTCAAATTCTAGTAAAAACACCAGACCTAGTGGTCTGACTGAGACTGGAGGGATTCCAGAAGACATGGCTCCTGGACTGTTAGACGAAAACTAGAACCATTCCTGAAGCCAAACCTTCAAACAAAGATTGGACTAGACTACACACTCTCCTTCTTCCTCTGTTACTCCACGTGAATAGAGACCTCAAGCACTAGCACAAGAGTACTACCGGTAGTACTATACTGGTGAAGAGTGTGCAACTTAGCTTAAGTAGATACATGAGACTAAATGGGCAGTCCTGTCCGGAGGTGAGATTAGAAGGCAGAGAGGGACAGGAGCTGGTTGAATGGACATATGAAATACAGGGGGAAAGGAAGAGTGTGCTGTCACATTATAGGGAGAGCAACTAGGGCCATATAAAAATGTGCTTATAAATTTTTGTATGAGAAACTGGTTTGAACTATAAACTTTCACTTAAAGCACAATAAATTATATATATATATAATATATATAGTTTCTCTTAACTAGTAAAGAATGTCTGCCTTGAGCATTATGCTCTTTAAAGATCTATCTATATGGGATCAAACTGACAACAGCAACTTGAAAAATAGAAAACTTAGGGGGTAGTGAGTTTATGTTAATGGAGGAGGAACAACTCAGAAAAGGGTGAAAATGGTTGCACAATTCCAAGAATGTAATCAATGTCATTGAATTGTACATGCAGAAACTGCTGAATGGGTTTATGTTTTGCTGTGTATATTCTCAACAACAACCACAATAAAACACTGTATCTGTCTGTATCCCCTTATACTCTTACCTTGTTTCATTACCCTTCATTGTCCGTATCATTATCTCACACCATATTTCATATTAATTTGCTATTTTATCATTATTATTGTCAATCTCCCCAAAAGGGCCTTTATTTTCTTAGTTACCCTAGTAATCTTACTGACAATATTAGTGCCTTATATATAAAAAAATAAGAAAAAATATATATATTCTTATATTTTTTTATATATAATAGGCAGTCACTGTATGTGTTAAATGAATGAATAAAAAATTCTGAATTTATAATAATTTCTTCATAAGAACAAAGGTGTTATCATGGGTACATAAGCTGGATATACTAGACGACGGTTGGAAAAATAAGTTCGCTAAAGCAAATATTTAATTTTTATTGCATTTTATTAAACACTTTGGAGTGAAGCAAAATAGAAATTGGAAATAGTGCTTTAGGCCAAATTACACAGTATATTTGGCCTGAGGGATTCTGGCTAGGGAGCGCTCTTGTCTGTTCATTTCAGACAATATCCACAGACTTTGTTCTCTACTCAGGGGACCATTTAAAAGTTCAGAAATATTTTAAAGTTTCAATATGTTTTGAAAGTGGTTTTGAGGTTTTCTTTTTCTTTATACTCAACACTCTTTTATATTCCATCAGAAACCAGAACTTAAATTACTGGAGTATCACCAGTATATTGAATAAAAAGAAATTTGGGTAATTTTGACAGACTGCTAATTAAATTTTGCAACATAAGTAAATGTAAGCATCACGCTTTTCAGCCACATATTGGCTGATTCATTAAATTCCCTCTGAATGTATCTACTCACATACTCACATTATCAATAGCATAATTATTATATGTTTCAGTAGAAAAAAATCTCCACAAATTTTAAGTTTCATTGTTGATTATTATAATTATTTATTTTGAATACTGATTCAATGATTTAATTACGTTGGCTTCCAAAACTTTATAAAAGTAAAACAAATCAATAAAGATCCTGTTTAGACAATATCACTACATTCACAAAGCTTGAACATTCAACCAACAAGTTAACATTCATAGGGCAAAACAGTTAATTCTACTGGTGGCTTATGTCACCCAGTATTACAATGTATCAGACATGGTTCTAAGAACTTGACATGAATTAATTAATTCAGTGATTACAGTCTTCATATAGAGATTGTACCATTATCATTATTCTCACTAGAGTGGGGATATCGTGGACAGTAAGTGATAAAACCATGGGGAATAAGTGATGAAACTTGTATTTAAAACAGAGAACAACATATTTAGCCACTATGCAATTCTACCTCTCCCAGCTTTGTCTATTCCTATCTGCTTCCATGGAGCCCTGGTGCCACAGGAGTTAAGAGGCTGCTAACCAGAAGGTCAGCAGCTTGAATGTACCATCTGCTCCTTGGAAACCCTATGGAGCAGTTCTACTCTGTTCTATAGGGTCACTATGAGTCAGACTCAACTTGAGGGCAACAGGTACCTGCTTGCAACACTGTCCTCTTTCTATCTCATTCTTCTGAATTTCTCTGTTGAAAATAGGCAAAATATAAATGAGATAAACAAAAATTAAGGTGAGGATAATCTACTTTTAATTCTCAATACGTGTGCTTGTATGACTTTTCATCACTCAGATGTACATAGATAGAAAAAGTAGGAAAGACTAGCTAAAACTAAATACAGAAAATTTATTGTCATGGTATTGTCACAGCAATGTTCCACCCTTAAAGTTTAGACATTAAATCCCAGATTAAAAAAAAAAAAAAATTCTGATTAAATCCTCTCAGAAAGCTATGAATAAAGGGGAACACCTAACTCAGTAAAGAGGATCTACAAAATTTTACAGCTAACATCATACTTAATGGTGAAAGACTCAATGCTTTCCCCTTAAGATTGAATGCAAGCCCAAAATGTGCGTTCTTAACACTCTTATTCAATATAATGTTTGAAGTTCTAGCCAGCATAAGACAAGAAGAGGGAAAGAGAAAGGGAGAGAAAAGGAAAATAGTTTGGAAAGAAAGACATGAAACTGCCCATATTTGCAGATGATACATTTATTTACATAGAAAATTTCAAGGAATCTATTTAAAAAACAAAACAAAAAATTACACAACTAATAAGTGAGTTCAGTAAGATCAAAGGATACATGACAAAAAAACAAACTACATTGCATGTACTGCATGCTAACAATAAAACAATAAGCATGTAGAAAATGTAATTAACACAATAGCTTTTAAAATCATACAACAGGAAATGAAATACTTAGGTATAAATGTAACAAATTATGCACAAATCTGTATGCTGAAAATTATAAAGCACCGATGGAAGAGGTCAAAGAATCTAAATAAATGGAAACACATAATGTGTTTATGGCTTGGAAGACTCAACGTAGCAAATATTTCATTTCTTCATTTAACACAATTTCTACTACATCCTTGCAAGGTTTTTTTTTTTTTTTTTTTTGGTTGACCTAGGCTAGCCGATTCTAAAATTTATCTGGTGAGATAAATGACACAACCTTGCTTGCTGAAAGTGAAGAGGACTTGAAGCATTTACTGACAAAGATCAAAGACTACATATGGATTACTCTTCAACATAAAGAAAACAAAAATTCTCACAATTGGACCAATAAGCAACATCATGATAAACAGAGAAAAGATTGAAGGGTTTCGTTTTACTTGGATCCATAATCAACACCCATGGAAGCAGCAGTCAAGAAATCAAAAGATGCATTGCTCCGGGCAAAACTGCAGCAAAAGATCTCTTTAAAGTGTTGAAAAGCAAAGACATCACTTGAAGGAATAAGGTGTGCCTGACCCAAGCCATGGGGTTTTCAATCACCTCATATACATGTGAAAGCTGGACAATGAATAAAGGAAGACTGAAGAATTGAAGCCTTTGAATTATGGTGTTGGTGAAGAATATTGAATATACCTTGGACTGTTGGAAGAAGGAACAAATCTGTCTTGGAAGAAGTACAGCCAGAATGCTCCTTAGAAGAATAAATGGAGAGACTTCCTCTCATGTACTTCGGACATGTTACTAGGAGCGACCAATCCCTGGAGAAGGACATCACGTTTGGTAGAGTAACGAGTCTGTGTGAAAAAGAGAGAACCTCAAGGAGATGGATTGACACAGTGACTACAACAATGGGCTCAAGTATAACAAGGATTGTGAAGATGGCGCAGGACTGGGCAGTGTTTCTGTTGTGCATAGGGTTGCTGTAAGTTAGAACCAACTGGACAGCACCTAACAACAAGAAAGTATCCCCTTGTTCTGTTCTTGATCTATGTATAGGTTCTACGTGAACACAATTATGTGTCCTGGAAATCCAATTCTTCACAATATTATCCAAAATTTGTTATGATCCACACAGTTTAATGCCTTTGCATAGTCAATAAAACACAGGTAAATATCCTTCTGTTATTTTCTGCTTTCTGGCAAGATGTATATGACATCAGCAGTGATATCCTTCACTCCATGTCCTCTTCTGAATCTGGCTTGAATTTCTGGCAGCTCCCTGTCAATGTACTGCTGCAACCATTTCTTAATTTTCTTCATCAAAAATTCACTTGTGTGTGATACTAATGACCTTGTTCAGTAATTTCCACATTCTGTTGGATCACCTTTTTTGGAAAAGGGCACATATATAGATCTCTTCCATTCAATTGGCCATGTAGCTGTCTTCAAAATTTCTTGGCACAGGTAAATGAACACTTCTAGCATTGCATCCATTTGTTGAAACATTCCAGACGGTATTTGATGAATTCCTGGAGCTTTGTTTTTCTGCAATGCCTTCAGTGCAACTTGGACTTCTTTCAGTACTCTACTTTCTTGATCATATGCTACCTCCAGAAATGGCTGAACGTCAACCAATTATTTTTGGTACAGTGACCCTGCGTGTTCTCTCCAACTTCTTTTGACGCTTCTTGCATCATTCACTATTTTGCTCATAGAATTCTTCAATATTGCAACTGAAGGCTTGAATTTTTTCTTCAGTTCTTTCAGCTTGAGAAATGCTGAGTATGTTCTCTTTTGGTGTTCTATCTTCAGGTCTTTGCACATTCCTTTTAATTATTTTAAAAAATTCCTTTTAATATTTACTTTGTCTTCTCAAGCCACCCTTTGAAACCTTCTGTTCAGCTCTTTTACTTCATTACTTCTTCCTTTTGCTTTAGCTACTCAATGTTTAAGACCAAATTTCAGAGACTTTGGTAACATCCATTTTGGTCTTTTTTCTCTTTCCTGTCTTTTTAATGATCTTTTGCTTCCTTCATGTATGATGTCTTTAATGTCATCCCACAACTCATCTGGTCTTCCATTCATTAGTGTTCAGTGCATCAAACCTATTCTTGACATAGTCTCTAAATTCAGGTGGAATATACTCGTTTGTACTCTGGCCTCACGGACTTGTTTTTTCTTCTGCTTCTACTTGAACTTGCGTATGAGCAATTGATTGTGTCTTCCACAGTCAGCCCTTGGCCTTGTTCTGACTGATGATACTGAGTTTTTCCACCTTCTGTTTCCAGAGATGTAGTTGATTTGATTCTTGTGTATTCTGTTTGCCGAGGTCCACACGTACAGTCACCATTTATGTTGTTGAAATTAGGTATTTCCAATAGGTCAGTGAATAGTTCTTTGGTCTTGCAATATTCTTTCATGGGAACCCTGGCATCATTTCTATCACCAAGGTCATGTTTTCCAACTACTGATCCTTCTTGTTTCTTTCCAACATTCACATTCTAATCACCAGTAATTACCAATGCATGTTTATTACCTGTTTGATCAATTTCAGACTGCAAAAGTTGGTAAAAATCTTCAATTTCTTCATCTTTGGCATTAGTGGTTGGTGCATAAAGTTGAATACTAATAGTATTAACTGGGCTTCTTTGTAGTCATGTGGATATTATCCCAGCACTGACAGTGTTGTACTTCAAGATAGATCTTGAAAGTTTTTTTGATAATAAATATGATGCAAATTCTCTTTAATTTGTCATTCCCAGCATAGTAGACCATATATTTATCTGATTCAAAAGGACCAATACCAGCCCATTTCAGGTTGCTAATGCCTAAGATATCAATCTTTAGGAGTTCCATTTAATTTTTGACAACTTCCAATTTTCCTAGATTCATACTCAGTACACTTCACATTCCTATTATTAATGGAGGTTTACAGCTGTTTCTTCTCATTTGGAGTCATGCCACATCAGCAAGGCCCCAAAAGCTTTATTGCATCCATGTCATTAAGGCCGACTGTACTTTGAGGTGGCAGCTCTTCCCCAGTCATATTTTGACTGCCTTTCAACCTGAGGGGCTCATCTTCAGTATGTCAGACAATGTTCCACTGCTATTCATAAAGTTTTCACTCACCAATTTTTTTTAGAAGTAGGTCACCAGGCCCTTCTTCCTAGTCCGTCTTAGTCTGAAATCTCCACCAATACCTGTCACCATGGATGATCCTCCTGGTGTTTGAAATACTGATGGCATAGCTCCCAGCATTGCCACAGCACACATGCAACCACAGTCTGACAAACTGACAGATGAATGGTGGTAATCCCTACAATCAGCGGCTTGCAGCTACAGCATAACACCATCTTCTCATGGCCATCTTCTCTCTATGTGCCTCTTTATGCCTTTTTTTTTTTTTTCGGAATTCCAGTTAGCTTGGATTAGGATCCACTCTTAATAATTTAATAACAATAACACCTTCAAAGACACTATTCCCAAACAAGTTCACGTGCCTTTCACAGGTACCAGGTGTTAGGACATCAACATACATATTTAGGTGATATGATTCAATCTATAAGACCATACAAGTCACAAATGCACTTTTGAGCTTCTATCTCAGAAAAATGAAGGCGTATGTCCACACAAATTCCTGTATGTGAATGTTTGTCACAGGTTTCTTTGTAATAGCCCAAAACTGGAAACACCTAAGATTTCTCGCAACAGGTGAATGGATGAACAGACTGCAATACATCAATACCATGGAATCCAGCAGTAAAAATCAGTGAGTTATGGATACACACAACTACCTGGATGGATTGCTGGGGCCTTGTGTGTCGACACACAATTTCTAATGGCTACATACTGGATAATTGCATTTATATAACATACTCTCAATGATAAAATTGTAGAGTTATGGAGCAGAAGGGGGTTTCTGGTGGTGGTGTATGAATCTACATATGTGATAAAATTGCCTAAACTATACTCACGTACACGCACACATGCAAACCCAAACGCGTACATGTAAGATTGACAAAATCTGAACCAGCTCTGTGTATTGCGTCAATGTCAAGTTTCTGGCTTGAATATTGTACTACAGTTGTGAAGGCTATTACTATTGGAGGGAACTGGGGGAAGGGGGAGTGTGCAAGGGACTACAATTTCTTGTGAATCTACAATGATTTTAAAATAAAAAGTTAAAAAATTCTGGTTTTGATGTTTCTCCTCTCGATTTTCTGCTTGTATGTAACAAAAAAGCTGTTTCCATTGAGTCGATTCAGACTCATAGCGGCCCTATATTTTAGTCACTTAAATTTTTAGGCCTCTGTTATTATTATTTTTTCAATAAATTGGGGAAAATAATTTTTTTATAGGAGTTTTGCTAATTTGCAAAAATAAATGAAATGCTACAGATGAAAAGCACTTCGTTCACCTGGGGAGTGGTGGGAAGCTCTGTAGGACAGATAATATTAGCCCAGTAGCTTACCTTTGCCATTATTCTGCACCATAAAGTGAAGTGGTAGTTTTATGAGATTCATAATGCAACCCACTTTCACAAAGTAATGCGCTCAGTGAATTAATATAAATCTAGATGGTAAAGCCCATTAGCAGAAACATTCCAAAAATCTGTTTTGCCAGAGTCTCAAAGAAAATTTCATTATAATTCTGACAGTTTTAGCTATTAACATCCACATAGTGTTTTCACGAACAAAAAGCATAAAATGCTTTGAAGTAGAATGCATTCACACTCATTGAAAAAAGAATTCCGTTAATTCAATTTGAGTCTTGTAATCACGCAGTAGGAGTATTTTTTATATGGAGATTACTGCTGTATTTGCTACATTGTCTCTGACAACATATTACCACAAGCTAGAGAAAGGCCTTTAGATGATAATATTCACCCAGGAGGCTTCAAAGGAATATTTTTGAATAATGTGCTTCGGTCTATGGTGTAAAGTTTGTTGAATCCCAGTCATTTTCAATTGAAGAACACAAATATATATTGTATTTATACCTAACAGTGTGTTAACATATGAATTAAAGCTTGTCTGATCAAAAATAAATGTATGTGGATTCAAAAATGAGTATTTTATTAGATATTAAGTGTACCAAAGAAGGTTCAATACTTTTTTTTACTTATGTACCATGAACCTGTTCGAAGCATGTTAGAACTAGACATGAAGAAGATTTTTCTTGTCACTTTTTGGTGGGAATGTGTTGATACTATTCTCTCTTCCTTTGGTGTGAAAGTTGTTGGAATTATAAAGCAGGTAATATTTATATTCATGCTAAAACAGAGGAAGTTTCTGAAAGTTCATGGTAAACTGGACAATTTTGAGATGGAAGACTTGATTATGGTAACCTTACAAAACTTTATTTGTATAGTCATTTTTCTGTACCCTTTTGTTTTACTAAAAGGTCTCCCTAGCTTATGATTTAATTGTGAATCAGATTGGCAGGTTAGTTAAATTAAGAAAATGAAATACCTTCTTAAGACCTTTAAAGAAAAATCATCATTTAACCTTTGATAAAAAACCAAAACCAAACCCAGTGCCGTCGAGTCGATTCTGACTCATAGCGACCCTATAGGACAGAGTAGAACTGCCCCATGGAGTTTCCAAGGGGCACCTGGCTGATTCAAACTGCCGACCCTTTGGTTAGCAGCTGTAGCACTTAACCACTTGGCCACCAGGGCTTTCTAACTTTTGACAGCTGAGATAATTGCTCCTGTAAGCAAGCAAGAGGAGGAAATACCAGTGTAATGCCGAGGTAGTGAAAACAGACAGTGATGCTGCAGTTACTCCAAACCGTCCTAGTTTGATTTTCACTCATTGGGATTGCTCTGGGGATGCTGTGGTCTCCATCTTTACTTCAAAACTTCCTTCTTTGCTAGAGCTTCCTGTTACAGTGAAGCCTGTGAGAGCAGGAACTTGACAAGACTGCCTTCTTTTTCCAGGTCTCACAAGTTTTCCCCCTTCGACAGGGTGCAGTCTTACCAATTTTCTATCACTAGTTTTAGTGGAAAATATTTGAGTTTTCCTTCTCTGAGAGATTTCCACCTTATAGAGGTTGTGGCTTTCACAGGTTTTACTGTATATAAATGAGTCAAAAAGGCCTCTGTGTATTGGTTCCACTTTATTTCTTGAAACTGCACCTAACATATGGTAGCCATAAAGCCAAAAACCAAACCCAGTGCCGTGGAGTCAATTTTGACTCACAGCAACCCTATAGGACAGAGTAGAATAGTCCCATAGGGTTTCCAAGGCTATAAATCTTTTACAGAAGAAGACTGCCACATCTTTCTCCCCCAGAGCCACTGGTGGCTTGGCACTGCTGACATTTTGGTTAGCAGTCACCTGCTTTAACCACTGTGCAAAATTCTGTCATCATAAGGACCTTGGGGTGCTGCTGTCCTTTGGGTCTCTCTGACATACAGACTCCTTGCCTTGCTGCAGGGCAGACAGACTAGTAGACTTATGGAGTTGAGACGGAGCTGAGAGTCAGAAACCAAGTTGGCTAGAGTTCATAGAACAGAGTCAGGCCAGATTAAGGCATGTGAGGGCCCTGAACAGTGATAATCTGTGGTGCCCCTCCTCTGCTTACTTCCTCATTGCAACAGGATGTGTGTGTCTTAGCTATCCATGATGTAACTTCTTTCTAAATGTGACTATAAAATTAACAATTGAATGTAAAAGTGGTGTATGCCGTTTTCGAGAAATGAGATGAAGTAGATTATAAAATTTTTAGTGGATGTGAGGTACTAAGATTTTTACTTAGGATGTCACTGTGTACATGAATGCTATATAGTTAAAAAGTGACTTGGTTCAATTCATTGCTACGGTAGACTTATTCGAGATTCTTGCTTTTGCTCATCACCTGGTGCTGGCGTTCCCATTGGTTGTTTGCCAGGATGTGGGCAAGAGCATACCCTTGTGTTTTTATCATGGCGAAGAGCATTGCTAACTCTACTGGGTGGATCAGCTGACTTGGATGTACAAGAAGGTTCTCTCAAAATGGACCAGAGACATGTTGTCTGTTAATATTCTCTGCCCTCACCCTCTAACCACTTATGTTGGATCTAGTTCCATATTGGGTGAATGCAGCAAGAATTAGATTCAGCAGCCCATCCCCACCTCTTGTTTATTAGAAACAAATGTATACTCCCAAGAGACCTGATGAATAAGCAGTTACAATTACAAGGGAGGGGACCATAGAAGAGAGATGTCAGGGAAGGTATTGAAGTGGTAGGGGCCTCATAGTTTAAACAACCTTGCTCATGAGCACCCTTGTGACCCTGTGTGAACTTTGTTTCTAGCCAATACACTCTCGTGCATTGAAGCTGGTATAAATTTCACTTAATGTCCAGCCAGTTCCTTCCCACTGTAGTGCTCACCTTTCCTTAAGTCCTGTCTGCTTAGCATCTATAGGTCTTTGCTTTGGACAACTGGTGCCTCTGTTTTGTTGATGCTCTAAGGTGCTTATTACCTTGCTTATTGGGTAATCTATCCTTGGACAGAGCACTGAAGAGGAGAGATCAGCACAGTGTGAACTCTGGAGATCAGGAGAGACCCCTTTGTCGATCCAGCTGAAAACTAATGAATATGAAGTTTACAAATCCAATCAGTCTTTCACACAAAATGGTGTGAGGAGGGAGATCACCTCCCAAAAGGGTTAGAGGGAAAGGTACCTATCATTCACAAAGGGCAAGGGATAGTGCAAACCTGGAACCCTTATGACTCAGGGGGCATTGGATAGAGCCTCGGTAGGGAGCCTATTTAGACTTGGAAAGATCTTTGCTTCAATCTTGCTTAAATAATCTCAAAATCACAAAACAAATGAATAATACTGTTTACAAACAACTCAGCTGTGTCACAGAACAAACTCCAAGAATGTTTATAAGAAAAGAAAAATTTGCCTCACCCAACAATAGTCACAATATCTGGCTTCTAATTAAAAAAAAAAAATCACCAATGAAAGAAGTAGGAAAATACAAATAATGAAAAACATTGCTCCAAACTGACATTTGTATTTGTATTAGCAGACATGTACATTGAAACAGTTACTGCGTTCTATACGTTCAAAAAAGTAATTAGAGACATAGAAGACATTTAAAAAATAAAAAGACACCAATCAAAACATACAAATGAAAATTGTGATGGCTAAGGTAAAAAAAAAAAAAAAAAAAAATTACTGTGACTGATTAATGGCTGGTTAGACTTTGGAGGAAAAAAAGGAAGCGAATTTAAAAATATTGCAGTAAAGCTAAAATAAAACACCAATAAAAAGATAATCAAATAAAATGAAGCAAGCAATGAGACAATTTATACTTGTAATTTGAGTCTCCAAAGGAGAGGAGGGAAAAGGGTAAGAGAAAACCTATCTGAAGAAACAGTTGTTGAAGAATTTCCAAATTTGTTGCAAATTATAAACCCACATATCTAAAAAACTTCATGAAACTCATGTACAAGAAACATAAAAAACAAAAACCAAATATACTAAGTCACATTAAAGTCAAATTACTCAAAAAAAGTGATAAAAAAAAACTTAAAAGTAGCTGAGGGGGCACTTTATGTATTGAGGAACAAAATTAGAATGATCAAAGAGTTATCCTTAGGAAATAAGAAAACAGTTGTCTTAGTCTAGTGCTGCTGTAACAAAAATACCACAAGTGGATGGCTTTCACGAACAGAAATGTAATCTCTCACAGTCTAGGAGGCTAGAAGTCTGCATCCAGGGTCCCAGCTCCAGAGGAAGGCCTTCTGTCTCTGTCAGCTCTGGGGGAAGGTCTTTGTCATCCAGCTTCCCTGGTCAAGGAGCTACTTAGTGCAGGTAGCCCCCATCCAAAGACTCACCATTCTCCTCGCTTTTGTTTCTTGGTGGTATGAAGTCCCCCATCTCTCTGCTCGCTTCACTCTTTTATATCTCAAAAGAGATTGACTCAAGATACAACCTAATCTTGTAGATTGAGTCCTGCCTCATTAACATAACTGCCACTAATCCCATCTCATTAATATCAGAGAGATAGGATTTACAACACATAGGAAAATCACATCAGATTACAAAATGGTGGAAAATCACACAATACTGGGAACCATGGCCTACTTAAATTGACAGATATCTTTTGAGGGACACAGTTCAATCCATGACAACATCACAGCAACATCTTTAAAAGCGCTAAAAGAAGGTGCAATTAACCTAGAATATTATATCCGGTGAAAGTACTTTCTCGCAAAAACAGTATTTTTTCAGTATTTTTCAGACATAAAAAAGCTGAAAAAAATCATAACCAGGTGGCCCATATTACTAGAAATATTCTGAGACTTTCTGGAGACAGAAAGGAAATTATACCAGATCAGTACATGGAAACAGGCTTGTGGAGATACCAGTTCTATGCTAAGCCATATTCAGAGCCTGAGGCAAAAGGAAAACTATGAACCCCTTATATGTGTTTTTAAATGGATTTTTATGGTAACTTTTTCCAGAACATTAAAGTGGTTGAGAAGATAGTTAAAAATTTAAAAAGTAGGCATATTAAGATTTTATTTATTATTTATACCAAAATGTTATTTATTATGATCTTAGTTTTGTGGCTTAATTGGATATTTTTGGATTAACATTAATACAGTAAAACCTGCAAAAGTCAGAGCCATGTGTAAGGCAGACACCTGTCAAAGAAGGAAAACTCAAATATTTTCCAATAACACAAGCCATAGAAACTTACTAAGACTGCAACATATCAAAGGTAGAAAACTTGGGAGACCTAGAAAAACAAGGCAGTCCTGTCGAGTTCCACCCCTCACAAATTTCACTGTATTAAACATTGCATTAGAATATTATTTATCTTGGTTATTGAGTTTTTTCTATATGATGTTGTTGGCCTTAGGTGCCATAGAGTCAGTTCCAACTCATAGTGCCCTATGTACAACACTGCCTGGTCCTGCATCATCCTCACAATCTTTTTAATGATCGAGCCCGTTGTTGCAACCACCGTGTCAATCTATCTCCTTGAGGGTCTTCCTCTTTTTCACTGACCCTCCACTTTACCAAGCATGATGTTTTTTTCCAGGAACTGGTCCCTCCTAATAATATGTCCAAAGTACGTGAGACATAGTCTCACCATCCTTGCTTCTAAGGAGCTTACTTCTTCCAAGGCAGATATGGTCACTCTTTTGGCAGTCCATGGTATATTCAATATTCTTCGTCAACACCACAATTCAGAGCCATTGATTCTTCCTCCATCTTCTTTATTCATCATCCAGCTTTTGTATGCATATGAGGTGACTGAAAATAACATGGCTTGAGTCAGGTACACCTTAGTCTTCAAGGTAACATCTTTGCTTTCCAACACTTTAAAGAGGTGTTTTGCAGCAGATTTGCCCAATGCAATGTGTCATTTGATTTCCTGACTTCTGCTTCCACGGCTGTTGATGGTAGATCCAAGTAAAATGAAATCCTTGACAACTTCAATCTTTTCTCCATTTATCATGATGCTGCTTATTGGTCCAGTTGTGTGGATTTTTGGTTTTTTTATGCTAAGGCGTAATCCATACTGAAGGCTGTGGTCTTTGACCTTCATCAGTAAGTGCTTCAAGTCCTCTTCACTTTCAGCAAGCAAGGTTGTGTCATCTGCATAACACAGGTTGTTAATGAGTCTTCCTCCAATCCTGCTGCCCTGTTCTTCTTCATATAGTCCAGCGTCTCAGATTATTTGCTCAGCATACAGATAGAATAGGTATGGTGAGAGGATACATTCCTGACGCACACCTTTCCTGACTTTAAACCAGGCAGTATCCCCTTCTTCTGTTAGAATGACTGCCTCATGATCTATGTACAGATTCTTCGTGAACACAATTAAGTGTTCTGGAATCCCCATTCTTCATAATGTTATCCATAATTTGTTATGATCCACACAGTCGAATGCCTTTGTGTAGTCAGTAAAACACAGGTAAACATCTTTCTGGTATTCTCTGCTTTCAGCCAGGATCCACCTGACATCAGCAATGAGATCCCTGGTTCCACAATCTATTCTGAACCCAGCTTGAATTTCTGGCAGTTTCCCGTCGATGCACCGCTGCGGTTGCTTCTGAATGATCTTAATTAAAAAGACAGTTTTTTGGATGTATGTCCCCTTAAATCCATGTCCTGGACAAACAAAATATTAGTTACATGTTAAGTAGATATGCTTTAAAATTACTTACATATCTTTCAAAAATTATTTAAATATTTTCACAAAAATAATTACAATCTAATATGGATCTTATGACATATATAGATGTAAAATGTATACCAATAACAGCACAAAGTTTAAGACAGACATGAAATATTCTATACCAAAGGCTGTTGTTCTATATGCTAAATAGTATATCATTTGAAAGCAGGCTGTGGTAAGTTAAAGGTGTGTGCTAGAAACACTAAAGCAGCCACTAAAACAACAAAATAATTATTGCAAAAAACCAACCAAGATGAAATGACATCATAAGAAACATTCAGTTACTAAAAAAGAAGGCAGACAAAAGTAGGAAAGAAGGAAAAACAGAAGAGAGGGGCAAATAGAAAACAAATAGCAAATGATAGTCCTAACTGTATTAATAATCACGGTACTTATAAATAGCCTAAATGCGCTGAACAAAAGTTAGAGATGGTTGGATTAGAAACACACCAAGACAATGAGAAAGTCACTTTGAACATTAAGACAAAATAGCTTAAAAAGAAATAGAAGTAAAAAGTTATGCAATACTAACACTAATCCAAGAAAAAAAAAAGTAGAGTGACTTTGCCTATACTGATATCATGCAAAGTAGATTTGAGGATAAAGAATGTCATCAAAATAAAGCAAGTAATTTCATGATGATAAATGTATCAATTAATCAAAAGGATGTAACAATCCCAAATCTTTATGTATCTAATGACAGAGCTTCTACATGCGTGAAGTATAAATGAATAGAACTGCAAGGAGGAAAGGAAAAATTCACCATTATATTGAATATTTTAATAAACCAAACCCACTACCGTCGAGTGGATTCCGACTCATAGGAACTCCGTATAACAGAGTAGAACTGCCCCGTAGGGTTTCAAAGGCTGTAATCTTTACGGAAACAGACTGCTACATCTTTCTCCCAAGAAGTGGTGGGTGGGTTTGAATCACTAAATTTTGGTTAGTACCCGAGTGCTTTAACCACTGCGTAACCAGGGCTTCTTAAATATTTTAAGAACCCCACACTAAATATTCCTAGAACGTAGACAGAAAATCAATAAGGATATAGAAGATAAATATGATTAGCAAACTATATGGTCTAAGTGACATTTTAGAAAATCCATCAAACCACAGTAGGAAAAATAAAATCATGTATATGCATGTTTGTTTGTTTCCCTACTGTGGTTTCGTGGATACGTAACAACACATTTGCCAAGACAGACCAAACATTTAAAATAATTCAAGTCGTACAAACCGTATTTGTAACTACAATGGAAATAAAATTATAAATCAATAAGAGAAATAAATCCCTAAAAGTTTGATAAGTAATTAACACACTTCTAAATAACTCATGGGACAAAGAAGAAAACTAAGGGTTTTCTACACCATTAGAAAATATTTGAAACTAAATGAAGATTATAACACAACATATGAAAATGTGGCCGGGACCACTAAAATAGATTGCTAATCGTATATTTGAAAGGACTTGTACCCAGCATATACAAAGAACTTTCAAAACTTTATAATATGAAACAAAATAGCTGAGTAAAACTTTGAATAGACATTTCACACACAAAAAAATACAGATGGCAAATATGCACATAAAAAGATGCTTAGCATCGTTAGTCAGCAGGGAAATGCAAATTGCAATGACAATAAGACACAAGTAGATACCCATTGTTGTTAGCTGCTGTTGAGCTGGCTCCGACTCGACACCACGTACATCAGAAGGAAATATTGCCCAGTCCTGTGCCATCTTCAAAATCACTGGTATCCTGGAGTCCATTTACGGCCCCTTGCAATCTAGGGAGTTCATTTTTCGGCACTGTTCTGGACAAGATCTTTGATGATCCTTAGGGTTTTCATTGGCTAATTTTCAGAAGTCGATCTTCAGACCTTCCTTCCTCGTCTATTTTAGTCTGGAAGCTCCCTAAAACTTGTCTGACATGGCTGGCTCTGGTGGAATTTGAAATGCTGGTACATAGCTTCCAGCATCATAGAAACACACAAGTCACCACAGTAAAACAGGCAAACTGACAGAACAGGGGATGGAGACACCCATTAAAAAAGCTACATTTAAAAAGAGACCACTCTGAGTGAGGAAGATTTAAAGAGATGGCAACATTCATGTGTAGCTGATGGGAATGGAGATTGGTACAGCTGCAGCCCATCCTAGGTAATTCAGGAAGAGAAACGAAAGTATACGGCATATAAAAAACCTAAAAAACATTCATATATATATCACTATATTTCCTACATCCATATAGTGATACACATGAATGTTTATAAAAGCTGTATATGAAATAACCCCAAAGTGTAAATCACCCATATGTCCATCAACAGGGTAAATGAATAAATAAATCATGGTATAGTTACCCAATAGAGTGCCACTGAAGAATAAAAAAATAATAAATTATTGACACATGCTAGTACATTGATGAATCTGAAATATTTACACTAGTTAAAGTATTTAGACAAGAGAGGGTAATTACTGTATCATTTGATTTATATAAAATTTTAGGAAATAAAATATATATGTAGTAATAGGAAGTAAATCATTGGTTGTGAGTGGGAAGATGAGAAAGGGCGGAAAAGAGCAATTACAAAGTATCGTGAAGAATCTTCCGGCGGTGATTAGTAGGCTCATAAACTATTATGGTGATTGGTTCACAAGTGATTATTTGTGTCAAAACATTAAAATTTTCACTTTAAACATGCACTTTACTAGACGTCATTTATACTTCAATAGAGCCGTTTAATTAAAAAAAAAAAAAGAACTTTGACATTGGTGCGCAAAGTCATTTTTCTAATTCAGAAGCTACTACTTCCTTGGTAGGTTTGTGACTTTAGTCAAGTAATTACATATGCACTTCAGGCTTCTCATCTGTAAAATGAACAAAATACTGGGGGATGAGGTGAGAGAAACAGCCAATGCATAATAAGTTCAAGTTCAAGGTAAGCCAGATTTTGCCATCTTAATTATTTCCAGTCATTATCTTCTTCTTCCCATTTTCCAGGTGAGAAGAATTGCAATACTTCATAAAAGCATTTTTCTTTTAGAGTTAGCTTCTGTCTTACTGTGCTTTCACATGTAACCCTCACTGACTCTTAAAACATGGATCTAAACCTAAGGCCTGTTATTTATTTATTTCTTGGTTTGTCTACCTATCATCTGTCTACCTACCTATTTATTTATATCCTTAGACAAGTACACACACACACACACAAAAAAAAGTTCCATATCAAACCAGATATCCAATAGTGGTCATATTCACGCTAATTTTTTCAATATTTAGAGACATCTGCAGCACCTTTCATAACAAAGAAGACACAGTGGAATTTTACCGCCAGCTGTTGTGGCCTGTTGTCAATCAGCTTCATTTCCCTGATGTTTAGAGTAAAATGTTTAGAGGCTGCTTATTGAAGAGAAAAATTAGTAACAGGTGTCTTTCTTTGATTTTAAAGTTTTTCTTATCCACAAAGTGAAATATTAACCATAAGAAGCCTGACCCATACTGCAAAAAACCTACCAGAAGCTGCTCTTCCATAATGTAAATTTATCTTTTCGTGCTAGGAAAAGTTGAGTCTCTTCAACCAAGTCATTACCTCGTGATTTAATGAGAAAGATGCTAGGCTTTCCTAACTGAAATCTCAAGAACTCTTATGGCTGCAGGTGGTCGGAAGGCCAAATTTTTAGCAGCCAGGATAGGGGACACCTAAACCAAAAACCAAACCCATTGCCATCAAGTTGATTTCGACTCATAGCGACCTTACAGGACAGAGTAGAACTGCCCCATAGAGTTTCCAATGAGTGCCTGGCGGATTCAAACTGCTGTCCTTTTGGTTAGAAATTGTACCACTTAACCTCTATGCCACCAGGTTTTCCTAGTAACCCAATATTAGCTGAGCCCAGTAAAAGCGGGGGAGGGAACAAAACCTGTTGCTGTCAAGTTGATTCTGACTTATAGTGACCCTAAAGGACAGAGTAGAACTGCCCCATAGAGTTTCCAAGGAGCAGCTGGTGGATTTGAATTGCCGACCTTTTGGTTAGCAGCCATACCACTTAACCACTACACCACCAGGGCTTCCAAAAGGGGGAAGGCAGAGTTCAATCCATCAGATGGAGATTAACCAATGATTGACGTACTCTTCTCCCTCCCCTTTTCTATGTAAGCTTTGTTGTAAACAGCCTACTCCGAGCCATTTGCTTTTCCTCTTTGGAATCAGATTACCTCTCTATATACATCTAAAAGAAATGCTCAGAATAAACTTTGTGTTTCAATTTCTTTGAGTTTTGATTATTTATAACTCTGCTGTAATTCTTAGGAGATGCCTAAAATGCATTTGAACCCTTGGCTACTGTAGCAGTAAAACAGGTAGTTAAAAAGCAAACAACAAATAATAAAACAAAAACCTTTCAAGGAAACATTTGATGCTTAGTGATACTTCTTCTTACCCGAAGATATTACAGCAAAACTTTCTCTCCTCTAAAATGGATTTGCATATTTTTAAGCAAAAAAGAATTCATTTATTAGTTCAGTCAGTCAACGATATTTATTGAGCACCTGTTACCCAATTTCTGAATTCATTTATTAGTTCAGTTAGTCAACGATATTTATTGAGCACCTGTTACCCAATTTCTAAAGTTGTAGTAAGGGTTCTTCTTTGCAGGGAAGTGTGATAGTCTCTATATGAAAGGTTTACTGTGTTGTGGTCTGCGAGTCTGCCACGAGAGCTTTCCAGCTAGGTGCTATTTGATGCTGAGAAATTAGTGTAGCATTGTTGACTAACATCAATATATGACCCCATTAATGCCCTGCGTTAAGCCAAGAAGGCAAAATAAATTTATTGTTTATTTATTTTTATCATGCTCGATTTTCTCAGTGGAGAGGTCCTTGGAAAACATGAGCTATGCTATCAACTAACAGATTTACTTAAGCTAAGCCATGTAAAAAACCAAAAACTAAACCAGTTGCCGTTGAGTTGATTCCGACTCATAGTAACCCTGTAGGACAGAGTTGAGCTGCTCCATAGGGTTTCCAAGGAGTACCTAATGGATTCGAACTGCCTACCTTTGGGTTAGCAGCAATAGTGTGCCATAGCTCTTAGCCACTGCACCACCATGTAGGATCTACATTTGCATGCATTATGAGGGATGACTTAATCTTTTAATAATTTCACAATCTATGAATATGCAATCTTTGTTTTATCAATAAGAGTCACACACTGTACACTGTACCTAACAGGAACTCATAGACACATACTTGAAAGCACGCATGTATGAATGGCAGCACTATTTTTTCTGTATTGTCTGACTCAATCACTAAATCTCAGAGCATCTTTAGTAAACACCATTTGGCAGAATGTGGTTCATCTGAACATCTTTGAGGCTTTTATTGAGTGTGCATGTTGTAAATGTGAAATTTCTAGAAACTGAATCTCTACTCTCTTAAAGCAACGCTAGGACAGATGGCCAGTTGTTACATAAAGCAGGAGTTGGTGAACATGTCTCTTTAAAAAAAAAAAAAAAATGTCTCTTAGCAGCCCTCTTAATGCTGAGAATAAGCATCTGGTTTTTTAGGTATGCACTAGGTGTGAAGTGGACCATGGAGCCTGAAAGGGAAGCCACTGTGCTTTCTTAGAGGCAATACCATATGGATCTATACTGAGGGAAGGGGAGCTCCCATGAGAAGGGAAGAAAGAAAGGAGCTAAAGTAAGTTAGAAACAGAAGTTGAGTAGATTTGCGAAGACTAAACTTGAATTCATAGTTTTTTTTTTTTTTCCATTTCTCACACAATGTGCATTTCATGACATTCTTCTGCCAGTGTAGTGCCATTTGAAGACTGATATAATGTGATTCATGTATTCCTACACATGACTTATTTTATAATTGTTTTGGAAGTTATAGCCCATTCGTATATTTAGTTCCCTACATGTGTGCTATTCTGATATCAACCATTCCATTTAGTCTGTTCTTAAGAGAAAGCAAGCAGTTTTACCATTTTTTTTTGCAAGCACAATCTTTAGCAACTAATGTAACATGCTTCAAATTATTAAATCTTCTGCAAATATGTATTGCTTGATTTGGTTAGAATGCATGATTCGTGTATACTGGGAAGGACATTTTAAACACTATTTTAAAGTTCTTCACTTCAGCACACTTGTATTGAGCATTTACTATATATAAGGCACCGTGTGAGGCAATGAGCATACAGCACTGAACAAGACGGAGTTTTACCTCAAGACATCAGAGAGTAAAGGGCTGGTTATTACACATGCCTTTTCCCACATAAGCTGACACCTGTAGCTCAGCAGGAAAAAGCTGACCGTTCACAAGAGATTTCCAACCAGATTTCCAGACTGTCATTTGTCCGTGAGAATACAAAATCTGTTTCCCAATTTGACTCTATTATTTTTTTTATTCTGAGGGGAATATGTTAATCATGGAATACAGCTTTTTATTAGACATGATTCATATTTAAGCAATGAGGGCAGTGGTGCTTCACTGGAAGAACTCTCACCTTCCACGCGGGAAGGTTTAATTCCTGGTCCATGCACCTCAAGCACACCCACCACCTGTCAGTGGAGGCTTGCGTGTTGCTGGGATGCTGGACAGGTTTCAACAGAGCTTCCAGACTAAGATGGACTAGGAAGAAAGTCCTAGCGGTCTGCTTCTAAACATTAGCCCAAGAAAACCCTAGGGATCACAACAGTCCAATCCACAACCAATCATGGGGATCGCACAAGACTGGGGAGCATTTCATTCTGTTGTGTATGGCATCACCACGAGTCAGGGGATGACTTGATGGCTGCTACCACCGACAACATATTTAAGCAAAATAATTGCCAAATTTACTTTTAAATTTAAGTATGGACTATCTATTACACTGGGCGTTTCTCCCCATCGTCTCCCTAGAAGGGGTATGTTTGTCGTAAATATGGACAGTGCATAGCAACTTAGAGCTCAGAGGTGCAACTGTGGCTTCCTCATCGTCGTGGACGCTCATTCCGTAGGTGCTCCTCTCGTCTCTGGTGGGATCCACAGTCAGCAGCAGCTGTCGTTTTTGCTGTTTCAACCCTCATTCCTCAAAAGATAAACTTCTCCATTTCCTTCCCAAGGAATGTAAGAAGACGCTTAACGTTTTGTCTGGTTGTTCTTGTTGCTACTACCTAGTATTCTTTTCAGACCCTTTCTTAGAAATAAGGAACATAAAGATGGCGAGGGCCATTGAGAGTTAAAGACGGATTCCTGTCCTCCACCTACTGGAGAACTATCATCTCTCCCAGGGACTAACACTGGAGAACCACTGTCCTAGAGAAATATAATGCAAGCCTCAAGTGTAATTTTAAATTTTCTAGAAGCAGTATCAAACACAAACGAAATTCATTATAAGGATATATTTTTATTTAATCCAGTGTATCCAAAATAATATCATTTCAATATGTAATCAATGCAAAATTATTAATAAGATATTTTGCAGTCTATTGTTTGTAGTTTAAAAAAAAAAAAGTTACCATTTAGTCAATTCCAACTCATGGGAACCCCATGCATGTCAGAGTAGGTCTATGCTCCATAGGATTTTCAGTGGCTGAAGTAGATCACCAGGCCTTCCCTCACAGGCATCTCTAACATAATACAGTACTATCGAACCTCAACCTTTAAGTAGGCAGGCCAGCACATTAACCTTTTGCCCCACGGAGGGGGGCGCTCTATTGTTTGTACTAAGTCTTTGAAATGAAGTGTAAATTGTCCAACTGCATCACTTCTTTGTTTGGAACTGACACATCCCAAGTGTTTAATAGAAATACTCTCGATAGTAAGAGAGATATTTCCTTTATAGTGCACCCAATTTAACCTTTCTGTGCTCTTTAAGAAAACCCTGGTGGTGTAGTGGTTAAGTGCTAAGGCTGCTAACCAAAAGGTCAGCAGTTCGAATCCTCCAGGTGCTCCTTGAAAACTCTGTGGGGCAGTTCTACTCTGTCTTATAGGGTTGTTATATGAGTCGGAATCAACTCTACGGCAATGGGTTTGGTTTGGGTTTTTTGTGCTCTTTAAGCCCTCCTAGTGCCTCCGGTCCTTGTTGTCAGAATGCCTGCTCCCTCCAAGCCCCTCTGAGCCTCTGCCCTCTGGAAACAGCAGGACGTGTATCCGCTAAGGCCTATGTGCCAATCGTGTTTAGTGCTGTCTGTCTCCTGGCTGTTAGCACTGTTAGGGCTTAAAGCATGTAAAGTTCTTTGGAATGGCGTTAATCACCATAGCTAAGGCAAAGCTTTAAATTTTTTTTGAAATCAACTAACTCTTAAATGCATTTCGGTAAATCTTGTTTTGGGAGAGAGAAAGGTGCAAACTCTGAGCAAACTGACAGCCTTCTTGGAATTTCCAGAGTACTCATGATTAAGTGCTACAGCTGCTAACCAAGAGGTCGGCAGTTCAAATCCACCAGGCGCTCCTTGGAAACTCTATAGGGCAGTTCTACTCTGTCCTATAGGGTCGCTATGAGTCGGAATCAACTGGATGGCAACGGTTTTTTTTTTTCATGGTCTCATAACACGGAAAATAAATATATACATTTGAATATCTTTCAAGATCCCTATTTTCAACTCTGAGGTGAGATTTGCCTTGCTGGCTTTTCTTCTTTAATCCCGTGTTATTGGTTTTCAGAACAGGACTGTGTGTGGCAAAGGGCTTGCCAGTTGAAATTAAACTTTAACATCCACTTGTTACCTGTTCCCTTGAGGTGCTTGGAAATTTTCTGGCAGCTCACTGTGGGGCAAATGAGAGCAGCATCGTGAGCTAAGAAGAGTTTATTAGTCAGAGTCCTCATGCTACCAGTAAACAGCACATAGCAGTTTGATCTCAGTCGTGACAACCCACAGGCAGATTTCTGAAATAACACAAGCAGTCATCTGAGGAGAAACGGAAGCATCAGATCCTACCTCCCACGGTTTGCCCTGTGTAACTAACACACTTTACTTGCTTGACTAGTAGAAAAAGAACATGTTTGCCAGGCTGTCAGGAATGCCGCATCCTCAACTCGTGGCCATTTTAGATGGATTTGGGCCTAGTAAATTTCCCCTTGGATAAGACTGTTAAAAGTACAATGCTCCTTCCATTTTAATATTGGACTCTTTGCATCTGAACAGGTCCCTTTCATTGTATGTACTTACTACAAAATTTAAAGAAGCATAAAGAAGCATAGCATCCAAGAAATAAAAAATTAACTGTGTACCGAATAAAAAATTTTTATAATATCCATACTTTATTTTGAAAATGTGATATATTTATATTGTATTGAAAATATCTAGAAAGAGTCTTTTGGCAGAAATCTTTGGTATAGCATAAATCAAACCAAACCCATTGCCGTCAAGTCAATTCTGGCTCATAGCAACTCTATAGGACAGAGAGAAGTGCCCCATAGGGTTTTCAAGGCTGTAAATCTTTATGGAAGCAGACTGCCACTTCTTTCTCCAGAGGAGCAGCTGGTGGGTTCAAACCGTCAACCTTTCAGTTAGCAGCTGAGTGATTAACCACTGAACCACCAGGGCTCCTTGGTATAGCATGGGAGATTATTATTCCAAATAAGACATGTATTGTTACTAAAAACTTTACTGTGAAGAAAAAAGAAGAAATATTAAAAAAGAAAATTGGACAAATGGTCTAATGATCTATAGGCCTACAGATCTTTCCTCTGTCATCTCCATACTTACGATTTAATTTTTTTTAATTTAGAATTTAAATAAAAAGGCACCAAGATTATCTTTACTATTCACATATTATGTATATATATGTGAACATACATAAATTCTGATGTACTTAACTGAGTGCTTCTGAACAGAGATATGAATCCAAAAAAAAAAAAAAACCTGAGATATGAATAAAACAATAATTTCTAATAGACCAGTTCTTCTAAACTGGAAATTAGAAGTGGATTTTCATAATTCCTCTGCAGGAGAATTTCTGTTACTTTACATTGTTGGTGGAGACAATGGTTTTTTTTTTTTTAACTTCTTTTATTCTCGAAGACGTTATTATCACATCTCCTTCTTCACACCAATGCTTCGTCATTTATGGTAAAATGATTTCAGAGTAAAAAGGTCCAGGGAGCTTCCAAAAACCAAGCCAAACCCATTGTTATCAAGTCGATTCCAATTCATAGTGACCCTATGGGACAGAGTAGAACTGCCCCATTGGGTTTGTAAGAAGCAGGCAGTGGATTTGAACTACAGACCTTTTGGTTAACAGCCATAGCTCTTAACCACTGTGCCACCAGGGCTCCCCAGGAGTCTTGGGTGTGAGGAAATTCCACCCAGAGCTGCAATGTCTCACCCTCCACCCTGACCACAAGTGTAGTGAGAGGAAGCCAAGGCTGTAACACTGTCGCACTGCCATCATAGGAGAACAGGCAATGAGACAGCGTAGGGAGAAATTCAGAAGATAGATCAAAGTGTCAGTTCATGTGAGGTCAATGTTTCAGAAACTAGTGCGTATGCTGAGAGAATTCCTGGAGCGATTGCCTTAAAAGAATGCACAGGAAGGCATATGGTCGCTCCTAATAGGTTTCCCCTGCTTCACTTCTCGCTAGCTTTTACCTTGGGCAAGTCACTTAAGTCTTAAGAACTTCAATTTCCTCACCTTTAAAGTGGCCAACGGAACCTGAGTGGTACAAGTCATTTGCAATTGGCTGTTAACATAAAGATGGGGGATTCAAACCCATGGAGCTGCTGTGGGGGTGAACAGCTTCTGTAAAGTTTACAGCCTAGAAAACCCTATGGAGCAGTTCTAGTCTGTAACACATGTGGTCACCATGAGCCGGGAGCTGACTCGATGGAGGCTAACAACAACTACAATAAAGTGTTCATAATAATAGCTTCCATATGTTAAATATTTTCCATGTACCCATAACCATGTTCAATGCTCCACATTCAGTATCTTTTTATTCTTTCAACAACCACTTAAATTTGGAGTATTATCTCCATTTTACTGACGAAATAAATCAAATTCATAAAGGTTATCTGACTTGTCTAAGTCCACAGAACTCTTAGGTGGCAGAACCAGAATTCAAATATATATACTTTTAAAAACTTTATGTATTATATTTAACTTATTATATCCAGAATATTATCGCTTCAGCATGTTACATGAGCTGTATTTCAAATAGTGGCCATATGTGGCTAGTGGGCACTGTATTAGACCCACTATTTTTCTTACAACTCTTCAAAAAAGACTAACCTCCAAAACTTTGGTTATTCTCACTCTACCTGCTTGAGATATTCTATCAACATCACCAATTCTCAAATTCATATGGAATTACAAGTGGCTCTGAGTAGCTAAATCAATCTTGAGAATGAAGTACAAAGAAGAACTCACTGTTCTACATTTCAAAACTTACTACAAAGCAAGGATATCTATCCAAGATGCTCATCGAACCCCATTTAAGATTGATCCAAAAACACCAAGACATATTATCATCAAACTTGCCAAAACCAAAGACAAACAGAAAATTTTAAAAGCAGCCAGGGAGAAAAGAAAGGTTTCCTTCAAGGGAGAATCAATAAGAATAAGTTCAGACTACTCAGCAGAAACCATGCAGGCAAGAAGGGAATGGGACGACGTATACAGAGCACTGAACGAGAAAAACTGCCAGCCAAGGATCATATATCCAGCAAAAGTCTCTCTGAAATATGAAGGAGAAATTAAGATATTTACAGATAAACACAAGTTTAGAGAATTTGCAAAAACTAAACCAAGACTGCAAGAAATGCTAAAGGAGATTCTTTGGCCGGATGACCAATAATATCAGATACCAGCACAATACAAGGTCACAAAACAGAACGTCCTGATATCAACGCAACTCAAATAGGGAAGCACAAAAACAAACAAATTAAGACTAATTCTAAAAAATAAATAAATAAACAAAATAATACACACTACAGGAAATCATGGAAATCAATAGATAAACTATCAAAATAATCAAAAAGAGGGACTAAATATAGGAGGCATTGAACTGCCAGATGAAGAGTGATACAAGGCGAAACAGAAGGATACAAGTTAGGTTTTTACTTAGAAAAATAGGGGTAAATAAAAAGGTAACCACAAAAAGGAATATCAATCCCATAACTCAAGAAAAAAGCCAAGAAAAACGTAACGACTCAATAAACACAAAGTTAAACATTATGAAAATGAGGATCTTACAAGCTACTAAGAAAAACGTCTCAGCACAAAAAAGCATGTGGAAAAATGAAATGGCCAACAACACACATGAAAAGGCATCAAAATGACAGCACTAAAAACTTACTTATCTATAATTACGCTGAATGTAAATGGACTAAATACACCAATAAAGAGACAGAGAGTCACGGACTGGATAAAAAAACACGATCCATCTATATGCTGCCTACAAGAGACACACCTTAGACTTAGAGACACAAACAAACTAAAACTCAAAGGATGGAAAAAAATATATCAAGCAAACAGTAAGCAAAAAAGAAGAGGAGTAGCAATATTAATTTCTGACAAAATAGACTTTAGACTTAAATCCGCCACAAAAGATAAAGAAGGACACTATATGATGATAAAAGGGACAATTGATCAGGAAGACATAACCATATTAAATATTTACGCACCTAATGACAGGGCTGCAAGATACATAAATCAAATTTTAACAGAATTGAAAAGTGAGATAGACACCTCCACATTTATAGTAGGAGACTTCAACACACCACTTTCGGAGAAGGACAGGACATCCAGTAAGAAGCTCAATAGAGACACGGAAGACCTACTTACAACAATCAACCAACTTGACCTCATTGACTTATACAGAACTCTTCACCCAACTGCTGCAAAATATACTTTTTTTTCTAGCGCACATGGAACATTCTCTAGAATAGACCACATATTAGGTCATAAAACAAATCTTTCCAGAATCCAAAACATCGAAATATTACAAAGCATCTTCTCAGACCACAAAGCAATGAAGCTAGAAATCAATAACAGAAAAACTAGGGAAAAGAAATCAAATACTTGGAAAATGAACAATACCCTCCTGAAAAAAGACTGGGTTATAGAAGACATCAAGGAGGGAATAAGGAAATTCTTAGAAAGCAACGAGAATGAAAATACTTCCTATCAAAACCTCTGGGACACAGCAAAAGCAGTGCTCAGAGGCCAATTTATATCGATAAATGCACACATACAAAAAGAAGAAAGAGCCAAAATCAGAGAACTGTCCCTACAACTTGAACAAATAGAAAGTGAGCAACAAAAGAATCCATCAGGCACCCGAAGAAAACAAATAATAAAAATTAGAGCTGAACTAAATGAATTAGAGAACAGAAAAACAATTGAAAGAATTAACAAAGCCAAAAGCTGGTTCTTTGAAAAAATTAACAAAATTGATAAACCACTGGCTAGACTGACTAAAGAAAAACAGGAAAGGAAACAAATAACCCCGAATAAGAAACGAGAAGGACCACATCACAACAGAACCAAATGAAATCAAAAGAATCATATCAGATTACTACATAAAATTGTACTCTAACAAATTTGAAAACCTAGAAGAAATGGATAAATTCTTGGAACAATACTACTTACCTAAACTAACACATTCAGAAGTAGAACAACTAAATAGACCCATAACAAAAAAAGAGATTGAAACGGTAATCAAAAAACTCCCAACAAAAAAAAGTCCTGGCCCAGACGGCTTCACTAAGGAGTTCTACCAAACCTTCAGAGAAGACTTAACACCATTACTATTGAAGGTATTTCAAAGTATAGAAAAAGACGGAATACTACCCAACTCATTCTATGAAGCTACCATCTCCCTGATACCAAAACCAGGTAAAGACATTACAAAAAAAAGAAAATTTTAGACCTATATCCCTCATGAACATAGATGCAAAAATCCTCAACAAAATTCTAGCCAATAGAATCCAACAACACATCAAAAAAATAATTCACCCTGATCAAGTGGGATTTATACCAGGCATGCAAGGCTGGTTTAATATCAGAAAAACCATTAATGTAATCCATCACATAAATAAAACAAAAGATAAAAACCACATGATCTTATCAATAGATGCAGAAAAGACATTTGACAAAGTTCAACACCCATTTATGATAAAAACTCTAACCAAAATAGGAATTGAAGGAAAATTCCTCAACATAATAAAGGGCATATATGCAAAGCCAACGGCCAATATCACTCTAAATGGAGAGAACCTGAAAGCATTTCCCTAGAGAACGGGAACCAGACAAGGATGCCCTTTATCACCGCTCTTATTCAACATCGTACTTGAAGTCCTAGCCAGGGCAATTAGGCTAGACAAAGAAATAAAGGGTATCCAGATTGGTAAGGAGGAAGTAAAGCTATCACTATTTGCAGATGACATGATTGTATACATCGAAAACCTAAGAAATCCTCCAGAAAACTACTGAAACTAATAGAAGAGTTTGGAAGAGTCTCAGGATATAAAATAAACATACAAAAATCACTTGGATTCCTCTACATCAACAAAAAGAATACCGAAGAGGAAATAACCAAATCAATACCATTCACAGTAGCCCCCAAGAAGATAAAATACTTAGGAATAAATCTTACCAAGGATGTAAAAGACCTATACAAAGAAAACTATAAAACTCTGCTACAAGAAATTCAAAAGGACACACTTAAGTGGAAAAACATACCCTGCTCATGGATAGGAAGACTTAACATAGTAAAAATGTCTATTCTACCAAAAGCCATTTATACATATAACGCACTTCCAATCCAAATACCAATGTCATACTTTAAGGGAATAGAGAAACAAATCACTAATTTCATATGTAAAGGAAAGAACCCCCAGATAAGCAAAACATTACTGAAAAAGAAGAAGAAAGTGGGAGGCCTCACTCTACCTGATTTCAGAACCTATTATATAGCTACAGCAGTCAAAACAGCCTGGTACTGGTACAACAACAGGCACATAGACCAATGGAACAGAATTGAGAATCCAGATATAAATCCATCCACTTATGAGCAGCTGATATTTGACAAAGGACCAGTGTCAGTCAATTGGGGAAATAATAGTCTTTTTAACAAATGGTGCTGGCATAACTGGATATCCATTTGCAAAAGAATGAAACAGGACCCATACCTCACACCATGCACAAAAACTAACTCCAAGTGGATCAAAGACCTAAACATAAAGACTAAAACGATAAAAATCATGGAAGAAAAAATAGGATCTACCCTAGGAGCCCTAATACAGGGCATAAACAGAATACAAAACATTACCAAAAATGATGAAGAGAAACCAGATAACTGGGAGCTCCTAAAAATCAAACACCTATGCTCATCTAAAGACTTCACCAAAAGAGTAAAAAGACCACCTACAGACTGGGAAAGAATATTCAGCTATGACATCTCAGACCAGCGCCTGATCTCTAAAATCTACATGATTCTGTCAAAACTCAACCACAAAAAGACAAACAACCCAATCAAGAAGTGGGCAAAGGATATGCACACACATTTCACTAAGGAAGATATTCAGGCAGCCAACAGATACATGAGAAAATGCTCTCGATCATTAGCCATTAGAGAAATGCAAATTAAAACTACGATGAGATTCCATATGACACCAACTATACTGGCATTAATTCAAAAAACACAAAATAATAAATGTTGGAGAGGCTGCGGACTGTAAAATGGTACAACCACTTTGGAAATCCATCTGGCGTTATCTTAAACAGTTAGAACTACCATACAACCCAGAAATCCCACTCCTCGGAATATACCCTAAAGATACAAGAGCCTTCACACAAACAGATATATGCACACCCATGTTTATTGCAGCTCTGTTTACAATAGCAAAAAGCTGGAAGCAACCAAGATGTCCATCAATGGACAAATGGGTAAATAAATTGTGGTAGATTCACACAATGGAATACTACGCATCGATAAAGAACAGTGACGAATCTCTGAAACATTTCATAACAGGGAGGAATCTGGAAGGCATTATGCTGAGCGAAATGAGTCAGTTGCAAAAGGACAAATATTGTATAAGACCACTATTATCAGATCTTGAGAAATAGAAAAAACGGAGAAGAACACATACTTATGTGGTTACAAAAGGGGGAGGGAGGGAGGGAGGGAGAGGACTTTTTATTGATCAATCTGTAGTTGGGAACTGCTTTGGGTAAAGGGAAAGACAACACTCAAAACAAGGAAGGTCAGCCTAATTGGACTGGATTAAAAGTAAAGAGGTTTCCGAGATAAAATGAAAGCTTCAAAGGTCATCGAAGCAGGGGCTGGGGTCTGGGGAACTTGGTTTGAAGGGACTTCTAAGTCAATGGGCAAAACAATTCTATTATGAAAACACTCTGCATCCCACTTTGAATTGTGGCGCCTGGGGTCCTAAATGCCAACAAGCGGCCATCTAAAATACATTAATTGGTCTCAACCCACCGGGAGCAAAGGCAAAGGAAGAACACCAAGGTCACATGACAACTAAGAACCCAAGAGACAGAAAGGGCCACATGAACCAGAGACCTACATTATCCTGAGACCAGAAGAACTAGTTGGTGCCTGGCCACAATCGATGTCTGCCCTGTCAGGGAACACAACAGACAACTCCTGAGGGAGCAGGAGACCAATGGGATACAGACCCCAAATTCTCACTAAAAGACCACACCTAATGGTATGATTGCGACTAGAGGAATCCCAGAGACAATGCTCCCCAGAACTTCTGATGGCACAGGACAGGAACCATCCCCGAAGACAAATCATCAGGCATGAAAAGGACTGGTCAGTGGCGGGGAGAGAGATACTGATGAAGAGTGAGCTAATTAAATCAGGTGGACACGGGAGACTGTGTTGGCAACTCTTGACTGGAGGGGGGATGGGAAGATAGAGAGAGAGGGAAGATGGCAACATTGGCACGAAACGAGAGACTGTAAGGGCTGACTCAATAGGGGGAGAGCAAGTGGGAGAAGGGAGTAAGATGTATGTAAACCTACAGGTGACAGACTGATTGGAATGGTAAATGTTCACTTGAAGCTTAATAAAAATTTAAAAAAAAAAAAAAACTTACTACAAAGCTACAGTAATCAAAACATGTAGTGCTAACATAAGGACTGCCAAATAGACCAATGGCAGAGAATTGATAGTTATAAATAAGTCCATACATCTACGGTGAATTCTTTTTGACATAGGTGCCCAGTTCATTCAATGGAGAAAAGACTAGTCCCTTCATCAAAGGTTTCGGGACAAATGAATTTCCACATGAGAAAGAATGAAGTTGAACCCATATTGCACGGCATATATAAACATTAACTCAAAATGAATAAATGACTTAAATGTAATAAATAACTAAAGCCAGAAAACTCTTAGAAGAAAACTTAAGGTGCATTTTCATGACCTTAGATTTGGCAAAAAATTTTAGATATGACACCCAAGCATGAGCAAGAAAAGACAAAAAAAGATAAATTGAACTTCGTCAAAATTAAAAAAAAAGGGGGTGTCAAAGTGTGTTATCAAGAAAGTGAAAAGATTACCCACAGAATGGGAGAAAATATTTGCAAATCATATTGAGTTGGAATCGACTCGACAGCACTGGGTTTTGGGGTTGGGTATATCTGATATGCAACTTCCAAAATATTTAAAGAGCTCCTACAACTCAACAACAAAAAGACAAACAACCCGATTAAAAAATGGGCCAAGGACTTGAACAATTTTCCAAAGAAGAAATACAAATTGCCAATAAGCACATAAAAAAAAGCTCAATATCATTAGTCATTAAATAAATGCAAATTATAACCGCAATGAACTACCACTATAGCTATTAAAGCTATGTCATATATGTCATATTTTGGTACTATAATAGTTATGACTGCTATAATAAAACAAGAAAAAAAAAAACAAGTGCTGGCAAGGATGTGGAGAAATTGGAATCCTTGTATATTGCTGGTGGAAATGCAGAATGATGCAGAAGTTATTGAAAACATTTTGATGGTTCTTCAAAAAGTTAAACTTAGAAGTGCTATATGTCCCAGAAATTTTACTTCTAAGCATATACTCAAAAGAATTAAGAATAGATACTCAAATATTTGTGCATAAATATACATAGCAATACTATTTAGAACAGCCAAATGTGGAGAAACCCAAGTGTCCGTCATCAGATGAATGGATAAACAAAATGTGATCTATCCCTACAATTAAATATTATTTAGCTTGTTATAAATCCTGATACCTTCTACAACATAGACAGATCTTAAAACTTTATCTTAGGTGAAATAAGCCAGTCACAAAAAGATAAACATTGACTGATCCTATATAAATGAAATATTTAGAATAGGAATAGTCATAAAGACAGAAAATAGATTAGCAGTTATCAGGGGCTGAGGAGGGAGGGGCATGAGAATTATTGCTTAATGGGTACAGTTTCTGATTGAGGTGAGGATAATTTTTGGAAACACTCGTGATGTTTGCACAACATTGTGAATGTAATTAATTCCACCGAGCCGCTGAATGGTACACTTAAAATGGTCAAAATGGCTAATTCTATCATATATATATATAAATACGTATATATAGTAACATATTATTAGAATTTAAAAACAAAAATATCTATAAGCCTGGAAGATTCTACTGACAGTGATGACTTACCTTCATCATATAAATGATATAAATAAAGAATTTTAGTTTAACCTTCCAGAACATGCCCTCAAATCAAATAAGCGATCATTTTTTTCTTTTTTTTTTTTATAGAACCAATGACACAGAAGTTATTCCTCCAATTTTTATATATCTTATTAAATTACACTAGTTTTAGAATCTCTTTTATTGATTTATTTTAAAGTCTATTTTGTTCTATAGCATTTCTGGTATGTTATCTTTTACAAAGATTTTGTTCACATTTTAATTTATGTGTTTCCTTTGAGTGATTTCCAAGAGAATGAGAAATGCTAACCCTGCTCAATCATTTTCATAATGAGCATTTCTATTTTTGAGCTGTTAATTTAGTTTCATTTGGTGTTTGCAGTTCTTAAGATCTGTTTTTTCACAAATGGATGTTAAATTTTATAAACCATTATTTATCTGAAACCTGACATAGAGAAAAAAAAAAAATTGCACAAATATAAAACAAAAACATTTTAAAACAAATTATACGGAACCCATTTTTCAGCTAAAATTTTTGTAATGTTTTCGCTATTTTAGTTAAGTATTTTGTACTGCATAGAAAAACTGAAGGAAACTACAATTTCCTTTACTGAACATAGTCGATTACGCATGAGGTGGAACTTGCACTATTTTCTCTCCTCTTGCTCCTACATTTTTGTCAGAACTCCTCCTTTTTCTTTTATTGTGAAGATATTTATTCAGTTCTCCCAATACTTCTTATCCATGATTCCTTATTTGTGGTTTCCTGAGAGTTGTATATCCTGAGTATATTTAGAAAAATATAAGCTTAGTTTTTGTTTCTACTTAGTAAATGCCAGCCAACCACAGTTGAAGAACTACAAAGTTTTGAGGATTGTTATACTTTACCCCAAATCCCTGAGAAACCAAGCCCGTTGTTTTTGAGTCGATTCCAACTCATAGTGACCCTATAGGACAGAGTAGAACAGCCCCATAGAGCTCCCCAGGAACCCTTGGTGGATTCAAACTGTCGATCTTTTTGGTTAGCACTCATAGCACTTAACCACTACACCAACAGGGTTTCCAAATCACTGAGCAGGAGATTGAAATGGGGGATTTGAATGAACAATCTCCCTATCTTCTTTTATAATAAGATACATGGGTAGATTACTGGGTTGTTTTTATTTTCAAACCAGTTTTATAAGCATTATACCCATTGTCATCGAGTAGACTCCAACTCATAGTGACCCTATAGGACAGAGTAGAACTGCCCTATAGGGTTTCCAAGGAGTGTCTGGTGGACTTGAACTGCCAACCTTTTACTTAGCAGCTGGACTCTTATCCACTGTGCCACCAGGGCTCCAGTGGAAATTAATATAAAAATGTGAAAATTAATTTGCAACTATTCACTATTTTAAGGGATGTGAGTTATTTATCTTTTTTTCTTTTTATGCCATTGTAAATATTTTCTTTGAAATTGGCAAAGGTTGACACCAGGGAATTTACTCAGGTGTCGTTTTAAACTAGAATTTAGGAAGACTCACTTTGAGTAAAGTTATATGCAGAAAATATTGAAAAAGACATGTTAATTATATATATAAATATATTGTCTTTAAAATTAACAAATTTGTCTATTGTCAAAATGGCATGGTAACAGTATCTGACTTCCTCTAACTTCACAGGGAGGGGAAAAGAGGGGAGAACCATCAACAGGAACAGCCCAAGGCTGATTCTTATGAGGTGGAATCAGACATGCCTCCTCTCTGCAACCTTTTCACCAATTCTGACACCATCCGTCCCTCTCATGTCACTCTACTTCTCTGTTATGTTAGCCAATTCATTGCAATGGCCACACAGAACCCACAGACAATAACCATGGTTATAGGTTTTATTAGGGAAGCAACAGGTTACAATTCATGATCAGAAATGACTCAGGATTACAATTCCTTGGTGAGGACAGCTTTTCGGCCATGCTTGCAGGCAGTCCTCTCCCCCAGCCCCTGTACCCCTCTGCCTGGTCTCTGTTCTACTGGGTCAAGCGTTACAAATCTCTTTAGTTCTGTGGATAAGTGCCCAGAGGCACCCCACTCCACCAGTAAGCCTCCTGCCTGAAGGAACTCAGCTCTATCCATGTGTTGGCAAGTGTAGCTCTGCCGACAACTACGTGGAGGCACTCCACTATACCAGGAAGTCACTTGCCCAAAGTCTTTCAGCTCTCTCACTCTGTGGGTCAGCATGCCCACTGTAACAATCTTCTTCTGTGGGCCAGGAAGCCCACCACACCACTTCCTGCCTGTCTCCTGATTCTGCTGCTGCCTTTTCTCTGACTCTACTTCTCGCCATCTTGAGCCACCTCCACTGTTACAGCTCTCTCTCTCTCCTGGGCCTAGGAGTTTTTCAGTGCAGGGACTTCTGGTCCAAATGACACACTCCACTCCTGACTCGTCTTGGTAATAGTGATATCCTCTCTGCTCTTGGATTGACTCTCTTTTAAACCTAGCAAGATGGTAAAACTGACCAATCACCTCCTTAGGGTTCCAAACACCTTATATACATGGTCCCACCTCTGCAAGGGTGCCATACACCTTATTTGCATTATTAGCCATGCTGTCCAATCTCCTTGGTAATTCAGAAGCACCTTATCCGCATAGTTTCACCCAATCATTTTGTAGAAGTCACAAGACCATGGCAAGAAAAGCCCAAATAAAAGTGATTCATTGCACCAGATCTATCTTAAAAAGTAATAATATTTGGTACAACCACTTTGGAAATCAATTTGGCGCTTCCTTAGAAAGCTAGAAATAGAACTACCATACGATCCAGCAATCCCACTCCTTGGAATATATCCTAGAGAAATAAGAGCCTTTATACGAACAGATACATGCACACCCATGTTTATTGCAGCACTGTTTACAATAGCAAAAAGATGGAAGCAACCAAGATGCCTATCAATGGATAAAAGGATAAATAAATTATGGTATATTCACAGAATGAAATACTACACATTGATAAAGAACAGTGAGGAATCTGTGAAACATTTCATAACATGGAGGAACATGGAAGGCATTATGCTTAGTGAAATTAGTCAGTTGCAAAAGGACAAATATTGTATAAGAACTTTAGAAATAGTTTAAACTGAGAAGAAAATACTGCTTTGTGATTATGAGAGGGAGGAGCACAGGAGGGTGGGAGAGGGGTATTCACTAATTAGATAGTAGATAAGAACTACTTTAGGTGAAGGGAAAGACAGCACACAATACAGGGGAGGTCAGCACAATTGGACTAAACCAAAAGCAAAGAAGTTTCCTGAATAAACTGAATGCTTCGAAGGCCAGTATAGCAGGGGCAGGGGTCTGGGGACCATGGTTTCAGGGGACATGGAAGTCAATTGTCATAATAAAATCTGTTAAGAAAACATTCTGTTTCTCATTTTGAAGAGTGGCATCTGGGGCCTTAAAAGCAAGCAGCCATCTAAGATGCATCAATTGGTCTCAACCCACCTGGATCAAAGGAGAATGAAGAACACCAAGGACACAAAGTGATTATGAGCCCAAGAGACAGAAAGGGCCACATGAACCAGAGACTATATCATCCTGAGACCAGAAGAACTAGATGGTGCCCGGCTACAACCTATGACTGCCCTGACAGGGAACACAACAGAGAACCCCTGAGGGAGCAGGAGAGCAGTGGGATGCACACCCCAAATTCTCATAAGACCAGACTTAATGGTCTGACTGAGACTAGAGGGACCCTGGTGGTCGTGGCCCCCAGACCTTCTGTTGGCCCAGGTCAGGAACCATTCCCGAAGACAACTCATCAGACATGGATTGGGCTGGACAATGGACTGGAGAGGGATGCTGATGAGGAGTGAGCTTCTTGGATCAGGAAGACACTTGAGACTATGTTGGCATCTCCTGCCTGGAGGGAGGATGAGAGGGTGGAGGGGGTTAGAAGCTGGAGAAATGGACACAAAAAGAGAGAGTGGAGGGAAAGATTGGGCTGTCTCATTAGGGGGAGAGTAATTAGGAGTGTGCACTTTTTTTAGGAAGGTGTGTATGGGTTTTTGTGTGAGAGACTGAATTGATTTGTAAACTTTCTTAAAGCACAAAAAAAATTATAAAAAAAAGATATATGACTCACAATACGGAAAGAATTGTGTCAAGCATTACTTCTCTTAAATTCAGATTTAGGCTATTTGTAAATAAAAAAGAAAGAACTAAAAATGCCTCCTTTGCCTTTGTGATCATTAAGATTTTGTGTCATCTTGGCTGGGCTATGATTCTCAGTGGTTTGGCTATTATGATGTAGTTTGGCAGTCGTGTAATGATCTGATCACTTCCATGATGGAATCTGCTGTGAGTAGCCAATCAGTCAAAAGGGAGTTTCCTTGGGGGTGTGGCTTTCATTCAATACAGCTGGGCTTTCCGGTAAGTCTGGTGGACTTTTTCTTACTCTGGATTCTGCAGCTGGCTACACTTCATCTGACCTCTAGTTCTTGGACTTGAGCTAGCAGCTTACCTGCCCTCTTTCCTGCTGATCTGGGGATTCATAGCTCTTCACAGCCTGCAAGCCAGAGCCCTGATGTCTGACTTGCTGATCTTGGGTTTGGAGCCCCTGCAGCTATGTGAATCAGCAAAAGCTTCCAGCTTGACCCATAGATTTGGAACATTACAGCTTCTACAACTACATAAGCCATTTCCGTGTTATAAGTATCTCTCTCAATATATATTTATAGGCTTTACCGGTTTTGCTTCTCTAGAGAACTCAGCCTAAGACAGCCTTTGTCCTAAATATTTAACCTATTTTTTTTTTTTATGTCAAAGGAAATATTTATATAGCTCAATGAATAAATATACAGTCATCCTTTGGTATGTTTGGCAGATTGGTTCCAGAACCCTCGAGGATATGAAAATCCATGGATGCTCAAGTCTCTTGTATAAAATGGCATAGTATATGCTATAACCTATGCACATCCTTCATTATATTTTAAATCATCTCTAGATTACCAAAAAGAATTGGTCGACACTCAACAATTTAGGGAGGTAGGATGTGATCAAGAACCAATGGTACTGAGGGAAGAAGTATAAGTTGCACTGAAGGCAGTGGTGGAAAACAAGGCTCCAGGAGTTGACAGAATATCAATTGAGATGTTTCAACAAATGGAGGCAGTGCTGGAGGTGCTCATTCATCTATGCCAAGAATTTTGAAAGAGAGGCACCTGATCCACCCAGTAAAAGAGATCCATATTTGTAGCCATTCCAAAGAGAGGTGATCCAACAGAATGAGGAAATTATTGAACGGTAGCATAAAGTTAACACACAAGTAAAATTTTGTTGAAGATCATTCAAAAGCATTCACAGCAGTATATTGACAAGGAACTGCCAAAAATTCAAGCCAGATTCAGAAGAGGACATGGAACAAGGGATATAATTGCTGATGTCAGATGGATCTTGGCTGAAAGCTGAGAATACCAGAAAGATGTTTACCTGTGTTTTATTGACTACTGATTCTGTGGGTATTAATAAATTATGGATAACTTTGCAAAAAGTGAGAATTCCAGAACTGTGCTGATGAGGAATCTGTACTTAGACCAAGAGGCAGTTGTTTGAACAAAACAAGGGGATACTGCATGGTTTAAAGTCAAGAAAAGTGTGTGTCAGGGTTGTATCCTTTCACCATATTTATTCAATATGTATGCTGAGCAAATAATCCAAGAAGCTGAATTATATGAAGAAGAACACAGCATCAAGATTGGAGGGAAGACTCATTAACAACCTGCAATTTTCAGATGATGCAATTTTGCTTGCTGAAAAGTCAAAAGGACTTGGAGCACTTACTGATGAAGATCAAAGACCACAGACTTCAGTATGGATTACACCTCAATGTAAAGAAAGAAAAAAAAACCTCGCAATTGGACAAATAAGCAACCTTATGCTAAACAGAGGAAAGTTTGACATTGTAAAGGATTTAATTTTGTTTGGATCCACAAACAGCACCCATGGAAACGGCAGCCAAGAAATCAAATGATGCGTTGTATTTGGCAAATCTGTTGCAAAAAATCTTTTTAAAGTTTTAAAGCAAAGAAAGATGTCTCTTTGAGGACTAAGGTGCATCTAACCCAAGCCATAGTGTTTTCAATAACCTTATATGCATACGAAATCTGGACAATTAATAAGGAAGACTGAAGAAAAGTTGATGCCTTTGAATTATGGTGTTGGGGAAGAATATTGAATATACCATGAACTGCCAAAAGAACTAGCAAATCTGTCTTGGAAGAAGTACAGCCAGAATGCTCATTAGAAGCAAGGATGGGGAGTCTTCGCTTCACATACTTTGTCAGGAGGGACCAGTCCCTGGAGAAAGACAACATGCTTAGTAAAGTGGAGCGAAAAAGAGGAAGACCCTCAAAGAGATGAATTGACACAGTGCCTGCAACAATGGGCTCAAGCATAACAACCATTGTGAGGATGGCACAAGACTGGGTCATGTTTTCTCGTGTTGTACATAGGGTAGTTTTGATTCTGAACCAACTAGAAGCCACCTAACAACAACAAATTACTTATAATACCTAATACAATGTAAATGCTATATTAATAGTTGTTATACTTTATTGTTTAGGGAATAATGACAAGGTGCAAGGTGAACGATGCCCAACCAATGAACGCAGGAGAAAGACTGAGGGTCTGTGAAGTGATGGGAGACTATAGCAGGGTATGCCTACACATTATTTCGCTTGTGTGGATGAAGCATATTGCTCGGCATGTGGCATATTCAAGTTTGCTTTTTGGAACTTTTTTTTTTTCCAAATATTTCTGATCTGTAGTTGGTTGAATCCATGGATGCAAAGCCCATGAATATGAAGGGGAGAAATTAGAGTTGTGGCTCGTACCATTTTGACAAGTGCATTTCCTACATAAAAATGTTTACTGAGGGTTAAAACATAATAATAACTGTGAATTCTTTTACAACATTGTCATAATAATATTCACTCTTTTTCATACAAATATTTAATTTTTTTAATACAGACAGTGTTTATAGTTTCCATCCCGTGTGTGTTTCTGTAATTACATTTAATTTCAGTATGATTATGATTTTCATTTGCATCTTAGTGAAGACATAAAATCACTTGTGAAGAGACAACTGGCTTATAATGGCCTTTAATTAATGGCATTACTTCTCTAAAGCACTTGAAGATTCTTTCATATAGACTTGTTTTTATTTTAATGGATTTTATATTTGTGTTTAGAGACTTGAGTGATTTGAATATATTTTTTGATCCTGATTAATATGTTAGTACTTATTTTTCAGTGTAAACAGTTGAAGAATCTAAGTCTCATGTAAAGAAAAAGGTACTTAAAAAAAATGTAAAAGATGGATTTAAAAGACTCTCCCCTCTCTACACCCACCATCCCCACTCGGAAATGAAAATGGAAGAAGGTTGCAATACTACCATTTTGCTGCATGTATGACAATGGCTCCACAGAAGAGGGTCTCTACCACTCGTGATTACCTCTAGAATAAGATTTTCTTCAAGACCCAGTATATTGTCAAATTTGGTAAATAATCTAGATGGCCTTGAAAAATACATATCTGTATTCTGAGTAAAAATAATCTATTTGTGTCGTTTAGGTCTAGTGTGTTGTGATGGTTAATTTTATGTGTCAATGTGGCTAGGCTACGATTTTCAGTAGTTTGGCCAGATACTGGACCGGTTACTATTCCGTAATGTGCTGTAATGCAACGTAATGTAATTTCCATCCATGGTGTGATCAACCAAACAGATGAAAGGAGAGTTTTCTTGGAGATGTTGTCTGCCTCCAGAGTATAAGCAGATGTTCTGGTAGACCTTGCTCTCTCCCAATCCTGCACTTTTCTGGTAACCTATACTTTTCTTGTACCCTGACCTATGGACCTTGGAATGTAAACCTAAAGAAGTCTCCGGACAGCCACCTGACCTAAAGATTTTAGATTCTCCAGTCTCCACAATACTATGAGCAAACAGAGGTCTCCATCCTATTGCCTGACATATGGATTTGGGACTTGCCGGCTTCCACAATTGCATAAGCCATTTCCTTGAAGTATCTTTTTCTCTCTCTCTCTCTTTCTTTCTCTGTCTCTCTTTGCCTCTCTCTCTCTCTACATATATATGTATATATATTCTCTCTCTATATGTATATATGTGGATTTTATATTTGTATTTAGAGACTTAATTGAGTTATTTGAATATATTTTTTGTCTTCATTATATATATATATATATATATATATGTATATATATATATCTCACTGGTTTTGCTCCTCTAATGAACCCGACTACGACATGTGTTAAAAGTGACTTATTTTATCAATTACATAGATAAGTGTGTTAAAGCCCCTCACTATGAATGCAGATTTGTCTGTTTATCCTTCTAATTCTTCTCTTTTGTGTTTTGTTTACTTTTAGTGTGTATTATTGTGAGCTGAATGGCCTAGTTTTGCCCTTCGTTAAGTGTTCTTTATCCTTGGCTCTGGAAACATAGTCCTTGGATTAATTGGCATATCTTGGCCTGGGACTTCCAGGCCACACCTAGTAAGTATGGATACTTACTTAAAGTCTTACAGCTCAAACAGAAATTTGACTTGAAGTCTCTTTATAAACAACCATATTTTGAAATGGTTTCTACATAATCTTTAGTTGTCTGAATGATAAAATAAAATTATTTTTTTGAATACTTTTCTCAATGACACAGGCAAATGACCATCCCAGATTAAATAATGTGATTAAATTGATGAACTTGAAATATATTCAGGATGATAAATCCTAAAATTTAATTAAAAAATTAGCTTCATGAGGACAGAATGGACATTTCATGTGAAAAAGCAATGGTTTAGTTTAATATGTTAGGAAACTGAAAAAAAAATCATACGGCTTCTAAAAGAAACTATGAAATTTTGGCAGCATTATAGAAGTCATATATGCAAAACAAGAGAATAAAATTTTACTATAATTTTAGTTATTCAGTAAACATTTAGGCATTTGCATCTTATCCTGTGATTTGCATATTAGGAATTTAAATGCAAGGGTCTAGATATAGGCACCTAATGTTATATGACTTTGTTATTGTCACTTGCATAACATTTTAAGAAACTTAAGACATCTAATTGATAAGCAACAACCAAAAAGACTTATTAGAGTAAGGATAGCAGCACTTCAAATATTTTAATAGAATTTTTAAAACAAAATATATCTAACAGAAAACAGATATTGTCATTGTCAGGTGCTGCTGAGTCAGTTCTGACTCATAGTGACCACTATGCACAAAAGAATGGAACACTGCCCAGTTCTGTACCATCTTCACAATTGTTGCTGTGCTTGACCCCGTTGTTGCAGCCACTGTGTCAATTCATCTCACTGAGAAAGCAGATAGATGAAATTAATGGATTAACTGTCCCAAAAACATGAAAGATAACCCACAGTAGATACCTAAACGTTAAAGGCAAATTCTTTAAGAAGATTGAGCACAGATTAATTCTTCCTAAAACCAGCCAAAGTTAATTTGTTTGGACCACTATTTTATATGCTTATTCTATTTTCACATTTTAATAACATATATGAATACTGCACATATTTAATTCTCAAGAAGCTGTTGAGATTCTTGAGGATAGCTTTGCTCTTAGTTCATATTTCTGTTATTCCCAGATCCCAGAGTTATGTTTAGCACAGAGTGAGACAAAATTACGCATTTCAAATGAAGGAATGAATGAGCCAATATTAATCTACCAAAACTTTTGGACCAGAATGATTTTGGACTAAGGTCTATTACCTATGACTGAATAGATAAGATGGTATGATACTATGGCTGTTATTTATTGAATAAAATATAAAGCAAAATAAATATAAAAATAGCAAAGCTTGTGAAAAGTGAAGAAAAGCTAAACAAATATGGGTCATAAGGGAATAATCAGAAAGGAAGAGGTACAGGGGATAGGTTCAACTTCATCTCTAAAAAGTTGTTTGCTTTATCTATATTCTGCATACATTAGCAATGTTATGGATTGGGAAAATAGATAAATATCGAGATTTGACACAACAAGTAAAATGTGTCCTTTGAGGGACTAAATTTATATATGCTTCTAATTAATAAGTTCATCTGCACAGAACATATTCGTTGACATCTCCATTTAGGTTTCATAAGGGTCACAATGAGTCAGAATCAACTCCATGGCGATGGGTTTGAGTTTGTTTAATGCATCGTTTAATAGTACAAGTTAACCATTAAATAATATGGATTACATTAGAGTCAAGCAAAGATATAATAGAGGAAGGAACGTAGACTCATGTATAAATAATTAATAAAATAACCAGAAATACTGCAAAAGTAACATAGGGATTGACAAAGATAAAACACACCTCTACAAGGACACGATGTGATCTTTCTTTATCATCGAAACTCTCACTAAAGGCTGGTATCTCAAGCTGACTTGATAAAACTTAATGAAATCAAAGCTCTATGTAGAAAGGCTTCTGGCATCTTTCTTTAAGCAGTGAGAACTTTTCCTTTAAATGACATCGGTATCTGCCATTTTAGGAGGAAACATATAATGAGGAATAACATAAGTGTCTTCATAAAGAAACCAGATTCCCAACTGAGCTTAAATAAACTGATAAAACACGAACTAAAATATAGAAGTCCTTAACTTTTTAATTTATTATCTTAACTTAAAAATCTCTATTCACATTCAGTGACTATAAACTCAGATAAAAGAACTGAACTACTATTTTAAATAAGTCTTCTGAAATTAGAATACAAAGACCACATTTCAAAGCTTCAAATAAATGAATAATTAAATGAAATAAGCCAATTTGAAACTGTCCAGACTATGAGACACATCTGTGATTATTTTTAAAATACAATGAAAGTCAACATAATCCATGGCTTGTCAGCAAACACCTGTCCATCACAAAAAGAATAATAGTTTCCCTTTCCTGACCATATTTAATTTTAATTGAAGAAGAATTACTATCATCATTAACTGCTTTTATGTTAGTCATTTTCTTGTCTGTCCATCAAAAGAAGAAAAGCCCTGTGTCTACAACTGAAACTAGCAACTAGGTAAGGCCTCTGACCTTGCCAAGTGCTCACATCTCTGTCTACCATTTGTCATTTGATCGGAGGTTGTCAGCAAACAGATGTCTCCTTTAGCCTAAGGCATACTCCCAGTTACTGGGGCAGCTGCTGCTCTGACATTTGATAAAGGTATGGAAAGTGATGATAATGCGATTTGTAGGTCCATCCGCGTTAAATGTGTGAGTGTAAGACGGAAATGATGCATTCCCTGCTAATTTGTTCATGCCCATTTTAAAACATGCTTTTAGTTAAATGTAATTTCCTGTGCCAAACATATTTTCTCCCTTTCAAGTTCCTGCTAAGATGATTTTCAAGGAATTTATCTCTGCCTGGAAAACATCTCTATGTAATGTCTGAATTGTGAACGTTATCTGCGTGAGAGAATGTGATATACCTTCTCATATGCTTAATTCTTTAAATGGAAAAGTACTTTAATTATCATATGTGCCCTTTCATAAGGCATTTATATACAAAAAGTGGAGAATTTATTGTGCTAATATTAACAGAGAGATTCTAGTTTGTTTCAGTGTGCTTAAAACCAAAAATCGTTGCCGTTGAGTCCATTTTGACTCGTAGCGACCCCAATGGGCAGAGTGGAACTGCCCCTTAGTGTTTCCAAGGAGCAGCTGGTGGATTCCAATGAGACTATAAAAATTTCTGGTTTCAGGATGTGAGATCATGCACCACAGATTGTATGTGAGTGTGTATGTGTGTGTGTGGTATTTGATGAGAAGATGAAATGTTATTTGCTGGTTTTGTTTCCCAATTATTCATTATTACATTTGCCATAAATAGTAGGTCACTAATATTTGCAGAGCAAATGTAAAATAAAATGTTCTCAGACACGTTTTCTAAAAGGGCTAATTGAATCACAGTTTAACTGAGAGTTGCTAACATACTTGGAAGGTGATATATTTTATAAACCAATTTAATTATTAAAAGTAAAAATAGATTTACTTTACCTGGAACTTTAATTTTTTTTCTTGATATAGTAATTGAAACACTCATTAACCTGTTCCATAAATTGATTTTCTGCAAATATGAGTAAATTTTAGGCAATTTCACAGAAAAGCCATTAGTTTTAAGTAATTACTTCACAAAGTAACCAATCTTACTTGATCCTTCTGACAAACTCTTGCCAAATTTCACTTCGAAGTATTTAGAACGCGCACATATTTGTAAACTGACCTAGTTAAAAGAAAAATACTAACTCTAGGGTGATGTCAAAGACTATAACTTTTACGAGTAAGGGTAGGATGAGTAACCATGTAAATTTTATTACATTAATTTTTTTTTAATTTTGCCCAAATACATCAAACTTAGAGAAATTTTAAATTTACAGAAAAATTGTGCAGAAAGTATACAGTTCCCATACATCCTCTTCTCTTTGGGCAACATTTTTTGAACTTAATGATGCAATAATAAAAGATGAGAAAGAAGGAGGTTAATATGGAACAAATTTGGCTGAAAACAACCTTCTTATTTTAGAGGTGTAAATTCTTGGAAAATTTTAACTACTACTGAAAAGAGCCCTGGGATTGTATGCTTGGCATTGATTTCATGTCTGTTATGATAGTACACGTCTGATTCCAAACATCATTTACGGTGTTTAGTGAAGCAGATATTACACGACCCTTGATGTAATAAGCATAGAGTGACCGATGATGAGCAACATGGAAGAGAAATTTAATGGACAAGCATCAGGAAGATGGTTATTGAATCAATTAAAAAAATCCTCTAGATAATCTCTTATTGTTAAGTAATTAAAAAAGAACAAAAATCTAACAGATTGTAAGTCATCTTAATCAAGCAAATTAAAGGATCATACACTTAAAAAATAAAACAGTAGGTTATTTGACATGCACCGTAATTTCATTAGACATATTGCTTTCAGTAAACATTAAAGGACAAATTAACATTAGTCGTGCCAACTACACTTCCAAATCTGCTTTTCAAGCTTATAATTAAAATCCTAAATTATTACTGCTGAAAATTAACAGTTTTAATGTAATTTAGACATTGATATCAGCATTTTGTCATTTTTTAAATGGATTGTCTAAAACAAATTTAAACACTATTCACCTCAGTAAACAGTAAACGCTACTAATAGCCTTTTCAGTGGTGGCAAGAGAAAGTTGTACAAAACAGATTACCGTAGATCTTTTCTCAGATAGGGAGAAATAACTTGACTCCCAAGAAGAACAGTGTGAACCTTAATAGAATAATCATGTCTGACTCACCAAAAACAATAAGAGGCTTGGAGTAGTACAGTTGTTTAAAATCTTCCAACTTTCATAAAGGCAAAGGAGACTACATTACCTACTGCTTGAAATGTAAGTGCTCTGACGTTACTATACAGGAGTTAGTCATAAATTCAGTCAGAACAGAAGACAAGTTGGCTCTCAGGCATTCACATTCCAACAAGTTTCATAGTATCACTGAATACACGATCTCACTTAATTTTCAGAACAACTTTCTAAGTGATATTTATATTAGATCATCTTATTTGTTACTGTTAATTACCGTTGACTTGGCTCTGACTTATGCCTGTCTTAAGTATACCAGAGTGAAATGGTCCTGCACCATTTGCATGATTATTGGTACGTTTGAAGCTATTGTGTCAATCCATCTCATTGAGGATTGCCCTCATTTTCACTAACCCTCTTGACTTTACCAAACAGGATATATGTTTCTAGAATTGGTCTTTCTTGATGACATATCCAAAGTAAACAAGCTCAAATCTCAACATCTTTGCTTCTAAGGAACATTCTGGTTGTATTTTTTCTAAGACTGATTTGTTCCTCTGGAAGTCCACAGTATATTCAATGTTCTTCACCAACACCACAATTCAAATACATCTACTCTTCTTATGCCTTCTTTTTTCACTGTCCAGCTTTCAAATTCATATTAGGTGATTGAAAAGACCTTGGCTTGGGTCAGACCAAACAGTCCTCAAGGTAATATCTTTACTTTTTTAAAAATTCAAAGAAGTTTTTTGCCCAATGATAGAAATATAAATTTAACTACAAACATCAAGGTATGGTTACAGACTAGGTAGTTTGGTATAATAAAATTACTTATTTAACAATTATATAATTGGTGAAGACTTTATTGTGAGATAAGCCATTTAAGAATGACAATAAAAATAAATACTTGTAAATATTGGATTTTTGTAGGTATTAGCAATAGTTTTGTCAATAAAAAATTATTGGGGACATATGTAAATAAAAAAAAATATCAGTATTTTTATCAATTATTCTTTGAACAGATTATTTTACTCAAAGAAGAGTCCATATCTCCAAAGTATTTTAATCTCTAATACAATTTTAATTATAGTAGTCAGTGGACAGCATTAGATTATTTCCAAGACTTTTTTTTTCATGTTATACCTTGAAAACTAGGAAAAAATCTTTATCAAAGTATGTGACTACTCAGAATTCTGAAGAGAAAATTTTAATTTTATGCTCATTTATAATTTTCAAATTAAAACTAGAAATAATGATAACATCTATATAATATTATAGTATATATATATATATATACACAAAAAATCCATTGCTGTCAAGTTGATTCCAACTCATAGTGACCCTACAAGACAAAGTAGAACTGCCCATAGAATTTCCGAGGAGCAGCTGGTGTATTGGAACTACTGATTTTTTGGTTAGCAGCTAAGCTCTTAACCACTGTGCCACCATGGCTCCATATATATGAGTATATATGTATGTATATGTATATATACATATATATATATATATATAAACTTAACACCCTTATCTAAACTTTCTTATTTTTCTACTCTCTGTATTAATAAATACACGACCTTATTAATCAGCTCAAACCCATTGCCGAAAGTCAATTCCAACTCATAGGGACCCTATTGGTATATACAGAATAAAACTGCCCCACAGGGATTCCAGGGAGTAGCTGGTGGATTTGAACTGCTAGCCTTTTGGTTAGCAGTCAAATGCTTAACCACTACACCACCAGGGTTCCACTCAGCCCAAAGACACTTTTCATTTCGTATTAATTACCCCTCCACCCATACAGTTTCTTAGGAAGGGAGTAAATTTTCAGTTGAAAATGGAAATGGTGATGATGATGATGTTTTTGTCTTATTCATTGTGGAGGGTTTTGATGAGTATGAAATGACAAACACATATAAACAAATGTAATACGTTAGTGATTAGAAGTTGAAGGTATTCTTTTTTAATTTCTTCTTAGTCAGAAAGCCAGAGGCACAAGGACAATCAGGTAAAATAACTCCAACTATGCCACTTTAGCAAGATAATTTGGCAATCCACCCATTATAAAATCACCCATAGCATGTATCTTTGTGTGTTCAAAATATTTTATAATTTTTGCAGCTCTAGTGTCTCGCAAGAAGACTGCTGTTGAATTTCTCTTTTCTTAGGAATAACTAACAAACCTGGAGAAATAATTTTGTTGCACACCCTCTCCTGTAATTACTCAAACTGATATGAAAATCCTTTTAATTCAAACAGTTATGCAATATGCTCTAACCCTAAACCAAAACCAAAAAATCAAACCCAGTGCCGTTGAGTTGGTTCCGAGAGTTTTTTCACTTGTTCTGCTTTTTTCTTACATTTGGGATTTCCAAGACTACTGAGACTCCATAGTATGAACTTCTACTAGCTATTCGGCAACTGAGAGCGTTGACAAGTTTCATTCCCTTTTATTCCTGCTCACTCTTTAATATACCACCTCTCATCTGGTGGGTTAACCTTCTAAAACGGGTCTTCTTTGGTGACAATCAAGTCTATAGATTCTAAAAGACCCATTTTCTAGTAGCTTGTTCAACTTCCCACACAATTCCTACGTCTTCAAAATTTACTAATAAACTTGCATCCCCACATTTTAGAGGACTAAGACAATTTGAATTCTGTAGAAAAGAAAATTTGGATCTTTCATGACGAGCCCTTAAAGAAAAAAAGTCTTCTTATATAAGTAGGCCCTCTTTCACATGATGTTTCATTGATTTTTATTCTAGCGCACAGGTATGCTACTTCACAATTTTAGCTATTACTTAATGACCATCCCACCAAAATGAGGGCTCATATACTGAGTCTCACATAGTCCATTCTATCTTTGTTTGTATAGTTTAGTTTCCCCCAAAATATATTCACTCTTCTTTGGAGCAACCTTTTAGCCTACTTCTGTCTATTGGGCAATAGCCCAGAATACCTAATTGATTAAATATTATATGTAATTCTTTGCTGTCAGCCATTCATCTTTGCAGAAATATTTTAGTTTGTTCTTCCCCCAAAGGAACCATCTTAGGTCCTAAAGCGGTGACAGAGTAGCCTGACCCTTATTCCCATCCACAAGGGACATATATACATACACAAACACTAACATACACAGATAACACAAAAGTATTATGAAATATAGTTTAGATATGCAAACTAATTTATAGTTATAGCAATTAAGAACTAACATTCTAGAGCAGTTGCTGTTGTTAGGTGTAGTCACGTCAGTTCCCACTCATAGCGACATTATGTACAACAGGATGAAACACTGTCCAGTGCTGTGCCATTTTCATGATCATTGTTATGCTTGAGCCCTTTGTTGCAGCCACTGTGTCAATCCGTCTTGTTGAGAGTCTTCCTCTTTTTCACTGACCCTCTAATTTACCAAGCATGATGTTCTTCTCCAAGGACTAGTCTCTTCTGATAACATGTCTGAAGTATGGTTGCTTCTAAAGAGTATTCTGGCTGTATTTCTTCTAAGACAGATTTGTTTGTTCTTTTGGCAGTCGATGGTATATTCAACATTCTTCACCAACACCATAATTCAAAGGCATCAATTTTTCTTTGATCTCCTTTATTCATTGTCCAGTTTTCAAATGTGTATGAGGCCATGGCTTGGGTCAGGCACACCTTTGTCCTTAAAGTGGCATCTTTGCTTTTTAACACATTCAAGAGAGCTTTTGCAGCAGATTTGCCCAATGCAATGCATCATTTGATTTCTTGACTGCTGCTTCTAGAATTAGAAGGCTATGAGTTCAAATTCTGTGTCTGCCATTGCTTGTGTGACAGTGACTTTTACCTCTTTATCTTAATCCCATTCACAATTTATTCAAACTATTGCTGCCTGTATTTGGTTTATCACTTGCCATCCTCTAACACACACCCTCTGGCATAGCATCCTTGAACTTGGTTCAGGGTTTATGTGATCCTTTTCTTAAGAGAATGACTTTCTATTGTTCTTTGTTTCCAGACCAAAATTCATCTAGGTAAGTTAGAAGGCTTTTTGTCATTGTTGTTATTTTTTTGCTAATTAAAATTAAAAGGCCTTAACTAACTGTCACATGTGTCAATCAGGCAAGTGATAGATGAAATGAAACTGGGTACACAGCTGACATTGCTGACAATTTGTTAAATTTTGCGACAGCAATGAACCAAGGAAGACAGAAAGATGACAGTGGGATTTTGTTGATGGATAGGCTTTACTGATCAAGAGAAGTAGACATAAAGACCAAAAAGAAAATTAGAAATTCCAAATCAAACACAATATTACTTATAAGTTGAATGAAATATTTTAAATATTCACTCACTGCATTAAAGACCTGACCACAAAAACCATTACAAAAATATTCTTCAGAATATAAATCTTAAAGAAAACTCATTAGTCTTGTCCTTAACTTCATTATGGAGACTTCTTTAAGAGTGAACAGGGGTGTGGCTACAGGGGAATTTGGAAGGAGTGACAGACCCTGATAACCATGACTCAAAGCAAATAAGCAAATAAAAAAGCAAGGAACAAATTTAAAGGTTAGTTTAATTTACTTATTAAATTGTTACTCTCTTACTTTTTGTGCAGGAAAATTAGCATTGCATAAAAAAAAATAAATGAGAAAATGTCAGACATCATAAAGAAATTATATGTATGCAAGGGTTTCCCGATGAACAATATACATTGTGTAACTATGGCTTTATTTGGATAAAAATATAAACCCTAAGAATATTGGATGCATGGAACTCAAGGATGACGTGAGGTATACTATAAAAGTTTTGTTTGCCTTATTCTTTAAACATTAGAAATCTTTATGTAGAACTATAACTGGAAATATAATTTCATATCTGCTTTAAATCATGTATTCTTTGAATATTTATGCTAAACTGACAAAAATCATATTCTCTTTGATACTCATGCGAGACTTCTAAGAGAGAATATTCTTAAAACGTGAAGTGATGAAGCATAAAATCACACCATTATGTTTTCTTAATGCACAGAATCACATTAAAAAAAAACCAAAAAACTTGTTGCCCTTGAGTCTATTCCAACTCATAGCGACCCCATAGGCCAGGGTAGAACTGCCCCATAGGGTTTCCAATGAACGGCTGGTGGATTTGAACTGCTGATCTTTTGGTTCGCAGCCGTGACACACCATAGCTCTTAACCACTTTGCCGCCATTATGTTTCTTAAATACACAGAATCACATTAGATATATATTATTCCTAAGTTCAGCATTGATGCCAAGGTCACATTTTTACCAACTGTGAATAGCAGTTTTAGAAATTTGCTATTTTCAAGGGATATTTGAACTCTTCAATGCTTCATTCATTGAAAATACTTCTGTCATGGTCACCTAAGTGAACATTACACCTATTTTCCCTCCTTGGCAATTCCATTGTCTCTATTTTCAGTGATTTAAGATATATAAGATCTAATTTTCAATTCTTCCTGTTATAAATTTCTCAGATCTGCCTTTGGAGTTTTGTTACATTTCTTAGGGAATATAATGGCAGCAGAAACATATTTGGTGGAGGGTGAAGCTCAAGACCATCCAGTATAATATGGAAAAAAAAGAAGCTTTGATAATTTTATTATTAGGTCAAATATCAAGATCTTTTAAAAGAAACATTCATTATCTCAAAACTTTTGTTTTGATATAATGTTACCCAAAAGATTCTTTTTTGTTGCATTTGGCAACAACCAAACCCATCGTTACTGAGTGGATTCTGACTCATAACAACCCTATAGGACAAAGTAGAACTTCTCTATAGAGTTTCCAAGTTTCCAAGGATGAACAATTTATATTGTTCATCAGGAAACCCTTGCGTACATATAATTTCTTTATAATGTCTGACATTTTCTCAATTTTTTTTTTTTTATGCAATGCTAAACTCTTAACCACTGTGCCATCAGGGCTCCTGCATTTGACAATAAAATTGGAGGAAAAAAATACACAAATAGCAGAAATAGAATACAAAGATGTAAACATTCTATAGGAATAATACAGAATGTAAATAATAATAATAAAGTTATATCTGCACATGACAATAAATATTGAAACCAAAATCCTGAATTTTTTTTTTGATATTGAAAGTTTTATGCTGTGCCTGGATACTGGTCCTTAAAATCATTTTAAATTTCTATATATATACTTGAAGTTTTGAATATGTACTTGAAGTTCTGCTTAATTTACTTCAGCAATGGAATACTCATCTAAATTTTTAGGCGAAATACAAATTAAACAAAATAAATTACTTTATTTAAATATTTCTTCCCCATCTTAAAGCAAACATTCAGCCAGTAATTAGTTTTAAAATGCTAAAAAAGAAATGTTTTAAAATGCTAGGTATCTATTATATTTGAAGGACCCAATATATCAGAATGCTCAGAATATTTCTTCTTTCAGTACTATATTTTCAGATACGGTGGTTGACTCTCCATCACTAATTCTGTCTGCCCCTACCCCCAAGGTTTGCCTCCACCATTCATCTAACCAAGATGATAACCTACTTCAAGCTCCAGATAAAATCTTACCATCTCTCTGCAGCATTATCTGTAGCTAGCTATGGTTTTTCATTCCTCTGAATAATGTGGTTTAAAAATTACTCTTTAGCATATATTTTGTAGCCATTATGTTTCATTATAATATCTGGTACCACATACAATGTATTTATAAAATTGTTGAGCCGTTTGGCTTAGTTAGACATTATTTGGTTGCTAGGATCAGAGAAATATTCAAACTTAAAACTGAGACTTATATGGAAAAATTGAGATGTAATGGAACTGAATAAAACAAAATATAGTAAGCCTTCTAACAGGAGAAAGGAATTTGGAATTCTCAGTCTTTCTTGTGGTTTAATGTCATATAACTTTACTGTTCCCTGTATCTGCTCTCTTCACTTGCTTCAACTTATTCTTTGCTTGTTAAACAATGTTCTTTTTCTAGTCATCAGGAATTATACTCACAGATTCTGACTTCATATGAATGTACACATTTTGTAGCATAATTCTTACCTGTGTACACCATTAAAAGGCAGAATGCCTGTGTTCACATACCAGGTCTGATACTTACCAACTAGGTGACGTTCAGCAAAGTACTTAAGCTTTATATGACTCAGTATTGCTTTAATGAGAATTAAGTTAAGATGTAAATTAATTAAAATAAGCAGTATCTGAATATATAAATTTTAACTCTTCTTGTACAACTTAATCTCTGTTTACTTCTGTTCTCTCTCTCTATTCTAGGGGAAGAGTTTTTCTAGTCTCTTTTAGCTTCCGGTGTTGTTGTTGTTGTTAGGTGCCGTCAAGTTGGTTCAGACTCATGGTGACCCTGTTTGTCCAATAGAACAAAACACTGCTTGGTCCTGCACAATCCTGACAGTTGTTGCGTTTGAGCCCATTGTTGCAGCCACTGTGTCAGTCTGTCTTCTTGAGGTCTTCCTCTTTTTCACTGAACCTCTACTTAACTGAAGATGCCCCTCTCCAGGGACTGGTCCCTCCTGGGACTTCTGTTAGCCCCAGGCATTGCTTGGCATTCCTTGGTCTTTAGATGCATCTCACATGGCATCTGTCTCCTCCTTGTGTGCACGTGTCTCTCCCTGCCTGTTCTTTGCTCTTATAAGACAGCATTCAGAAGGGATTAGCACCAACCCCACTAAGGTATGGCTTCTTTAACTTAAGTGGTAACATCTTCAAAGACCTTACTTTCAAATGAGGTCACATTCGAAGGTATAGGAGTTATGACTTCACCACATATTTTAGGTAGGCACAATTCAATTTATAACAAGTTGTTGACATTATTAAAAGATCGTAAAATATTTTAATAAGCAGCAACAAAGAAGATTCATTGTCAGAGACCATACGTGACCTCCAAAGCCTAAAATATTTATTATCTCGCCCTTTACAGAAAAAAGCTTTTTGACCCTCATTCTAGAACATTGGGAGAAACCTGTAAACACAGATTACTAAACCCAGTTATCCTGATGAAAGTAGAAAAAAATGTAGTAACACTTTTGGAGATAAACCCATGTTTTTACTGGTTTGTTGCACCCATTTTCCATCTGCTGGAGCTGAGCTACTAACCAAAAGGTCAGCAGTTGGAATCCACCAGCTAATCCTTGAAAACCACATGGGGCAGTTCTACTCTGTACTATAGGGTCACTATGAGTTGTGATCTACTCGATGCAGTGGGTTTGTTTTTTTGGCATATTACCTGCAAGTATAACTCTAAATCAACCAAAACCTTCATGCACCAGAAATTATACAAATCCTTCCCTCTACTACAGCTCAGTTTCAATCCTCAACAAATGACTGACCAATATGTGGGTGCAAAACCACATGACCTCTTCCCCCAAGGGGGAATGAGAGTGAAACTAAAGGATGCAATTCGTGTAACAGAGCACCTGTGAGATCAGGTTGTTACTCATCTGTGCCTGAGATCACATCCTTGCTTAGAGGTTTCCATTCCCTGTTCTTCCCTCTGTTAGAGCCCTGGTGACACAGTGGTTAAGAGCTTGGCTGCCAACCAAAAGGCTGGCAGTTTGAATCCACCAGCAACTCCTTGGAAACTGTATGGGGCAATTTTACTCTGCCCTATATGGTTGCTCTGGGTTGGAGTCTACTTGATGCCACTGTTTTTTGTTTTTTTTTTTTTTAATTTCTCCCTCCTGTCTTTTTTCTTAAGCGCTTTGTCAACAAATCATTTGCACAAGAATTCCTATCTCAAGCTCTTATTCTAAGAAATGCATCACAGAAGGAAAGGCAATAAGAATGAAAGCTACAGACAGTTCTTCTATGCCTCTTATCCCTATTTACATGGAGAAGGAAAGGAAAGAAGCATTCTCCTGACCTGCTTTTAAACATGAAGCCAAGATTTTATTTTGGGTTGGCTGGATAATTCTCTGGCTACATAAGCCCATATAGATGAGATTATCTCAGAATTAAACTTTTCTCTTCATCTCTAAGAAAGCACATACTAGCAAAATCTCAGACCGAAAAGGAAAAGACACACTAATAGATGAGTGCAGTAAAATTTATATATTTATATATTTTCCTGTTTTCTTTAAACTACATCTGGTATTTTACATAGTAATGCATATGCTATGAACTGATTGTGTAATCAATTTAATTTCATGGATAACTTTGTTATCCAAAAAAAAACAAACCCAGTGCCGTTGAGTCTATTCTGACTCCTAGTGACCCTATAGGACAGAGTAGAACTGTCCCGTAGAGTTTCCAAGGAGCACCTGGCAGATTCGAACTGCCAACCCTTTGGTTAGCAGCCGTAGCACTTAACCACTATGTCACCAGGGTTTCCACCTTCATTATAGTATAGGTATATTTCCAAAGAGAAAATAGACCTGACTGGTTTTCCAATAAAGATAAGGAGATTTTAAGGCTCAATGCAGAGAATTCACAAGATTTGCTTATTTTCTCACTATTAGGCTGTTCTTTTCTTTAATAAACACAAGGTGCCTGTAAAACCTTTAAAATTTTATTTGAACAGATGAGGATATGACAAAAAATTAATAAAGAAAAAAGGCTGACTCAATTACTATTTTTTTTTTCCATGAATGGATTTTGTAAATTTTCTTAACTGAATGGACTGTACTGAACAGCTAATTTTGGCAGCTAATGGACACAAATATAGTGTTGAATGGGATGTAGAATATTGTAAAGTCTTTGGAAGAGAACCAAGAATAACTTTACTAATGCCCATAGGACCAAAAAGGAACACTGTCACAGTATTTATTGCAATACGACATTTTGACATCGAGTTACTTGTGTTCCATAATATCCTCCCCCATGAGAAATTACTCTTATGATAATAGCATATAGCCTTTCTTTTTTCGAATATAATGTAAGAAGATATAAGAAAATGAAATATTTATTTCTAAAAGAAATATGCCATAATATGGAATAATAATGGAATCCCTCTCCTTAACATCTTTTCTGTGTATTTTACTAATCTACCCTTAACTTTTTTTTTTTCTTGTTAGTGAGTTTTTGTCTGCATTTGTATTCAACTCCCAGGAAAGTTGATTATGTGAACCTCTTATCTGAAAAGCTCTGTTATCTGAATTAGGTCACGTTTCTCTACATGCATCATTTACATCATGAACGCTCCATCCTTATCTGAAACCCTAATTACCCAAATTAAGTCTCTGACCTTCTTTCCATTTTTCTAGTTGAGGTTTAATTAAATCAGGATTCATATTCTCTGATTTATGAGAATGAGAGGGGGAAAAAGTTTCCTGTGCAAATCTACCAAAAAAATAGTAGTAATTTTACTTATCAGCATTAAATGACTTACCCTGTGGCTGTGTTTCAAGCATTTTCAATTCAGAGAATTTTTAAAGTCATAGTGAATTATTTCTAACAGGAAGCAAATTTTGATATAAAATGTAAGTAATAGGTGGATTTTCCTCTGGAAACATAAAAAAAAAATCCGTAACAGAAGTTGTTACTCATTCATTTAGAGAAAAGCAAGGGTAAGAGGAGTAGTCAGAAAAAGCTTTATTTTAGACTGTTTCAGGTCTCTACATTGTCATCTGGAGCTTCTTTGGAAAGGGAGACAAGGAGCTTCCTGTGATACTCTGAAAGGTAATTTATAGTAACATAGCAAGGGTGAGTTCTTCAAGCATCAATCCACTGAGGGGTAATGAAATGAAGGGAAGCTGTGCTGTGCTTCCCCTTATTCGAGTCTACCCATTTCCCTTCTTGTTTCTTACACTGATTTTAAACTTCTAAAATAATTATCAATAAAAAAATAGCAGGGATTAAATATAGCTACAAATTTTTCATTATTCATCATATTTAAGTTCTGCATAGTGATATAGATATACTTATATTTAACAAATTATAAATATATATATACATGTGTATTTAACAAATCATAAATATCAAGTTCAAACTTGAGTGTGCTAATATTCGTTTTCTATTTTTATTAAAGTAGAGGATCAGTGAAAAAGAGGAAGACCCTCAATGAGATGGATTGACACAATGGCTGCACCAACGGGCTTGAGCATAATGACTGTGATGATGGTGCAGGACCAGGCAGTATTTCATTGTGTTGTAAGTAGGGTCACTATGTGATGGAGCTGACTTGATGGCACTTAACAGCAACAACATACTGTTTTATTTGTATTTGTATTTATTTATTTTAGAAGGTGGAAGTACACTGACCAAAATAAAGGAAAAACATCTGGATGCCTGTGAGATGTTTTTATGGTCAGAATCATTATTTTTGATTTGTATTAAATAATATAGCATCTTTTATTTCTGACTAATTAAGCTTATAGGATAATATCAGAAAAATAAAGGCTGGCTTTTCTAATTATGAGAAAGCTATTTACAAGACAGCAGACTAATCATATGTATAATAAGACTAGCATAATGCTCAACTATGATGATTTCAGAGGTTACATTACCCAAGAATGATTTTCACTCACAATAAATTTTAAGTGAGGACCAAAATTTTGTTCCTCAGTTAAGGTTAAATACAAATATAATTATTAGTAATTTATGTCACAACCTTTTACAGGGTTGTTTATTATGGCAGAATGTGACAATAAAATACCATGAGAATCCTGATCCAGAGTTACTTGGCAAATTGAGTTCAACTTATTATCTGTTCAAGGAACAAAACTTCTGTAATAAAGGCTGGATTTTGACATTATGCATGAAGTGAAATGAATAACAACAACAAAAAAATTAGGGAAACATTTGAATAATTTAATGTAAATAATATTGCTGTTGCACATTCACCAAACCCTTTTAAAATATCATTATTTAGGAGGATAGAAGTGTGAGCAATTCTAAGATCCTGGCCCTCCCCACACGAGCACTAAGAAAAACAACTAGAAATCTGTAATCTCAACTCTGTGGGAACTCTGAAAAATAAGCAGAGAAATGAAGCAACTGGTCTCATTCTGAAATAAGGAGAAAAAAAAATAACTTTTGAACAGTAGAAAACCTTGTTTTGCCCTTATCTCCAACCTTCCACCTCCCAGCTTAGTGGCCATGGCAGCAGCTGCAGCAGACTGGACCATGGTTCACATTCTCAGAGAAGGGCCCCAGCGTCTGGCTCTGAAGTGTCAGTGGATGGCTCAGTGTATCTGTTCTGTTCTGTCTTGGAGCTGCCTAAAAGTCCAAAGCCTTGGTCTGACATGAATTGCAGCTCACACAGCATGGCGTAGGCAGTGGTGAACAAAGACTGAAGACTGTGACCACTTGAGAGTTTCTTGTAGAAAGTGGCACTGTTGAAAACACCATCTTAATGAGGGAATTGAGAAAGCCACAAGCACATGCAGACCTCACAAATTGTAATATTCTAACGTCCCATGTTCAACAAAAAATCACAAGGCATTAAAAGAAACTGGAAATGATGATCTATTCAAAAGAACAAGAAAAAGAGAGAGCCATTGTGTCTATAAAAGCCTGGGAAATAGGTTAGAAGAGTTTAAAACAACAGTATTAAGCATGCTCAAGGACTTAAAGGAAACAAAAGAAGGAAATCAGGAACACAATATATGAAGAAAATGAGAATATCAATTAAAAGATAGACAAGAAAAAATAAAACAGAATTACTTGAGCTGAAAAATACAAAACCAAAATGAAAAATATAATGAAGACACTAAACAGCAGATTTGAGTTGGCTGAAGAAATAATCAGCTGATTAGAGGATACAGTAATTGAAATTAAGGAGTCTGAAGAGAAAAAAAAAAAAGAAGATAAAGAAAACTGAACAAGGGTCAATTTATCAAGAAGATATAAAAGTTACAAATGTATTTGCACCTAACAGCAGAGCTCCAAAATACATAAAACAAACAGTGACAGAATTGAAGGAAGAAATAGAAAGTTTTACAATAATAATTGGAGACTTCAATACACCACTTTTAATAATGGACAGAACATCTAGAAATAAGAACAATAAGGAAATAAAAGATTGGATCAACACTGTAAACAAACTTAGACATCTATGGAATATCCCATCCAATACTAGCAAACTGAATCTAACAGCATGTGGCAGGGACTATACACAATAACCAAGTGGGGTTTATTCCAAGTATGCAAGGATAGTTCAACATTAGAAAATCAATCAGTGTAATACATCACATTAATAGAGAAAAGAAAAAGAACCACATGACCACCTTCACCAGCACACAAGGGGAATGCTTCAGAATCCAACCCACTTCCATGACGAAAACACTCAACAAATTCCTCAATATGATAAAGGGAGTTTTTGGAAACCCATAGCGAACATTATACTCACAATATGATAAAGGGAGTTTTTGAGAACTCATTGTGAATATTATACTCAAGGGAGAAAGTCTAAGAGTTTTCCTCTTAAGAAAAGGACACAGTGAGTGAATCCCACCTTCACTGCTCACTGAGTGTTAAGTATAAGCATGAATCAAATTCCCAAAGTGCAGAAATGGATGCAGTCCTCACCTTTTCACTTCTCCACCCTCATCTCCAGATAAGGAGTGACACACTCTTTCTCTGACATTAACCAATCAGAGCTGGATCAGAGCTCACAAGTTAGAAGGACACCTACTTTCAGACTGGCAAGTGGACACACACCAGCCACTGCTGGCTCTCACTGCCCCTGTGTGTTTCATTAACCCTCTGGAACAATTCACAGACTTCACAGAGAGTACACCATATTTATGACTACGGATTTATTACAACTAAAAAGAATACAAATAGATACATAGGGTGAGGTCTGGGAGGGATCACAGAGTGGAACTTCCATGTATCAAAGAGGGATGCACTACTCTTTCCTGTGCATGGTCACCAACTAGGAAACTCATTGAGCCTCAGGGTTTCAGACTCTAATGGACCTCTCACATGGTCATGAGAGATTACATTATGCCTTCTAAGGTTTAGTCAGCATTGTGCCCCAGGTGGTCCCTCTTGGTCTGGGCAGCCCCCACTCGTTGGTCTCAGGTGTTGGTCTGGCTCAAAAGAACCAAGAACAAAGGTCAAATTGATTTCTGCAAGGTGATTCCATGCCTCACAATCAAGAACAAGACAAAAACGCCCACCCTCACCACTTCTATTCAATATTGTACTGGAAGTCCTAGCCAGAGCAATTAGGTAACAACAACAACAACAATAAATAAATAAAAGGTATCCAAAAGGGTAAGTAAAAAGTAAAACTATTCCTATTTGCTGATGATGTGATCCTACATATAGAAAATCCCTAAGAATCCACAAGAAGGCTTTTAGAACTAATACATGAGCTCCATAAAGTTTCAGGGTACGAAGTCAACACACAAAAATCAGTTGAATTTGTATACTTCAAAAACGAACAATCTGAAAAGGAAATTAAGAAAACAATTCTATTTCCAGTTGCTTCTAATATAACAAAATATCTAGGAATAAATTTACCCAGAGAGGAGAAATATTTGTACAATATGAACTGTAAAACACTGTTGAAATTAAAAATGACCTAAATAAATGGAAAGACATTCTGTATTCATGGGTTGGAAGATTTAGTATTATTAAAATGTCAAATAAAACCAAAGTGACGAAAAATTCAATGCAAACTCTATCAAAATTAAAACAGCCTTCTTTGCAGAAATGGAAAAGCCAATCCTTAAATTATATGGAATAGTAAGAGGCCCTGAATAGTCAAAGCAATCTGGAAAGAGAAGAAAAAAGTAGGAGGACACATACTTCCCAATTTCAAATGTGCTATAAATTCACAGTAATCAAAACAGCCTGGTCCTAATATAAGGACAGATATATAGACCAGGCTTAGAGTTCAGAAATAAACCCATACATTTATCGTCAATTGATTTTGACAAGGGTGCTAATTCCATTCAATGGAGAAAAAATGTCTTCAATGAATGGTGTTGGGATGACTGCATGTCCACATGCAAAATAACAAAGTAGGATTCATACGTGAGAACATATATGAAAATTAACTCAAAATGAATTTGGCGACCTAAATGTAAGGACTAAAACCATAAAACTCTTAGAAGAAAACATACAGATAATGCTTCAGGACGTAGTTTTCAACAAGGGATTCTTAGCTATAACTCCAAAAGAATAGCAACAAAAGATAAAATAGATAAACTGGAGTTCATCAAAATTTTAAAAAGTGTGTGCATCAAAGGACTTTATTATGGAAGAGACAATCTACATAGTGGGAGAAAATATTTGGGAACCATATATCTTACAAGGGTTTTATATCTAGTTTTTATTTATTTATTTATTTTTTTATATAGAGAGAGAAGGAACTTTGGTAGCATAGCGGTTAAGTGCTTGGCTGCTAACCAAAGGTCAGCAGTTTGAACCCACCAGCAACTTGTAGGAGAAAGATGTGGCAGCCTTGGAAACCCTATGGGGCAGTTCTACTCTGTCCTGTAGGGTCGCTAGGAGTCAGAATGGACTCAGTGGCAATGGATATGGTTTGAATTATATGTATAGAACAGCCATACCTCAACAACAAAAAGACAAACAACCCAATCAAAAAAAAAAAAAAAAAGAAAATGGGCAAAGGATTTGAATAGACATTTCACCAGAAATAATATGGCCCGAGGAGTGAGTTTCTTGGTTCAAGCAGACACATGAGACTATGTGGGCAGCTCCTGTCTGGAGGTGAGATGAGAAGGCAGAGAGGGACAGGAGCTGGATGAATGGACTAGGGGAATACACGTTGGAGAGGAGGCGTATGCTGTCTCATTAGGGGGAGAGCAACTAGGAGTACACAGCAAGAGTATATAAATTTTTTGTATGAAAGACTGACTTGATTTGTAAACATTTACTTAAAGCACAATTAAAAAAAAAAAAAGATAATATGGCCCACATACACACGATAAGATGCTCGGCATCATTAGTCATTAAAAAAAAAAAAAAACCCTGTTGCCATTGAGTAGATTCCTATTTTAAGAAAACTGAAAACTACATTGCGGAGAAAAAGGCCAGGAAAGTTGCACCAAGGAAATCTGTTTCATCGGGCACCAGCACATTCTTCTAGGGTAGCAAGGATTGACCTGTGAGAACTTCCTTGGGAAGTCTTACCCTACCCACCCTACAGCCCCGATCTTGCCCCTTCAGACTTCTTTTTGTTTCCCAAGCTGAAACAACATTTAAAAGGAACACCATTTGAGTCCCTCGAGGATATCAAAACTGCTGTTTTGACATGGTGCAAATCAAAGAGCACAGAATACTTCGGGGAAAGGTTAGAGAGATGGAAACCCCGCCTTCATAATTGTATAGGCATAGATGGAGGATATGTCAAGAAACAATAGCTTCATATTTCGATATTTTTGTTTAATAAAAGATTTCTATGATTTTGTAGCAATACTTTTTGACTTATCCTCCTATAATCAATCAGCTGAGGTCCTACCGGTATAGGGTAATCCTAAACCTAATCATTTCTGAGTTACAAAAACACCACAAAAGACATAGAAATACGCACACAGAGGAATACAGAAACCAAGTGAGGATCATCTACAAACCAAAGGACATCAGGGATTGCCAGACGTTGTTGTCGTTAGGTGCCTTAGAGTGGGTTCCAGTTTAAAGCGACTCTATTAAAGGGGAACGAAACAGTGCCATACACACAGTCCTGGCTATATTTGAGCCCTTTATTGCAGCCACTGTGTCAATCAATCTTGTTGAGGGTCTTCCTCTTTTTGGATGACCCTCTACTTGACCAAGCATGATGTCCTTCTCCAAAGTACGTGAGGCAAAGTCTAGTTAATCATCCTGTGATTAAATCAGTTAATCTAATCCAATTGATCTAATGCTGACCCTTACTAAGCACGATGTCCTTCTCCAGGGACTGGACCCCCTCAATAACATGTCCAAAGTAAACGAGACAAAATCTTACCATCCTCACTTCTAAGGAGCATTCTGTCTGTACTTCATTCAAGACAGATTTGTTCATTCTTCTGGCAGTCCGTGGTTTATTCAGTATTGTTCATCAACATCGTAATTCAAAAGCATCAATTTTCCTTTGAGCTTCCTTATTCATTTTCCAGCTTTCACATACATATAAGGTCGTTGAAAATACAATAGATTCAGTCATGCACACCTTAGTCCTAAAATGATATCTTTTCTTTGTAACATTTTACTGAGGCCTTTTGCAGCAGATTTACCCAATGCAATATGCTGTTTGATTTCTTGACTTCAGCTACCACGGGCACTGATTTGGGATCCAAATAAAATTTAATCTTTGACAATTTCAATATTTTCTATTTTCAGCATGATTTTGCTCATTGGTCCAGCTGTGAGGAGTTTTGTTTTCTTTATGTTGAGGTGTAAACATACTGAAAACTATAGTCATTGATCTTCATCAGTAAGTGATTCAAGTCCTCTTTGCTTTCAGCAAGCAAGATTTTGTCTTCTGTGTATCTCAGATTGTTAATGAATCTTTCTCCAATCCTGATCCTGCATTCTTCTTCATAGAGTCCAGCTTCTTGGGTTATTTGCTCGACATAGAGATTGAATAAGTATGGCGAGAGGATACAACCCTGCACACACCTTTCCTGATTTTAAAACATACAGCATCCCCTTGTTTGGTTCCAATGACTGCCTCTTGGTCTATGTATAGATTCTGCACGAGCACAATTAATTGTTTTGGAATTCTCATTTTTCAAAATGTTATCCATAATTTGTTATGATCCACATAGTCAAATGCCTTTGCATAGTCAATAAAACACAGGTAAACATCTTTCTGCTATTCTGTGCTTTCAGCCAAGATCCATTTGACATCAGCAATGATATCCCTCATTCCAAGTCCTCTTCTGAATCTGGCTTGAGTTTCTGGCAGTTTTCTGTGCTTGGTGTACTTACTGCTGGAACTGTTTTTGAATTACCTTCAGCAAATTTTACTTGTGTGTGATATTAATGATATTGTTTGATAATTTCCACATTCTGTTAGATCACCTTTCTTTGGAATGGGCACAAATATGGATCTCTTCCAGTTGGTTGGCCAGGTAGCTCTTTTCCAAATTTCTTGGCACAGATGAGTGAACACCTCCAGCTCTGCAATTCCTGGAACTTTCTTTTTCGCCAATGCCTTCACTGCAGCTTGGACTTCTTCCTTCAATACCATTGGTTCTTGATCATATGCCACCCCCTTAATTGGTTGAATTCAACCAATATTTTTTGGTGCAGTGATTCTGTGTATTACTTCCATCTTCTTTTGATGCTTCTTCAGTCGTTCAGTATTTTCCCCACAGAGTCCTCCAATGTTGCAACTTGAGGCTTGAATTTTTTCCTCAGTTCTTTCAGCTTGAGAAATGCTGAGTGTGTTCTCTTTTGGTTTTCTAACTCCAGGTTTTTGCACATTTACATTTTGGTCTTTTCTCTCTTTCCCATCTTTTTAATGACCATTTGCTTTCTTCGTGTATGATATCCTCTGTTTTATTACACAGCTCTTTTGGACTTCAGTCATTAATCTTCAGTGTGTAAAAACTATACTTGAAATGGTCTCCAAATTCAGGTGAGATATACTCAAGGTCACACTTTGGCTCTGATGGACTTACTAGAATTTTCTTCAGCTTAACTTGAACTTGCATATGAGCGATTGATGATCAGTTCTGCAGTCAGCCCCTGGCCTTGTTCTGACTGATGATATTGAGCTTTTCCATTGTCTCTTTCCACAGATAAAGTTGATTCGATTTCTGTCCTTTCCATCCCATGAGGTCCAAGTGCAGAGTCACTGCTTACGTTGTTGAACAAATGTATCTGCAAGGAATAAGTCTTTGGTCTGCAAAATTCTATCATGCTGTCTTCAGCTTCATTTCTATCAATCACCAAGGCCATATGTTTCAACTACTGATACTTCTTTGTTTCCAACTTTTGCATTCCAATCACAACTAATTATCAATGCATCTTGATTGCATGTTTGTTCAACCTCAGGCTGCAAAAGTTGATAAAAACCTTCAATTTCCTCCTCTTTGGCATTAGTGGTTGCTGTGTAAATTTGAATAATAATAATATTAAGTGGCCTTTCTTGTAAGTGTATGGATAGTATCTTATCAATGACAGCCTTTTACTTCAGGGTAGATATCAGGATGTTCCTTTTGATGATGAATGCCTCATCATTCTTCTTCAATTTGTCATTCTCTGCATAGTAGACCATTGGATTGTCTGATTCAAAACAACTACTACCAGCTCATTTCAGCTCACCAATTCCTGAAGTATTGATCTGTATATATTCCAGTTCATTTTTGACTAATTCCAATTTTCTGGAAAACCTGGTGGCATAGTGGTTAAGAGCTACAGCTGCTAACCAAAAGGTTGGCAGTTTGAATCTACAAGACACTCCTTGGATACCTTATAGGGCAGTTCTACTCTGTTGTGTAGGGTTGCTATGAGTCGGAATCAACTCGATGGCAGTGGGTTAGTGGGTTTCCAATTTTCCTAGATTCATACTTTGTGCATTCCATGTTCTCATTATTAACGGATATTTGCTGCTGTTTCTTCTCATTTTAAGTCATGCCACTTTGGCAAAAGAAGGTCCTGAAAGCGTGACTCCATCCATGTCAATAAGGTCTACTCTACTTTGAGAAGACAGCTCTTCCCCAGTTGTATTTTGAGTGGCTTCCAACCTGAGGGGCTCAACTTCTGGCACTATACCAGTCAATGTTCCACTGCTATTTATGAGGTTTTCACTGGCCAGTTTTTTCAGAAGTAGACTGCCAGGTCCTTCTTCCTAGTCTGACTGAGTCTGGAAGTTCCACTGAAACCTGTCTACCACTGGTGACCTTGCTGATATTTGAAACACAGGTGGCATAGATTCCACCATCGCAACAACATGCAAGCCACCACAGAAGGACAAACTGACAGATGCATGGTGATTTATTTGTTTACTTATGTTCTAAGAAATCCAGATTATTATCCTGCCCATGCTGATCGATGGAACTTTCCATGGTGCCATCAAGGCAAAATCGAGCTGGTGTATGGCACTCTCTACAACCCTGGATTACAGTGTTATTAAGACTATCTGCAGAACATTTTCCTCTGCACTAGGAATGTTTGGACATTTCTGTGGGTGTTGATTTTGTTAATATGTGTTTAATTTTGTATGTAATCTCTTCTGTAGACATAAGGTAAAACACTAGGATGGATGATGATAATTAAGGGAACTCTGAAGTTTCCAATCATCATATAGTAGGGGAAATAGCAGTCTGAACCATTATGCTAATTAGGTTTGTTAAAAGCCAGCAAAGTCACTGTAAATAAATTATTGCAAATGTTCTTTTACATAATATAAGTGAGCTTACAGCCAACACTGTACAATGCCTTACTATAGCAACAGTTAGGGAACTGCATTCCTGGCCGAAAATCTAATTTCTTAAACTTCAACAGCTAAAATGTTTTTAGAGAATATAAAAAGAGGCCTAAACTTATGTTATTATTACAACAACAACAACAACAAAATCAGGTACAATTGCCTCAAAATGCAGGATCTAGTAAGATCTAGTTAATAATAAAAAGTGTTACCTTGGAATATCTTGGTACTGTTATTTTTCAGCTTTCATATTTTCAGAAATATTTTGAATTTATGATTCACACATAGCTTTAAGATTAAAAATTAAAAATCGCTACTACAGGAAGAATAATCTAAAAGGATTATGGACTTAGGTTATTCCTAAAAATAAGTAATTGTTAATTCTTCATAAATGAAGCATATGCTTAATTCTTCCTTTTGTAATTATTAGGGTGACGGTTCTCTGCTACAGTTACTGATAAAAAACGCAAAATTGCTTTGCAGCAATCCTTTGCAATTGGTGATGGGGTGGGATTTTCCAACCCTATTTAAAAATCAGGGGCATGGGGAAGGGAAAAGAGGGGATTTTTTTTTTTAGCTAGGATTAAATTTCTGTTCACGGGGAAAAAATATGGCAATGGATATTGGTGATGGTCACACCAGATGGTTGATGTAATTGGTTTCATTGAGCTGTACAAGTGAAAAGTGTTGAATGCAAATGTTGTATCACCTGTATTTTCACAATTAAAAAAAAAAATCACAAACTATTGTCAAAACTAAAGGGAAATTTCTAGATTCGTAAGCAAGATGACCCAACACAGAAAATCTCATCCTTTAATTCTGGTACGCCAGTAAGGGGGGGAATTTGTGAACAAGTACCCATACACTTGAAAATTGTTTTCATTGCAGACACATATACACCTACACACACATATTTGGTTTGGTCTGGAGTAATGAGCCCCGGTGGTTAAGAGGTCAGCTGTTAACCAAAATGTTGGCAATTCGAATCCACTAGGTTCTCCTTGGAAACCCTATGAAGCAGTTCTACTCTGTCCTACAGGGTCACTATGAGTCAGAATCAACTTGAGGGCAACAGGTTTGGTTTTTTTGATTTTAGAGTGATGAAGGTAAGGAACACAGAGATACTGAAGTTTTGGAACATTTTTTTTTCTTACTATCTAAAATAAAGTCAGCATCTCACATTTTTTCTTAGGACTCTAATTCTTTGTAGGCTTTTATGTATTATTTGGCTATTTGAACTATGATTCTAGATTTGAGTTATTTAAGCCTTGGCACTCTGCATTAAAAAGACATAAAACCATCATGAAATGATTAAGACTAAAACAGATTTGCACATTCTTTCAAAATTACTAGAAACAAAAAAGTGTTTCAGAAGATTAATAGCAATATTTCTAGACTTATTTTACTTGATGAGGATTTATATTTTCTTAAAACTCAGAAACCATTTTCTCCCTTTGTTTTCTTAGAAGTCGTATCCACTTAGAAGGTCTCAGTAACAAGTTAACATATATTTTACCATGGTTTCATAAAGTTTCAATTGCATAAATATCTTAAAAAATTGTGTTATAAAAACGTATTTCTCAATATAGTAAGTAATGTGTTAGCATTGTTACATGTAGGCCAATTATTCTTATTGGTTTTATATAAAATACTTGGAAAATGTATTTAAAGATAAAAATTAACATAACTAAACAATTAAAAGAAAAAATTTTCCAGTATAATTTTCCATACCTGTTTGATTCCTGTATTGTTCAAGTCCTTTATTAGCTACTAAATTTATACAACATTGTCTATGTTTCAAATTGAAATAGAGATGATATTCTAAAACAGGGTCAGTGCAGCTTAGTGACCTGGACTCTTTGACTCTTTAGCCCGGTTTGGTTTCAGGTCCATCTCTTATTTATTAGCTCTTGGAATTGGTCAAGGGAGCCTTGGTGGCACAGTGGTTAAGAGCCTGGCTGCTAATCAAAAGGTTGGCAGGTAGTTTGAATCCACCAGCTGCTCTGTCTTAGTCAGCTAGTGCTGCTATAACAGAAATACTACAAGTAGGTGGCTTTAACAAAGAGAAATGTATTTCTTCATAGTAAAGTAGGCTAAAAGTTCAAATTCAGGGTGTCAGCTCCAGGGGAAGGCTTTCTCTCTCTCTGTTGGCCTTCTTATCAGTCTTCCCCTAGACTAACAGCGTCTCTGCACAGGGACCCTGGGTCCACAGGGTACACTCTGCTCCTGGCACTGCTTTCTTGGTGGTATGAAGTCCCTGTCTCTCTGCTCGCTTCTTTCTTTTATATCTCAAGAGATTGCCTCAAAACACAATCCAATCTTGTAGACTGAGTCCTGCCTCACTAACACAGCTGCCTCCCATCCTCCCTCATTAACACCATAGAGGCAGGATTTACAACATATAGGAAAATCACACAATACCGGGAATCATGGCCCATCCAAATTGACACACACATTTTGGGGGGGACATAATTCAATCCATGACATGCTCCTTGGAAACCCTATGGTCTACTCTATCCTACGGAGTCGCCATGAGTCAGAATCAATTCAATAGCAACAGATTTGTTTTTGGTTTTGGAATGGTCAAACTAAAACATTTTAAGGATCATAGGTTGTCATTTTTCGTAGAGTTGGCTCTGACTCACGGTATCCTTATGTATAATAGAACAAAATATTGCCTGATCCTGCACTATCTTCAAAATTACTAGCATACTCAAGTCCATTGTTGTGGCCATTGTTTACTTTGAGTATCTGCTAACCTAGGAGGCTCATTTTCCAGCACCATATCAAACAATACTCAGTTGTGATTCACAGGATTTTCATTGATTAATTATCCTAAGTAGATCACCAGACCTTTTTTTCCTAGTCTTTCTTAGTCTGGAAGCTCCTCTGAAACCTGTTCACAGTGGGTAACTATGGTGGCATAGTTTCCTGTATCATAGAAGCATACATGTCATCATAGTATGATAAAGTGATGGATGATTGTTGGGTTTTTGTTTTCCTTTAAGCATGTTGTCATCTTTGTAGTTAGGTGCTGTCAAGTCCATTCTGACTCATAGCAATCCTATGTACAACAGAATGAAACACTACCTGGTCCTGTGCCATGCTCACAATCACTGCTATGTTTGAGCCCATTGTTGTAGCCATTGTGCCAAACCATCTCATTAAGGGTCTTTCTCGTTTTTGCTGACCCTCTACTTTACCAAGCTTGATGTCCTTCTCCAGGGACTGATCCCTCCTGAAAACGTGTCCAAAGTACATGAGAGGAAGTCTCATCATCCTCGCTTCCAAGGAGCAATGTGGCTGTACTTCTTCCAAAATAGACTTGTTTGTTCTTCTGGTCAACCGTGGTATATTTGATAGTCTTCACCACCATAATTCAAAGGCGTCGATTCTTCTTCAGTCTTCCTTATTCATTGTTTAGCTTTTCCGTGCATATGAGGTGATTGAAAATACCATGGCTTGAGCCTGGTGTGCCTTAGTCCTCAAAGTGACAACTTCGCTTTTCAACACTTTAAAGAAGTGTTTTGCAGCAGATTTTAAGCATACGTTTCCTCAATTTTAAAATCAGTGTGGGACTATCAATGTCTCAGGATCATCAAACAAATGAAATAAAATAGATAAAGTATACGGCTCTTCTGAAGTATCAATAAATAAAATCTATTTGTAAGGGTTAGCTTTTCCGATAAATGAAACTATGAACGTTGATGGTTCCTATTCTTTTTTTTTTCATGTGAAATAAGGTGTAAATACCCTTCAGAGTAGACAGAAAATTGAATTCATTGCTATAAAGTAGTTCATTAAACTACTAACATCAAAGCAAGACATGAATATCACTACTAAGCTATATTTTTTTAATCAATGTTTTATTCTCTCTCCTCACTCAGGTTTTTCAGGAGAAAATATTTCCATTACTGAGCCTTAATATGGAGCCTCAGTGGCACAGTGGTTAAGAGCTTGACTGCTAACCAAAAGATTGGCAGTTCAAATCCACCAGCCGCCGCTTGGAAATCCAACGGGGCAGTTCTACTCTGTCCTTTAAGGTTGCTATGAGTCGGAATAGACTCGTTGGCAATGGGAGAGACTTAATATCAAAAGGCTGAGACAAAATACTGCAGAAGTAGCTCTGTGTCCACCCATTTGGTTGACACCTCAACACCTGGCCATTAAATTCTGTTGAGGAGAGCTTCTTCGCTACCCCCTTATGAGGAAGCACTGTGAGATAAGGCGCAGTAGTGAGGAGAGAAAAAAAAAAAACTTTACAATCATGGCAGTTAAAAATAATCTCTGCTACTCTAAATATTTTAGTGATTTAAGACAGTATCCACTTACTGAGACAGAAAAGGTTTACAGCCCCAAATTAATAAACCTTGCATTATACTATTAACTATACTTTTGCTGCAGAATAGCAAATATTTTAATAACTGGAGATAAATTCAGGTCCATGCCTATGATATGTTTGTAGCACCTTATGGAAATGTGGAAAGAGGGGGTTATTTAGAGTTCAGGCACAGGTCATACCCCCCACCACTGCATTAAAGGCAGGAGAGAGAAAGGTCTTTTCATATTCTGAGAAAAAAGAAGAAACCCAGTACATGTGAAATAGGAACTAAAAATACTATGTGTGTAACAATTATTTGAAAGACTGGGTATAATATTTCAGGGAATTTGAAAGCTATAATAAACTCAGCCACCTTGATTCAAATATAATTACGTCAATTATATTTCATGGAAGTCTGTGCTTCAGTGACTGCGTTGTTTGTAACAGGGCAGTGTATGCTTTGTCTTTATTATACAAATGGAAAATCTCTTCAGGATCTCATAATGCATAAGGCAAATTCAGGCTCAAGACACATTCCTTCGACTAAAATATAATGGACATATTGTTGTTAGGTGTCATCTAGTTGGTTCCAACGCATAGCAACCCTATGTGCAACAAAAGGAAACACCGCCCAGCCCTGCACCATCCTCATAATTGTTGCTACTTTTGAGCCCATTGTTGCAGCCAGTGTGTCACCCCATCACATGGATTGGGCATAAATCATCTTAAACCAGAGCTTATCAAGAAGTAATATGTTTTGATTTTGCATTATAGTTGATAACCTTAGAAAATGATACTAAGGATTCTGTGTGAAATTATGTTTTTGTCTCATTCCTAGGAATTAAGCCACCAGACATAGGTGTGTTAGGCTGCTGATAAACAAGTAACTAAAGAGCATAATCTAAGAAAAAAGTCCTTGTGTCAGATTGGTTCCTTTGGTGTTAGTCTTATCTTTAGTCAGTCTTAAAGTAAAGTTTATTGCTAGGTATGCTCCTAATATTTCATACTAATGCTATGCCCTTATTTTTGAGATCTTAGAACAACTTGTCTTCCTAAATCAGCATTTCAAGGAAAGATAACTAAGGGAATAATGTACCTTCAAGTTAAAAACATATTTTAATATCATCAGAGATATTATTTGCCCAATTAAAAATGTTTTCTCTTGTTGCTATCATACATATGTTTGAAGCGGAAAGTTATTAGAGAACAATGAAAGACAATTAGCTATAATAATATTTTAGGGATTAGGATGTAAATGTTGCATAGCCAATTGGGCTCAATTGATGTTCAAACCATAGGTCAAAAGATCAGTGTCGTATTGAGGAAACAGGGGGAAAAAAATAGATTAATTCTCATGTCATGCTTTTTAAATGTGTAACCTTAAGCAATGTATTTAAACATTTTGAGGCTCACAAATAAATTCACTAAGTAAAATAGGCATCAATTACGTATATTTCAAAATGATTAGGTTCTTTTCACTTTCCACAAAAAGAAAACTTTGATAGTTGTCTCTGTGTTTCCTAAATAGCAGAGGAAATGGAAGCTTTCTACAAATCACAATCTCAGTATTTCACATGGCCTCCGTAGCTCTTCTTTAGTGACACCTATCTCATGTTGAACAAGGGAAAGTTAGCTTTTGGACTATAAGTCACTGCTGAGGTCATGGGATCCTACAGGCTAGGGTCAGGTCTTCCAATAGAGAAAGGCTTCTCTAAAGTAGTGCTACAGATGATGACAATGTTTGGGCAGTGGTCAGGAGAGCACTCAGTTTAGCTCACTGCATAGCTTCAGTTCTTTCTATATGGTTTATATACCCTAGGAGTCCATGGGTGGTGTAAACAGTTAACACACTTGGCTGCTAACCAACCCAAAAGTTGGAGGTTCAAGTTCACCATGAGATGCCTCAGAAGAAAGACCTAGAAATCTACTCCTGAAAAATCAGCCATGGGGCAGAGCCAAGATGGCGGACTAGGCAGACGCTACCTCGGATCCCTCTTACAACAAAGACACGGAAAAACAAGTGAATCGATCACATACATAACAATCTACGAATCCTGAACAACAAACACAGATTTAGAGACGGAGAATGAACTAATACGGGGAAGCAGCGATTGTTTCCAGAGCCTGGAGCCAGAGGACCAGTCAGGTACGGCACAACCACAGAGAGCTGCTCCACCCCCCTGAACTAACCCCGGGAGGGGGACGAGCCGGTTCCGCAGGCAGCATGGGACGCAGCCGGTAGGAGAAGTCCCCGGGAGGCAGTGACTGGTCTTGGAGCAGGAAGAGCAGCGTCCCAGCCGGGGAACCGTCTCGCCGGGATTTGGACTGGACGCAGGCAGCTTCATTAACATCCGAATAGCCTGAGCCAGAGGGAGAACTCTGATAGGGGTCTGACTGCATTTTTTTTTTTAGCAGATTTTCTGGAAAAACTAGTTTCCCAGTGATGGCTCGGAGACAACAATCCATATCAAACCACTTAAAGAAGCAGACCATGACAGCTTCTCCAACCCCCCAACTAAAAGAATCAAAATCTTTCCCAAATGAAGATACAATCCTGGAATTGCCAGATACAGAATATAAAAAACTAATTTACAGAATGCTTAAAGATATCACAAATGAAATTAGGATAACTGCAGAAAAAGCCAAGGAACACACTGATAAAACTGTTGAAGAACTCAAAAAGATTATTCAAGAACATAGTGGAAAAATTAATAAGTTGCAAGAATCCATAGAGAGACAGCATGTAGAAATCCAAAAGATTAACAATAAAATTACAGAATTAGACAACGCAATAGGAAGTCAGTGGAGCAGACTCGAGCAATTAGAATCCAGACTGGGACATCTGGAGGACCAGGGAATCAACACCAACATAGCTGAGAAAAAATCAGATAAAAGAATTAAAAAAAATGAAGAAACCCTAAGAATTATGTGGGACTCTATCAAGAAGGATAACCTGCGGGTGATTGGAGTCCCAGAACAGGGAGGGGGGACAGAAAACACAGAGAAAATAGTTGAAGAACTCCTGACACAAAACTTCCCTGACATCATGAAAGACGAAAGGATATCTATCCAAGATGCTCATCGAACCCCATTGAAGATTGATCCAAAAAGAAAAACACCAAGACATATTATCATCAAACTCACCAAAACCAAAGATAAACAGAAATTTTTAAAAGCAGCCAGGGAGAAAAGAAAGGTTTCCTTCAAGGGAGAATCAATAATAAGAATAAGTTCAGACTACTCAGCAGAAACCATGCAGGCAAGAAGGGAATGGGACGACATATACAGAGCACTGAAGGAGAAAAACTGCCAGCCAAGGATCATATATCCAGCAAAACTCTCTCTGAAATATGAAGGCAAAATTAAGATATTTACAGACAAACACATGTTTAGAGAATTTGCAAAAACCAAACCAAAGCTACAAGAAATACTAAAGGATATTGTTTGGTCAGAGAACCAATAATATCAGATACCAGCACAACACAAGGTCACAAAACAGAACGTCCTGATATCAACTCAAATACGGAAATCACAAAAACAAATTAAGATTAATTAAAAAAAAAAATACACATAACAGGGAATCATGGAAGTCAATAGGTAAAAGATCACAATAATCAAAAAGAGGGACTAAATACAGGAGGCATTGAACTGCCATATGGAGAGTGATACAAGGCGATATAGAACAATACAAGTTAGGTTTTTACTTAGAAAAATAGGGGTAAATAATAAGGTAACCACAAAAAGGTATAACAACTCTATAACTCAAGATAAAAGCCAAAAAAAACGTAACGACTCAACTAACATAAGGTCAAACACTATGAAAATGAGGATCGCAAAATTTACTAAGAAAAACGCCTCAGCACAAAAAAGTATGCAGAAAAATGAAATTGTCAACAACACACATAAAAAGGCATCAAAATGACAGCACTAAAAACTTATTTATCTATAATTACTCTGAATGTAAATGGACTAAATGCACCAATAAAGAGACAGAGAGTCACAGACTGGATAAAGAAACACGATCCATCTATATGCTGCCTACAAGAGACACACCTTAGACTTAGAGACACAAACAAACTAAAACTCAAAGGATGGAAAAAAGTATATCAAGCAAACAATAAGCAAAAAAGAAGAGGAGTAGCAATATTAATTTCGGACAAAATAGACTTTAGACTTAAATCCACCACAAAGGATAAAGAAGGACACTATATTATGATAAAAGGGACAATTGATCAGGAAGACATAACCATATTAAATATTTATGCACCCAATGACAGGGCTGCAAGATACATAAATCAAATTTTAACAGAATTGAAAACTGAGATAGATACCTCCACAATTATAGTAGGAAACTTCAACACACCACTTTTGGAGAAGGACAGGACATCCAGTAAGCAGCTCAATAGAGACACGGAAGATCTAATTACAACAATCAACCAACTTGACCTCATTGACTTATACAGAACTCTCCACCCAACTGCTGCAAAACATACTTTTTTTTTCTAGCGCACATGGAACATTCTCTAGAATAGACCACATATTAGGTCATAAAACAAACCTTTGCAGAGTCCAAAACATCGAAATATTACAAAGCATCTTCTCAGACCACAAGGCAATAAAACTAGAAATCAATAACAGAAAAACTAGGGAAAAGAAATCAAATACTTGGAAAATGAACAATACCCTCCTGAAAAAAGACTGGGTTATAGAAGACATCAAGGAGGGAATAAGGAAATTCTTAGAAAGCAAAGAGAATGAAAATACTTCCTATCAAAACCTCTGGGACACAGCAAAAGCAGTGCTCAGAGGCCAGTTTATATCGATAAATGCACACATACAAAAAGAAGAGCCCAAATCTGAGAACTGTCCCTACAACTTGAACAAATAGAAACTGAGCAACAAAAGAATCCATCAGTCACCAGAAGAAAACAAATAATAAAACTTAGAGCTGAACTAAATGAATTAGAGAACAGAAAAACAATTGAAAGAATTAACAAAGCCAAAAGCTGGTTCTTTGAAAAAATTAACAAAATTGATAAACCATTGGCTACACTGACTAAAGAAATACAGGAAAGGAAACAAATAACCCGAATAAGAAACGAGAAGGACCACATCACAACAGAACCAAATGAAATTAAAAGAATCATTTCAGATTACTACGAAAAATTGTACTCTAACAAATTTGAAAACCTAGAAGAAATGGATGAATTCCTGGAAAAACATTACCTACCTAAACTAACACATTCAGAAGTAGAACAACTAAATAGACCCATAACAAAAAAAGAGATTGAAACGGTAATCAAAAAACTCCCAACAAAAAAAAGCCCTGGCCCGGACCGCTTCACTGCAGAGTTCTACCAAACTTTCAGAGAAGAGTTAACACCACTACTACTGAAGGTATTCCAAAGCATAGAAAATGACGGAATACTTCCCAACTCATTCTATGAAGCCACCATCTCCCTGATACCAAAACCAGGTAAAGACATTACAAAAAAAGAAAATTATAGACCTATATCCCTCATGAACATTGATGCAAAAATCCTCAACAAAATTCTAGCCAATAGAATCCAACAACACATCAAAAAAATAATTCACTCTGATCAAGTGGGATTTATACCAGGTATGCAAGGCTGGTTTAATATCAGAAAAACCATTAATGTAATCCATCACATAAATAAAACAAAAGGCAAAAACCACATGATCTTATCAATTGATGCAGAAAAGGCATTTGACAAAGTCCAACACCCATTTATGATAAAAACGCTTACCAAAATAGGAATTGAAGGAAAATTCCTCAACCTAATAAAGGGCATCTATGCAAAGCCAACAGCCAATATCACTCTAAATGGAGAGAACCTGAAAGCATTTCCCTTGAGAACGGGAACCAGACAAGGATGCCCTTTATCACCGCTCTTATTCAACATCGTGCTGGAAGTCCTAGCCAGGGCAATTAGGCTAGACAAAGAAATAAAAGGTATCCGGATTGGCAAGGAAGAAGTAAAGTTATCACTATTTGCAGATGACATGATTATATACACAGAAAACCCTAAGGAATCCTCCAGAAAACTACTGAAACTAATAGAAGAGTTTGGCAGAGTCTCAGGTTATAAAATAAACATACAAAAATCACTTGGATTCCTCTACATCAACAAAAAGAACACCGAAGAGGAAATCACCAAATCAATACCATTCACAGTAGCCCCCAAGAAGATAAGATACTTAGGAATAAATCTTACCAAGGATGTAAAAGACCTATACAAAGAAAACTACAAAGCTCTACTACAAGAAATTCAAAAGGACATACTCAAGTGGAAAAACATACCTTGCTCATGGATAGGAAGACTTAACATGGTAAAAATGTCTATTCTACCAAAAGCCATCTATACATTTAACGCACTTCCGATCCAAATTCCAATGTCATATTTTAAGGGGATAGAGAAACAAATCACCAATTTCATATGGAAGGGAAAGAAGCCCTGGATAAGCAAAGCACTACTGACAAAGAAAAAGAAAGTGGGAGGCCTCACTTTACCTGACTTTAGAACCTATTATACAGCCACAGTAGTCAAAACAGCCTGGTACTGGTACAACAACAGGCACATAGACCAAAGGAACAGAACTGAGAACCCAGACATAGATCCATCCACATATGAGCAGCTGATATTTGACAAAGGACCACTGTCAATTAATTGGGGAAAAGATAGCCTTTTTAACAAATGGTGCTGGCATGACTGGATATCCATTTACAAAAGAATGAAACAGGACCCATACCTCACACCATGCACAAAAACTAACTCCAAGTGGATCAAAGACCTAAACATAAAGACTAAAATGATAAAGATCATGGAAGAAAAAATTGGGACAACCCTAGGAGCCCTAATACAAGGTATAAACAGAATACAAAACATTACCAAAAAGGATGAAGAGAAACCCGATAACTGGGAGCTCCTAAAAATCAAACACCTATGCTCATCTAAAGACTTCTCCAAAAGAGTAAAAAGACTACTTACAGATTGGGAAAGAATTTTCAGCTATGACATCTCCGACCAGCGCCTGATCTCTAAAATCTACATGATTCTGTCAAAACTCAACCACAAAAAGACAAACAACCCAATCAAGAAGTGGGCAAAGGATATGAACACACATTTCACTAAAGAAGATATTCAGGCAGCCAACAGATACATGAGAAAATGCTCTCGATCATTAGCCATTAGAGAAACGCAAATTAAAACTACGATGAGATTCCATCTCACACCAGCAAGGCTGGCATTAATCCAAAAAACACAAAATAATAAATGTTGGAGAGGCTGCGGAGAGATTGGAACTCTCATACACTGCTGGTGGGAATGTAAAATGGTACAACCACTTTGGAAATCTATCTGGCGTTTTCTTAAACAGTTAGAAATAGAACTACCATACAACCCAGAAATCCCACTCCTCGGAATATACCCTAGAGATACAAGAGCCTTCATACAAACAGATATATGCACACCCATGTTTATTGCAGCTCTGTTTACAATAGCAAAAAGTTGGAAGCAACCAAGGTGTCCATCAATGGATGCATGGGTAAATAAATTGCGGTATATTCACACAATGGAATACTATGCATCGATAAAGAACAGTGACGAATCTCTGAAACATTTCATAACATGGAGGAACCTGGAAGGCATTATGCTGAGCGAAATTAGTCAGAGGCAAAAGGACAAATATTGTATAAGACCACTATTATAAGATCTTGAGAAATAGTGAACCTGAGAAGAACACATACTTTTGTGGTTACGAGGGGGGGAGGGAGGGAGGGTGGGAGAGGGTTTTTTATTGATTAATCAGTAGATAAGAACTGCTTTAGGTGAAGGGAAAGACAACACTCAATACATGGAAGGTCAGCTCAATTGAACTGGACCAAAAGCAAAGAAGTTTCCGGGATAAAATGAATGCTTCAAAGGTCAGCGGAGCAAGGGCGGGGGTCTGGGGAACATGGTTTGCGGGGACTTCTAAGTCAATTGGCAAAATAATTCTATTATGAAATCATTCTGCATCCCACTTTGAAATGTGGCGTCTGGGGTCTTAAATGCTAACAAGCGGCCATCTAAGATGCATCAATTGGTCTCAACCCACCTGGAGCAAAGGAAAATGAAGAACACCAAGGCCACACGACAACTAAGAGCCCAAGAGACAGAAAGGGCCACATGAACCAGAGACCTACATCATCCTGAGACCAGAAGAACTAGTTGGTGCCCGGCCACAATCGATGACTGCCCTGACAGGGAGCACAGCAGAGGACCCCTGAGGGAGCAGGAGATCAGTGGGATACAGACCCCAAATTCTCATAAAAAGACCAAACTTAATGGTCTGACTGAGACTAGAGGAATCCCGGTGGCCACGCTCCCCAGACCTTCTGTTGGCACAGGACAGGAACCATCCCCGAAGACAACTCATGAGACATGGAAGGGACTGGTCAGCGGGTGGGAGAGAGATGCTGATGAAGAGCGAGCTAATTATATCAGGTGGACACTTGAGATTGTGTTGGCAACTCTTGTCTGGAGGGGGGGATGGGAGGATAGAGAGAGAGGGAAGCCCGCAAAATTGTCAAGAAAGGAGAGACTGAAAGGGCTGCCTCAAGAGGGGGAGAGCAAGTGGGAGTAGGGAGTGAGATGTATGTAAACTTATATGTGACAGACTGATTGGATTTGTAAACGTTCACTTGAAGCTTAATAAAAGTTATTAAAAAAAAAATCAGCCATTGCAAACCCTATGGAATGCAGTTCTGCTCTGACACACATGAGATCACCATGAATCGGAGTCAACTGGAGGGGAACTGGTTTATGTATCTGAACTTCTCGCCAGAACAACAGAGGCAATGGCAGATGCTGCAGGAGGAAACTGTTTGGATGAACTTTGAGAGTTGTCCAAACAAAGTTAGCTGTTCTTTTCTCTGCTATTATTTACTTTTGGTCAACCTTAAAACAAAATAAATCTGAACATATTTTTAAGCTCTGCCACCCAACCCCACTACAATAAATGTCTTTAAGTTCTTATTCATGCCTCTAGTTGGCAGTTGGAATTGGAAACAGAGGAAGGGTAGCATATTTAATCCATTAAAAAATCATACACCATAGTATTTGTATTTTTAGAAAAATATAACATGGGACAATATGGAAGCAAAATGGCTTTTCACCATCCTCATGCAGCCATATATGTGAGGGCCTAACAACATTCCTCAATATCAATTATTGTAGACGTAGCCACCAAGTTGACTACAAAATTTGGGTAAAAGTAAAGCATGTTTCTAGTAAAGCTTCCAGCCCCTTCAATGATTTAAAACTGTCCACACTGACCCATAACATCCCATAATTTACACAACGCAGACTTAAGGAAAGGAAGGCTTGGGGAAGCTTGCTGAAAGCACAGTGAGATCCTCATCCCATGCACCTTGACCTTCTGAACCAAAGCTGACAGCCACTCAATTATAAGCCTTCAGTTGTGCTGCAGCCTGAAGCTTGACATGTGAGCATTAGCTGCGGTGACAGGCTGCTCTAACTTGGCTGTCATTTGCTCCATTCTCTACACAAACCATCAACATAATTCACTTTAAAGGGCTTTTTGAGCGGACCCGATGCTTTTTTCTTTCTTCCCTTTTACAGTGCAGAATTTAGGACAGCTTATTTTAATTTGATGACCTGAACTATGATCTAATAAGGGACAGCTGTGGCAGCTAAATCCCAAGGCTATTTATTGTCAATTAGAATAAATCCTAAATAAACTCCCTTCATTCTAAACTTGACCCATTCTTGAACAGTAGACAAAATGACACTTAAGAAATGTGGGGAACCGGAAGAAAGAGCCAATGGAATGTAAATACTATGAAAGGGAGGGCTCTTCAAACAAAATTAGAAGGATAAGCAGTGATAATGACATTTTGATGTCAAATAATTGCTATTGAAATTTTTGAATTGTGGAAGATATCCATGGGGAGAACACAAAAGAATATTAAGCTGTCAACTAAAATGTACCATGTTATTAGAGCTAAGCTAAAAATAAGTGCATTTACGAGAATTAAAAAAAAAAAGTCTTTAATCAAATACAGAAGATAAAAATGCCCAGAGCAGTGGATTACAAACTTTTTGCCTGTTATCCATAACAGATTTACATTCAACAACAAGACCCAGGGCACACCCATACACAAATTGCTATTATATATGTTCACAAAAGTATCTTGAAATAATATTTACTTTTCCTATGTGTGTACATTCTAGTTTGTGTTCTGTTCTATCCTCTCTCATTAAAAAAAAAATACTAATCACAACCCATGCACATTTTAAAAATGCTGTCCCGGAACAAAAGAACAAAATACAAAAGGGAAATTCCCATTTAAAAATTTAAGAATGTTTAAGTTCTGATAATGAGAAAGGATTTAACAGCTCAATGAAGAGACAAATGCATTATTTGTCTACCCAAAAGTAATTTACTATAACGTTGTTTACTACTTTCTTGAGTGTGAAGGACATGGTAAAAAGCATAAAAGGGAAGTAAATGCCAGAGTGTGTGACTGTTATTCTTAAGCACAGTTGTGCATTGTTTTCTAAGCACTTCTGCCTCAAGTTTAAAATATATGAGAAGATAATTTCTTAGTATTATTGGAAACCCTCATACATATAAATACTGGAAATGATCATTGATACCATATAAAATCAAGATGTAAGGGATCTTGGAAATCGAGTAGATAAAGCCAGATCGCTACTGCTGGTTTAGGGAGATTTTGTAAAGGGCTTAGTTTGCTGAAATTCTATTGAAATCACATGGTAGTTTCAAAAATGATTGTAAGGGCAGAATAGACAAGAAGAATTACTTAAAGAGATCAGCTTTCCCGTTGAAGGACCAAGTCTTTTCATGAGTGTCATCAGTTTGTAGGTGAATCGCTTGCTGTAGATGCCTTTCTTTGCCTCTCTGGCAGACAGAGGGTTAAGCTGAAACTGGGTTCTGTCTGGCATGGAAAAACACGAACAGTCCTTTCTCTGACACTTCCTGCAGAAACAGCCCTGCTCCTCAGTCTGGTGAGGCTGAAAATTTATTCGTAGTTTTCTCAGTCCGAGGAGCCTTGATAGCCCTTATTAATGGTCTGGGTCTTATACTCTGAACACTCTACCTTTCTTCACATGCCTGTAAGCTATTTATGTTAATCCTCCAGCCTCCTTTCTATATTTTTTAAAAAATAAAAACTGGGGGGGGGCCAACATGGCTGACTAGGTAGACGCTACCTCGGATCCCTCTTGCAACAAAAACTCAGAAAAACAAGTGAATCGATCACATACATGACAATCTAAGAACCCTGACCAACAAACACGGATTTAAAGAGTTGACCTGAGTGACAGAGATGGGGAACGAACAACTACGGGGAAGCAGAAACTGTTTTCGGAGCCTGGAGCCAGCGTCCCAGTCAGGTAACCTTGGCGCCGGGCTTAGGACTGGGCACAGGGGAGCTGAGCACCGCATCCTGAGATGGTGCAAACACGGGGTGCAGCCCTAGCCCCCAGAATTGATCTCGGGACGGGGCCCAGCCGGTCAGCGCAGGCTGCGCAGCCACGTGGCTGGCAAGAGGAGAAGTCGCCAGGAGGCAGCGACTGGTTTTGGAGCCGGGAGTGCAGTGTCCCAGCCGGGGAGCCTTGACGCTGGGCTTTGGATTGGCAGCGGAGGAACTGACCGGGGCTTCTGAGACAGCACAAGCACAGGACGCGGGCCTGACACTCGGGGGAAATCTCTACCCAGCCAGCACACATAGGCGACACGCCCCTCAGGAATCTCAGATAAAATAGTCATCCCAAGCAAGATAAGTAACTTTGTCTATATTCCGGGGTGTGGCTCTCTCCTGTTTTTCTGAACCCTCCCCTCCCCTTCCCAGGCGGCTTCACTAACATTGGAATTTCCTGAGCCAGAGGGAGACCTGCTCCGCGGTTTTTCTTTTCCCTTTTTTTTTTTGGTCTTTTCCTAACCCATTCTTCTGGTCTGAGAGAAGCAACCACAAAAAACCCAGGGACCAAAAATCCTTCCCTAATTGGACTAAAAACACAGAACAAGCTCCAGCCAAGCATATGTGATCCACAGTCTCTGGCTTTCATCCCTACAGGGAACAAGGTGGCTATTATAATGCAAAGGAATTTCTGATAGGGATCTGACTGCATTTTTTTTTTTTTTTTTTAGTGGATTTACTGGAAAGACAGGTTTCCCAAGTCTTTTATCTCTGCGTATTCAACAGAGCCCTCACTGACCCACAACAGGGAACTGAGGGCTGAAGCTCCCCCCAGACCACCTAGCCTCCTGCCTTAGGGGTCTAAGGAGGGTGACACCTACCAAACTGTAGAGGTACTTGCATTGGGGGCCTAAGGTACAGCTGCAGTGCCCTCCCACCAAGGTGCTATAGGAATAGAGACACACCTACCTCACTGACACTTGGGAGAAGACTGTCAGCATCCTGCCCCCCCTGGAGTGTGAACCCCAGCTGCTACTAGAATCTGGTGCACACAACTATCACCACTACTTCTCAAGGTGGATAGGTGGTAGGGTGCATCACACACTTGATGACCCAAATTCAGATTCTACTCAAGAATAGTGAATAGACTCAGGCATATATATCTGGTAACAGCCCAAACCAGCTGGTAATAGGTCATAAGTAAGTCAAGGGCTACAAAAATCAAGACAGCACAATCTAGTAGCCCATCCACGTATATTGAAAGAAAACAAAACAAGATAAGACTCAGTGAGCAAATATAGAATAAATCACTACAATATCTTAGTGATGGCTTGGAGACAGCAGTCAATATCAAACCACATAAAGAAGCAGACCATGACTGCTTCTACAAACCCCGCAAACAAAAGAATCAAAATCTTTCCCAAATGAAGATACAATCCTGGAATTGCCAGATACAGAATATAAAAAACTAATTTACAGAATGCTTCAAGACGTCAGGGATGACCTCAGAAATGAAATAAGGCAAGCTGCAGAAAAAGCCAAGGAACACACTGATAAAACTGTTGAAGAACTCAAAAAGATTATTCAAGAACATAGTGGAAAAATTAATAAGTTGCAAGAATCCATAGAGAGACAGCATTAAGAAATCCAAAAGATTAACAATAAAATTACAGAAATAGACAACGCAATAGGAAGTCAGAGAAGCAGACTCGAGCAATTAGAATGTAGACTGGGACATCTGGAGGACCAGGGAATTAACTCCAACATAGCTGAAAAAAAATCAGATAAAAGAATTAAAAAAAATGAAGAAACCCTAAGAATCATGTGGGACTCTATCAAGAAGGATAACTTGCATGTGATTGGAGTCCCAGAACAGGGAGGGGGGGCAGAAAACACAGAGAAAATAGTTGAAGAACTCCTGACACAAAACTTCCCTGACATCATGAAAGACGAAAGGATATCTATCCAAGATGCTCATCGAACCCCATTTAAGATTGATCCAAAAAGAAAAACACCAAGACGTATTATCATCAAACTTGCCAAAACTAAAGATAAAGAGAAAATTTTAAAAGCAGCCAGGGATAAAAGAAAGGTCTCCTACAAGGGAGAATCAATAAGTTCAGACTACTCAGCAGAAACCATGCAGGCAAGAAGGCAATGGGATGACATATACAGAGCACTGAAGGAGAAAAACTTCCAGCCAAGGATCATATATCCAGCAAAACTCTCTCTGAAATATGAAGGCGAAGTTAAGATATGTACAGATAAACACATGCTGAGAGAATTTGCAAAAACCAAACCAAAGGTACAAGAAATACTAAAGGAAATTGTTTGGTCAGAAAACCCATAATATCAGATACCAGCACAACACAAGGTCACAGAACAGAACATCCTGATACCAACTCAAATAGGGAAATCACAAAAACAAATTAAGATTAATTAAAAAAAAAAAGATGCTTGAAACAGGGAATCGTTGAAGTCAGTATGTAAAAGATCACAATAATCAAAAAGAGGGACTAAATACAGGTGGCATAGAACTGCCATATGGAGAGGGATACAAGGCGATATAGGACAATACAAGTTAGGTTTTTTACTTAGAAAAATAGGGGTAAGTATTAAGGTAACTACAAAGAGGTATAACAACTCCATAACTCAAAGCAAAAACCAAGAAAAACATAACAACTCAGCAAACATAAAGTCGACTACTATGGAAATGAAGAACACACAATTTACAAAGAAAAAAGTCTCAGCACAAAAAAGTAAGTGGAAAAATTAAATTGTCAACAACACACATAAAAAGGCATCAAAATGACAACACTAAACACATACTTATCTATAATTATGCTGAATGTAAATGGACTAAATGTACCAATAAAGAGACAGAGAGTCTCAGACTGGATAAAGAAACACGATCCGTCTATATGCTGCCTACAAGAGACACACCTTAGACTTAGAGACACAAACAAACTAAAACTCAGAGGATGGAAAAAAAATATATCAAGCAAACAATAAGCAAAAAAGTGCAGGAGTAGCAATATTAATTTCTGACAAAATAGACTTAAAAACTTAAATCCACCACAAAGGATAAAGGACACTACATAATCATAAAAGGGACAATTGACTAGGAAGATATAAGCACATTAAATATTTATGCACCCAATGACAGGGCTGCAAGACACATAAATCAAATTTTAACAGAACTGAAAAGTGAGATAGACACCTCCACAACTATAGTAGGAGACTTCAACACCCCACTTTCGGAGAAGGACAGGACATCCAGTAAGAAGCTCAATAGAGACACGGAAGACCTAATTACTACAATCAACCAACTTGACCTCATTGACTTATACAGAAGTCTCCACCCAACTGCTACAAAGTATACTTTTTTTTCTAGTGCACATGGAACATTCTCTAGAATAGACCACATATTAGGTCATAAAACAAACCTTTGCAGAGTCCAAAACATCGAAATATTACAAAGCATCTTCTCAGACCACAAGGCCATAAAAGTGGAAATCAATACAGAAAAATTAGGGAAAAGAAATCAAATAATTGGAAACTGAACAATACCCTCCTGAAAAAAGACTGGGCTATAGAAGACATCAAGGAGGGAATAAGGAAATTCTTAGAAAGCAACGAGAATGAAAATACTTCCTATCAAAACCTCTGGGACACAGCAAAAGCAGTGCTCAGAGGCCAGTTTATATCAATAAATGCACACATACAAAAAGAAGAAAGAGCCCAAAACAGAGAACTGTCCCTACAACTTGAACAAATAGAAACTGAGCAACAAAAGAATCCATCAGGCACCAGAAGAAAACAAATAATAAAAATTAGAGCTGAACTAAATGAATTAGAGAACAGAAAAACAATTGAAAGAATTAACAAAGCCAAAAGCTGGTTCTTTGAAAAAATTAACAAAATTGATAAACCATTGGCTAGACTGACTAAAGAAATACAGGAAAGGAAACAAATAACGTGAATAAGAAACGAGATAGGCCACATCACAACAGACCCAACTGAAATTAAAAGAATCATATCAGATTACTATGAAAAATTGTACTCTAACAAATTTGCAAACCTAGAAGAAATGGATGAATTCCTGGAAAAACACTACCTACCTAAACTAACACAATCAGAAGTAGAACAACTAAATAGACCCATAACAAAAAAAGAGATTGAAACGGTAATCAAAAAACTCCCAACAAAAAAAAGCCCTGGCCCGAATGGCTTTACTGCAGAGTTCAATCAAACTTTCAGAGAAGAGTTAACACCACTACTACTAAAGGTATTTCAAAGCGTAGAAAATGACGGAGTACTACCTAACTCATTCTATGAAGCCACCATTTCCCTGATACCAAAAGGACCTACTTAAGTAGAAAAACATACATTGCTCATGGATAGGAAGACTTAACATAGTAAAAATGTCTATTCTACCAAAAGCCATCTATACATACAATGCACTTCCGATCCAAATTCCAATGTCATTTTTTAAGGTGATAGAGAAACAAATCACCAACTTCATATGGAAGGGAAAGAAGCCACGGATAAGCAAAGCATTACTGAAAAAGAAGAAGAAAGTGGGAGGCCTCACTCTACCTGATTTCAGAACCTATTATACAGCCACAGTAGTCAAAACAGCCTGGTACTGGTACAACAACAGGCACATAGACCAGTGGAACAGAATTGAGAACCCAGACATAAATCCACCCACATATGAGCAGCTGATATTTGACAAAGGCCCAGTGTCAGTTAATTGGGGAAAAGATAGTCTTTTTAACAAATGGTGCTGGCATAACTGGATATCCATGTGCAAAAAAATGAAACAGGACCCATACCTCACACCAAGCACAAAAACTAACTCCAAGTGGATCAAAGACCTAAACATAAAGACTAAAACGATAAAGATCATGGAAGAAAAAATTGGGACAACCCTAGGAGCCCTAATACAAGGCATAAACAGAATACAAAACATTACCAAAAATGACGAGGAGAAACCCGATAACTGGGAGCTCCTAAAAATCAAACACCTATGCTCATCTAAAGACTTCACCAAAAGAGTAAAAAGACCACCTACAGACTGGGAAAGAATATTCAGCTATGACATCTCCGACTAGAGCCTGATCTCTAAAATCTATATGATTCTGTCAAAACTCAGCCACAAAAAGACAAACAACCCAATCAAGAAGTGGGCAAAGGATATGAACACACATTTCACTAAAGAAGATATTCAGGCAACTAACAGATACATGAGAAAATGCTCTCGATCATTAGCCATTAGAGAAATGCAAATTAAAACTACGATGAGATTCCATCTCACTCCAACAAGGCTGGCATTAATCCAAAAAACACAAAATAATAAATGTTGGAGAGGCTGAGGAAAGATTGGAACTCTTATACACTGCTGGTGGGAATGTAAAATGGTACAACCACTTTGGAAATCTATCTGGCGTTTTCTTAAAAAGTTAGAAATAGAACTACCATACAACCCAGAAATCCCGCTCCTTGGAATATACCCTAGAGAAATAAGAGCCTTCACACAAACAGGTATATGCACACCCATGTTTATTGCAGCTCTGTTTACAATAGCAAAAAGCTGGAAGCAACCGAGGTGTCCATCAACGGATGAATGGGTAAATAAATTGTGGTATATTCACACAATGGAATACTAGGCATCGATAAAGAACAGTGACGAATCTGTGAAACATTTCATGGCATGGAGGAACTTGGAAGGTATTATGATGAGCGAAATTAGTCAGAGGCAAAAGGACAAATATTGTATAAGACCACTATTATAAGATCTTGAGAAATAGTATAAACGGAGAAGAACGCATACTTTTCTGGTTACGAGGAGGGGGAGGGAGGGAGGGTGGGAGAGGGTTTTCTACCCATTAGTTAGTAGATAAGAACTGCTTTAGGTGAAGGGAAGGACAATACTCAATACATGGAAGGTCAGCTCAACTGGACTGGACCAAAAGCCAAGAAGGTTCCGGGATAAACTGAATGCTTACTTTTCAAAGGTCAGCGGAGCAATGGCGGGGGTTTGGGGACCATTGTTTAAGGGGACTTCTAAGTCAATTGGCAAAATAATTCTATTATGAAAACATTCTGCATCCCACTTTGAAATGTGGCGTCTGGGGTCTTAAATGCTAACAAGCGGCCATCTAAGATGCATCAATTGGTCTCAACCCACCTGGAGCAAAGGAAAATGAAGAACACCAAGGTCACACGATAACTAAGAGCCCAAGAGACAGAAAGGGCCACATGAACCAGAGACTTACATCATCCTGAGACCAGAAGAACTAGTTGGTGCCCGGCCACAATCGATGACTGCCCTGACAGGGAGCACAACAGAAAACCCCTGAGGGAGCAGGAGAGCATTGGGATGCATACCCCAAATTCTCATAAAGAGACCAGACTTAACGGTCTGACTGAGACTAGAGGAATCCCGGTGGTCATGGTCCCCAAACCTTCTGTTGGCCCAGGAGAGGAACCATTCCCGATGACAACTCATCAGACATGAAAGGGACTGGACAGTGGGTAGGAGAGAGATGCTGATGAAGATTGAGCTATTTGTATCAGGTGGACACTTGAGACTGTGTTGGCATCTCCCGTCTGGAGGGTTGATGGGAGGATAGAGAGAGTTGGAAGCTGGCAAAATTGTCATGAGAGACTGGAAGGGCTGACTCATTAGGGGGAGAGCAAGTGGGAGTACGGAGTAAGGTGTATATAAACTTATATGTGACAGTTTGACTAGATTTGTAAACGTTCACTTGAAGCTCAATAAAAGTTAATAAAAAAAACAAAAATTACCCTAAACCCTCACCTTAAAAAAACAAATAAATAATAAAAACTGGCAAGAAATTAGAACATGAATAATCAGGGAAGGCCCAATTTCTTTTTTCTTTTAAAAATTCTTATTCTAATTCTAATCTGTTGGCTGACAGCAGAGAACAGCTGAAAGATGTTTACCTGGGTTTTATTGACCATGCAAAGGCATTCAACTGTGTGGATCATAACAAATTATGGGTAACACTACAAAGAATGTGCTCATGTGGAAACTCTGCATAAACCAAGAGGCAGTCATTTGGACAGAACAAGAGGATACTGCGTGGTTTAAAATCAGAAAACGGTGTACATCAGGGTTGTAAACTTTTGCCATACTTATTCAATCTGTATGCGAGCAAATAAGCCAAGAAGCTGAACTATACGAAGAAAAATGGGGCATCAGGATTAGGGGAAGACTCATTAACACCCTGAAATATGCAGATGATACAACTTTGCTTGCTGAAAGTGAAGAGGACTTGAAGCACTTACTGATGAAGATCAAAGACCACAGCTTTCAGTATGGATGATACCTCAACATAAAGAAAACAAAAATACTACTGGACCAATAAGCAACGTCTTGATAAATGGGGAAAAAATTGACGTTGTCAAGGATTTCATTTTACTTGAATCCACAATCAAAACCCTTGGAAGTAGTTAAGAAATCAAAGGACTTATTGCATTGGACAAATCTGCTACAAAAGACCTCTTTAAAGCATTAAAATGCAAAGACTTCACATTGAGAACTAACGTGTGCTTGACCCAAACCGCAGTATTTTTCAATCACCTTGTGTGCGTGGGAAAGCTAAACAATGAATAAGGAAGACCTAAGAAGAATTGATACCTTTGAATTATGATGTTGGCAAAGAATATTGAATATACCACAGACTGCCACAAGAAGGACAAACCCGTTTTGGAAGAAGTACAGCAAGAGTGCTCCTTAGAAGGGAGAATTGCCAAGACTCCTTGTCATGTACTTTGGACATGTTATCAGGAGGAACTAGTCCCTGGAAAAGGACATTTTCATGGATTGAATTGTATCCTCCCCAAATAAATCCGTCTCAACTTGGTTAGGCCATGATTCCCAGTGTGGTTGTCCTCCATTTTGTGACTGTAATTTTACATTAAAGAGGATTAGGATGGGATTGTAACACCTTTACCCAGGCCATATTTCTGATCCAATGTAAAGGGAGTTTCCCTGGGGTGTGGCCTACACCACCTTTTATCTCTCAAGAGATAAAAAAGAAAGGGAAGCAAGCAGAGAGTGGGAGGCCTCATACCACCAAGAAAACAGTGCCGGGACCAGAGATAGTCCTTTGGACCCGGGATCTCTGCGCCTGAGAAGCTCCTCGATCAAGGGAAGATTGATGAGAAGGCTGACAGAAAAAGCCTTCCCCTGGAGCTGATGCCCTGAATTTGGACTTTTAGCCTACTTTACCATGAAGAAATAAATTTCTTTTGTTAAAGCCGTCCACTTGTGGCATTTCTGTTGCAGCAGCACTAGATAACTAAGACATCATGCCTGATAAAGTAGAGGGTCAGTGAAAAAGAGGAAGACCCTCAGTGAGGTGGATTGACACAGTGGCTGCAACAATTAGCTGAAATACGGCAACGATTTTGAGGATGGTGCAGGACCAGGCATCGTTTTGTTCTGTTTCACATAGGGTCACTATGAGTCGGAATTGACTCCATGGCACCTAACAACAACAACAACAAAACCTAATCAGATAGATTTCTCCAATTTATAGACCTCTCCCCACCCACACAAATGTCTGTATAGTGTTTCAATTACATGCCAGAATGGAAACATCTTTTGAGAAGACAATATATTTAACTTACAATGCTCCTCCCTATGTCGAAATAAAACTTATATTTCATAAGTAACACCACAGTCTGAATATTCCCATTTTCCATTTTGGAAATCCTGGTGGCTTAGTGGTTAAGAGCTAAGGCTGCTAACCAAAAGGTCAGCGGTTCAAATCCACCGGCTTCTCCTTGGAAACTCTATGGGGCAGTTCTTCTTTGTCCTATAGGGTCACTATGAGTTGGAATCGACTCGATGGCAAAGGATTTGGTTTTGGTTAGCATACCTTTTCACATGCCATCAAAACGCAACACAGCAAGAAAAGGGAATGAATAGCCTAGCGTTCATTTTGTTCTGGAAAGAAACACAGTTCTCAACTAACATGCTGACTGCAGTGAGACCTGGAATGACAAAATGTTCATACGCGTCTGTAGCTGAAATGCTGTTGTCAGTTGTTGGGATTCACAGTAGGTCACAGTGAGGTCGTTAGTTAACATGGCTACACTAAGAGACCAATACAGGCTCGCACAACTACCCTGAGACCCTCTGAGCACTCAATTCTCTTTCCTTATCCTCACACGGACTAGGGAAAATGATGGTCTTAATTTAGTGAGGTGTTATCCAACCTTGTTTATTCTCTTTGGTTATTTATACTTCCTACTTTACAACTCGCTGCTGTTCTTGGACCTCAGTCTAAATGACAAAGGCTTTGGTCCTTTAAAGTTCCTCACATCTGAACCAAACGGAAATAATGGGGATTAAGGAGCAAGCATCTCATGCAACTATTATCTATTTCTCTACCCTGGTATTTACGATGGAAATAAAAGCATAAATTTAATCCTTTGAATTATAAAAGAGGACATTGAGTAAAGCTAGCTATTTCATTATTAGCGGTAGATGGTAAATGGAAGATACCCAAAGCATTGATGTTTTTCTGATAAAGACTAAACACAGGCACGCATGCACACACACACACACATATGCCCAATACTTTTGTGTAGAAGACAATCTATTTTCAAGCTGTGAATTATCCTCTGCATTTCTCCTCCCTCCCCTTTAAAAAAAGTTTAATGTGAAAATAACTATTACTTCTGGTATCAGAAAAGGCATTAAAACCTATTAGTATCAAAACCTAGATTCACTTCTATTCCTCAAAAGATGAATAGTTAAGAGCTACATTATATCTTCATGATGGAATCATATACAGCCATTAAGTACAATGTTTAAGATACATTTAAATGACATTTAAAAATACATATGCTATAACATTAAGTGAAAAATAAAAACAATACGGTTTCAGCATTGTAAAACAATGCATAAAAGGATAAAAATATGTCGGCCTACTTAAAGTGAACCCTCTTGTGTGGTAATATAATTGGTAATGCAACTTCCTTAACAATATTAAATATATTTTATTTCCAAGGGTACTGTAACATACAAGGAGCCCTGGTGGTGCAGTGGTTAAAACAATCGACTGCTAACTGAAGGGTAGACAGTTTGAAACCACCAGCAGCTCTGACGCAGAAAGATATGGCAGTCTGCTTTTGTAGAGATTTTCAGCCTTGGAAACCCGACGGGGTCACTGTGAGTTGGAATTGACTCTACAACAGTCTTTTTTTTTGTTTTAGTGCAATATATTATTACAGCTATATATTCGTATGTAAGATGACTTTATAATGAAAGAAATGCACATTTAAGTTTTATAGTCCCCAGTACCTTTGTCCACCATCCATCTATCAGTTTGTCATACTGTGGTGGCTTCCATGTTGCTGTGATGCTGGAAGCTCAGCCACTGGTATTCCAAATACCAGCAGAGCTACTCATGGTAGACAGGTTTCAACAGAGCTTCCAGACTAAGACAGACTATGAAGCAAGACCCGGAGATCTACTTCTGAAAAGTAGCCAATTAAAATCCTGTGGATCAAACAATATCATCCAAGGCTTCAACTTGCTTCCTTTGAACAAGTCATTAGAAGAGGCTGATCCCTGGAGATGGACATCATGTTTGGTAAAAGCAGAGGGCCAGTACAGGTAAGGAAAATCCCTGATGAAATGAATAGGCACAATGGCTGCAGCAATGGACTCAAACATACAAACGATCAGGAAGATAGTGTAGGACCAGGCAACGGTTCGTTCTATTATATGTAAGGTTGTCATGACACAGAGCCCATTCTACTACAAATAACAGCAGTATCTTGTGCATAAAACATTTTAATAGAATCTTATTTTTCCACAAAACATAAGGGTAATAAACAGTTCTAAAAAAAGATACCAACCTCATTGATGGTCAGAAAGGAGTGAGTTAAAACAGTACTGTGATACCATCTGCGAGGTATTGTCTGATTATTCTAACTTTGGGTAGGAATGTGGGGATAGCGGTTCGAACTGCCAACCCTCTGGCTAGTAGTCTAGCACTTAACCATTTGTACCCCCCACGGACCCAAATTAATTTCATTAAGAAAAAACCTGAGTTAAATGTCAAGACATTTAGCCTTCGTTTTATCTGAGCTAAAAATATCCGGGTGTCTGTTCTAATGTTCTGCTTTTCTATATGTTTGAAATAGTTTGTAATAAAAATAAATTCATAAGATAAAAATTTCAAAGTGTACAGCTAAAATGAATTCAACATTTATTTTCAAGATTTGATTTACCTTTTTTTTAAAATTTTTACCCCATTTTGTCTCATATTTCACGAGATCATTATCTACGTGAGGACATGTCTGAGAAAATCAGTTTACAGTAAGTGCAGTTTAACGCAGTAAGATGAGAAGCTGTTTCCACTAATACCGTAAACTCAACTGAAATGCCTCCTGTTTCCTTTTATTTTCTGTAGGAGAAATGTAATTGGTGCAGGTACACTCAATATTAGGATGGCAGCCCTGCCAAACCAACAGTCCCACAAGGTGATCTGAGACCTACCGTTAGCACTCCAAAATGGGCCTCCTTATGAACTCTTGTTGCAACGACTCTCCTCACGTCCTGATCTGTTGCCTTCAACAACTGGGTTGATTTAAGAAAGATACATCGGTCTTTTTTACTCCACCTAGTGTGATGGTGATAAAGGAAAGAAAAAAAAAAAAAAAAGATTTGACTAAGACACATAAGTTTCCCAAATTAATTCAGATTTGGAAAAAAAAAATGCCACTCAAGATGGGCCAGTAAATATATCGTTCTGAGGGCTGGAATGATTAAACCTTCATTTATAACTTCAGCATGTTATTTAAAATGCAGGAGTACATTATGACAAGTATTTTTGACAGTGGCTTTTCCTACCAGTGGTAAGTTACTGAAGATCTCAAAGGTAATTAATTGCCAATCCTATATGTAATAGAAGGAAGCTTGATTGCAAAGTGGTTAAGCGCTTGGCTGTGCTTGGAGCCCGCCAGCCCGTCCACAGGAGAAAGATGTGGCAGTCTGCTTCCTTAGAGATTACAGCCTTGGAAACCCTACAAGGCAGTTCTACCCTGTCCTGTAGAGTCATTATAAGTCAGAGTTAATTTATTCTAATTTTTTTCACTCTAATTTTTGCAGTATAGCCCCTATCTGTACATTTGTTTAAATGTATCTTTACTGAGAAGTTTACCTGCACCAGGTGGATGCTATGCCCGGAACTACTTACAAGGTAGTACTGTGCTTTGTAGAAAAGGGGTCTGAAGCTTAGAGAGGTTTAATACTTTGTCCAGGGATCCCGTAACTGGTAAGTGGTAAACCATGAATCAAAGCCCAGGCTCCCACACGTGGCTGCGCCACTTGTGCCCTGCACGATATTGAATACCAAGTGCGCTGAACTCCTGGGAGTGTGTGGTGCACCAATCCAGCAAATGCATGGGGTGGAGCCTAAGCAAAAGGCACCATTCTACCCACTTGTGCCAGCTGTTCTGGAGAATCTGGCTTGAATTAGCCACTGGGGTCAACCGCCTTGCTCTGAACATCGCTTAGATTATGAACGAGTTGAATTTTCTACTCCTTTTATGGTTAGTGTGAGAGTTGGTGAATCCAGAGGCTTGGCTCAGATGGCTTTAATATCAAGCAAATTGTTCTAAGCTCTGAACTTCACTGACTCAACTTCATCAGATAAACCCTGATACCATAAGGCACAGAAAAAGCAGGTAATAACACTTAGGCATAGTGAAATGGTCTAGGGGACCACGGCTACAATGTTGTTGTCATTGTTGTTGGGTGCCACTGAGTCGGTTCTGACTCGTAGCAATCCTATGTACAACAGAATGAAAACACTGCCTGGTCCTGCCCCATCCTTGCGATCGTTATGCTTGAGCCCATTGTTGCAGGCACTGTGTCAACCCATTTCATTGAGGGTCTTCCTTTTTTTTCATTGACCTTCTATTTTACCAAGCGTGATGTCCTTCTCCAGGGACTGATCCATCCTGTTAACATATTCAAAGTATGTGAGACAAAGCCTTGCTATCCTTGCTTCTAAGGAGCATTCTAGCTGTATTTCTTCTAAGACAGATTTGTTTGTTCTTTTGGAAGTCCACGGTATAGTCAATATTCTTCGCCAACATTGTAATTCAAAGGTATCAATTCTTCGGTCTTCCTTATTCATTGTTCAGCTTTCACATGCATTTGAAGCAATTGAAAACATCATGGCTTGGCTCAGGCACACCTTAGTCCTTAAAGCGATATCTATCTTTGCTTTGCAACCCTTTAAAGAGATCTTTTGCAGCAGATTTGCCCAATGCATTGAGTCCTTTGATTTCTTGACTGCTGCTTCCATGGCTGTTGATTGTGGATCCAGGTAAAATGAAATCCTTACCAACTTCAATCTTTTCTCCCTTTATCATGATGTTGTTTATTGACCCAGCTGTGAGGATTTTTGTTTTCTTTATGTTGACGCGTAACCCACACTGAAGGCCGTGGTCTTTGATCTTCACCAGTAAGTGCTTCAAATCCTCTTCACTTTCAGCAAGCAAGGTTGTGCATAAGGCAGGTTGTTGATGAGTCTTTCTCCAATCCTGATTAATGCCCTGTCCTTCTTCATATAGTGCATCTTCTGAGGTTATTTGCTCAGTATACAAATTGAGTAAGTATGATGAAAGGATACAACCTTGATACACATCTTTCCTTTTATTTTTTTTAAATTTATTCATTCGTTCAGCAAATATTTAATAAAGACTATGTGACAGTCACTTTTTGAGGTGCTTGGGATACATATACAAACAAAACAAACAGGAGCTCACATTCTAGTAGGGAAGAAAGGTAAACAATAAATAGCAAACATAATAAATAAATGATATAACCAGTCATAAGGTGATGAGTTCTATGAAAAAAAATAAAAGCAGGTTAACGCAGGTGGCATCAGGAGAGCAGTGGAAGGCACAGGCTGTAATTTTAAATAAGGTGACCAGGGTAGTCTTTCTGAAAAAGTGACAAGCAGCAAAGACTTAGAGAATAGAAACTGAACCATGTGGACATTTGTCCAAGGTAGAGATCCAGCAGTGCACAGGCCAGAAGAAGGGTATTTGTCTGGCATATGCATGCATAGCAAGGTGGCTGGAAGGCAGGGTGTGAATGGGGCAGTACCAGGCAATGAGGGCAGAGAGGTAAAGGCAGGACAGCAAGATGATGTAGACAGAGCCATGTCATATGCAGGCCTCCTTGGCAGTAAAAGCTTCTGTAGGTGAAAAGTTAAGTGTGTGTGCATGTGTCTATGTGTGTGTGTGTGTGTGTGTGTGCCTGCGTGTGTGTGTAAACATATTAGAATATGTCCTTAGCCACGTGTATGGCAGATACACATTTCTTTAAAGAGTGCAGTGAAAGATAGCTATTATATTGTGTAATTATCCTCCATTTTATGTGTTGTAAATCCTAAACTTCTATAGGTTAATAAGGCAGGATTACTGAAGGGTGTGTCTTGAGTCAATCCCTTTTGCGATATAAGAGATTAAACAAGGAAGCGAGTGAGCAGAGATGGGGTAAGATAGATGTCAAGACACATAGAGATCTCCAAGGAATCAGGAAGCAGAAGCTGGGGAGACAAGGACTTCCTCCAGAGCCAAAAGAGAGAAAAAGCTTTGCCCTAGAGCCAGCATCCTGAATTTGGACTTTTAGCTTCTTAAACTGTGAGAAAATAAATTTCTGTTTGTTGAAGCCACCCACTTGCAGTACTTCTGTTATAGAAGGGCTAGATAACTAAGACAATACGTAATCACTACATATAATAGTGGGGCCCTGGTGGCACAGTGGTTAAGAGCTTGGCTATCAACCAAAAGGTTGACAGTTTGAATCCATCAGCCACACCTTGGAAATCCTATGGGGCAGTTCTACTCTGTCCTATAGGGTCATTATGAGTCGGAGTTGACTTGAAGGCAACGGGGTGTTTTTCTTTTTTTTTTTTTTGCTGTATATATAATAGTATTATATTTATACGTGTGTGTGTGTGTTGTATATACATATTTGTGTATATATATTGGGGCAATAAAATTTATCAACTGCTCCCTAGAAATAGGCTCTATGTTAACGCAAATGTGTTTCTCTTCTAAAACTAAGGGTGTTTTAATAGTTTTGGTAATAGCTGCATTTTTAAGAAATCACTCTTAAGAATATAAAGCATTATTCTTTATTCATATTGTTTCTGTGCCAATCTACATTGCTAGTTTTGATTTCTAACTCCACCATTATTTTTCAAATTTATATGGGCTCAGTGTTTGAATAGCTCTTGCTATTGGGGCATCAGGGCCACAAAAGAAGACTTGGAGACGCAAGGAGAGCCGGAAGGGATGTTTAATGGAGCTGTGAGCAAAGCATTACCTTTAACAAGGTTAACTTTGAAACCAAGAATTTTAGCTCACAACATGGAAAATCCTGAAGAGCAATTTATATCACTTATATTTTGAAATAGTTAATGCATGTTGTTGTTGTTAGGGGCTCTTGAGTCGGTTCTGACTCATAGTGACCCTATAGGACAAAGTAGAACTGTCCCATAGGGTTTCCAAGAAGCTGTTGGTGGATTTGAACTGCAAACCTTTCGGTTAGCAGCCGAGCTCTCAACCACTGTGCAACCAGGGCTCCAATTAATGTATAGAACACTGAAATGGAGTTCTGCCAGGTTAGTAGTTAAGAGCTTGGCTGATAACCAAAGGTCAGCGGTTCGAATCCAACAGCCACTCCTTGGAAACCATATGGGGCAGTTCTAATCTGTCCTATAGGGTCACTGTGAGTGGGAATCGACTCAACAGCAACAGGTTTGATTTTGGATTTTACGCTGAAATAACTTCAAAAAGTTGATAATTTACTCTGGTTTTTAAAACTGATATTCATATTGTGGCTCTTAGTTACCTAGTGCTCCTATAAAAGAAATACCACAAGTAGATGGTTTTAACAAGAGAATTTTATTCTCTCACAGTTTAAGAGGAGTCTAGAAGTCTGAATTCAGGGTGCCAGCTCTAGGGGAAGACTTTCTCTTTCTGTTAGCCTGGGGAAAGGTCTTTGTCATCAGTCTCCCCCTGGTGTAGGAGCTTCTCACCACAGGAAGCCGGGGGCAAAGGACACGCTTTCTCCTGGCTCTTGTTTCTTGGTGGTATGAAGGGCCTCTGTCTCTCTGCAAACTGACTCAAGATACAACTTAATCTTGTAAATTGAGTCCTACTATATTAACATAACTGCCTCTAATCCTGCCTCATTAGCATCATAGAGGTAGGATTAATAATGCATAGGAAAATCACATCAGATGACAAAATGGTGGACAATCACACAGTACTGAGAATCATGGCCTAGGCAAGTTGACACACATTTTTGGGGGGACACATTTCTATCCATGACAGTGGCACATACTTTAAGTTCACTCAAATAATGTCTGTTCCCAAGTGTCTTCTTCCTCCTCTTTCAGAATTTAAAAACTAGAAGTTGAAACCCTCAAAATTTCTAGGTACTCTCCAGGCAGGGCTGGCCATTTGACTCAGTTCTGCCCAAGCCTTCATAAATAAAAAATATTCTGGTGAAAAAAATTTTTTTCTTTTAAAATAGAAATTCAAAGACCAATTCAGGGAAAGACTTCAGGTTTTCCCATCTTTTTTCATCATGTAATCAGATACAACCCCTGGAAATTTATCAGGCAACATGAGGATGAGAACAGAAAGACAGGCAGAGTCTGGCTCTACCATGACATTCTTCACTGCTGTCTTTCCTTAGTCTGCCTTCTTCAGGGCTTCTGGTTATAAGAGAAAAATATTTTCCATGTATTTCAACCTAGTGCAAGCCAGAGTTTCTAGTGCTGGTAGTGGAATGCGATCCTAACTGATATACAAAAAAATAAGTCTTAGCATATTTGTTACTAAGTAGTATATTAATGGTGTACACTTTTCTGACTTTTTCTATGTAATAGATATAATCTATAATTATTTAGTTTGCATTTGTTTACGCTTTTAGTACGTGTGTTTGAGGCATGTATTTTTTTTTTTCAGGAGACAAAATGCTAGAGTAGGCAAATGAACAGGCCTATACTTCAAAGCAGATGGTAGAGGGCAGGGCTGTGGTAGAGGAGTGACATTATTTTGAAACAGTCCTCCATGGCTGGAGTCATCTCAAGTCATTTGTTCACATCACCAACATCAGTATATTGTTGAATGATGGAAGGATGTATGATGCTGCTTTAAAAGTGACTTTTCAAGGGTCTTGGCTAGATACTCACTCATTAATTGCAACCATACCCAGTTATTGATTATTTTGGCCATGATTTTGTTTTTTCCTATTCTGTGCTTCATGGTTTCATTATTTCAATATAGAAAAATAAAATAGTACTAAATTATGTTATACGAAGAAAAGAAGAGTTAAAATATCTCTTCTTTCATTTCCTACAGGTATGCATTCAGCCTAGTTTTCTTTCTGCCATTTTCTTTTACATGCTATAACTGTTTCCCACTTCACAGAGTAAATGGTTTTATACCTTAAAAATATATTGATAGAGCTTCATGTAACAATCAACTTAGCCCTGCTGAAAATGACAAGCCACATTCTATAATAAAAATAGTGATATTGTTGTAATTCAAACCCAAGGATTACCTCTGGCACACACACTGCCTTTAATATGTTTTTGCTGTTTATGATGTCAACAGTGCCCTGGATTAAATTGCTGTGCTCTCTCACGGTGCTGACTGTACTTTATGATCCCTCTCAGTTCCAGTCTACCTTACAAAAGGTATGGAAACAGACCAGCCTCAGCTAACACAGCATCATTTCTCATTGACTCAATAAGAAAAGGTTTTTGTCTTGCTGTTTTGACTGAAAAGCCAGGTGTAGGTAAAAAATAAAATAAAATGTTTACCAACAGCTGTTTAAAAATCTTCCCCTTTTTTTTTGAACTGCAGAGTAGAACCAGAAGGCGTGTACTAAAAACTACTCCATTTTCAATTAGAAATAATCATTTTTCAAATAGAATGAGTTATATAACCATGGAGAAGGAGTCACCTAGAAATGTAAATGAGAAATAGAGTCCTGGTATCTTAAAAACCCACTGCCATCGAGTCAATTCTGACTCATAGCGACCCTATAGGACAGAGTAGAACTGCCTCACAGGGTTTCCAAAGAGCACCTGGTGGATTCGAACTGCCACCCTTTTAGCTAGCAGCCATAGCACTTAACCACTACACCACCAGGGTTTCCTTTGGTATCTTGAAAAAAAAAATTTTTTTTTTTTTATCTTAGTGCCTCAAAAATTCCACCTTGAACATTCGGGACATTACGAATTTATGAGCCTAGAAAATGACATAATTCACTTTTGTCAATTAAACAAAAATGTGCATCTATTGTTTAATATATATATATATATTTTTTTTTTTTCCTCTTAACAGAAATTTCCATGCCTTTCTATCAAGGATTAACTTAGGTGACCTGTAATTAAACTCTGATCAGTAGGAATGCAAAACTTAATGTAATAAATTAAATACTCATCTATCATCTAAAATCAATATTTTAAAGCATTTGATTTGTAACTATCATTGAAGTGCTCATGGAAACTGATTTTAATGGGACCAAAAGAAGGTATTTCTGTCAATATACTAGATAATAATTTTAATTCAAGAATAAGTCATGAAGGATTTAGCATAGAATCAAACCTATTTATACTTTCAGAATGTTGCACTTGTGTCTTTTTTTTTTTTAGTAATATTTTATTGTGTTTTTGGTGAAGGTTTACATAGCAAACTGACTCCCATTTAACAATTACTACACAAATTGTTCAGTGACATTGGTTACATTTTTCAGAATGTGTCAACATTCTCAGTAATTCCATTCTGGATATTTCATTTCTAATAATCTGGTTTCCCTGTCCCCTTAACCTTTCATCTTTGTTTCAGAATAATTATTGACCATTTGGTCTCATATAGGTGATTTTTTAGAGGTGCATGGTATTCATGGGTAATATTATACAAGCCAATCTGTTAATTAGCTAAAAAAGTGACCTCAGGGAGTAGTTTTGATTCAAGGATTATGGAGTATCTCAGGGTGATAGTCTCAGGGAGTCCTTTAGTCTCAACTGGTTGAATAAGACTTATTAAGAATTTGAGTTCTGTTCCCTGTTTCCCCTTCTATCAGAATCCATCTTTTGTGGCCCTGATCAGAAAGATGGTTAGTGGTAGCCGAGCACCATCTAATTTTTCTGGCCTCAGGGTAAATGAGGCTGTGGTTTGTGTTGACTATGTAAACTGTCCTGTAGACCAGTTTCTTCTCTGAGTCTTTGGTTTACTTCTTTCTATTTTGCTCCAGACAAAAAGAAACTGATATTTTTATCTTAGATGGCTGCTCAGAAGGTATTACAACCTCTGACACTATTCACTGAACTAGGATGTAAAACATAAACTTTATGAACTACATTATGCCAATTGATCAAGTTGTCCCACAAGACTACGGTCCTAAGACTTCACATTCAGAAATCCAACCCTGTGAGGTATTTGGTTATGCCTAAAAAGTATCTGTAACTGTGCCTCCTATGTGCTTTAGTATGTATATGAATGCACACACGTATATACATATAGATTCATGTATATATGCATGCGTATACACTCACATATACATACCTGTACACATATATGGAGCCCTGGTGATGCAGTCATTAAGAGTTATGGCGAGAGCTATGGCTGCTAACCAAAAGGTCAGCAGTTCAAATCCACCACCTCCTCCTTGGAAATCCTATGGGGCAGTTCTACTCTGTCCTATAGGTTCACTATGATTTGGAACTGACTCAACAGCAAAGGGTTTATTTTTATTTTTTATACACATATGTCCATACATACATTCATACTTAACCACACATATAGTTTTTGGTTGTTGTTGCAAAATTGAATATGTACTAACATTTGCCAAAAATGTCCTTTTTTCTTGAGTACTTTTAGTGATCCTTCTTCTTTGTTTCCAACTTTCACATTAAAACCGCCAGTAGTTATCAGTGTATCTTGGTTGAATGTTTGATCAATTTCAGACTGAAGCAGCTGATAAAAATCTTCTATTTCTTCATCTTTGGCCCTAGTGGTTGGTGTGTATATTTGAATAATAGCTGTATTAACTGGTCTTCCTTGCAGGCGTATGGATATTATCCTATCATTGACAACATTGTACTTCAGGATAGATATCTTGAAATGTTCTTTTTGACAATGAATGCAACACCACAGGATGTTTACTGTGTTTTATTGACTATGCAAAGGCATTCGACTGTGTGGATAACAAATTATGGATAACATTGGGAAGAATGGAAATTCCAGAACACTTAATTCTGCTCATGAGAAACTTTTACATTGATCAAGAGGCAGTTGTTTGGACAGAACAAGGGGATACTGATTGGTTTAAAGTCAGGAAAGGTGTTTGTCAAGGTTGTATTCTTTCACCATACCTATTCAATCTGTATGCTGAGCAAATAATACGAGAAGCTGGACTATAGGAAGAACAGGGCATCAGGATTGGAGGAAGACTCATTAACAACCTGTGTTATGTGGATGACACAACCTTGCTTGCTGAAAATGAATAGGACTTGAAGCACTTACTAATGAAGATCAAAGACCACAGCCTTCAGTATGGATTGCACCTCGACATAAAGAAAACAAAAATCCTCACAACTGGAACAATGAGCAACATCATGATAAATGGAGAAAAGATTGAAGTTGTCAAGGATTTCATTTTACTTGGATCCACAATCAACAGCCATGGAAGCAGCAGTCAAGAAATCAAATGAGGCATTGCATTGGGTAAATCTGCTGCAAAGGACCTCTTCAAAGTGTTGAAGAGCAAAGATGTCACCTTGAAGACTAAGGTGTGCCTGACCCAAGCCATGGTATTTTCAATCGCATCATATGCATGTGAAAGCTGGGCAATGAATAAGGAAGACCGAAGAAGAATTGATGCCTTTGAATTGTGGTGTGGGCGAAGAATATTGAATATACCATAGACTGCCAGAAGAATGAATAAATCTGTCTTGGAAGAAGTACAACCAGAATGCTCCTTAGAAGCAAGGATGGTGAGACTGGACCTTACATACTTTGGACATGTTGTCAGGAGAGATCAGTCTCTGAAGAAGGACATAATGCTTGGCAAAGTACAGGGTCAGCAGAAAAGAGGACCCTCAACGAGGTGTATTGACACAGTGGCTGCAACAAGGAGCTCAAGCATAACAACGATTGTGAGGATGGTGCAGGACCGGGCAGTGTTTCATTCTGTTGTGCATAGATAGGTTCTCTGTGAGTTGGAGCCGACTTGACGGCACCTAACAACAATAACAACTTTTTAGTGACATCATTTTCATTGGTCAAGCTGTGCACATTTACCCACATTTGGTGTTACCTTACCCATCTTTTTTTTTTTTTTTTTTTTACCCATCACCATAAGTAGTAAGCATCAACTTTCTAAAAAAGGTCCCCCTTCTCCCTTTCACCAACCCTGGTAACCACCAATGAACAATGTTTTTTGTATATATATTTTTATAATATAAGTGAGATCATGCAATATACGTCATTTCATAATTGACTTATTTCAATAAGCATAATATTCTCCAGACTCATCCACATTAGGAGATGTTTGGAGGACTCATCATCATTATTCTTTACGGTTGCACAGTATTCCATTTTATGTATGTACTACATTTTGTTAATCCGTTTATCCATTGATGGGCACTTAGGTTGTTTTCATCTTTTTTGCTGTAGTAAATAGTGCTGCAATGAACACAGGTGTACATGTGTCTGTTTATGTCGCTTTTGTTAGGTCTCTAGGGTATATAACTAGGAGAGGGATTGTTGGATTATAAAAGACTAGATTTTTCAAAAGCTACTACTATTTGTAGTTTTTTTTTTTGTTGTTGTTAAGGAAGTACCATATTGTTTTCCATAATAGTTGTATCATTTTACAGTCTCACCAGCAGTGGATAAGGGTTTCAAATTCTCCACATCTAAAGCAACATTTGTTGTTTTTTGTTTTTGATCAGTGTCATTTTAGAAAGCATAAGATGATATCTCATTGTAGTTTTGATCTGCATCTGTCTAATGGCTAATGATGGGGACCTGGTGGCACAGGAGTTAAGCATTTGGCTGCTAACCAAGTTGTCGGCAGGTCAAATCCACAAGCTGCTCCTTGGAAACACTATTGGGCAGTTCTACTCTGTCCTATAGGGTCATAGTGAGTTGTAATAGGCTCGACGGCAATTTTTTTTTTTAAATGGCTATTGATATGGAACATCTTTTCTTCGTGTGTTGACTGCTTGAATGTCCTCTTTCATGAAGCATCTGTTCATGTCTTTTGCCCATTTTTTAATTGAGTTGTCTTTGTGTTGTTGAGTTGTCTATGTTTTCTATATATTTTAGAGATTACATTTTTATCAGATATGAAGCTCCAGAGGATTTCTTTCTCAATCTGCAGGCTGTTGTTTTACTCTTTTGATAAAATCTTTTGATGAGCATAAGTATTTAATTTTTATGAGTTCCTAGTTAGCTATTTTGTCTCCTATTGCTCTTGCATGTGTAGTTGTGTTTGATAATCCATCCTTAAAAAAACCAGGTCCCATAGTTTTCCTCCTATGTTTTCTCCCAGAAATTATATGGTTTTAGCTTTAACATGTAGGTCCTTGACCTGTTTTGAGATAGTTTTTGTATATGGTGAGAGGCATGGTTCTTGTTTCATTTTTCTGCATATGGTTATCCAATTTTGCCAGCACCATTTGTTGAAGAGGCTGTTCCTCACTGAATGGACTTTGACACTTTGTCAAAAATCAGTCGTCAGTAGATGAATGGATTTATTTCTGGGTTCTCAGTTTTATTGCATTGGTCTATGTGTCTATCATTGAACCAGTATCAGATCATTTTGATCACTGTAGTTTATTGTATGCTTTGAGATCCAGAAGTGTTAGGTTTCCTGCTTTGTTGCTGTTCTTCAATATTGCTTTAGCTATTCCAGGACTCTTTCCTTTGCATATAACGTTAGTGATTTGTATTTATGTCTCGTTGCAGTTTATACTACAAGTCAAGATGATGATCAAAAACAAACTTTTTCTTAAATAAGTGCACAGTTTACTGGTACAGGTTGTTATTATTTGCTGACATATTCTATCATAAATTGATATGAATGCTAAGATATATTTATTTATCCATCCCATCTTCCATGAAACTACATTTTTAGGTTTCTCCTTTCTAACTTTGACTCTAACTGCTGAGAACTCTAATCAGCAAACACACAACCTGACCCCAGTGATCATGTATTGTGCCACTACGTGTGTACCCTCTCTGAGGCTTTGTAGAAAATACACTGGAGACTCATCGCTAGCCTGCTGAAGATCCCACAAACTAATTTAGACTTCTGTAAGTTGGAATTCTATATGACTATTATTATAAGCTTACTGGAGTGTGTAGTGTGGGCTGGATATTATTACTTAACATGTTATTATTTTTTTTCCTTATTGATTGCAACACTGCAATCATTCAAAAGCTTTGTCTTCGTGCGAAGTATGATTTTACCTGAATCTAATCAAAACTCAGATTGTATGATAGGAAGTGACATAGATTACACTCAAGTGAAAAATCAACACATGGTTAAAAATGACAGATAAAAGATGGGCTGTTTTCTGATGGATTCAGCAAGGGAGAGGAAGATAATAGAGAAATAGATATATTCAAGGGAATATAGGACAGTTTTGATAAGTCATGCTGCTTCTTGCCAGGTAAAATATATAGTTTGATCAAAAGTATTTCTCAAATTAACCAAGATTAAAGAGGATGGACAGGTCACACAGCAGGGAAGCCAACAACCCTGATATGGGTCCTCATCGTAGTCCTCCTGACTCTGACATTGATACCTCCAGGGTGACTCTGGGGAGAACATTTAGCTCTTTTCTGTATGTACTTACTAATGTACAACATGACATTGATGAATATTTCTCTATTCCTTACTGGGATATTGTGAATTAACTGTAATTCACAGAGAAAACACAAAATACAAGTGACATTGAACTTCTACTTTTTTTTTTTTCTTCCAGAAGAGAAGCTTAGAAAAACAATGCTCAGGAGCGCTATTAATAAAAGTAATTTCAAAATACTGAAGAAATAAAAACTAACTAAATCTATACCTCAGAGTTCACCACTCTGGTCACTCTGCATGAGATTTTTCAAGCATTCCAGCGACTGCTGGTTTCTTTTTGTCTTTTGTCTTTTAGCTGCTAAAAATTACCGCATCTTCTACTTGCACAGAGCTGGCCACCTCCTCCAACAAAGGAAATCCTGGCACTTGGCTTCACAGTGTTTTCTCCCTTGGACATTGAGTCATGACTCAGACTCTCAATATTAGTGGGAATAGGTGGAAGTCAACAAGGGGGTGTGAGGCAGTTCAAGGCTTCACTACATTCTACTTTCTCCCTCCTTTGGTCTTCTTCCTTCACTTCTTGGGGAAACTGACTTTCCTTTTCCATCATTTAACCATCTTAACACACTTCAATAATAAAAAAACACTTCAATATTTCCCATTAAATGCTAACAGCAAGTTACCAAAAACTGTCAGTCTCAACTCTTTTTAACTTCAAAAGAGTCAAGGTGTGAGAGAGAAAGAAAGAACATGAGAGGAAGAATTAACTCTCTTACAGCACGAATATTAAGATGTGAGTTTTAGGATGCATTTCACTAGAAAAAAAAAAAAAAACTTTGAAAATTCTTGCAAAATAAATCTAAATAATACAGTGTTTTTTGAATAAATTATTCATGTTTAAATAAAAATGGTATTATTTATAATTCCCTTTATTTAAGATTAGTTATTCCCTTTTTTAAGAAATATGGAAAATATTTCTTTATGTTTCAAATTACTAAAATAATGATTATATCTTTACTTTTTTTGTGTATCTGTTTTCTATTTTTTAAAACAAATTAAAAGTGCTAAGGGGAGATAATCATTTTGGAACAAGGGTCTGGCCCACATTTTCATTTTACAATGGCACCACCATTATTTAGCCAGTCTGAGAGTTATTCTGAGGTTTAAAACCAAACCTGTTGTCCTCAAGTTGATACCAACTCACAACAACTCTACAGGACAGAGTAGAACTGCCCCACAGGATTTCCAAGGCTGTAAAAAAAAAAAAAATTTTTTTTTTTTTTTTTTTTAATCTTTATGGAAGCAGACTGCCACATCTTTTTCCTGCGGAGCAGCTAGATGGGTTCAAATTGCCAACCTTTTGGTTAGCAGCCAAGCGCTTAACCACTGCACCACCAGGGCTCCTCACTAGTAGAGCCAAACCCAAACCTGTTGCCATTGAGTCAATTCCGACTCATAGCTTCCCTATAGGACAGAGTAGAACTGCCCCATAGGGTTTTCAAGGAGTGGCTGGTGGATTTGAACTGTCAACCTTTTGGTTAGCAGCCTGAACTCTTAACCACTGCACCATCAGGGCTCCATAAATTTGGAAGTCACTGCCATTTGGAAGTTACTGCCATATCAAAGGCATTTAAAAGTGTAAAATTACCAAAAGAGTGAGTGTAAATAGGGAAGAGGATGACAGTGGGTAAGGGAAATATCTGTAATCTACCCTTAATCTATTTTTCCTGGGAAAATTTATGACCTGCCACTATAGGAATTTTCTCAAATAAGTAAAATTCTAAGGTAACCAAGTAAGGCTGAAACTGTTCGGTGTGGTTCATTCATGTCTGCTTTCACAAACCAATACTTTCCATTTGACAGATTATCCTGAAAACACATGATATTTCACTATCAAAAAATACTTTTTTAGGTCTTATTCTCAGGCGAAATTCATCTTAGTTAGGTGAAAAATCTCATTATCCTTATGGTGTTAGTGACAGATCATATAACGTATTGACTCAGGACTGTCTAAATAATAACTGTATAAAATAAAAATATGAGCCAAACCTTCATGCAAAAATGATTATCTCCCCTTAATACTTTATACATACATATATATATATACACACACTCAAATAAATACCTAGAATAATTTATTTAATAACTTATCTAATGTTTTTATATTTACATTTATAAATATTGCCTTACATAAAAAATGTTGCAATGAAATACCTTTGAGCATAAAATTTAGTGACTAGCAGACTCCTATGTATAAGAATATGACTATATTAAACTTTTGTTTATATGTATATATATGTATTTATCTGTATTGCTTTGTAACGATGTGTGTCACTATAGACACACATATTACTGCTGTGTCAGCAGTGGGTTTTAGCACATTAATATGTTTTTAAAAAGACGCAACTATTATTCTATTTTTTTTTTTATGTATTACTGTATAAATGGAATCTGAGAAATAAACCCTTCCTCACCAGGGACAATTGAAATTCTTAGTAACAGCTAAAAATTTTTATTTTTTAACTTACCAGCATCTATATCTTCAGCAAGAGCCTCCATCCGTATTTTGGTGTAATAAATTGTGTTTTAACTCATGGGTAATCATTAAAGAAGGATAAATCAGGTGTAAATTTAGACTCAAATTATGTTTTAGACTTGAAGTTTTAAACTATATAAACACAATTTCCTAGTTGATTATTCAATTATTTATTAATAATTGTCAAGCATCATATGATGCTATTTGTAATGTATCATTACTGTTTTATTCAACAACTGAACTCAGATGTATGTATTAAAATAATGCTACATTAGTTCCTAGTAGACATAAACACATAAAGAAAAGAGGATGTGGTTGGTTTAATTTGAATCTTAATTGAATCATACTTTTAAGTGTGGAAATAACTTGAGTTTCTACAAGACTGATTTCCATTTAGGGATAAGAAATGATAATCACGTGCTTTAAAGAAGGAAAATGACTACACGTTCTGCAACCAGAAAATAAGAGATCTTTCAGATTTTAAAAAATATTTGAGTCATTTTGCAACATTTTTGTTCTTCTTTGCAAACAGAGTCCAGAGGTTCTGTGATATCTATTTTAGAAATTTGAAATGATAAGGACTGAGAGTTAGTGCAGATCAAAAAACAAACAGTGAAACATCTTACCAAAAAAAATGAATAATAAAATCTGGGCGGTTTTACCTCCTAAAAAGGAAGACCCATCGTTTTTATTCTTATACATAGGAGTCTGCTAGTCACTAAATTTTATGCTCAAAGGTATTTCATTGCAACATTTTTTATGTAAGGCAATATTTATAAATGTAAATATAAAAACATTAGATAAGTTATTAAATAAATTATTCTAGGTATTTATTTGAGTGTGTGTATATATATATGTATGTATAAAGTATTAAGGGGAGATAATCATTTTTGCATGAAGGTTTGGCTCATATTTTTATTTTATACAGTTATTATTTAGACAGTCCTGAGTCAATACATTATATGATCTGTCACTAACACCATAAGGATAATGAGATTTTTCACCTAACTAAGATGAATTTCGCCTGAGAATAACGATGGCTCTCCCCCTGCCAGACTCAAGGTTCCGGCCTCTTACATGGAGCAGCCGGCTTCCATACAAGGCACTCATGTGTAACTGAAAACTTTCTGGATGCAAAATGCAGTGTGGTATCCTGGAAGGGATCCTGGAAGAGAAAAAGGATATTAATGTGCAAACTGGTAATATCCAAATAAAGTCTGGACTTTAGTTAACAGTAATGTGCCAATAGTAACTTCTTAGTTTTGATAAACAAATGATAGTTATGAAAGAAGTTAACATTAGGGAAACTGGCTGAAGGAGATAAAGGAACTCTGTGTACTGTTTTCACAACTTCTTAAATCTAAGATTTTTCCAAAAGAAAAAGCTTATGAAAACAAAACAAAAAACAGAAAGTTGGTTAAAAAAAAAAACAGAATCCTGAAAGAGACCAGCACAATTATCAACCATTTTACTTCTCTTCTGACGTTTGTCTTATAACTAGGATTGCCATATATCCTTGTTTACCTAAACTTATCCTGGTTCATATGTATGTGTTCCATCATAACTACTATCAGCAGCTTTTTCCACTTACAATTGTCTCTGTTTGAGGACAAATTATATGGCCACACTTTTCATAACCAACACAACAATAGGCTTATGGTCAAATATAAAGGGTGTTGGCCTGAAATAAAAAATAAGAACAAGTGCCTAATGAAGTGAGTACTGGAAGGGAACCAACTATGCAAATCGCCAAATTTGCTTTTAATAAAATCACCCAAAAACATGGAATCCTGGGCAACAATCATGTCTTTCTCTGTCACTTAGCCTTCTGCCTGTGCTGCATTTAGAGATAATTGTAGTACAATTACTCACCTGCATCAAATTTAAGGCTTCCTCTAATGTTTACCACAAGACTTTATAAGGTTATTCAATCTCGTGATTGATGGGATAATTATCAAACTCCCCAGTGTTTTTCAAAATAAATAAATACACAAACAAACATAGCCAAAAAAAAAAAAGACCCAGTTCCTGGTAACTATAGGCAAATAGTAACACCTTGGAACAAATATCACACTTTAATTAACAAAGGAAAATCTAAAAAAGTAGCTTCAAATATTAAACTCAGTTGTAATTTCTGTTTTAATTCTGGAACTCCAATGTCCATGAGTAGATAAAAGTAAACTAAAACAAAGAATTTAGCTAACCATATGATAGAGAATTTGTAATCATTAGATAGTTTCATATACAAAATTCCCCTAAAGAGCATATTTAATACATACCTAAGGCCAAATAATGCAGTACAAAATAGACTGGAAGAAAAAACTTTAAGAACATTATTCAACAAAGTTTCTGCCTTAGTCAATTATTTTCCCTATTTATTCTCTGTTAACGTAGTTTCCCATATTTGGCTTAGGTATGCTTAATCACTCTTATATATATATGCATTCATTGTGCCTATAAAATTCACTTTTGCTTACGTTTAAACTTGAAAGACAAAATATCACCTACAGTATCAAAAATGTGATACATGAGTAATTGCAAAAAAATTTATTTTAAATAAAGATTTATTATTTACCAAGTAATATGAAATAATATTATATTTGTTTGAATTTTTAACAAAGAAAACACATACAAATGAAGTTGCCTTGAAAACTCAAAAGATTTCATATTCTAGGTATTGCTGAGTCCACCTCTTTTCTCATACCAGTGTTTCACAAATCTCACTGAAGAAGATTTAGTTACATCAATATATTGTTGATTTTATGTGGTCTTTTGAGCTTAGAATAATAGAGTAACAAAATTATATTGATTTATTTCAAGATAGGTAAATCTTCCATGACCTTGTTGCTTAACCGAGTACAATGTTCTTGACTTCTGGCTTAATCTATTGTAGAACAAATCCACATCTATTCTTAAAAATAACTTTATTTTCTGAAGTATACATTATATGCTTTGGTTAAGAACTCAGGCTGCTAACCAAAAGGTCGGTGGCTCAAATCCACCAGACTCTTCTTAGAAGCCCTGTGGGGCAGTTCTGCTCTGTCCTGGAGGTTCCCTATGAGTCTCAATTGAGTCAATGGCAACAACTTTTCGTTTACATATTATCTTCTCATTTTTTTATCTGCACTGTTAGGCCTATATACAATTTTATTCAACACATTTTAAATAATTCCAAAATTTTTAAAGAAGAAGGTGACACAGACTTGAAACAGGTCAGCAGTAGTGGACACACAAGTGAGGTGGTAAATAGTACATGCAGCGAAGGGAGAGTAAACATAATATATGTTTTAAGAACTGACTTGATATAACATGGTGAACATTGCTTCAAAGCATTAAAAATTGGAAAATGGAATAAGTAAGAATGGTAGAAACATATATAGTTGGTGAGTATGTTGGTTATGATTAAATTAACTGAGATGGAGAACATAGGACGTGGGATAGATTCGAAAGAAAGAAAATAAGTTTGGCTTTAGGTTGAGAATAAGATGCACAGCTTGGAGCAAAATTGTGTCCTTTTGAAACTGCTGGGTGATTTTGATGGCTGCTGTTTCCTTTGTACCAAACTCTTAGCTCAATTCCTATATTTAAGGTGATCTAGTGGAATAGTCAGTGATTTATACAAAAAGCCATGTTAACAGAACAACATATATATATATACATAATATATACATAAAGAACTATGTATGACTTAATATCAGCACCAACTCAATGAATATTTGGCATCTACATCAACTCAATAAAAGTTGAATAATTTATATAAAACAACCACAATGCATCCTAAATATTTTCGGAGCTATAATGAATACTTTTTAAAGATATTGGCTGAATTTAGTGTAATAAATATACTATACATATACTTTCCATTTTAGAGGAAAAACAATTGCACGCTATAGAAATAACAACACTTTAATGTAAACCATAGCAAGTACATAAGGAGATATGAAGAGACGAAATACATTTTTAGTAACCTCCATTCTACTGAAGCCACAGCCTAAATGTCCAAATACATATTTCCCTTTTCTAGGGCTTAGCTGCTGATTACTGCTGAATAACAGTTTTTTATTCCATCCTGGGTTAGCTGTTTCATATGGCCTTTCTTTCACAAAAGAGGTGCACTCTGAATTACCAATGAAGTCTGAGATCTAATTGTCCATTCCTACTCTGGCCCAAGATTTCTCAAGCCTCTTCTCTACCTTTTGAGTCATGCCAAGTAAACAAACGAAGGTCTTGAAAGCTTGATATTTAGTGATTCTTGCAGCTAGATATTTAGTGATTCTTGCAGCTCAATCAATCAATTGTTGTCTTTATTCCTAGATTTTTTTTTTTTTTTACCAGACAAGTTTTGGAGGATCAAAGGAGATAAAAAATGTGAAAGCAACCTACAATCACCAATCATTATTATATAAGCTCAGTCAGGGTTGGGAGGACAAGCCGTTACTGTTCTACATCCTGACCTGTGCAGAGCAGACTGCCTGCCTTGGGCCAAATTAATGAATTTCATTGCCTTCTGTCATCTAGGGGGAATACCATATGAGATGAAAGATGCCTACACGGGCTGGGTGTATCCCTTAATCAATGGTCACCACCTCTGCCATGACTATTTCAACCTCCTGTAAATTGCTCTTTCCATGTCCCATCCCCACATGTACATCAGTTTTTTGTGCCATGCTGGCTTGTATGCTGCTGTAATGCTTTGAAGCTATGCCACCAGTATTTCAAATACCAGCTGGGTCACCCATGGTGCACAGGTTTCAACAGAGCTTCCAGACTAAGATAGACTAGGAAGAAGGACCAGGCAGCCTACTTCTGAAGAACTGGCCAATGAAAATCTTATGAATAGTAGCAGAACACTGTCCAATATAATGCCAAAAGATAAGCCCTTAGGTTAGAAGGCACTCAAAACACAACTTGGGAAGAGCTGCCTCCTCAAAGTAGAGTTGACCTTGATGATTGAATGGAGGCAAGCTTTCAAGACCTTCGTTTGTTTACTTGGCATGACTCAAAAGGAGAAGAAGCTGCTGAAAAAAATAATTAATAATTGGAACACGGAATGTATGAGTTATGAATCTAGAAATATTTGGAAGTCATCAAAAAATGAAATGGGACACATCATGATTGATATTTTAGGCATTAGTGAGCTGAAATGAACTGGAATTAGACATTTTCATTCAGACAATCATATGGTGTACTACTCTGGAGGTGACAAATTAAAGAAAAAATGACATCGCATTCACTGTCAAAAGCAACATTTCGAGATCTAGCCTGAGGTGCAACACTGTCAGTGATATGAAAATATCCATATGCCTACAAGGATATCCAGTTAATATGACTATTATTCAAATTACATACCAAGCACTAAGGCCAAAGATGAGAAAATTGAAGATTTTTATCAACTTCTGCAGCCTGAACTTGATCAAACATACAATCAATATGCATTGATAATCACAGGTGATTGAAACACAAAAGCTGAAAACAAAGAAGAAGGATCTGTAATTGATTTTGATTGGATGAATACACAGGAGTCAAACCAACTTCATCTCTGGAAAGACATGGTAGAGAAACTCAATATCATCAGACAGACTAGGAAGAAGGACCTGGCAGTCTATTTCTGAAAAGAATTAGTCAGTGAAAACCTTATGAATAGCAGTGGAACATTTTCTGATACAGTGCTGGAAGATGAGCACCCAGGTTGGAAGGCACTTAAAAGATGACTGGGGAAGAGCTGCCTCCTCAAGGTAGAGCTGACCTTGATGATGTGGATGGAGTAAAGCTTTTGGGACTGTCATTTGCTGTTGCGGCATGACTTAAAATGAGAAAAAACAGCTGCAAACATCCATTAATAATCGGAACCTGGAATGTCCGAAGTATGAATCTAGAAAAATTAGAAATCGTCAAAAATGAAATGGAGCGCATAAACATTGATATCCTAGGCATTAGTGAGCTGAAATGGACTGGTATTGGCCGTTTTGAATCGGACAATCATATAGTCTACTATGCCGGGAATGGCAACTTGAAGAGGAATGGTGTTGCATTCATCCTCAAAAAGAACATTTCAAGATCTATCCTGAAGTACAACTCTCTCAGTGATAGGATAATATACATACACCTAAAAGGAAAACCAATTAATATGACTATTATTCAAATTTGCACACCAACCACTAAGGCCAAAGATGAAGAAATAGAAGACTTTTATCAGCTGCTGCAGTCTGAAATTGATCCAACATGCAATCAAGATGCATTGATAACTACTGGTAATTGGAATACAAAAGTTGGAAGCAAAGAATAAGGATTGGTAGTTGGAAAATATGGTCTTGGTGATAGAAACAATGCTGGAAATTGAATGATAGAATTTTGCAAGACCAAGGACTTCTTCACTGCAAATAACTTCTTTCCCCAGCATAAACGGTGACTATACACATGGACCTCACCAGATGGAACACACAGAAATCGAATTGACTACATCTGTGGAAAGAGACGATGGAAAAGAGATGATGGAAAAGCTCAATATCATCAGTCAGAAAAAGGCCAGGGGCTGACTGTGGAACAAACCATCAATTGCTCATATGCAAGTTTAAGCTGAAACTGGAGAAAATCAGAGCAAGACCACAAGAAACAAAATACAACCTTGAGTATATCCCACTTGAATTTAGAGATGATCCCAAGAATAGATTTGACACATTGAACACTAGTGTCCAAAGACCAGATGAATTGTGGAATGACATCAAGGACATCATACATGAAGAAACTGAGAGGTCATTGAAAAGACAGGAAAGAAAGCAAAGACCAAGATGGATGTCCGAGGAGACTCTGAAGCTTGTTTTCGAACATCGAGCTGCTAAAGCAAAAGGAAGAATTGATAAAGTAAAAGAACTGAACAGAAGATTTCAAAGGGTGGCTCAAGAAGACAAAGTAAAGTATTATAATGACATGTGCAAAGAGATAGAGTTGTAAAACCAAAAGGGAAGAACACACTTGGAGTTTCTCTAGCTGAAAGAACTGAAGAAAAAATTCAAGCCTCAAGTTACAATAGTAAAGTATTCTATGGCGAAAATATTAAATGATGCAGAAAGCATCAAAAGATGATGGAAAGAATACATGGAGTCAATATACCAAAAAGAATTAGTTGACATTCAACCATTTTAAGGGGTAGCATATGATCAGGAACCGATGGTACTGAAGGAAGAGGTCCAAGCTGCACTGAAGGCATTGAAGAAAAACAAGGCTCCGGGAATTGACAAAAGATCAATTGAGATGTTTCAACAAATGGATGCGGCACTGGAGGTGCTCAGTCATCTATGACAAGAAATATGGAAGACAGCTTCCTGGCCAACTGACTGGAAGAGATCCATATTTATGCCTATTCCCAAGAAAGATGATCCAACTGAATGCGGAAATTATCAAACAATATTATTAATATCACACGAAAGCAAAGTTTTACTGAAGATCACTCAAAAATGGCTACAGCAGTATATCGACAGGGAACTGCCAGAAATTCAGGCCGGTTTCAGAAGAGGACGTGGAACCAGGGATATCATTGCTGATGTCAGATGGATCCTGGCTGAAAGCAGAGAACACCAAAAGGATGTTTACCTGTGTCTTATTGACTATGCAAAGGCATTCGACTGTGTGGATCATAACAAATGATGGATAACATTGTGAAGAATGGGAATTCCAGAACACTTAATTGCGCTCATGAGAAACCTTTACATAGATCAAGAGGTAGTTGTTCGGACAGAACAAGGTGATAGATACAGAGTGGCTTAAAATCAGGAAAGGTATGAGTCAGGGTTGTATCCTTTCACCATACATATTCAATCTGCATGCTGAGCAAATAATAGGAGAAGCTGGGCTATATGAAGAAGAATGAGACACCAGGATTAAAGGAAGAATCGTTAACAACCTACGTTACGCAGACGACACAACCTTGATTGCTGAAAGTGAAAAAGACTTGAAGCATTTACTAATGAAGATCAAAGGCCACAGCCTTCAGTATGGATTACATCTCAACATAAAGAAAACAAAATTCCTGATAACTGGACCAATAAGCAACATCATGATAAATGGAGAAAAGATTGAAGTTGTCAAGGATTTCATTTTACTTGGGTCCACAATCAACAGCCATGGAAGCAGCAGTCAAGAAATCAAATGAGGCATTGCACTGGGCAAATCTGCTGCAAAGGACCTCTTTAAAATGTTGAAAAGCATAGACGTCACCTTGAAGACTAAGGTGCACCTGACCCAAGCCATGGCATTTTCAATCACATCCTATGCATGTGAAAGCTGGACAATGAATAAGGAAGACTGAAGAAGAGTTGATGCCTTTGAATTGTGGTATTGGTGAAGAATATTGAATATACCATGGACCACCAAAAGAATGAACAAATCTGTTTTGGAAGAAGTACAACCAGAATGTTCCTTAGAAGCAAGGATGGCGAGACTGTGTCTTATATACTTTGGACATGTTGTCAGGATGGGTCAGTCCCTGGAGAAGGACATCATGCTTGGCAGAGTACAGGGTCAGTGGAAAAGAGGAAGACCCTCAAGGAAGTGGCTTAACGCAGTGGTTGCAACAATGAGCTCAAGCACAACAAAGATTGTAAGGATGGCACAGGACCAGGCAATGTTTCATTCTGTTGTGCATAGGGTCACTATGAGTTGGAACCAACTTGATGGCACCTAAGAAAAACAACAACAATCACTAATATCACATGAAGTATATTTTTGCTGAAGGTAATTCAAAAACAATTGGACCAGGACATAGACAAACAATGCCCAGAAATTCAAGCAAGATTCAGAAGAGGACTTGGAACATGGGATATCACTACTGATGTCAGATGGATCCTGGCTGAAAGCAGAGAATTCCAGAAAGACATTAACCTGTGTTTTATTGACTATGCAAAGGCATATGACTCTGTGGATCGTAACAAATTATGGATAATATCACAAAGAATGGGAATTCCAGAACACTTAATTGTGTGCATGTGGAATCTGTACATAGAACAAGAGACAGTCATTTGAACAGAACAAGGGCATACTGTGAGGTTTAAAGTCAGGCAAGGTGTGCATCAGGGTTTGCTGGGAGCCAGGCTGCAAGGGCGGCCCCTCTGCACCCACTGCCCCCAGCATAAACATTGAAGAATCCCTGAAAAGTCAGGAGGAGCCAGGCTGCAAGGGCAGCCTCTCTGCACCCACTGCCCCCAGCATAAACATTGAAGAATTCCTGAAAAGTCAGGAAGAGCCAGGCTGCAAGGGCGGCCCCTCTGCACCCACTGCCCCTAGCATAAACATCGAAGAATTCCTGAAAAGTCAGGAATATCTCTGTCATCTGTGTTATGTTTCTATTTCATTTTCAGCCTGTGTATAGCAGAATGTATAAGCATAAAATTCCATTATAGATTTAGGGACCTTTGGACGGGGGGTGTCCTACTCATAATCCCCTGGTGAAATCCCGGGTAGGGACAGCCCGTGTATTACTTGGGGGTCAACATGAAGTTGTCTTAGGGGAAAAACAAATAGCTCGACTATGGAAAACAAAAACAGGATGGTGGAATCCTGGTATTTACCGAGGCCCTTTTGTGATTAAACCACCACCCACACATGATCCCATAAAAATGGAAAAACAAAAGGCAGTGAGTTCTCTCAGCCAATTTCTCAGCCAATTACAGGTCAACCTTCTCGTCTACCCCGCTCACTGCTGCGCTTGACTGGTCTTTGGGTATAGAGATTGGGCTAATTGTCCTTGGCATAATCGTGGACAATATGACGTAACCCAAAGTGGCTGGACTACAAGAATTTGGCCACCCTGGACAAAATGGACAAAGCCTATGTGGCAACAGTTTTTGCAAAAAGATTAATTATTATAAAAACTGTGGAAGGAATTGCAAGATTAAGCATAAAGTGTAAAGCAGTATGAAGTCAATTGTTACTTTGTGTAAAAATATATCAACAAAATATTCTCTTCAATTAAACAAAAACTCATTGTACTTGTGTGTGTATGCGGAACTGTATGTACTATGTGTCACTTGGAAAATTATGTCTCTGGGAAATGATGTTTATGATTATATCTTGTACTGCCCCTTTATTGATCATGCGATGTTATGCTTTTGTAAGCTTATGATATAAAAGACCATGTAAAAAATAAAGAGCAGAGGCTTCTTTTTCTGCAAAATGAAAATATAAGACATACTACCTCTCATTCTTTTTCGCCGAACTCTACCCCTCCTCTGGTAACCCTGTTCATTGCTGAGGCTGGCCCCCGGCAAGGGTTGAGTACTTTCACCACACTTATTCAATCTGTATACTGAGCAAATAATCTGCGAAGCTGAACTGTACAAAGAACTTGACATCAGGATTGGAGGAAGACCCATTAACAACCCGCAATATGTAGATCAGACAATCTTGCTGCTGAAAGTGAAGAGGACTTGAAGTACTTACTCATGAAGATCAAAGACTACAGCCTTCAGTATGGATTACACCTCAACATAGAGAAAACAAAAGTTCTTAAAACTGGTCCAATTAGCAACATCATGATAAATGGAGAAAGTATTGAAGTTGTCAAGGATTTCATTTTACTTGGTTCTACAGTCAATGCCCATTGGAGCAGTAGTCAAGAAATCAAACGACTTATTGCATTGGGCAAATCTGCTGCAAAAGACCTCTTTAAAATGCCGAAAAGCGAAGATGTTACTTTGAGGTCTAAGGTGTGGCCATCACAAACCATGGTGTTTTCAATCACCTCATAGGCGTGGAAAACCTGGACAATGAATAAGGAAGATGCAAGAATAATTGATGTCTTTGAATTATGGCATTGGTGATGAAGACAGAATATACTATGGACTGCCAGGTGAATGAATAACCCTGTCCTGGGAGAAGTACAGCCGGAATGGTCCCTGGAAGCAAGGATGATGATACTTTGTCTTACATACTTTATACATGTTATCAGAAGGGCTCAGTCTCTGGAGAAGGACATCGTTCTCAGTAAGGCAGAGGATCAGTGAAAAAGAAAGACCCTCAATAAGATGGATTGACACAGTGGCTGCAGCAATGGGCTCAAACAACAATTATGAGGATGGCACAAGACTGGGCAGTGTTTTGTTCTGTTGTACATAGGGTTGCTATGAGTTGGAACCAACTCTACAGCACCTAACGACATCATGCCTTTTCAATCTTATTGTGGTAATAAGCTTTACTATTGCATGCCCAGGGTACTGTATGTACTACCCTTTATAGTTTTCAGTATCATTCTTATGCTTATTTAAATAGTAACTTCATCAGATTTCCCTCTAATTATTGAATTTTTATGTGCCATTTGTTTTTTACTGGGGCCCTGACTGATAGAAGCAGCTTTCTCTTCTCTTCTCCCCATTCCTCCCCTCCCCTCACCTCTCCTCAACCCTCCTCTCTTCTCCCCTCCTCTACTCTTCTCTATTTCTTCCTTAACTCCTTCCTTTCATCTGATTTTGTTCTGCTCCATGGGACAGAATTGACAACCAATGGCTGACAGAGAAATTTAAAGTTCATTTCTTCAGGTGAAACAAACAAACACTTTCCATGAACTGAAGATGCCAAACAAGGGAGGTGGATGCCTTGAAATGGTTGGGCTAAGATTTATCAGAGGTGCTGTGGTAGAAGCTCTCTGTCTATAGGCCAAGGGTGTTGTTAAAAGAAATGAATTGGTTTGGCGATGGTGCTATATGATTACCTCTGGTTTTAAGAATGTGCATTTATCATTTTTATTTAATGTTCTCAGACTGTTCATGGGGTTTCTCACATTTTTTTTTTTAATTAAATTCCAAGGGTACTGAAATAAACCTATAGATTTATAGTTAATATATTTTTGATAAGTTTGCCCAGGCCATTCAATGGAGAAATAATATCTTCAACAAATGGTGCTGGGACAACTAGCTATCCACATTCAAAAGAATAAAGTTGGATTCCTATGTCACATTATATACAAAAATTAGTTCAAAATAGATCAAAGACCTAAATGTGGAAGCTAAAACTATAAAAATCTTAGATGAAAATATTGGGGCAAATTTCCATAACCTTGGACTTGGCAATGGATTCTTAGAGATGATACCAAATGCACAAGCAATAAAAGAAAAGATGGATAAACTAGGCTTCATCATAACTGAAAACTCTTCTGCATCAAAGGACGCTCTCAAGAATGGGGAAAGACAACCTACGGAATGGGAGGAAATATTTGCAAACTATGTATCTGATAAAGCTCTGGCATCCAGAATATATAAAGAGCTCCAACAACTGAACAACAAAAGACAAAAAAAAAAAGAAAAATGGGCAAAGTACTTGAATAGATATTCCTCCAAAGAAGCTATACAAGTGGCTAACAAGCATATAAAAAGATATTTAACATCATTAGGAAAATGCAGATCAAAACCACAATGTGATACCATTTAACACCCACGAGGATGGCTATAGTGTTGCTGAGTCAGAACCGACTCAATGGCACCTAACAACTAACGACAAGGATGGCTATACCTTAAAGAGAGAAAAGTGAAAAATAACAAGTGTTGGTAAGGATGTGGAGAAATTGGAGCCCTTGTACATTACTGGAGGAAATGTAAAATGGTGCAGACACTGTGTAAAACAATTTGGTAGTTCCTTGAAAAGTTAAAAATAGAATTGCCATATAATCTAGCAGTTCCACTCCTAAGTATATACCCAAGAGAACTGAAGTATATACCCAAGAGAATTGAAAATAGATTTTCAAAAAAATATTTGTACCCAAATGTACATAGTAGCACTATTCACAATAGCCAGAATATAGAAAAAAAAACTGATAACTCCATCAGCAGATGGTTGAATAAACAAAATGTGATATATCCCTATGATGGAATATTATTCACCCATGAAAAGGAATGAAGCTGTGACACATGCTACAGTGTGGATGAACCTTGAACACATTATGCTAGTGAAAGAATCAGACACAAAAGGTCACATACTGTACGCTTCCATTTACGTGAAACATCCAGAATAGATAAATCCGTAGAGACAGAAAGGAAACTATGAGTCACCAGGGCCTGGGGAAAGGGGATCACGAGGGATAGCTGCTTCCTTTTGGGATGATGACAATGTCTTGGCATAGAACATTTAGTTCTATTTAAGAAGCAATGGTGCAGAGCATTGTAAAGACATTAAATGCTACTGAACTTACACTTTAAAATGGTTAGCAGTTAATTTTTTGTTTTGTGGATTGTGCCTCTGTTAAAAAGAAAAGCTGAAGCCATGCAAAGTACAATTCAATCAGTTGCTACATTAGTTTTCCATCCTTGTTCTAAACCTTCTTAGCCTGTGTGTTTACAGAACAATAAATAACAGTTAATCTTTCACAATGGGGGTGGGGGGAAGGTACTGTTAATCAATAAAATGTTCTCAAATTTAATAATATGTTTTTATTCAGGTATATAAAGCAGAAATTAACATGATGTTTGCTACTTTATAGTCAATTTTAATGAAAAATACTAAAGAAAAGAAAAAATTAAGAATTTATTGAACTAAATTTTATGCAGTGACGATGTGATATTTTATTTTATATTTCATTTTTTCAGTGGATAACAATCTTAATATTTATGATTTGTGAAATCTAGATAAGTTGGAGTAAAGAATTTTCTTTGGAGTTAAATGTTCAAAATTCAGCTAAGATTTTTTAAAAGTATATAGTGTTCCTGAAGAATTATATAAATTTATTTTATATTGACCTGGATGTTAACATTGGGAAGTGCCTATTGTATCTTTTAAATTATGGTAGCTGGTTAATAACTAAAATTCTCTGTAATTCTTTTTACTAACATATTAGATTCTGTTGTGCATAGGGTCACTATGAGTCGGAACCAACTCGACGGCACCTAACAACAACAACAACAACATTAGATCCTGTACAATAATTCTTTTACATTGTACACCTGGTTTCAACATACTAAAAGTCTGCATTAAAGCAGCTGAAATCTCCATGGTCATGAAATGCCTGACAGCTCTCCTCCATTCCCTTCCTCCACTTGGGTCCTAATTGTCCCCAACTATTTTTTTTTTATGGCCTTGAGACTAGTCAAATGCTGACCTGGGTCTGTCTCACAAATCAAAGTCATGCTAGGGACTAGTTCCAGGACTTGCTTGCACTCTTTCAATCCATCATTTAGGCATTCCCTGAGAATTCTCTATACGCCTCTTATTTGTAAACTCTGGGCGACTTTAGACAATGAGGAAGATGGCATGGTGAATGGTCTTTAAGATTCGTCGTTTGATGGAAGAAAATGGCAAGTCAAATAACCTTTAATAAAATAGAATTTATAGTGACACCTGTGGGAGCTGCAACTCGATAGGACTGTCTTGTTTTTCCAGGTCTTGCAAGTTTTCAGCCTTTGACAGGGCGCAGTCTTACCACTTCCTTATTGGTTGTTTTAGTGGAAAATACTTGAGTCTTCCTTCTCTGACAGGTTTCTGCCTTACACAGGTTCTGATTTTCCCAGGTTTTACTGTATTTTTAAATAGCGAAGGTAGAAGAGAAAAGAGCACCAACTCAGCACACAAGGTAGATGAGGAACGTGTAGTTCAGGGAAAGTTCACAGAGGACACAGGCGAAGAAATGGTTCCCAAGGGGCGCGTGGGGCCACAGGTACAGTATATAGTACTTCATCCTGGCTCTCCTACTTAGAACCCTCCAGACCCCTCTCCTTTCAGTGCTGATCTTGTGAACTCTGCCGTTGTTCCTGGACATCTGGCCCTAACATAGACCCCTGAATCTTCGCTGGCTTCCGGTCCAGGAGCCTGCGTTTAACCAGACTGTCAGTATCTATCAGCCATCTCTAGGCCAGTAAGACTCCAGGTCAGACATCTCCCAGCTTGCTCTCCCTGCTGACAAGTACGAATTTACCTATGAGAGACAGTAGCTCACCCCTTTGAATGAACAAAGTTGAAATATTAAACAATATTTTATGGCCTTGCTCCGTACCCTTCCCTGTATCTTTACCAATCAGTCCTGAATTGCAGGACAAAACCTTATGACTTTCTGTATCCACAAATGCAATATTCTCAAAACTCATTTCATTTCTTATTGTTCTTTTACTCTTCCTGCTTCACTTTTTTTCTCCCCCCTTTTTCTCTTTGCAGAAACTTATCCTTCATGCAAGGTCTAACTGAAATGTTACCTTCTCTATAAGGCATTTCTCAAGTATATTCACTGCACTTAGAATTAGTTGTTGGTTCCTGTATTTATTCCCTTACAACACTTTATACCTGATAATTGCTTGAAATTATCAAATACAATCTGAAAAGTCTTTGTCCGACTTTAGTTACTACGCACGTACATGTTTTTCCCATACTGTGTAGGAGAAACCTAAGAGCAGGGTTATTCTTTATTCTTATATTGTTCCTTGAGTCCATCCATTCTGTTTTCCTTTGAACATATATGAATTGGGCTACCACCACATGCCCGGCACTCTTCTGAACGGTAAACTGAACTGAATTAAATTATAACCCCTAGTACAGAGGGACATAAGGAGTCCCTGGATGGCTCAAATGGTTAAACGCTCTGCAATTAGCCAAAAGTTGGTGATTTGAACCGACCCAGAGCACCTCAGAAGAAAGTCGTGGTGGTCTGCTTCCAAAAGATCACAGCATTGAAAACCCTACAAAGTCAAGTTCCACTCTGCACACGTGGGGTCGCCACAAGTCAGAACAGACCGGACAGCAACCGGCTTGTTTCATTGCCTTACAGAAGCACACAGCTGTTTTTTCTTGGCTTGTCTTGTTTTTGTTCTTTTTTTAATAAGAACCAGTTAATGGGAAGAATGAAAAACTACAGGGAATTTTACCTTTTAGGTACAAATATATATATACAACCAGAATTCTGGGCTCCAAGGGGCGAAATAGTGCCTTTCTAATACATCTTGTCATTCAGCATCATCACACAAAATCACAAAACCCTGTGCTTTTTCATATTCCAACCCTTCTTGTCCAAACGCCATTTTAATTCTCAAATCAATTCCATGTGTTAATATGTTGCAATGAGGAGGTCACTCTGCTCATTCCTTGAGGAGTTATGGTTATGTCCCTGTTGCTTGGAATTCCAGACTGAAAGCCGAAGTGTCCCAGGATGCTTTAAGCAGAACGATCTGATGCAGCTGTGCTTTTGATACTTAAAAAAAGACCTTGTCATCAGTAGTTTATGTTTAAGACATTTTAGAAAGCTTGCACATCCTCGGGCTTCAAGTCCCTGAGGAAAACAAAACCCAAAGGCAGAGACAGCAGCTGCCTGCAGGTGGAAGTTCTTACTGCCCTTGTCTTCTTCAGTTGAGGCTAAAGAGATTTGGCACCGAACACTTTTTCCATGATTGACTATGTCGGGGAAGGGGCTAGCGGGCCTGCATTCTGCATTTCACAAGAAAGTTTTGTCTTTCCAGAATCAAGTGGCAGGGCGGATAACAATGTTAGCACCATTAGAACAAGCAAATTGTAAACTTCCTAATATCAGAGGTAGGAGCCCTGGTGGTGCAGTGGTTAAGAGCTACAACTCCTAACCGAAGGTTGGTCGTTCAAATCCACCACCTGCTCCTTGGAAACCCTGTGAGGCCATTCTATTCTGTCCTGTATGTTCACTGTGAGTCGGAATCAACTCTATGGGTTTTTTTTTTTTTTTTTTTTTTTTTTTTGGAACATCAGAGGTAAAGGCAGAGAGCTACAGAAAGACAAGAAAAAAAAAAAAAAAAAAATGAACCAAATAAGGAAAACATTCTGTTTGGCAAACATTAAATGCAGAGAAGTTACTCTTCAGATGCCATTAGTAAAATCAAGCTTTTGACTGGCTTTTCACACAGTGCTAACTAACATGTGCCTGTTGCCGGTGACTCTTTGCACATATTCTGAGGAACCTAACTGTGAATTTCGGATTCCAAAATGGGGTTTACACTTGGTGACTCCCTTACAGGAAGTGCATGGTCCATTTTGTCTTATTGTCTCAATGAAGAGCTTCCCCTGATGGGAAATTTCCCTAACTCTAGAGAGCAACCTAATGCTTAGAATTCCAATAGTTTTCCGTGGTAAATTTTCATGCTATTTTCTCCTTCAGGACACTCAGGAATTCATGAATGTATAACCTTTGATCCCCCTCCTCTCAGGCCACAAGAGACCTTATTCCAACCAAGTAACATGAATAAAAATACTAGAAACACATTCAGTCTTTGTTTTTTGAATCCTGATTAGAGGAATAAGTATCCTGACGCTTCTCATTTCTTCACAAAACATAGCGATTGGGTCGTAGATTAGCTCTAAAATTTCATTTCTGCTGCCATCTTCAGTTCTGACCACCATTACCTAGTGGTCTTAATTTGCTGCTATTTCTACCATTAAATTCACTACAGGCATCAATAGTTTGAAAAATTCCAGATGCTGCCCACATTGCTGTCACCTACCCCAGTCCTGCTTGCTCCATCATTTCCCAACGTACAATCCTTGTGGTGGTTAGGGAAAGTTCTCCCTCGAAGATAAATTTATTAAGCAAATAAAATAATACTTTTGCTTTCCTGATTTTTATTTGCTTGTTGGTTTTTACAGTGGCATCTCCAATATCGTGCCCCTTTTATTAGGCCGGAAACACTGGTGGTGTAGTGGTGAAGAGCTATAGCTGCTAACCAAAATTTCGGCAGTTTGAATCCACCAGGGGCTCCTTGGAAAATCTGTGGGGCAGTTCTACTCTGTCCTATAGGGTCACTGTGAGTCAGAATCAACTCGACAGCAACGGTTTTTTTGTTTTGTTTTGTACTAGGCGTATACTGTAGCTTATTACACCCATCCACCATGATGCTCCGGGTACCCACAATGTACCCAGCTACTCCTGCACTACTGGTAGCCCACAGCATCTCAAGTGTAGGTCATGTTGTGTATGGGAGACAACAGTGGCTCCTCAATACTCATTCTTTTCTTCCTGATAAATGCCTGGATGTTCAGACGAAGAATATATTTCTCAGCCTCCTTTGGTTTTAGGTTTGGTGACGTCTCTGTGTTCTTACCAGTGGAATGTTGATAGAAAGAGTGTGTGCCATTCCACATCCTCTGCTGGTGAAATATCGTCTTGCCCTGGAGTCCCTCTTTTCGTTCTAACTGATGGGGTTGGAGATGATGGTAGCAATCTTAGAACTGTATGTTGAAGAGGGCAGGCCTCTCCGTTAGCATGGTTTCCTAGAATATTTCCAGTAGAGTCCCTGCAGACCCTAGATTGTTATTTTATAGAGACATTGTCTTTGATTTTGTTTCAACTACTGCACTGTGTGACTTATCCTAATTTTTATGCCATAATTTTTACCATGTGAACCCACTACCCTCAACACAACTGAATTAACTAGAGTTCAACATAGGGCATGTTTGAAATAAGCAGCCTACAGAAAATTCTTGGATGGGAGGTATTATTTCCAAAATCAGACATGGTAGGAGTTGTGAGATACATATGATTTTATTCATTATTTTGAAATATTTATATGTGCATATGTCATTGAACTAAGGTTCTAAGTTGGCATATGAGATATATTTTCTACAAATGGTTCAGGCTATTGATATCATTTTTAACCCAAAACTACGAAATAGGTAGATGATATGTAGGGAAAATATAGATAGGTAGATAGATGATGATAGATAGATAGATAGATAGATAGATAGATAGATAGATAGGTAGATAGATAGGTAGATAGATAGGTAGATATAGATAGATAGATAGATAGATAGATGATAGATAGATAGATAGATAGATAGATAGATAGATAGATAGATAGATAGATAGATAGATAGATAGATAGATAGATAGATAGATAGATGATAGATCGATAGATCGATCGATAGATTGTTCAATCGATAGATCATTCAATCGATAGGTCGTTCAATCGATAGATCGATAGAGAGAGATACAGAGATAGGTTTATGTGCAAACAACAAATACTTTTTTTGGACGTTGGAGTTTAGGAAACGAAAGTAGGTATCTAATCATATATTAGCATTCAACATTTTAAATCCTTAACATATTCTATTTCATTGGATGTGTTTATTTAAAAGTTAATATTAGTGATTTATTTTAATTATAAAATTAATATATGCTTAATGTAGTAATTATGAATATATAGTATAATAAAACAGAAAGAGATTATCTAATACAAGATCCCCCATCACAAGAGGCAAAATTACAGGCTCACAGTACGTGAAGCAGTTTTAGACTGCAAGAAAGGTACTTTGTCATTAAAGTCAATTAGCTCTTTCTCTTTGGGAAAGACATTAAAATTTTACTTTCTTCCAATAGGTTACTGCTACCTGCCTCACTCCACCCCCATCCTTTGGAAATAACCATTTGTGATGTCAAGTTCTTATCCTATCTATAATTTTGATCTGCCATCCTCACGTTTCCTCAGTTTTAATTATGAAGTGAAATTTAAGAACTCACATATAAATTGCCCTTTGCAACATCCTATTAATAACTAATTGCTATTATAGGCAACTTCAATATTTCTGGTCTGTAGCCTGAGAAATTTCAGAAGGTACAGCTCCTCATATTAATTAGGAAAGGCTCTCAGAATCGCCTATATCTCACCTGTAGCCAAGAGCATAAAAAATGTCTGTGCTTGCTTTTGGTGGGAAGTTATCTTTATATCACTCCTAAAGAATTTAGGGACTTGGGCAAAGAATTGGAACCATTCCTAAAGCTTACAGGGGTCATGGCTTCCTCCCAAGAACACCTTGAATCCGTGCAGCAGTCCCTACTTTCATATTTGGTAATGATATCAGGATCCACATAAAATGAAATCCTTGACAACTTCTATCTTTTCTCCATTTATCATGAAGTTGATTGAAGTTGTCAAGGATTTCATTTTACTTGGATCCACAATCAACAGCCACGGAATCAGCAGTCAAGAAATCAAAAGACGCATTGCATTGGGTGATTCTGTTGCAAAGGACCTCTTTAAAGTGTTGAAGAGCAAAGATGTCACCTTGAAGACTAAGGTGCGCCTGAGCCAAGCCATGGTATTTTCAATTGCATCATATGCATGCGACAGCTGGATGATGAATAAGGCAGACCGAAGAAGAATTGACGCCTTTGAATTGTGGTGTGGGTGAAGAATATTGAATATACCATGGACTGCCAAAAGAACAAACAAATCTGTCTTAGAAGAAGTATAGCCAGAATGCTCCTTAGAAGTGAGGATGGTGAGACTGCATCTTACATACTTTGGACATGTTGTCAGGAGGGATCAGTCCCTGGAGAAGGACATCATGCTTGGCAGAGTGTAGGGTCAGCGGAAAAGAGGAAGACCCTCAACACAGTGACTGCAACAATGAGCTCAAGCATAACAACGATTGTAAGGATGGCTCAAGGCTGGGCAGTGTTTCCTTCTGTTGTGCACATCATCACTATGAGTCAGAACCAACTCGATGGACCTAACAACAACAACAATGATATCAGGACTAAGTCACATGGAGGTCGTACTCTACAATTAGAGTAAGAGCATATAGTCGAACTTTAATTTATAAAGAAGTAATTTCCAACGTAAGTGAAACATTCTTCACTTTTAGATTTAAGGTCATCAATCCTAACACTAATGTTACTACTACTTCTGCTGATGATAATAATAATAAAAATAATAGGGGGTAAAACAAACAAACAAACAAAAAACCTTTGCCATCAAGTGGATTTTAACTATAGGGTTGCAATTATGATAATAAGGGGTAGTACTTATATGATCCAACACTCGTCTATCAGTTTATCATACTGTGGTGGCTTGTGTGGTGCTGAAAGTTATGCCACCGGTATTTCAAATACCAGCAGGGTCGCTCATGGTGGACAGGTTTCACTGAAGCTTCCAGACTAAACCAGGCTTGGAAGGAAAACCTGGCAATCTCCTTCTAAAATAATTGGCCAGTGAAAACCTTATGAATAGCAGTGGAACATTTTCTGATACAGTGCCAGAATATGAGCCACTCAAAATACACTAAGGCTGCAATAATGTGCTCAAACATAGCAACAATTGTGAGGATGGTGCAGGACCTGGCAGTATTTTGTTCTGTTGTACATAGGATCGCTATGAGTTGGAACCAACTTAACGGCACATAACAACAACAACTTATATAATATTTGTTAATGTGCTGCACATGTTCTATGCACCTCATATATTATTAACTCATTGAATCCTAATTAAAAACAACATATGATATGGGAAGTACTATTATCCCATTGGAGACCTGGTGGAGCCCTGGTTAAGCATTTGGCTGCTAACCAAAAAGCCAGCAGTTCAAATTTACCACTTGCTCCTTGGAAACCCTATGGGGCAGTTCTACTCTGTCCTATAGGGTTGTTTTGAGTTGGAATCAACTCAACTGCAGTGGGTTTTGGTTTATTATCCTATTTGACTGATGAGGAAAATGAGTTGCAGTGACATCACTAGGAGGATGCAGGGCGTATGGACTGCACTGAGTGGCACTGTCAGAAGGGGTGACACCCAAATGACTATAAAATTTTTGTGCTGTGTTTCAGCAGAAATGTATTATTTCCTATAAAATATCCCTGTAGTTAGTTATAACAACAACAACAACAAAATTTGTAAGTCCAGCTTATACGTATCAATAAACCTACAAGGCTAAAACTCTATGCTAATTTACTTTTTGAACCTTCTAAGGCACTCAGTTCAGAGCTGTCGTTATTACCAAGTTACTAGACACTTTGAATCACATGGTTTCATCTGCACGCACTAGAACCGTGTGCTGTTTTTTTCGTTGCTGCCAGGGTTTTTATAGTTCCTAATTTTGTCAAATTTTCTGGTATTTTAGTTAAAATATTGTGGAAATTAGCACGGCGAGATGACACCATGAGTACTGCACTGAGTGACACCAATCCTAGTGATGACACTGATGAGGCAAAAAGTGACTTTGCCAAGAGAGTAGGTGCTCCAGTCATTTTAAGACTCTGGAGGAATTTGGCATGGCAATTAATATCTACACCTCAAATCCACTGGAAGGAAGTATTAAAAGTATAGAACAGCAACTTGGGGAATGAGAGAGTGGATTAAGGAGAGACAGAAGCTGTACTGCTACACAGCACAGGAAGTCATGCATCTGTAATGGGGCCACTACTACCTGTTTGCCACTTTCCATAGCAGGATTTGGCAGATTAGAGACAAACGAGAGAAGAAAGCTGTCTGATTTTAATCAATCCTAGAAGCAGCTCAATAAATACTCTCACACAGAGCTTTCTGCATATTGTAGGCTAAGGATTGCCAATCAGAGCATAAGTTAGTGCCGAATTCAACAAAGAAAAAAAAATATATTTTTTTATTTATTCACACACAAAAAAGGATGTCTTTATTTAAACACTGAATTCATAATTAAATTATTTTACTAAGTGGAGCTGAAAAATGTTTACCTTTTTTTCTTCCCCTAATTTCTTAATGTTTATATTCCCAGAATGCAAGTTGATTTCACCATGGAGCAAAGCACAAGCACTGTGATCTATGATATTTAGATTTCAGTAAAATGTGAAGTATATACGTCAACGTATCATAAATCCCTATTCAGGCAGACACCATCTTTTAAAGAGATTACATTTGAAAATAATAAAATATCCATATAATTAGAGCATGTGTCTTTGTCTCTAATACTCTAGAAAATTTAATCATTTTTCCAATTTATTTTGCTTATACGGACATTATCTTAGTGGCCAAGTAATTAGGCAGTCACCAGATAAAACATTTGCTACTGTGGTTTATCTCTCATTTGCTTAGGTAATACTTAATGAACAACTTGGTCCACCAAGTGAATTCAACAATATGAAAATGGATTATGTAAATAAGGACTAATAGCTCACTGCTATTAAAACAATTTACTTATCTTTACCCCAGATCAACTACTAGGGCAAAGGTTATTTTTATTTAATTTATGATAATCAGTAATAAGATACTTATTGAACAGCCACAGGCCAAGCACAATAAGCTATATAAAGCACACAATTATATCAAAACTATAGATTTTTATTTTTTTACTATGGACAAAAGACTACATGTTGCCTTAGCACTGTGTCAGGAACTAGTTTAGGGAACAGAGCATGGTTCCGCTTTGGACTTTGAGATTGGCATACCTACGAGTCAGAGACGTATACATGTTAAATGAATATTTGAATATGTATATGTGAAGGTCTACATGTGAAGGTCATTAGAAAGATTCATGTGAGAGATAGAGTTGGAGAGTCATAATTAACTGAAGTCGTGAGAATGAATGCAATCACCATAGGTAAAAAATATTGATTGCAAAGTTTGATGGTTAATTTCACCTGTCAACTTGGCTGGGCTATGGTGCCCATTTGTTTGGTCAAACACTAGTCTGGATGTTGCTTTGAAGATATTTACATGCAATTTACATGTACTGAAAAATGAGCCTCCCAGGTTGGAAGGCACTCAAAAGATGACTGGGGAAGAGCTGCCTCCTCAAAGTAGAGTCGACCTTAATGACGGGGTTGGAGTAAAGATTTCAGGACCTTCATTTGCTGATGTGGCACAACTGTAAATGAGAAGGAAGAGCTGCAAACATCCATTAAAAATCAGAATCTGAATCTAGGAAAATTGGAAATCATCAAAAATGAAATGGAACTCATAAACATCGATATCCTAGGCATTAGTGAGCTGAAATGGACTAGTATTGGCCATTTTGAATTGGACAATCATATAGTCTACTATGCTGGGAATGACAACTCGAAGAGGAATGGTGCTGCTTTCATTGTCAAAAAGAACATTTCAAGATGTATCCTGAAGTACAATGCTGTCAGTGATAAGATAATATCCATACACCCACAAGGAAGACCAGTTAATAAGGTTATTATTCAAATTTATGCACCAACCACGAGGGCCAAAGATGAAGAAATAGAAGATTTTTATCAGCTGCTGCAGTCTGAAATTGATTGAACATGCAATCAAGATGCATTGATAATTACTGGCGATTGGAATGTGAAAGTTGGAAACAAAGAAGAAGGATCAGTAGTTGGAAAATATGGCCTTGGTGATAGAAACAATGCCAGAGATCGAATATTAGAATTTTGCAAGACCAACGACTTCTCCATGGCAAATACCTTCTTTCACCAACATAAATTGCGACTGTACATACACATGGACCTCGCCAGATGGAACACACAGAAATCAAATTGACTACATCTGTGGAAAGAGACGATGGAAAAGCTCAATATCATTAGTCAGAACAAGGCCAGGGGCCAACTGTGGAACAAACCATCAATTGCTCATATGCAAGTTCAAGCTGAAACTGAAGAAAATCAGAGCAAAAAGTCCACGAGAGCCAAAATATGACCTTGAGTATAACCCACCTGAACTTAGAGACCTTCTAAAGAAGAGATTTGACACACTGAGCACTAGTGACCAAATACCAGATGAGTTGTGGAATGACAACAAGGACATCATCCACGAAGAAAGCAAGAGGTCATTGAAAAGACAGGAAAGAAAGAAAAGACCAAGATGGATGTTAGAGGAGACTCTGAAACTTGCTCTCGAGCATCTAAAGCAAAAGGAAGAATTGATGAACTAAAATAACTGAACAGAAGATTTCAGAGGGTAGCTTGAGAAGGAAAAGTAAAGTATTATAATGACATGTGCAAAGAGCTGGAGATGGAAAACCAAAAGGGAAGAACACGCTCGGCGTTTCTCAAGCTGAAAGAACTGAAGAAAAAATTCAAGCCTCAAGTTACGATAGTGAAGGATTCCATGGGGAAAATATTAAACGACACAGAAAGCATCAAAAGAAGATGGAAGGAATATACAGAATCATTATACCAAAAAGAATTAGTCGATGTTCAACCATTTCAAAAGGTGGCATATGATCAGGAACCGATGGTACTGAAGGAAGAAGTCCAAGCTGCTCTGAAGGCATTGGCGAAAAACAAGGCTCCAGGAATTGATGGAATATCAATTGAGATGTTTCAACAAACAGATGCAGTGCTGGAGGTGCTCACTCATCTATGCCAAGAAATATGGAAGACAGCTCCCTGGCCAACTGACTGGAAGAGATCCATATTTATGCCTATTCCCAAGAAGGGTGATCCAACCAAATGTGGAAATTATAGAACAATATCATTAATATCATACGCAAGCAAAGGTTTGCTGAAAATCATTCCAAAATGGCTACAGCAGTATATCAACAGGGAACTGCCAGAAATTCAGGCCGGTTTCAGAAGAGGACGTGGAACCAGGGATATCATTGCTGATGTCAGATGGATCCTGGCTGAAAGCAGAGAATACCAGAAGGAGGTTTACCTGTGTCTTATTGACTATGCAAAGGCATTCGACTGTGCGGATCATAACAAACTATGGATGACACTGTGAAGAATGGGAATTCCAGAACACTTAATTGTGCTCATGAGGAAACTTTACATAGATCAAGAGGTGGTTGTTCGGACAAAAGAAGGGGATACTGATTGGTTTAAAGTCAGGAAAGGTGCGTGTCAGGGCTGTATTCTTTCACCATACCTGATTAATCTATATGCTGAACAAATAATACAAGAAGCTGGACTATATGAAGAAGAACGGGGCATCAGGGTTGGAGGAAGACTCATTAACAACCTGTGTTATGCAGATGACACAACTTTGCTTGCAGAAAGTGAAGAGGACTTGAAGCACTTACTAATGAAGATCAAAGATCACAGCCTTCAGAACGGATTGCACCTCAACATAAAGAAAACAAAAATCCTCACAACTGGACCAATGAGCAATATCATGATAAATGGAGAAGAGATTGAAGTTGTCAAGGATTTCATTTTACTTGGATCCACAATCAACAGCCCTGGAAGCAGCAGTCAAGAAATCAAAAGATGCACTGCATTGGGAAAATCTGCTGCAAAGGACCTTTTCAAAGTGTCGAAGAGCAAAGATGTCACCTTGAAGACTAAGGTGCGCCTGACCCAAGATATGGTATTTTCAGTTGCATCATATGCATGTGAAAGCTAGAGAATAAATAAGGAAGACCGAAGAAGAATTGACGCCTTTGAATTGTGGTGTGGGTGAAGAATATTGAATATGCCATGGACTGCCAAAAGAAGGAACAAATCCGTCTTTAAAGAAGTACAGCCAGAACGCTCCTTAGAGGCAAGGATGGCGAGACTGCGTCTTACATACTTTGGACATGTTGTCAGGAGAGATCAGTCCCTGGAGAAAGACATCATGCTTGGCAGAGTACAGGGTCAGTGGAAAAGAGGAAGACCCTCAAAGAGGTGGATTGTCACAGTGGCTGGAACAATGAGCTCAAGCACAACAACGATTGTAAGGATGGTTCAGCACTGCGCAGTGTTTCGTTTTGTTGTGCGTAGGGTCGCTACGAGTCGGAACCAACTTGAGGGCACCTAACAACAACAACTAACATTTAAATCAGTTGACCTAAAGTAAGCAGATTATGCTTCAGTTTTTTTTTTTTTTTTTTTAGTTGTCCTTTATATGAAGGTTTACAGAGAAAATTAGTTTCTCATTAAACAATGAATACAAATATTGTTTTGTGACATCGGCTACCAACTGCACAATGTGTCAACACTCTCCCCTTCTCCAGCTTGAGTTCCCCATTACCAACTTTCCTATCCCCTGCTGCCTTCTCTTCCTTACCTCTGGGCTGCTGTGCCCATTAAGTCTTGTTTTCTTTTATGGGCCTGTCTGATCTTTGACTGAAGGGTGAACCTCAGGAGTAACTTCAGGACTGAGGTAAAAAGGTGTCCAGACGCCATACTCTCAGGGTTTCTCCACTCTCTGTCAGACCAGTAAGTCTGATCTTTTTTTGTGAGTAAGAATTTTGCTCTACATTTTTCTCCAGCTCTGTCTGGGACCCTCTCTTGTGATCCCTGTCAGAGCACTTGGTGGTCGTAGCTGGGTACCATCTAGTTGTACTGAACTCAGTCTGGTCGAAGCTGTGGTAGTTGTGGTCTACTAGTCCTTTGGACTAATCTGTCCCTTGTCTTTTTTTTTTTTTTCTTCATTCTCCCTCGATCCAGATGGGGTGGAACCAGCGGAGTAACTTAGATGGTGGCTCACAAGCTTTTAAGACCCAAACGTTACTCACCAAAGTAGGATGTAGAACATTTTCTTTATATCATATGTTATGCCAAATGAGCTAGATGTCGCCCCAGGACCATGGTCCACAGCCCTCAGTCCAGTAATTTGGCCTCTCAGGGAGTTTGAATATGTCTATAGAGCTTCCATGTTCTTGCCTTGGACAAGTTTACTCTCTATAATTTGACTGGGCTTCAATCAATCAGTGGAAAGCCTTAAAACCAAAAACTTTACCAAAGGAGAAGGACTTTTCCCTCAGGACTGTAAAACAGACATCTTGCAGGAGTTTCAAGCCCACCACCTGGCCTACCAATTTTGATTTTGTGTTGCCTGAACTACTGATTTTGGACTTGCCATCTGCCACAATCATGGGAGCAGTGTCTTAGAATAAATCTCTCCCACTCGTTCTCTCGCCTATTGGGGCTGTTTCTCTGGAAAGTCCTGAATAAAAAATAAATGAGTAAAAAAAAAAAAAAAAAGGACCCAGGTAGAGCACAGAAGGAAAGAATATTCAGTGGTAGAACCTGCCAGAATATTTACAGAAAAAAAAAAAAAGGGTGTCCAGGAAAGAATTTAGAAAATGGCAAAGTTAATAAGGATGAGATGAAGTCAGTATATATTACCAGAGCTATTGTTCTGGAAGGGAGTGGGGCAAGACCTTGCCACAACACAATTTTCCTGTAAAGATTTTAACCTTTTGGTGACCCAATTATTTTCTGCTTTGAATTTTTTTGTTGATAGGATGTGTTTTCATTAATGGAACCATGGTGAATCATTCAGTGTATATGAATTTTTGGCAGATAGTATGGATTTTTTTTTTTTCTTGATTCCTCCCACAAGCCTACTCTAAGGTTTTAGTGGTACATATGAAGTACAACTGATTATACCCCACAGTGTCCACCGGGGTATATTGGTACTGACCTGTAACATACAAACATTGCCAAAATTTCTATTTTCCTACCAAAAATTCAGACATCTCATACAATACCCTGTAAAAACATTAATTTGTGGCACACGACTGTTTCTTCAAACAGTCATAAGGCCCCCGCCTCGTGGCAACACACGTTCTCAGTGGTATACCAGCTTCCCAGTAAACCCCAGAGGCTGGAAAACTTGTGGTTGCTATGCGTACCACCAGGCATGAAAGGGTTTTAAACTTTTTAAACTGCTTTGACTCTTGTTTGTGCATATATCAACACACACACATACACAAGTGTTCACATACACACATTGCACACACGCCTTCACCAGGTTCAAATCTCAACCAGAAGACCCTGAAAAGTAATATGTGGACTAAACGCGATCAACTAAATTCTATTGAAATGTCACACAAAAGACAATGGCCAAATAGAATCACTGCCTTTTATATAGATGTATAAATAGAGTCAATAAAATGGAAAACAAGATTTGTTTGGCATAAAGCAAGACAATCCGTCTATAATGTCAATCCAAATGGCTAAATGATAACTATAACTAATATTTACTGTGTACATATTATATGAAAGACTTGATATTAAGGAGGCATTGTTACAGTCAATTTCCCTTTTAAACAGTTTAACAACCACATGAGGTAAGGGCTAATAAAATGCTTTTTTAAGGAAAATAAAGTTTATGCTTACGGGGCTTGAGTAATTTTGTTCAGGGCAAATCAGGTCATAAGTATGATGCAGATCCAGACCTGCTGGGCTTCAGAGCTCACACGCTTGGGTCACTGTATGTACATCCATAGGAATAACAGGTGAACATGGCAATGCCTCTGTTATGTAGAAATGGTGTCATAAATAACCAAGGCAATGACCGTCCTCGGCCCCGTCAGGTTAGGTGGGTGTTTTCTTGTACTCTTAGTGAAGACTGGATATGGAAGGTAATTTAAAGCTTCACCTGAAGTGTTTCTCCCCTTTAGGTAATCATGTTTTCTCCATCCAGTGGTTTCTAAGGCAATTAATAAAATATTACAACTCAATATCATTCCTTTTTTTTGAGTGATTTCAATTTCTTTTAACATCTGTTTTCCTTAACCATGCTAAAAGTTGATAAAATACACACACTTAGAAAAAAATGCCCAGTAATCTACTTCTGAAAAATCAACTGTTAAAAACTCTATGGAGCACAATTATACTCTAACACACACTGAGCAGGAATCAATTCAATGACAGCTGTTATGTATATGTATAAACCAAGGCCCGTTGCTATCGAGTTGATTCTGACTCATAGTGACCCTAGAGGGCAGATTAGAATTGCCCCATAGGGTTTCCAAGGAAAGGCTGGTGGATTTGAACTGCCAACTTTTTGGTTAGCAGCTATAGCTCTTAACCACTGTGCCATACATACACATGTATAGAGATATTCCTCTGTGTGAACACTAACTGTAACGCTAGCTTGAATTTCCTTTATAGCATTATTGTCGTTCTTCTGAGTGTGTTTCCTTCTTGTCACCCGTCTCAATAAGCCAAACACCCTAGCACACCACGAATAGTGTTCAAAATATTTCTAGTGTGGGTAATAGTAATAATAATAATGATATATAAAATCCTAAAATGTAATATTTAATTTGTTAAGTTCACTAAGGATAAAAAGGACTCTTTGCGTAAATGCCATTAGGGACAGAAGAGAAGTGGAGTGAATGTTTAGGTTGTTCTGGAGGAAACATTTGGTTCCATTTTAATATATCAAGATTAGATAATAATCAACAGCTGAGAGGCTATTTCTACAAATGAAAAGTCTTGCCTGCTAGAAGAAAGGGAAGTAGCTATATAACTAAATATTAAACTGGCATTAAGGGAAATTTTTAATGTAGGAAAAAATAGTCACTCTCTTGTGATTTCTGTCTATACTCTCTTGGTGATATTTACACAAAAGCAGATTCCTAATCCAGGTAGAAGGAATTTATTACCCTGTCATTTATAGATTAACAGTAAATTTGGTCATAAATTGAATACAGAATTATAAATAACACTAGTTCTAGAGACTTGTGCAAAACAAATATTTTTGAATAGTGTCTTGGAGTATAGATATCACCAATCTTATAAAAAAAAAAGTTCATTTTCTTAGAAATCAAGTGCAATTGTAAATAATATTAACATAGTCATTAAAAGTAAACCTTGGTAGCGTAGTGGCTAACCATTCAGTTCCCATCCAAAAGGACATCAGTTTGAATCCACCAGGCACTTCTTGGAAACCCAATGGGACAGTTTCACTCTGTTCTATAGGGTCACTATGTGTTGGAATTGACTCCATGGCAGTGTTTTTTTTAGTCATTAAAAAATCCTGAATGAATTATCCAAAGTAAAAATATATTATACTAAGTAAATATATTTCTTTTAAGGTTAGAGTCTTATTTATTTCTGCATCACAAATAACTAGCAGTAATGCTTGAGCCACAAAATTTCTTTAAAATATTTGCTAAAGAAAATAGAATCTGTATCATTAGACAAAGTGCTGAAGAAATAGTCAAGGGAGGAGGGAGGTTTAGATAAGGGAGAAGAAGAAGAAGAATTTTATCAATGGCTGGGTTTAGTCCATGTAGGGCCGGATACAAATTTTATACAAGGATTTAGTTTTTATGTCACTCCTCTTACATGATTTTCAAAATTAACCTTTATAATTTTTAGGTACTGGATTAATCTCAAGATATATTCATTTAGTGGGATAAAACAGAATTAAAGTTCAAAATGTTGTAATCAAAATCATTAATTTTGCAAAATAATGAAAATATTTCATAAAGTTGTGGAAGAAAAGTATCAGGGGAAAAAAAAGTGAGAATTTGTGGAACAGCTTAATACAACCCTAGCTCTAGTAAACCACAAGTTTTATCTAAACAACAGAAATATTTTTTGATACGGGAAGAGTATCTCTATAAAAATGCCAATTAATACATAAACCTTTCTTTGCTCCAATTTCGAATTCACCAAGTAATTGTCTGATCTGTACCATTTCCCACTTAGAGTGGTAAAAAAGCACTATGTAAATGAACAGTATTAAACCCAAAACCAAACTTTGCCATCAAGTGGATTTTGACTTACAGTGGCCCTATAGGACAGAGTAGAACTGCCCCATAGTGTTTCCAGGGAACAGCTAGTAGATTTGAACTGCTGACCTTTTAGTTAACAGCCATAGCTCTTAACCTCTGTGCCACCAGGGCTTGTATGAACAGTATTAGATTTATTAAAAGCTAAGATCATCATTGGTTGTCTTAGTTACCTAATGCTATAACAGACGTGCCACAAGTGGGTGGCTTTAACAAACAGAAGTTTATTCCCCCCCAGTCTAGGAGGCTACAAGTCTGAATTTAGGTCTCCAGGTCCCAGGGAAGGCTTTCTCTCTTTATGGACCCTGAGGCAAGGTCCTTGTCTTCAATATTCCCCTGATCTAGGAGCTTCTCGGCCAAAAGTCACGCTCTGCTCCAGGTGCTTCTTTCCTGGTGGCAGAGGGTCCCTATCTCTCTATTCACTTCTCTCTCCTTTTATCTCTTGTAAGATAAAAGATGATGCAGACCACACCCCAAGGAAACTTCCTTTACATAGGATCAGGAAAGTGACCAACCCTGATCCTCTTTAACATAACCTAAACTTGCTTTATTAACCACAGGCAGAGATTAGGATTTACAACACATAGGAAAATTACATTAGATCACAAAATTGTGGACAACCACATAATACTGGGAAGCATGGCCTAGGCAAGTTGATACACATTTTGGGGAGACACACTTCAATCCATAATAATAGGTTAATAAATAATTCAGTATCTTTTATGAATTAAAAACCCATTGCCGTCAAGTTGATTGCAACTCATAGGAACCCTAAAGGACAGAGTAGAACTGCCCCGTAGGGTTTTCAAGGAGTGCCTGGCAGATTTAAACTGCCGAACGTTTGGTTAGCAGCCATAGTTCTTAACCCCTATGCCACCAGAGTTTCCTTTATCAATTAGTATCTTTAAATTTGATAAGAATTCCTTGAAATAATCCCTCCTTGAATCAACTGATTAAATACTATTCATATAACTTCAAAACTTAGAATTTAACCCCAAACCCATGGTGAGTGACCCAGGTATGTGATTCTAGGTGTTTGGTCATCTAGTTGGCCATTCCACTCATCATGAATGAAAGTGACATTAATTCAGAGGAATTACTTCCCTTGTTATTTGTTCTAATTCAATGTTTTATAATAATTTTTATTGAGCTTTAAGTGAATGTTTACAAATCAAGTCAGTCTGTCACATGTAAGCTTATATACACCTTACTCCTTACTCCCACTTACTCTCCCCCTAATGAGTCAGCCCTTCCAGTCTCTCCTTTCGTGACAATTTTGCCAGCTTCTAACCCTCTCTACCCTCCTATCTCCCCTCCAGACAGGAGATGCCAACACAGACTCAAGTGTCCACCCGATACAAGTAGGTCACTCTTCATCAGCATCTCTCTCCTACCCATTGTCCAGTCCCTTCCATGTCTGATGAGTTGTCTTTGGGAATGGTTCCTGTCCTGGGCCAACAGAAGGTTTGGGGACCATGACCGCCGGGATTCCTCTAGTCTCAGTCAGACCATTAAGTCTGGTCTTTTTATGAGAATTTGGGATTTGCATCCCACTGATCTCCAGCTCTCTCAGGGGTTCTCTGTTGTGCTCCCTGTCAGGGCAGTCATCGGTTGTGGCCAGGCACCATCTAGTTCTTCTGGTCTCAGGATGATGTAAGTCTCTGGATCATGTGGCCCTTTCTGTCTCTTGGGCTCATAGTTATCGTGTGACCTTGGTGCTCTTCATTCTCCTTTGATCCAGGTGGGTTGAGACCAATTGATGCATCTTAGATGGCCGCTTGTTAGAATTTAAGACTCCAGATGCCACATTTCAAAGTGGGATGCAGGATGTTTTCATAATAGAATTATTTTGCCAATTGACTTAGAAGTCCCCTTAAGCCATAGTCCCCAAACCTCCGCCCTTGCTCCACTGACCTTTGAAGCATCCAGTTTATCCCAGAAACTTCTTTGCTTTTGGTGCAGTCCAGTTGAGCTGACCTTCCGTGTATTGAGTATTGTCCTTCCCTTCACCTAAAGTAGTTCTTATCTACCAACTAATCAGTAAATAACCCTCCCTCCCCGCCCCCTCGTAACCACAAAAGTATGTGTTCTTCTCAGTTTATACTATTTCTCAAGATCTTATAATAGTGGTCTTATACAATATTTGTCCTTTTGCCTCTGACTAATTTCACTCAGCATAATGCCTTCCAGGTTCCTCCATGTCATGAAATGTTTCATCGATTCGTCACTGTTCTTTATCGATGTGTAGTATTCCATTGTGTGAATATACCACAATTTATTTAACCATTCATCCGTTGATGGACACCTTGGTTGCTTCCAGCTTTTTGCTATTGTAAACAGAGCTGCAATAAACATGGGTGTGCATATATCTGTTTGTGTGAAGGCTCTTATTTCTCTAGGGTATATTCCGAGGAGTGGGATTTCTGGGTTGTATGGTAGTTCTATTTCTAACTTTTGAAGAAAACGCCAGATAGATTTCCAAAGTGGTTGTACCATTTTACATTCCCACCAGCAGTGTATAAGAGTTCCAATCTCTCCGCAGCCTCTCCAACATTTATTATTTTGTGTTTTTTGGATTAATGCCAGCCTTGTTGGAGTGAGATGGAATCTCATCGTGGTTTTAATTTGCATTTCTCTAATGGCTAATGATCGAGAGCATTTTCTCATGTATCTGTTAGCTGCCTGAATATCTTCTTTAGTGAAGTGTGTGTTCATATCCTTTGCCCACTTCTTGATTGGGTTGTTTGTCTTTTTGTGGTTGAGTTTTGACAGAATCATATAGATTTTAGAGATCAGGCGCTGGTCGGAGATGTCATAGCTGAAAATTCTTTCCCAGTCTGTAGGTGGTCTTTTTACTCTTTTGGTGAAGTCTTTAGATGAGCATAGGTGTTTGATTTTTAGGAGCTCCCAGTTATCTAGTTTCTCTTCGTCATTTTTGGTAATGTTTTGTATTCTGTTTATGCCTTGTATTAGGGCTCCTAGGGTTGTCCCTATTTTTTCTTCCATGATCTTTATCATTTTAGTCTTTATGTTTAGGTCTTTGATCCACTTGGAGTTAGTTTTTGTGCATGGTGTGAGGTATGGGTGCTGTTTCATTTTTTTGCACATGGATATCCAGTTATGCTAGCACCATTTGTTAAAAAGACTATCTTTTCCCCAATTAACTGACACTGGGCCTTTGTCAAATATCAGCTGCTCATATGTGGATGGATTTATATCTGGGTTCTCAATTCTGTGCCATTGGTCTATGTGCCTGTTGTACCAATACCAGGCTGTTTTGACTACTGTGGCTGTATAATAGGTTCTGAAATCAGGTAGAGTGAGGCCTCCCACTTTCTTCTTCTTTTTCAGTAATGCTTTGCTTATCCGGGGCTTCTTTCCCTTCCATATGAAGTTGGTGATTTGTTTCTCAACCACATTAAAAAATGTCATTGGAATTTGGATCAGAAGTGCATTGTATGTATAGATGGCTTTTGGTAGAATAGACATTTTTACTATGTTAAGTCTCCCTATCCATGAGCAAGGTATGTTTTTCCACTTAAGTAGGTCCTTTTTAGTTTCTTGTAGTAGTACTTTGTAGTTTTCTTTATATAGGTCTTTTACATCTTTGGTAAGGTTTATTCCTAAGTATTTTATCTTCTTGGGGGCTACTGTGAATGGTATTGATTTGGTTATTTCCTCTTCAATGTTTTTTTTGTTGATGTGGAGGAATCCAAGTGATTTTTGTATGTTTACTTATAACCTGAGACTCTGCCAAACTCTTCTTTTAGTTTCAGTAGTTTTCTGGAGGATTCCTTAGGGTTTTCTGTGTATAAGATCATGTCATCTGCAAATAGAGATAATTTTACTTTCTCCTTGCCAATCCAGATGCCCTTTGTTTCTTTGTCTAGCCTAATTGCTCTGGCTAGGACCTCTAGCACAATGTTGAATAAGAGCGGTGATAAAGGGCAGCCTTGTCTGGTTCCCGTTCTCAAGGGAAAAGCTTTCAGGCTCTCTCCATTTAGAGTGATGTTGGCTGTTGACTTTGTATAAATAAAAAAAAAAAAAAATAGATGCCTTTTATTATGTTGAGGAATTTTCCTTCAATTCCTATTTTGCTGAGAGTTTTTATCATAAATGGGTGTTGGACTTTGTCAAATGCCTTTTCTGCATCAATTCATAAGATCATGTGGTTTTTGTCTTTTGTTTTATTTATATGGTGGATTACATTAATGGTTTTACTAATATTAAACCAGCCTTGTATACCTGGTATAAATCCTACTTGGTCGTGGTGGATTATTTTTTTGATATGTTGTTGAATTCTATTGGCTAGAATTTTGTTGAGGATTTTTGCATCTCTGTTCATGAGGGATATAGGTCTGTAATTTTCTTTTTTTTGTGATGTCTTTACCTGGTTTTGGTATCAGGGATATGGTGGTTTCATAGAATGAGTTAGGCAGTATTCCGTCATTTTCTATGCTTTGAAATATCTTTAGTAGTAGTGGTGTTAACTCTTCTCTCAAAGTTTGGTAGAACTCTGCAGTAAAGCCATCCGGGCCAGGGCTTTTTTTTTGTTGGGAGCTTTTTGATTACCGTTTCAATCTCTTTTTTTGTTATGGGTCTATTTAGTTGTTCTACTTCTGATTGTGTTAGTTTAGGTAGGTTGTGTTTTTCCAGGAATTCATCCATTTCTTCTAGGTTTGCAAATTTGTTAGAGTACAATTTTCTTAATAATCTGATATGATTCTTTTAGTTTCTGTTGGGTCTGTTGTGATGTGGCCCACCTTATTGCTTATTGGGGTTATTTGTTTCCTTTCCTGTATTTCTTTAGTCAGTCTGGCCAATTGTTTATCAATTTTGTTAATTTTGAACCAGCTTTTGGCTTTGTTAATTCTTTCAATTGTTTTTCTGTTCTCTAGTTCATTTATTTCAGCTCTAATTTTTATTATTTGTTTTCTTCTGGTGCCTGATGGATTCTTTTGTTGCTCACTTTCTATTTGTTCAAGTTGTAGGGGCAGTTCTCTGATTTGGCTCTTTCTTCTTTTTGTATGTGTGCATTTATCGATATAAATTGGCCTCTGAGCACTGCTTTTGCTGTGTCCCAGAGGTTTTGATAGGAAGTATTTTCATTCTCGTTGCATTCTATGAATTTCTTTATTCTCTCCTTAATGTCTTCTATAACCCAGTCTTTTTTCAGGAGGGTATTGTTCAGTTTCCAAGTATTTGATTTCTTTTTCCTAATTTTTCTGTTATTGATTTCCACTTTTATGGCCTTCTGGTCTGAGAAGATGCTTTGTAATATTTCGATGTTTTGGACTCTGCAAAGGTTTGTTTTATGACCTAATATGTGGTCTATTCTAGAGAACGTTCCATGTGCACTAGAAAAAAAAGTATACTTTGCAGCAGTTGGTTGGAGAGGTCAGTATAAGTCAATGAGGTCAAGTTGGTTGATTGTAGTAATTAGGTCTTCCGTGTCTCTATTGAGCTTCTTACTGGATGTCCTGTCCTTCTCCGAAAGTGGGGTGTTGAAGTCTCCTACTATAATTGTGCAGGTGTCTATCTCACTTTTCAGTTCTGTTAACATTTGATTTATGTATCTTGCAGCCCTGTCATTGGGTGCATAAATATTTAATATGCTTATATCTTCCTGGTCAATTGTCCCTTTTATCATTATGTAGTGTCCTTCTTTATCCTTTGTGGTGGATTTAAGTTTAAAGTCTATTTTGTCAGAAATTAATATTGCTGCTCCTCTTCTTTTTTGCTTATTGTTTGCTTGATATATTTTTTCCATCCTTTGAGTTTTAGTTTGTTTGTGTCTCTAAGTCTAAGGTGTGTCTCTTGTAGGCAGCATATAGATGGATCGTGTTTCTTTATCCAGTCTGAGACTCTCTGTCTCTTTATTGGTGCGTTTCCTCCATTTACATTCACTGTAATTATAGATAAGTATGTGTTTAGTGCAATCATTTTGATGCCTTTTTATGTGTGCTGTTGACAATTTCATTTTTCCACTTACTTTTTTGTGCTGAGACTTTTTCTTTGTGTGTTCCTCATTTTCATAGTATTTGACTTTATGTTTGCCGAGTCATTACGTTTGTCTTGGTTTTTATTTTGAGTTATGGAGTTGTTATACCTCTTTGTGGTTACCTTAATATTTACCCCTATTTGTCTAAGTAAAAATCTAACTTGTATTGTCCTATATCGCCTTGTATTCCTCCCCATATGGCAGTTCTGTGCCACCTGTATTTAGTCCCTCTTTTTGATTACTGTGATCTTTTACATATTGACTTCAATGATTCCGTTTTGAGCGTTTTTTTTTTTTTTTTAATTAATCTTAATTTGTTTTTGTGAGTTCCCTATTTGAGTCGATATCCGGATGCTCTGTTCTGTGACCTTGTGTTGTGCTGGTATCTGATATTATTGGTTTTCTGACCAATTTCCTTTAGTATTTCTTGTAGCTTTGATTTGGTTTTTGCAAATTCTATAAGCTTGTGTTTCTCTGTAAATGTCTTAATTTCGCCTTTAACATTCAGAGAGAGTTTTGCTGGATATATGATCCTTGGCTGGCAGTTTTTCTCCTTCAGTGCTCTGTATATGTCATCTCATTGCCTTCTTGCCTGCATCATTTCTGCTGAGTAGTCTGAACTTGTTCTTATTGATTCTCCATTGTAGGAGACCTTTCTTTTCTCCCTGGCTGCTTTTAAAATTTTCTGTTTATCTTTGGTTTGGGCAATTTTGATGATAATATGTCATGGTGATTTTCTTTTTGGATCAATCTTAAATGGGTTTCGATGAGCATCTTGGATAGATATCCTTTCGTCTTTCATGATGTCAGGGAAGTTTTCTAACAACAGATCTTCAACTATTCTCTCTGAATTTTCTGTTATCCCTCCCTGTTCTGGGACTCCAGTCACATGCAAGTTATTCTTCTTGATAGAGTCCCACATGATTTTTAGGGTTTCTTCATTTTTTTTTTATTCTTTTATCTGATTTTTTTTTCAGCTATATTGGTGTTAATATCCTTGTCCTCCAGATTTCCCACTCTGCATTCTGATTGCTCAAGTCTGCTCCTCTGACTTTCTATTGCATTGTCTAATTCTGTAATTTTATTGTTAATCTTTTGGATTTCTGAATGCTATCTCTCTATGGATTCTTGCAACTTATTAATTTTTCCACTATGTTCTTGAGTAATCTTTCTGAGTTCTTCAACTGCTGTATCAGTGTGTTCCTTGGCTTTTTCTGTAGCTTGCCTTATTTCATTTCTGAGGTCATCCCTGATGTCTTGAAGCATTCTGTAAATTAGTTTTTTATATTCTGTACCTGGCAATTCCAGGATTGTATCTTCATTTGGGAAAGATTTTGATTCTTTAGTTTGGGGAGTTGTAAAGCAGTCATGGTCTGCTTCTTTATGTGGTTTGATATCGACTGCTGTCTCCAAGCCATCACTAAGATATTGTAGTGATTTATTCTATATTTGCTCACTGAGTCTTATCTTGTTTTGTTTTCTTTCAATATACGTAGATGGGTTATTAGATTGAGCTGTCTTGATTGTTGTAGCCCTTGACTCACTTATGTCCTATTACCAGCTGGTTTGGGCTGTTAGCAGATATATAAGCCTGAGTCCATTCACTATTCTTGAGTAGAATCTGAGTTTGGGTCCACCTCGAGAAGTAGTGGTGATAGTTGTGTGCACCAGACCTTAGGCCTCCATTGCAAGTACCTCTACAGGTTGGTAGGTGTTACCCTCCTTAGACCCCTAAGGCAGGAGGCTAGGTGGTCTGTGGGGAGCTTCAGCCCTCAGTTCCCTGTTGTGGGTCAGTGAGGGCTCTGTTGAATATGCAGAGATATCAGACCTGGGAAACTTGTCTTTCCAGTAAATCTGCTAAAACAATTGCAGTCAGATCCCTATGAGAAATGCCTTAGTATTATAATAGCCACCTTGTTCCCTGTAGGGATGAAAGCCAGAGACTGTGGATCACCTATGCTTGGCTGGAGCTGGTTCTGTGTTTTTAGTCCAATTAGGGAAGGAATTTTGGTCCCTGGGTTTTTTGTGGTTGCTTCTCTCAGGCAAGAAGAATGGGTTAGGAAAAGACCAAAAAAAAAAAGGGAAAAGAAAAACCGCGGAGCAGTTCTCCCTCTGGCTCAGGAAATTCCAATGTTAATGAAGCCGCCTGGGAAGGGGAGGGGAGGGTTCAGATGAACAGGAGAGAGTAGCACCCCAGAATATAGACAAAGTTACTTATCTTGCTTGGGATGACTGTTTTATCTGAGATTCCCGAGGGGCGCATCAACTGTGTGCGCTGGCTGGGTAGAGATTGCTCCCTAGGGTCACGCCCGCATCCCATGCTTGCGCTGTCTCAGAAGCCATGGTTAGTTCCTCCGCTCCCAGTCCAAAGCCCAGCGCCAATGTTCCCCGGCTGGGACGCTGCACTCCCTGCTCCAAAACCAGTTGCTGCCTCCCGGTGACTTCTCCTACTGTCAGCCGCATCGCTGTGCTGCCTACATGCACTGGCTGGGCTTCCCCCAGGTCAGTTCGGGGTCCAGGGCTGCGCCCTGTTTTTGCGCTGTCTCAGGATGCCGTGCTCAGCTCCCCTGTGCTCAGTTCAAAGCCCGGCGCCAAGGTTTCCTGACTGGGACACAGGCTCCAGGCTCTAAAAAGAGTTGCTGCTTCCCCATGGTTATTAGTTCTCAGTCTCTGCCACTCAGGTCAACTCTTTAGAGCTGTGTTTGATGGTCAGGGTTCATAGATTGTCATGTATGTGGTCGATTCACTTGTTTTTCCGAGTCTTTGTTGCAAGAGAGATCCAAGGTAGCGTCTGCCTAGTCAGCCATCTTGGCCCCGCCTCCTAATTCAATTTTTAAAAGATAAATTATGAAGAGAGTTTACAGAACAGTAAAACATACATTGCATGATTTAACAGAACATATATTCTTCCAAAAAAATTTTTTTTTTCTTTTTTATATTCTTCCTATGTAAGGCATTCTAGCACCTTTTCTGTAGAAAATACCTATGAGTTGGAATCGACTGGACTGCAACAGGTTTGGTTTTTTGATTTTCCACATTGCTACTGCTTCTAGCACACAGGGACTACTGAATAAGAGAGTGATTCTCAGAATTTTTTTGTTTTCCCCCAAAATCCAGTACCCTTTTGCCATTCTTTCTTTCTTTGGTCTTATCATTTCAGACTGCGGAATGATTTTTGCATTTATTACTGAAGAGCTCTATGAAACAAAAAGTAAAATTAAAAGAAACATAGCTTAAATTTTCTCTCTGATCATACAAAACTCCTGCAGTATCAATACCTTACATAGTTTAATATTCACTGAGGCTGTACAATGCACTAATTTTGCCAAGTGAAGTGATGTATTTAAGGTTTACTGCATTAAAGTTAAGGTCTTCTGGTGGAGCAGCGGTTAAAGCCCTTGGCTGCTAACCAAAAGGTCAGTGGTTCAAACCTGCCAGCTGGGCCACAGGAGAAAGATATGGCAGTCTGCTTCCATAAAAATCACATTCTTGGAAACCCTATGGGGCAGTTCTACCCTAACCTACAGGTTTGCTCTAAGTCAGAATCAGCTGAACAGCAATGGGTTTGCTTGGGTGCTAAAGTTATAATCCAATGACATTAACACAGTATCCTGAATGTCTTCTTGGATAATCTCCAATTAAATAAATATGAACTTAGAAAATAACTCAGTATGTTATCACCATAAGTGGCAATTATTTGTGCCTCTCAATATACAAATATCAGTGAAGAGAAATGCTAAGAAAGGGGAAGTTTATTTTATTAAAATATTAGAAAATATAGTATAATGAAGTACAGTACAAGAAACTCGTAATAAACAGTATTAACATCAGGTAATACATAAACTATTATGCAATATTAATGAGAAGGTTCAGAAGTCATGATGAACTCAAATTAATATTTCCTTATATACTTACCCTAACATTTATTCAATTCATTTCAAAAGCAGGTCTGCTAAAATATCTGGTATATCATGTGAACTCTGAGAAATTAGAAAACAAAAAGAGGAATACCTGATTTTCCCTCAATGAGCGTTGCTTTGAAATATGACACACATATTTAAGCTACCGAAAATGAATTCAAAGCAATATCTAAAAAAGAATGCAATGAAGGGGTAGTATGGTTAGTAAATCAGACCTAGGAATGAAATTTGCAATTCTTTCTCTGGGTCCAGAGCCTCTCTAGTCCTGATGGGTAGGGCTACTTCATTTCACCTTCATGATTAGCTGTTGTTTTGTTGTTAGGTGTTGTCTAGGCAGTTATGACTCACAGCGATCCTATGTACAGCAGAAGGAAATACTGTCTGGTCCTGTGCTGTCCTCACAATGATTGTTACTCTTGAGCTCACTGTAGCAGCCACTGTGTCAATCCATCTCATTGAGGCTCTTCCTCTTTTTCGATGACCCCTCTACTTTACCAAGCATGATGTCCTTATCCAGGGACTGGTCTCTCACATACTTCCAAAGTATGTGAGACAAAGTCTCGCCATCTTTGCTTCTAAGGAACGTTCTGGCTGTACTTCTTCCAAGACAGATCTGTTCTCTCTTCTGACAGTCCATGGTATATTCAATAATCTTCACCAACACTAACTCAAAAGTATCAATTCTTCTTTGGTCTTCCTTATTCATTGTCTAGCTTTCCTGTGCATATGAGGTGATTGACAATACCGTGGCTTGGGTCAAGAGCACCTTAGTTCTCAAAGTGGCATCTTTGCTTTTTAACACTTTAAAAAGGTCTTTTGGAACAAACTTGCCCAATGCAATGCATCATTTTATTTCTTGACTGCTACATCCACGGGCAATGACTGTGGATCCAAATAAAATGAAATCTTTGACAACTTCAGTTGTTTCTCTGTTTTTCATGATTTTGCTTATTGGTCCAGTTGTGAGGATCTTTTTTTTTTTCTTATGCTGATGTGCAATCCATACTGAAGGCTGTAGTCACTGATCTTCATCAGTAAGTGCTTCAAGTCCTCTTCACTTTCTGCAAGCAAGGTTGTGTCATCTGCATAATGCAGGTTATTAATGAGTCTTCCTCCAATCTTTATGCCCTATTCTTCTTCATATAGTCTAGGTTCTGAGACTGTTTGCTCAGCATACAGATTGAATAAGTATGGTGAAAGGATACAACCTTGATGCACATCTTTCCTGACTTTAAACCACACAGTATCCCTTTGTTCTGATCAAATGACTGCCTGTTGATCTGTGTACAGATTCCTCATGAGCACAGTTAAGTGTTCTGGAATTCTCATTCTTCGCAATGTTATCTATAACGTGTTATGATCCATGCAGTCGAATGCCTTTGCATAGTCAATAAAACAGAGCTAATCATCTTTGTGATATTCTCTGCTTTCAGCCAAGATCCATCTGACATCAGCAATGATATACCTTGTTCCTTGTCCTCTTCTGAATCTGGTTTGAACTTCTGCTGGTTCCTTGTCAATGTACTGCTGCAACTGCTTTTGAATGATCTTCAGCAAAATTTGACTTGTGTGTGATATTAATGATATTGTTCGATAATTTCTGCATTCTGTTGGATCAGCTTTCTTTGTAATGAGCACAAACATCAATCTCTTCCAGTTGGTTGACCAGGTAGCTGTCACCTATATTTCTTGGCAGAGACAATTGAGCACTTCCAGCATTGCATCCGGTTGCGGAAACATCTCAATTGGTAGTCTGTGAATTCCTGAAGCTTTGTTTTTCACCAATGCCTTCAGTGCAGCTTGGACTTCTTCCTTCAGTGCCATCTGTTCTTGATCATATTCTACCTCCTGAAATGGTTGAAAGTTGACCAATTTTTTGGTACAGTGATTCTGTATATTCCTTCCATCTTCTTTTGATGTTCCATATGATTAGCTGTACCTTCCCCATATTGTGCAAATAGTTAATACGCTCAGCTGGAGTCCACCCAGAGGCAAATAGGAAGAAAGGCCTGAAGTACAGCTCTACTCTGGCACACATGTGCTCACAGTGAGTTGGAGTATACAGCAGCTAGTTTGTATTTTGTTTTCTTTTTGGTTTCCCGTAACTCTGAAACTGGTTATTGACTACATGAAGGAAGTATGAGGTGCCCTCAAACTGTGCCTCCTAGAATTAACATTTAGTTCAGGGTCAGGAAACTTTTTCTGTGAAGAGCCAGATGGTAAGTATTTTAGGCTTTGTGGGCTACAAGATCCCTGTCACAACTACTCAACATTGCCCCCGTAGCATGAAAGGAGCCAAAGACAGTCTGTAAACATATGAACGTGGCTATGTTTCAGTAAAACTTTACTACAAAAACAAGTGGTTGCATGATTTAGCCATTCCCCAGTCTAGTGAATCACCCTGGTTCTAATCTGATTTTATATCTGAGGTGGTTGATGTTCAAGTTCCTTTGAGGACCCTACTCATTCCCTAACTGTACAACTGTGTTGTGTATAAACTTATAAGTAACTATGTTCTTTGATTTTTACACAGTTCTCTGGAGGATTCTTCCCTTCTTTTATCCTTTTCTTCAGTCAACTGGCTTACCCAAGTTATTTCAGTGACTTAGACCGAGGCTCACTTCATCACTGATACTTGCTACCAGGCAACACAAGCTGACCACCTACCTGTAGGAAGCTTTATGAGCACATGATCCTGCATGTATTTCTTAAATATTAAACTCTTTGGACTTTGATTTTTTCTTCTTCTATATCACTCCTTCATTTTACCATAAGATTTTGTCTTTCTGCTTATTCCCACCCTGTTAGTACTTGGAAACTAACTTCTGGTTCCTTTTAAGTTTTAGACTATCAGCCATGGCTTTTCAAATATAAAATCAAGCTTTGGAAATCTAACTCTCAAAAAATCCTGGTTTTGCAAATCAAAGCATTTTCTGTAAACCTACCATTTTCCATAAATAGCTGCAATTATTGGATAGACAAACACTTAGGAACAAGACCTGAAATATAAGTGCTTTTAGGGAAAAATTATAAAGAATACTTAGAAAAAATAAAAATGCCCAATAAGAGAATTGTTTTATTGTTTAAAAGGAAATTTAAAAAAAAACTGTTATTGTTCTGTGTGTTGTTGAGTTGATCCCAACTCGTAGTAACCCTATAGGACAGAGTAGAACTTTCCCATAGGATTATCAAGGCTGTAATCTTTACGGAATTAAGAAGAACACTGCATCAGGATTGGAGGAAGACTCATTAACAACCTGTCATATGCAGATGATACAGCCTTGCTTGCTGAAAGTGTAGAGGACTTACTGATGAATATCAAAGACTATAGCTTTAATATGGATTACACCTCAACATAAAGAAAACAAAAATCCTTACACCTGAACCAATAAGCAACATCATGATGAACCGAAAAATCATTGCAGTTGTAAAGGATTTCATTTTACTTGGATCCATAATCGACACCCATGGAAGCAGCAGTCAAGAAATCAAACAACGCATTGCACTGGGCAAATCTACTGCAAAAGATCTATTTAAAGTGTTAAAAAGCAAAGATGTGACTTTAAGGACTAAGGTGTGCCTGGCCCAAGGCATGGTAATTTCAATTGCCTCACGTGCGTTTGAAAGCTGGAGGATGAATAAGGAAGATGAAAGAAGAATTGATGCCTTTGAATTATGATGTTGGAAAAGAATATTGAATATACCATAGAATGCCAGAAGAAAGAACAAATCTGTCTTGGAAGAATAAATACAACCGGAATGCTCAGTAGAAGCAAGGATAGAGAGACTTCATCTCACATACTTTGGACATGTGATCAGGAGGGGCTAGTCCCTGGAGAAGGACATCATGCTTGGTAAAATAGATGGTCGTCAAAAAAGAGGAAGACCCTGAACAAGATGGATTCACACAGTGGCTACAACAGCAATCGGCTCAAACATAACAATGATTGTTAGGATCATGCAGGACCGGGCAGTGTTTTGTTCTGTTGTACGTAGGGTGGGTATGAATCAGCACCAACTAGATGGCACCTAACAACAACCTAATAATCTTTATGAAATCAGACTGCCATATCTTTCTCCATCAACCTTTTGGTTAGCAGCTGATCGCTTAACCATTGCACCACCACCAAAAACCAAACTAAATCCGTTGCTGTCTAGTCGATTCCAACTCATAGCAACCCAATAAGTCAGAGTAGAACTGCTCCACAGGGTCCCCAATGAGTGACTGGTGGATTTGAGCTGCTGACCTTTCATTAGTAGCTGACCTCTTAACCATTGCAGCACCAGGGCTCCTTAAAAAGAACATAAATGACCCAAAATAACAGAATTCTAAAATTAGGAAAATAGCATTATGTGAAATAGCTGATCTATTTCATTCTGTATTAAAAAATAGGAAGGAAACAAAGCCAAGACATAAGCAGTTTTACTCTGATTGTGATTCAGTAAATTGTACATTTGGTTACTATTGAAGCAGAGGCTATGGAAATTAGGCCTTCATGGTTCATATTATCCCATTAAGTTACAATAAATCCTTAGGAAACTAAAATTTTAAATAAAACATTTTGAACATACAAATATATATATTAATCGGCATAGGAAAATATTGAAAACAGTCTAAGCATTTTTCTTAAAGTGCAGATTATTAAAGTATAGTACAATAGTTTTTTAACTTTTGTATAATGCGTAGAAGGTTTTGGCATTGATATGGAAACTTTAATATTTAGAAAATACTATTTTTTCAGGGGGTTTTAAACAGTAATATATTCTAATGAAAGTAAGATTTATGATTTTATGCACAAAACACAGTTGAAAATATGGCCTTATCAACATATCATCTTGACTCGAAAAGATGATAAAAATACCAACAATAAACTCAGCACAATTTTATTATTTCCTACTTTTTAATTTTTTTCTTTGTTTCTTTCACTGCCTTCCTTCCTCTTTTTTTACTTATTAAGATACATAAAATCTATTTTTCTGTGTTAATGTCATGTTTCTATGACTTATATGAATTGTAAAAACATATAAAAATAATTTGATATTATGTAGAAAATAGCACCGTTTACACAAGGCGTTATATCGTAATAATTTAAAAGCCAAGTCATATTCTCACATTACATCTCTGCCAAATTGGTTTTCATGCTGGTAAATGGAAGAATGATTGATCTTCTGCTATCTAAAAAGCTACAGCTATTTTTTTGTCCTAAGGGTGACAAGATGTCTCAATAGCAAACTTTCATTGCCAGTAAAATAATGCAGAAACTAGAATAGAAAGAATTCTGATGAGAATGATTTTACCAGACAAGAAATCCAACAAACTATTATGGAAGAGAGGATTAAAATAACAGATGACTCTTAAAATTTAAATGCACTATCCCTGCAAAATATGTCTAGGAAGGGCCAAGTCGCAGCTGAACATATACAGTGTTAGAAAAGACACTTAAAACTGGAGGCTGAAATAGAGAACATATTACTGTACTTAACAAATAATGACAGAATTAAATTCTTGAGCATAGACTATAAGTGTAGAGATTATATCTGGAAGTGCTCAAAAATTGAGGACACGGACTGTTATCACAGAAGAAAGGACTGATTTGATATGACCTTTGCCTCAAAATGGAGCCCTGGTGGCACAGTGATTAAGGACTTGGCTGGTAACAAACAGGTCAGCAACTGGAATCCACCAGCCGCTCCTTGGAAATGCTATGGGGTTGTTTTACTCTGTCCTACAGAGTTGCAATGAGTTGGAACTGGCTCAATGGCAAGGGGTTCGTTGTTGTTGTTTTGATCACTTTAAAATAGGTAGGTAAATGGTGATGTGTTGCTGATTTTTCATCTTGAAACAACACATCCTGAGATCAGAGAGCTTGACAAGATTGCAAGGAACCAATTCATGTAAGCAAGTTTTGTTTTTTTTTTTTCTTTCTTAAGACAAATATGCAATTATTGTAGTTGACCTATTTCCTACAGGTATGTAAACTTGGAAGTAGAAGAAGAAAAATGTCAATTGAAAAAAAAAAAAAGTCAAGGACCCAGATAAGTAAAGCATTACTGAAGAAGGAGAACAAAGTTGTAGGCCTCATACTACCTGATTTTAGAACCTATTATACCACCATGATAGTCAAAAAGCCTGGTACTGGTACAACAACAGATACATAGACCAATGGAACAGAACTGAGAATCCAGATGTAAATTCATCCACATATGAACAGCTGATATTTGACAAAGGCCCAAAGTCCATTAAATGGGGAAAAGACAGTCTCTTCAACAAATGTGCTGGCGTAACTGGATATCCATCCACAAAAAAATGAAACAAGACCCATACCTCACACCATGCAAAAAAGCTAACTCAAAATGGATCGAAGACCTAAATATAAAATCTAAAACAATAAAGAACATGGAAGAAAAAAAGGGACAGTGCTAGAAGTCCTAATACATTGTACAAACAGAATACAAAACAAAACTAACAATGCAGGAACACCAGAAGAGAAACTAGATAACTGGAACTCCTAAAAATCAAACACAGGCTCATCAAAAGACCACCAAAAGGGTAAAAAAACAACCTACAGACTGGGAAAAAAAAGATTGGCTATGACATATCTGATCAATTCTAATCTCTAAAATATACAAGATATTGCAAAACTTCAACAACATAAAGAAACCCAATTAAAAATGGGCAAAGCATATAAACAGTCACTACATCAAAGAAGACATTTAGGTAGCTAACAGATACACAAGGAAATGCTCACGATCATTAGCTATTAGCTATCTCACCCCAACGAGGCTAGTATTAATCCGAAAAACACAAAATAGTAACTGTTGGAGAGGTTGTGGAGAGACTGGAACACTTCTACACTGCTGGTGGGAATGTAAAATGATACAACCACTTTGGAAATTGACTTGACGCTTCCTTAAAAAGCTAGAAATAGAAGTACCATACGATTCAGCAATCCCACTCCTTGGAATATACCCTAGAGAAATAAGAGTCATCACATGAATAGATATATGCACAACCATGTTCCTTGCAGCACTGTTCACAATAGCAAAAAGATGGAAACAACCTAGGTGTCCATCAACAGACAAATGGATAAACAAATTATGGTATATTCACATAATGGAATACCATGCAAAGATAAAGAGCAATGATGAATTCCGAAACATCTCACAATATAGACTAATCTGGAAGGCATCATGCTGAGTGAAATTAGCTGCAAAAGGACAAACATTGAATGAGACTACTATTATAAGAACTCAAGAAAAGGTTTAAACACAAAAGAAAACATTCTTTGATGGTTACAAGGATGGGGAGGGAGGGAAAGGGGAATTCACTAACTGTATAGTAGACAAGAATCATCTTAGGTGAAGCTAAGGACAACTCACAATACAGGGGAAGTCAGCACAGATGGACTAAACCAAACTCTAAGATGTTTCCTGAATACAACTTTGAGGGACAGAGTAGCAGGGGTGAGGGTTTGGGGACAATGGTTTCAGGGGACATCTAGGTCAATTGGCATAACAAAACTTATTAAGATGTGTTCTGCATACCACTTTGGTGAGTGGCATCTGGGGTCTTAAAAGCTTTCGAGCAGTAATCTAAGATGCATCAATTGGTCCCAACCCACTTGGAGCAAAGGAGAATGAAGAATACCAAAAACAGAAGGAAAACATTAGCCCAAGAGACAAAAAGGCCACATAAACCAGAGACTCCATCAGCCTGGGACCAGAAGAACTAGATGGTGCCCTGCTACTACCAACGACTGTTCTAACAGGGAACCCAACAGATGGTCCCTGATGGTGCAGGAGAAAAATGTGGCACAGAACTCAAATTCACGTAAAAAGACAAGACATAATGGTCTGAGTGAGACTGGCCCCTTGGCCCCCGGACTCTTTGTTAACCCCGAACTAAAGCCATTCCCAAAGCCCACTCTTCAGACAAGGGTTAGACTGGACCATAAAACATAAAATAATACTCACAAAGAGCGTGCTTCTTAGTTCAAGCAGATATGTGAGACCAAATGGGTGGCTCCTGTCTGCAGGCAGGATGAGAAGGCAGAAAGGGGTAGAAGTCGGTTGAATGAATGTGGGAAAAAAAAAAAGGTAAAAAGGGGGAGTGTGCTGTCACATTATAGGGATTGCAACTAGTGGCACTAACAATACATGTATAAATTTTTGTATGAGAAATTAACTTGAGCTGTAAACTTTCACCTAAAGCACAGTTAAAAAAAAAAGGAACAAAAGAAAGGGGAAAAAAAAAAAAAAACACCACTAGAAAAAAAACACCAATACCCACTGGAAGAAAAGGAGTTTTTATTTAGTATTTTTTTCACAAAGAGTTTTGTTTTGTTTTATTCTACTTCAACAATATTAGAAAATTGGTGAAGAGGCATCATCAAATCATATTATAGAGTAGTTGATAGTATTATCCTTGCCAAGCAAGGATTAAGAGAGCTGTAATAGGTTGGGTAGTGGGAAAGAGAAACAGGGAGTACATAGGTAATACAGCAATAAAACCAAAACCCGTTGCCACTGAATCCATTCTAACTCATAGTGACCCTACAGAACAGAGGAGAACTGCTCCATAATGTTTCCAAGGAGTGGCTGGTGGATTTGAACTGCCAAGCTTTAGGTTAGCAGCTAAGCTCTCAGCCACTGGGCCACCAGAGCTCCAATGTAGCAATAGGATTTATTAATGGGCTGCGTTTGTCTCTCCATTTTCCCCATTGAGTGTTCTAACAGATGTTTAATTCTAATGTTGTTTATCTAAGGAATTCAACTTTTGAGTGCCCTAGTTAATCTCCTAATTTTTTTGGTCACAAGAACATATCCAAATAAAATAAATAAATAAGCATGGGCCTACGAATATTTATACATTTAGTACTGTAAGAATTACGAACATGCACTATCAGATTATATTTTGACAGTATAACGTAAACAGAAATAAAAATTTAAAGCTGTTCAGTAACAATTAAGTTCAAACATTTTCCTGCAGCCAATGCATTTTTTTTTTTTTTTTCAGGATCCTGGCTGAGCTACTTGTAGCCCACTTTGAAAGCCACCACCCACCCATTTGAAGGGTTTTAGGGGAAGACAGTAAAAGAGGCACTAGAAGCAGCTTAAGAAATAAAGAATGTGAGCATTTGCTGAACAAGGGCCTGTAAAAAGAATTATCTGTGTGTAGCCAGGGTGTTTACCACACAACTGCTAATGCTTGGTGTTCCTGTTCACACCACCACTGCCTTTCAGGATGTCAAAATACCACTCCATACAAATGTGGGGATGGAGACAAAACTTACTTACTAATATCCTGGGACATTTAAAGAAAGGGAAAGATGGGCAAAATTCAGGTGATGTATGATAAAAATTTCAGGGCCCAAGTAGGCACCTCCTGGTGGGAAAGATACGAGGAAAGCCAGGAAAGACCAAGACCTTCCTCCCAAGCCAAAGGACCAGACCTGGTTTTTCTCCTCTGTATTGACCATCTGGAATGCCCTCTTGAATGGCAAAAAAATATTTTGAAACTATTAGCTTGGCTTCCACTCTTTGGCTCTGCTGCCAAATAGTTCACTTGAGCAGACCAGCAACAAAGCCCAGCATTCTCTGGTTACTGACAATTATTTACACTTCACAGGTCTTCATCCACCATTTATGTACATCCTCAGCCCCAGCCTCCTCGAAAATCAAGTCTTATTCCTATTTCTCTCACCTCAGCCCAGGTAACCTGTTCCAGAACTTCCCAGCTGCAAACAGATAAGAACTATAGCTGCTTTACTTTATTATCTTTCTCATTCTGAAATTACATTTTATTTCAAATCTTTTCAGTCCAAAACTAAAAATTGCCATTTTTTTCTTCTATTTTCATTTGCCAAGTGAACAGTCCTAATTTAGTGCCTTTAAACTAGTTCTCAGATACCAGATCATAAAATCTTCGAAGACAAGCTGTTCTATAAGACACCTAAAATAAGTTTAACACCAGGAATTATTTAAACATTAATGTGGTCAGAATGGATTCCAGAAACCATCTACACTCCATTAAAAGGATTTCTTTGGATAAGAATCCTTCCCCAGGGTATGATTTAAATAAACACAGTCTATTCAAATAGACACAGTCTCAAAAAATAAAATAAGAAATAATTTTTTTCTCACCTTCAAATTAATAGACTCTAGAACAAGAATCTAGAAGATAAATCATACCCCCACAGAGAAATGAAATATTGTGTTAAGGCAGAATTTTAAAATATGTTCTGTAGAAAAGGGGGATCAGAGACACAAAGGTTTTATTATCAAATAATTTGGGATTGTGCTTTGTACTTTGTTTGCAAGTTTTATGAACTGTGCTTTTTTAAATCTTCTGTTTTTATCTTTTTTTTTTTAATATACACACTCAACTCGAGTCATTAAGATACACCCACTGTATTTGCTCAGCAGAACTATTCCTGAATTTTGCAGGTAATGAATGTAGGCAAATGCAGAGAGATGTGTAAAAGAGAGATTGAGAGAATGATCAGTGATAACTCTGTTAAACATATTCTTTGAAATTGGTCACTCATTTTGATTGCGAGTTCGCTGCTTTAAAAAAAAAAAAAAAAGCACCTACTCATTCTTCATTGAAGTTGTACCGTTTTTATTGCTTTGAAGGAATGTTGCCTTTACAGAAGGAATTGAAGGTTGTTGTCTTTTTTTAATTTTTTTACCTTCTACTTGTAAATGCTGACATTTCTTGGTGCCACTAAAGGACAGAGTAGAACTGTCCCATAGGGTTTCCAAGTGTAAATCTTTATGAAAGCAGATTGCCACATCTTTATCCCTCAGAGCTGCTGGTGGGTTAGAACCACCGACCTTTTGGTTAGCAGCCAAGTGCTTAACCATTGCACATCCAGGACTGCAACCACTTATAAATAAGAATCTTAGCTCCCTAGAGCTGCTAGAACAAAAGTACCACAAATCGGAGCCTTTAAAGACAGAAAGTTGTTTTCTCACAGTTTAGGGGGCTAGAGGTCTGAATTCAGGGTATAGCTGTGAGGTGAGAGACTTCTTTATCTTTTTCAACTTCTAGTTGATGACAATCCTTGCAGTTCCTAGGCTGGTAGATGTACCTGCCTTTCTTATGTCTGTCTTTCCCCTGTTTATGCATGTCTTTGTGTCTAGGCTGCTCTTGTATAATTCAGAAGTGAATAAGTGTAGTACCTATCCTACACTGATGTGACCTCAATGAATATTACGTTGAATTATGGAAAGTGATTACATTGCATTAGATTAGATTACATCCATAGGTATGGGGGTTAGGACTCAAACACATATTTTGGGGGACCATAATTCAATCCATAAAGATAAGAAGGCTTTTGTCATTTTCTTCTTTTATTAGGTTGCTATATATACTGTGTTTATATATATATATATATATATATATATATATATATATATATATATATATATATATACTGTGGAGGTCCTGATTGGTGCAAAAAGTTAAACGCTCCACTACTAAATGAAAGCTTGGTGATTCAAACCCATTTGGAGGTGCCTTGAAAAAGGGCTGGCAATTGGCCTCCAAAAGAGGTCATGGCCTTAAAACTCCTATGGAGTACAGTTCTGCTCTATACATATGAGATCACTATGAGTTGCAATTGATTCAGCGGCAATCGTTTTACACATACATATACAAATATAAAACCAAAAAAACCAAACCCTTTGACATTGAGTTGATTCAGACTCATAGTGACCCTACAGGACAGAGAAGAACTGCCCCATAGGGTTTCCAAGGCGTATCTGGTAGATTCAAGCAACCAACATTTTGGTTAGCAGCGACAGCTCTCAATTACGATGCCACCAGGAGATATATATATATATGTATATATATATATAGAAGCAGCAGTCAAGCCATCAAGAAATGAAATGACATATTGCATTGGGCAAATCTGCAAAAGACCTTTTTGAGTATTAAAAAGCAAAGATGTCACTTAGAGGACTAAGGTGTCCCTAACCTACACCATGGTATTTTCAATCACCTCATATGCATGTGAAAGCTGGACAATGAATAAGAAAGATGAAGAAAGAATTAATGCTTTTGAAATATGGTGTTGGTAAAGAATATTGAATATCCCATGGACTGCCAGAAGAATGAACAAATCTGTCTTGGAAGAAATACAGTCAGAATGCTCCTTAGAAGACAGGATGGCAAGACTTCGTCTTACGTACTTTGGACATGTTATCAGGGGAGTCCAGTTCCTGGAGAAGGACGTCATGCTTCGTAAAGAGGGTCAGAAAAAAAGAGAAAGACCCTCAATGAGATGGATTGACTCAGTGGCTGCAACAATGGGCTCAAGCACAACAATGATTGTGAGGATAGTGCCAGACCAGAGAGTGTATTGTTCTGTTGTATATAAGGTTGATAAGAACCCATCCACATATACATATATATATATAATTGGTAGTAAAGTGTATGTTGGATTTATTGTAGAAAATAAGAAGGCACAGGGCATTATAATAACCGATAACTATTTTATTAATTTCATTTTGTCTAAAAGCTGTCCCCCTACTTCCCGTTATTCCAATAACCCTCTCCTTCACCTTCTCTAAGACTTTTCACCTCCTCTAAGACTTCTCTTCAAACGTCACTTTATCCCTTTCCTGACCACAAAGCTTAAAATAGCAAACTTATATATTGATGTCATTTTCTGACAAAGTGTCTATTTTCAGTGGCTTCATTAATCTAAAATCATGATTTTCAACTAGACTCTAAATTCCGTTGAGCCAAAAATCTTGCACCAATTTTTTTTTTCCTTAAAGTCCTTTCTAAATTGGCTTTAATTGTGTTCATGAATTCTCTGAAAATTTCCCTGCATCACAGATAAGTGGTGGGTAGGTGGGAGAAGCCAAATGCCACTCTTTAGAAAGCCCCTGATTTTTTATTTACCATGGATGACTGAAGCCACAATGACACCCACTTTATATGTTTATTGGAACTCTGGTGGTGCAGTGGTTAAGAGCTTGGCTGCTAAACAAAAGGTTCAAATCAATTTGAATCCACCAGCTGCTCCTTGGAAATCCTATGGGTCAGTTCTGCTCTGTCCTATATGGTCACTATGAGTTGGAATCAATTCAACTGCAATGTGTTTGGTTTCGTTTTTTTGGTATATGTTTATTGAGATTGATCTAAAGAAGATTCTATTCTCACTTCCACTTGATACGATCTCTTTTAGCCCAACATGAAACCCCTTGTTGTTATTAGTTGCCGTTGAGTTCATTCCAACTCTTGGTGACCCCATGTGTGCACAGTAGACTTGCTCCACAGGACTTTCAAAGCTGTGACCCTTTAGAAGCAGATCACCAGGCCTGTCCTACCCATTTTGACCCTTTTATTGCTTACAGTATAAATGGCAATGTAAAGCCAGTGTAGACATATTTATATACATCCATGGGTAAATATATACACACCTACATTACATTACTAGAATAGAGTCTCAATATAATGTCTTAACAAAATAAATAACTTCATGGCTGTTGTTGTTTTTGTTTTTCCTCATATGTTATATATTGATTTCCCTCACTGCTTGTCATTTATTTTTTTCTGAATATTTTATTTAAATATAAAAAGAAGAGACATTTCTCAGCAGCATCATATGAAGAAAAGTTGATTCTTCCTGCCAAAACTGTCAGGGGAGCATCCTGCATAAGACGAATTTTGAACATCATTTTGAAAAAAATGTATTAGAAGAATTTTAATGCTAACCTTCAAATAGTTCCATATTTCATTCTGAGCTTGCCAAGTAGACAATTGTATGCATTGAACAATGTGTCTGGAATGTTACCCAGACAGATGTAAACGTGCCTTTGGATTCCAGAGATCAAGACTCTATCAAATCGCATATGTCAGCTGTTTTATTTTGTGATTGGTCTCATCATATTTCCTGAAGATTTAATCTTCCATAGATCAACTGGTACGCAAAAAGAACTCATATATACAAAAAGAAGTCAATAAAATATTTTAAGCTTTCTCATCTACAAACCGAAAAAAAAAAAAAAAACCCAGTGCCGTCGAGTCGATTCCAACTCATAGCGACCCCATAGGACAGACTAGAACTGCCCCATAGAGTTTCCAAGGAGCACCTAGGCGTATTTGAACTGCCAACCCTTTAGGTTAGCAGCCGTAGCACTTAACCACTACACCACCAGGGTTCTCGTCTACATTGTGTTTAAAATCACCTGTAAGCCTCTTCCAAGCTCACAATTCCAGATACCTACATCTCTGCTCTGGTGCGTATTTTGCATCCCCGTCTAATGCTATTCACATGCATTTGATGATATTTTTGTTTGTTGTCTTGCTTGATTCTTTCTGTAAGTATGGAGCTCATAATATTACAGAACTGTAAACCTTTTGAAGTTTGCACATCTCCAACGATCCTAATAATTTCTCTAACAACAGCAAAAAAGTGTGCAATAAATAAAAATAATTTTAAAGATCTGGCCATTAGTCTAGAAAAATTTTATTCCATATGTGTAGTGGTACTTGAAAAACAGTACCAGGACAAAAGAAGTGGTGACGTGATAATACAAAGAAAGAAAAAAAAAAAAATAGGAAGTCTGACTTATTTTCTTAAGTTCAAATACAAAAATAATTACAGCAGTTTAACACATTCTGTAATGTATTTCAGCCTTATTTCTCTCTTTTTGAGACCTTCCCTTTCTTCTAAAAAATGATATCCATTTCTGACAACTGGATTACAGATAGTTTGTGAAGGAACCAATGTATGTATATTTGTAACAAAGCAACAATGTTAAGATTAAAGACTTGATTCATGTAGATATTTCCAATATCTTAAGTATGGATATCCTTGCTTATATTTGGGATTGATAGATTTGTGTTAAGATTATCAATCTTCTAAAGAACACTTTTAAGGTAAGCATACAGCTGTATATATGCATGTATATGTATTTTTCTTTTCCCCAAAACTCTTAATTTTCTTTTGGGATGTAAATTGTAAATACTGAGATGGCTAATTAATTTAACTTGAATGAGTGGGAAATTTGACTAAATTCAAATTATTGAGTGCCTGGTTTTTGCAAAGTACCATCCCAGGTGTCGTGACAAATTAAAAAACCATAGAAGACTTTGTTAAGAAGGGACGCTCATTTTAGCAATGAAAATGCCCATGAAAAGCAAGAACATGTAGTTACTTTAAGGTAAAGCTAACAACTGCAACTTGCCTTTTATTCAGCTGTTGGTTCTTATTAGGTTTTGAGAACATTTACCAAAATCGTAGGAGTGAAAATGAATAGAATACAGTATCAATTTAATGTCAAGCAAGGTGATATTTTCTCCCCTCTCTTCCTATTTGCAGAGCCTTTTATCACTCTAATCTTGCTCTCTTTCTTGATCTCTACAGAAGTTTAGATTTGAAATTACACCCCATGGTTGCACTTCAGTAGATTTCAAATTGCTACTTTTAAATGGTACAATTTTACGTGGTCAGCCCTGGATGGCAGATTAGTTAATCCTCCATTACCTTCAAAGTGAGCATTGACTGAAATATTCCTGATATAAAATCCAATGCAAAACCATAGGTTTTTCCATTATTTTAAAGAACTGGACACTCTCACCCTTCTCTTTCAGGTCGCATGAGTTTAAACAACCTCAATACAATGGTCATAAAGTCACTGCATGAAAAGAAAAAGAAATTCACTTTATCTTTTCTTTTCTACTAAAATTGGATTCATTTGAACTACTTTGAAATGGGTTAGAGGTATGACCTTTAAATTTTCACTTGATGTTTGAGGTTATTGCATAAAGTAAACTTATCTGATTCAAATTGTTTAAAAGTTCTTGAATTGGACCTAGTTTACTCTCAAAAGTTAATACACTCTAAAATCTTCCAAAGATTTTTTTCTACTTTAATAGCACAACTATACAGCACGCTCTTTCAGAAATGAATTTGGAAGCTGGCTTTGAAATTTAGAGACTGAGAGAAAAAATTATCGAAAATCTTTGGTTTTGTCAATGTAGTATCTATCTGAAGCAAAATTTCCGGAAAGGTGAGTAAAGACATTTATTTGTAAGTAATAAGCTATTTAGAATATAAACACCAAAAAATGCCATCCATTGAATACGCTATTTAATTACAAGTATGTACATATGTTGTTGTTGTTAGGTGTGGTCCAGTCGGTTCCGGCTTATAGCGACCCTATGCACAACAGAATGAAACACTGCCCGGTCCTGCGCCATCCTTACAATCGTTGTTATGCTTGAGCTCATTGTTGCAGCCACTGTGTCAACCCACCTCGTTGAGGGTCTTTCTCTTTTCCGCTGACCCTGTACTCTGCCAAGCATGATATCCTTCTCCAGGGACTCATCCCTCCTGACAACACATCCAAAGTATGTAAGACACAGTCTCGCCAATATTGCCTCTAAGGAGCATTCCGGCCGCACTTCTTCCAAGACAGATTTGTTCGTTCTTTTGGCAGTCCATTGGTGTATTCAATATTCTTCGCCAACACCACAATTCAAAGGCGGCAACTCTTCTTTGGTCTTCCTTATTCACTGTCTAGCTTTCACATGCTTATGATGTGATTGAAAATACCATGGCTTGGGTCAGGCGCACCTTAGTCTTCAGGGTGACGTCTTTGCTCTTCAATACTTGGAAAAGGTCCTTTGCAGCAGATTTACCCAATGCAATGCGTCTTTTGATTTCTTGACTGTTGCTTCCATGGTTGTTGATTGTGGATCCAAGTAAAATTAAATCCTTGACAACATCAATCTTTTCTCCGTTTATCATGATGTTGCTCATTGGTCTAGTTGTGAGGATTTTTGTTTTCTTTATGTTGAGGTGTAATCCCAACTGAAGGCTGTGGTCTTTGATCTTCATTAGTAAGTGCTTCAAGTCCCCTTCACTTTCAGCAAGCAAGGTTGTGTCATCTGCATAATGCAGGTTGTTAATGAGTCTCCCTCCAATCCTGATGCCCCGTTCTTCTTCATATAGTCCAGCTTCTCGGATTATTTGTTCAGCATACAGATTAAATAGGTATGGTGAAAGAATACAACCCTGCTGCACACCTTTCCTGACTTTAACCAATCAGTATCCCCTTGTTCTGTCCGAACAACTGCCTCTTGATCCATGTAATGGTTCCTCATGAGCACAATTAAGTGTTCTGGAGTTCCCATTCTTCACAATGTTATCCATAGTTTGTTATGATCCACACAGTCAAATGCCTTTGCATAGTCAATAAACAGGTAAACATCCTTCTGGTATTCTCTGCTTTCAGCCAGGATCCATCTGACATCCGCAATGATATCCCTGGTTCCATGTCCTCTTCTGAAACCTGCCTGAGTTTCTGGCAGTTCCCTGTCAATATACCGCTGCAGCCATTTTTGAATGATCCCGGCAGTCTACTTCTGAAAAGCATTAGCCAGTGAAAACCTTATGAATAGCAGCGGAACATTGCCTGATGTACATATAAGATAGCAAATATAGTGTACGGTTTTTATAGAGTTATTTTTCAACTTTTGGCATACATCAAATTATAATAATATCAGAAATATAAATTAGGTGTTGTTGTTGTTAGGTGCCATTGAGTCAGTTCTGACTCATAATGACCGTATGTACAATAGGACATAACACTGCCCAGTCCTGCTCCATCCTCATGATCATTGCTGTTTTTCAATCTTTTTTGCAGCCAGTGTGTCAATCCATCTCCATGAGGGTCTTCCTCTTTTTAGATGATCGTCTATTTTGCCAAGCATTCTCCAAAGAATGATCTCTCCTGATGACATGTCCAAAGTACGAAAGATGAAGTCTCACCATCCTCACTCCTAAGGAGCATTTTGCCTGTACTTCTTCCCAAACAGATTGTTTGTTCTTCTGAAAGTCCATGGGATATTCGATATTCTTCATCAACACCGTAATTCAAAGACATCAATTCTTAGTTGATTTTCCTTATTCATTGCCAAGCGTTAGCATGCATATGAGGTGATTGAAAATACCATGGCTTGGGTCAGGTGCACTTTAGTACTCAAAGTGGCATCTTTGCTTTTTAACATTTTAAGGAGGTAATTCACCGTAAAGTCACCCAATGCAATATGTCATTTGATTTCTTGACTGCTACTTCCACGGACCTTGATTGTGGATCAAGCAAAATGAAAACCTTGCCAACTTCAATATTTTCTCCTACTGGCATGATGTTGCTTACTGGTCCACTCGTGAGGATTTTTGTTTTCTTTATGTTGACTGGTAAAAAAACACTGTAGTTTTTGATCTTCATCAGTAAGTGCTTCAAGTCCTCTTCACTTTCAGCAAGCAAGGTGTGTCGTCTGCATAACACAGGTTGTTAATGAGTCTTTCTCCAATCATGATGCTGGATTCTTCTTCATATAGTCCAGCTTCTTGGACTATTTGCTCGGCATACAGATTGAATAAGTATGGTGAAAGGATACAACCCTGATGCGTGCCTTTCCTGATTTTAAACCAAAGTATCCCCTTGATTTGTTTGAATGATTGCATCATAGTCTATGTACAGATTCTGCATGTGCACAATTAAGCGTTCTGGAATTCCAATTTTTTGCAGTGTTATCTATAATTTATCATGATCCACACAGCTGAATCCTTTTGCATAGTAAATAAAGCACAGGTCAGCATCTTCCTGGTATCTTTACTTTCTGCCAAGATCCATCTGACATCAACAATGATATCCCTCATTCCACATCCTTTTCTGAGTCAAACTTGAATTTCTAGCAGTTCCCTGTCCATGTACTTCTGCAAACATTTTTAAATTTTATTCAACAAAATTTTACTCGTGATATTGTTCAATAATTTTTGCATTCTGTGGGATCATCTTTCTTTGTAATGGGCACAAATATGCGTCTCTTTCAGTCAGATGGACAGGTAGATGTCTTCCAAATTTCCTGACATATATGAGCGAGCTCTTCCAGCTTTTCATCTGTTTGTTGAAATACCTCAATTGTTATTTCATCAATTCTGAGAGCTTTGTTTTTTGCCAATACCTTCAGTGCAACGTGGACTTCTTCCTTCAATACCATCAGTTCTTGGTTCATATGCTACATCCTGAAATGGTTGAACATTGACCAACGCTTTTTAGTACAGTGACTCTGTATACTCGTTCCATCTTCTTTTGCTGCTTCCTGTGTCATTCAATATTTTGCCTACAGAACCCCTCAATAGTCCAACTCGAGGCTGATGATTGTCATTGCTGATGATGTTACCATATGTGTTGAAACTTGAAGGTCACAAGGCCAATTTTTGTAGAAATATGGAAATGTTACTTTACTTTTCCATCCCATTTTCTCCTCCTGTGTATAGCCCAAAATGTTCTTGGCACCAACTATTAATGCCATACTGCAGTTGCCTACTCAATATAATATTTTCCATACTTGGTATTGTAAAGTTATTTGGAAAACCTAGTGAAAACTTCCTGATCTCAAATTATTGTGGATTCTGCAGAAAATTAGGTCAACGAGGTAGAAGTAAGAAACATGCGTGTGTAGTATAAGTAAAAGTGGTAAGTAAAAGGAAAATACCGAGCCTTCGTTTAGTCTGCATGTGTTGATTAAAAGAAGCTTTAAAATGTTATGGGTCTTGGAGAGTAAACTGCTCACTGGTGAGGTTAGAAGCATTACATATTCAATAGCATTGGGGCTAATTATAAATAAATCACTGATTTGGAAAGAGAAGGAAAACCCAGACAATGAAGATCAAGAGTAGCAGAAAAAACATTTTAAAATGATTGGAGAAAAGTGATGTGGAAAGAAGGAATTGTTGGAAACCCATGATATGACCATCAGGATGGGAAACTCACCAAGGAGAAAAGAAATAGGGATTAAATAAATCTTAATATCTGTGCATAAGCCAAGTAGATCTTGGCTAAGTTAGAAAAGTCAGTGTTTATAGAAAAAGCAGTTTTAAGCAGGAGTTTGGAAATTAAACTGGAGATGGGTAGTTAAAGGCATTGATTCATTTGGGGAACCTGCAATAACATCAAAGAATTGAGGTACATTATGAAAGAAAGGAAAGACATACACGCAAGACTCGATCTAAACACGTAAACAAAGAAATAAATAGGAAGTATAAATAGAAATCTTGTAGACGGCATGCTTTTAATGTTTTTTAATATTTGAATATGCAGTTTAGTAGCAACACATTAAGTACCTGTCATTCACCTGAAGTGTACATTTTTCACTCAGGCTCTGTTTATTAAAAAAAAAATCTGTTTCAAAAATAATCATGTGCACAATCAGTTTTTATTTATTTGTTTGTCTGTCTATTCATTGATTGATCTATTGATTTAATGTGTGGTTATGCAGTGGACAAGGTAAAAGAAAAATAGGGTACCATAAAAGGGTTGTTAGCAGATTCCTTACGTGGTCAAAAACTTAAAAAAAGGAAATTGCTGTAAATAATGAAGAAACTATTCTTCAAATAATTGGTTCTATTTTTTACAAAAAGGATTTGACAGTACATGATGTTTTTAATATAACTTCTTTTTACTTAATATTATTGGTATTTTTCCATTGTGATTATTATAAGTCTACATCATAGTTTTCATGGCTTTATAGTGTGTCACTGTATCCCATAATGAATTTAATCAGATTTCTAGTATTGAGTATTGAGGTTAGTTTCTTATTTTTTTTTCATTCTTACAAATCACTTTATAATAGACATTTGGTAGTTAAACATCCTGATTCACTTATCCTATTATTTCATAAGGGGATGTCTTTTAAATGACAAAACAAACAAAAGCATCCATCTCATATGATGGGTATATTTTTGGTGTTCATTGAGAAAATAGCCTGACAATATTAGCAAACTCGATACATAAAAAGAGCTCAATAAGTATTTGCTAGATGAATAAATTAATTCTTTAAAATATTTAGCAGTTAAAAGAGTATCTACATATGTATGAGGTTATGCCCCTTATTTCTCCTGTGTTCTTTTCTGACTTCACCCTCATTTGAAGAGGTTTTTTTTAACATAATAACTTCCTAAAGCTTTGGTCTAAAGACCAATCATTATTGGCAAGAGAAAGATATTATTGTATTATTGACAGGCCTGATGGTGCAGTGGTTAAGAGCTCGGCTGCTAACAAAAATGTGGGCAGTTTGAATCCACCATCTGCTCCTTGGAAATCCTTTAGGGCAGTTCTACTCTATCCTATTGTGTCGCTATGAATTAGAATGTGTTCTACGGCAACAATTTTTTTTTTTATCATTCTCCTCAGAGAATTTTCACTGACCTTGTTCTGTCCTTTGTGTTCACCAAAGATTGATACTATAGGAACTTTGAAGAAAAAATACTGTTGATTTTGTAAATATGTGAAGATTTCACGGTCTTACATTTTCTGCAGGGTTTACCTTCAGTCAAATATTCACTTACTGATGTTCTCAGCAACTTCTTGCTTATATTTTGAAAGAATAGTGCATGTGCTATAAAAGAATGTAGAAAATTAAGGTACTTCTTTTTTTCCAGTATTATTAACTCCAAGTAGCTATTTGCTAAAGTATTTTAAGTGCAGTATCATTTCATCTCAAGGTAAATTAATGTATTTTGAACTAAAAGTTTTTAAAAGTAATATTAATAATAGAAATACCAAAAAAAAAAAAGAAAAACTATTTGGTAATTCCAATTTTTCCCTAACACGACATAAGCAAAAAAAAAAAAAGAAAAATCTGTTTTAATTTGATTGATTTGTCAAACTTTTCAATACTTCATAAAAAGGCTTCATTAATGATTCAAAATATATTTAATGAAAATATTTTTGTAAAAATTGCATTTAATCACATGTATTTTTGGCCCAGATAAATGACATGTATGGCCTTTACACCTCCTAATTACTAATTGTTAATTAATAACACTGAGATTAAAATTAATTCTATTAATGATTATTTGGATAGAATTTGCATTATTCTATAGGCAAAGAAAAATTTCATATAAGGCTATGTACAGAAATAAAAATGACATAATTCAAACACTATCATTGACTGAAGAATAAAATGTCGTAAGTGAAGGAAATATCTCCATGAATTTTTGCAGGCAAGGAATAGTTTCTGTTCAGGTAACACACTGATTCTAACATTGTATTTGTCCAAGATACATGCACATTATTACAAGCCTACACTATATGTTCACAGACTGAGGGGAAATGGCTTCTGCTGCTGGGTACTCGAGTTCTGCTTTTATCTTACTTTGTCATCCTATCTGCTGAGTTACTCCGCAACACCAATGCAATCATAGTCAGTTTCTGTTTTTGTTTTTGTTTTTCCCTTTTTAGGTTTATACATATGATTTACTCTTTTTCAGCTTCTAAGGATACATTGTCATGTAAAACACTGAGTCAGACACATGAAATGAATTTATTACCAAACGTACATAATTGATTTGATTTGCTTTGTTTGGAAGCTAGTGCCAGCCAAAACAAAGCAAACAAAAACGCTTTCAAACTAGCGAAAGAATCTGAATTAATACGTAATGATGATAGAGTGGCTTTTTCTTCTTTTTTTCTCTTCTCAATAGAACTAAATCCAGTTAGTACTGTGTTGCTTGTGTTCTTCAGCAAAGGACTTTTAATGCAAAGTGTACAATAACATGACTGACCATTTTAAGTATGATCCAAAAATGCAGCTCGAAATGACGAGCCTTTATATTAGATATCTCCAAAGGGAGAAGGTAAAATCAGATTTGAGTTCACTGTAGGCATTTCTTCCCCAGAGAGAGAATCCTGAGAGAGTGAGTATTTCTGCTTTCTCATGGCTGTATATTGTTGTGAAAATGAACAAGCTTTGGATCAAAGCCAAGTAAATGTAGAAGAGTAAGTTTCTCTCAATGTTTGTTTCCTATGCTGAAAAGTGTAGGGTATACTGTGTAAAAGCAATGGGAGGGTTAAAGAGGAGCCACATGGGAAAAAACTTAATGCATGTGAATTTTCTTCTTTCCAACTATGAGCTGGAATTGATTCAATAACAATGGGTTTGGTTTGGATTTTTTCCCCTAATTACCAACAGCTCCCATGGGTGGGAAGACAATAAATTATAAATTGACCAGTTTTGCTATTCATTATTTTTATGGTTGTTTTTGTTGTTGGGTGCCATTGAGGGTCTTCCTCTTTTTCAAGTACTTTCTAATTACCAAGCATGAGGTCCTTCTCCAGGGACTGGTTCCTCCTGATAGTATGTCCAAAGTACTTGAGACGAAGTCTCGCTGTCCTCGTTTCTAAGGTGCATTCTGGCAGTACTTCTTCCAAGATAGATTTGTTTGTTCTTCTGGCAGTCTTCTGCAAAAGGCTTTTTTAAAGTGTTAAAAACAGAAACGCCACTTCGAGGACTAAGGTGCGCCTGATCCAAGCCATGGTAATTTCAATCACCTCATAAGCATGTGAAAGCTGAATAATGAATAAGGAAGAGTGAAGAACTGATGCCTTTGAATTATGATGTTGGTGAAGAATATTGAATATACCACAGACTGCCATAGGAATTTTTACTGGAAGAGGGGTAAATTTATATAACATAAAATTAATTATTTCAATGATACCATTCAGTGGTGTTTACATTCACATTATTGGACAACTACCATTTTTATCTAGTTCCAAAACAAAATATGACAACCAAGTAATGCATTCAGAACAAGCTAGTCTTAGTAGTAATGACTATTCATTTATAAAAAGTGGTGCAAAAAAGCCCATGCTATTGATAAACCATAAGTAAAGTTTAAATAAAGACCTAGTTTATGTAATGTGTTTTAAGGTGAACTTCAAAGCAATTTTCTACATGAATCATTTAAGTGGTTTACTTTTCCATCTTATTGTTTTAAATTTTTACTTCTACTTCTATGCTATGCATAAGGAAGGAAGTATATAACATGAAGAAATAGCACAAAGAATGAGTTTGGTCATTTCGCATCTTTCACATATAGTTTGTGGAGGCTTCTTTAAATCATGCCTCATTGAGAATTATGTTCAAAAGACAACATTTCAGGATATATATTAAATTGTATTCTCTTAATATTATAAAAGACTATGAGTGTTGTTAGTTGCTTCTAGTTGGCTCCAACTCATGGCTACCTTATGCCTAACAGAACAAAATAATCCCTTTCCCAAACCACCTTCATGGTTGTTGGTGTGTTTAAGTCCATTGTTGTGGTTATTGTGTCAACCCATCTCATGGAGGGTTTCTCTAGATTTTTCTGACCCTCTACTCTGTCAAACATGAGATCTTTTTCCAGCAAGTGGTCTTTCCTGGTGATGTGTCCGCAGTAAGTGAAGCCAAAGTCTTGCTATCCTCACTTCTAAGGGGCTTTCCAGCTAAAGATAGCTATGTGAAGCTTCTCTTTTTTAGTGTCTATTCTCTATATTTATCTAAACATCTAAACATCTCCATGTTCTTCAAATATTCATTCATGATTCTTAGCCCCTCCTCTAGATTCATTTCAGGAAGGAAATTTCTGACTTGGACACAGAATTCTGCTAAAATTTCATGGAGAAGACTTAGAAAAAAGGTAAAGGATCTCAGAACTCAAGGTTTTTAGTATCTTTAACTCTTTCCCCTCAAATATGCTTTTCTTTACTACATTATCAAAATTAGCTAACCTTCCTCCACACTCTACCAACTTCAATCCTTCAAACCACACTATTTTTTTCTTAGCACCTGTTATTTATGATCTCATATTATCTTTTTTATGCTGTCATATACTTTTCTCTATTTTCTGTCTGGTCCCCCATTCGAATATAAATTCTATAAAGGAAGCAGTCTTATTTCTCCAACTTCTGTGTTTTTGGTATTTAGTATTACACTCATATTTACTAATATACCAAATCTAATAAAGCCTGTTAGATATGATCACTTACTACCACAAAGCAGATCTTATATATTGGGTACCAAAAAGAAAGTAGAAAGTGAAAGCTTCTTACACGTTCTGAGCAATAAATGAAAAGTTTCACTTTAGTAATGCTATTCATGAATCCAGGATCGGTTTAAATGCAGATGGCCTTAATCTTCTCGACAAAGTAGAAGACAGTTTGCTGAAGCAAAGGGAATAGGTTTGAATAGGTTTGAATTTGCTGCTTTAACAAGGGGGAAATGTTCCAACTCGGGTTTTGTGGGAAAGCTGAACAAGAGCGAGAGCTTGGCTGAGGTTACATAGCAAGAATTGTTAGTAAGCACTCTTTCATTGATTTATTCGGCATTCATTGAACACCTCCTTCATTAACTGTCCTGTCCAATTTCTTACTTCTTTTTCAGAGGTTTAAATCTACCGGTATCCAACGGCCCATCTTATTTGCTAGGCAGCCACTCCAAGACTAGGGGTATTAGAAGACCTTTAAGTTTTGCATAAATACGTAGCAGATTCTTTATCATTTCTTTGGAAATGGTTCTGAAACTATGGGTGATTACTAAATAACTTTATACACTGTATTTTTTACAAGCATATCAAATTTTAGTGAATTTATTCCTTAAAATACTTTATTGACTCTAAAGTGCAAACCCTTGTTATGATAATTTAGTGAAACAATTCTTTCTGTGAACATAAATGTATCTATTTGAAGCCTCCCATAAAACACATTTATTAGTATTCTGCTATGTGATGTACATTTATTGCTCTATAACACTTGAGTAAAGGGAAGCTCTCTTTCTGTCTCTTTCTCCGTCAGTCACAAATTTTAGGAAATGGAAAAAAAAAAAGTAATATTACTTGATATGGGTGCTATCAATAAGAGAAATTGGCAATGACATTTTATAAGCAGAAATAGACAAAAGCAACAAATATCATTTGGAAAGAAAACATGACAAAACCTGAAGTCTCAAAAGTATAATATTTCAAAGTAAACTAAAAGAAAAAAATAGAGAGAGAGAGAGAGAGACAAAGGACCTCCTGGTAGACAGAGATAAGACTCATATATGGGCATTAAGTCAAGAAGGTAATTTCTTCTTAGAATCCAGATATTCTAATGACATGTCTTCCTTTCATGGCACATGATTTGTTAGCAATTTAATGTTCTAGGGTTTTCTGTTGATAATTACTCTGTGCTTGCTTTTGCAGACCTTAGATTCTGATGGAAGGGATTCAAGGAACTGTTTTACACTATCTGGCCTTTTTTAGGAGCTCTGGTGGGACAGTGGTTAAGAGCTTGGCTGCTAACCAATAGATCAGCAGTTTGAATCCACCAGCCGCTCCTTGGAAACTCTAAGGGGCAATTCCACTCTGTCCTATAGGGTCTCTATGAGTTGAAATCACTTGGTTCTTTATTATCTCTCTGACCATGTCTTTTCCTCTTCCTGTTACACACATGGTTTCCATTCACACTGACTTCTTCACTGTTTCTAGTTCATGAGAGGCAAACTTCTTTGTACTTACTCTTCCCTCTGCCCAGAACATTGGCAGATAGCCACATGACTGGCTGATTGCCTTAGAAAAGGAACAGGATTTAGGGAGTAGAAAGGTGAGATAGGAAAGAAGCATAACCCCAAACAGGGATCCATTTTCAGGGTCTCCATTGGGCTCATTCTGCCAGGTCCTCCCAAGAGTGTTCAGAAAGTCTCTCAGGACAGCCTGCTGGAAGCCAGCAACAGAAGACTATAGGCTTCTGTCCACGGTTGGCTAAGAGCTCCTGCTATGATGTGTTTCTGTCTCTCTGTGTCTGTGCTCTCCTTTACACAACAACACTCAGAAGGCATTAGGTTTAGAACCCACCCTATCCCAGTAAGACTTCATTAACATAACAAAAGAAAAACCCCATGTCCGAATAGGATAACAGGTACAGGGTTTAGGACTTCAAGATATATTTTTTGTGACACATTTCAATCCATAACACTTTGACAGTGCATAAGACATCACTGTGCTAATTACAGAAGTATTCCCTGACCTGTGAAAAGAAGTAGATTTCAACACCACCTGTCCCCTCAGTCTCGGATCTCTGCACAGAGTGCGAACTCCTGCTTTACAGTCCTTCTCACTTCCTCCTGTTCTTCCTCAAAGAGTCATTGAGCTTAGTCAATGTGCAAGTGTACAAGGCTCTCTGAGCCATGAAAACACTTACATGTGTATTATTATTTTTAGCTAAATTATCAAGGCAAACTCTAGGATTATAAAAACACAATGGCATGTCATTATTGAGGGAGGACATAGATATCCTTAAATAACATCCATTTTACATAAAGTGCTCAGGTGTTGGGCAGAATAGAATGGTGCTTGATTTTTTTCGTGAAAATACAATGATGATGTTGACTCTTATCTATGAATCCCTTTCTCTTACCAACTCTAGGTAAATGTTATGCTATTGAATGTTATGTGCTTCTCGAAAAGGAGTTTGGGAGAAAGAAGAGAAAATAATAGGAGATAAAAGACAGTAGTCCAGAAATGTAGAAATGGACCAAATGCTTCCCAAGAGTCTGAATTTACAACTTGCCTCTGCTATAGAGGGACTACTCTAAATGAATTAGGTAGAACAGCCCCTAGATAGGGAATTTCAGAGAAAATCCATTAAAATACATGCCAGTATTTAAAGGAATGTACAGTACAGTTATAAACTTTTCTAAAATCATACCATATTGTCTTAAAATTTTGTTGAATAAGTCTTAAACTTTCTGTTCAATAAACATAGATTGTAAGAGTAAATTCAAACTATAGCTGGAGAACGATTTGATGTAAATTCTGGAATTTGAGTTGTTTAAACATCCTTTTTCCTGTCATCAAAGAGAAATAATCATTCAACTTTCTCTCTCAAGCAAGTTAATCTAAATACATTCTATTATAAACCAACAAAACCAAAGAACATAAACACAAAATAGTTTAACTTATTACAGAAACAAATTCAAACACTTATGTGGCAATTGATAACTCAGGAGAGTTATTACTCAGATACAGCAAGCCATAGTATTTCTGAGGCACAAATCTGTCTCTTTCATTTAAGCTACAATAAAAAAGTAATTACTTAAAGTAATTTTTTTACATTATGTAATATTCAGTTTTTCCTAGTTGAACATAAACTCTATGTTCTAATGAACGTAGAGAGGATGTTGTCCCCTTGCTACCTGAACTTACAATAGCCTTGTTGTTGTTAGTTAGAAATAAAAAACATCCAAATCAGGAAAGAAGAGGTAAAACTTTCTCTGTTCACAGATGACATGACCTACATAAAAAAAATTTCAAAGAATCCACAAGAAAGCTGATAAAAAAAAAAAAACCCAGTGCCATTGCCGTTGAGTAGGATTGATAAATGAATTTGGAAAAGTTGCAGGTAACAAGGCCAGCACACAAAAAAATTCGTTATGTTTTTCCACACTAGCAATGAGCAATCTGAAAAGGAAATTAAGAAAACAATTCCACTTACAGTAGCTTCAAAAAGAATAAAATACCCAGCAATAAATTTAATCATGACAATGAAATACATGTATGATGAAAGCTATAAAATTTTGCTGAAATTAAAAAAAAAAAAAGAATTTTTTTTTTTTTTTTAAGACCTACATAAATGAAAAGACGTTCCATGTTCATGGATTTAAAGACTTAATATTATCAAAGATATGAATACTACCTGTGGTGGTTAAGGTTGTGTGTCAACTTGGCTGGCCCATGTTTCTCAGTGGTTTGGCAGTTATGATGTAGTTTGACAGCTATGTAATGATGCAATCACCTCCATAATGAGATCTGTATGATGTAATCACCTCCATGATGAGATCTGCTATGAGCACCCAATCTGTTGAAAGGGAGTTTCCTTGGGGGTGTGGTCTGCATCCAATATATGTGGGTTTTCTGGAAACACTTGCTGGCCTTTTTTTCCCTCTGGATCCTACAGCTGACTCCTGTTCATCTGACCTCTGGTTTTTGGAACTTGAGCTAGCCTCTTACCTACTGATCTTGGGATTCGTCAGCCTCTGCATCCTGTAAGCCAGTGGGCTGCTGTCTGACCTGCCAATCTTGGGTTCACTAGCACCTACGGCTACGTGAGTCAGGAGAAGCCTCTATCCTGATGCATAGACTTGGGACTTCCTAACCTCTACAATCACATGAGCCATTTCCTTGATATAACTCTCTCTCTATATATAGTCACATGTATATATACATATATATATACATATGTATACATTTCTCTGGTTTTGATTCTCTAAAGAACTCAGCCTAAAACACTACCCAAAGCAATTTACAGATTCAATGCAACCCCTATCATAATTCCTGCAGCCTTTCTGAGGAAATGAAAAAGCCAACCTTCAAATTTCAAGGGGCTCCAAATAGCTAAAACAACTTTGAAAAAAGAAGAACAAAGTAGGAGGACTCAAACTTCCAATTTTTAAAATGTACTACAAAGTTGTAGTAATTAAAACAGTTTGGTACTTGTATAAAATGGTGGTTTATACACACAATGGAATATATTATTTATTTATTTATTTGGTAGATACAAGGTAATGAATGAAACAAAAGCTTATTCCAAACTCTTAATAATGAATCTAATATTGGAAATATTGGGACAATGCTAATCCCACTTTGCTTTTGAAATAAGTTTTGTCATCCTAGGATGCTATGTACGTATTCCAGCATTTTGCTAGTGAATAAAACATTTTGGAGTTTCATCTTTTATTTGATTTTGAAGCTGGTATCATTGCATTGACGTCACAAGATAGTTTGTTAAGTAGACGTATCTCTTGGATCTACTTTGAAATGGTGGGGAGAGGGGGACATTATGAAAAGCCTGAAGGAATAATGTAGACCTTATTATTACATCTGAAATAGATTTACTTCGTTCTCATTTTTTTTAATATCATGTAAAGACACATTGCAGTTCTAGCTTTCCATACTTATTTAAGTGAAACTGAAAATGAATCTTTAATTCATAGCAGCTTTAATTCTCTATTGGCAGTACCAGACTGAGAAGCAAGTTGGAGCACTTTGTATAAAAATAACGACAACCTCAGAAGGGCTGCATTATTAATTTGCTAGGGTATCAGTATGATTTTGATTTTAATGACGAGAAGTACTGACCTTGAAAGAGGTTGCCTGGGTTTGTACACAACCTCTAGCTCTTATCAGCTGTGTGACCTAGGGCAAGTAAATTAACCCCTCTATGTCTTGGTGTCTTCATTTCTAAAGTGGTACCTATCTCAGAAAGTGTTTTGAAGATTAAGTCAATTTATAATGGTGTGTATAGCACATTTAGAGGAGTTTGGGCCCATGTGTTTATTTGCTTTGCTCATTTCTCAGATTTTCAGAACATGCTAGAGCTACTGATTTTTGTAATTAGAATGCCTCCGAAGTAAGGGTAAAAATCCCATTTCCAAGCTTTTGTTTGACTTTGCAGTTTTATTCCAGAAGAGTGTCAATGCTTAGCAATTCAATTTGCTATTAGATGCACTTGACTTTGGGGGACTAGAAATATTTCCCTAGAAGTGCTCCAGCGGTCTTCTGGTTGCTGCCTTTTATACACTAAACATCACTGCAAACGTTTATGGCACCTGCTGTGATCATGTCCCTGACCGGCTCCCGATCACTGAAGCTGGGCTCTTTATCAATCACTGTGCTGGCCGACAGGGCAGGTGAGGTACAGAATCACCTTTTCCAGAGCCAGCATAGTACCTCGCCACTCTCTTTCCTGCTGACCTATTCCCAAATATATCTCTGACCTTTAAAAATATTGCAGATAACCGCTTTTTCTTTTACAGGTATAATAACATCTAAAAGTTATGTTCTCAAGTTCAATTTTAAGGTGCCCCTTTCACTTTTAAGGGCAGTTGATAGTTTAATAGATTGATTTCACTTTATTGCTTTGTTTTAAATCTGCTCATCCATCTCAACCTATTCTGGTTTCCATTTGGGCTTTTCTGCAGATTTTTTTTTTTCCGGTTTTTACTATGAAACACTGGGAAAAAAAAATCATGGTTAAATAAATCATATACTACCAATTATATATATTTGGTCCCATAAATTTTATATGTATCATATTATACTTTATGTAGTACGCTACTGAGTTTATATACTTGATTTTATAATTCTCTTCTGTATGAGTTGGAATCAACTTGATGGCAATGGGTTTAGCTTTTTTGTGGGGGGTTATGATTTTGTGCTTAATGCATTACTGCCAAAATACCCATCAAGTTTTGAAATAGTTCAAATCAATACAGGGCTGATCTACCTGTCCACAAATTCCAAGTTATTATACACTCCTTCAGATTTGAGGGTTATTTTGATTAGCTCTTTACATCAAACCCTGTAAAATAATAGTATTTGCTTTATAAAAACAAGAACTACAAATCAGTAGAGAGGAACTGTAGCTAGCTAAGAAGCTTGACAATTAGATTTTTCTTTAAAAGCTTATTACCCTTCTACTAGGAATTAATTAGTTATGTTCAGGGAAAAAAAAATTCAAATAACATGAGTTACACACGGGGACACCTCCTGCTAGATGAAAGTGTTCATAGTGGATGTTAAGCCTCTGTTTCTTGTTCACGAGGAGTTATGTCTATTTCACTAGTCACTGGGAACAAAGACAGTTGTTTACTTCTCTAGGTCTAAGAAAGCTATCTGGCGTTTAAAACAGAACCCTTACTACCCAGTGCCATCGAGTCAATTCCGACTCATAGTGACCCTATAGGACAGAGTAGAACCACCCCATAGAGTTTCCAAGGAGCACCTGGAAGATTTGAACTGCCGACCCTTTGGTTTGCAGAGGTAGCACTTAACCACAACCCCACCAGGGTTTCCTTAGAACGCTTACTGGATTGCTAACACTTCATCTTCATCTTCTTAGGCACAGAATGTGGGAGCCACTGACCTAAAGACTAGGACCACTGGCTAAATGTCTGAGGTTTTCTGTCTGTTGCCTACACTTTGAAGCAGTTCCAAGGAGTTTGGAAATTTCCACAGGGTACAACGGATTGTTTTATCTCTAACAGGACTGGAGCTCTTTACAATTCAAGAGGTCAGCAGTGCTTGAATAGCAGTAACTTAATTTAGGTTATTATTTGTTTTGAATTATCTTGTTATATTATGGGAATAGGTACATTTATTGGGTCACAAAATATTTATTGAGCATCTATAGGCAAGGTGCTGAACTGCACAAGGAGGGATATTAATGTGAGTTAGACACAGATCTTCTTTTCAAGGAACTCATATTTTAAAATCAGAAAGAAAACCAGCATACAATACTAATTTCACATAGAAAATAATAAGTGCCCTAAGAGACTCAGGTATAAAATGTCAGAAGGAAAGAAAGTATTCTTGTAAGGAGACCTTCCAGCTAATAGCTTTGCTTTTGACAAAGGAAGGTGTTTTCTCTCTCCAGCTGAATTCTGACCTTTCTGGAATTCCCATTCTTCACAGTGTTATCCATAGTTTCTTATGATCTACACAGTCAAATTCCAGAACACTTGATTGTGCTCATGCAGAATCTGTACGTAGAACAAGAGGCAGTTGTTTGAACAGAACAAGGGGATACTGCATGGTTTAAAGTCAGGAAAGGTGTGTGTCAGGGTTGTATTCTTTCACCATAATTATTCAATCTGTATGCTGAGCAAATAATCTGAGAAGCTGAACAGTATGAAGAAGAATGTGGCATCAGGATTGGTGGAAGCCTCAATAACAATCTGCAATACCAGATGACACACTGTTGCTTGCTGAAAGTGAAGAGGGCTTGAAGCACTTACTGATAGAGATCAAAGACTATAGCCCTCAGTATAGATTACAGCTCAACACAAAGAAAACAAAATCCTCACAACTGGACCAATAAGCAACATCATGAAAAATGGAGAAAAGATTGAAGTTGTCAAGGATTTCATTTTACCTGGATCCACATCAGCGCCCAGGCAAGGCACAGTCAAGAAATCAAATGACTTAGCGCATTGGGCAAATCTGCTGCGAAAGACCTCTTTAATGTGTTAAAAAGCAAAGACGTCACTTTGAGGACTAAGGTGAGCCTGACCCAAGCCATGATATTTTTAATTGCCTCATACGCATGTGAAAGCTGGACAATGAATAAGGAAGACCAAAGAAGAATCGGTGCCTTTGAATTATGGTGTTGATGAAGAATATTGACAGTACCATAGACTGCCAGAAGAACAGACAAATCTATCTTGGAACATGTACAGGGAGAATGCTCCTTAGAAGCAAGGATGGCGAGACATCATCTCATGTATTTTGAACATGTTAATAGGAGAGACCAGTCCCTACAGATGGACATCATGCTTGGTAAAGTAGTGGGTCATTGAAAAAGAAGATGCTTGATGAAATAGACTGACACAGTGTGGCTGCAACAAAGGGCTCAAACGTTGCAAAGACTACGAGGATGGTGCAAGACCAGGCAGTGTTTTGTTCTGTTATACATAGGATGACTATGAATAGGAATTGACTCAACAGCACTTAACAACAACAACAAGACTTAGACCGTGGCTTACAAATTAAAAATTAACGTCCTACTTCATCGGATAAGGGAGGTAGGGCTCACAAAATTACATTTAATTGAACATCATCACAGGTTTTTTTTAATGTAAACTTACTTTGTCAAATGTTACAACACAAATAATTTATATGATAATATTTTATATGAGGAGCAAATATTTTTAAGTACAATCACTCCACTCGTATTCATTGCTAATATCTCTTCTACCTGTGACACAACAATCAGCTAAAGCAATTAACCATACCTTTTTGTCCTCCAGTTTGATGAGGAAAGAATCAAAGATATTTTCTCCTGCCAGGGAAGATAAACAAGGATTTATTTTTTGGAAGCCTGGGGTTTTTCTTTTCCTGAAGGAGAAGCAAGAGATGCTGTTTTTAAAAGACTAGGACCTTGTAAGCAAAAGGCAGCATTGTCCAAAAGCTAGAGGGTTTTAAGGTTGGAAAAGAGAGGACAACATTCCAAATCAATGGGGAAAGAAGTATTATTTAAGAAATGGTGTTGGTAATATTGATACTTCTTTGAAAAGAAAACATCATAATTTGGAAATTTACTTCATATCCTCCATTAAACGGAATCCATATGGATTAATGATAAAAGCAAGGGGGAAAAATCTACAAATGTACAATCAGAAAGCATGATAGGTAGAATTTGCTCTGAGTTTAATCTGTTCATTTTACATTATGCAAATTGTCCAAGAAATTACTTCTCATGTATTTCTGAGTGTATCTATGTTTGCATTTATCTTTTTTAATTCCTTTCTGTAATTTTTTTGCAAATTTTTACCAAAGGTGCTATACATTTCAGTGAGTTTATTTTCTAGATAATAAAGTTTATTTAAAAATAAATAAATAATAGTTTATTTTTCTCTTGTGAATGGAATTTTTTTCTGTTGAATTTTTATTTATTGTTGGTGAAAATTTCTAGAATTTCTAAATTTAGTTCTTGTTTAGTAAACTTGATCTATTTCAATTAAGTAATTCTCTTTGCATTTTTAAACATAAACAGTCGTGCCATTTAATGATGGTTTTGTCATTTACATGACACTTTTTGTGCTTATTTTTATCTTATTCCATTGGCTAGGTTAAGTAGATAGATAGACAGGGAGAAAGATAGACAGACCAAAAACCTGACAGACAGACAGATAGATAGATGGACAGCCAGCCAGCCAGCCAGACAGACAGACAGATACATAGATAGATACATATGGGGAAGGATTGCTGGTGGTGGAGAAGTGGTTAAGAGCTTGGCTGCTGTCTTAGATGGGGTTCTCTAGAGAAGCAAAACCAGTAAAATGTATAGATACATACACAGAGAGATTTATATCAAGGAAATGGTTCACACTATTGTAGAGGCTGGAACATCCCAAGTCCACGGGTCAGGATAGAGGCTTCTGATTCATGTATCCAGAGTAGCTGGAGAACCCAAGATGGGCAGCTAACAGGCTGCAAAAATCAATGAATCCCAAGATCAGCAGGCAAGACCGCAGGTTAGCTGCTAGTTAAGTTCTGAGAACTGGAAGTCAGACAAACAAAAGCCAGCTGCAGGATCCAGAGATAGCAAAAGCCCATGAGCCTTGACAGAATGTCCACTTGTATCTGATGCAGGCCACGTGCCCAGGGAAACTCCCTTTCAACAATTGGCTACTCACAGCTGATCCCATCATGAAGGTGATCACATTGTATCAAATCTCACCATGGAAGCGATGACAACATCCTAATACAGACAAAACACTGAAAATCATGGCCTGGCCAAATTGGTGCATAACCTTAACCATCAAAGCTGCTAACCAAAACGTCGGCAGTTCGAATCTACCAGCCTCTACTTGGAAACCCTATAGGGCAGTTCTTCTCTGTCCTATGGGGTTGCTGTGAGTCAGAATCAACTTGACACCAACAGGGTTATATATATACATGAGCCCTCACGGTGTTAAAGTGTTAAAGTGCTGGCCTGCTAACCAAAGGGTTGGCAGTTCAAACACACCAGGTGCTCCATGGGAAAAAGATGTGACATCTGCTTCCATAAAGATTTGAAGCCTTGGAAACCATATAGAGCAACTCTACTCTATCCTATAGGGTTGTTATGAGTGAGAATAATTTATATATATATATATATACACACACAAATACATGGGTTATATATAACCAATATAACATATATGTATAACCAAACCAAACCCATCGCCATCCAGTGGGCTCTGACTCATAGCGACCATATATATATATACCCAAACCAAATGCACTGCCGTTGAGTCAGTTCTGACTCATAGCGGCCCCATAGGGTTTCCAAGGCTGTAAATCTCTAAGAAGGTAGACTGCCACATCTTTCGCCCCTTGGAGTCACTGGTAATTTCTAAACATCAACCTTTCTGTTAGCAGTCAATCACTTTAACCACTGTACCACCAGGGCTCCATATATATGTGTATACATATTTTATATATATATATATGAAAACTCTGGTGGCATAGTGGTTAAGTGCTACTGATGCTAACCAAAGGGTCAGCAGTTCGAATCCGCCAAGTGCTCCTTGGAAACTCTATGGGGCAGTTCTACTCTGTCCTCTAGGGTTGCTATGAGTCAGAATCAACTCGACGGCACTGGGTTTGGTTTTTTGGTTTCAGTTTATATATATATGTATAAGTATAAAAATATAGGTATATATATGCATGTATCTGTGCATACAGACATATACATATATGTTGTTGTTAGGTGCCATCAATTCGGTTCCGACTCATAGTGACCCTATGCCCAACAGAACGAAATACTGCTCTGTCCTGAGCCATCCTTACAATCATTGTTATGCTTAAGTTCATTGTTGCAGCCACTGTGTCAATCCACCTCGTTGAGGGTCTTCTTCTTTTCTGCTGACCCTACACTCTGCCAAGCATGATGTCCTTCTCCAGGGACTGATCCCTCCTGACAACATGTCCAAAGTATGTAAGATCCAGTCTCGCCATCCTCGCTTCTAAGGAGCTTTCTGGCTGTACTTCTTCTAAGACAGATTTGTTCGTTCTTTAGGCAGTCCACGGTATATTCAATATTCTTTGCCAACACCACAATTCAAAGGCGTCAATTCTTTGTCGGTCTTCCTTATTCATTGTCCAGCTTTCACATGCATATGATGTGATTGAAAACACCATGGCTTGGGTCAGGCGCACCTTAGTCTTCAAGGTGACATCTTTACTTTTCAAAACTTTAAAGAGGTCCTTGGCAGCAGATTTACCTAATGCAATGCGTCTTTTGATTTCTTGACTGCTGCCTCCATGGCTGTTGATTGTGGATCCAAGTAAAATTAAATCCTTGGCAACTTCAATCTTTTCTCCGTTTATCGTGATGTTGCTCATTGGTCCAGTTGTGAGGATTTTTGTTTTCTTTATGTTGAGGTGCAAACCATGCTGAAGGCTGTGGTCTTTGATCTTCATTAGTAAGTGCTTCAAATCCTCTTCGCTTTCAGCAAGCAAGGTCGTGTCATCTGCATAACGCAGGTTGTTAATGAGTCTTGCTCCAATCCTGATGCCCTGTTCTTCTTCATATAGTCCAGCTTCTTATTATTTGCTCAGCATGCAGGTTGAATAGGTATGGTGAAAGAATACAACCCTGACACACACCTTTCCTGACTTTAAACCAATCAGTATCCCCTTGTTCTGTATGAACAACAGCCTCTTGATCTATATAAAGGCTCCTCATGAGCACAATTAAGTGTTCTGAAATTCCCATTCTTTGCAATGTTATCCATAGTTTGTTATGATCCATACAGTCGAATGCCTGTCAATAAAACACAGGTAAAAATCCTTCTGGTATTCTCTGCTTTCAGCCAGGATCCATCTGACATCAGTAATGATATCCCTGGTTCCACGTCCTCGTCTGAAACCAGCCTGAATTTCTGGCAGTTCCCTGTCGATATACTGCTGCAGCTGTTTTTGAATGATCTTCAGCAAAATTTTGCTTGTGTGTGATATTAATGATGTTGTTGTATAATTTCCACATTCGGTTGGATCACCTTTCTTGGGAATAGGCATAAATATGGATCTCTTCCAGTCAGTTGGCCAGGAAGTGGTCTTCCGTATTTCTTGGCACAGACGAGTGAGCACCTCCAGCGCTGCATCTGTTTGTTGAAACAATTGATATTCCATCAATTCCTGGAGCCTTGTTTTTCGCAAAAAAAAAAAAAATTTATTTATTTTTAGAGCAGCTTGGACTTCTTCCTTTAGTACCATTGCTTCCTGATCCCATGCCACCTCTTGAAATGGTTGAATATCGACTAATTCTTTTTGTTATAATGACTCGGTATATTCCTTCCATCTTCTTTTGATGCTTTCTGAGTTGTTTAATATTTTCCCCATGGAATCCTTCACTATTGCAACTCTAAGCTTGCATTTTTTCTTCAATTCTTTCAGCTTGAGAAACGCCGAGTGTGTTCTTCCCTTTTGGTTTTCCATCTCCATCTCTTTGCACATGTCATTATAATACTTTACTTTTCCTTCTCCAGAGGCCCTTTGAAATCTTGTGTTCAGTTTTTTACTTCATCAATTCTTCCTTTTGTTCGAGCTGCTTGATGCTCGAGAGCAAGTTTCAGAGTCTCCTCTGACATCCATCTTTGTCTTTTCTTTCTTTCCTGTCTTTTCAATGACCTCTTGCTTGCTTCATGGATGATGTCCTTGATGTCATTCCACAACTCGTCTGGTCTTCTGTCACTAGCGTTCAATGCGTCAAATCTGTTCTTCAACTGGTCTCTAAATTCAGGTGCAGTATACTCAAGGTCATATTTTGGCTCTTGTGGACTTGTTCTGATTTTCTTCAGTTTCAGTGTGAACTTGTATATGAGCAATTGATGGTCTGTTCCACAGTCGGCCCCTGGCCTTTTTCTGACTGATGATATTGAGCTTTTCTATCATTTCTTTCCACAGATGTAGTCAATTTGATTTCCGTGCATTCCATCTGGCGAGGTCCATGTGTATAGTCACCCTTTATATTGGTGAAAGAAGGTATTTGCAATGAAGAAGTTGTTGGTCTTGCAAAATTCTATCATTCAATCTCTGGCATTGTTTCTATCACCAAGGCCATATTTTCCAACTACTGATCGTTCTTCTTTGTTTCCAACTTTCGCATTCCAATCGCCAGTAATTATCAATGCATCTTGATTGCATGTTCGATCAATTTCAGACTGCAGCAGCTGATAAAAATCTTCTATTTCTTCGTCTTTGGCCTAGTGGTTGGTGTGTAAATTTGAATAATAGTCGTATTACCTGGTCTTCCTTGTAGGCATATGGATATTATCCTATCGCTGACAGCGTTATACTTCAGGATAGATCTTGAAATGTTCTTTTTGACGATGAATGCAGCACCATTCCTCTTGAAGTTGTCATTCCCAGCATAGTAGACTATGTGATTGTCTGATTCAAAATGGCCAATACCAGTCCATTTCAGCTCACTAATGCCTAGGATATCAATGTTTATGTGTTCCATTTCATTTTAGACGTTTTCCAATTTTTCTAGATTCATATTTCGTACATTCCAGGTTCTGATTATTAATGGATGCTTGGAGCTGTTTCTCCTCATTTTGAGTCATGCCACATCAGCAAATGAAGGCCCTGAAAGCTTTATTCCATCCACGTCATTAAGGTCAACTCTACTTTGAGGAGGCAGCTCTTCACTAGTCATCTTTTGAGTGCCTTCCAACCTGGGGGGCTCATCTTCCAGCACTATATCAGACAATGTTCCATTGCTATTCATAAGGTTTTCACTGGCTAATGCTTTTCAGAAGGAGCCTGCCGGGTCCTTCTTCCTAGTCTGTCTTAGTCTGGAAGCTCAGCTGGAACCTGTCCTCCATGGGTGACCCTGCTGGTGTCTGAATACCGGTGGTATAACGTCCAGCTTCATTGCAACACGCAAGCCCCCACAGTACAACAAACTAACAGACACGTGGGGGATACATATATGTATATACATATATAGATAAACCAAACCCATTGCTGTCAAGTTGATTCCAACTCATAGCGACTCTATAGGACAGAGCAGAACTGCTCCATAGGGGCACAGTGGTTAAGAGGTAGGCTGCTAACCAAATTTGGCAGTCTGTATCCACCAGCTGCTCCTTGGAAACCCTATGGAGAAGTTCTACTCTATCTTATAGGGTCGTTATGAGTTATATATATGGAATCCTTGGGTGACATAAAATGGTTACATGCTCTACAACTAACCAAAACTTGGTGGTTCAAACTCACCCAAAGATGCCTTGGAAGATAGGACTGGCAATCTGCTTCCAAAAGATCACAGTCTTGAAAACCCGATGGGGCAGTTCCACTTTGCACATGTAGGACCACCATGAGTCAGAATCAACTGAAAGGCAACTAACTACAATGGGATAACTAGTACAATTCTGAATGATGGTGATACTATCAGGGATTCTTGCTCCTTTCCTAAATGCAAAAGAATTCATTGAAAGTTTCACAATTTTTTTTTTTTAACCAATGAAATTTACCTAACATTAGCTTTATCACAGGTCCCAGGGTGCTGTAAACGGTTTGTGCGTGATTACTAATATTAAGGTTGGTAGTATGAACCCTTCCAATGGCAATGCAGGACAAAGGCCTGGTGATCTGCTTCCATAAAGATTACAGCCAAGAGAACCCGATGGCATTGCCATGAGTCAGAATCAGCTGGACAGCAATGGCTTTGGTTTTATTAGTTTGACTTATCACAGCTAGTCCTTCTCTACTAAATGCTTTTGTTGTGACTGTATTAATTTTATAGGATATATATTTTGTGTATATTTAGTGAAACTTTTTTTTTCTGCTTTTATCTATTAATGGATTACATCACAGATTTAAAACTTCTAGAATGAAACCACCTTCTATTTCCAGGATAAGACTACTTGGTTCGGATATATATATATATATTTTAATATCCTGCTGAATTAAATATAGCTGGTATTTTTAGTTAGATTTCACTTTTTTTTAGTAGAAGCTTTATGAAACAATTTAGAATCTGTCTACTCTTTAGTTTTTCTAAAGAGTTTGCATAAAATGGTTATTCCTGTGTTTTGAAAATTAGAAAGCATATAGCTAAGAGACTGTGCTTGTAATTTATATTTTTGTTGGGTGGCCAGGGGGTGGGTAACTTGGTCTATAAGTAATAGGTAATGTAGTACACTAGACTGCTGTGATCTTAATTCTGCCTTTCACATTTATTATATTTCTTGAAATGTAGGGCAGAATCACAATATGGAGTATTATGCTTTAAAAATAAAATTCACAGATCTGTATTGGCTGTACAACTTATACTCACTAGCTAATTAATGCACCCTCACTTAAATTAAAATCTCTGTTTTAGCTTATTTCTTGGAAACACACATCTTGACTACAAAAAAAAATCTCAAAGCTTATACTCTGTTGGATCTTTCTGAAAAATAATATTTGTTCACTAAAGACAAAACCATTAACCCGGTCATTTGTGATCAATAGCTTGCAATTCCCAGGTATTCTATTCTTCTTCAGCTGAATGATGGCAAAATAGTGGGCTAAATATTTCACTCCAGGATTGTTCTGGTATTTCAGTTATATGGGCTTAATATTTGGAAACACACACTGTGTTAGTTACGTAGTGCTGCCAAAGCACAAACACCATAAGTGGGTGACTATAACAAACAGGAATTTATTTGCTCACAGCTTAGGGTGCTGGAAGTCTGAAATTAGGACGTGGTTCTGGGGGAGGTCCTTCTTTGCCTGTTTATGCTCCGGTAGCCAGCAACCCTTCCTGTAATTGGGCTTATAGATACATCTGCCTTGTGTCTGTTTTCATCTGATGCCTTCCTCCCGTGTGTGTATCTGTGTCTATTCCACTCTTTTTACAACTCAGAAGTGATTAGGTTTATGACCCATCCTACTCTGGTATGACTTTGTTGATGTAACAAAAGAAAAATCCTATTTCCAAACAGGATTACATTCCCAGGTACAGGGGCCAGAACTATACGTATTTTGGGGAGACATGATTCTATCCATAACACACAGATTTTAAAACAATTCGTGAATAAATAGCACTGCGTATGAAGTAAGGAATATATTTTTTTAATCAGTAGATTATCCACCAGAGACTTGAACAGATATAATTTAATATATAAGTATTCCATAGCATCCAGACTGGGTGGTGTCCAAAGGCTGCTCTTTGTTCATGCCACCTCCCATTTCAATTTTCTGATAAAAATGAAGCCTGCCTTATGAATTTTAAAATATAAGAATTATTCTCCTTCTCACAGGTTGCCTTTTCCTTTTCTCATTTTTTATGACAAACCAAAAGATTGAGAACTCCATATTCATTTAGAGTCCTCTTCTCTGCCCCGTCCTTCCTATTTGTTCTGGATATTTGTGTTGACAGCTTGAACAGTGAGTTTCGTTTTATGGTAATACTCCAATAGTTGTGTTCCTTCTAGGCTGAATCATCTGCACTCTTTATTCATTCTGGGGCTGCACTTGGAATTTGAGTTTTGTCATTCCTCCTTCTGGAGGCAATGGATTGGGAGAACTCCAGTATCTTAGATAATGGCACACAAGCTGCTAATCTTTGATAGAGGACTATAATCCTATATAACATGCTGTCAGCCTGCTTTTCTTATTCTTTCATTTTTAATCTGATGAAGAATGGCTTAGCACACTGAACTGATCATAGTGTGTAAGTGTTCTGGGAATCATTTTGCTTGTGTGATAAATACTGTAACTCACCTATATGTTTTGGACATGCCGTAAAAAGTGCATTTTCTTCCTCCCTATGATTTTGTTCACTCTAAGAGTTACTCTGTCCCCTCCCTACCATCCCTCCTTTTCTGTTGATGGGGAGAGTGGCAGTCATTCAGGTTTGTATTGGAATAAGCGATGTGATACTACATATGCCAATTTTAAAAAGAGAAGAGATTAAAAAAAAAAAAAATCCCTTATTCATGGCTCCAAGTAAAACCCAGGGTCTAAAGTCCCTAATCTCAGTACTGTAATCATAATTACCTGTTTAATTCCCAGTTAAGAGACTCTTTATTAAAGAATACCTTTTAATAAGTAAAAAGAGCTATATTTCCAACAAGTTCTATCTGACCTCATATTCTGACTTCTAGGCCTGGATTATGTTTAACCTGTAGGGCCTCTTTTCCCAGGAAGGCATGATAGAAGCAGAGTAGGGAAGCCTCAATCTCACTCCTAACTTCCCGGTTGCCTTCATTTAACCTTGTGTCTACACTGCACTTTGCAAAACACCTAACAATCTGAAATTATTACAGTCTCATTTCTCCAGCAACATGAGTTCAAGAAAAATACGATACTAACAAAACAATATTGTACCTGTTATGTTCTATACATAATGCTTTAACTCCTCCACGAAAAGATTGAATGCCTTCTTCCATTGCCATTTTTTAGACTAGAGCATTCTACCTCATCCTTGACTTGTATCACAACATTTCTTCCCTTGAGGTAGAGTTGAGAGTGGGGACAGTAGTGGCCTTTTAGCTACTTATAAAATAGAGGTTCTCAAGTGTACCCCATGGCCCACCAAAGAACACTGCGTCCAATTCTTGGTTCTAATTTATTTATTCTTCTACTGCAAAGTGAAAATGGACAGTGCGAGTGATCTCTGGGGTTTCTTCTGTACTTGTGTTAACTGTATTAAATATGTGTAAAGATCTTACGCCTTGTGATTAAGATGTGGTGTGTGATAAAAACACTCAAGTAGATTCCCCCACCTTCCTTTAATCCAGTGGTTTTAATAGTTTGATTTAAATTTACAAGGTGTGTTGCTTTCTCCATATAAGAAAAACATCATTTCAGAAGAATTGTGCTTGTCCCTTTGTGAAGTTGCTTTCCGAATAATTTGTCTTACTCTTATGTATCAAAGGCCCAAAATAGCAGATGAGTTGGCTCCGATGGCCTTTTATTAATGCCAATTTGATATCTCCAGAGGCTACTTAATATATCAGAGCATTATTTTAATTAAGTTTAGTGAAAGTCCTGACCATCTTCTAGGTTAAGTGTCATCTGTAATTGAATGTCCTGTCACTAACAATTCAGAGCAGTGCTGTGCAATAATAAAAACCATAATTCATTTATTCACCTGTTTAGTAGACATGTATCTATTGATAATCGACTATGTATGCATGTTCCTACCAGCCTTATGATCCAAGGACAAGGCAGCAGAATATTTGCTCTCAAAGGATTCACTTTCAAGTTGGAGAAACAGACAATGTAAACAAAAATATAAAAAGATAATCTCCAAAATCCATAAGTATTATTAAGTCATTGAGCACAGTGACACGATAGAGGCTGATCTATAGGTGAAGGCAGCCTAATTCGTTTCATTGATTAGAGACTTTCTTACCAATCAAGGAACATTTGAGTCAAAGTGTGAGTTAAAAGTAAGTGGTAACCAAAAATCTGAGAGAAGAACAGTCTTACAGAGGAGGACAAATTACAAAAAAAAAAAAAAAAAAATGGGTTTGGCATGTCTCAGAAATGAAGATAAGGGCAATACAGCTGGTCCGTAGTGATGGAACGGAGAGTGCACGGTGGGATATGAAGTCAAGGAGGTAATCAGGGATCTAAACATACATGTCCTTGTTGGCCAAAGGGCTTGGGTTTTATTCTAAGTGCAATGGGAATGCATTGTGGATTTTAAACAAGGGTATTAAACCGTCTATGTACCAGTATTTAAACATAGCATTTTAGCTGCTACATGGAGAATTAATTATCTGGTAATAAAGTAGAAGCAAGGAGCCTAACCAGATGTGATTGCAATAATCCAGGTGAAATTCCACAATGGGATGGAGATGGTTAGGATTAAGATAGCACTAGTAGGTATGGCAAAAGGTGAATGGAATTCTGCCCCGTTGTGGAATTGGTATTGGCAATATTTGCCAATTAATGATTTGTTAGCTATAAAAACTGGGCGCATGAAGGATACTCTCTAGGTTTTGGCTTGAACAGCTCTGAGGATGGTGACAAGCTTTGCTGAGATGCAGAAGACTGTGGAAAGAATGAGTTTTTGAGAGGATGAGGAGAAATAAATTGTTCTCCTTTGGACAAGTAAGGTCAGATGTCTATGTGACATTCAAGTGGACATACTGAGCTGCAGTTGGATGCATGAACTCAGTAGATAGATAAATGATGGAGATAGAATATTAGGGATCAAAGAAAAGAGATAAGACTTAAGGTATGGGATGGGGAAATGCTCTCCTAGAGAAAGTGTGTAGATAAATAAAATTTGACACTACAAATTCCCTCTCCTACCAAGTCAATCTTATTCTCACAGAGAAATGAGAGTGCTTAGAGAATGAAAGAAAGTCCAATTCCATGTTCGCACAGATCATCTTAGAGCAATTTGAGTGCTAACCATATATACAATTTTTTTTTTTTTTTTTTTTTTATGTAAACCATGTGGCTTCTTATTTCAGCCATGCTCAGAAAAAGGAATCTCAGATATTTATCTGTTGCCTGGGGTATCTTTCCATTGAAACCTTTTTAACACCTCCGAAAATAGCTCCCACTGGCTGCATCTTTCTATAGTTTTAAGGAGCATTTGGAACGCCCAAGAATCCCATAGCATCAGCCGCACACCCGCACAATGTGGAAAGAACCACAATATCAATTAAATGCGACAAACAGCAGTGTGTAATCTGAGCTCCAATTACTCTATTATAAAATTTTGCCACAAAACAAAACATGTGTGCTTAGAATCAAATACACATTGTAAAGCCTAGACCTGAATTTTTATGACCAGCTGCAGAGAATTATTGTTATTTAGGGATAAAAAGATTCAAGGCAAATAAAAAGAAAATTTCCAGATTTCAGAGTTTTATGAGATTATTCTATCTGTGCCAACAAGTTGTTCATTGACAACCTGTGTAGTAGCTTGAGATGTCACTACATGGTCAAACAAAAACTATACTGATTAGTAGAGCGAACTTTAGAGCAAAGATGTCCTCGTTCAAATATCAACTTTGCCAAATATTAGAAACAACATATTTGGACTGAAAATCTATTGCTTTTTTCAATTTGATCACAATTTAAAAAATTATTATAATAAGTACAGCCAGAATGCTCCTTAGAAGCAAGAATGATGAGCTCATCTCACATACTTTGGACATGTTATCAGGAGGGGTCAGTCCCTGGAGAAGGACCTAATGCCTAATGCTTGGTAAAGTAGAGGGCCAGCAAAAAAGAGGAAGACCCTCAACAAGATGATTGATTGAGTAGCTGAAACAATGGGCTCAACCATAACAACGATTGTGAGGGTGACGCAGGTCTAGGTGAAGTTTTGTTCTGTTGTACATAAGGTCACTATGAGTTGGGACCAACTCGATGGCACCTAACACCAACAACAGTAATGTCTAACTCATGCCCCCATGTAGGACCTACCCACGGAAATGCAGCTGCTCAAAACCAGCCCCTGAGTGTGTATCAACACTTGTCTGTTCCAAATAGTCCACAAATACATCATTTCTCTAAGATGTGACTCAAATTCATTTTGCCTTGACCCTTTACATTCACATTTTTTCTGATTTGAAGTGGAATGAAGTAGGTAAGTCTAAAATTCTCAGTAAACACTCAAGTGTCCCTAACAAGCCTAAATAAAGGGAAAAAATCATGCTAAGACAATACATAGTCTACACAAATATTGCCTCCTCCTAATTTCTCTTTGTATATAAGATTTTAGCTTATGTAGCCTTTATTTGTCCAACAGACACTACCTAGTAAATTTTATCTCATTTGGTTCTATCAGCTAACCCCATGAGTTTTTTTAGTATTTTCATCCCCGTTTTACAGGCAAGAGAACTCAGTGAGAGAAGTTAAGTAACTGTTCAAGGTATCGTAGATAGAAAATGGGAGAGCTGGGATTTGAACCCAGTTAGTGTGGCTCCAGGGCCTATGCTTTTAATCACTCTGCTGTACTGCCTCTAATCAGAAAACAAAAACACTGTGCTTTTACCCAAAACACTTGGTGAAAATAGGATGGCGCCCTATCAAAGCCAAGATCTTTTCCTATTCAAATAAGTTTTGTGCAATGATACAGCACCTATTTCAATTTGCATATTATTCATTGAGAGATGACGTTCTGTGAAGAGACTTGAGTTTAATTCCTGACCTGACTACAATTCTAGCTTTAGTATCTTAATCTACTGAATTCTCATAGCTATTAGTGTTGTAAAAAACTCAGGTTGGCAAATGCTGTTCCAGACTCTTTCCAAGTCAGCTAGACTCTCTTCTTTTGTAGAAATCTTCCAAGAAGGGACGAGGGAAACTTATTAGCATTAATGGATGTGTTTATGAAGTAATAGGAGGGCTGATCTTGGTAGGGGGTCCGTTTCATTTGTAAAAGAGGACCTAGGTACCCCTGAGCTGTAAAGATTATGAGATCAGTGCCCCACATATTAACTAACTTGGTTAACTGGACACCAGCAGGTTTCTTACAAGCTTCGTGCTGTTGTAAATTTTAAAAGTATGATGTCTAATGGGACAACCAAAAGGCTGTTTTTAAACAGCCTATGTGGTCCATGGAGCCCTGGTGCTGCAGTGGTTAAGAGCTACAGCTGCTAACCAACAGGTCAACAGTTCAACTCCACCAGCCACTCTTTGGAAACTCTATGGGGCAGTTCCTATAGGGTTACTCTGAATCGAAATCGACTCCACGGTGATGGGTTTTCGATGCAGTGCATAGAAGCCCCAGTGACCGAACAGTTAAATGCTCAGCTACTAACTGAAACGTTGGAGGTTTGCACCCACCCACCAGCTCCTTGGGAGAAAAGACCTGGCTATTCATTCATGTGGTGCCGTGGTAGCACAGTGGTTAAGAGCTATGGCTGCTAACCAAAATGGATTCAGCAGTTCTAATCCATCAGCCACTTCTTAGAAACTTTATGGGTAGCTCTACTCCGTCCTATAGAATCACTATGAGTCTGAATCCATTCTCACAAAGATTGCTGTTGCTGTTGTTAGGTACCGTTGAGTCGCTTCCAACTCATAGCGACCCTATGCACAACAGAAGGAAACACTGCCCGGTCCTGTGCCATCCTTACAATCGTTTTGTTTAAGCTCATTGTTGCAGCCACTGGGTCAATTCACCTCGTTGAGGGTCTTCCTCTTTTCCGCTGACCCTACACTCTGCCAAGCATGATGTCCTTCTCCAGGGACTGATCCCTCCTGACAACATGTCCAAAGTATGTATGATGCAGTCTTGCCATCCTTGCTTCTAAGGAGCATTCTAGTTATATTTCTTTCAAGACGGATTTGTTCATTCTTTTGGCAGTCCATGGTGTATTCAATATTCTTCACCAACACCACAATTCAGAGGCATCAATTCTTCTTCAGTCTTCCTTATTCATTGTCCAGCTTTCACATGCATATGTTGCGATTGAAAATACCATGGCTTGGGTCAGGCGCACCTTAGTCTTCAAGGTGACATTTTTGATCTCCGACACTTTAAAGAGGTCTTTTGCAGCAGATTTGCCTAATGCAATGTGTCTTTTGATTTCTTAACTGCTGCTTCCATGGCTGTTGATTGTGGATCCAAGTAAAATGAAATCCTTGACAACTTCAATCTTTTCTCCGTTTCTCATGATGTTGCTCATTGGTCCAGTTGTGAGGATTTTTGTTTTCTTTATGTTGAGGTGTAATCCATACTGAAGGCTGTGGTCTTTGATCTTCATTAGTAAGTGCTTCAAGTCCTCTTCACTTTCAGCAAGCAAGGTCGTGTCATCTGCATAACCCAGATTGTTAATGAGTCTTCCTCCAATCCTAATGCCCCGTTCTTCTTCATATAGTCCAGCTTCTCGTATTATTTGCTCAGCATACAGATTGAATAGGTATTGTGAAAGAATACAACCCTGACGCACACCTTTCCTGACTTTAAACCCGTTCTGTCTGAACAACTACCTCTTGGTCTATGTAAAGGCTCCTTATGAGCACAATTAAGTGTTCTGGAATTCCCATTCTTTGCAATGTTATCCTTAATTTGTTATGATCCACACAGTCAAATGCCTTTGCATAGTCAATAAAACACAGGTAAACATCCTTCTGGTATTCTCTGCTTTCAGCCAGGATCCATCTGACATCAGCAATGATATCCCTGGTTCCACGCCCTCTTCTGAAACTGGCCTGAATTTCTGGCAGTTCCCTGTCGATATACTGCTGCAGCCGTTTTTGAATGACCTTCAGCAAAACTTTGCTGGGGTGTGATATTAATGATATTGTTCTATAATTTCCACATTTGGTTGGATCACCTTTCTTGGGAATAGGTATAAATATGGATCTCTTCCAGTCAGTTGGCCAGGAAGTGGTCTTCCATATTCTTGGCATAGATGAGTGGGCACCTCCAGCGCCACATCCATTTGTTGAAGCATCTCAATTGATATTCCATCAATTCCTGGAGCCTTGTTTTTCCCCAATGCCTTCAGAGCAGCTTGGACTTCTCCCTTCAGTACCATTGGTTCCTGATTATGCTACCTCTTGAAATGGTTAGAGGGCTCATCTTCCAGCACTATATCATTCTTCTGCTGCTATTCATAAGGTTTTCACTGGCTAATGCTTTTCAGAAGTAGACAGCTGGGTCCTTCCTAGTCTGTCTTAGTCCAGAAGCTCAACTGAAGCCTGTCCTCATGGGTGACCCTGCTGATATCTGAATACCAGGGGCATGGCTTCCAGCATCACGGCAACATGGAAGCCCCAGAGTACAGCCTAGGAAACTCTATCGGCAGTTCTACTCTGTCACATAGGGTCACTATGAGTCAAAAACCTACTTACTAGCACCAAACAACAATAATGTGGTCCATATTTCTTATATATGTTTATCTGTTGCCCCTCAAAAAAAATATTTGGGGGATTTTATAATAAAGGTATATCTCCCACACAGAGACAGACAGACAATAGGTAATTAACCTGTATGACTTCCACCAACACACATCATCCTGGAATAATGTAAGATGTGTATAAGTTTTCCAGCAATATGGCAGGGCTAGCCCTACAGTCTGTTCATTTTGCAAAGCCCTTGTCATGTTGGGTAGGAAGCTTCTTGCCTTTCAATGATGTTGAATTTCCAGATTCCTTCATGTTCAAATCCTCTTTAGATATGACATATTTATGATAAAAAATAGCTTTCCTTCTAAAATGAGGTGCTGCTCTGTGAAATAAGACAACGTCAACCTGTTCAAATGAAAGAGGCTCTTTTAATTGCTGTGCTGAACCAGACTGGAGGAATAAAACATTTTAAATAAGAAATGTTATGAATACTTAATATTCACAGTTTACTCTGCGGAAAAAAAAAGATTTTAAGCATTTCGCATTATTTTATTTACTTCTTATAACAACCCTCTGAAGTAAGACGTATGTACTGTTATTGCTGTTAAGAAGTAAGGAAAGTGAGGCTTAGTGAGGATAAGTAGTACAAAGAGCACTTGGAGGAAAAAAGACTGGGAACCTAGCAGATTAAATCCAAAGGCCATGTTCTTAAACACCAGTTGCAGAATAGTTTCTACCTTATTATCTACAAATTGGGGGAAGTGGTGGTTCAGTGGTAGAATTTTTTTTTTTTTTATGTGGGAGATCTGGTTTGAGTCCTCATGCCACCCACCTGTCTGTCAGTGGAGGCTTGCATGTTGCTATGATGTTGAAGAGGTTTCAGCAGAATTTCCAGGATGAGGTGGACTAGGAAGAAAGACCTGGTGTTCTTCTTCCAAAAATCAGCCAATGAAAACCCTACAGGTCACAACAGTCTGATCCGGAACTGATAGTTGGGAAGGCGTGGAACTGAGCAGTGTTTAGTTCCATTATCCATGGAGTCCCCGAGAGTTCTAGCAACTCGCCAACAACAACAACTATCCACAAGTTACACCTCTAAAAGGAAATAGGACTACAGGTACGATATTCACTCATTGAAAATTCAAGCTACATCTATGAATCTTCCATTCTTCCCTTTGGTAAAGAGTGCATCTTTGAGAACACATATAAGGAAACCATCATTCTTGTTCCATATCGTTTCCCTAAAGTTAGGGAGGACCTTGTGTGTTTGGGATTTTTGTTTGTGGTTTTTTTTGCTAAGTGTCCATATATATGCACTTATTTGAGGCCACTTTAGAGGCCATAAGGATAAAGAATTAAAGAAGTGAATCTTTTTTTTTTTTTTCTTAGCTCTTTAAATTTGTTTTGTATTTCTTTGTGGGGAGGAACATTGTATTTCAGATCCTCACTTACCTACTGGCTCTTTTGAAAAGAAAAGGTTTTCGAGTTTGATCTTTAAATATGGCGAAAGCATATCTAAAGTCATTTACAGTGCGCCTTCTTAAATGAGTTCATCCAGTTGCTGAGTGCCTCTTGTCTACCAGGAAAATTATCTTATTTGGTCATCACAACAACTCTAGGAGTAGCAATTATTTTCCTCCTGTTACATATGAGAAGAAAGAATCCCAGAAAGGTATTTTTTTTAAAAAAAAAACAAATCGTACAAAACAGAGCCAGGATTAAATTATGATCTTCAGTATTTAGTGTGTCTTCTACCAGAGCCCCGAAGTACAGATCCTTCTTTGTAACATTTAATTTTCTTAGCTTCAGGATTCTGCAGCTTTTAAACAGGCAGATTCGAGGTCCCAGGTCTTGGGCTTCTCTGTCATAAAAATCTCAAACATCCCTTGAAGTTTGCTGAAACACTCTGAGCTAAAAGAGATCATAATTGACTCCATTGCACAACCCTCATTTTATCTTCAGTTGAACTGATGGATTTAGTGGGACACCATGAATTCTATCTAACTGGACAGAGTTTCAGGAGTGAATTGCTATGTCAGTATAAGCTAAGTCCTGAAGTGGAGAGCTGATGTGTCTTATTGTTAGTGGCACATTCCAACCATCAGGGCAAATTCTCAACTAGAGGTCTGTGAGTGAGAATCTTAGCTTATATGGACTCTAAACGGTAATGCTGCTGTTAAAAGGCAGGAAGGCATTTTTGTGAGGATAAAAGCCAAAGCTGTACTCAATATTTAAAAGCTTCTGTGATCCAAAAAGATTACAATCCACTGGTAGAAGGGAAGTATATTTGCCTTCCCTCTCCCCCACCTTATCCATTACCCACTCCTCAGTGTTGGCAGTGGCTTGCAGATGTCAAATGCAAGGGCAAATGCTTATTGTCAGACCATAGTGCCCAGAAAAGAGAGCTCTGTGTGGAACAAATAAGTGGTTCCTTCCTGTTGCCAGCGTTGTTTTTGCTTTCTTGTAAGATGTCCTCCTACCTCTTGTTTTGTCTTCCTGTTTAACTAGCATTAGATAAGATAGACCTTGCATAGTCTACCATTTGAGAGAAACCCTCTGCAATGAGAAATTCTAGTATAGAAAGCCCAGGAAGGTTCTGCTTTGGACAGTATGGAAAATCTCTCTGTACCTTGGTGAGCTTGTCCTTGGATTTCATTTTCTATGTCTTTTCTTTTATTTGTTCTTGTTTATGTTTTTAGGAATCAAGACATTGTTTGAAGGTGACCCAATTATTTTCTGCTTTAAATTTTTTGTCAATACCATGTGTTTCCATTAATGGAAGCATGCTGAATTGTTGAGTGTGTCTGAAGTTTTGGTAGGTAGTATGAATTTGTTTTTGTTCCCCCCGCCCACAAGTCTACCCTAAGTGTTTAGCGGTGCATATGAAGTACCACTAATTATACCAAAGAGTCCCCACTGGGGTCTGTTGGTACATATGTGTAACAAATACAAATTTTCAAAATTTCTATTTTTCCTACCAAAAATTTGGACACCTCATACGCTACCCTGTAGAAACAGTGATTTGAGGCATACACCCATTTCTTCACTTTCAAACAGTTATAAAAAAAATAAAAAAATAAAAAAAAGTTATAAAGGCCCTGTTTTTTTTTTTTTTTTCTTGTGGTAGCATGCACTGTCAGTGGTACATCAGCTTCCCAATAAACCCCAGAGGCTAAAAAAGTTTACGGCCACTATATGTACCACTGGGCACAACAGGGTTTTAATGGTTAAGATTAGGATGTAAAACTAAGAAACAAACCAATGAACTAGTTGCTCGTGGTGACCCCATGTGTCTCAGAGTAGAACTGTGCTCCATAGAGTTTACAACGGCTGTGATCTTTTGGCCTTTCTTCCTAGGGACCTCTGGGTGGATTCAAATAGCCAAATTTTACACCACCCAGGGACTCCTGTGGCAGGATTAAGCACCTGGAAAAGAATCCAGAAACTCAAAATTCTAGACATTTCTGCTGTCTTTCCATCATGGAGAAAAGAATAATAATTACGACTATTAAATTGCTTGTGTGGGGAGGGTTGATTAGCAGGTGGTCTTGTGTAACAGGAGCCCTGGTGGTGCAGTGGCTAAGAACTATGGAGACTATGGCTGCTAATCAAAAGGTTGGCAGCTCGAACTCACCAGCTGCTCCTTGGAAACCATATGGGGCAGTTCCACTCTGTCCTATAGGGTTACTATGAGGTGGAATCGACTTGACAGCAACAAGTTTGGTTTTTGGTTTGGTTGTGTAACAAGTGTTCAGTCTATCCTGATCATCTGGGAGTAAAGTTTGGTCTGAATTAAAGATGGAGAGGGTAATCCAGAAACTCAACATGAGAAAAGAACTGACCTAAGACACAGCCATTTTTTGGCATCCATCTAGAGATTAACTAATTAAAACATCACAAGTCTCTGAGAGAAACCAGTAAAGAAATAATTTCATGTCCTTTTGGATACAATGGTCTTTCAGAAGGCCACTTTTGAGATGCCATAGCATATATGGCTGACGGAAAGAGCGGCCACCATTGGAGTTCTCTTTCAGTTGGTGGTGTTACCTGTTGGAGCTTTGTTACATCAAAGCAGCATTAGAATACAATCAGGAGCACCAGTAGAAGAAAAATCAAGGCCTGAGGCCATAATGTCAGTTCAGTAGAAACTAAAATCTACAACAAGCTTAATTAATAAAATCTGCTCTTCACTTCAGAAGAAGCATTAGTGGGTAAGTAATATTTTGGCTATATAGAGTAACTTCACTGTAGGGGCCCTGGGGGTCAATGAGCTGAAGCCTACTATGAGGACAACTCTGATTTGCCCATTATCACAAGAGAGAAACCAGCCTCAGCTTTGGGCATAGAGGATAATGGAAGGAGACCTAGAGGACTGGCTGAGCTGAAGATAGAAGCAAGGAAGAAAATCAATGCTAGCTGCAGCCTAATAACCACGTGATTAAAAAGAGAGCCATTAAAGAGAGCCATTGATTTTCTCAGTGGCTCCAATCACTTGGGGAAGCATGGCTCACACAGAGGCACAGAACGAACACTTGTTTACGTAATGGGTGGGAAGAGGAAGGTCAGGCAGGATGGGTTCCATGCGTAAAGACTGTATTATAAGCAATTTAGTTAGCATTTTAGAATAATGCTGAAATAGTATCTGTGGGCCATTTTTATTCAGTTGAAATTGTGATAAGAAATAAAAAAAAATAGAAGAGGCTTCATTGGATATACTCAATGTGAGTGAATATTTGGAGCACATTTGTTCAGGTTAATATTTTACAGGCAATTAGAAGTTGTAGGAGGAGTCTTTTGACCCTGTGGTTTTGAGTTTAAGAACAAAGGGCATACATTTCTAAGCCCTTAAAACCACAGGGTGAAGAGAGTTCATTATTTGACTGAGGAGAAATGGCATCAGTAAAACAAAGCTGGAGCTGTCAAAATGAACTACGTTCAGTTTCCATGTGTGCCTCTTACTGTCTGTTTGACTGAGTCCTGCTTGCTTTATGTTTTTAAACCTGGGCTTTTCTCACTGTGAGAATGATTATAATTGTTTCTATTTCATAGGGTTGTTGTGAAGAGTGCTTGAGGTAATGTATACAAAATGCTTAGTATATTACCTGGCATTCAATAAGTGCTTATTAAAAGTCAGCTGATGTGGCAGAACAAAGGCTTCCAGTTGCCCCATCAACATACATGTCTCCCTTCCCTTGTACTACCAGAATCAAGGCTTTGTTGAGAGTTCTGTTATGCCCACTAAGAACTAAGTTTTCCAACTTTTCTGTAGATAGAGGCACCCATGTGAAACAGATCCAACCAGTGCGATGCCATGAAATTTGAGAGTGGCATCATGTAAAGCAGATGAATTATCAACTGACATAAACCATTTTGCTTTCACTCATTTTTCCTGCCTAGAATCATAGATACATTGCTTGAACAGTAGCAGCCATTTTGTGACCATGAGACAACCTGGCAGATGAAAGTCATGTGCTAGAAATGATGGAATTGGAATGTTTAATGACTTTACTTTCCTAACAATAACATGCAGCTACCATAGCAACCGTCATTTACCTGCTCTAAGAAATAATTTTTTTTTTTAAGAAATAAAAACCTAATTTACTTAAACCTCTGTCTTCCAAAAACCAAAACCAAGTCCTCTGCCATCAAGTAGATTCCAACTGGTGGTGTAGTGGTTAAGTGCTATGGCTGCTAACCAAAACATCGGCAGTTTGAATCCACCAGGAGCTCCTTGGAAACTCAACGGGGCAGTTCTACTCTATCCTATAGGGTCATTATGAGTTGGATGATCTGTTTTCCAGGTTTATGTTAATCTCTACTGAGGGCAACAGTTAACTGCCTACTGTCCCTCATTATTGTTTTAATACTGTTATGATCATCATTATGTGTCAAATCTTCTTGGGGGTAAATAATCCTCAAAGTTCAGACAAACTAGCCAGCAAAGGAAGAGATGGAAAGAATAAAACTAACAAATATAGTGGGTCTCCACATTTAATTTCCAAAGAGTACCTATTATCACAGAAGTCTTCACTTGAGTCCACTATTACTCTGAATTCATAGTCCTACAAAGCCAAGAAAACACTTGTGTGGTAAAAGGTAATAGGCACTTATTAAGAGAGGTATGTTCTCACTTGTGAGAAGCCAAGTACCTTCCCTACCTTTGCAGAAGGCTTGAACAGCAATGGAGCAAAGCTAAACTGTAAATGGAGTTCTTTGAATGGCTAAGCCTACCCTACATGGCTTAAATGCAATACAGTTGGCCACAATGGATACTCTAGTTATCTAACTAATATAATATTTAGAGGAGTTACCCATATATTTTTAAACCTCAGATTCTTTTCTTTAAATGTAATTTCACACATATGCACTGTCTATATAAAATTTGGAAACAAAATGGTTCTGCTCTGGTAATAATAACTCTGGTGAAAGTCCTGCCCTCTTGACTTGGTTTCCTTTATGAGTCCCAGAGGGATCTCTGTGGAAGCTCTAGGGTTCTGATAGTCAAACTAAAAACCCTGGTTTATAGATTCCTTTATCCTCACAATTTGAATTAATAAATATATAACTTTGGGTTTATTATTCATATCCTACTATATATCTTCACTGTTTTTAACTCTGGTCTCCTTCCTGATTTTGTGTCTTGTATTTTGTGTTTTGGGATATATTATTTTTCCTTCATTTCATCCACAATATATATTATTATACATATATCTAATGAGTTTGTAATTCACCCTCCATCTATAGCAATTAGGAGCCCTGGAGGTACAGAGGTTAAAGTGCTTGGCTGCTAACCAAAAGGTCACCCATTGGAACCCACCAACTGCTCCGTGGGAGAAAGATGTGGCAGTCTGCTTCTGTTAAGATTACAGCCTTGGAAACACAATGGGACAGTTCTACTCTGCCCTACAGTGTCACTATGAGTTGGAATTGGCTCAGTGGCAATCAGTTTGTATTTTTGGTCTATAGCAATCAGAATTCTTTAAGTGTATCATTCCCAGTTCTTCTTTTTAGGCTTAATATTGACCAGTTTCATTCAGGAGAAAAGGAATCTCTTGGATTAAAATTTGTAAACATAAATTTTTATTATTTACTCAGTACTGTCCCTCCTCCTTTTTGCTCAGTTTCACATGTTCCAAAAACATACGCATATTCACTTATCTTCCTATTTTCTGTGAGCAGATGTTCTACACCTGTAACAATGTTTATTCTTGGAGTCATTTTTGTCATTTCTTTTCTCATATAAACAGTGCTACCCGATGACAATCTTAATTATTCTACACATCAATGTTAAAAAAAAAAGGCATTTCTAGGTCACTAGAAAAGACACATGCTCTATATTGTGGGTGATTAAAAACATTAATATGACACCTTTTCTGTCTTAGGAGCTCACAATCTAATTTCAGGAACATTCAGATATAAAAATGTCTCTAGGACAATTCAAATGTTGAGAGATATACTATAATCACAAACAAATTCTAAAGGATGAAAAGATTCTTTGCATTCAGGGAAATCATAGAAAGACTGGACAAAGTGAAATTTCAAATGTCTCAGAATTTTAGTAGGATTTTACCAGAAAGCAAAAGAAGGTTGGAGAATAGAATGTATAAGACAAGTTAGTCCATTTCAATTTTTTGAGTGTTGACTTACGGTAAGAGACAAATTTGAGGAATCATAAGCATACCAGTATGGGAAGAAAAGAAATTAGGGTAAATAGATGTTTGTTGTTGCTGTTGTTAGGTGCTGTTGAGTCAGTTCCAGCTTACAGGAACCCCATGTGCAGCATAGAACTGCACCATAGGGTTTTCTAGGTTGTAATCTTTAAGGGAACAAATCTCTAGGTCTTTGCTCCTAAGGAGCTGCTGGGTGGGTTCAAACCACTAACTTGGTTGTTATCAGCCAAGTGCTTAACCATTGTACCACCAGAGCTCCTTACAGTGGAGTATTAGTCTAGAAGCATGTTGTTGTTGTTAGGTGCCGTCGAGTTGGTTCCAATTCATAGCAACCCTATGTACTGCCCAGTCCTGAGCCACGCTCAAAATTGTTGTTATGCTTGAGCCCACTGTTGCAGCCACTATGTCAATCCATCTCATTGGGGGGTCTTCCCCTTCTTCACTGAACCTGTACTTTACCAAGCATGATGTCCTTCTCTAGGGACTGATCCCTCCTGATAACGTCTAGTCTAAAAGCAAAACACTTGGAATTTGGAGCTTGACAAGAGATGAAATATATTTTAGTTTAATCATTGCATGCAATGGAAGAAGCAATCAAGGATCACAAAAGCTAAATCACTGGCATAAAGTCACAAACACAAATAGAACCAAAGTCAAGATTAGATTTCATTTTATCCACTGCTCAGACAAGGAATTCATCCATACTGTCATCTACAAGCCAGTGGCTGTAACTGTTAATACCAGAAGTTCTGCCTTTACTATGTAATAATTTTTTAAGCCTTGAAATAGATGGAGAAGTTGTATAAGATGCTATTAAGACCATTTGAAATTCCTACCACAGAGTTGATAAGATTTTACTTTTTTTAATGTAAAACATGTTGGCAAAATTCTGAAGAGAGGCTTGAAGTTAAGTATGGTGAAAGTTGAGAGAAAAAGTCATTCCAAAGCATGGGGCGTGGTCAAAGTCAGGCTTATAGGACATCCACAATGGAAGAGCCTAGCAGCTGAAGAGTAGCAGGTGGGAGCATGCCAGGGAACAGGAGAAAAAAAAAAAAAAAACAAACAAGAGTGAGGAGGTGCATTTTCTAATGAAAACATCATTCCTTTTTAAGTTTTTCTTAAGGCTAATGCTAGCAATTTCCTATCAATTATTACCTTCTAGAGTCATTTATTTTCACTATTATTATTGTTGTTATTAAATTTATCGGTAGCTACCGGTTCTATATAGAGGGACGTTGTTTATATCAACTTATTATTTCTCAATTCCTTCATCTCGTTGTTGTTATTCGTTGCCATGGAGGAATTCCAGCTCATGGAGACCCCATGTGTCACAGAGTAGAACTGTGCTCCATAAGGTTTTCTTGACTGTAGTCCTTACAGAAGCAGACTGCGAAGCCTGCCTTCCAAGGCACCTCTGGATGAGTTCAAACTACAAATCTTTTGAACAGCAGTAGGGTGCTCAACTGTTTGTGTCATCCAGGGGGCTTCTCTTCATCCTGATCACCTCACACTTCAGGCTTTTATAAAGGGTTCAGAATTCACGCTTTTTTACATGTGTATTTTAGGTTTTGTTGGAAAATAAAGATTTTATGATTTTTTTTTTTGCTAACAAAATAATTATTAAACTTGTAAGTAACTTTTTACAATAAAGAATGTCTTCAGCTATGTTTTTCAAAATCAATGCTTAAGATCAAGGATTCTGGATCTCTGCTGCCTTGGTTCAAATCTCAGCTCTGACATTACTTGTTGTGGGACCTCTGACAAACTCCTTAAGCTCTCTGTATATATGATGGGAATAATTATACCGATCTACATCTTAGGTGTGTTGTGAGGATGAATTAATATACATAAAATTCTTCTAGCAAGTAGTAAATTTTCATTGAGTGTTATCTCTTATCATTACTAGTAATGTTAAGATGAAGTCCCTGCGTGGCACAAATGGTCAAACGCTCAGAGGCTAACCAAAAGGTTGGAGGTTGCAATCCACCCAGACGGGGCTCAGAAGAAAGGATAGGTGATCCATTCCTGAAAGATCACAGTCATTAAATCTCTATGGAGCACAGTTCACCTCTGAAACACATGGAGTCTCCATGAGTCAGAGCTGACTCATTGACAACTGACTTTTTTTTTTTTTTTAAATGTTAAGCTGCAGGCTTTTTGTAATAGTTGAGTAGGTTAGAGCTCTATTGTGGAAGTTATAGCCACTCTTCGATACAGCATATGAATCAAGCTGGAAAGGCACAAAGATGATGATTTTGTAAAACTTTCAACAAGTGCTGAATTGAAATTCTGCACATCACAGACTTTACTGTTGCTCAGAAAAAACACACATAAACAGACATAAAAGCATTCATTACATGATTTGTCTTTTGTCAATTGGCAAAGAGGAATTTTGTACTTAGCAGGGATTTTTACTTGAAAGTAACAAAAATTGAAAGCTAAATTAATCAGCATGACTATAGATAGCGTAGGGAAACCCTGGTGGTGAAGCGGTTAAGAGCTACAGCTGCTGACCAAAAGGTTGGCAGTTTGAATCCCCCAAGTGTTCCTTGAAAACTCTGTGGGGCTGTTCTACTCTGTCCTACAGGGTCACTGTGAGTCAGCATAGATGGCAAAGGGTAGATAGATACTACAGTTCTTTTCACAAAATAATTCTTTTATACTAGAGAATGAATATGAATGTATTTAATTAGGAGATGCTAGAAAAATATGTAACAAGCAATTATGTATTTAATTTCATATACTAATATCCAGTATAAGCTATTTATTTGGTTCATTTATGGACTCCGGCTACCATTTACACTACAAAAGTCTGCACATAAATAATTGTGAAGGTAGATATTTACATTTCTTTCTAGCCTGAAACATCCCAAATTAAGTAAGATCCTAGCTGTTCTCTCTTTTTCGACACATAGAAAAAAAATTATTTCTTAATTCATTTCCTAGTTCTATCTCTCATCACCTGCTCTGCCTCCACCTTGACTGAAGAGGAGACCTTTTCAGTGAAACCAGAAACCTGTTGCTGTCAAGATGAAGCCAACTCATAACAACGGTGCAGGCAGAGCAGAACTGTCCCATAGGGTTTCCAAGAAGCAGATGGTGAATTCAAATTGCCAAATTTTTGTTTAGCAGCTGCAGTTCTTAGCCACTGAGCCAGCAGGGCTCCACTTAGGCCGAAGAGGTGACCTTATCGCTAGAATAGTCCATTATTCAATCATGGAACTGGCTGCACACATGTGGGTTATACATCTCTGCACATTTAACTGCAAAGACACAGAGAATTATTTTAGCCGCAATGATTTCAAAGTTTGGTTTTCTTTTTTGTCACATACCTCATTTCCAATAAACACTTGAAAGAAACTTCAATATTTTGGTTGGCCTCTAAACCAAAAAAAAAAAAAAAGTTATTGTCAAGTCAATTGCAACTCATAGTAACTTTATTACCTGTATCAATTAGACTTCTTCTTGCTACCTAGAAGTAACACAGAAATTCTACTAACTTATCCAAAGATATACTCACTGTATCTATAATTAAATCTGCATTTTCTCTACGTCTCCTGATATAGAGATTTAATGGGGGCCTAAGCCCCTATAACTTAATAGATAAGTTTAAAAAAATTATATCCATTTACTAGTTCATGATTTTATAACAGCTTTTCCTATGTTAAAATTTCTTTTTAAAACCTTTGTCATTTATGCTTTATTCATTGTTATTAGAGAAAAATACAATTAAAGGCACAGATTTTTGATGATAATGCTATGGGGAAGAACTGACACTGTCTATTCATGTTGTTGATCTTAATGTAATTGTTGTAATCAATTCTATTTTCCTGCTTTGGATCAGGTAACCGTAAAATTGTCTTCCTAAAAACCATAGGACTAAAAATGATCTTTTATATTACTTCAGTGTATTTACACCCATTTTAGGAGCCTCACACCCAATTCAGTCAACATGTGAGAACATGGAAAAGAAGTGGTGTGCAAATTACCAAAAAAGGGGACCAAGGAAAGAGAATATAAAATCCTAGAGTTTGAGTCTGTGTCGTGTGATTCTACAGTAAGAAGGCACAGAGATCCTTGGACATCAAGACAAAAGTAGATGCCGAGGAAAAGAAGAAAAGGACCTGGAGCCATCTTGGGAGTGATAGAAACCTTTCAATTTGCTATTCAAAAGACTTGGTTCACATGCTTATTTCACCATATGCATAAGCATATGCATGACTTTGGGCAATTTACTTCATTCACTCTTTTGTAAAATTGAATTAACAATGACTGCTAGCTATGTTTCAGGAATATAATGAGATTTTTTTAAAGCAGCTTTACTGGAGTATAATTTACTTACAAGAGAATTCACTCCTTATAAGTGTACAGTTCACGAGTATTAACAAATGTATACTGTCGTTTATCAACCAACCACCAAGACAATAATGACACAGGGCTTTTGTATCACTGTAAATTTCTCTGTTGCTCCTATGGAGACAATCACTCCCCTACCCCTAGGCCCAGGGAATTAATTATCTGTTTCTCATCACTATATTTTTTTGTCTGTTCTAGAATTTCATTTAAATTGAATTATATAGTATATAATCTATGGCGCCTGGCTTCCGTTATTTGCCATAACTTTTTCTGAGATTGTGGTTGTGTGTATCAGTGGTTTCCTTATGTGTCTATACGTGTATCATGGAGTCCCTGGGTGGCAGACTACTAGCTGAAAGGTAGGTTGTTCAAACACAACCAGAGGTGCCTCAGAGGACAGGCCTGCCCATATGCTCCTTAGAAGATCACAGCCTTGAAAAGCTTATGAGGCAGTTTTACTGCACACACATGGGATCACGATGAAGAGATAAGAATACAGGAAGCAGAGCAGTCTCAAAAGGTGGGACCACAACCTCTGGGGTGTCAAAGGGTGGAACCACATCCTGCTGGGTCTCAAAGGGTGGGGACACAGCCTCCTAGATTTCCAAGAGTCAGATCTTCACCAACTGAGCTCTAGAGTGCTGCCGTTCATGAGTCCCAGTGGGATAGGGCCAGGCCTGTTGCCCAAAGCTAAGGCGACTAACTACAACATGATAGATATGACATCCATATATCTATCATCTATGTATCTATCCATCAACCCACCCATCCGTTCATCTATCCATCCAACTAATTAACTACAGGGAGCCTGTGAGAACCAGAACTCTATGAGATTATTTTTTTCTCCAGATTTTGCAAGTTTTCTGCCTTTGACAGGGTACAGTCTTACGTCTTACTACTTTCCTATTGCTTTCTATTAGTGGAAAATATTTTTGCTTTCCTTCTCTGACAGGTTTCTACCTTGCACAGGTTCTAGCTTTTGCAGGTTTTACTGTATTTTTTTTTTATCTTTCTGTTTCTTTTTATTATCGTTGTGGTAAATATATATGTAACAAAATATTTGTCATTACAATATTATTTACATGTATATTTCAGTGACATTAACTTATCACGTTGTTCAAACATCACTCTTACCCATTTCTTTGTTGATTGATCGATTACTTAATTTCAAAGTACCTTACTGTACATATGCATTTACTTCTTGGTAGGTTCTGGGGTTGTTTCCAGTTTGAAGTTATTATAAATAAAGCTATTATATATAAAGCTGCTTATTATAAATAGGCATCTGCGTATAAGTCTTCCTGGGCACATGTTTTCACTTCCTTTGATTAAATAACTGTAAGTAGTTATAGTTATTCCTTTATAAATATGTTTTCCAAAGTGGATCTGCCATTTTTAATTTCCACCAGCAACATATAAGCTTTTTGGTAATGTCATTTCAAAAAATAGCTATTTTGGGGGTGTTGTGATACCTACTTTGGGTTTTAATCTTCATTTCACTAGAGATGTTGTGGGTTTTTTAGGTGCTTATTTGCCATTTGTGTTTCTTCTTTGGCAAAATGTCTATTTAAATAGCTTGACCGCTTATTTATCAAACAATTTTCCTTATTATTTAGCTGTAAGAGTTTATTATACAGCCATTAGGTATTCTTTATGTATATTTAAAAAAATCCATTGCAATCAAGTCAATTCTGACTCATAACGATTCCATAGGACAGAGTAGAACTCCCCAACAGGGTTTCCAAAGAGCAGCTGGTAGATTCAGACTACCGGCCTTTTGATTAGCAGCCCGGCTCTTAACCACTGGGCCACCAGGGTTCAGTTCTATATACATTATATGTACATACATACATATATGTATATATATACACATAAGTGTGTGTATATATGCATATACACTATATAAGTGTATATGCATACATACATATACATATCTGAAATACAAGTCCCTTATGAGATATGTTTTTGAAAATATCTTCTTACAATTTAACAATCTTGAACATGTCAGAACATAGTATTCAATAAATATAGGAGAGCCTGAGTCCGAAAAGATCTATATCTGAAGAAATATAAATCCAAAGGAATCTGAATGGATTTTACAAGAAAAAATTTTAAAGACATGGCTGCAATTACTTCAAAATTGTTTTTTTGTGCATAGATATAAAACAGCCCCACTGATAATGAATTATATATAGAATTAAGATATCTGTTTTCACTCTAATGTAATGTAAAACTTTATAGCAAAATTTTTGGAATTATTATTATCATGAATGCTACAGTAGTGGTCACACCCAATTTTTGCAAAATTTGTTTTGTATCTTGTATTTAAATCTTGTTATGTTATTGTGAGAAAAGAGAAGCAAAATACTACAATGTTTAACAGTTAAGGCCTTGGAGTCACACAGACATATGGCTAAAAATGACACCACCCATTAGTTGCTGTGTGATCTTTGGGAATTCACTCTCAAAGTTTTCTCTGAGAGTCTCTCTTTATCTTCAAAAACAACGAAACAAATAGCTCCTTTCTCAGAGTACCGGTGAACATGAAAGAGATACCAAATGTAAAGCACTCAGCATGATGTTTGGCACATAGCAAGCCCATAAAAAGGTTTTAGCTAATTATTTACATAATTACAATCAGGTTTAACAAAAATGTGAAATTTAAATACTAGCAGAAATTATTTGTAAACCTGAGCAAAGGAGCAATGTGATACAAACCTAGGACTTCGTTTATGTAGCTTTTTTGTTTTTGTTATGTGTATGTCTGAGAGTTTACTGTTTTATTACATGTAAATTAATTTATTTCCATGCACTTCCCAAGTCACATCTCCGAGGAGCCATGATGCCACTTATTAGGATATTATTATTGAGGTCAAGGGCCTTAATTACTCTTTTAAACTCATCTTTCATCTTCTTTTTCTACAGAGCCCATTCATATATTTTATTTTCTCCTCCAAAAAGAAAAGGGAAAACCTGGTGCGAATGTCATTTTTCACTACTTCCTAAATTCCTCTGTTTCATCTAATTTATGTAGAGAAAAAGGAATTGGTCCTTGGGGATTATTATTGGCACACACACAGAGCTTAGAGTGAAGAGGCAGGTGTGCTCCAAATGTCATGCAGAAACAGAAAGCAGTCTGTCCACAGCCAGTGGGAAAACCCGACTTCAGTGCTTGTGTCAAGTGCACTAACTGCGGGCAAGATTTCTAAGAAACAAGCTTTTCTTGGGCTATGCATTCTTGGTCTGTGATTTTTATTGCAGATAAAGTTCAGGAGGTTCTCCGTAAAAATACTTAAAGAAGTTATTTAATCTGGATTTTTCTAAAAGGAATAATCTCAGTAATGGCAAAGATTAAAACCTTTAAGGATACATTAATATGCACGTATGTAAGAATTTACATGCACATATCTAGGAATATAAAATATATAAAATACTAAGATATACATATATGTACATTCGTACATGATTTTTAACAATAGAGAGCCCTGGGAGTGCAGTGGTTAAGAGCTCACCTGCCAGCCAAGAGGTCAGCAGTTCAAATACACCAGCTGCACCTTGGAAACCCTGTGGGGCAGTTCTACTCTATCCTATAGGGTCTCTGTCAGTTGGAATTGACAGCAATGGGTTTTTAACAATATACATTGTGCATATATTGCTACTTTTGTGTCTAATGTTACCTTCTGTGATCATTAAGGTTGTGGGTCAGCTTGGCTGGGCCAGGATTCTCAGTGGTTTGGCAGTCATGATGTAGTTCAACAGTCATATAATGATGTGATCACCTTCCTGATGAGGTCTGATATAATGTGATCACCTTCGTGAGAGAATCTGCTGCGAGTAGCTCAACTGAAGCAGAGTTTCCTTCGGGTGTGACCTGCAACTAGCTCCTGTTGGTCTGACCTCTTGGTCTTGGGACTCGCAACTTACTTGCTGTCTCACCTGCCAGTCTTGGGGTTCATAGGTCTCCATAGCTTGTGAGCCCGGAGGAGCCTCCAATCTAACCCACGGACTTGGGACGTTCCAGCTTCTACAACGGCTTGAGCCATTTCTTTGAAATAAATCTATTTTTTTTATATATATATTTATTTGCTTTACTGGTTCTGCTTCTCTAGAGAACCCAGCCTAAGACACCCCCACTCTAGGATATTGGTAAAATCTTTAGCCAAATGTGATGAGGGATTTGGATGCAGGCTAGTCATCCCTCTTCTATTTTCATCTTCTAGTTCTGGTCCACCCCTGATCTGTATCTCACAGTGATTTAATTTCCTTCCTTAATATTCAGTCTTTTTCTTGACTCAAAGTTAACACGTTATTGCAAGAATTCTCAGATTCAGTACTTCAAACATAAATTTCGAAAGTATGTAGACTTCATTGGCAGTATTTGCAATGTTTAGCTCTATCTCCTTCTCTTTCCTTTTTTGGGAATATCTTTAAGTGTGGCCACTGTTGTAAATGCCCTCAGGAAAAAATGTCTGGCTCAGAATTCTCATGAATTCCTGTCTGCAGCTGAAATGGCAGAATTTTTAGAGCTCTGTGGCTTTTTTTTTTTTTTTGTGGCTTTAGGCAAACAGAGAAGAACTTCCAAGCTAGTTTTCTTTTTGAATGCTCTATCCAAATAAGCGTAAGCACCTTACTTTATGAATGTACCCTATTAATTCTTCCCTTTCCACCCACCCAAAGTACTGAAGCGACTTAAAGATTTTTTATGGCCAAGTGCTCGTCACCCATCCAAACAATGGTACTATTATTGCTCACTTTCAGAATTGTCAGGGAGAATTTGGCTGTTTTCTTTTCCCACTGTATTTTTCCAAAGCATGGAAGGAGAAAAAAGGTCAGTAGCTTTCTATCGTAATGGTCTAGCAACACATGACCTTGGTGAACAATTCTATCAGCTAATACCTACGTGTGTTTCCTGCTGGACACCCTTTGTTGCTGTTACTGGTGCCGTGAATCAATTTTTGAGTTACAGGAACCCCATGTGACGGAGTAGATCTGCCCCATAGGGCTTTCTAGTCTGGAGTCTTCATGGAGCAGATCACCAAGTCTTTCTCTCTCCCACAGAGCCACTGGGTGAGTTCAAACCACCAGCCTTTTCAGTTAGCTGCCAGTCGAGCACTTAACCTTTGAGCCATCAGGGCACCTACTGGGTTTTATTGCTCATCTATTTCTAAGGAGACCTGGTGGTGCAGTGATTAAGCACTCAGATGCTAACTGAGAGGTCAGCAGTTGGAACCCACCAGCTACTCTGTGGGAGAAAGATGAGGCAGTCTGCTTCAGTAAAGATTACAGCTTGGAAACCCTATGAGGCAGTTCGACTCTGTCCTACTGGGTTGTTAGGAGTTGGAATAGACTCAACGGCAATGGGTTTTCCTCCCTAAATTATTTGGAAAAACTTAATATTTGAGGAAAGGTGCTAAAATGGAAAATGTTAAAACCAAACAAATAAATAAACCTGAATTTGGCTCAATATAAATGACCAAAGATAATTAGAATTTAAATGCTTTCTACCTCTCTCTAGCAATTCGTTATTCTCATATAAAGGTAACAAACATTTCAAATAAATGGTGTTCAGCTAAAGTGTCATTAAATTCGCATCAGCCAAACAATAGCATTTTACCCGTACATTTAAAAATCCATAGTAAATTTTGAAACTATATTTACTATGTGGAATAATCCCTCCATATCCGCGGGTTCCACATCTGTGGATTCAATGAAGCTTGGATCAAAAATATTCAGGAATAAAAAGTTCCAAAAACTTGTATTTGCCTCACCCCGAATCCACACAATTAAGTGATGTGTAGCGCCCCCTGCTGTAGCCTCCCACCACCTCACAGATCCTTAGTCTCTCTCCAGCACTCCTAGTTTGAGTATTGTTATCTCCTTCCTTCGCTCTTTGTGTTGTGTGCACCCTTTGTCTCTGTGAAAAAAAATGGCTGCTACAAAACAACGAAGGAATCAAAGCAATTCCTCCAAGGCTAAGCGTGAGGGGGTTGAGGAGAGCGAGAGGAAGGAGTTTCAGGCTGGTAAGGGATGGCTGCCTAACTCTGGAAAGCTACAGCCTCCAGAACATCAAGGTCATGGACTAATGGCATGGGCTGAGGCCCAGGCAGCATCAGCTTTTCCAGGAGAGCTCAAGAAACTCAGGAGAAGGGCTACTTTCCAGAGCAAGCCTTCAGTTGTGATGAAACAAATTTTTACATAGCTTTTACATTGTATTAGGTATTATAAGCCATTTTTTTTTTAACCCAGTATACCAGAGGATGTGTGTAGGTTATATGCAAATACCGTGACATTGTACATTAGGGACTTGAGTATCCACAGATTTTGGATTCTTCACAGGTCCTGAGATCAATCCCCTGTGGGTACGGAGTAAAACCTCAACCAAAAAACCTTCTCATGATTGCTGTTTACCATGTTGGTTCAGCCCCTACTGTGGAAGCTACCAAGAATAGCAGTACCATTGATTCAATCCCTTTTCCTGCAGGTCTTTAAATGAAACTTAATTATGTTGCTTTTTGTCTGCAACTTTCCCCCAAGGTTTCTTCGATATTAGAATACCTCCTTTAAGTGTTATGAAAAAAGCATTAGAAGGTTTTTCCTCCGATTATTTCATAACCTAACACAGCCATTCCTTTGCCAGCAAGCCCACACAACTGTTTTCAATAAAAGAAACAGCTTTTTTTAAATTTATAAAGTGTGTATTAAACATTAATTAGTCATAGCTAAGTTTCAACATTTTCCTTCTACAGGGAACTTTTTACAGCCGGCTCTCAAACAACACAAATAAGGTCCCATAAAGTGTGAACAATGGCACAGCCATATACTTAATAAAAGGCATGGATGCTTGGTCTAGTCAATCTTAAACTGTTTTGCAATGATTTCATGCTGAGCAATTATTTCTATATTCCTTAAATGGTTGGAGTTTCAAAGGCGTGTGGGAGTGTGTATTTTTATAGCTAGAAAAATCTTATTAAATGGGTAGGGCTTTCTGAATTTCTTTCCTTCCTCTTCTCCAAACTCATAAAATTGAAAGGGACCAACCCAGCTGTGTACTAATCACAGTAGCTTCCACATCTTACGGTCACCAGTGTCAATTCTTGTCATTTTTGTTTACTATTATTGGCTTGTCACGGGCTCCATATCTCCAAAAATAATTGAAAATGAAAACAAACTTTTGTACGTGTCCTTTTTCTCCCCAGCAAAGTGTCAGCCTGGGAAAATGCTCTCTTTGAAAAGAAAGCGGAGCTGACATATAATTGTTGCCTTTACCCCAGCTGTTACTGACGTTACATGCTGAACCTTCCTTGGAGACGCAAAACCAATTTTGATGTGACACTCTGAAAAGTCACCACTGGTACTTTACAAATAGTTCAAGGTCACAGAAATCTTGCCCTAGACACATACAGGTAAACCTCTGGAGGACTTTTCTTTCTTGGGGAAAGCTGTGTTTTTATTGATTTTGCAAATTGGAGACTTAAAGTCTAACAAAGGAGAAGCTATCAAGCAAAAAAAAAAAAAAAAAAAGACTGAGAACAAAATCAATGCTTTTGCTCTGAAATTTTAAAAAGTAATTCCATACAAGTCCTATGTTGAAAAAGAAGTTAAAAGTCCCATTTTAAACTTGCGTATAAAGGGAAAGACAAACACAAGATGATACTTCAGTAATGGATTATTTGGTAAAGGTATTAACATACCAAAAATTGTCATTTAGTGTTTTTTTTTTTTTTTTTTTTTTAATGCTATAGGGTCGCTATGAGTCAGAATCAACTCCACAGCAGTGGGTTTGGTTTTTTGGTTTGGTTTATTCATTACCTAAGGGTCACTGGTGGCACAGTGGTTAAACAATCGGCTACTAACCAAAAGGTCAACAGTTCAAACCCACCAGTTGTTGTGTGGGAGAAAGATGTAGCAGCCTACTTTCATAAGGATTTGAAACCTTGGAAACCCTATAGGGCAATTCTACTCTGTCTTATAGGGTTGCTTTGAGTCAGAATCGAATCAACAGCAATGAGTTTGGTTTTTTGGTATTCATTACATAGGTACGTGAATGGATTAGCCTTATTTTTTCTTTATTGTAATTTTCATTATTCCATCAGGAATGCATTACGCAGCAATGTTTTAATCAAACCCAGTTTTTGGGGGTGTCATCAGCTGAGTAACTAGTGCTGTGAGTTCCTTTTCTATTCAGTAAGTTCTGGGATAAACTAATCTCTCCTCTCTTTCCCTTTGAATCCTCTTACGAAGGCTAAATATCTTTTGAGTCCCTAGAGAGTTAAGTTCTTCAGTCCCCTAAGGAAACTCAACATTACCACCATGACAAAGAATCAAGACATCAGTGGTCATATTCTGGTTTTGACCTTGCTGACCATCTAAACTGGCCAATAGCCACAATGGTTAATCTGAGCTCAAGGACTCTACTTACCTCATGCTCATGGCTATATACCTGCCACTGCTGTTCCTATGGTATCTCAGTTTAGTACACTAGGAAATTTATACTTACCTGCATGGATTGAGTAGATACAGAACAATTTCCAAATAAAATGTCACTAGGAAAAACACCCGTTTGGGAAATGCTGGACTCTTATCTGTGCTCTTTTTAAAGTCATCTTTTGATAATATTCTCATTATTTGAGAGCATAGAGCAAGCAACACATTTAATTTGTAAAGTTTATGACTCATGTTCACATTATTGATATTCTAGAGACACAGCCATTTTTGTACTTCATTTTGTTTTGTCTTAAACTTACGCGTGTGTACATATAGTATATTGATAAGTTTCATAGAAGAAGATTATATGATTGGAAGCATAAAGACCCACTGACAAATATCATTCAATTGAGGAAATATTTATTGAATGTAGGACATAACAAGGCATTATATCTGCATTGCAATGAATAAGGATTCCCTGAAGGAGTGAAAATTGTTAAAGTGCTAGGCTGCTAACCAAAAGGCTAGAGGTCTGAGTCCACCCAGATGTGCCTCTGAAGAAAGGCCTGGCAATCAATTCCAAAAAACCAGCCATTGAAACTTTATGGAATACAGTTCTGCTTTAATACAAATGGGCTTTCCATGAGTCAGAATCTACTTCATAGCAACTGTTTTTATGTTATGGTCTCTAACTATACACATTCATAATAATTATAATTCTTGTGATCATTTATTGGATATTTCCTATGTGTTGTACATTTTCCTAGATTCATTACACAGTCATCCTTCATCACCACTGAAATTTCTAGAAGTGTTAAAATCCCAATTACGCAAATGAAGAAACTGCCGCCAGAAGAGTAGGTGATCTGCACAAGGTCATGGAACTAGTATGTGAAAAGAAGTAGGATCTGAACCTTATTTATGTTGGCTACATTAACAGAAGAATAGTTTTACATAGTTAAATTATGCCAGTTTTATATCTGGCCATTAGCTGCTTGAAATTGAAACTCAATACCAAAAATGGTTTATTTTTATCCAATTTATGATAAAAACAACAACGAAAAGACCATACTAGAAAGAAAAACATCCAGGAAAATTCCAGTGGTGTATATGGCTAAGAATATGATTAAAGTACCTGAAAATATATTAAGAATAACTAGTCTGTTCATATTATTTTTAACATTCAAATTGATCAATGTAAAGAATCTTTAAATGCATATGGGTATATATGTCATTTAAAAGTATTTTATTTTTGAAAATAGTTTTAGTTATTATAGTTTAAAGTTCCATCTGATATGACAGAACCGATATTTAAGCTAATGAATAAAAATTTCATAACACTATATAATTTTAATATCTTTTACATTCCCTTCACTCTAAAAAATGTCCTGAATTGGGAAATAAATTATACGTTGACTCAATCTATCAATAGCTTTCCCATAGATAATTTCCTACTAACTACCCTCCCTTCACTTGACTTCCAGGGTAATACATCCTCACTAGCCATTTCTTTTCAATCTCTGCTGCTTACATATTCCAGTTCCCTCGACCTCTTAATGTTCCTTGTCCCTCAAGCTTCTCTTGATTTCTTCTCTGTCCATGTCACTGCTTTTATCTCCCTAACCATCCCCTAGGAAACAGAAAATATCTATATGCCAGTGACAGCCATGTTTATAAATCCAATCAAAACCTTTCTTCCATAAGGCAGACTCATAAATTCAATTGTCTAATTGACAACATATTCATTTGGATGTCTAAATTATATCTTCCATTTAAAATGTTCAAACCTAATCCTTAATTTCTGATCCTCTACCCTGCCTTAGTTACCTACTGCTGCCATAACAGAAATACTACAAATGGGAAGCTCAAAAGAGTAGAAATTTATTTTCTCACAGTTCTGGAGGCTAAAAGTCCAAATCAGGATCTTAACTGTGCCAGTTCCCTCTGTGAACCGTTCCTTTAGCTCTGGTGTCTGCCAATGATACTTGGCATTTCTTTGCTTATAGACGACTCTCACATGTCATCTGTCTTTCCCTGTGTGTGTCTCTCTCTGTATATATTCCTGATTTTTTTTATTAATCAAGAGTGATTGTGTTTAGGATCCACCCTACACAGTCAGTCTACCTTACATCAGATTGCACTGTGGGAAGTGATTACGTTATATTACATTATATTACATTGCATTGTATTACGGAAGGGAATCTGCTCTGCTGTTGCTGTTGTTAGATGCCATTGAGCCAGTTCGGAGTTGCAGCAACCCTATGTACAACAGAACAAAAATTTGCCTGATCCCAAGCCATCCTCACAGTCCTTGCTACGTTTTGAGCCCATTGTTTCAGCCACTATGTCAATCCATCTCATTGAATGTCTTCCTCTTTTTCACTGACTCTCTACCAAGCATGATATCCTTCTCTAGGGATTGGTTCCTCCTAACAACATTATTCACCAATGTCATAATTCAAAGGCATCAATTCTTCTTCAGTCTTCCTTGCTCATTGTCCAGCTTTTGAATATGTATGAGGTGATTGAAAATATTATGGCTCGGGTCAGACACACTATACTCCTCAAAGATGTCACTTTGAGAGCTAAGGTGTGCCCGACCCAAGCCAGGGCCTCATATGCAGAGAAAACTGGACAATGAATAAGAAGTACTGAAGAAGAATTGATGTGTTTACATTATGGTTTTGGCTAAGAATATTGGCTATACCTTGTACCGCCAGAAGAATGAACAAATCTGTCTTGGAAGAAGTACAGTCAGAAATCTTCTTAGAAGCAAGACTGTTGAGGCTTCATCTTACACACTTTGGACATGTTTTCAGGAGGGACTAGTCCCTGGAGAAGGACATCCTGTTTGGTAAAGTAGAGGATCAGAAAAAAAGAGGACACAGTGACTGGAACAATGGGCTCTAACAAAGCAAGAATTGTGAGGATGGTGCAGGACCTGGTAGTATTTCATTCTGTTGTACACCAAGTGACTATGATATGGAACCCTCCAGAAGGGACCTAATAAAAACAAGAAAATATAATATTTCACTATCTACTGGATATGTCTGCTTGAATGGCATCTAAGAACCTCAAAGTCAACAGATTCTAACCTGAAACAATAATCACTCATTTTTTTTTCATTTTTATTTATCTTTAAAATCTTGGCATCTCTTTCGACACAATTATCCAGCTGTCATGGAATGATCCTTTACTCTTTTCTCTGTCTCTTCATAGCACTCCAGTATAGAAAAATTTTATCTCCTTCCTACGCTTTTAAAACAATGGCTTCCTAACTGATCTTGCTTCCAGTCAGGTTTTCATTCAAACATTTGCAAAATTACATAAAAGAGAAATTTAACAATGACACAAAACTGCCAGAAAATCATTAATTTTTATAGTATTTTTACCCTTTGAGCATAATCCAAATTCTTTCCTATGATTTACATTACCGTGCCTAATTTTTATTTACCTTTTTTCCCAATATCATCTGAGTTCCCGGCTTAGGCAGCAGGGCAATTTTTTAAAGCTGAGAGACAGGTTTGGGTGAGGTTAGTCCTGAAGCTTAAGGAAGAGTTTTTTTTTTTTTTTTGTCCCCCTCCCCCTCCACCCAAAGCCACTAGACTGGTTTGGGTGCAATAGCTCCTATTTCTGGCTTGGGGAGCCTGAGGGAGAGGGGTTATTTTGACCTGGTATGGTAGGTTTTTTTTATGGTAGGTTAGATGCTTGCACTTAACCTTTGCAGGTCCAGTGCGGCTTCCCCCTGGCTCTGGAAGCTTGTGCAGGCTCTCTGCCTCAGGCTCTCTCTTGATTTGGTGAAATGCATCCAAAAACCTACTGTGCACCTCAGCCCTGGTACACCAGCAGAAACAGCCAGTAGGGTGCCCGCAACCTCACCACTGGCACTTCTTTGCTGCTTCTTAACTGTCTCTCCTTCCCCCTGCCCCTCAGTCCAACTCCTCAACTTTGTCTTTGATGATAGGGCTCCTATATTGTCATATATCATCAATTCACTTGTTTTTTTCCTGTCTTTGTTGTAAGAGGGATGACAGGAAGCACCTGACTATTCCACTATCTTTGCGCTACCCCCCAAAGGTGGCTATTTTTTATTTGTTCTAGTGTAACAGAAATTTCAAATTTTATACACTGTAAATCTAACTCCCTAGTGCTTGTGTTTTTAAAGTTGTAGCAACTGAGCATTAAAAAAAAAAAAAAAAACCCAGATCAACAAATTAAGTTATATTCACACTGATTGACATGGGCAGATGCAATTACACTTTTTCTTTCTACCAATGGTACTAGAGGTCATATCTCAGAGGAAAATGGAAATCTCTGCATCTCAACCTGACACATTCCATTTGGTTCCTGTATATGATTTACCTAAGTAGTTATGAGCATGACACAGTTAATTTAGCAAACACAATGGTTTGTTCAATAACATTAGTCTTCTGTGAAAATATTCCCACCTGTTTCCTAAAGTAAATATCGCAAGATATAGGTATAATTAAAAATTTTACATTGCACTGGATTCTATGGGAAGGTAAAATTATTCAATAAAACAAAAAGTTATATGTATGCGCACATTTTTTATAAGATATAAGAGTAAAGAAGAAAAACTACCTGCATTTTTCAGGATATTTGTTGTTTTACATTATTGAAAAAAAACACATTTTGGTGTTCAAAGGTCAGTTCAGCCTTATTCTTAGCTAAAGGAAGGCAGTATGTCTTAATACCAATTAAAGTAGATGATATATATATTTTAAAAATATTTTAATATAATTTGACAGTCCAATACCACCTAGATAAAATAAGTGATTACTTCAATAATTGTTATAATAAAAGAGAGTAGAGTAAATATAAACTGTTGCCATCCAGTTGATTCCAACTCACAAAGACCCTACAGGACAGGGTAGAACTGCTCCATAGGATTTTCAAGGAGCCGTTGGTGGATTCAAACTGCCAACCTTTTGGTTAACAGCCATAGCTCTTAACCACTGTGCCACCAGAGCCTCGTAAAGTAAACATATAATACTCTAATATTCTGAAAAAAAAAAAAAATTCTGAGTATAAGTAAATTATCAAGTGTTTCTACCACTCTTTTTTTTTTCACAATGCTAAAGCACTAACTCATAACTAGATCTCTTATTAATCTGTCCTTTCATTCTATACAAATTATATCTAAAATATGAGTATTTTGGATAAAAATATGAATATATGTGTATATATACATGTCATGTATGTATGCATATGTGTAGACATGTATTTGTGTCTGCATATGTCATAGATATGGTACATGTGTTTTCTATGTATATATGAGTTATGAGTATAACATTGATACATATATATGTATATACATATTTACAACACAGGTTATTATGTCCCCTCTTTAAAACAATTTAATGGGTTTCTATCATGCTTAAAATTGAAGCTCCTTAACATGAGCTACAAGACTGTCTAAGAACTTTCCAATTTAATCTTATGTCATCCTCTGCTCATTTATTTTTATTAAACCACATTGGCTTTTTTTTCTATTTCCTTTAGAAAACAACTTTCATTCCCACCTGAGAGCCTTTGAACTTGCCTTTTCCTAGAATCTTCTCACAATTGACTTCTTGGCATTTCATTCTAAGCCAGTGTAACCTCTGAGAGGTTGACACTGACCACCCAACTGAAAGTAACTAACTCCCTCTGTCTTAGGCTGGGCTCTCCAGAAAAGAGAAACCTGTAAAGTGTATAAATATATGAAGAGGGAGAGATTTATATCAAGGAAATGGCTCACACAGCTTTAGATGGTGGAACATCCCAAGTCCATAGGTCTGGATAGAGGTTTCCCCTGATTCACATAGCCTCAGGGGCTGGCAAATTCAAGATCAGTAAGTAAAACAGCAGGTCTCTTGCTCACAGGCTGCGAAGATAGGTGAATTCCTAGACTGGCAGACAAGACCACGGGTAAGCTGCTAGCTCAAGTCCCAAGAACCGAAGGTCAGAGGAACAGGAACCAGATGCAGGATCCAGCTCCCGAGCCTTGCCAGAATATCTGCTTATATTCCACGCAGGCTGCATGCCCAAGGACACTCCCTTTCAACTGATTGGCTACTCACAGCAAATCCCATTGTGGGGGTGATCATATATCAAAGCTCAACAAGGAAATGATCACAACATTACATGACTGCTAAAACACTGAGAATCACAGCTCAGCCAGGTTGACACACAATCTTAATCATCACACCCTCTTTGCCCTTTTGCCTCTTCTATTATATTATTGTATTTTCTTCCTATCATTTACAGTTAATTAGACAGAAGATTTCTGCTTTTGTAAAATTTATTACTTTAGGAGGGAAGGCAAATAAGCTTTTTGATAATAAATGAACAATATAATATTAAAAAAAAATTTTTAAATCTTTTTTAAAAATTAAAAAAATAATATTAAAAAAATTTTAATTTTTTAAAATATTTTTTAAAAATTAAAAAAAATTTAATATTATATTGTTCATTTATTATCAAAAAGCTTATTTGCCTTCCCCCCTAAAGTAATAAATTTTACAAAAGCAGAAATCTTCTGTTTCATTAACTGTTGTATTTTGCGTTCCAAATATTTTTGTTGAATGAAAGAAGGCATCTTTGATTTAAACTTTTTTGTAAATTTTCACGAATTAATTTTATTAAAAAAATTATTACCAATGTTTAAATATATTAAACATCCTTAGCTTTTACACTGAAACTATCCATATCAAATTTATACTATATATTTTTTATATAGATGCCTATGTATGTTTTCAGAAAGTTTCTATGACACATGAAAGAGACAAGAACGTACCCAGTGTGTGATTCAAAATTTTACGCCATGTCTTAGTGATGACTTTAACTGGAACTTAGTATAAGTTCATCATCTTTGATTCCTTAACAGTAAATAATTAAATAATTTCTAAGTTGCTTCTCTTTGTACTATTGACAGTATTAGGATAATTAGCTACATAGGTATCTGGCCTTTTTGCAAAGTGGACTTTTTGATGTGTTTAAACTATTAACCCACTGTCAAAGACTATACTGGAAAAGAGAGGACCAGCAGAATGCATAAGCCATATCTAAATATATAACCTTAATGGATCATAAAAAATTGTTAATGTTTAACAAATACCAACTATAGATACAGAGGCAGAGATAACAAACAAACCCACTGCCACTGAGTCAATTCTGACTCATAGCGACCCTATAGGACAGAGTAGAACCGCCCCATAGAGCTTCCAAGGAGTGCCTGGTGGATTTGTACTGCCTACCTTTTGGTTAGCAGCTGTAGTACTTAACCATTATGCTACCAGTGTTTCCAGAGATAGAGATAGGTATATAGAGTGTATATATATCTAGAGATATAAAGAAATAGAGATAGATTTGCCATATAAACTAGGCTATTTTGAGGCATGCCAAGCACAATTAAATTATATTGGCAATTAAAAATGTGCTTATTATATTTAAATAATAAAATCTGACCTCTGTTCAGAGCTAATGTGGTAAAATTCTTTAATCACTTACTTTTTGTAAGTATAACTTCATTTTGGAGTTACTAAAATAATAAAATTACAAAACAGAGAAACAAAGCCATTAGAAAATGAGTGATTTTCCTTATTTCCATAGTGAACTATCTAGTAAAGTTTCCTCTTTAAATTAGATTTGAAATCACTGCAGGGTAAAGGTCTTGATACATATGAGGATGGGAGGGAAACTCATGTGGAAGAAAGGTCATAGGTAGATGAGCAGCATCACTGTAGAAAGATGGGGAGTCTAGTTCAACTAAAACATGGGTGGCATGAAGATATAATGCAGTTCCAGTAGTTTTAAACCAATATCCTGGAGAAAATCAAATATTAAGCAAATGCATTTTTTTCTTTTTCAGGAAAATGTAAAACAACTAAAAGTCTTTGAGAGGGCAGTTATATCATCTGTGTAGTGTTTTAAAATGAAGAAATATTTGTTGAATTAATAAACTAACAAAGGAAATAAACTTATAAATGAATACTCCCTAGTTGTCCTTCGGGTCCCTGGGTGACAGAAAAGGTTTGTGCTCTACTACTAACCAAAAGGTTGACTGTTCAAACTCACACAGTGGCACTGCAGGCAAAAAGAAAAGCCTGGCGCTCTGCCTCTATAAAGATTGCCAGCAAGAAAACCCTGTGGATTAGTTCTACTCTCTAACACATGGGGCTGCCATGAGTCAAAATCAACTCAAGAACAATGGGTTTGGGTTTTTGGTTTTGGCCTTAGGAGGACCAACCTGATAGTAGGGTACAAGGAGAGTCAGAAGATTAACTATGTGCTAGATGTTGCCATTTGGAGAGAGTAAAGAGGTATTGACAACTTGAATCAGGGTCACGATCGTACTTCTTTTTGGTCTTTGGGATCTCAGCAGTCAGGAAAATGGAAGAGGATACTACCTGACACCTTGGATTTCACACCATTAAGGTGAGGTGGGAACAAAAGGGAATAAACCAGCTATGGAGGAAGGTCTTAGAGACAGTAGTATGAATAGTATCTAAAAATACAGTAGTCGCAAGCATGACTCCAGGCACCATGGGTATTGAGTGGTACAATTAAACTGAATATAGGACCAAAGACCAAAAAACCAAACCCATTGTCGTCAAGTCGATTCCCACTTATACCGACCCAATAGGACAGAGTTGAACTACCCCATTGGGTTTACAAGGAGCTGCTGATGGATTCAAACTGCCCACCTTTTGATTAGCAGCCAATCTCTTAACCACTGCCCTACCAGGGTTTCCAAATATTCATGTTGAAGATTATAATCAGAAACATATTGAGAGGCAGTTCATCAAGAGACATTTGTCCAGCTATAGCAGAGCTTCTGCTGGAGAATGGGAGAGGGTGATAAATAGATTCCCACCTCAAGAGCAGATTACACAAGCACTGCAGACACAAACTATCTAACCCCCCAGGGAGATACTTGTCCTTGATTGCAAAGTGGTCAGACCGTGGTGAAACACTGATCAAGTCTGAAACCAAATCCAGAGGACTGAGTCAGCACCAGGAGGTAAAAACAGTGTTGAATTTTGAAGCCTTCCTGAGTGTTTAGTACTTGTTTGATTGCTAGAAAAGAGGAAAATGTGTTAGCGCAAAATGGAGCTCAGAAATATATGCTGGATTCTTGATGGGCTCCATGACTTATTTTCCAGCCTTGTCAGATGGTAAGCCTGAAGCTATTAAAATACTTCCTATATCAATCAGAATTGCTTTAAGAGCTAGGATTATTATGAACTTGCAGGTATGGTTCATCAGGAGTAATAAATGCTTGAAAAAAATTAAAGGTACTGTGAAGACATGGACAATAAGCCTAGTCAAATGGATAGATGTTTAGAATAAGGACCAAAATGGCAAGACTGAATCCACGAGATTGATAAAAAAAAAAAAAAAAAAGAGTAATCTGAAACAGTCAGGAGGAGAAATTGGTTTAGTGGTGAAAATTAATGAGTTAAATAATACCAAAAAAAACGAACTCATTGCCATTGAGTCAATTCTAACTTATAGCAACCCTATAGGACACAGTAGAACTGCTCTATTGGATTTCCAAGGAGCACCTAGTGGATTCAAACTGTCGACCTTTTTGGTTAGCAGCTGTAGCACTTAACCACTACGCCACCAGAGTTAAAAAAAAAAATAATAGATAAGGTAAATTAAATCATAATTTTGGTTGCAAACGCAGCACTGTAACTTTTAAGACATGATATAACTAAAGATAGGGCAGTTGGGAATATATGAAATCACAAAAATGGAGAAGGGAAATACAGAAAAAATACTTTGGGGTAAGAAACTTATAAATTGACATAATTTAGGGTTTACAAAGAGTAAGAACAGCAAATAACAGTGGCAGAGAAGCAGTGTTCAAAAAGGTAGAAGGAAAAATTTGGTGAAACAGTATGAAAAAGAGAATTTCACTCGACTGAGTGATAGAAATTACAAATTGGGAGAGTAAATGAGGATGAGAACTGAGAACACTATTTTTATGTGATATTTAGAAAGTCATTTTTAACTTTTAAGAAAGTAATGTGGTGCAATGAATTACTTAATATGGCCCTGTTAGCCATGGATGGTCCTGTGACTCCCACATGATAGCTGGGTGGAACTATGCAAATAGGGTGCTTATAGCCCACCAAAGGGATTGGTCATCTTGGTAATAACGCAAATAAGGTACATGGAACCCTTGTGGGGGTAGAGACATGCAGATAAAGTGGACTGAACTCTAATGAGAGCATTGGTCAGTTTTGCCATCTTGCCAGTCTTAAGGGGATCCAGTCCCAGAAGGGAAGAGAGGACCTTACTACCATCAGAAGAAGATCCAGGAGCAGAGTGCCTCCTTTATTCCTGAGGTCACTGCACTGAGAACCCCCTAGATAGAGGAGACAGAGAGCTGTAACACCAGAGAAGGCACAAGACAGCGAGAAGCAGCAGCAAGCATTGCAGAGAAACAGCAGCAGTAGAACCAGGAGACCAGCGGGAGATGGTGCTGCGGGCATCCCAGCCCAAGTAGCAAAGTAGTTTCAGGGGGCGTGCTGACCCAGAGAGTGAGAAGGCTGAGCACCTTAAGGCAAGAGACTTATTGGCAGAGTAGGGTGCCTCCAGGCAAATATGGGAGGAACTAAAGAGCTTGGCAACCCTTGACCGAGCAAGGCAGAGGCCAGGGCCCAGTGGGGGCAAGGGCCAAGAGAAGATGCCTGTCCTGAGGGGGCTGAGAGGAGCCTGTCTTCAGGGGGTACAGAGAATTCTGTCCTCAAGGGCAGAAGAGGAGCCGTGCATGGCTAAGAGAAGCTGAGAGATCTGTCCTACACTGAAGAAAGGAGACTTTGCCTGCATGCTTCCTGATCCTGATCCCAAGTTGTAACCTGTTACTTCTCTAATAAACCCTATGACTGTTAGCATTATCTGTGAATTCTCTGTGGCCATTGCAATGAATTGTCAAACCCAGCAGAGAAGTAGAGAGTGCTGTGGGAGGGGTAGCTGGTGTCAGAATTGGTGAAAAGATAGAGAGTGAAAGTATGTCTGATGTCCACCTCATAGAGATCAGCCTTGGGCTGATGCTAATCTTGATTCGTCTCCCCCCTCCTGAAGTTAGACAATCAGATTCAACATCACCATGCCATTTTTACAGTAGTTTATCAACAACAATACAGATAAATACCAGATTTTAAAATGTTATCAAATGAGTTCAAGAGGAAAGAAAATAAAAACAGCAAGAAAATAAAAACAGCATGCTATTCTTATTATAATAGTGACTATGACAAGAAGGCCAAAAACATGGACCATCAGAAAGGTGTTAATCTGATAAACATCTTGAGCATATTAGTGAACAGGAAGTGAGTCAGAGTGGGCCAATATTGAAGACACAATGGAGGGGATTAGGTTTAAAAGGAGATAGAACGAATTAAGTGTACATAGGGTTGCTCTGAGTTGGAATAGACTTACAGCAATGGATTTGTTTGTTTGTTTGGCACACTTGTTAAGTACCCAGAAGTTGACTGGAAGATCAGCAGTTCAAACCCACTATCCGCTCCACAGGAGTGCCCTTGCATCAGCTCCGACTCATAGCAACCCTATATATAACAGAATGAGACATTGCCCAGTCCTGCACAATTCTCAAAATCGTTGCTACACTTCAGCCTATTGTTGCAGGCCCTGTGTCAATGCATCTTGATGAAAGATTTCCTCTTTTTAGCTGATCCTTTACTTTACCAAGTGTGATGTCCTTCTCCAGGGATTGGTCCCTTTGGATAACATCTCCAAAGTAATTGAGACAAAGCCTTCCCATCCTTGCTTCTAAGGAGCATTCTGGCTGTACTTCCTCCAAGGCAGATTTGTTTATTCTTCTGTCAGGCCATGGTATATTTGATATTTTTTCCAACACCACAATTCAAATGTGTCAATTCTTCCTCAGTCTTCCTTTTTCATTGCCCAGTTTTCACATGCATCTGAGGTGACTGAAAATCTATGGCTTGGGTCAGGCTCATCTTAGTCATGATCCTATATACAGAAAATTCCAAAGGATCCACACTCACGAATTATTAGAGCTTGGAAATTTTCATGGTTAAGATTGTGTGTCAGCTTGTCTGGGCAGTGATTTTCAGTGTTTATATGGGATTGAATCTGCTGTGAGTAGCCAATCAACTGAAAGGAAGTTTCCTTGGAGGTGTGGCCTGCATCTACATATAAGCAGACCTTCTGGCTTTTTTGCTTTCTCTGGATCTTGTGGCTGCCTCCTCTTCCTCTGACCTTTGGATCTTGGGACTTGAGCCATCAGCTTATCTGCAGACTTTGGAATTCATCCATCTTCACAGGCTGAGAGCAGAAGTCCTGCTCTCCAACCTGCCAATCTTGGGTTCGCCAGCCCCTGCAGCTAGGTGAATTGAGAGAAGCCTCTATCCTGATTCATGGACTTGGGGCGTTGCAGCCTCTACTGCTAGTGCCGTTTCCTTGATATAAATCTCAATCTCTTCCTCTCTCTCTCTCTCTATATATATATGCTTTACTGGCTTTGCTTCTCTAGAGAGCCCAGCCTAAGACAAAAATAAACTCAGATAGTTTGCTAAGTAAAATATCAACACACGAAAAGCACTTGTGTTGTTACATACCATCAATAAAAAAGAAAGAAAATAATTCCATTTACAACAGCAGCAAAAGATAAAATACCTAAGAATAAACTTAAGAAAGGAAGTGAAAGATTTGTAAACTGAAAAATCGCAGACATTGTTGAAAAAAAAAATTAAGTGCTAAATAAATGGATAGACATCCTTTCTTCATGCATTGGAAGATTTAATATTTAAGATGTCAGTACTCTCCAAATTGATCTATAGATTCAATTCAATCTTCAATTCAATCATTTCAAAATTACAACAGCCTTTTTTTTTAAATAAATGGAAAAAACTTATTTTCAAATTCATATGAATTGCAAGGGACCCCAAACGGCCAAAAACAATATTGAAAAAGAAGAATAAAGTTGGAGGACTCACATTTCATAATTTCAAAACTCAGTGCAAAGTTATATTAATCAAAAGAGTGTTCTAATGGCATAAGCATACACATGTAGACCAAGGGAATAAAATTGAGAGTTCAAAAATAAACTCACACATCTATGGAAAATTGATTTTTGACAAGGGTGTGAAATACAGTCAATAGGGAAATGAAAGTCCCTTTAACAAATGGTGCCGAGACCAACGGACATTCACAAGTAAAAGAATGAAGTTCGACCCCAAACACACCGCATACAAAAATTTACCCAAACCTGGTCAAAGACATAAATATGAGTTAAAACTTTAAACTTTTGGAATAAAATGTAGGAGTTAATTTTCATGATCTTGGATTTGACAATGAGTTTTTAGATATAACAAAAAAAGCACAAACAACAAAAGAAAAAAAATAGATAAACTGAACTGTAACACTGCATCTTAGGACACTAACAAGAAATTGAAAAGACATTCTTTAGACAGGTAACAAATATTTTCAAACTAAATATCTGATAAGGGTCTAATACCCAGAATAGGCAAAGAACTACAGTTCAACAATAAAACACACAAACAATCCAATTAAAAACTGGGCAAAGAACTTAAGCAGACATTTCTCCAAGGAGGATGGACAAATGTTGAACAAGCACATGAAAAGATGCTTACAGCGGTTAAGTATAAAGAAAATGCAAATAAAACCACAACGAGATAACTCTTCGTACCCGCTAACCAAAACCAAAACCCACTGCTTGTCCAACCCTGTAGAACTGCTCTGTAGGGTTTCCAAGGAGCATCTGGTGGATTCAAACTGCCGACCTTTTGGTTAGCAGCCATAGCACTTAACCACTACGCCACTAGGGTTTCCTCATACCCACTAGGATAACTACAATCGTTTAAAAAGTAAAATAACAATTCATGGTAAAGACGTGGAAAAATTAGAACCATCATACATTGCCGATAGGGATGTAAAAATAGTGCAGGCACTGTGGGAACCAGTTTGAAATCCTAAAAAAACTAAATATTACCATATGACCCAGTCAAATTAGCATTAAAAAAAATCCGTTGCTGACCAGTGGATTCCAACTCATGCTGTTGCTGCTGTTGTTAAGATGCCTTCGAGTCAGTCCCGACTCATAAAGACCTTATGTACAACAGAAAGAAACACTGCCTGGTCCTGTACCATTCTCACAATCGTTATGCTTGAGCCCATTTTTGCAGCCACTGTGTCAATTCATCTCATTGAGGGTCTTCTTTTTTTTTTTTTACTAAACCTCTACTCTACCTAGCAGGATGTCTTTCTCCAGGGACTGATCCCTAGTGAAAACATGTCCAAACTACGTGAGACACAGTCTCACCATTCTTGTTTCTAAAGAACATTCTGGTTGTACTTCTTCCAAGACAGATCTGTTCATTCTTTTGGCAACACATGGTATATTCAATATTCTTTGCCAACCCCACAATCTAAAGGCCTCAATTCTTCTTCAGCCTTCCTTAGTCATCATCCATTTTTCGCATGCATATGCAGCAATTAAAAAGACCATAGCTTGGGTCAGATGCACCTTAGTCTTCAAGGTGACATCTTTGCTTATTAACATTTTAAAAAGGTCTTTCACAGCAGATTTGCCCAACACAATGCATCTTTTGATTTCTTGAATACTGCTTCCAGGCTGTTGATTGTGTATCCAAGTAAAATGAAATTCTTGACAATGTCAATCTTGCTTCCATTTATCATGATGTTGCTTATTGGCCCAGTTGCGAGGATTTTTGTTTTAGGATGAGGTATAATCCATGTTTTATGTTGAGGTATAATCCATGTTTTTGTTTTATGTTGAAGGTATAATCCATGTCTTTGATCTTCATCAGTTAGTCCTTCAAGTCCTTCTCACTTTCAGAAAACAAGGTTGTGTCACCTGCACAAGTTGTTAAAGAATATTCCTCCAATCCTGGTGCCCTGTTCTTCATATAGTCCTGCTTCTCAGGTTATTTGCACAGCATACAGATTGAATAAGTATGGTGAAAGGATACAACCCCGACACACAGCTTTCCTGACCTTAAACCATGCAGTACCCCCTTGTTCTGTTTGCATGACTGCCTTTTGATCCATGTAGAAGTTCCTTATGAGCACAATTAAGTGTTCTGGAATTCCCATTCTTCACAATGTTATCCATAATTTGTTGTGATCCACACAGTTGAATGACTTTGCATAGTCAGTAAAACACAGGTAAACATCCTTCTGGTATTCTCTGTTTCAGCCAGGATCCATCTGATATCAGCAATGATATCCCTGGTTCCATGGCCTCTTCTGAATCCAACTTTAATTTCTGGCAGCTCCTTGTCCATGTACTGTTGTGGCCACTTTGAATGATCTTCAGCAAAATTTTCCTTTTTTTGCGTTCAACCTCTGTAGCTACATTTTTTTTTCCCCCATACTGGCAGAACTTTTAACATTTACTTCATGTTGTCTAATTTCAGTTAAATAATCTGTGATGTGTTCATTCTGGATTCTAAAGGTAGAAAACAGTAAACATTTTTTCAGGAAATTAAACCATATAAGTATTGATCACTGCAAAACCACGTGGCATATTCGTGATTATTTGATGTCACTTCTGCTATACCACTCCAAGGATGTGGTTCATGGGACATGGGTCAAGTTAAACTGGGGCTCTTAATTGCATTCTGTGAGTTGCTCAAAACTAAGACACATTTTATTTTGCTCTATTTTTCTACCATGACATTTTTAGACTTTTTTTGGTTTTTTGTAAAGTTTATAAAAAAAAAAAAGTTGCCTTTTATTTATTATTGTATTTAATAAATCAATTTTTAAAAATTTATTGTGGAATTTTCTGTATCTGAATTTTACATTGTATATTATGGAAATTCTCATCATCAACTTTTCCTGAAAATTTCTGTCCTCTTCCAAGCTGAGCTATGAGATGATGTCTTGGGACCTATTCTCAATGTTCTGATTCATATGATATCCTCTTGGTTCTGTTATCCTCTCTCTGTCTCTCCTTTTTTATTTTTTTAATAGTATATTCTAAGGTAACTCTCTAAGAAATGGTTAATGGGAAAGAAATTTTCTAACTTTGAATGTCTGAAAATACATTATTCCCTCACTGTTGATTAATAACTTGAATAACATAGACATTTTGATAGGAAATATTTTTCTTATAACTTGCCAGGCATTACCATACCATACATTTCTTTTTTCCCCAACTTAATAGAATTCTATTTATCACAAAGATAATGGAGATTCTGAAAAACACTTGCAATAAAAGACAGACATGTAGCTCAGTGGAATATCAAACCAAACCAAACCTGCTGCCTTCAATTTGATTCTGACTCATAGCAACCCTATAGGACAGAGTAGAACTGCCTTGTAGGGTTTCCAGGGAGTACCTGATGGATTTGAACTGGTGACCTATTGGTTAGTAACCATAGCTCTTAACCACTACACCATCACCAGGGTTTCCAATATAAGTGCCTCAAATTAAGAATTTTATTTATTTATTTTTTGTCTGAAATACATCCACAGTTTACTTCTTTCTTCTTCTTCCCTGAAAGCAAGTCTACTTCCTCTTGATGGCTGGGTAGTAGCATGGTGTTTTTGCTTTGGTTATTATAGAATGTGCACATAGATTTTGTTATTTTAGAATGTGCAAATAAATGGTTCTGCATGAACTTAAATATTAGTGAAAAATTAATGTGCAATATATTTTTGATTTGTCTTGATTTGACTGGAGGTCACATTTTGAAATTATGGAACAAAACCTTGTGACTTATCAATGCCACATTTCTAGGCAGAAATAAATATGCATAAGAACAGTCATTACTAGTTACAAATCTGGATATTGCTAACAGTATAGATGTTATAGCTAAGGAAAATTCCTGATTGGGATATAAAAAAAAAAAATCACGGACCATTCCCAAGACAATTTATGGATGCACCAATCTCAGTATGAAATGGGCTAACAGACTGGAAACGTTCGACAAGATACCAAAGGGAAGCAACTGAGAGCAAACACTTAGGGATTTGTTTCAAAAGTAATTTATTTTTGGATTCATGCCATCTTTGAAAATCTTTCCCCAGGCAATAAACATTAGAAACTTTTATTATCATTTTCCCAGCCTTTGGCTTCTCTGGGAATTGGATAGCTTGTCTCATTGTAGCCTAGAGCTGCCTTTATGATGCCCTCCAGGAAAAGTAGCCCTGATTTGTAATAAAAGTCACAAGGTTAATTTAGTACTTGGCATCACTTTTCTCTATAGGCTCTTATTCTTGTACCAATTTAGATGTATTTTCATTCTCCATCTTCCTTATTAATGTTCATTTCATTAAAACCTTCCAAACTATGGTGTATTCTGTCTTGTGTTTTCTGAGAGAGATTCTGGCCATTTATGCCCTGGGCATTCTTTGCCATGGAGTCTCTGGTACTTTATCATGATAAGCTTCATTTTCCATCTCATTAGTAACCTTTTTTTAAAAGAGATCTATAGCAAGCTAGTCAGATAGTCTACCTAATGCTGTTTAATGAATGAGCAAATCCCTTTCATATTATGACAGCTTTTTGACAAGTGACATTATTGCAATAGGATCCCTACTTTAAAAACACCCTTTCTTACCAGAACATTACAAAACAGCAATAAAAAGAAATAACCCAAACCTACAAATGCTTTATTATACTCAAAGAAAGCTGTCTCCTTTCCTATACACAGGTTTGTGATCTTAAAAAAGCTAGTATAGCTGCACAACATAAATAATACAACTTTGAAAAATTCTTTTTATGTATTTTATTCTCATTCTTTTTTTATGCCTTAGAAAGGTAATACAAAAGGAAAATGCATAGCAAGTCAAATGAGAAATGAGATTCCCCCTTCTCCAGAGGAAAAGTGACAGAAGAGAGAAAATATACAGCTGCTTAATATTTACTCTTGCCTGGTATAAACTTCACTGATTTTATGTGTTTTGATCAGAGTAAGATTGACAAAATCAAAGTTATTCTAGGTGTTTATTTCTGGAGACAGGTTTAACACACAATCAGAAGTTTATAACAATTGGAAGAGTTGGGGGAGTGGAGGCCAGCCTACTGCTTTTAGGAAGTAAGAATCTTCAGGAATTACAGGGAGATGCATCTGAAGACTCCACATGCCTGCAACACCCAAGAGGTTCAGGAGAAACTGCTAAGTCCCAAGAAGCCACCACCAATGATTTAAACTGGCTGCAGTCTCCCTCATTCAGTTCTTCTCTATGATATTCAAGAATCAAAAGATTTTAGGGAAACGGAATTCCTGGTGTCTCCTGTGATTATAGAAAGGCAAGAATAGAATGGTGCAGAATTGACAAGAGAGAATCCTGCACGGGAGCATCACCGTGGCCATTGACGGAAGCTCCGCAGTCACAATTATTATTATTTTAAAGATGGGATAATTGTAGTTCATAAAGTTTCAATGGCTTTGCTTAAATGGCAGATAATATCTGTTATGACTTATGTGAGGAGTGCTGGTAGCACAGTGGTTAAAGTAATCAACTGCTATCTGAACGTTTGGGGGGTCAAAACCACCAGTGGCTCTGCAGGAGAGAGATGTGGCTGTCTGCTTCCGTAGAGATTTATACCCTTGGAAAGCCTATGGGGTCGCTAGGAGTCAAACTCAACTCGACGGCAGTGGGTTTTTATTATTTCGGTATGATATATGTGTATAATGTGTGTGAGCACATATATGTATATATATGCGTGTATATATACATGTGTATATACATGTATGTATATATACACTCACATATATGACAGAGAAAGAGGGAGGGAGGGAGAGAGAGCTCCTGGGTGGAGCAGTTTGCACTCGACTACTAACCTGAAGGTTGGCAGTTCAAACCCACACAGGAGCACTACAGAAGAAAGTCCTGGCAATCTGCTTCCGTAAAATAGCAGCCAAGAAAACCCTATAGAGCAATTCTACTCCAGAACACCTGGGGTCTCCATGAGTCAGAATTGGCTTGATGGTAACTGGTTTGTTTTTTATGTTTTGGTGTAATGTTTAAATAATATTTAAGTTGAGTCCTAAAGGCAGGAAAATGGGGGAGAAGCTGGCTCATGAGAGAAACTGAATAAATAAAAAAATAAATGAACAAAAGACAATGTGGCTAGCTCTTAGTGAACCGGGGAGTGGTACACCATGAAACTGAAGAGAAAGGCAGAGATCATGCAAGGTTTGGATGGTCAAGTAATGGTAACAGCAAATCCTTGCGTGGATTCTAGACACTATTCTGTTTACATAATTAACTCCTTTAATTTTCTCAACAACCTTACACAAAATGCATTTTCATCATTAGCATTTCCATTCCAAAGAATGAGAAAGCTAAGGGACAACAAGATTACATGCTGAATTTCACACAAATATAAGTGGCAGAACAAGAAATTGAGCCCATGCAGTCAATCTCTGTTGTTACCACTATTAACAATTATGCTTTACTGACTCTTAAAGGGTTTTGGTTTGTGTTCTAAGTTTAACAAAGGTGATCACAGGATTGCTAAGCAGTGAAATAGCAAGATATGTCTAAAATTTTCCAAATGTGTTTCTGGTTATTATGTAGCAAATAGAATGAAGTGCAGCAAGAATGAAATGGAAAACTAATGACCATTATAGTAAATTAGGTAAGAAATTGTGGTGCTTTGAATAGAGTGTTGGCATTGAAAATAAGGAGAAACAGATTATTTGGGTAATATCTGGTAGGTAGAATCAATCAACTTGCTAGGTTATGAGATGTGTGAAGTACCAAGGACAATTCTTAGGTGTTTTCCTAGAACAATTAAGTGGATAGAAGTGCCATTTATCGAGATAGGAAACATGAGACTAAAGGCAAGCAAAAGCATCACATATGATGCTATGATGTTTCTGTGTGATATTCAATCAAATAAGCCATAGTGTAAGGATGTGTCTCAAAAAACATATGACGGTATGGGATATAAGTTTAGGCATTAGAAGATACTGGTGGCATTTAAGCAAAAAGAATGAATTTGACAACCTGGAGGGAAGATGAAGAATAAGAATTTAAATTAAAAAAAAAAAGAAAGAAAGAAAGTCAGAGGTTTAGATATCTCTGGTCACAGAATGTTCATGTTTTTCTTCTCATAACATTTTCCTCATTTGGTGATTTTTAATCTAGTGATGTGGTGCTCTTGGACAATTCCTGTACTTATAAATCAGTTCCAGAGAACAGTAGTCATGGTTGATCAATGATCCTTAGAAGTTAAATGAAACATTTAAGCAACCAGTGAATAACATCTCCCTAGAATATCTCTAGAGCCGATTGCATCATGACCTTGGTTTTGCACTTCTATGGAAGTGTGTTTTCATAAAAAAAAAAAGAGTCACAACCAAAAAAAAAAAAAAGATAGTTAAATTAAGGGAAGATCTCTAGCTGGCTGTGGTGTTTGTATATACTTTGTTGTAGAAATGCTGAGTCTTTTAGTCTTTAATCTTAGTCTGCCAGGCTGACAACTTTGAAATTGCTGCAGAAAAGTTCACTGAAAGAGATAAATCAGTATATCATCTGCATAAAAAAAGACAATGCATCATCATGGTAAATAAGATAATCAAATGAAGCATAGATACTGGGGAAAGGCTCTAGTGAGTAAGCTCAATAATATGACTAGGGAACTTGTGAAATTTAAAGAAACAAAAGCAGAGGTGACCATTAAGTAAGGTAAAATTTCAACATGGAAGTACTATGTACACACACATGTATACACACACACATAAACATTTAATCTTGTGCTTCAAACATTCCCTGAAATTTCAAGACACCTTGAGTCTGAAATCACAGTTAAGGAATAAACAGAAATAAAAATCTTAGGCACGCAGTGAAAAGGTCAGTGTAATGTCAACATAATGAACATAATAAGCTTCTTCTTGAGATAAGAAATCTTTTCAGGACCAAATTAAATTTGGCATTTAAATCATAACTTGATATATCTAATCCCAAATTCTAAGTGAATCTAATTTAAGGAATACAATATGACACACAAATTGAAACTATCATACTGTAATATGTAGTTACATCTCTATTTCAATACAAGGTGGATTTGAAAAAGAGAAAGAACCTGATTAATTTTCTGAAGACAGGAGGATCCCTGCATTATCAAAGGCATAACTACCTGATAAAATCGTAATGCAAATGATCTTAAAAGCTACAGGATCTCTTATGAGCTATCACAAAAGCTTCACTGGAAATAGACCAAGTGTTATAGACTGAATCGTGCCCCCCAAAAATATGTGTCAACTTGGCTAGGCCATGATTTCCAGTGTTGTGTGTTTGTCCTCAATTTTGTGATCTGCTGTAATTATCCTTAAAGTGCCTAATAGAAAAAGCCTAGATTTCCTTGAAGAGACTGTTGGTGGTATTATGGACATCAAAGGCAATTCTGGTGAGGGTTCAGAAGGAAGTGAGGAGAGCAATAACACTGGAGATGGTGCAGACAGTGAGAAACAGCAGCAGAGAAAAGGCAGCAGCACAACCAGGGGACTGGTGAGAGACCATGCAGGAGCCAACTCAAGGAGCAAAAGAGTTGAGCACCTTAGAGCCGAGGCTCACTTGCAGAGTGGAGTGCCTCTGGGTACTTATTGGTAGAGCTAAAAAGCTTTGTAACCCTTGCCCAAGAAGGGAAGATGCTGGGCCAGCCCAAGAGGCCCAAGGGGCCAAGAAGCCAAGCAACAAGGAAGCTGAAGAGACAAGGAGCACAGGAAGCAGAGCCACCTTGATCTCAAAGGGTGGACCCATGGCCTACTGGCTCTCAAAGGGTGGAGCCCAGAATCCTAGATTTCAAAGAGTCAAATCTTCACCAACTCGATTCTGGAGTGTGGGGATACCACTCACAAATGCCAGGGGAATGGGGCTAGAGCCACTGGACAAAGCTGAGGGGGTGGGGTCACTACTCAGCTGGACTAGAAGAATGGGGCCACTCAATGCTGAGGGAGCAGAGTTGCTGTCCAGTGGGCCTAAAAGGCAGAGCTAAAGCCTAGAGCCAAGGGGCCTCCACACAGAGTCCAGAGAGCATGACCAACATGCAGAGACTAGAGGGCAGGGCCATTGCCCAGATGGTCTCAGAGAACAGAGGATTATTTTCAAGCTTTGAGAGCTAATGTTAATTGTTCTGCTGGGCTTTGGACTTGCTTAATACCCAACATCTCTTCTTTCCCTCAAATTTTTCCCATTTGTAATAGAAATGTCTACCTCGTGTCTATTCCACCATTGTAGTTTGGAAGCAGATAACTTGAATTCTAGATTTCACAGATGAAGAAGAATTTTTGCAGAAAGTGACAAGGATATGAATTTTGGGGGCCAAAGGGTGGAATGTTATAGATTGAATTGTGTTCCCCGAAATGTATATCAACTTGGCTAGGCTATAATCCCCAGTATTCTGTTTGTCCTCTATTTTGTGACCTGATATAATTATCCTATGTGTTGTGGTTTGAATCCACCAGCCACTCCTTGGAAACCCTATGGGACAGTTCTACTCTGCCCTGTAGGGTTGCTATGAGTTGGAATCAATTCAACGGCAACAGATTTATGATGTAAATAAGGTAGGATTAGAGGCAGTTATGTTAATGAGGCAGGACACAATCTATAGGATTAGATTGTATCTTGAGTCACTCGCTTTTGCAATATAAAAGAGAGAAGAGAGCAGAGAGGAAGGGGACATACTACCACCAAGAAAGAAGAGCCAGAAGTGAAGCACGTCCTTTGGACCGGGGGTGCCTGCACTGAGAACCTCCTAGACCAAGGGGAAGCCTGGTAAGGAGTTTCCGCCACAGCAGAGAGGGAAGATCTTCCCCTAGAGCTAGCACCCTGATCTTAGACTTCTAACCTCCTAGACTGTGAGAGAATAGATTTCTGTTTGTTAAAACCATCCACTTGTGGTATTTCCATTATAGCAGCAATAGATAACTAAGACACTGTGATGGTAGTTTTGTGCTACTCTTACGTTATCTTGGTGATAAAAGACGTTGTGGAAATTTCAATACAGGCTGTAGAACCTGCACTAGGCAAGTCAAAATCAATATATGATTCAGTGTCAGGAGAGAAGGTGGTGACCAGAGCTGGCTGACTGCAAATGTCCTCAATTTTCTTAAGCAAAAAATAAATTCAAATGGCTGAACTTCTACTCAGTGTACTATATCTGAGAAATAAATTGACATTGAAACTAATACTTTCACCTTCTTTCACTTCATTTTTCAAGAAGCATTACACGCCTTTTATGAAAACCAAAGATTTATTTGGGAAAGGTCACAATGCAGCAATAGTTGGAGAATATAACTGGAAACCAAGAACGTAACAAGAGTGCTATTGGGCAAAATGTGTTAACAAAGTAAAACATGTTTGAAACCATGTTTTCAACTGTGTAGCAAACTCGAATGAATTTAAAACTGCCACCAAATTCTACAATCATACAATGCTAATATATAGACAACCAATTAGTATTGTAGGGGGGAAAGTGAATTTTGAGGAAACAGTCCACATGTCTTTTAGGAAGATGAGTGAGTGTAACAATGTGTCACATCAAGTTTTATGAAAATGTGTGGTTCTAGAAAATGGTAGGCAGAAATCTTTGGTTAATTACCAGGTCTATAATGTTAATTTATTTCATCCCTCTCGTCACCCTCTTCCTTCCCCCCACCCTTCTCTGGACCTATAAGGAGCCCTGTGGCACAATTGTTAAGCACTTGGTTGCTAAGCAAAAGGTTGATGGCTCAAACCCACCTAGCAGCCCTGCAGGAGAAAAGACCTGGCAGTTTACTTCCATAAAGGTTACAGCCTAGAAAACTCTATGAGGCAGTTCTACTGTGTCACATGGGGTGCTATGAGTTGGAATGGATACAAGAGCACCTAACAACAACCACATGGACCTACACTATGATATAAGTAGTTCAAATTCCTCAACACTCTATCAGAGCAAAAGTTATCCATGCCCCAGACTTTTCCTACTATCTCACTGTTACCTCTTCACCTGATGGCACAAGGACCCCTGATGGCACAATGGTTAAGCACTTAACTGCTAACCAAAAGGTCCATTGTCTGAACCCACCACCTGCTCCATGGGAGAAAGATGTGGCAGTCTGCTTCCATAAAGATTTACAGCCTTAAAAGCACTATGGGGCAGTTCTACTCTGTCACGTGAAGTTGCTATGAGTCAAAAATTGACTTGACTGAACCTAACAGCAACAACTTACTGACATGCATATTAAAGTTTTGTTCTCCTCTATCTCATTCCATCTGAAGCCAACCCTTTTTCTAGTACTAACTCTGATTTTCATGGCACGTTTTTGAAATCCAAAGGCTGGATTCAATTCCCAGCTCTGTTGTGTAGTAGAAATGGACTCAGAGCAAATCACAAATCCTCTCTGCATTTATTTCCTCCAGTTAAGTGGAAATGATATAACAACACTAACATCAGAGTTGTAGTAAAGATGAAATGAGAAAGTGGATATGGAAAAAGCTTTCTGCCTATTAAATGTCAGTATTAATAGTGTCGCTACCATGCTCAGCAATGGATGTCCATTACAAATGACTCTAATTTGAAAATTTCAGACCTAACAGTTAGTTAATAAATGAAATTCTTGTCAAACTTGAGAAGTTGCATGTAGGCTTTTGGAAATTCTTGCAGTGTTAATATGGATCTGTAACACCTTCAGCACAACTGTGGAAAACAAAATGCCATCATGGGTATAGAAGACTGCCTGACATTTTCTGAACATCTTTGCTAGGTTTGGTTAATTTCTAGACTTATGAGTCAGCTTCCTCAAGGCAGAGCCTGGAAAACTGCTCAAGAACTTCCATTCAGAAGTTAAAAACTTCAGAATGTACGCTCATCCGAAATTAATTTTGTCACTGAGGGTAGTATTGGCAGGGGCAATGAATCATGGTGGCAGCAGGGATTGCAAGTCCCCGAAACAGACTTGTCTTCAGTGAGGCAGTGGTGTTTATGGTGGCTTCTGACATTGCTCCACAGGGTGGCAACTGCATCAGTAATATCTCATCAGGTGAACTCTGCAGTAAGGATTTTGGCAATATTCCTGGAAAGTTAGCCTGAAGCTTAGTTCTCTCATGCCAAAATTTTTGAGCCACCCAATATTCTTTTAATAGACAACATTTCTGCTTAATCAGCCAGAATTAGCTTTTGTTCTTGGAAATGATATTCAAAATAGGTGCATAAGTTGCAAGCAATAAATCCTCAAGCAGATGTTGGGTACAGATGAAATTAAAGGAGTGGAGTCCAGGAACTCATTGCAATTGGACAAAATTTCTTTTCCTGGAAAAAGAAACAAGCCTGCAGCTTTCTCCTCAAAGACTGATAAGCTCAGCTACCCACCATTGAGTAAAAAGAGAGTAACACAGGGCAAGAAAGGTCAGAAATATAGGAAATAATGAAAAAATGATTAGAAAGAAACTAAGGGTGTACCTATTGTTATTTGCAGCTGAACTAGAATCAAACCAATAATAAGGTGACTCAGTTTTATTAGTGTTCTACTGTCAAAGCCGTAAGTAGTGTTCTACTGTCAAAGCTATAAGCAGGAAACTGATAAAGCTGCTCAGCCACCAGAAGGACATGAGGGCAAGCAGGATAATGGAAAAGAAAGCGCTTTGAAAAACAATGAGCTAGGAAATCCTCTTGAAGAGCAACCAGGTCTTCAAGAATGTTCCTCATCCTTGCAGCAGGGGGCACAAATACATTACAGTGACATTCCAGATTCTTATGAGCTAATAATAGCTGCCTTCCACTTTTTCCCTTTTAGGATGACAATATTTATTGCAGTCATCCTGTACCTGTTCTAACATCGCATATTGAGGCTGTGAAGTGAATGGGGGGAGAGTACGTTTCTTGTCTCCTTAGTTGAAGGGTCTCAGGTCCTACAGGACACCCCTATGAGCTACTGTTGTTGTTACTTGCTATCAAGTCGGTTCTGACTTGTAGCAACCCTGTGCACAACAGAACGAAACACTGCCCAGTCCTGTACCATCATCATGATCATTGTAATTCTTGAGCTCATTGTTACAGCCACTGTGTCAATCCACCTTCCTCTTTTCCGCTGACCCTCTACTTTACCAAGCATGATGTCCTTCTCCAAGGACAGGTCCCTCCTGATAACATATCCAAAGTATGTGAGAAGTTTCACCATCTTGGCCTCTAAGGAACATTCTGGTTGTACTCCTTCCAAGACAGATTTGTCCATTCTTCCAGCCAAAACAAACAAACAAAAAACCAAACCCAGTGCCCTGGAGTTGATTCTAACTCATAGTGACCTTATAGGACACAGTAGAATTGCCCCATTCGGTTTCCAAGCAGTGCCTGGTGGGTTTGAACTGCTGACCTTCTGGTTAACAGCCATAGCTCTTAACTACTATGCCACCAGGGTTTCCAAAAGAATGACTTGTTTGTTTCCACTCAGTTTCAAATCAGAGACCTTTTACATGTTAGGCAAACCTGATAACCACTACACTATGGAAACACAGTCCACGGAATATTCAATATTTGTTGCTAACTCCATAATTCAAAGGCATCAATTCTTCTTTGGTCTTCCTTAGTCATTGTTCAGCTTTGCATGCATATGAGAAAACTGAAAACACCATGGCTTGGGTCAGGCTTATCTTAGTCCTTAAAGTGACATCTTTTGCTTTCTAACACTTTAAAGAAGTCTTTTGCAGCAGATTTGCCCAATGCAATGTGTCATGTGATTTCTTGACTGCTGCTTCCCTGGGTGTTAATTGTGGATTCAAGTAAAATGAAATCCTTGACAACTTTAATCTTTCCTCCTTTTGTCATGATGTTGCTTACTGGTCCAGTTGTGAGGCTTTTTGTTTTCTTTATGTTGAGGTGCAATCCATACTGAAGGCTGTAGTCTTTGATCTTCATTAGTAAGTGCTTCAAGTCCTCTTCACTTTCAGTAAACAAGGTTGTGTCATTTGCATAATGCAGGTTGTTAATGAGTCTTCCTCCAATCCTGATACCCCCTTCTTCTTCATGTAGTTCAGCTTCTCAGGTTATTTGCTCGCCATACAGATTGAATAGGTATAGTGAAAGGATATAACCTTGACACATACCTTTCCTGACTTGAAACCATACAATTTCCCCTTGTTCTGTTTGCATGACTACCTCTTGATCTATATACAGATTCCTCATGAGCACAATTAAGTGTACTGGTACTCTCCTTCTTTGCAATGTTATCCATAATTTGTTATGTTACACGAATGCCTTTGCACAGTCAATAAAACACATGTAAAGGTTTTTCTGGTATTCTCAGCTTTCAGCCAGGATCCATCTGACATCAGTGATGACATCCCTCATTTTACTTCCTTTTCTGCATCTGGCCTGAAAATCTGGCAGTTCCCTGTCCATATACTGCTGCAACCACTTTTGAGTGATCTTCAGCAAAACTTTACTTATGTGTGATAGTAATGATTTTGTTCTATAATTTCCTCATTCAGTTAAATCACCTTTTTTTGGAATAGGCATAAATATGGATTTCTTCCAGTTAGTTGGCTGGGTAGCTATCTTCCAAATCTCTTGGCACAGATGAGTGAGTACTTCCAGTGCTGAATCTATTTGTTGAAACATCTCAGTTGGTATTCTGTCAATTCCTGACGCCTTATTTTTCACCAACACCTTCAGTGCAGCTTGGACTTCTTCCTTTAATATCATTGGTTTTTGATCATATACTACCTCCTGAAATGACTGAACATCGCCCAATTCTCTTTGGTACATCCATCTTCTTTTGTTGTCTTCTGCACAGTTTAGTATTTTGCTCGTAGAATCCTTCGGTACTGCAATTTGAGGCTTGAATTTTTTTCTTCAGTTTTTTCAGCTTGAGAAAGGCCAAGTATGTTCCTTCCTCCTGTTTTTCTAACTCTAGGTCTTCCTACATGTCATTATAATACTTTACTTTGTCTTCTTGAGCTGCCCTTTGAAATATTCCATTCAGCTCTTTTACTTCATCATTTCTTTCTATGAGTTAGGCATAATTTAAAACTCTGGGACTTTGAGCTGGATTCAGTGACTGGATGGGACTTTTTGGCTCTCTCCCTTGATGCAATGTTAGTATGTTCTGTATATAGGAGAGTGAACTTAAAATTTTGTGACCTGAAAGTTGGAAAGTAGAAGTCAAGAATTCACAATGGTGTCCGTGAATATTTCTAACAGTCCTCCAGGGGAAAAAGATAATTTTGCTTCCTGTGCCCTGAAAATAAGTAGTGGCCAGTTAACTTTTTTGGCCAGTGAAATGTGAATGTCACTTTTGGTAGAAAAGTTTCAGAGCCAGGAGCAATTCACCACTGTCTCTTTCCTCTGCCACAGACACAAACTATATTCCAGATAGCAGCTATTCCTCCAGTGCAGGATCCACAGTGGCAATGATGTAGATGAGACCGTCAACTGACCCTTGCTAGACGCACAACAAGAACAAGCATAAAACCTTTGTTAATTTAAGCTACTGAGTTTAGGAGATGATTGTTTTCAGCAGAGTGTAAACAAGCCCATGACTGATAAAAATATCCTGAAGCTCAATTTCTAATCATATTATAGCAGGCTATGGGTATGTTAGAGAAGGGAATAAGGATGAAGAAACACAGGTTGATATCATACTGAGAAATGAGAGATATGACCTTCTTAGAATTAAAACTTTAGATCAAACATAAGAGCCAGAGCTACATAACAATGTGACCTGACCTTGCAAATAGAAGGGCAAATCTAGGTGAAATCTTTGCATGACTACGGAAATAAAATAATGACATGGGTTAGAATTTAAGCTTAAATTCTACCTAGGTTGCACAAATAACAAAAGAGTGAGAACCACAAACACAGGATTCCCTCTTCTACTTTTTATTTACATGTATATAAAAACCTACACACACACGCAGAAAAGCAATGAGTACAAGTTAAACGGGAGAAGGTCTTTCTGAATTGGAAATACATTGACAAATAGCATTAAAACTTCTCAAAATTGAAATTCACTTTATAGTTAATTTTATGAATTCTATCGAAAGTAACTGGAGCCTTTCTCAGACAAGTTTCATCTTAGGCTCACAGGTGAGTATTGACTTGTAACTCCCTTATCTACCGACTCATCTAAACAAACAACCAGTTCTTTTCTATCACTATATTCAAGCTCTTTATATTTGCTTTCTCTTGAGAGATGAAATATTCCCAATAAAATCTGATTTACATTAGTATCTCTTAGCGATTTTGCTCTTTTCAGTGACAGTACAAAGGCAAAGCTTCTATCCAGCTTTTCAGAATTAATACACATTTTTATTTCTCCAAGAAGATGAATAAGATAAAAAACCTAACTTAATTTTTCTAAAGGGATAATTTGCTTAGCTAACATACCAAAGAAATAAATAATCATGATAAAGAAGGATAATCAAAAAACAAAAACATTACTTGAAATAAATAATAAAAAAAAAATACAAAATTAGCATAAAATTTGGGAATAAAGGAGCTATTTTGTTTTGGTTAAAGAAATGCTGGGAACAGAGTAAGTGAAGAATAGAACTAAATGCTCATTTCTCTGAATGAAGAAAAACTCCCAATAAAATCTCATTTATCGCTTTGATATATGCTTTGAAAAGCGACCACTGAGAAAGCTCTAAGTTTGTGAATCATACAGTTCTCCTTTAAACTCCGTAATACTTTTTTTTTTTTTAATTCTGTCTTTTAATTCTTTTCATTTGATTTTAAAAGCTTAAACTGCAGAATGGCATCTACCCACAAATAATGAGATTTATCTTTCAGATTAGATAGGAAATAAAATTAGTAAGGTCCAAGCTAATGAGGTTCCTACTTGAAGACATTCTCAGGGAGGCCAGCTCTCTCACTTTCATCTAGATGACACCGATCTTCTCCACCCTCATAGAGCCAATCAAGTTCAATGTAATATTACCATGGAGAAACAAAGTTAGTAAGCAAAAACTAAGGTTGGGACTAAAGTAGTTTTGCAGAGCAAGCTTGGGGAGGGTTCACAGACTCAGTTGATAAAACAAAAATTATTTTTGAGTCCAGGTCAGATACGAAATTTGCAAAACAGCTGTTGACACAGCCAACATGTGGGAGTCTAAAAATCAGTTTGGGGACAAATCTGGAAAGACTGCTAAAATGGCAGAAAATGGGGGTGCATGCCCAGTCTGTACAGAGAGGTCTCTTCTGAAGGTCCAAGGTTTTGTCTTTACAGGGATGGATTTTCAGATCTTAAAGTCACTGAGTTTTCAAACCGTCACTTAAATATCTGTCAAATAAATATATGAGTAGTTAAATGGCAAGTTAGATTGAACAATGGTTGAAAAATATTGTTTTTGCAAAGGTACAGATAAAAAGTAAAAGTTGCAGGTATGTCACATTCAGAGAAACATAATCTTAAGATTACCCACAGGGAGAAGGGCTTAGAGCTAAATCATGAGCTTTAAAGTGGTTAAAGTTCACCACAGACAAGTAGTTCTCAGCCAAGAATGATTTTGCCCCATCCTACCCCACATCCGGGGACATTTGTCAGTATCTGGAGATATTTTTGGTTGTTACACTGGGTAGAGGACAAAGATGATGTTAAACAACCTACAATCCACAGTATAGTCTCCAGAATAAAACATTATCCAGCCCAAAATGTTGAAAGTGCTGAGGTTGAGAGACTTTACTATAGATACCTCCAGAATTCCAGAATGGCACATATTGATTATGCTCCTAAAGCCAAAAAGAAAAATACTAGATGTCTTAGTTATCTAGTGCTGCTAGAACAGAAATACCACAAGTAGATGGCTTTATTCTCCCACAGTCTAGGAGGCTGAAAGTTCACATTGAGGGCACCAGCCCCAGGAGGAGGCTTTGTCTCTCTGTTGGCTCTGGGGGAAGATCCTTGTCATCAATCTTCCCCTGGTCTAGGAGCTTCTCTGCATAGGGACCACTGGTCCAAAGCATGTGTTATGCTCCTGGCTCTTTTTTTTTTGGTGCCAAGAGGTCTCCCTGTCTCTTTTCTTGCTTCTCTCTTTTATATCTCAAAAGAGATTGACTCAAGACACAATCTAATCTTGTAGATTGGGTCCTGCCTCATTAACATAACTTCCCCTAATCCTGTCTCATTAACATTATAGAGGTAGGATTTATAACACATAGGAAAATCACATTAGATGACAAAATGGTGAACAGTCACACAATACTGGGAATCATGACCTAGCCAATTAATGCACATTTTGGGGGGACACAATTCAATCTATAACACTGGATTCTGAAAATATTGAGAAAAATGTCTTTAAACACTAAAGAAAGATGATTTGCTTCTAAGGAAAACTTATATTGTATCACATCAAAACATCTTTAATAAGCATGAATCCTATTGCCATCATGTCAATTCTGACTCATAGCAACCCAGAGTAGAACTGCCCCATAGGGTTTCCAAGAATGTAATCTTTATGGAAGCAGACTGCCACATCTTTCTCCCACGGAGCAGCTGGTGGGTTTGAACCATGAACCTTTTGTTAAAAGTCAAGGGTTAACCACTGCACCACCAGGGCTCCTTAGTTTCAGCAAGGCCTCAGTTAAAATTTTCATTTGGCTGATGATGAGCTTTTTCCTTTAGGTAAGTACACTAAACAACCTGGTCCTAGTTTTTTCATCTCTGAAAATGGGTAATGTGATGCTTTCATTTCAGCATTGCTCTAAAGAATAAGTAACAATACGAAGAAGGACGACACGGAGAAAGTAATACTAAATTATATTGCTATTATTATCATCATCACTATTTTCATATGAGAAAATATAAGCCACTCAAATCTATGCAAATAAAATTAGGAAATTCTGAAGAATACTAATTATGTTCTAGAGGGAGGCATCAAAAAGAATTAACCAAAAAAATGGATTAGTATTCTCAAGCCTCCACATTTCTAGCCTGGTTTGCTTCCTTTTAGAAAGTGACCTCTTTATAGCAGCATGAACAGTAAGCTAAGGCCAACCTGCTTCCCATATAAAACACAGAGAAATGTCAATAAAATTGGTACTTTATGTATTTTAAGTTGATAGAATTCCTTGACACAGCAAGGGAAGAGGGATTGTGGGGGACATTTCCTTAGGTGAATCCCTTAAGGTGGAGGTGGGCCTGTGATTTGCTTCTAACCAATAGCATATGGCAAAGATAATATGTCACCCAATTGTATAAGGCTAGATCTTCACAGACTGAGGAGGAGGGTTCTGTTGCTACCTTTGAAGAAGCAAACAGCTGTGATATAGGAAGAGGGCCATATGGCAGGAAACTATGAAAGGTTTCTGGGACCTAAGGGTAATCTGCAGCTGACAGCCAGTAAGAAACTGAACATTTTGACCAATGATTATGTGAAAGAATCCTGATAAAAAGGGGGGAAATGCAGAACAGAATTTCATATTTTAGTGGAAGTCAAACTTTCTGGGGCCATGGCGATTGGATGAATCCCTGAAACTATTGCCTTGAGAAAAATCCTTAAACCTTAAACCAAAAAGATCCCTTGAAGTCTTCTTAAAACCAGCAATAGTTTAGCTTAACTAGTAAAGAATGTCTGTCTTTAGCATTGTACTCTTTTAAGATCTATCTATATCGGATCAAACTGAGAACAGCATCTTTAAAGATTAGATAGAAAACTTAGGGGGCAGTGAATTTATGTTAATTGGGGAGGAAAAACTCGGAAAACGTTGATGAGAATGGTTGCACAACTTGAAGGATGTAATCAATGTCACTGAATCGTGCCTATAGAAAGTGTTGATTTGGTGTATGTTCTGCTATGTATATTTTCAACAACAAAAATAAAATAAATTATATTAAAAAAAGAAGATACTGAGACTTTCAGTCACACAGCTGCAAAGAATTTCTGCCAACAGCTTAAATGAGCCTGTAGGTAGATTCCTCCCCTGTCAAGCTTCCAAATAAGAACACTGTCCAGCTAGCACCTTGACTGCAGCCTGGTGAGACCCTGAATAGAAGACCAGAAAACCTGAGCCTGGGCTCCTGACCCACAGAAACTGTGAGATAATAATTGTGTGTGGTTTTAAGCCACTAAGTGTGTGGTAATTTGGTATGTAGCAATAGAAAACTAATGTAGGGATAGTGGCCAGTAAGATAAGTGGTGTCCCTAAAGTAGTAGAATTGACACTCTTGAATTATGGTGTTGGCAAAAAATATTGAATATACTATGGACTGCCAAAAGAATGAACAAATTTGTCTTGGAAGAAGTACAGCCAGAATGCTCCTCAGAAGAAGTGAGAACGGCGAGACTACCTCTCACATAGTTTGGACGTGTTATCCAGAGGGACCAGTGCCTGGAGAATGACATCATGCTTGGTAAAGTAAAGGGCCAGTGAAAAAGAGAAGACCCTCAATGAAATGGATTGACATATTGGCTGCAACAATGGACTCACGCATAACAATGATTGGGAGGATGGCATAGGACCAGGCAGTGTTTTGTTCTGTTGTACATAGAGTCACTATGAGTTGGAAGCAGTTGGATGGCTCCTAACAACAACAAAAGTAGTAGTAAAAACTTGGTTATTTAATGCATGAAGGATTATGAAATCAAGCTGTGACATGAAGGAGTTCCATGGGTCATGGATTCATACCAGTTAGGCATGATAGACCTCTCTTTACAATCCTATTATCTGACTTGACAAAGATAGCAACGCCTCCACACAAGCTCACATATTGGTTCATAGGTGAACAAAATGAATCACAGCTATGAAAATATTTTATATTTATTTTACTAAAATTTTACAACTGACTGTATGTTTTCATTCAGGAATTCTATATCCTATAGAGATAAATGAGATCCAATTACACCAATTTACTGAGTAGGAACCCTTTTAATTGGCAATATTCCTACAATAGATTATCATGCCAGTAATCTGGGTGCAATATGAATGTTTTAAAGTTATTCATGTCACAGGAAATATTAAAAGCATGTGAAAGTCAACATGAAAAATTAGGATGCATTTATTCATTGACAAAATGCAACATCAAATTAAATGGGCTTAGGAAAAAGCCTCTCGAAACTGAATAATGTTCAAGTAAAGGTCAGGTTTTAAAAGAGTGCATGACCGCCTTATACCTTACATTTTTATTCAAAGGCATAGAAAGTATTTTAATTGATTCAGAAAATATATCATTTATGGAATTAGATATAGGGATAAAACAAAGTCTTTTAGCCTGATAATCAGAAAGAGAAAAGAGGGAGGCAGGGCCAAGATGGTGGAATAGACAGACGCTTCCATCGAGGCCTCTTTACAACAAAAACCTGAAAAAACAAGTGAAATGGGTATATTTGTGACAAGCTGGGAGCCCTGAGCATCAAAGGCAAGCTTAGACAACGAACTGAGGGGCAGGGGGAGGAAGAGACCGTTCAGAAGCGGAGAGGAGTTACCGGACCTGAATCACGGGGAGCCCTCAGGCACCATCCCTGGAGCGGCAGCAGCAGCGGGCTGGTCCTAGCATTGGGCCGCAGTTTCCTCAGGGAGAAGCAGCCAGCCGCACAGCCCACTCACACCTGAGGAGAACTGCGCTCTCGGCAAAAGCTAAGGACTTGCGTATATTTTACCGCCCCCCCGCACCCCCAAGCCAGCTTCAGCGGCTGAATCCCTAGCCCTGAGGTAGACCCTGGTGAGCGCCTGGAGCCGTCCTCCCGGCCTTGGGGAAGGAAAAAAATTGCAACTGGGGGGAAAAGATAATTTGCTAGCTCCATTAACTGGGGGAGCTCAGGACAGAAGCAGCTCCTGTCCAGGCATAAACCGTCCATGGACCTTGAGCACCTTTCCCTTCTGCATGGACCTGTGTGGGCCTACTTTGGGAGAATAGGCCCTTGTTGGCAAACTCCAACCATTTCAGCAGTGTGGTGGAGAGGTGGGTGTTTGACGTTTGACATTGCTTTGCCTATTAAACAAGGTCCTCACCTACCCAAAACAGGGACCTAAGGACTGGTAGCTCCACATGGGTAGCCCAGCCACCCGCGACAGGGGACCAAGGATAACTGGTACCTCCCAGTCCATACGACAAAATCTTTGGGTGCCCGTGGTCCCTCTGCAGAGCCCACCCACCAGCATGCTCTAGGGAACAGAGATGTGTTTTCCTCAGAGACATTTGGGGCTCAGTTCTCAGCCCCCTGCCTTGTTCAGAGTGTGACCCCCTGCTGCAATCAGAAACGGGTATATACGCCAATCACCCCTGCCCTTCTAAGACTGTAGGACAGAGCCTGTACCACACACTTGATGATCAGCTACCTGGAAACCTGAGCTGAATTCATATAAGAAAACTGAATAGACTCCTAGACTGATATACCTGATAACAGGTCTAGCCAGCTGGGGACAGGACACCAGAGCTCCGAAGGTGAAAATTATCAAGCTAGCTCACTCAAGCAACCCATAGGGGTATAAATACCAAAACAAAACAAAGCAAGCAGCTACGACACAGTAAGCAAGCATAAACTAATACAACAACTTATAGATGGCTCGGAGACAGCAGTCAATATCAAGTCACATAAAGAAACAGGCCATGATCACCTCAACAGGCTCTCAAAACAAAGAATCCAGGGATCTTCTAGATGAAAGTGCATTCCTGGAATTACCAGATGCAGAATACAAAAGTTTAATATACAGAATCCTTCAAGACATCAGAAAGGAAATGAGGCAATATGCAAAACAAGCCAAGGAACACACAGATAAAGCAACTGAAGAACTCAGAAAGATTATTCAGGAACATAAGGAAAAGCTTAATAAGCTGGACAAGTCCATAGACAGCAATCAGAAATTCAGAAGATTAACAATAAAATTACAGAATTAGATAACCCAATAGAAAGTCAGAGCAGCAGAATTGAGCAAGTAGAAGCTAGAATTTCTGAACTCGAAGATAAATCACTTGGCACTAATATATTTGAAGAAAAATCAGATAAAAGAATTTTAAAAAATGAAGAAATCTTAAGAATCATGTGGGACTCTGTCAAGAGAAATAACTTATGAGTGATTGGAGTACCAGAACAGGGAGGGATAACAGAAAACACAGAGAAAATTGTTGAGGATTCCTTGGCAGAAAACTTCCCTGATATTGTGAAAGATGAGAAGGTATCTATCCAAGAAGCTCATCGAACTCCACATAAGGTAGAACTTAAAAGAAAGTCACCAAGACATATTATAATCAAGCTTGCCAAAACCAAAGATAAAGAGAGAATTATAAGAGCAGTGGGGGATAAAAGAAAAGTCACCTACAAGGGAGAGCCAATAAGAATAAGCTCGGACTACTCGGCAGAAAACATGCAGGCAAGAAGGCAATGGGATGACATATTTAAAAAATTGAAGGAAAAAAATTGCCTGCCAAGAATCATATATCCATCAAAACTGTCTCTTAAATATGAAGGTGAAATTAAGACCTTTCCAGATAAACACAAGTTGAGGGAATTCATAAAAACCAGACCAAAACTACAAGAAATGCTAAAGGGAGTTCTTTGGTCAGAAAATCAATAATATCAGGTATCGACCCAAGACTAGAACACTGGGCAGAGCAACCAGAAGTCAACCCAGACAGGGAAATCCCAAAAAAAGTAAGATTAAAAAAAAAAAAAAAGCCCAACACAGGGTAACAGCAATGTTATTATATAAAAGAAGACAACATTAAAATAATAAAGAGGTACTAAGCAATGTAATCATACACCTTCCATATGGAGAGGAAGACACGGTGATACAAAGAAATAAAACTTAGTTATAAATTTAGAAAAATAGGGGTAAATAACAAGGTAACCACAAAGGAGACAAACTATCCTACTCATCAAAATAAAATACGAGGGAGAAACACAGACTCAGCAGAAACAAAATCAACAACAACAAATATGAGGAAAAGACAATATATAAAGAAAAGCTACTCAGCACATAAAATCAAGTGGGAAAAGGAAGCTGTCAACACACAAAAAAAGACATAAAAATGATAGCACTAAATTCATACCTATCCATAATTATCCTGAATGTAAATGGACTAAATGCACCAATAAAGAGACAAAGAGTGGCAGAATGGATTAAAAAACAAGATCTGTCTATATGCTGCCTATAAGAGACACACCTTAAACTTAGAGACACAAACAAACTCAAACTCGAAGGATGGAAAAAAATATATCAAGCAAACAACAATCAAAAAAGAGCAGGAGTGGCAATATTAATTTCTGACAAAATAGACTTTAAAGTTAAATCCATCAGAAAAGATAAGGAAGGACACTATATAATGATTAAAGGCACAATACACCAAGAAGATCAAACCATATTAAACATTTATGCACCCACTGACAGGGCTGCAAGATACATAAAACAAACTCTATCCTCATTGAAAAGTGAGACAGACAGCTCCACAATAATAGTAGGAGACTTCAATACACCACTTTCGGTGAAGGACAGGACATCCAGAAAGAAGCTCAATAAAGACACGGAAGACCTAAACGCCACAATCAACCAACTTGACCTCGCAGGCATATACAGAACACTCCACCCAACAGCAACCAAGTATACTTTCTTTTCTAGTGCACATGGAACATTCTCTAGAATAGACCACATATTAGGTCATAAAGCAAGCCTTAGCAGAGTCCAAAACATCGAAATATTGCAAAGCATCTTCTCTGACCATAAGGCCATAGAAGTGGAAATCAATAACAGGAAAAGCAGGGAAAGAACTCAAACACTTGGAAACTGAACAATACCCTGCTCAAAAAAGACTGGATTATAGAAGACATTAAGGATGGAATAAAGAAATTCAGAGAATCCAATGAGAATGAAAACACTTCCTATCTGAACCTTTGGGACACAGCAAAAGCGGTGCTCAGAGGCCAATTTATACCAATAAATGCACACATCCAAAAAGATGAAAGGGCCAAAATCAAAGAACTATCCCTACAACTTGAACAAAGAGAAAGAAAGCAACAAAAGAAATCCACAGGCACCAGAAGACAACAAATAATAAAAATTAGAGCTGAACTAAATGAAATAGAAAACAGAAAAACAGTTGAAAGAATTAACAAGACCAAAAGCTGGTTTTTTAAAAAACTCAACAAAATTGATAAACCATTGGCCAAACTGACAAAAGAAAAAGAGGAGAGGAAGCAAATAACCCGATTAAGAAAAGAAATGGGTGATGTTACAACAGACCCAACTGAAATTTAAAGAATCATATCAGATTACTATGAAAAGCTAAACTCAAACCAATTTGAAAACCTAGAAAAAATGGATGAATTCCTAGAAACCCACTATCTACCTAAACTAACACAATCAGAGGTAGAACAACTAAATAAACCCATAACAAAAAAAGAGATTGAAAAGGTAATCAAAAAACTCCCAACAAAAAAAGCCCTGGTCCGGACGGCTTCACTGCAGAGTTCTACCAAACTTTCAGAGAAGAGTTAACACCACTACTACTGAAGGTATTTCAGAGCATAGAAAAGGATGGAATACAACCAAATTCATTCTATAAAGCCACCATATCCCTGATACCAAAACCAGGTAAACATACCACAAGAAAAGAAAATTATAGACCTATATCCCTCATGAATGTAGATGCAAAAATCCTCAACAAAATTCTAGCCAATAGAATTCAACAACATATCAAAAAAATAATCTACCACGACCAAGTGGGATTCATATCAGGTATGCAGGGATGGTTCAACATTAGAAAAACAATTAATGTAATCCACCACAGAAATAAAACAAAAGACAAAAATCACATGATTTTATCAATTGATGCAGAAAAGGCATTTGACAAAGTTCAACACTCATTCATGATAAAAACTCTCAGCAAAATAGGAATAAATGGGAAATTTCTCAACATAATAAAGGGCATTTACACAAAGCCAATGGCCAACATCACCCTAAATGGAGTGCGTCTGAAAACATTCCCATTGAGATCAGGAACCAGACAAGGATGCTCTTTATCATCACTCTTATTCAACTTTGTGCTGGAAGTCCTAGCCAGAGCAATTAGGCTAGATAAAGAAATAAAGGGTATCCAGATTGGCAAGGAAGAAGTCAAAGTATCTCTATTTGCAGATGACATGATCTTATACACAGAAAACTCTAAGGAATCCTCCAGAAAACTACTGAAACTAATAGAAGAATTCAGCAGAGTATCGGGATCCAAGATAAACATACAAAAAAATCAGTTGGATTCCTCTACACCAACAAAAAGAACATCGAAGAGGAAATCACCAAATCAATGGCATTAACAGTAGCCCCCAAGAAGATAAAATACTTAGGAATAAATCTTACCAGAGATGTAAAAGACTTATACAAAGAAAGCTACAGTACACTTCTGCAAGAAACCAAAAGAGACGTACATAAGTGGAAGAACATACCTTGCTCGTGGATAGGAAGACTTAACATTATAAAAATGACTGTTCTACCAAAAGCAATCTATACATTTAATGCAATTCCGATCCAAATCCCAAGGACATTCTTTAATGACATGGAGAAGCAAATCACCAATTTCATATGAAAGGGAAAGAGGCCCCGGATAAATAAGGCATTACTGAAAAAGAACAAATTGGGAGGACTTAACATCACCCGGTTGTAGAACCTATTATACCGCCACAGTAGTCCAAACAGCCTGGTACTTGTACAACAACAGATACATGGACCAATGGAACAGAATTGAGAATCCAGACATAAATCCATCCACATACGAGCAGTTGATATTAGACAAAGGCCCCAAAACAGTTAAATGGGGAAAAGACAGTCTTTTTAACAAATAGTGCTGGCATAACTGGATAACCATCTGCAAAAAAATGAAACAAGGCCCACACCTCACTCCATGCACAAAAACTAAGTCAAAATGTGTCAAAGACCTAAATATAAAATCTAAAACGATAAAGATCATGGAAGAAAAAATAGGGACAACGTTAGGAGCCCTAATACATGGCATAAACAGTATACAAAACATTATAAAGAACGTAGAAGAAAAACTAGATAACTGGGAGCTCCTAAAAATCAAACATTTATGCTCATCCAAGGACTTCACCAAAAGAGTGAAAAGACTACCAACAGACTGGGAAAAAGTTTTTAGCTATGACATTTCTGATCAGCGCCTGATCTCTAAAATCTACACAATGCTGCAAAAACTCAACTGCAAAAAAGACAAATAACCCTATTAAAAAATGGGCAAAAGATATGAATAGACACTTCACTAAAGAAGACATTCAGGTAGCTAACAGATATATGAGGAAATGTTCACGATCATTAGCCATTAGAGAAATGAAGATCAAAACTACAATGAGATTTCATCTCACTCCAACAAGGCTGACATTAATCCAAAAAACACAAAATAATAAAAGTTGGAGAGGCTGTGGAGAGATTGGAACACTTCTACACTGCTGGTGGGAATGTCAAATGGTACAATCACTTTGGAAATCGATTTGGCGCTTCCTGAAAAAGCTAGAAATAGATCTACCATATGATCCAGCAATCCCAGTCCTTGGAATATATCCTAGAGAAATAAGAGCCTTTACACCAACAGATATATGCACACCCATGTTTACTGCAGCACTATTTAGAATAGCAAAAACATGGAAGCAACCAAGGCGCCCATCAATGGATGAATGGATAAATAAATTAAGGTATATTCACACAATGGAATACTACGCATCGATAAAGAACAGTGATGAATCTGTGAAACATTTCATAACATGGAGGAACCTATTACGCTGAGTGAAATTAGTCAGTTGCAAAAGGACAAATATCGTATAAGACCATATTATAAGAACTTGAGAAATAGTTTAAACTGAGAAGAAAACATTCTTTTGTGATTACAAGAGCAGGGAGGGAGGGTGGGAGAGGGTTATTCACGAAGTAGATAGTAGATAAGAACTACTTTAGGTGAAGGGAAAGAGTACACAATACAGGGGAGGTCAGCACAATTGGACTAAACCGAAAGCAAGGAAGTTTCCTGAATAAACTGAATGCTTCCAAGGCCAGTGTAGCAGGGGCAAGGGTCTGAGGACCATGGTTTCAGGGAACATCTAAGTCAATTGGCATAATAAAATCTATTAAGAAAACATTCTGCATCCCACTTTGAAGAGTGGTGTCTGGGGTCTTAAACGCTAGCAAGCAGCCATGTAAGATGCATCAATTGGTCTCAACCCACCTGGATCAAAGGAGAATGAAGAACACCAAGGACACAAGGTGATTACGAGCCCAAGAGACAGAAAGGCCCACATGAACCAACGACTACATCATCCTGAGACCAGAACTAGATGGTGCCTGGCTACAACCAATGACTTCCCTAACAGGGAGCACAACAGAGAACCCCTGAGGGAGCAGGAGATCAGTGGGATGCAGACCCCAAATTCTCATAAAAAGACCACACTTAATGGTCTGACTGAGACTAGAGGAATCCCGGCGGTCATGGTCCCCAAACCTTCTGTTGGCCCAGGACAGGAACCATTCCTGAAGCCAACTCTTCAGACATGGATTGGGCTGGACAATGGACTGGAGAGGGATGCTGATGAGAAGTGAGCTTCTCGGATCAGGTGGACACTTGAGACTATGTTGGCGTCTCCTGCCTGGAGGGGAGATGAGAGGGTGGAGGGGGTTAGAAGCTGGAGAAATGGACACGAAAAGAGAGAGTGGAGGGAGAGAGCGGGCTGTCTCATTAAAAGTATTTGGGAGTGCATAGCAAGGTGTATATGGGTTTTTGTGTGAGAGACTGACTTGATTTATAAATTTTCACTTAAAGCACAATAAAAATTATTTAAAAAAAAGAAATAAAGATGAACTATCCTTAAATTTCTGTAGGTAGTAAAGTGGGCTATCTGTGAAACAGAAAAGTGGAAGCAAAATGAAAATTTGCACACATCTGATGAGGAGAGAAGAATTTACATTAGGATAAATCTTCCCTCTGAGTTTCCCCTGATCTCCAAGTGCTTCCCTTCACACGTAAGTCCCGAAAGGAGTTTAAAATAAGGGCTGGTAACTTCACTGGTTTATAAAACACACATAGTTTTCAGGGGCTTTGAACACTTCCTGCAGCTAGATGATAAAACAAACTTAGACAACATTTACTCTGATTGGATTGTTTTATACAAATGCATCAAATTGATATTTTTGATCTCACGTGAATACTTTGCTGCCATCACACTTAAGGCAAACGTACAAGTGCGTACTTAGGTAGAAAAACCTCCCTAAGAATTTTTGGCAGGGAAAAGTAGCATCGACAATAAGAATGTGGTCCTAGAAGAGGAAAAAAACAGAACCAATGGGGAAAAGAATAAATAAATCTAGGAGAAATGTAGATGCTTCATCTATAGAATACAAATAATCGTGTATATACATTGAGTGGGATTGTTCTGAGCATTAAATTAGATTATGTTTATAAGAAGTGATGTCTTAAAAATTCTTCACATATTGCCTTTGTGGCTGTTTTTAAATTATTCAGCCTCTAAATTAAGCCACAGCCATCAATTTTTTTTGATATAAATAGCAACTACCAGGGGATGTATACAGTAGCTCATCTTTTTTTTTTTTTAATTAATTTTTATTAAGCTTCAAGTGAACATTTACCATTCCAATCAGTCTGCCACATGTAGGTTAACATACATCTTACTCCCTTCTCCCACTTGCTCTCCCCCTATTGAGTCAGCCCTTTCAGTCTCTCGTTTCGTGCCAATTTTGCCATCTTCCCTCTCTCTCTATCTTCCCCTCCCCCCTCCAGTCAAGAGTTGCCAACACACTCTCCAGTGTCCACCTAATTTAATTGGCTCACTCTTCATCAGCATCTCTCTCCCCCCCGCTGACCAGTCCTTTTCATGCCTGATGAGTTGTCTTCGGGGATGGTTCCTGTCCTGTGCCATCAGAAATTCTGGGGAGCATTGTCTCTGGGATTCCTCTAGTCGCATTCATATCATCAGGTATGGTCTTTTTATGAGAATTTGGGGTCTGTATCCCATTGGCCTCCTGCTCCCTCAGGAGTTGTCTGTTGTGCTCCCTAGCAGGGCAGACATCGATTGTGGCCGGGCACCAACTAGTTCTTCTGGTCTCAGGATAATGTAGGTCTCTGGTTCATGTGGCCCTTTCTGTCTCTTGGGTTCTTAGTTGTCGTGTGGCCTTGGTGTTCTTCCTTTGCCTTTGTTCCAGGTGGGTTGAGACCAATTGATGTATCTTAGATGGCCGCTTGTTGGCATTTAGGACCCCAGGTGCCACAATTCAAAGTGGGACGCAGAATGTTTTCATAATAGAATTATTTTGCCCATTGACTTAGAAGTCTCCTCAAACCATGTTCCCCAGACCCCAGCCCCTGCTCCGCTGACCTTTGAAGCTTTCATTTTATCCTGGAACCCTCTTTGCTTTTAGTCCAGTCCAATTAGGCTGACCTTCCTTGTATTGTATAACCCGTCTTTTGAAAGGCTTTTAATAAAAATTGGTTTTAAGGGAGTACTTCCTTTTAATTTAAGACGCCCAGACCGTCAATGAGCACAGAAGGTTACGTATCTTCTTCCAAGTCAGTGTTATCTGTGACATGAGAATTATTCCGGCAAGAAACCACTGCAGCGGAGCCTCAAAAGAAGGAAAAACCCAAGGTTATACTACTTTGCAGGTCTCTTTGGACTAGAAGATTCATGACAAAGCAAGAGATTGAAATCGCAAGCCACTGAATCGTCCCTAGAACATTGTGCCCCATCTTCCACCTGCAAGCACCACGTGAGAAAAGAGCTGTTCTCTTTTCTTTGTGTAACAAGAGAGAAATATTGGGTTGGACAACATAAGACACTTTCTTTCATTATTTCTCCACAATTGCAAAAATGAAACAGTGTAATGACAACGCAGTTTACAGACAGGTCAGTTTCCTAGTAGCAAATTCCAACACAATATCCAGTGGAACTGGTAATTCTACCGAAGGATATCTTTACAGGACTCAAATGAGGGAGATAAACAGATTCAGATAATCCTATAAGGCGGATGCTTCCTGCAGTTCTCTCAGCCCTCTGAAAATGCACTAGTGAAATGGCATAATTCACTGACTCTCTAGAGTGTCATAGTTTAATGGTGTTTCACGGGCATGGCACATCACATTACATTATGCCCACAGCGTCACCACGTAAGCCATAGCACCACAAAGTGATAACATCGCATAATGAGATGTGCAAACTCAATGTAATGTGACATACAAGAAAATCAATGCAGCATATCACTAAAACTACCCCATTTGGAAGGGGTACCTATGGGTATTTCCAATGAATTTTCAGATCATTCATTTCCTACATAATTCTACTGTATTTAATTTCTGTGCATCTGCAGGCTTCCACAGAGAAATCTGATGTTGAATTTGCTAGCTGTGCAACTGAGCGACCATATTTCTTTTCTAGAAGAAGCCAGGGAGTAAAATGTAAATACGTAGCATAAAATAGTTGAAAGAATTTAAAGAAGGACAAGGCTTTCTTTTGGAAAGGTTGATCTCTTTGCATATATTATGTAAAGGGTTACACATTTCTTAAGTCAATTGGCACGACTCTGATCTCTCAATATGGAAAAAAATGGAGGACGCTTTCAAAAGAAAGTGGTGGCAATTACAAAAAGGATTAGAAAACACAAGCAAACAAACAAAAATACTGTAAGCTAACATTTCCCTAAAGCTAGTCAACAAGTGTTACAGGAACTCTCAAGGGCCATTCTTCTAATACAAAGCCAATGATAACATTGTTTTTGCGTTTTACGTAAGAAAGGCAGTAATAGTGTTCTGTGAAATATGTTGATGAACAAAATTCCACATCAGTTGTAAAGGGTCTCTGTGAGTTGAAGTCAACTGCGTCACAGTGGTTTGGTTTTGTTTTGGTAGCAAGAACAAAGAGAGATGTGGTTAAATGTCAATTGGGAATATTTTAGGCAATGGACGGTATATCTAGGCAGCAAACCAAAGAACCAAACCCATTGCCATCCAGTCAATTCCCACTCAGAATGACCCTGTACGGACAGAGTAGAGCTGCCCCACAGGGTTTCCAAGGAGCAGCTGGTGGATTCAAACTACTGACCCTTTGGTTAGCAGCCAAGCTCTTAACCACTGCACCATCAGGGCTCCCATATGTAGGCAGAGGCAGTTGTAAATAGGAGTCATTGACTTGGAAAATTGTACAACATGATAACCAGAAAGATTAAGTTAGACTAGAAGTTCTCTGAAGTCAATTTTACATCTTTGAGTCTATTATTTTCTAATCTCTATGGCATTCTTTTAAGGCTGCATCAAGGAAGTTTAGGAAACTAGGGCTAAAATATTAAACTATAGGGTAAGAAATTAAAAAAAAAAGAAAAGCTGCCAAAATTCACGTTTAAGTAAATGTAGAACTCTGCACTGTACATTTAGGTTGGAACTACATTTACATTTGGAAACCCTGGGGGCGTCGTGGTTAAGTTCTACGGCTGCTAACCAAGAGGTTGGCAGTTCAAATCTGCCAGGTGCTCCTCGGAAACTTTATGGGGCAGTTCTACTCTATCCTATAGGTCGCTATGTGTTGGAATCGACTCAACGGCAGTGGGTTTGGGGTGGGTACATTTCATCATCCTGGTGATCTGCCCCCTTTGACTCCATACTGTTTGAACTGTTGCCTCGCAAAGTATCCAACTTTAACACTGTTTCTGACCCAGAAACATGCTTGGATTCCACCAATTAATTCTTTTCCTCCCCTTTCCTTCCAGTTCTAAAATCATCTCCTTGTTGGCTGTGCTGTCTTTGGCATGAATTCTGGGGCTGAGTTAGGTACACTTCCAAAAGTGATCAGACTTCATTCAGAAACTAAAACAGACACGAAAGACTAGAAATTCCAATTCTGTTTTCAAATAAAACATTTGCTAGTTTTCCATCATTATCTTTGCCTAACCCACTTGCAAAATAGTTAAACACATTGAAGAAGTAAAAAAAAAATACAATTTCTTAAGTCACTCTTTCCTGGAGTTACATACATACATATATATATGTATGTATACATATAAAACCCGTTGTATATAATTTTTTTTTTTCCCTCACACTGAAATGACAATAATGTCTGCAGTATGCCTGAGTCTGGCCTTGAGCCTACTTAGGGCTTATCTGATCCAAAATCCCTTTATTCTACAGACAATACCTTGGAGGCCACAAAGGTAAATTAGGTCACTGAAGCCATGCAGCATGTTCGTGATAAAGACCTGACTTTCAAAACAATCCCTGTCCCACTACACCACACTGCGTCTGTCTCATCGGAAGCATAAAATAGTAGTTATCATGATGCCACATAGGATTTTAGCTTAGAAAATTAACAGATGCTCAGGTTTGTCATGCATGAATTTGTTTGGTTTATTGCAAGGTAGTCATGGCAAGGCTCGTTAGTAAGACCTCAAGACATTCATTTAGAACAGGAGAATCACAATTAACAATCACAGTGTTAGTCCAATGAGTAGAGTCCAAATCTTTAGGCTTCAGGCTTTTGCATTTTACAAGCGGTCTCAGGAGGATGGCTTAACCATGGCTTGGACTTGGAGGTGGTCCTTCATAGCTAGGCAGCTAGGGTCTGTGGTCGGTGGTGGTCGTCAGAGTCTTATCAGGCACCTGGAGTTTCCTTCTGCCTTTTCCCAGTGAGTGAGCAGAAATTTAGGGTTTATATGTGAATTTGTCACCTCGGCTCCACATGGTAAAGGCCAGTGTGATTTCAAAGACTAGTCTTCTCTCCAGGGTTAGAGATCAGCAGAGCGATACATCTTTTTTTGAAGGTTAGAAATTAGGAGTTTGTTTAGATTTATGTCTTAAGGCTATTTTACAAAGATGAACTGCATTATATCTTCTTTTATCACAGTATGTCAGGTCAAAGTCAACATAAATGTAGTTTACCACACTCTTCACATACCTCTGTTTCTATGCCTAACTCCAGAAGTTTTCTAAATAACTTCCTCGGTTGTTTCTAATGACATAATCAATTAATTGCAGTGCCTAATGACTTGTAATTAATGTCAGACAACCTCACAAAGGTAGACAGATTTCTATTATTTTATATTATGAGTGCTTACACATATGTATATTGAAAACATAATAGTGACTTATACCTTATGTGATTTGGGATCACTACAGTGGTTAAGGGCTTGGCTGCTAATCAATAGGTCGGCAGTTCGAATCTACCAGCTGCTCCTTGGAAACTCTATGGGACAGTTCTACTCTGTCCTATAGGGTCACTATGAGTCGGATCAACTGATGGCAATGGGATTTTTTGGTTCGGTTATAGAAACATACACAACAGATAATTTGTGAGTTTTTTTGTTTGTTTAGTTTCTGAATTAGATTTCTCTTGGAGAATTGCATACACATTAAAAAAATAATTTCACTCAAACTCATGCAAAATGTTTTCAGAGGCATTCTTCTAATCAGAATATACCCATGTTTTATCCAGCTTGTCGGGTATCTGTCTGACTGCCAACATTTTGGATAGAGGTACGAAACTTCAGAGTTGTGTAAACACTCTTCTTTATCTGGACCATGCATCTGATCCCCAACATTAGAGAGAGTATAGACAAAATAGATCCCACGGAACAATGCTAAAAATTAGAGCATTCTGGATGTTTCAAGGGACAGCATTTGAAACCACTAATAAGGAAATATTGGATATTCTTTTAGGCCATTTGGTGGCAAATTTCCTAATCCATTACTCATCATAAAAAAATAAGATCTACTAAAGGCAAAATGAACAAATTATATTTGAAAGCTGCTTCCCTGGACTTAGTTTTAGCATCTCTAGGCAGACCTCAATTTTTTCTGCTCTACCATGCAAGTAGTCTGTGTTCACCTGCTGTGCAAATGTTGTGCTGGTGTGTTGAATGTATCACTTGAGTGCTATGAAATGCCCCCCCCCCATAGAAAGCATCTTTAAAATTAAACTAGCATTTGGTTGCAAGCTTAATAATTAAAACTACATACAAGCTATAAAGAAATATATAAATCAACCTTTGTCAAATATAGGCTTATTACATAACAAACCATTTCATTTTATCCAACTCCTATCTTAGAGGGCTTAAAATCGAGCACTATTGATCACAAATAATCAAGTGTTGATAGTGAATCTGGTTTTGGCTCAAGTTCGCAGGAGGACAATATTGGGAACCTCTGATTTCTCCCAGATCTATAGTACACCATCTGACAAGGCATTCGCACAACACATGTCAGTGTAAATAAATAATTTCAACCCCTCCGGACAAGACACAGTTTGTTTCCTACTGTAATCAACGTCACACTCAGAGTAAATATGGCACCTGCATACCTTTACCATACCTTGTCCTCTGTGTCTAGAGAACAGGGACACTTCCCTGACATATTTAGACTTCCCCTTCAGTATTCAGAGACCTCAGGCAAGGGGATACAGCCATGAAAGAGAGACTCGGTCAGGTCCACAGCGGAGGTCTCAGATCACTTTTTGCAAAGTAGACTCTGTAATTTGATTGCAAGTTTCTCCTCTCTCCCCATGGAATTGGGCCCCTCAGACCAGGACAATTAGAAAGCAAGCCTCTGCCCTGGCACTGTCCAAGGTGCTGCCTCATTTTTTTCACTGACCCACTCTCAAGGAGTGGATTTCCGACTCATAGCGACCCTGTAGGTCAGGGTAGAACTGCCCCATAGGATTTCCAAGGCTGCAATCTTTACAGGAGAAGACTGCCACATCTTTCTCCCACGGAGTGACTGGCGGATTCCAAGCACTGATCTTTTGGTTAGCAACTGAGCGCTTAACTACTGCACTGTTTGCACTCCACTACTACTCTAAAAGTTGGTGGTTTGAACCCACCTTGTGGTATCACAGAAGAAAGGCTTGATAGCTGCTTCTGTAAACATTACAGCCAAGAAAACCCTTTGGAGCAGTTCTCCTTTGACACACTTGGGGTCACCATGAGCCAGAATCATCTTGACAGTAATTTTTTTTTTAATCACCCAAGAAATTAGATATGACTGGAAAATAATTCTGGCATTTTTATCCATCTCCCTTGCACAAGGGCTGGGCTACAGCTAAATGATAACAAACAAAAAAAAAACTTTCCATTAAAAAAAAATTAGATCTGTGTCCTAATTCCCTTCAGTGATTATGAAGAGGTCTTTGTTTGTTTGTTTTTTACATGTTTTATTCCATTCATTAGCACTGAACTTCATAGGTCATAATTTTTTGACAATTTCAGAAAATAGGTCTAAATGTCTCATTGCGATTAGTATTAAGTCACTCTGCCTTTTTAGTAACTACATTTATAGTAATGCATAACTTATTTTGCCTCACTTCATTTCTCTTATTATTTATCTTTCTGTTAACCAAACAAAGATTTCTCATCAGTTGTGTTTCCAAAGAGGAGCAATTTCAAAAGATTCAATAACAGTTGATGTCACCTACAAAGTCCAAGGTTTGAAATTTACATAGTAGTTTTCCTTACATGCTTGAAAAAAAAATCAGAATTTAAGCAGTGCTAAACCATGTACCTTTTTTTTTTTTTAAAAAAAAAAAACATGTACAAAATATGAAATGGTAACATAACTTATATCAGACTAGATGGAGAAAAAAGAAGAGTTTTGCTTGAAACGGTCAGGCAATCATCTTTTTTTTTGTCTAAAAATATCTTAATAGCTTCATTTTTATCTTCATAAAATAAGGAAACTTCACAAGAACAAAACCCAACTGAAAAGTAAAGTTATCCACTTTCCAGAAGCTTCTCAATCCTCATTACCTATCACAAGTAACTTTTAACAAGCTCTCTATGGAAGTAACAATGTATCTATTACTTCATTCAAGTTGGTCCCATTTTGCTGAACAGAAATAATTTTTTTTTTTTTTTTACACATGGGTACCTTTTTATTTTTCTCATTTTAAATTCAAGACTGAAGAAGTAAAACGAAAAAAAAAAAGTTCTAAAATTTGCGGGTATCAATGTGTCAGTCATTGACTTTCAGGACACAAGTGCATGTCATATGTACTTACTTATCAAAAATTTCTTACTTTAAACTCCAGTGACCGAGGGGCCACAGAACTGCATATAATCTTCTAATTCTCCACAGACTTTACGATAACACGAGGGAGAAACACCCTCCGGAAGGGTTCTGCTTGTTAAAAAGGGAGGATTGTCACCGTGTGTTTTCTAAGGAAAAGGAAGACCAGAATCGGAGGACGGAAAGACATCCTGGGCTGACATGTTTGAAGCAGATGTGGATGACTTTTTATTACTAAAAAGAGAACATTCTTATAGACATTTATGTCAAAAGCAAAATCAAATGATGCATTTTGTACTACACTGGACTGTGTAAGAAGCCTGTCTCTCTTATGTTGGAAACTGTATTTTTATATAATGACAGTGACATTTTATATATTTAGCCCACAGTTTTAACAGCTTCTAAATATTCATAATGCTAATTTTAAGTCACAGCATGATTTGTTAATTCTTATAACTCTGCCAAACCTTGATAAATTGGGCTAAATTTGAACCAGATTTTCTAAGCCTTGTAGTAACATATTAATTCAATATTATTACTGTCAAGCATAAAATATGCTCTGAAGCTTCCAACATCACGTCACACCACTTTGCAGCTGAACTGGCATTTCATTCCCTTAAACTGACTAACTTATCTGCCATTGAAAGAACCAATAATGTTGACTATCGTTCTTGGGTTGAATGAGATCATTCTTTTGACCAAGACCGAAGAGCAAGAAAAGAGAAAAAATTATTCTAAGAAAAGTAATAGTTTAGGTAGTTAATAAATATAAATGTTCACATTTCACAAAATTGAAAACTGCCAAGAAAGAAAAAGAGGCTAATTGTTGTTGGTTTACCAAATGCTACGTAAAATAAATGCCTCTAAATGGACACAATATAAGAATGTCTGTTCTTGTCTTAAGGAGCCCTAGTAGCAGCTAATCAAAAGGTTTTGGTTATAACTCACACCGTGGCTCCCGGTGAGAAAGACCTGGCAATCTGCTCCCATAAAGATTCCTAACCAAAACCAAGCCCATTGTCATCAAGTCGATTCTAACTCATAGTGACCCTGTTGGTCAGAATAGAACTGCCGTATAAGATTTCCAAGGCTTTAAATATTTACAGAAGCAGACTGCCACATCTTTCTCCTGAGAAGCAGCTGGTCGATTCGAACCACTGACCTTTTGATTAGCAGTCGAACGCTTAACCAGCTGAATGTTTAACCCCTGTGCCACCAAGGATCCTCCATAAAGATTATAGCCTGGGAAACTCTGTAGGGAAGTTCTACTCTGTAACATACAGGGTTGCTATTAAAGTCGATTCAATGGCAACTATGAGAAGCTGCAACAACAATGCTTTTCTTGGGGCATTTCAAAGGAAGTAAAATTTTTTATTGGAGTTCTGTCATCTATAGTGCATTATAAATATACACGAATATTTATTCATGTTGTCCAAGACATGAAGCTGCATTATTTTGGCATTCTCGCATTTTAACCGCAAATTTGGATCCGATGGTGGTAACCTTGAAGAATGAACATCTCCGCTACTTTATTTTATCCAGCCCTGGAGGCAAGCTCGTTGTTACGAAAAAAGCAACAAGATGGTCTTGAGTATTAATAACCTAACAGAAAAAATGATGCAGGTATTTCTCGAATAAAGTTTAACTTTTGTTTTGTTTCATCTCTGCTTATGTTTTTCTTGGAGCCCCAGTGGTGCATTGGTTAAGAGACTGGCTGCTAACCAAAGGGTCAGTAGTTCGAATCCACCAGCCGCTCCTTGGAAATCCTATGGGGCAATTCTACTCTTTCGTATAGGGTCACTATGAGTCACAATTGACTTGACAGCAATGGGCTTGGTTTTTTTTTTTTTGGTTAAGTCTCTCTGCATAAATGACTTTCTTTATCTTTCTACCTGAGTATCTTTCTCCAAATTTAAGTCTTCACTCTCATTCCCTGGGTCTTATCCTCTTTCACTTAGTCAAGGGCTTTTGCTTGGGTAATTGTGCCCCACTTTCATATTTTCAATTTTCCCCTTTCTACTACATCCTGCTTTAATAAACCAAACCAAAGCTTTTGCTGTCTAGTTGATTCTGACTTCTGGTGACCGCATGTGTTCCAAAGTAGAATGGATACATAAGATTTTCTTGGCTGTAATCTTTATGGAATTAGAACCCCACTCCTTTCTTTTGTAGTGCCCTGGGTGGGTTTGAACCACCAACTTTTAGGTTAGTAGAGGAACAAAACCATTTATGCCACCTAGGGACCTCCTGCTTTAATAAAAGCCATTAAAAAAAAAATTCTCCGTTTGACACCGTATGTTTCTAAGGTTATTCCATCATTTTTGCTTCTCTGAAGAGTAAAACTTCTTAAAAATTGTCTGGTGGCCTCTTTCTTAAATGCTTCAACAACAGAGTCTTCTTAATCCATTTAAAAATGTTTTCCATCCTAACTATTTTACAATTACTCCTGCCAAGTTTACTAATAGTTTATGTCAAGTCAGATACAATTATTGAATCATAGCTCCCATTCTATTCTATATTTCAACAGCACTGACAGTTGGCCATCCCTACGTTCTTGAAGAAAGCATGTATCTTGGCTTCTATCATGCCTCCCACTTTCATTTTTTCCTTTCTCTCTGGACACTTCTTTCCAGTCTCGTATACCAACTTTTCCTCTCCTGAACCACTTTTAAATGTTAGAGTAACCCTGGGGTTGGATCTGGCCCTCTGCTCCATTCTAACTACATAGAATCTAATTTGTCTTATTCAATTGAAAGGCTCTTTAACATCTATTTGCTAAAATTGTTCATATTTATAGATGACCTGGGGTCTGAACAAATTTATTCTCTCTAAACAAAGAAACATATGAAAAACAAATAAATTCTGAATGTATGATTTATCTAAACATTGTATAGGGATCTTTGGGTAAGTCGTAGTCCCCAGGTATAAAATGTTTCTCCTTTCCAGCTTTGTGTTGTCAAAATTCTTAACGACAGGGACATTTTTTATTCTGATATCTAGATGATTTAAAATGTATAGAATCTTGGCATGCAATAAGAAGAAGCTCAGAATAAATGATAGAGCATTATATTAGAAAACAAAATAATCTCACTGAAATCCTTGCTCAACCACTTACTATGGCAACTTGGAAAGGACACGTCATCCTTTAACCTTAATTTCTTATTAAATGGCATGATAACATCTGTTGTTTATCTCACAATAAGAATCAGAAAGATAACATATAGAGTAGCACTTTCAAAATTAAAGGCCAGACTAAAGAAAATGTTTAATATTATGGACTGGTTTTCGTATTGCCTCCATCTTTTAATATAAGATGATATAAAAATGTACCTGGCATAATTGATTTAAAAAATATTGAGCACAATTTTGTATGCAAGGGAAGAACAAAGGGATCAGTTTCTATCTTTAAGGTAGATGGTTTAATTGGAGAGACTGATAGGCCCGTACACGTTCAATAAAGGGTAAGAGGATGAAGCAGAATATGTTTAGGAGATACACAAATTTTGATGGAAGCCACATCTTACACTGTGGGAGCAGGTCATTACTGTTAAACAGGCCTGAATTTAAGTCTTGGTTTTGCCATTTATTAACTCTGTGTCATTGGACATATTATTACTATCTCCAGAGTATGTTTTCCACATTGGGAAATAAAATGAGGATAGAAATAATATCACCTCATATAATGGTTATGAAGATTAAAATAAAGACAATTCATGTGTTCAGTCAAGTGCCTGATACATAGCATTTTATAAAGTAGTAGATGATGATTTATCATGAGAAGAAGCGTATATAAATTCTGACAGAGGGAATTAGGGTGGACAAGGAGTGAACAAGTCACGTGACACAGACTTTGAGCTTTCTGCAGGCAAGTATATCATGTATTACAAGTGTATTCTAAGCTGATAGACCAGAATGTCCAAAGCCATAGAGTCAGAATCTTCAGGATAAGTTCAGTAGCCTGATATGATTGAGGTACAAAGTAAATGGCAAGAGGAGTACACTGCAATCTGACTTTATTTATATCATGTGGACAGTAAAATGCTATTGAGGGTGCTGGAGCATTGACCTGCCTCGTCATCTCTGTTTTCTGAAAGATGCTTCCTATAGCAGAGAGAATGGCATATTTAAAAGTGGAAAGGCTGGAGACAGGGAAATCAATTATAATGCTCTTGAAATAACTCAGGTAGAAACTCAGGTAGTATGTGATAAAGGCCTGAACTAGAGAGAGAGAATGGATAAAAATAATAATGGATACTAAAAGCAGGAAAAAAAAAAGTCTTAGAATAATGCAAGTGTACTAATTCTTCAAAAAAAAAAAAAAATCACACTTAGCAGTAATGGAAAATGCAACAGGAAAAGGTTTTCAGAAATTGACATTTTACTGCTGCAAAACCTTGACCTGAAAGAGCCTGAGCACTGTGCCAAAGACTTAGATCATCCATCCTAGATATTATTTGATTTCACCTTTGTGCCAATCTGCTCCCTCTCAAGGGCAAATATGATGTCTTATCGACTTTGGCTGGGAAAGCGAATGTCCTGAATGCCTTGTTATTGACACTTAAAAATTATGCCTTTTCTAATGACTCAATAGGTGTGATATTCCATAAAGGAAGTTGTTATTTTGTGATTTTTATACACCAAGACATTGTTCTACATCTGAATTTTGTCCGCTGATGTCATTGTCTGCAGAGATCCCATCCATATATGCTGCATGAAATTTCTTGTTATGTACTCTACATAATTGAATGCTGCCCTCGATACTGGTTTTCCAATAAATATTACTGATGATGACCTTGAAAACAGTCTTTCTCCTTCAAATGTTCTTTTCCTAGCTGTGGTCATTAATCAAAAGAGCTAACATAGTAATGTTTATATTAATATGAAAAGTGATAAAAAAAGTCAGGATATTTTCTCTGGCACTGGTAATTGGACTAAATGATACCTTATTAGCATAACTGTATTTTCATAAGTTAAAATGTATGTATCTACATGAATATACATAGTTATGTGCATTTATATTATCTAATATTTGTTGATTGCTGCTACAGACTAGGCACTGTTTTAAGTGCTTTAGATGTAATGCACTATTTAAACTATAAAACATGGGTAATATCAGCAACTTCTTCAGATGAGTAAAGTGAAGTTTTTCTTAGGGCGGGCTCTCTAGAGAAGCAGAATCAGTGAAGTATATGTATATAGAAAGAGAGAGAGATTTACCTCAATGAAATGGCTCAGGTGGTTGCAGAACCTGGAAAGTCCAAAATCCATGGGTCAGGCTTCAGGCTGGAGGCGTCTCCTGGCTCATGTAGCTGCAGGGGCTGATGAAGCCAATATTGGCAGGTCAGACTGGCAGGTCACTGGCTCACAGGCTGTGGAGGCTGACAAATTCCAAAATCAGCATATAAGCTGCTAACTCAAGTCCTAAGAACCAGTAGTCAGAGGATGAAGAGCCAAAAGCAGGATCCAGAGTGAGAGCCTTGTTGGAACATCCGTTTATGTACTGGTGGCAGGCCACACCCCAAAGAAACTTCCTTTCAGCTGATTGGCTGCTAGAGCAAATCTCATCATGGAGTTGGTTTTATCATTATATAATTGCTAATCTACATCGTAACTGCCAAACCACTGAGAATCATGCACCAGCCAAGTTGACACACAACCTTCACCATCACAAGATTAGACAGTTTAATGACATTGCTCAAAGTCAGGACTGAAAGATGGTAAAGTTAGTCTCACTCAATGGTCTTCATTCTTAATCACTATAACATGGCAGTATATATTCTACCATATCCATATCTATTGAAGTATATATATGTGCATATACACACACACACACACACACACACACACACACTTATGTATACCCCATTACATAAATGCATTGTACCTCAATTCAGATGTTAGGAAGTGTGTGCCAAATCCCTGTTATGGAACAATGCTTTGAAACAAAGCAAGATGTATAGCTACAGGTTTAGCTTGTTTCTCTTGCTCTTGGCACACAGATTCATAAATTCGAATTAAAACGTATGACAAATTCTACAATTCTACTTTCATCAACAATTACCAGCAACACAGATCAAATTAAATATACAGAGACTTCCTCATAATTTCTAAAAAACAGCAAGATTCTAAATTTCAGTTTTCTATAGCCAAGTACCTATAATTCCAAAAAAAAAAAAAAAACCCGTTGCCGTCAAGTTGATTTTGACTCATAGTGACCCTATAGGACACAGCAGAACTGCCCCATAGAGTTTCCAAGGAGCGACTGGTGGATTCGAACTGCCGACCTTTTGGTTAACAGCCATAGTTCTTAACCACTACATAACCAGGGTTTCCACCTATATTTAGGGCGTTTTAAATTAACTTGGGGAGGTAGGAAAGTGAAATTTTCAGGCCACTGGCTCACAGGCTGTGGAATCTGAGGAATCTCAATATTGGCAATTAGTCTGAAAAGTCCGAGTTACTCTGAATATCAGCCAGAGGTATGACTGACTACACATTAATGAGAGTGATTTAATAAGCAATTTAAAAAAAGTCTTATTATTGTAGAGCAAAGGGCAAAAACTGGCAGGCTATAGGCCAGAATTTGCCCTCAGATACATTTTGTTTGGCCCATGTAATTTTAACGTGTCCAACATTGTAAGTCTTTCAAAATAGTTGCTGACATTTAAAAATCAGAAGATATATAAAAACCTGGGTTTGGGGCTTCTTTTTTAAAAAATTGTGAAGATCTGGCACGCTGGGCTTTCTTTCTTCATGGCAACTCTAATGTGAATCTGTGTAAACTCAGGGCACTTGGGTTCACTGAGATTCCATCCTTTCTCTACCGTTCTACATTTGTTATACCTTCCTAACACAATTTGCTTTATTCATTTGCGTTATCTGTGGAACTTCCATAATTACTTGAGTCTGTGTCCCATGTTTGAAAAATTATAGCTACTATTTGGGAATGTCTGCCCATCCATCTACATTTCATATTTCTCTTAAAGTACCTGTGCTAGGTAGACTTCTACATTGTTGCCCACACCTCACCCCGATATACCCAGGCTTGGTGTACACACAGCTTCTCAAAGGTATTCAATCAAACACTAATGTAGGTACTGCTGTGAAGGGATTTTCAGATGTAATTAAGATCTCAAATCAGTTGACATTAAGATAGGGAGGTTATTCAGGTGGGTTTGGTCTAATCACATGAGCCATTTACAAGCAGAGAGTTTTGGCACAGTGCTTATAGAATTCAGCAGCTAATCAAAAGGTCGGCAACTTGAGTCCACCAGCCGCTCCTTGGAAACCCTATGGGGCAGTTCTACTCTGTCCTACAGAGTTGCTATGAGTCAAAATCGTCTTGAGGGCAACGGGTTTGGTTGGGCTTTTTTTGAGAAACTGGAGAATCTTTTGTGGATGAGGAAACTAGTGATTGTACTCCAGCATGTCCAGAAAAAAGCCAACGTTCCTGTTGTGAATTGCCATCTGCCCATGCAGCAAGGGACAGAGGGTAGCCTATGGAAACTAAGAGTCATCCCCGGATGACAGTTGGAAGGAAAGTGGAGACCTCAGTCCCAAAACCACAACGAAATGAATTTGACGAAAACACCGTGAGTGTGGAAGATGATCTTGAGCCCAGAGGAAACTGCAACTGTGATTGGTCCCTCTGTTTCAACATAGTGAGACCCTGAGCAGAAAAATCAGTTCAGACTTCTGACCTACAGAAATTGTGAGGCAATACATTTTCATTGTTTTAGAGTTCTAAGTTCATGGTATTTTTTTTAAAACAGCAATAGAACACGAATTCAGTACCCAATCACTTATCCAATTTCCTGATGTGGAACCTTAACATTAACGTTGCTATATCCAGTTAATTGCTAAGGCTTGTTGATTTAAGAGCTATGTCTCCTAACCAAAAGGTTGGCAGTTGGAATCCACCATGAGCTCCTTAGAAACTCTGTGGGGCAGTTCTCCTCTGCCCTATAGGGTCGCTATGAGTCAGAATCAACTTGATTGCAAGAGGTTGGTTTTGGGTTTTCAGTAATCTAACCTGGGGTCTTATACTCTCATACCTAGAATTTAGTTGACCTTTTGCCTGGTCTCCATATCTCTAGTTTTTTATCCCACTCAAATACATGATATACAACATTTCTATTACAAACTTTTAGAAACACTGTTCAAAATCTTTAGTGGATTCCCATTGATTCACTAAAAAGATAAGACTGCTTTGCCTGGTGTTCATAGTCCCCAGTGACCTGAGTCCTGCCTACATTTGCAGGTTTGGTTGTTCTGCATCCTTTCAAATCTTTCTACAATCCACCATGATCAAAACTAGGCAGTCAATACCTTTTGTGTATGTCTCTTACCAGACAGTAAACACTCTGTGGGAAGAGTATCTATCTTAAAATGATTGTTATGGAGCACTGTTTCTGCATTGGGATGTGTGGACACATATTCATGGATTTTGAATTTCTCTGTAAGGCTTTCAAAATTTTATACTTCCACAACTTTCAATAACTATGTGGAAAACCAGCAGAAGTATATTACCAATAATTTAAAACACAGATTTATGACCAGGTGCAGCCACTCAATAGTATCCATTGCCATACTGAGTTGATTTCTACTTATAGCAACACTATAGGACAAAGTAGAACTGCCCCATAGGGTTTCCAAGGAGTGGCTGGTAGATTCGAACTGCTGACCTTTTGGTTAGCAGCCAAGCTCTTAACCATTACACCACCAGGGCTCTACTCAATATTTAGTGCACTTATTTATGCTTGTTTGTATTTATGGTCTCATTAGCCGTACTACAGAACCCTGATGGTACATAGAAGAAATAAAAAAGCCAAGTTATGTCTTGAAGAAAGAACAGACAGAAGTAGGTGCTAGATTCTGTAAGGGGTAAAAAGTAACTTTACTATGCAACGGCACAGAAAATATAGTAGTTTTTTACAGGCATAAACAGTTCATCTTTCTGTTTCTTTTGTATAAAGAATTCTCGTTGTTAGTTGCCACTGAGTTGGCTCCAACTGTAATGAACTACTTCAATGGTATTTTCATAGTTGGTGCATTCTGCTGAACCTTCCAATTAATTTCAGTATTGCAATCTTTTTAAATGAGTTGCTTGCATGAATTGCAGTGTGAATTTTGAATCTATAGCTGAATAATATTGATTTTCCGTAGAAATTAAATTCAAATTATGTTTGCTTTGTGTTCTTTTCTAGAAAGCACAGAAGTGTATCTAATAATGTGGGATGCAGAGAGAATGTCTTCTCAGAGATGACAAGTGCACTGTGTTAAATAATAAACAGAGGTTGACAAGGTGCATAGAAGAAAAGGGCCTTCCTGATGCTCTGAAAAGCATATAAATGGACAAGGTTGTATGAGAAAACATGGCAAAATTAAGGGCTTGCAAAATGTTCTGAATGTTGATACATGAGGTGAGGCTATTAGGAGGAAGGCACTGGAAAATATCCCTCTTCCATTCTTAGTGCTAAAGCCCTAGGTCACATCCACATTACTCCGTATGTGTACGACAATAGATTTCCATACACCCTCTTTTCTCAATATGTCCTATGTATTTCCAATCATGCCACCCTCTATAGCGTAAGTTGGAGTGAGTCTTGCCTTGTCCAAGACCCTCTGAGAGCACCTGATACCTGGACAACATGGTTTAACCTCCTTGCCTGACTGTCAAGGCCTCTAAAATCTGACTCTAAATTATCTTTCATTACCTACCAAATCGTGCCAGAAGTTATACACAATTTCTTGATTGTAGCCTGCTATTTCTTCCTATTTCTTTCCTTTATGCTTTTGCCAGTTCACTCACCTTGTATGGCTACTTTTTGAAAATCTACTGCAGTACAGTAAATTTCTTAATATGGCCCTTCTAGCCAGTTTTTGTAACTCCCATCAAATGACTGGGTGGGACTAGGTGGGACTATGCAAATTAAGTGCTTGCAACCCACAAAGGGGATTGTATACCTTGCTAATACTGTAAATAAGGTGCATGACAACCTTGAGGGTGTGGGACCATACAAATAAGACCTGCACTGAGACCTTCTAGACCTAGGAGACAAAGAAAGAGAGAGCTATAACACTGGAGATAGTGATAGACAGTGAGAAGCAGTGGCAAAGAAATGGTGGCAGCAGAGAGAGGCAGCCAAATGAGGAGACTGGCAGGAGACAGTGTGTTGAGCCTCCTGGCCCATGGAGCAAGCTGGTTACAGAGGGTATGCCACCCCAGCGAAGGAGCTGAGTGCCTTCAGGCAGGAGGCTTCCTAGTGGGGTGGGATGCCTTAACGCATTTGGTGGAACTAAGCTCACTGACCCCCTGGAGCTAGAACTGAGCACCTTTGAGCCGAGGCTTACTGGTAGAGTGGGGTGCCTCTGGGCACTTAAGGGCAGAGCTAAAAAAGCTTTGTAACATTTGCCCCAGCAGGACAGAGGCTGAAGCTCTAGAAACAGGCATGCCTGTGGGCAGGGCTGAGAAAAGACTGCCCTGATGGAAAAACTGTATCCTTAGTGTTCCTGAAGCTGAACTGTAACCTGTTACGTCCCTAATAAATCACCTAACTGTGAGTACTTTCTGTGAGTTCTGTGTGGCCATTGCAACAAATTATCGAACCCAGCAGAGAAGTAGAGAGTGCCGTGGGAGGGGTGGTTGGTGTCAGAACTGGTAAAAAGTTTGGAAGGTAGAGGCAAGTCCGGCCCCTCATAGGAATCAGCCTTGGGCTGTTAATGCTGATAATGGTTCCCTCTCCCCTCATGAAGTTACAGGAGGTCAGAGGCCACCACCATGCCATTTTCACATCAACTTATCTCTAAAGGCCCAGATTAAATAGCACTTCTTCCTGAATCCTTCTATACCTCATTTGATTTTGTTGTATGGTTTATCACATACGCTTCAGCTATTATATTTAGTAGCGCATAGCATTTTTATGTGAAGCACTAAGCTACAGCACTCAAGTATCAAACTTTGTAAAATGCTTCCTTTTGTCCTTTCAAGTGCTTCCCCCACCTTCTCAAATGAAGCACGTAATTCTTTGTACTAATAGAATAACCCCCAAAAAACACATGTACATTCATACAAATAAGCTTCCATAATTGTTTCACTTCTAAGCAATAAAGTGGAATTAAAAAATAATAATAATAACTTACACATATTTACCAAATAGCATTTTCTTTCTAGTTTAGTTATTGTTGTTTTTGTTAGTTGCTGCCAAGTCAATTCTGATTCATGGCTACCCTGTGTGTTGCAGAGTAGAACTGCTTTATAGAGCCTTCTTGGCTGTAATCTGAATGGAAGCAGATTACCAGGCCTTTTCTTCTGCAGTACTGCTGGGTGGGTTTGAACCACCAACTTTTAGGTTAGCAGTCAAATACAAACTGTGTGATCTAAACCAGAAACCAAATCCACTGCTGTCAGGTCGATTCTAACTCATAGTGACCCTATAGAACAGAGTAGAAATTTTCCGTAGGGTTTCCAAGGCTGTAATCTTTATGGAAGCCAACTGCCACATCTTTCTCCCATGGAAGAGCTGGTAGGTTTGAGCCACTGACCTTCTGGTTTGCAGCTGAGCATTTTAACCACTACACCACCAGAGCTCCTTTGTGCCATCTAGAAACCTTAATTATTCAGTTGTTGTTGTTGTTAGGTGCCTTTGAATCAGGTCCAACTCACAGCAACTCTATGTACAACAGAACAAAACACTGCCCAGTCCTTTGTCATCCATCCTCACAATTGTTATTTTTCTCGGTCCCATTGTTGCAGTCACTGAGTCAGTTCATCTCCTTGAGGGTCTTCCTCTTTTTCTCTGACCCTCTACTTTACCAAGCATGATATTATTCTCCAGGGACTGATTTCTGGTGATAACATGTCCAAAGTATGTGAGAGTAGTCTAGCCATCCTTGCTTCTAAGGAGCATTCTGGTTGTACTCCTTCCAAGACAGATTCGTTCATTCTTTTGGCAGTTCATGGTATATTCAATATTCTTTGCCAACACCACAATTGAAAGGCATCAATTTTTCTTCTGTCTTCATTATTCATTGTCCAGCTTTCACATGCATATGAGGTGATTGAAAATACCATGGCTTGGGTCAGGTGCACTTTAGTCTTCAAGGTGACATCATTGCTTTTTAACACTTTAAGAAGTCTTTTGTAGAAAATTTGCCCAATGCAATGAATCTTTTGATTTCTTGACTGCTGCTTCCATGGATATTGATTGTGGATCCAAATAAAATGAAATTCTTGACAACTTGAATCTTTTCTCCATTTATCATTTTGTTTCTTATGGGTCCAGCTGTGGGAATTTTTGTTTTCTTTATGTTGAGATGTAATCCATACTGAAGGCTGTAGTCTGTGATCATCAGTAACTGCTTCAAGCCCTCTTCACTTTCAGAAAGCAAGGTTGTGTCATCTGCATAACACAGGTTGTTAATGAGTCTCCCTCCAATCCTGATGCCCTGTTCTTCATACAGTCCAGCTTCTCAGATTATTTGCTCAGCATACAGATTGAATAAGTACAATGAAAGGATACAACCCTGAAGCACACCTTTCCTGACTTTAAACCATGCAGTATACCCTTATTCTTTTCTAATGACTATCTCTTGATCTATGTACAGGCTCCACATGAGCACAATTACGTGTTCTGAATTCCCATTCTTTGCAATGTTATCTATAACTTGTTATGACCCGCAGAGATCATAGAAAATATGCTATCACTTCATAATTCTGTCAAGTGAAAACATCCTTCAGCAATGAGGGCAAAATATAGAAATTTTCAAATATAGAAAATCAAAGACAATTTACTGCCATCGTACCCACACCACAATCCTAAAGGCAATATTTAAGCCTGAAGGGAAACGATACCAGAGGGAACTTGTATCTTCAGAAAGGAACGAAGAGCATCAGAAATGGTAAATACATGGCAAATATAAAAGACTATTTTTCTTATGAGTTTTCAATGTATATAGATACAATGTGTATGATAACTCTACCTAAAGATGGTGGAGTGGTCAATATACCTACATGGTTACAACCCAGAAACCAAACCTGCTGTCATCAAGTCGATTCTGACACATAGTGATTCTATAGGACAGAGTAGAACTGCCCCATAGAGTTTCCAAGGAGAGCCTGGTAGATTTGAACTGCCGACCGTTTCATTAACAGTCGTAACACTTGACCACTATGCCACCAGGGTTTCCACATGGTTGCAAGTTTTGTATATATTACATAAAAAAAAAAAATAACGTGGTATAATACTAACTGTAAGTAGATTGCAAAAAATGTAAGGATGTAATCCTTAGCAGAATCACCAAAAATAGAATGCAAAGGGTAAAATATCAAGAGATAAAATAAAATTCTAAAATACATTCGAATACTTCAAAAGAAAGCAGAAGAGAAGAAAACAAAAAATGGAGGGGGACAACAGGACCCCACTAACCAACTAGTAGACCTAAATATAATAATGTGGTAAACAATATTCAACCTTAGTGGACTAAATACTTCGTTAAAAGGCAACACTTATCAGAATAGATGAAAATGCAAGACACAACTATAGGCCACTCATATAAATGCATTTTAAATGTAATTACATCTGGCTTAAAGTAGATAGATAAAAAATTAGATCATGCAAACCATAAGCATAAGAAGGCTGCAGTGACTATAATAATATCAGCTGAATTAGACATAAAGACAAAGAGTATTATCAAAGAGGACCGTTACATAATGATACAAGGATCAGTTCATCATGAAGACAAAGCCGTCATGAATGCAGATTTGCCTAATAACAGTGTCCAAATATATGAAACAAAAATGAACAAGATAAAGGGGGAAACATAAAATTCCCAAATCATAGTAGATTTTAACACTCATCTCTAAGCAGTTAATAAAATATCTACAAAATGTCTATTAAAATATGAATGACTTAATTGATATTTATAGAACACTGCACTCAAAACCTGCAGAATAAACATTCCTTTCAAGCTCACCTGGTTATATTCACCAACCAAACCAAAACCAAACCTGTTGCCTTCGAGTTGATTCCGACTCATAGTGACGCTACAGGACAGAGTAGAACTGCCCCGTAGGGTTTCCATGGAGTGGCTGGTGGATTCAAACTGTGCCACCAGGGTTCCATACTCACTAAGATAGACCAATATATTGAGCTCTTAAACAAGTGTCAGTCGATATAAGCCACACAATGTGTGCTATCTGGAAATAAATTAGAAATCAACACTATAAGAAATTTATAAAATGTATTTAGAATATTTGGAAATATTTAGATATTGAACAACACACTTCTCAATAATACCTGAGTCAAAGAAGAAATTAAAAAATATTTTGAGCTGTATTGTAATAAAAATACAACGTATCGAAATGTGTAAAATGGCACTAAAGCAGTACTTTGAAAAAAATGCTTATCTAACTTTTGGAAATCCATCAAACTAATTAAACCCTCAACTGCTAACCAAAAGATGGACAGTTTCAACCCAATCAGCTCTCCAAGGGAGAAAAGACCTGGGGTTGCATCCTTAAAGATTACAACCTAGGAAATCCTATACGGGATCAGTATGAGTCAGAATCAACTTGATGGCACACAACAACAGAAAGGATAAGAAAAGAAATCATATGCTTATTTCTTCAATTGCACTAGAAATTCAAGCTGGATTCAGAAGATAATGTGGAAAGAAGGATATCATTTCTGATGTAGGATGAGTCTTGGCTGAAAGCATAGAATAACAGAAAGATGTTTACTGTGTTTTATTGACTGCAAAGGCATTTGACTGTGTGGATCTTAAGAAATTATGGATAACATTGTGAAGAATGGGAATTCCAGAATACTTAATTATTCTCATGAGGAAACTGTGTATAGACCAAAAGACAGTCATTCGAACAGAACAAGTTATTCAAACAGAACAGAACCTAAAGTTAGGAAAGGTATGTGTCAGGGTTGTATTCTTTCGCCATACGTATTTAGTCTGTAAATAATCAGAGAAGCTGGACTATATGAAGAAGACGGGCATCAGGATTGTTAGGATGACTCATTAACAACCTGTAATATACAGATGGCACAATCTTGCTTACTGAAACAGAGGGAACTTGAAGCACTTACTGATGAAGATCAAGGGCTACAGCCTTCAGCATGGATTACAACTCAATATAAAGAAAACGAAAGCCCTACAACTGGACCAACAAGCAACATCATGATAAATAGAGAAAAGATTGAAGTTGTCCAAGGATTTAGTTTTGTTTAGATTCACAATCAATGCCCACGGAAGCAGCAGTCAAGAAATCAAACAACATATTACACTGGGGAAATCTGCTGCAAAAGGCCTCTCTGAAGTGTTAAAAAGCAAGATGTCACCCTGAGAACTAAAGTGTGCTTGATCCAAACCATAGTATTTTCAATTGCCTCAAGTATGTGAAAGCTGGACAATGAATCAGGAAGTACGAAGAAGAACTGATGCCTTTGAATTACGATGTTAGTGAAGTGTATAGAATAGAGCATGGGCTGCCAGAAGAATGAACAAATCTGTCTTGGAAGAAGTACAGTCAGAAAGCTCCTAAGAAATGAGAATAGGGAGACTTCATTTATGTGCTTTGGACATGTTATCAGAAGGGACCAGTTCCTGGAGAAGGACATCATGCTTAATAAAGTACAGGGTCAACGAAACAGAGGAAGACCCTCAAGGAGATGGATTGCCTCAGTGACAGCAACAATGAGCTAAAGCATAGTAACTATTACAGGGATGGCGTAGGACTGGGCAGTGTTTCTTTCTGTTTTACATAGTGTCACTACGAGTCACAACTGACTCAACAGCGCCTAACAGCAATAGCAGCAGAACAAGCTCTGGATAAAATTTAATTCTTTCATCTTGTTCCAAACTCAGCAAATTAGAAATAGAAGAAAACTTCTACTTGTTGATAAAAAGGGATCCATGTAAACTTATAGATAACATCATAATTAATGGTTAAGTATTGAAGGCTTTTTCCTAAATTCACCAACAAGGAAAGTTGTTCCCCCTCACCGTCTCTATTCCACATTTTCCTGGAGATCTTAGGTGCTGTAATAAGCCAAGGAGGAAAGGGGGTAGAAGGCACACATATTTGAAAAGAAGCAAAGCTGTCTCTATTTGCAGGTGGCATGTACTATTATGCCCCAAAATAAAATATTAAGGAATAAATTTAAGAAAATGGTTGCAAAATTTCTTCATTGAAAATTACGGAAAATCACTGAGATAAATAACAAACTAAAAATTTCAGAGATATATATTTATTATACTGTGGAAGACTTGATATTGTTCCAAAGCAAGTTCTCTCCAATTGTTTTTTAGATTCACTTCAATCTCAATGAAAATTCTTTCAGGAATTCTTGTAGATGTTCCAAGTTAATTCTAAAAATGTACATGAAAGTAGATAGATCTAGAATAAGCATAACACATTTTATAAAGAAGAACAAAGTTGGCAGGTTTATACCACCTGATTTCAGAATTACTATAAAGCTAAAGCTACAGAAATTAAGACAGCATGGTATTGGAGTTAAGATAAATAAATGAATCAAAGGAACAGAATAGAATGTCCAGAAATAAATCTGCATGTATATAATAAATCGATTATTGCCAAAGGTTCCAAGGTACTTGAATGTGTAAAGGAAAGTCTTTTCAATAAATGATGCTGAAACAACTGGGTATCTACAAAAAAAAAAAAAAAAGACTTTATTCACACCATATGCAAAAGTAAATCCAAAATGTATTATAGACTTAAATAGAAAACTAAACTATAAAGCTTCTTAAAAAAAATAGGAGGATATCTCTGCAGCCTTGGTTAAGGAATGATTTCCTAGCTAGTACACAAAAACCCTGAATCATAAAGGAAAAAGTTGAAAAAGCTGGACTTCATTAAAATCATCTTTGAAAGGCACCATAAAAAATAAACAGGCAACCCACAGCATGGGAGAAAATATGCACAACACATTAATATGAAAGATATTGTATCTAGAACACATGAATTATTACAACTTATTAATAAAAAGACATACAACCAAACAAAAAAAGAATCCAAAGCTCTGAATAGACTCCTAACTAAAGAAGATATGAATGTACACATGATAGAGGTTAAGCACCATTATTCACCAGAGAAATGCAAATTAAACCTTTTTATGGCTAAAATTAAAAAAAAAAGATTACCATATCAAATGATGGTCATAATATGAAGCAACTGGAACTTTCGTAGTTTGCTTCTAGGACTATAAAATGGTGCAACTATTTTAGAAAAGTCTTTGGCAGTTCCTTATAAGGGTTAAACATGCATTAAGCCTGTATCTCAGCAATTTCACTCCTAGGTATTTATCCAAGAGAAATGAAAATATGTATCAACAAAATGACTTGCTTGAAAAAAAAAGTTTTACCACATAACCAAAAACTGAAGTCAACATAATTGTCTATCAACAACAATAAAAAAGAATATATTCTTCATATTTACCAAAGAATATATGAAAAATGTTGATATATTCTTTCAAAAGAATTATATTTGACAAAAAATAAAAGACATTGAACAAGGTGGCTATGTCTCAAAAACATTATGCTGAACAAAAGAAGCCAGACACTAAAGAATACATGCTTTTTGATTTCACCTCTATGAAGTACACACTTTATGATTTCATTTATCTGAAGAAGAGACAAAATTAGAAAGAACAGTGGTTACCAATAGGTTGTGGAAATTAAATAAAAGGGGGCACCCAACAACTTTCTGGGAAATGTTCTCTATTCACATTTTAGTGGTTGTCAAGTAAGTCTATACACTTGTCAGAACTCAAGGACCTTAAATTTTATCTTCATTTAAAAAAATTGAAACAGAAACAAACAAAAACCCGGCTTATTGTTTCAATGAAACATAGATGAAGAGGCCTGGAAGTGAGTGTCATTACATTTGAAAGAGTCAACAGGCTCTGAAGCTAGGATATCAGATTGTTTATCCCAAAGACTATTGCTACAGCTCAAGAGGAAGATAGAACTTAGGATGAATCAGAGGACTAAACTAGTTACTGGGGGAGAATTTATTTATCTCTGTTTAGACTACGAGCGTGGTGAGGCCTGGGAAAATCTACCAACCTCATGGTCTGACCTAAAGTTGTGATCCCAGCCAAGACTCATACAGTGTTACTGTGGACTGGATGTGCTTCTAAGAAACTTAAATATACTAACTCATTTGCAGGAAATACTCAGTTATGTCTGACGAATAAAGAAGCCTCCCTCATTTTAAAATATCCAAATACATTACAGAAACTAGTTATGAAATTTGCCCCAAGTATCAATCGTGTCACTACAGATGCACACAGTCTAAATAATAGCAACTTTCCTGTCACAGCATACTAGTATAGTGCAGTACTGATATATAACAATGGATGAGGAAGTATATTGCTCTTTTACGTATTCAAAATTGACAACAAAACTGTATTTACCAGAATGACTGAGAACACTAGGAGACAACTAATGGTCATTTCTTTAGTCATTAAGCTATATATTGTTATTTGTTAACAACTGAAGCTCCTAGGGTGCCTGCCATTATGTGAAAACTTACCCTAAGATTTGTTATTGGACTTTGGACTTTCTTTTCAAGGAGTCCCAGCTCTGTCATGGATTTGTGCAGATAGAGCCTTCTGTGTTCCCTTTGTGAATTTGCTTTTGATTAAAGAGCTTGGTATAAATATCACTACGACAAACTTAAAGAGTTAGCCTTTCTATTAAAGCCTCTTTCTCGTGAGGCTTTCAACCATGAAATACGCTGAGCACATAGAGGACCTGGTTTGCTGGAGATATGTGTCTTAATACATTGCAAAGGAAATTCTAGAAATAATTGCTTTATTCACCGTTATCTTCAATTTTTTTTAAGTGTCAAAAGTAAATTGAAAATCAAAAAAAATTTTTTTCTGAGTGTCTAATACCTATCCCCCACTAATTCTGCCAAATCTGATCAATTAAGAGAAGAGTAAATACATACACTACATTGGTTCAACGGAGCAAATCTGAAATTCTCTACACTTTCCACAGGAATAAGTTAAAATAATCAATATACCTGCTCCATCTCATCTTAGAGAAAGAAAGGTAATATCCAACACTTGGTCGTTACTTTTACCTCCATATAGACTATTTATGCCACCTTTCATCTGTCAGCGGAGGCTTGCGTGTTACTGTCGTGCTGAATAAGTTTCAGAGGACCTCCCAGAGTAAGACAAATTAGGGAGAAAGTCTTGGCTAACAGCTTCCAAAAATCAGCCAGTGAAAGCCCTATGGATTACAACTGTCTGATTCTGCTGTGCGTGGGTTTGCATGAGTAGGGGCTAACTCATTGGCAGTTAATGATCACAGGCTATCTGCAACATCTTCAGTGTTTCAAAGGTTACAACCGTATTTGTGTATCTTTATTGTTCTTGTATTACAATTTTTCACCAGAGCAAATGCTGCAAATTTTGTCTATAAAGGTTAAGTAAAAGTAGTAATATCTAATCTTTTATTCATTGTCAACATTTAGGTAAAACCAAGATGTTCCTTTATACATTATAGAAACCGTAACATAAAAGATGGTCATCAAAAAAAAAAAAAAAGGTGGAGCATATTTTTGTGTTCCTATCTATTTTTTAAAAATTAAAATGTCAAATTCATGTCTGTTACAGGAAGAAAAGCAATTGTCCACAACGTGCCTGAAGGAATTATAATGGAAAATTGAGAATGGGAAAAGAGTTGGGTAGATTTTATAGCCTCAGTCTGCAGAGCTATTAGCAAACAGTCCAAAAGTTAAGCAGTTGAGTAAACAGTTCAACAAGAAATTACTTACTGAATCCTATCAGAGGCTGTGGTCACACACAGCTGCCACAGAGCTAGCTGGTGGGTACCATGATTTAGCACTGCATACAAATCAATGGCATTCTATGTGTGGGTGCCCAGTGAGAGGCTGGCAGCCAGACAAGAATGCCAATCACCCAGCTTTGCTTCTTCATTTACATTACATTGGGATTCAGATGGTGGCTGAGAACCCGAAAAGTGGCTTATTGTTGCCAGAAAGTCAATATTTTACAATAACTCTAGGCAGTGATGTAAAAGGCCATTTTGTGCACACCATTTACTTGTTCATATGCGTGTATATTGCTATTCATTGCCACGGACACCTAGGAGCAGAGTAATTCCACGAGGCGACTTCATTTGAAACACTTGGTCTTTACAAAACGAACACACAGCCTGTGTCTCATCAGGAAAACTGAGTAATTTAGAAAGAAAGCTCTCTGACTTTCAGGAGAAGTCATTTACTTGGCTTGTACTATTTAAAAAAAAAAAGTACGTATTTATGTCTTTATATTGAAGACCAAGCATTTACCACAAGACCTCCAACTCTCATCCCAAAACCACAGTGTTGCTTTAGTTTCTTTTTTTCTTTTAATAGGCTTTATTTTTAAGAGCAGTTTGAAGTTTATGGAAAAATCGTGTAGAAAGTACAGTGAATTCCCATACATCCCCTTCCCCCAGCACACTGTTTCTCTAATTATTAATATTTAGTATTGGAAACCCTGGTGGCGTAGTGGTTAAGTGCTACGGCTGCTAACCGAAGGTTCAGCAGCTCAAGTCCACCAGGCGCTCCTTGGAAACTCTATGGGGCAGTTCTACCCTGTCCTATATGGTCACTATGAGTCGGAATCGACTCGACCGCACTGGGTTTGGTTTTTTTGGTTTTTTGGGGTTTTTTTAGTATTGGTGTGGTACATTTGTTACAATTGGTGAGCGGTATTGGTGCATTACTACTAGCTAAAGTTCATAGTTTAGGGTTCACTGTTCTATGGGTTTTACTAATTGTATAATGTCATGTGTTTGCCATTAGAGTACCGTTCATAACACTTTCCCTGCCCTAAAAATCCCCTGTGCTCCACCTGTTCAACCCTCCCCCTCACTACGTGTCCCTTCTTTATTTTGCTCATTTCCTTAAAGAATGTTTTATTTTTAATGAAATCTGTCACAAAGGCACACTGTCAAGACGGCCCTTCCCACTGACGAAGTGGCAACATGATACTCAGAAAACACGCTCAGATAATAGAATGTCAAATGGACTTTTAAAAGGGGCATATTTTGATTGAGGCTAAGGTATGCTTATAAATCTCAAATAAAGCTAGTGCCCTTTCACCAATGTGTGTTTTTTCTTACTTCTTTATAAATAGAAGGGTAACTGATAGCTATGGCTTCTAGAACATGCTGTTTAATTGAACTTAAAGAGCAAAACGGAGATGTTTTATGTATAGTTGCCCTTTCTAACATACAAACCCAAAAGAAGCAGCTGAAAAAGATCTGTTCACCATCATTTTCCGAGGCAGGTATTCAGTTAATGAAATATTGAAAGACAAAGTAAGAGAAAAACGAATACGTTTGATGTAACTATTTGCATTGTAAAAACCCTGCCTTTTTTTTTCTCTTTTGTGGAATAGGAGAGAGATCAAAATGACTGTTTACTGACAGTGGGCTCACGTTTATGCTTGTAGGAAGGGTAGTTTCTTTCTCCATTGTTTTAAAAATATTGAAGAGTTAGTTTGTTGAAACATGTACTGTCAGATCTGGACCTAAGACCCTAAAGAACATGTTATCAGAAGGAAAATTGCAGGGTCCCTATAGACTGTTTTTCAATTTCTTCTGTCACTACCAAGCGCACGCGAAATAGCCACACTGCTTGCCCACCTCTGTATGGCACTGTGTGTCAACCTGAAGACTGGCATTTGAGGGAGAATCTATCTCTGGACGTAAGCGTATATTTTCTCCTGTGGATCTGCATAATACGTAGCGCATTTAAGTAAAGGGAGAAATGGGTTTAGCCTTACAGTAGAAATTGAACTGATTGGATAATTTGCAATGGCAGAACCGTCCCCTTGAATTTATTAAACCATGAACTTCACCACGCAGGATCACTGTTGTATGCAAGAATCAATGTCAAAAAAAAGGAGAGCCAAGATTCAAACAGGACCTGACAGACAGCAAAGTACATCCCAAAATAGCTTCTAAGGTGAAGTAAGCACTGTGGCAATTTTCTGTCTAGCAAGGAAATGCGCCATTTACCGTATTTACCCACAATATCCTAACAGCAGTGTGTAAGACATCCAACACTCAAGAATGAAGCAGGTACTGCCTGGTATGACATAGGAACTTTAGGCCCGTGTTCAAAAGAAGAAGTGTATGGTCCTGCCCTCAGGATTTGGGAATTGGCTCTTGTTATATGCTGAATTGTGCCCCCGTCTTAGTTTCTAAGCAGTCCTGGTGGCACAGTGGTTAAGTGCTCAGCTGCTGACCAAAAGGTCAGCAGTTGGAACACACCAGTTGTTACACAGGAGAAATATGTGGCTGTTTGTTTTCATAAAGATTACAGCCTTGGAAACCCTGTAGAGCAGTTCTACTCTGTCCTGTAGGGTCACTCTGGATCAGAATCGACTCAATGGCTATGTTTTCTTTTTTTTTTCTGTCTTAGTTTCTTAGTGCTGCTATAACAGAAACACCACAGGTTGGTGGCTTTACCGGAAATTTATTTTCTCAGAGTTTAGGAGGCTAGGAGTCTGAATTCAGGGCACCAGCTCTAGGGGAAAGCTCTGTTTGTCCTCTCTGGGGTAAAATCCTAGCCTCTTTCAGCTTCTGTTCCTGGGTTCCTTGGTGATCTGCATGTGGCATGTTATCTGTCTTCTCCCCTCTGTGCTTGCTTGTTTCTGAACCCAATCTGCTTTTTTAGATCTCAGAAAGTGATTGGTTTTAGACATGTACGGGTATGACCTCATTGCAGTAACAAAGAAAACTCTATTCTCAGATGGGATTATGTTCATGGGTTAGGATTTATAACATGTATTTTTTTGGGGGGGGCACAATTCAATCCATAACATTTCCCAAAAGAATGTAATGTAATCGTGTGAATGTAACCTTGTTTGGGGGAATAGGGTCTTTCTTTGGGGACATTATCAGTTAAGCCTTACCAGAGTAGGGTGGGCCCTAATCCTAATCCCTTTTGAGTGGTCTTTTCTAAAAGGGGAGAACAGACAGGGAGCAAGAGTCACACACAGGGGTAGATGCCACCTGAAGAAACATCTGTAAGTCAAGGACTGCCCAGAAATGCCGGAGCCTACCAAAAGCTGAAAGAAAAGAGGACGGGTGAGAGTGGACAGAGAGAAAGCATGGCCCTCTGATGCCCTGAATTTGGGTTTCTGCTCTCTAGAACTCTGAGACAATAAGTTTCTGTTCTTTAAAGCCACCCACTTTGTGGTATTTTGTCTGTAACTAAGCAAAATGTAACTAAAGTAACTAAGACAGCCCTTAACCCGTAGTAGCTGAGATAGCCCTTAAACTGCTCACAACTTGGCTCATTCTTCCTGCATCTTGTAGTCTTTTGGCATTGTTTCCCTAAATTTCTACCTATACCAAGTCTTCCAGTTTTGTGTCCCAAATGATTCAGCTTCCCTAGATCTCTTACTTCTTACATTAATCTTTACTTTATAACTGGTCTTTTCCATCATGGCACTTGTTTTCAAAACTACTTAGAGTAATACACTTGTACAACTTGGCTTTGAGAACTTTTTCAGTAATCCTCCCAATTGGCAAATTTGTTTGAATGGAGGAGTATCCCATGGTTCAACCTCTTCTCTGTTCTGGTCCAACACAGCTGAAATGAGCAAGTTTGCCAAGTCTTCTTGACAATAAAAATGTATGCCTCTATTCAAATATTTTTCTAGTCACTTCTGAAGTCTTTAAATTTACTATTGAGAAAATTAGCTGAGAGATTATTTTGTATTTGTTCAATCAACTATGAAGGAAGGAAAAGGAGACTCTTATGAGCAATTTCTTGAAATCTGGCTTTGGGAAAATATAAGTTGTTCCTTAATCACTTATCTCTATGAATCATTTTTTAGTACCAAGAAAAAGCTTTTAAGTGATATTACAGTAGTAAACATCAATTCCCTATAATTACATTTAACTATTTAAAATAGTGTCATCTTATTTACATTTAAATAGTGTTTTTATTTACATTACTTTTGCCAAAAGTGACATCATGGTGTATTCAAAAATATCTGTTTGAAGTGGTTAAATATGAGAAAGTGTTGTATTTGATGGCAGAGAAAGGAATATTTATAAAGACCTATATATTGGCAATATTCCACTGTTATTCATAAGATTTTCATTGGCCAACTTTTTCAAAAGTAGAGTACCAGATTCTTCTTCTTAGTCTGTCTTAGCCTGGAAGCTCCACTGAAACCTGTCCAGCATAGGTGACCCTACTGGCATTTGAAATACTGCTGGCCTGGTTTCCAGCAACATGAAAACAGCCACAGTATGACAAGCTGACAGATAAGTGGAGTAGCTAAAGCTAATGGAAAAAATGATGACATAAAGAGCTGAACAAGAGATTTCACAGGATGGATCAAGAAGACATAGTAAAGTATTATAATAAAATGTACAAAGGCCTGGAATTAGAAAACCAAAAGGGAAATCATGCTTGGCATTTCTCAACCTGAAAGAACTGAATTAAAAATTCAAGACCTGAGTCAAAATATAAAAGGATTATGTTGACAAAATACTGAAGGATGCAGAAAGAAGCAAAAGAAGATGGAAAGAATACCCAGAGTCACTATATCAAAAAGAACTGGTCAACTTTTAGACATTTCAGGAGGTTGCATATGATCAAGAACTGATGGAACCGAAGGAAGAAGTTGAAGCTGCACTGAAGGCATTGCCAAAAAACAAGCCTCCAGGATTTGATGGGATATCTATTGAGATGTTTCAATAAATGGATACAGCACTGGAGGTGTTTAACCCCCTATGCCAAGAAATGTGGAAAACAGCTACCTGGCCAACAGACAAGAAGAGATCCATATCTGTGACCATTCCAAAGAAAGGTGATACAACCGAATGCTGAAATTATTGAACAATATCATTAATATCACATCCAAGTAAAATTTGTCTGAACAGAATTAAAAAATGGTTGCAGCAGTACGTCTACAGGGAACTGCCAGAAATTCAAGACAGATTCAGAAGAGGACATGGAACGAGGGATATCATTGCTGATGTCAGATGGATCATGGTTGAAACCAGACAATACCGGCAAGATGATTACCTGTGTTTTACCGACTATGAAAAGGTATTCAACTGTGTGAATCATAACAAATTATGGATAACATTTCAAAGCATGGGAATTGCAGAATATTTAATTATGCTCATGAGAAGCCTGTACCTAGAACGAGAAACAGTCCTTGGAACAGAACAAGGACATACTTTGTGGCTTAAAATCAGGAAAAGTGTGCATCGAGGTTGTATATTTTCACCATACTTACTCAATCTGTATGCTGAGCAAATAACCTGAGAAGCTAGACTATATGAAGAAAAACTCGACATCAGGATTGGAGGAAGACTCATTAACAACCGCCGTTATGTAGATGACACAGCCCTGTTCACTGAAAGTAAAGAGGACTTGAAGCACTTACTGGTAAAGATCAAAGCCTTCCGTATGGATTATACATCAACATAAAAAAAACCTAAACAACTAGACCAATAAGCAACATCACGAAAAATGGAGAAAAGATTGAAGTTGTCAAGGGTTTCATTTTACTTGGATCCACTATCAGTGCTCATGGAAACAGCAGTCAAGAAATCAAAGACACATCGCATTGGGCAAATCTGCTGCAAAAGACTTCTTTAAAGTGTTAAAAAGCTAAGATATCTACTTTGAAGACTAAAGTGTACTAGATTCAAGCCATGGTATTTTTAATCACCTCATATGCATGCAAAAACTGGGTAATGAATAAGGAAGGCCAAAGAAGAATTGATGCCTTTGGATTATGGTGTTGGCAAAGAATATTGAATATACCACGGACTGCCAGAAGAAAGAACAAGTCTGTCTTGGGAGAAGTACAGTCAGAGTGCTCCTTGGAAGCAAGGATACAGAGATTTCATCTCAAGTAGTTTAGACATGTTATCAGGAGGGACCAGTCCCTAGAGAATGACATTGTGCTTGGTAAGGTAGAGGATCCATAAAAAAGAGGAAGACCTCTGGCAAGATGGATTGACACAGTGGCTACATAGCAACAATTGTGAGGATGGCAAAGCACTGAACAGTGTTTCCTTCTGTTGTACGCAGGGTCAGAACCGACTGGACAGCACCATATATTGTTATCAGCAAATAATAATCTTACATTTCAAAGCTCTACCCCTTAAATTTGTTCCATTGCTACCTAACTACAATTAAGTGGACATAAGTGAGGCCAACATGGGTTAAGCATTTTGATAAAAATCAGTTTAGCCTGAATCTACTTGATCATGAATGGCAAACATTACATAGAAAATTAATTTTCAAGATCACTTTACGTGAGGTTGCTAAAACTATGTAGGCTTCTTTTGGGTAAAATTGCCAGAGCTTCTGGAAATATGAGTGTCAGTAATGATATTTGTTAAACAAAATGAGTAACAGCCAGGATCCTTGGAAGCTGAAGAAGTGGATGGGTGATATACTCTGTGAGCAAATGGCAACAAGAGCTTTTAAGGTAATCAAAAGACATAAAGCACTGGGACAGATTAGATAAATCCATGCACATTTTCATCCATCATCCCTTTGAAGAATGGAACAAATGTAAACAAGTGGAAAAATTTGTAATCACAGAAAAGCAAACTGCTACGCTGTGATAATCTCAAATACTATGTCTGTGTACCTATCCTTCAGCATGTTGCTTATATCAAAAATGCTAAATGGCATACATATATAAGACCTGCAGTCAAAGGGTAAATAAATCCTTTTGAAAAATCTTAAGGCCAGAATTCTAATTTACAAACCATAGTTTGTATACCAAAGACCAAACGAAACCCGCTGCTGTTAAATGGATTCTGATACAGAGCGACCCTATGGGACAGAGTAGAACTGTTCTATAGAGTTTCCAAGGCTGTAAATTTCTACAGAAGCAGACTGCCAGATCTTTCTCCCACGGAGAAGCTGATGGGTTCCAACTGCCAACCTATCGGTGAGCAACTAAGCACTAAATCACCATGCCATAGGGTTAGCAGCCCAGTGCTTAACCACTGTGCCACCAGGGCTCCCATTGTTTGTATAGTAAAATAAAAATGAGAAAAGTATAAATTGCCCCAAGGAATGAACTACGGATACATACAACACCATGGTTGAGTTAAATATATAAATAAATATATAAATAACATTAAACCAAAAAAACCAAACCTAGCGCCGTCCAGTCGATTCCGACTCATAGCGACCCTACAGGACAGAGTAGAACTGCCCCATAGAGTTCCAAGGAGTGCCTGACAGATTTGAACTGCTGACCCTTTGGTTAGCAGCTGTAGCACTTACTCACTATGCCACCAGGGTTTCCATAAATAACATTAGGCTGAGTTAAAGAAGATTTAAAAAGTAGTGTGGTACCATTTTATTAGATGATTAAATGAAGTTCTACAATGTGCTAAACTAATCAAAAGGGATAAAAAATCAAATCAGTGTTTGTGCTGATGGGGTGTTTGAACATTTGGGATTAAATAGTAGAGGCACAAGGCAACTTTCTAGGATGAAGAAAATGTTTTAAAACTTGCTGGAATGATAGGTCACATGGGTGTATGCTTTTGTCAATACTCATTGAACTGTATACTTAAGATCTGTGGATTTCATGCTGTATGAATAATAAATATGCATGGAAATTAATAATTAAAATATGCATGTAAAGACACTTAGAATATAGTTGCAAAATTATTAAACTCAAGGGACAAAGGCATTTTCACAAGGCAAAAAAAATAATTTATTCAACAAATATTTATTGGACACCGATTAAATGGTGGAAACTATTATGGGGACTTACGACACATGAGTGAACAAATAAGAAAATGATCTTTGCTTACCAGGGAAGAAAAAAATGAACAAAACAAATAACTTTTATAGTATGCCAGAAGACAATGAATGCTATGAAAAAATAAAAATGTATGGCAAGGTAAAGTGAATGGGCAGTGCCAGCCAGAAATGGAAGGGGCTGGATTGCAATTTTAAATAAGATGGTCAGGATAGTTCTCCTTGAGGAAATGACACATGAGCCAAGACTTGAAAAGGGTGAGGTTGTTTTCCATGCGGCTGTCTAGATGAAAGGCATTCCAGGGGTCAAGAATAGCCAGTATAGAGGCATCAGATGGGAATGGCACTGCATGTGTGAGGAACAGACAGAAGGTCAACATGGGTGGGATGAAGTGAGTTGAGTGGACACAATCAGGAAAGGAAGTTAAAGAGGTAATTTGGATCCAGGTCCTCAAGCACATTGTAGACCATCGTAAGAACTTAGGGTTTAGTGAAAGAAATAGGAGGGAAGCTCTTTAAGAGTTTTTAAAGACTCACTGTGGCAACTTCATGGTTGATCAACTGTTAGGGAGCCAGGGTAGGAGCAGAAACCTGTTGTTAGAATATGGTGAGAAATAGTTAAAAATATATTAATTTAAAAAAATAAACAGAAAGACAAAGGAAAGCAAAGCTTGACTCAGAGGTGCTTAAACTGAAGTTATCTTGGACGTGAACTCTACCTTCTTCCCCCAATATAAGAACCTCGTCTGAAATATTTAAGACTATTAGTCTCCAGAGACAAAGATCTTAGGCGCCCAGGAAACAGCACATCGCATGGTTATATTACTTTAATTAAAATGAAGTTCTTATGTTGTTGTTAGATGCCATGGAATTAAGCAACCTGACTCATAGTGATCCCAGGCACAAGAGAATAAAATGTTGCCCAGTCCTGCACCTTGCCCAGGAACTCCTGCAATTCAGGCTGTTGTGATTCATAAGGTTTTCAAGCGCTGATTTTCAGACATAGACTGCCAGGCCTTTCTTCCTAGTTTGTCTTAGTCTGGAAGCTCCACCAGAACCTGTTCAGTGTTATAGCAGCACGCAAGCCTCTGCTAACGGATGAGTGGTGGCTGCACATGAGGTGTACTGGCTAGGAATCGAACCTGGTTCTCCCGTATGGGAAGTGGTAATTCTACTACTGAACCACCGGTGCCTCACTATCTTTTTTTTTTTTTGTAGATGAACAAAATTTTGTCTTTCTATAATTTCCATGTCTCCATTTAGTTCTGTTTTTAATATCTACATGGGTAAATATAATTTATAACAGACAGACGCAGAAACATTTCAGAAGCCATCATGTTCATCCTACCTCTTCTTTAGGAAATTTCCACTCCTGCTTCCCTCAGATGTTCCTCATTTTTCCTGCTTCTAGATCCTCTACCATACCTGCATTCACTTTCTGCTCACTATCAGGATTTTCAGCACTCTCTTAAAATGTGCACTAAATCCAGAGCATGGTTTCAATAGTGGAGAACATAGGGTAGCTTTCCCTTCGGTCTGTGTGCTCTACTCCTATTAATTATGGATTAAAACTGTAGTAATATTTTGGTAATCCTGACACAGTCAGTGCATAGTCTAACCAGAGTAAAAAAAAACAAAAAATCTTAAATCCTTTAAATTTTTTATTTAAAATATGTACTTTGCAACTGACTTTTAACTTAAATACAGAATTTTACATTTGACATTACTGACTTTGAATTTTTAATGTTTTGTTTCAGTATTATAGTCCATTTTCACTTGTATATGCCCCTGTACTGTAATCAAAGTACTAAATATCACTAGAGAAATTTTAGTTTTTGTGATGCCACCATGTTGGGGTGGCAACCATGTTAAAGTAAAAAACTGAGTGGAATATAGGAAATATAAAACTTACAATTCAGGAAAAAAATTGAAAAGCAAAATTCAGAGGAATAATAATAAATTAAACTACCCAATGTTAGTAAAATAATTTAATACAGTTTATGATATATCACTATTTGACATGTTATTCTCAACCAAGGGTCCCTGGGTAGTACAAAGGGCTAAGAGTTGGCTGCTAACTGAAAGGCTGGTGGTTTGAGTCCACTAACCTGTATAGATATAGCCTGATCTACTTCTGAAAAAATCCGTCATTGAAAACCCTGTGGAACAGTTCTACTCTGACATGCATGAGATGACCATGAGTTGGAATCAACTTGAAGACAATTGTTTTTTTATTCTCAATCTACTCTTTATTTTTTGTTAATTGAATGGTTTACCAATAGATGAAATTACTGAATAAAAGAGTTATTGTTGTTAGATGCTCTTGAGTCGGTTCTGACTCATAGCAAGCCTATATGCAACAGGAGGAAAAACTGCCGGGTCCTGCACCTTCCTCACAATCATTGTTATGCTTGGACCCACTGTTAAAGCCACTGATAAATGAGTAATAGTTATATAAAAGATAGCTTTATTTTAATATTATCCGTTAAGGAAAGAAGTGATATATAGTATGAGTTTGTCATGTTAGTCGATTGAAACATGTTGTTTGCTCTGGTCTTAGAGTGTGATAGCTTCCGTCCATTCTGTTTTAGTCATTGTGACTCGCTGATGTTCCTGTTGTATTGAATTAGCAGGCATTATATATTTTTATATTTATTTGCACCCTGAGGCTATGTAGAGGAAATGATGTGGCTTTATTCATGAAATTTTTAAAAAGCAGGTAAGATAAACGTCTAGTCAGTAGATAATTTTTTTTCAAATACAAGCTCAGACAAAAGAAATAGCTGGCTTGAAAAATGTTTAAATTGCTGCATTAAGTGGATAGTAAAATATTTGTATTAAAAATAGCATACTGCTGTCTTTGGCAAATAAAAACAACGTAAATAAACATGGATGCATGAACAATTTCTACACGAGAAAACATACTTACTCAGTGCTTCTTAGCCTGCCCAACAGTATTGCTCAAGACAAAATTTTTAGCATCAGGTAGTTTCTAAATAATTTAATACTGTACCTCTGCTATTAAACTCATAAAAAGGCATTAAAATGATAGGGCACTATTAAAATTCATCACACTCTTAAAAATATAAACAGAAACTAAAATATGAGTAAGTTCAGCAGAAAAAAAAAAGCAATAAGCCCATGTAATAAAAAGAAATATAATGAATGAACCCATCCAATATCCTAGTCTGATAAAAAGAAATTAATATCTTTAGTGCCAGTGCTCAAGTTAAAGTGCCTTTTACTTTTGCTTTGGTTGTGGCCATGTTACTGCGTGAGGTGGAAATAAGGTTATAAGTTGCCAAGCACTATTTCCAGTGCATCTATGGTGTACTAAGAGGGTCAAGTCAGTTCGCTTATCATGGTACTCATGATATTTATGGAGGCAGATATCTTTTACCCCTTGCCTTCTCCATTAGCTTGTCATTAAGTCAATAAGAATAATGATGAAAACGCTCCACGTTCTTTTTTGGTTGTTGATTAGAACATCATTTAATATTCTTCTTCAGTACTAAAAGACCCAGAGTTTCTGGAACATCCTATGTTTACTAGAAAATTCATTTTATGTGAAAGCATTTGGGGATGAAAATTGTTTGTTTTTAGATGAAGCCACTAACATATTCATTTTAGACAGCTGATACAATCAGAGGAAGTATCTGCATCTACAATTATATTTCTTCTATAAAATTTTAGCAAAAAAGTACTTTGAAATCATAAGATGCAATCAACCGCATTAAAGAGGAAATCCTGTCTGTGTGCGGAAAGCTCCGACTTAACTACTGTTGAAACCGTATAAATACCAATGTTGTCAGCTTGCATCCATCTTTTCCAAGTTGTAGATACTAAACCACTTCTCACCCCTGTTTTCTTACCTGCTAGAATGTCTTCACATATCCCCTCTTTCCAACATTTCCTTCTCTTATCTTTGGGAAGATGTAAATAGAGTAAGCAGAGAACATTAGAAGTGTTGGATGTTCTAAGTAGACTGAGTTTTTCTTCTTGTCTATTCTCGAGTAAACAAAAGAATGAAGTTAGCTTCACCAAAAGCCATTATATTATATAATATTAACCATTCACATATTTTGAGTACATGATCCTTTGCTTTAGATCAAGAAACCATTAGGCACACACCCTGTATACGGGGATCCAAAACATGGACCCCATCAAGTTATACTACATACACAGGTTTGCTTTCCTAAATTAGGACTCAGCTGCTTGAAGACTTCCAAAGCAGGAACCCTAACAACATTTTGCCTCAGGGACATCTCTGTCCACAGACAGTACCGGAAACATCAGAAGCATGGGCTTTTTGAATGAGAGGTTCAGTGTTGAATAATCACGATAAATATAAACACACTGTCTGGCCTTAGAGTTAAAAGAGGATGGTTTTTCTTGGTCCACTTTACTATCTGTATTCTAAATGTGATTTCACTAATAATGACCCTGAGGGGGTGTGGATGGTGGTAGGAAAATAAAATGTGACTCATTTACCACACTTCTCAAAGAGGAAAACCATTAAATGATCTGTGATACATCATGCAGTAAATTAAATATTGTCGTGGAGACATGGGTTGCCAGCTTTATTACCTGTCCTGTCACAGGCCGTGTTTAAATCAGTAAACCAAGTTTAGAATCAAAAGGTAGGAAGGGACAGTGAACACTTGTCAAATAAAATGGTACGGAATCACCCTGGTAGCTGCTAGCCCTTATGTAAATTAGAGAAAAGTAACCCCTTTGGAAGAATGAAGCCCTACCAAGAGAGATGACTTATAGATTCCAGAAATTCTCATTTGATATATATTGGGAAAGGTCTGAGAATTTGAAATTTCAGCAAGATCACAGGTTATTTGGAGAAACAGAGCTTAATATTCCATGTATTCTCCTCTAGCAGTCTATGGTTCCATTTAAAGACTGCAGACAATGAAAAAAAAAAAGTGGGTTATAGTGTAAACGGATTATAAACACTGGACATTTGGAGGACAAAGAACAGAAAAATCACACATGATCTCTGAAGTGGCAAAGAGCTTCACTGGAAAGTGGAGAAACATGGCAAGGATTTTGAGAAGTAACGTCGGGGTGAAGTATAGTTCATACAAAGGACAAGAGTGGAAGTACAGAAATGGAAATACTGAGAGCATATTCTAAAAGTATGAAGACTACAGTTTGATTAAAGAAAGTATATAGAAGGCTAGTGGGAGATGAGTCTAGAAGGTCATGAAGAACAATAAATTTCGGGCTAAGCCATTACTTTATTTTTTATTTTACTGGCAATAGAGAATTTTTGAAAATTTTAAATGTAGAAGTGACACAAACTTAACTGAACCTTGAAATGATTCATCTTGGTTCAGGAAGGGAGACAACGCAAAAATACGTTGCAACCTCCCAGGGGAAATATAACGAAAATGAGGCTAGAGAAGTGGCAAAAGGAAGCACACAAAGGAATAGACAGAGAATATGTCAGGCATAGAACTTTATGAATGACTAAATGCAGGGTTCAGGGAGCAAAAAGGACTTGAAGGTAACTCTGAGGATTATAATATTACCTGGTAATAGAAACAGAGAAATGGAAGTTAGGAAGTCAGTCTGAAAGAAATGATGAGACTGATTACATGGCAACTCTCAGTTATAGTCTAAAGAATGCAGAAAGGACTTCCTTAGGTAGCATATCTGTTGCCGTCCAGTCAATTCTGACTCATAACGACCCTATAGGACAGAGTAGAACTGCCCCCATTGAGTTTCCAAGGAGCGGCTGGTGGATTCGAACTGCCGACTTTTCAGCTAGCACCCGAGCTCTTAACCACTGTGCCGCCAGAGCTCCCCTTAGGTAGAGGTTAAGAATTTAGGCTCTGGAAACAGGCTGCTTCTGTTCAAAACAAGGCAACATAACTCTGGGAAAACGATTTAACTCATCAGTGCCTCAGTTGACTCTTGTTTAAAATTGGGGAAAAGAGTAGTAACAACGGCAAGTGTTTTGTTTTTTTTTTTTCCAAGTCTTTACTGGATTAATGCATACTAAGTGCTTTGAATACCTAGCTCATAATAAACCTTTAATACACTCCAGCCATTGTTGTTACCGTTATTTAATTAGCTGACATTTAACTGTCTTTTCTTTAACATATTCTATCTTGGGTCTAAGGTCTTTTACTGGACCTGCACTGTGTATCTCTGTGAAAACGGAAACGTTTGCTCATGTCGCTCTGTAATATAGCCTTGAATGTAAATCATTTTGCTCTCTAACCCTCCTAAAAAAAAAAAAAAAAAAAAAAAACCCTCCTAGCCGTATATTTCTACTTTTTAATCAATTCTGTGACTTTCCTCCTCTTACACAAAACTAATCTAATAGAATGCCTTTTCCCAAAGCTATCCATATAGCCGCTAAATGCCTATTGCTCAAAAGAAGGAGTCTCAAAGGAACTGGAATATACTGTCTTATTTAACCTGAATAAATAATGTCTTTGTTACAAAAGCAATTACTGGAAAAGTGATGTTTACTAAAAATCTATTAAAATAGAAAAACTTTTCCAGCAAATAAGGATTAAAAGTTGAATAGACACTTACATATATATGTTGGTTGCATTAGCGAGTGGAAAAAAATCCCATGTGCTAAACTCTTAAAAAACTGTGTGTTTGTATCATGCTCCATTTTTTGTACTACCACATTGGTTTTAACGCATACACAGATACCCCCTTCATAATCACATCTCCAAATCACATAACTAATCCGTCTCTTCTATTGTGTTTTTTCAGTAAAATCTGGTCCCTTCATCACTTTTGATCCCCACACAGAAGTTTTATTGATGTTGCTAGGAGATGGGCCCATGAATTAAGCCAACTAAATGACACATAATAACTAGGAGACTGAATTGCTCCATGGATATAGTAAGAGGCCCCCGACCTACAGGTCAACAATTTGAATATAGCCTCTGTTAAAAGTAGCTAAAAATTGCTACAATCTGATGCCCAATTGATAGTGAAAGGAGACCTACAGTCTCTATGGAATTCCAAGTTAGCAGGTGCCCACAGCACAGAATCATAAAAACAATGACCAAGTTAAAAGGTCAAAGATTAAACTGGTATGGAAATCTAGCTACCTTCTGATCAACAGAAGTCTTCTTTCCAGTATTTACTAGTGTGCTGACCAGGCAATTTACCATTCCTATCTCACACATACCTGACAATGTCAGCAAAGTAACCCCCCAACATATAAACTTAGAAAACTAAATTGTGTGTATCCTGAAAAATGTTTGTTTGCTTCTCAGTTAATATCATTTTAAATACAACTCCTACAATAAGAAGAATCATTGCTTTTACAGAATTTATAATGATGTAAAAATACCAAAGCTTTTTATTTGCACACACATGCACACGAGCATGTCTGTCTGGATAACACCATAATGAAGAAAAAAAGATACAGCGTATAGTAGAGTTATATGAATGCTAGCTCTGATAGCTAATAAGTAACTGTTTCTATATTTCCTTTTTGATGTTATCAGAAAGGTCTCTTTCACAGAGCAGTGTCTCACTTTATATCTCTTAAAGAAGCTGTTTATTGGCACTATTTTTATATTGATATATTCCTAAGTAATAATGATTGTTTAGCATTTGTTACATTATGCTACAGCGAATGATTTTACGTATTTTTTTAAAATTCTACATATCAAAGTGTTGATAGGGCACCATAAGACTAAATTTCCAGTAGTCACACTAAAGAAATAAGCTTGTGTCATTCATTTTTTAAAGTAGGGACATTTACAGTGTGTTTGTAAATTCCTAGTGCAACCTCAAAACTTAATAAATGAGGAAACATTCCAAATAGAAAGAAAACCATAACAGTGTGTTCTTATTCTTTAAGAAGACATGATTTCAAGGAATTCAAGCCAAGATTTCAAATATAAATCAGGAAATTATTCCACAACTGCAGAATAATTTCTAATTGTTAACGCATAAAATGGCAATATGTATCACAAGAAATCAAGAATTTTTTCTAAATTATATCAAAAGGATATAATTTTTGCTTCAATGCGCGATTTTCAGTTTGCTTTTGTTTTTCTGTGCATATCTGACGGTATTTATACAACAAAAATTTTGAACAACTTTACAACGTTAACAGAGATTTTGAGCAACTTTACAGCATTTTCTAATCATTCTTGGGATAGTAAATCTGTAAGCCGGCTAGGTTTCCATGGTCTCTACCTTTTCCGATAGTCTACACTTAACAAAATCCGAAATTATAAACGTCCCATTAAAATAAAAAAAAAAAATCCGTCTTCTTTTTCTTATCGAACCCAAAACCCCATCATCTACCTGAAATCATTCAGATTATCTGAAATGGCCACCAGCAGCCTGAGCGTCTTGCATTATTGTGATGAATGAAAATGAAACCCTTTAAAAATATGACATGTCTGAAAATATAAGCTCAGTAATATTCCTCACTTCCCCCCATTTTGATTACTTCTGAAATCACGTTAGAAATGGCCCACTTTACTTTTTGTACAATGTCTTAAATCATCTCTGCTCTGCTGACATAAAAAACTCTTTGCTTTCCCTGCCTTCTAATAAGATGATTTATTTATAGAAAGACCAGCCAGATAAGCCCACAGATGCTATCCTCCCTCCTCATGTTGTATAAGTGGTTTGTAAAAGGGCAGATGCCATTGACCTTTTAGAAGACTAGAGTAGCTGATCTCACAAAGAGGCCACTTTTCCACTCCTGATTGAATTTGAGATTGCCTTTCTCAACTAAAACAATATGAATGGATATTTGTTAATATCTTCAGCAACCTGACTTATTTTAACATTTAAAACTTTCAAAAATTTGATCCCTAATATGAGCTTTGCTCCTCCTGGGCTAAGGAATATTTTCCACTGGAGATAAATCATTTGAAAATGAAAATAAATTCTATGTTTCTATTTTTAAAGTACACGAGTTTAGTAGTAGAAATGACCAACTCAAATGCTTATCAATTACAGAACTCTCAGTGCACATACTATGATGTATACAGGTGTGTGTGCACATGCGCACACACATACACGGGTGTCTCAGGGCAAGTAAGGCCTTCGCACCCCTGAGCTCTGGGACACTAATGGTCTGGCTCATTTTAATGAGATGCTAAATGATAAAATTGGCAATATTGTCGATGGTATTATCATAATGAAGTCATTAACAGCAGGAAGTGAGTCTTTACAATGTTCTTGGAAGTAAGGTGAAGGTATACTTACTCAGCTCATTTTGCTGAAAGGAACTCAGCAGGACATGATAACAACTTAGTCCCAGTATACAATATTTGATGATCAGCTATAGGAAAGGTTAAAATCTAGACCGATGTTTCTTAAGCTTTAGTGTGTGTGTGTGTAACATTTTATTGTGCTTTAGTAAAAGTTTTACTTAGCAAATTAATTTTCCAATCAATAATCCTTACACAAATTGTTTCATGACCTTGGCTGAAATCCCTATAATATGTCAGGACTCTCCATTTCCTCCTTGGGTTCCCTAAGTCCATTTGTTAGTTTTCCTGTCCCTCCCTGTCTTTTCATCCTTGGTTTTGTGCAAATGTTTCCCTTTGGTTTCATTTAGTTGATTGTTCTAAGAAGTACCTTCTTCATGGAAGTTACTGTTGAT